>NC_089422.1:2586000-3879000 GCF_013426205.1 Metarhizium brunneum | reverse complement strand
TCTCTTGCAGGAAACCCCAACCGCCGTCGGCAAAGAACTGGTGTGTGTCGGCAGTAACGGTCTTCATGATCGTAGGCCAGTTCAGATTGAGTGGACCCTCGCTGTAGGCAATGTCTGATGAGTCTAGGAATTCCTTGACCTGGTCGAGGAATTCTACGGGGATAGTATTGATGTGGAATGGTGCGCGGGTAAAGTCTTTGAATACAAAAACCATGTCAAAGTTCTTGAGGCCGAATTGCACACGCTCGAGATGGGCGATTTCAACATCTTCAATGGTGACAACCATGAAAGGAGGCTCAACAACCTGCATGAGACAGTCCGTGGTTGGCTGAATAAAGACGTTGCTTCGATAGGGCACACCATTGAAACCGAGTTCGCGAATAGGCATATCGACTTCGATGTTTTCGTTACGGCCAGCCTCTGCAATCTTCTGCGCAAAACCTTGGAAGAGTCTGTCCAAATCGGCCCGACGCCGTCTTTCCTCTTGCTCAGCCTCGAACTCGTCTTCGTCTCCATAGCGGTACTTTCGCTTTCTGTTGCCAGTTTCATCGAATTGAATATCAGTGGCTTCACGATAAAATTGAACATCCTTAGTCTTCTTCTTGTTGCCGACGATGATGGGGTCTTTTAGGTGAATGTGGATGATGACAATGAGCTCATGTGCACAAGGTTGGAAAAATAAATGACGGACGTTGGAGAAAAGGACATCGACGCGATGCTGAGCGTTGAGCGGTGACTGGTATCGAATACCATTCTGGTGTATTTCGACTTTTCCAGGCACTCGTTTGCCCTCCATGGCCGGACGAATATAGACATTATCCAATACAGCAGGCCTTCGGTCTAAAAAAAACGGTTAGTATGCTTGGCGAAACTAGATTCAAGCCGGTCTATTGCATCCACTTACTTCTGATTTCAATCAGCTTGTCTTGCTCAATCACATCTTCCATATCCTTCTTTTCTTGCTCCTTCTTGACCGCATCTCGCTTCATGTTTGAGATCTGAGTAGCTATCTCACTGTATCTCTCCCCGTCAGACGATCTGAAAGTCAGACTGCGCACAAAGTGTGCGGAGGCGTCCTCGAAGGGCTGGTCATCCTTTCTACCTACGCCCTGTCCAGGCGACAGGAAGTTGATTCGTAGGAATGAAAAGTCGTTTTCGTCGCTCTTGCTAGCGTTCTTGATTGTGTTGATGTGGAATGGCACGGGTCGGCCCATGATGGGAAGAATGACAGTGCTGTTCCTCGAGTCCACCACTACTTCCAGGTTCTTGATTTTGAGTGGGAACTGATTGTCTCGTTTATACGATTCAAATCGCTTAAACTTTTTGACTTCAGCTCCGTTCTTGTCGCCAGTTGCCTCGGCAAATCTGGCGAGACCTTCCTTCTGCTTCTTGGCCGCCAGCTCCTTTTGGTGCTCCTTTCTTTTGTTTTCGGCATCTTCGTCGACCTGCGCTGTTCTCTCGGACCGGAGTCTAGTACTGGTGATGTTTTTAGTGGCAACAGCACCAACCTTGTGGTCCTTCTTCTCCTTCCGAGGGGCGGGCTCGACTTCTTCGTCATCCTTGAAAAAGAACGAATTGGCATCGGCACTCGTGGGAGATTCAGCAGTGAACACCACAGGCTCCCCGGTAGTGACGCGGATAGTATCAGTCAATACCAAGGAATAGACCTTGCTATGCTTGTCTTGGGGCTGTGGGTTATCAATGTCCTGGAATCCAGTATGGATGATGAGAGTCATTCCGTCCTTGAGTGTTCTGTTGTTCTTAGCGTTGAGGACGAGGGTTGGGTCTCGGTTTTCCAGTCCAACCCCCCAGCCAACATTCTTGAGAAAATGCTTCTCCATCTCTGGCTTTTTGATCTTGAGCAAGCTCAGTGCCTTGTTATAGACGTCCTTGGCTGACATTCCGTCTCTGACGTCCTTGATGATGGAATTGTGAACCATATGGAGAAGCTTGTAATTGCTTTCCTGCGCCTTGTTGGGATCAACAAGGTAAGTCCTTGCAATCGTCGAACAGTATGACTTGTACCTGAGACCCAAACCAGCAATTATGATGCCAGCATGCAGGTTGTCATTGTTGGCTTCGGCGGCAAAGCGAAGATCATACTTGCCACCACTCTGAATAGCGGGCCCCAAGATCCAGTCCAGTTGGGCCGAGTCGAAATCAGAGGGCAGCTTGCCCTTGTTGGGCAACTCAACCGTCTTCCAGAATTTGTCATCATCTAGCTTTCTATCAACCTTCTCTGCCAAGGAAGCGTGCGTGACCTTCTTTTCGCTATCGAGAATATTGGACATTTCGTCGAGGAAGTAGGGCGTCATCAAGGCAACGCAAGCCTTGGAGGCGGTTCGCATAGCGCGGAGCTCGTTCTCGTCCTTGACGGAGAAGGCGTGGGTAGACAGCGCAGCTGAAATATCGACCTCCTCCACGTCCTTGCACTGCTCCGAGAAGACCTTTTTCCACTCATCGACGAAGGGTCCCTTGGACGTGTCTTTGGCGATGGTACCGACCTTGTCCTTGAATCACAGTCGCGTTAGCTAATATTGATCAAGACGAGAGTCATTAAAAATCTGTCTTACTCCGGCCGCCTTGATCTTCTCTGCAATGGTGACAAATAGCTTCTCGTTTTCCTCGGCGTTCTTGCCGCGAACAAGCACCTCGATGGGGAATCGACCGCCTTTTAGCTGATCCAAATGTTTGGCTAATAAATGTCAGATGTGGATAACTCGAGTGTGATTTGCAACGCGACCACGCGTACCTTTCTTAGCCGTCGTAAGGATGTACAGCGTGTCCACAGTGAGCAGCATCAAGGTCGTGGGGAACTCGTAGCCAAGCAACCAAAACTGGAGCGCGGGAAAAAAAAAGAGTGATCTCGTCAGCATCACGGATTCAACCACAATGTGCGCGCGTGCTGCGCAATAAGGCCCAGGGTCCAACTTACATGCATGGCATTATTCTTATGGAACTCGGGAATCTCCTCCATCTTGCCCATCATGATGAGAATGGAGGCAGCTCCACCAAAGAGGCCGTCCTTGGCTCTCAGGTCATTTTTCCAGGCGGTCGCAAAATGTGAGATGCGCTCTTGGAAGAGCTTTCCGTCAATCTTGATATCCGCCATGGTGATTGATGGCCAACTGAGCGGGCTGCAAGACGGACCGACGAAAGGGAAAAGAAAAAGAATAGAAAGAAGTCCGACAAGGGAAATGTGCCGGACGGAGGCGGGAGTATGATTGCCTGGCTGGCTGACGCGCGAGAAAAGCAGTTGGCGTCGCGTTAATGGGGTGAAGGAGCTGGGTGGTCACGTGACTGGAGTCCACGCGTAGCTCGCCTGAGCTGTTGAAGCACCAGAAGCTGCCCGCTAGGGAGCTGAAGGTACGGGGCTTAAAAAGTCTGGTTGAATGTGGCTTAAACATTGAATCTAGATTTTTAGCCTTGGAGAGCTGCGACTTGGCTATTAATTTCTGTGATGGTCTGGGCTAGGCCTGATCTTGGCTGTGGACGTGGGCTGTGTTTGTAGCGTGTGACTAATTGAGCGAAGTTGTGAGCGACTTGTTTCATTCATAAGTACCGAACCCTGTTGTACATTGCGTCGCGATTGTGCTGACATCTGGACATTCACGATGGTCTTGATGAGGCTAGTCCTTGACGAGTATTTATATAAGACAATCAAAGATCTTGGATTTATAAACGTACAAAAAACATTATATTAGTCCAAATAAGTTATGTCAAAGTAAAAAAGTTAAATTTAAACGATTTAGCACTGCTTAGTGATTATGTTTTGCTAGTAATTCGGCGCCTTCCTGTTTGGCGGGCTTTCACCAACGTCAATCAGATCAAGTGGATTGGCACCGGTCCCGACCGCAAGGCCACAATCAAGCGCGCTTGAGTGACGCCTCGTGCAACACAGATGACGGATGGGGGAAACGACATCATAAAGTGAGATTATTCCGGAGGCCGTATATCATAATGTTGCCCGCTGGTGATGAGGTATTATTTCCAGCGGCACCAGACGTACGTCTCCGCTAGTTCTCCGCTAGTTTGAGCACTCGGCGACAGGCCGACAGCACGGCTCTGCGGGCCACTTGACGACATGGACGCTTCCGACCCCGCTGTGTTTCCGGCTCCTAGACCGGCTCCTGCGCCCTCGCATCCGACGGGCCATTCCCGTTCCCGTTGCCGGAAACGAAAACCATCGACGCTCCGCTGCAACCTTCATTAACCGCCGAATAGCCACCAGCCCTTCCATCTCATGCCCTCAACTCACGCCCACACCCGCCCCTCTGTCGAAAAATCCATCCACTGCCAAAAAGTCTCATCTGTCCAGAACAAACCAACATGAGAATCCCCTACGTGCCCGACCCGCCACAGCCCTCCACGGCCGAGGAGACGCAAATCTTGCAGCGCATCCAAGCCCGGCGCGCGCCGCGGCCCCTTCAACCGCTCGACCTGGCCCTCCTGCACTCGCCCCCCCTCGCCGACGGCTGGAACTCCTTCCTGGGCGCGGTCCGCACGCAGACCTCGCTGGGCGACGACCTCCGCGAGCTCGCCATCTCCCGCGTGGCAGTGTGCAACGGCGCGTGGTACGAGTGGAAGCACCACGCCCCGCTGGCCGCGCAGGCCGGCGTCAGCAAGGAGGCCCTCGACGTGGTCAAGACCGAGGGGCCGCTGGGGCGACTATCGCGGCCAGACGTCTTGACCGAGCGGCAGTGGGCTGTGTTGGTGTACACGGACGAGATGACCCGGAACGTGCACGTCAGGGACGAGACGTTTGGCATGTTGAAGGCTCTGTTTAGTGACAGGGAAGTTGTCGAGATTACGGGAACAGTAAGCTTGAGGGTCTTCTTTACATGAACTCCCTATTTGTGGGACAGCATCCCGTCGGCTAACATTCACGTCACAGGTTGCCGCATACAACTGTGTAAGTCGATTTCTCGTGGCGCTCGACGGTAAGTCAATATAAAGACCAACTCAATTCTCGTCAATCTACCCGTCTCTAACTATTCAAAAAAAAAAAAAGTCGGGGAGAGAAACGGCACCGGTCCAGACGACGTGATGACCCATTAACCGATAAAACTGCTTTTATCAAACCAGTCACCACCCACATGCACCATGTCATGCACCGGCCGTTGTGTGTATTAGAAGAGAAGCGTAGCGGGTTGGCGAGGCGTGTGGAATGGCAACTGAGAAGAGATGAAAAGTCGCGAGCAGTAGTGACGAGGTGAAAAGTGCGCAAGAGAAAATTAATAAAATGCCAACAATGGCGTGTCGAAGAAGTGAAACTGGGGGTATCCTATCTAAATGACCCAATGGGCCAGAAAAGGAAAAAAAAAAAAAAAAGAGAACAGGGCAGCGAGCCACAAAACTCCACACCACAAGAACCAGGATTCAAGAGCCGCAAGTACTCCGTATAATAGTAGGCCAAAAAACAAAAAGAACAGCAGCACACCCGTGGTGATGTGGTGATGCAACGCCAGTTTCTTCATACAATACTGTTTCATGAACATGTCTCTTTTGCTTGTCCGTGATATGTCGTAATCGTCGTGGATGGATCTGTCTGTATGTGTGCTGCCCAAAGTGCCTGACAATGCTGTTTTATCCTTGCCGCCGTAGGACTGCTTGTAGTGAATACTTTCAACTCTGGTTTCGTTGTATGACCTGGTAGCCCTGCATGGCAGCCCATATGCGTGACACTGCTGCATAGGGCACCAAGGCATCAATACCGCGATAACAAAGGGAAAAAAAAAACAAGGCACCAAATGGTTGGTCTGACCGCTACGGGGTCGGTTGTGCCATGGCGAGCTCTATCGAAGCATGTCGTTGCTGCATCCGCGGTGAGGTCTGGAGCTCTTGGACGACACCTGCCCACCCCTTCCTATGAGGTGTAATGACATTTTCCTGGTGGCCGATAGCCTGGGTGGTGAGACGTCTCAAGGGCGGGCGCTTCACCACGGTCTCAGTAAGTGACTTCTTTAGCGAGGGCTTCGTGGGGCTCGAAAAGGACATGATCTTCTCGGGGTCCCGAGGCAGCGGGGGTGGAGGGGGAGGGTTCCGGTCGACCACAGATGTCATGATGCCCATGTAGACGACGAGAAAGCGCATCCTCAACAGATCCAGGCGGCGCACCCTGTCCTCGAGCTGAGCTCGCTTTGCGCCCCAGAGCAGCCTCGTGCTCGTCCTGAGGGTCGTCGCGCCATCGGAAACCACCAGGCTGTTGAGCTGCTCGCGCAAGTCGTCGCCGCCCTTCTGTATCTCGCGGAGCAGCTGGCCCAGGCGAATCTTGTCCTCGAGTCGCTGGACCTTGGCCACGTCCCGGTCATAGCTCTCGTTTTCTTGTATGGAAAAATCGACCGTGTCAATAAAGGTGACGATTTCCTGGGGCGCGGCGAGGTAGGCTGCCCAGTAGGTGGCGACGACTTGGGCAACGACGACGAGTGACAGGAAAAGGGCGGTCAGGACGAGGATGATGGTCCATTGCAGCCAGCCAGACTCGGGCATGATGGAGCGGGGTTCGACGATGACGATGATGCGCAGACGGAGGCAGTGATGGGCTCGCAGCTGGGTGGTGTCATGATCTGGCGCAACGAGACTGGCGAGGCGCAAGAGGCACAGTCAATGCAAAAAGTATGCAGCATGTAAGGCACCAGACAAGAGCAGACGACGTGGGCGTAGAACGTGGTGACGAAAGGTTGGGAAACCATGGAGGGAGGAGGAACCAGACCAGACCAAGACGCCTCAAATGCCCGATTGGGCCGCCACTGCAAAGCCTGCGTGTTTGTTCAATGTTGGCCGCAACACCAGCACGGGGCAGGCAGATGCAGATGCAGATGCACGACTCAACGAGGGCCGATGCACTGCAGACTGGACGAACAACGGCGCCAGAGGCTACGTACAATGTAACTATCGTTGCGGCTGGCTGAACAGAGTCCGGGCATGGACGAACCAAGGAGCATGTGGTGGGCTGGTGAGTCGACGTACATACATACATACATGTACATAATAAGTAAGTAGACTCAAGGCAAGCCGTGATACCAGACTACTACTCCGTACTCCGTACTAGATCTGACATGGACCAGAGACCCCAGCCACCCCAGCCGAGCCGCCCGCTCGAGCACTCGAGGCCATGCTGCTCAAGATCAAATCCAAGCGTCAATCGCTGCCCCTGCATCCAAGCATGCAGCTGCAGAGTCTAATAAAGGAGCCCCGTGAACCCGCCACATGGCGTTGGGGACTTGACACATACCGGACAACATTGAACAGTACGGAGTAGACGCCGGCGGGTCGCTTGGTGGTGTGTGCATACAAAAGAGTCGAGTGCATCAGCAACAAAGTCTTGAACCATTGGTTTGACGCACAAAAACCAACCGACGGGCATGCGTTCGTCATTGACGTGCGAGCATCTTGAAGGTCCAAACCGGAGACGGCATTGATGTTTCAATCTTCAATCAAATTGATGTTTTAGTCGATGGGGCCCCGGCAACAGCCGCAAGCCTGGCGCCATCAATGCTGAGTGGACTGAACTGTGCTAGCTCTATGTACATGTACTCCGTACTCCCTACAGAGCAGGTACCTAGGCACTGCCGTGAGTGGGCGACAATGGCACACGGCCGAGGTACCGACGACCCGAGACACATGATCTACTCCTCCTCCCAGACAAGAGGCGGCGAGGAAGGTGCGTGGCGTGTTGCTTCTCCGTCCTCCTTACTGAGACCCAATCATCGTTCCACTGCCTCTATTCCTACTGGCCACACAATGAACTGACCGGATGTCGCTTGAGGGGCCAGTTGAGTGAGCTGTCAGTTGTCGCGCAATCAATCAATTGATACCAAGAGATCCGACAGCGCCCGACAGCCAAAATATGCGAGTGCAGGCGCGTGTGTGAGTGGGCGGG
Source organism: Metarhizium brunneum (assembly GCF_013426205.1). Classification (NCBI taxonomy): domain Eukaryota; kingdom Fungi; phylum Ascomycota; class Sordariomycetes; order Hypocreales; family Clavicipitaceae; genus Metarhizium; species Metarhizium brunneum. The sequence goes on along the minus strand of NC_089422.1, from coordinate 3,871,118 downwards.
CATGTGTTTGGCTATGTACATACTGACAACATTGAATGTTGTATGTACAGTGGGTGGTGTACATGCTCCGTACAAGCACCAAGTATTGTATTCCCACTGGGTCGACTCGCTCTTTATAACCGTCCTATACCATTTATGTGCTTACAAGTCTCAAGAGACACGAGACCTTCCTAGAATAATGAAACCCCACTTACATGTACTCCGTACCTCCTTAACTTTTGGCCTTGGGGCTGTTATGTCTATAACCTCCTCCTTATTCTTTCAATTTTACCCTCTTTTGTGCTTGGCTTTTCCAGTTACAAAATAGAAAGAAGCAGACCCAGCTTTTGCAAAACACCTCGGCATACTACATAAATAATGCTGTGAATTCTATCAAGGCAGCTCGCTTAGAGACCTTGGGGTATCTTCGGGTCGGTAGGAGCTACTATATTCAGAGTCTGACTGCAACACGCCATCTGGTGGACGAGTCTCCCGGTATCGATGCTGAGTTTGTAGATTGTTAGCCAGCGATACGGTCCCGTGTGCTACGCCTTCTGATTCTTCATCAAACAGCCTTCGGTTCCCCATATAAGATCCATTTCGAACCAACTCGGGCGTCGAACTGGGATTACTATGCAACTCCAACGGGTCCCCGGGGTTGGCAGGGGTGGCCGACGCCTCGAGATATACCACACGTTGGTGCTCCGCTTGCTCGCTGCGTAGGCCGGTTTCCAGAATTTCTAAAATACGAGTCATCTGGTCCAAAGTTGCCGTTGATGCAAACGACAGGATCTCCAAGGGGCCGAGATCATTTGCCCTGGCCCCATTGCCCAGGAGACAACCAACCGCAGAGACGTGACCCATAAACGCAGCATGTCTCAAAGGCTGCCATCCTCCCGAGTCTATTTCCCTCGCGCTGGCACCGCGGTTTATGAGCTCTTGGATTATGGGCACGAAGCCTCCACTTGCGGCCCTACACACTGGGGAGTCGCTTCGAAGTCCGGGGCCAAGCGGGACATTGAGCCTCGCGCCGCTGTCAAGAAGCTTCTGAACAATCATCATGCTGCCTTGGGAACATGCAGTGAGTAGCGGGCGCGTTCCTTGGCCGTCCTGGCAATCTACCGATGCTCCCCTCTCAATAAGTTTGCATACAGTGGCTTTTGACCCTGCCTTGGTAGCGAGGTGTAGAGGTGTTTCCCCTGTACTGGTTTTTGCGTTGAAATCAGCCCCAAAGTTTAACAGCAATGAGGCCTCGCTATATTCGACGTCTTTGCAGGCATAGTGAAGCGGCCGGTACTTCTGACTACACTCCGCCTCCATGTTGGCACCGGCTCTGAGTAGCTTCTCAATCACGCCAAAACTCCTCGTCATTGCAGCCAGGTGCAGTGCTGTTCTGTTATTCTCGTTCCGTGCCTCGGTCTCAGCCCTTTTCTGCTTAAGAAGGAGTTCTACGACTTCGTCATGGCCCTGGAAACTCGCCCAGTGGAGTGGTGTCATGTCGCCTTGGCTCTTGATATTGGTCAAGGCTTTATTCTGAATGAGTATCCCGGCGACAGACCTAAGTCCCAATTTGGATGCAATGCCTAAAGGAGTCATCTTGGCATCGTCTTGGGCCTCAATGTTGGCCTTTGCCTCGAGGAGTGTCCTGACAACATCGAGGCGGCCTGCAGCGCAAGCGCAGTGCAGTGGCGATCTCATCTGGGAGTCCTTGGCGTCTTTGTTGGCACCGGACTGCAGGAGCAGTCTGACCACATCATTATCTCCGCTGTCAGATACCATGTGTAGTGAGGTGCGTTTTTTTCTATCTCTCGCGTCCACCAGTGCCTGGCGCCGCACCAGTGTTTTAATCGCATTCATCTGGCCGTGGTCGCAAGCAACTCGAAGCGGAGTCTTGTCCTCAGGACCACGAACATTGACATCTGCTTCTCTGTCGAGTAGGATATCGATAACCTGGCAGTGGCCATTCGCGGCGGCGAGATGCAATGGTTCGAGTTGACTCCTGTCCTTTGTTCCCAGATTGCAGCCTTCGGCCAAAAGCAACTCAACCACGCCCTCGTGACCGCAATGCGCCGCTACAGCCAGCGGGGTCCTTCCCGTCTTAGGGTGTATTTGCTCAACATTTGCTCGTCGCCGGATGAGCGAAGTCATTTCGGCGACGTCACCTCTCTGGGCGGCGACTATTGTCCTTGGCGGTGGTGTGTTGTTGTGCGATTGAAGATATATCTCGGTCGGTGCTAAATCGCCAGGGGCTTTGATCCTCTTCCGAGATATGGGTGATAATAGCTGCTCTCGAGAGATGCGCCCTGCCGACTTTGGCCTAGCAGTCCGGCTCAGCCGTCGGACAAGCCAAGATGTGTGCTGCCCGCCTGAGCCATCCGAGGTTCCAGTGGAAGCGGATCTGGGTCTTTTCGAGAAGATAGACAAAGTCTGTGATGTTTTCTCGGAGGGAATGGAGGAATCAGCATACTCCGGTCTTTGAAAGGGTAACGGCCTTTGCCACTCTTCAGTGGGATAGTTAAGCACTGGAAGGTTACTTATTAAAGGAATTTGGTCAGAAATTCCTTCATGGCTCGGAATTTCGGTATTCTGGGCATCGTCCTGCGGGTGGGGATTGGGCTGTTCAGACGCAGTCTCTCTAACTGTTGACTGCTCTCTGATTGTGGTTATATCCTCTTGAACCCGTTGTAGCAGCTGTGTAGACTTGTGTTTCCTCAGCAGGTCGTTCTGTTCGGATAGGTTCTGGCTACAAATAGTAAGCAAAATTGGCCTTAGCGAAGCGAATGCATAACCGCTGACCAGTAAGCAGCTGTAAGGAGAAGCTGAAGTGCAGAAATCTGGGACTGGAGACGAGCGTCGTGTTCTTTCAACGACGAGTTGGTGTCAAGAAAGAATTGCCGTAGCCGTGATCCGACCGAATCCCCAACGAGCGCGAGGATGTCTTGATCAAGGGCCTGCATGACGGCCTGGCAGCCGTCTATGGCTATCTTGAACCATTGGCTAAGCGATTCCCCTCTTGGATTTGATCTGAGACTGAACTCTGCCCATGTCTCAATTTCAGTAAGGGCTGCGCGGATGGTTGACAGTTTTTGTGCCAAAAGTTGCACCGGCCGACCACCCTCGGCCCAGCGGGACCGGACCTGGGAAAGATTCGAAGTAATTCTGACTATGATCTTGATGATATCTGAGCATGCCGCGACGGCGCCAATGATGGTGAGAGGATCCATAACGCCAATCCGCTGTTTTACGAAGGCAGGTAGGTGGTGGCAGATGCCTTGCAGACGGCAGAGCGTCCGACTTAAGACAGTTACCTCTCATCGAGGGCGCGTCCAACAGCGTCAGCCGCCGAATGTATAATATTGCAGAAATCGTCGTGTGCCGCATGTAGTGATTGGTTAGCATGAGATATTGTGCAACAAGTCTTTGCCCTGCGCCATGGTTAACCAGCCTATATTCCCTATTAGGATTCGAACAATCTAGGCTGATACTCACCTGGTGGAGGCGGAGTCCTACTTGCTAAAGTATATCCTAACCACATGTTGATTCAGCTCGAGGCTAACGCCATATGCGTGGCGACAACTGCGGTGACGAAGTGCAATGTTTTGAGTAGCGTCTGTAAACTTAAACGCTGCGTGGCACCACGAGCCCTAGGAGATGGGGTGGCAGAGTTTGTGCAAATAGGGGAGCGAGGCAGCCTGAGGTCTCTTGATGGGAGGGTCAGGAGAATGAGCAGCTTCCACACCACGATGGATTAGGAAACTCGACATCTTCCAAACATGGCAGGCGAGAGTGGCGTCCCACTTGTAACGCTGCAGGCATGTTGTTTTGCTACAGTGCAGCGATTTCGAGGGGCGTTCATAAATATAGAAATATAAAGAGGTGGGTCCAGGGCGGCTCCTCTCGCGCTTGACGGCTGCCATCCAGCAGTTGAAGATGGGCGCCCTTGATTATGTGGCTTGGAAGCCCTTTCTAGCCCGGCTACCCAGTGACTTTGCGTGAAAATTCAATTTAAGGAGATAGCGACTATATATCAAGCTGGCATCTAAGGACTGCTCTTTATAACAGTAGAAATCATCATTCACCCAACTAGCCCGAGTCCTGTATTGTCCGGCCGATTGCCCATGATGGTGATACATAGCAGCTTAGTCTATCGAATGACCCAACCCTGCATCTGGTAAAGAGTAAGAGTAACGGGGTTCCTCTGAAAGGCGTTGATTGGATATGGACACTACGGGGAAGTATTTTGGTGTAAGCTGGGTAGCTGAACTACAAGGCCTGTCTGTTGCACTGATTACGCACTAAATGAAGGTCTCACAGCCTGCCCTCAAGCTTCGACTGTGTTTCTCTCAGAGCTTCCAGTTTCTGTGCAAGGAAATAATCTACTGGTTTCCGAGCACATTTCTAGTCAAATAAGCGGCGTGCTCCTTATAGTGCCGGCATCTAACCTCACGTCTCGCATGCTTCAATGTCCAGCTCGTCGGCCCACAAGATGCTCCAATACCACTGTGCGCATTTACAACCGCTCACACTGTCTGACCGTCGCCCGCCTGCTCCTTGATATTTTTTTTCTCTCTTTTGTCGTTGCTACTGCTCGACCAAAACTCACGTGTCACCATCGACTGTCGTCCGCAATACAACCTGGGACCAGAGACCTGTAGAGCCCGGGCTCATCAGCATCCCATCGGCATCTGCCATGACCGCCGCCTCATCGACAGAGTCACCCGCGACTCACCAGTTTCCGCTTCCCAAGATTCTCGAATACCCCGCCTCTACCCCTCCATGCCTCATCACGCAGGGAGCCGAGGGCCGTCTTTACAAAACTACATACCTCCGGCCCGATGTGCCCTGCGCACTGAAATACCGACCACCCAAGCCCTGGCGGCACCCAATTCTCGATCAGCGTCTTACCAAGCATCGAATTTTGTCCGAGGCGCGGATCCTCGCCAAATGCCGACGGGATGGTGTTCGCGTCCCCGCCGTCTACGCCATCGACGAAAGTGCCGGATGGCTGATGCTGGAATGGATTCAGGGAACGCCGGTCCGTGTCAACATCAACGAGCGGCTGGGAAGTAGAACAGTTGGCATCGAGAACGATGCGAGATTAAAAGACTTGATGCGGCGCATTGGCGTGGCCATTGGGAACATTCACAGGATCGGCATTGTCCATGGCGACCTGACCACCAGCAACATGATGCTGCGCCCACCGTCCGACAGCGCAGAGCAGGTTGATGCGCTCAGCGGAGAGATTGTCGTTATTGATCTGGGGCTAGCAAGCGGATCAATCCATGAAGAAGACAGAGCGGTCGACTTGTATGTTCTTGAACGGGCTTTTGGCAGCACACACCCGCGCGCCGAGTGCCTGTTTGGCGAACTGCTCGATGCATACAAGGGCTGCTTCAAGCAAGCCGCGACAGTATTGAGAAAGCTCGAGGATGTCAGGATGCGAGGGAGGAAACGCAGCATGCTTGGCTGACGAGTTACGCCGCAGATTGAAATGAAGAAGAAAAAAGCGACTTTTTATGAAATTCATGTTATAGTATTGGACGTTAACGCGCTGCCGTGGCGCAGTGTGTAATGCTCGCTATAGCAAAGTTACCACCCCCCAAGATATCCCAAGAAATAATAATTAAAAGGGAAAAAAAGGGTGCAGAAATCAAGTAGTCCTCCAACTGTGCATATCTGTAAATGCAAATAAGCCACCCGGATGTACATGTATCAAAACGCTGTTCTGTTTGGCGTCCGTCAAGTTGCCAAGATTCAAATCAAATCAAAGAATTGCCTCTCTATCCCTCAACAAGCAAGCTCTGCCCCGGCAAAATATCCCTTATTTTCAATCACACCTCGATCTCGAACAAAGGCCATGTATCGCACAACCCACTGTGGCACAATGTTCCCCTGCAGCCCGACTCCGCCATTCTCCGCATCAGCCAGCACGTTGGCTCCTCGAGGTCCCGAACCAAGGAGTTCCCTCAGAGTCCCCGGAGGGAGAATGTCGGTGCAATCGCGGTGAACATTGAGCTCGATGCCATGGACTGCGGCTAGCTGTTTAAGCGGCGGAGGCACATTGCAACAATCGTGCAGGTTGATCTGGTCGACGACGGGGGGAACCGAGGCACGCTTGACGAATGCGCTCAGTTTCTCGCTGCCAAACTCGGCTACTCCAAGCCGCTTGGCGAGTCCTTGGTTGTGCAGCTCTTCGAATATCCTCCACGTGGCTAGCTCTTCATCCAGATTGCCCTGATTGGCATTCTTCTTGTCGGCCTCCCACTCGCACGTCCCTTCAAAGGATATGCCGGGGAACGACGCGACCAGCAAATCGATGGTTTGAATACCCAGTTCCTTGCTGACCAGAGCCAAGGCCTCGCCGATATACTGCACACGCTGTTCCACAGATGTTCCGGGCAGGAGGAACATCTTTACTGTGATTTCGTATTGGTTCGGTTCCTCTCGCAGCCCTGCGGCCTGCCAATTGATTCGCGGTATGTACAGGACTTTGCCGTCTCTCTCCGTCCAAAGTTCAACGGACGTCGGCGGCGTCGACGTGCCGCTGCGGATGCCATTGCCGTTTCCATTGCCGTTTCCATTGGAGATGCCGTTGGGGATGCCGTTGGGAATGCCATCGGCAACACCGTTGCCAGTCCCGTAGCCATTCGGGTGTGCGCCCTCGGCATAGTCGCGCTTGGCTTCGGAGAAGCTGTCGCGGAGCGAATTCACGAGTTCAAGGTTGGATCTGTTGTTGCTGCCCGACTTCCGAATAATCGACGGCCCGGACGTCATGACATTGCTGTTGACACAAAAAAAGCAAAAAAATTCGGTTAGCCCAGCCCATCATGGCTCAGATGCAGGGTCCTCCAATTGCGGCGGGCACATGGAGGGGAGTCGGGGGGACATTGAAGGAAGCACATACCCCGTCGACAGCACCAGCTTCGTCATGGCAGGCAGATTGTTGACTGCGTGCAGAAAGAGAACAAAGAAAAAACGTCGTTGAGTAATGGATATATTGACAGATGGACGTATCGAGAAACTTCAGTCAACGGATACAAGATTCAAAAAGAACAAGAGAAAGACAAAAATAAGAGAGCCGCGCCGGTAAAAGCGGAGTATGCTAACCAAGGGAAAATTTAAGCTGGGATGTGTGTAATTGTAATAATGGCGCCTGGCCCTTTGGCGAAGTAACCCGCCAAGAAAAACCCGCGGGCGTTTTTAGCTTTTGACGATGTCAAGGCATCAACGACTTTTTTCATCTTGTTTGCCCTTCCCCCGGTTCAAATACGTGCTGCCATGCTGCAACTGGCGCAGCCACAAAGGTAAGCCCGGGTGAGAATCTGACGGTCATTCCGCTTGGATTAATAATGCGGGGTGCCTAGGCGGGGACTAGCAACTGATGAACTGATGACTTGTCGGCGGTCGCGTTTCAGTCCGTCATACTTTGTACCAGTATTTCAGACAATGCCGCTTGTTGCGCTCCAGAAGATTTAATTCATGGCGCCAGGGTCCTGCACAGGGGCTCTTCACCCGATGGGCACCATCCGAGGGTGGACTTTTCTCGGGTTTGCGGCCGAGGGTCTGAAGAGAAACAAACCACAGCGCATGACAAGCGCAATCTTCTGTGAGGCGTGATACAACTTGGGAAGGGTTACGGTGCAGAAATGAACGAGGCGATTGATTAATCTTGCTGCAAGACGTGACTGGCCGCTGTACATATGCAAGTTATATTCAAGACCAAGTACCTAGGTACTCCGTAGTTGACCGAATTCAGCATGTCCCTTTCCGCTGCTGCATGTGCCATGTGCCGTCATAGAGACGCCGTGACGCCGCATTGCACCAGCATTTCTGGTCGTAATTGATTCAATGCCGCCAGCATGCCCTCTCCATAAGAAAAAGAGACGTCTCACAGCACTGCGACGAAACTGTCTCATTTAACTATAGAACAATGAAATACTACTGCCAGCTACTATGCTATTCATATTTGGATCTAGTCGTTCCCCGTTTTCCATTTCCCGCATCCTCCTCTTCGGCACGGAAAAACCTGGTCGACAGAGGTCACCCCCACCCACTCTCCTATTGCTCCTTAGATGCAGCAAGAGCTGGCTCGTCACCAACCAGCTTAGACTACCCGGCCAGCTAGATGAACCTCCACATCACAACCCACACCACAAACTCGACAGCCATACCCCTTCGTCGCTCTTTATCCTCGCTTCCTCTCCCTCCCAACATCCAGGCATACACACGTCTTGCACCCGGCTAGGCTTGGTGACGTGTGCGCTCGCCTCATCATGGCTATTCAGTGCGCGCCGTCTCTTGCCCCGTATTCGGTTTCCTCTTGTGTAGTTACTGACCGGTGGCCACAGATATCTCATCCTGCTGTCCCGCCAGGGCAAGGTGGTCCGTCGGCTTCTGTGTGTCGTTGCATGGCGAATTTTGGTGAAAACTAACCTGGTCATATAGCGCCTCGCCAAGTGGTTCACTACGCTGTCTCCCAGGGACAAGGCCAAGATTGTCAAAGATGTGTCACAGCTTGTCCTCGCCCGTCGAACACGCATGTGCAACTTTCTCGAGTATAAGGGTGCGTGCCCTGTGACACATCCCAGTCTCTTGGTGATTGACATTCAAATCAAGTATGCTAACATGTTGCGCCCGATTTATTTTCCTTTGCAGAAACAAAGATTGTGTACCGCCGATATGCGTCGTTGTTTTTTATCACTGGATGCTCGTCCGACGACAACGAATTGATCACCCTCGAAATCATCCATCGCTATGTCGAACAAATGGACAAATACTACGGCAACGTGTGCGAGCTAGACATCATCTTTTCCTTCACCAAAGCATACTATATCCTAGACGAGCTGCTCCTTGCCGGCGAGCTTCAAGAAAGCAGCAAAAAGAATGTTTTACGATGTATAGGGCAGCAGGATTCCCTGGAGGATATGGAGGTACGTTTTAGCGCGTTCATGTCGTTCCTAGTGCCGGTGTCCCCCGTCCCCCGTCTCCCAACACTGCCGGAGAAGGCTTTCCCTGTTCCCCGTGCAATCTCCGCGCATGCCGTCGCCAGAGTCAATACCAGCTGACGCGGGATATCTGTTCCTTTTTGCGCATCATTAGGTTGAGGATGAAGTTACCAAGCTCATGTAACCTCCCTCTTCCTCTCGAACCCTTGGAAAAGTGCGAGGTGATACACATTTCTACACGATGATGTAGCGCCTCCCTTACAACACTCCCAAAAAGTTGTCATCATTTTTACCTTATCGAAGCACGATGTCTAGACAGCCGTCATATAGGGGCAACCGCATTAGCACATACTGGGTTAGAAGAAAGAAGCAAGAGCGTGAAGGATGTTGACAGTCATTTTGACTCTACTACGGGGTGGCTGATGCAAGACATTGACACTTGAGTTTGGCAGGCCTCGATAGACATTTCGAAGCATCTCGAAGACGCCGGCCTGATTTGAACGGAGATGAATGTCGCAAGAACAGACACATGGCGAGAATACTGGGCATCTCTTCAATGGGAAGAGACGACACTACGGAACACGCGGGTATGGGCTCATTGTTGATAAACTGGCGGTTTGTTACCGGTAAACCGCAGGTCGTGTTGGCTTTGTGTGTATTTTATCTTTGAGGGTGGAAAACCATCTTCTGTAATATCGAGAGATAGTGAGAGCGCTTCGGTGGCAGGAGGAAACGAGTTCCCAGGCAGCCACTAAGCGGAAGGCATCCAAACCTAGCTTGACGACCCGCTGGAGAGTTGGCATACTCGGGGCGGTCTTTCCCATTCATTAAACCGGATGGGCAAGTGCTGTCACGGCGATGCAGGATGTCCACCGAGAACCATCTGGGGATATACCTAGTCAAAACTTGACGAGCCAAAAGGCCTCACCAGGGGCACCCAATGTCGCGAGCTGGGTATGAATGAGTAATGACGAGCAAAATTTCCCGTTCTACTCTTTGATTCTTGTCACACAATGCAGCAGTCGACGTGGTGGAATTTTAACACTATGTTACAGAACCGTTTCTGCCACAGCAAATGTCACTTCTATGGCCCGTGGCACCATCATGCCCCCCCATTCGTTGAGAGATTGAAGAGTTGGCGCCGTTGTGAGTATTTGCCCAATCAAGACGGCTAACCAGCAGAATCGATCCACGAGGCGTCGCATATGCAGCAGTCAGTAGAGGAGAAACAAGCACGTTCGTGCATCCGGGACACGGATGACGACCTGCGATGAAGCGATACGAAGTACCCCGATACTCCTACCCATATACAGAGTCGCGGTTGGGAGGAAGCGGAGGCAGCAAAGCAAGCTCGTTATCGGAGGCGCGCGGCATCGGGGTCGGTTGGCCACAGTCCAGAGTTGGCAACCAGGCATTTCTTCCACCAGTACCACTGGCGGGCGTTGTTAGCAAGCAGCTCGTCTGGTCTGGTGCTTTTGCTGCGGTTTGCCTTGGCGTGCGCAAGTGGGCGGTGGCTTGTTGCTGCGTGCCATCGATGAAATCAAACGGTGAGATGGTGGGCCTCTGATTGCACCACGCCGCACCACGCACCACCACGCACCACCACGCACCACCACGCACCGCGCCGAAGCACGCCGACTCCAGGAAGGGCGACCAGTCGACGGCTCAGCGTGTGGTGGGAGTGGCGAGGTTTCCATGTTCCACGCAGTGGACAAACGGAGCCCCATGTTCCGGGTGAGCCATTCCGCGCGAGGAGGACTGGGGAAGGTGCAGCGCCCACAAACCAAATGCAGCACTCAACCCACCTGACAATGGAGATGTCGAGGAGCATACCGATTGATGCGTTCATTCCCTGTTCGCGTGCCGAGCTAGCGGTGGTTTTGGCCCCGTTGATGCACGTCTTCATTGAAACCTTGGGACGGTTTGGCTTTCGCGGTGCTCCGGCTGGAGCTGCCGCTCCCCATCGCTCGCATGCCCTTGGCGCTCCAGCACACAAGTGCGCTTGCGCATCCCAAGTCTCCCGGCGCCAAGTGTGCTCGACGGTCGACACGCTCCCAACTTGCAGCTACTTCCACCGCTCACTCGCTCTTCCCCCCCCACTTCACGCGCTGCCTCTCATCCCCTTCATCCATGTCGTCACCTTCCAACCCATTTCCAAACCTCGAACCTCTTCATCGCTAATCATGTCTGCCGGTTCTCGTTGCTAGACTTCTCGGTCTGGCACACTACCCTTCCTGTTGGACTCATCTAGGGTCCTGGCATACAGCACTGCGCACCATCCCGGTCTGCCGGCTCCGGAGTGACATCTAGGCTTGCGAAACGCGACCGACGACACATACCGCAATCCGCACTTGATCGCTGCAAGCGACTTCGGCAATTGCGCAGTCACTTTTTTTACTATCGCATAGCGATTTATTGCTATTTGGCAGATTCTCAAGTGCTCAACCGCCCAGCTTCACCATCCGGCCCCGGCATTACACGAGCCTTCCGCCCTTTTGTTACGTGGTCTCCTCACAATTGATTCACCCACCACCTCCCGCCTTGTCCCACAGACAATCGCGACTCCGTTTCATCCGGCATTTCGCAACATTCAGAGATCACCCCTCTCGAATATTCCCTTGGATATCTTCTTGAAACATTGCCTGCGACCCTTGCATTCGGGACAACTTCTGGCGCTGCTTAGAGTTTCGTAACCGCCAAGATGAAGGTGCGCTTCTAGACCCTACCTAGATCTAATCGTCTAGAGGACGTCGCCTAGTGTTGTCTCTGCTAACGCGATGGTGCCCAATGTGTAGTATCTTCCGGTTCAAGATTTCGAAGCCGTCACCAGCGCGCTCAACTTCAACACTCCCGACTGCAACGTTACTGGTGGCTGCGACCTGTACACAACAAAATCCACCGGCTCCGACAAGAAATTATACAAAAACATCGACAAGGATCTCGACTCACAGCATGCTGCCTTACTAAAACTTGGCGCTAGCCTATCACCGCCAGATCGTGAGCACATGCTGGCTACGTCACCGAGTATGCAATTATTTTCGACATCGAGCGCTTTCGGGCCACTGTCAGATCTATCCAGTAGGAGGACTTTTGCCTATCTGATCGCAACACTAAATGCCAGCCATCCGCACTACGACTTCTCACACGTATTGCGGCCGAATGACTTCAAGCGCGAAAGGAATTTGCGCCGTGTCATGGCAAATCTTGATTCCATCCTCCAAAACGTGCGACCCGGATTCGAAGCGACATCCTTTGACTCCTCTCTGGGAAGCGACTTGAATTCAGTCTGGGGCACGCAATGCTGGTCCTTGATAGACAAAGAAATGCGCCTCAATGAGTGTACGATATTCAGTTATCAACCCGACCCGGATCCATTTGAAGAAGACGAAAGCGCCATCTGGGCAGTTCATTACTTCTTTTTTAATCGGGCGTTGAAGAGAGTGGCATACCTCTATGTGCGTGTGGTACCGGTTGTCTCATCGACCAGCCCGACACTGCGACCTATGCGGGTTGGCCAAGCCAAGAGAAACATCGACTCTGACGCCGAAGGCGCGTCGAAACGAGCCAACTACTGGCTCGGTGATAGACATGTCGAACTGGTCAATTCCCTCGATGACGAAGAGGAGCAGATGGATGACGGACTTTTTTGGAACAGAGGAGAAGACGGTGATTTAGTCTTGTACTCAGAAGACGAATACTTGGAAGAGGCGGATGAAGATGACGACATGGATGATGAGGACGAGCACAACACGCATATGAGGCACACGGAGAGATTGATGAGTGAGGATATTGCTGGGCGGATGGAGATTTAATTCTCTCCGTATTCTGAAGCACATGTCGACAATGCCCCAATCGCTTGATTGCTTTAACTGCTTGAGAGACCTAGATTCAAGTGACTTTCAACAGCCCCCCTGGAATCTACATGGCAGGCCTCCATGCAGACTTTTCCCCAAGGAATTTTGACAGCAGACATGATGAGCTATTGATATCTTGCTCACCTTTATTTTTTACCTTTTTCGCCCCCTGTTCTTGTTATAGTATTTGGTTTCTTTAATATCTGGGCTGGATGTTCAGCATGGCGCTGGGTCAATACGCTTCCTTGGTCGGTGAGAGCGGCTGGAGAACTCAGCGCCTCGGGCGTTTGTTTTATTTTTCAACTTCATTGGAATGCACTCGAAACACGAAGGTTTTTTTCTTCTCTGCTATAAATTCGATAATGCTTTGTATTTGGGCCTTGTTGCTTTTATTTTGGCATGCTTTTGGCCTTGATATGCGCGGCTGCGGGCTCGGTGGTTCCAAGAGCTTATGATTAGCAATATATGATACTGAAATTGACGACTTCCATCACTCGGTTCTGAATGTAGTTGACTTTGTGGACATTGTCCGTCGCAATGTTTCCAGCATGCACGTGCTGCCAATGGCTTATACGTTTCCACGAGACGGTCCCTCGCATCTTTTTGCACGCACATTGCGTGAGGATATACACGTGTAGGTCATCCATCCATGTTTGCATTCACATTCTACTCACAAGTGAACAAACATACGTGCACACGAGTCACATCAAGGGAACATTCAACTGAGTAGATCGTCACACTAATTTATTCTACCACCACAGCACACGCTGCACCGTGAGCAAACTCGTCGTAAGATATCAAGAATATAGGCAAACATTGTCTCCGCCAAGCAAATACGTCAAAAAAACCATAGAAATCGAGTTCCAGTCCCAATTCAGATAGGCCCATGTTGATTGATTTTCCACATCTCCACCTCCTTTCCTTGCCATCCGTCGGGCAGCTTCCAATCTCTGCGCATCTTGGTATCAGGGTATTTCGTCCAGCAAGCAAGCCAAAGTCCGTAAAACGAATTAAACACATCAGAAAAGTATTATTAAAATAGGAAATAAACATAATTTAGCATGGGGGAGTCGAGGGTGTAAAGAAAAGACTCGTATGAGGGGTTCAATAAATGCGGCGGGCGGACTCTGTGGCCTCGGTCCATGAGACATAGGATTAGTGGTAACAGAGAATAAGTAGAGATATTGTTGTGCGCTCCAGTACAACAGTACATGCGTTTCAAACTCGTAGCAAACTCGTAGCAGAGATTGTAGCAACTGCCTGAGAAGTCTTCAGAGTCAAGAGGATATTTTCCGTGGGATGAGTGTAGAAACTAAGAGTGCCGACGGAAGATGCAAGCCGCTTCCCCCCCAAAAGATCAATGGAACGAAGAAGAAAAAACAACATGACAAGAGAAACTTAAAGCAAGTCATAAAACATTTCGTTAAGCCTTTAAAAGGCGAGGGGCTTCTTTTTACGCCCAAACATTTTGGTCAACCCGCCACTGTCTTCTTGTTGAGAAGATCTCCGGTCAATCACCATGGGCGAATTGTTGAGTGGCGGTCCCGAGTCACGAAAGAAGGCAGCCAAATCCGCCGTCTCACTTCGCTTGCTGGCCGCCTCGCGAGGTTCAAATTTCTTCATCGGAACCCTACCCGCAGTTGAAGAAGTTGTTGACGGTCCTCGGGCTCGTTTAGCTCCAATGTTGCCATTCATGGGATTGTACTTGTCGTATCCTGGAGGTATGTTGACTTGAATGGGGATATACCCTCTTCCACTGCTGGCGCGGCTCACCGAGCGTGACTCTGGCATGCCTTTGATCGATGCTGAGTCCTTCTCTTTTTCTTTGTCCTTGCCGCCGCGAGTAAACCTCCCAATCAAGCTTGGCGCACTAGCTTTCTTCCGTGGCAATCGGGGGGCTGGTGCAGACACAGGCTCCGGTGGTGGCTCATAGTTCCGTAGGAATTCCGCCAGGCTCTCCTCTTTCTTTACTGGCAGTTTGGGTGTATCCAAGATATGGTCATCCTGGCCCACTCCCCCCTCTTCGTCGCTGAAGTCTATAGCATAGGGATCGCGTACCCTCCTGGTTTTTGGCTTGGGCATCATATTATCGTCATCGTCAAAAAGCTTGTTTGGAATTTTCGGAGTTTTGTGTTTGATCAATGCCGACTTGGAGTTCACAGATGATTGCATCGATGGCATAGAGCTTTCTGTCACATTTGTGGACGTTCGACTGCTGCGAATGTCAGGGATATTTGCGTCTATAGCTTTACCGCCAACAGCTCCAGACATCTGATCCGAGTCCATTGTAGTGCGAAAAGGGGCAACATGACGAGGGATCCGATGATTGCTTGCGGCTATTGGCGGTCCTTGTCGAATAAAGTCAATGAGATCCGAGTTATCGACCCTGCTATCCACAGTCGCGTCGCGAGGCTGGTAGCGCAAGCGATTCGCGAGGCTGGTAGCAGAGGCACGTCGAGATTCCCTATACCCTTTGTCGGAGCTTACGGGAGGGGATCCAAGTTTCGGCACAGTATACGATTTGGTTTCGCCAGCCGGTCCCGTTGACTTGATAAATTCGGCGAAATCGGACACCGAGTCTGATGGAACGCGCGCCTCTCTAGCTGTAGCTCCATTGGTCCGGGCTGTGGGCGCCGTTATGGTGGTTGGTGCTGGAGGAACTGGACCAGCAGGGTTGATGATGGCCTTGCTCTCCACAATCTTGGGACTGGCAGGAGATGGAGGCAGGCGAGGAGAGGGTAAATTGCCCGCGGCCGAAGGAGTCAATATTGGGGACGCCTTGGGTGAATATTGATGAGCTCGGGCATCCTCGCTCTTGCGACGGGCAAACTTTGTTACAACCGGACTATCCAAAGACCGTTTCGCCTGCAACGTACAATATCAGTACATGGTCTCTAGGAAACGCGATGTATTCTTTCGGGGCTGCACGATTGCGATACTTACATCAATGTCACGCATATTCTCAGGTGTAAGAGTATATGTAATGGTTTGGTTGCTTTGGATGAGCTCTTCGAAGTTACGAGCTACACTCTCCGAGCGGCTAGAGCTGTCCTCCGAGGTTCGCACCGGTTTAAGACGGGACGCCCCAGATGACACTGAAGAAACAGAGGTGTGAGCTTGGCTAACTTGGCGAGAGCCGGAGGTATTTTGCTGTTGCGCTGGTAGGCTAAGTTCATCTGATTCATGAGTTCTCGTGCGCTCGATTGAAAGACGACTTTTGGTTTCAGGCTTGGGGCTGCTCCAACCCGAATGGACAGAAGCTTTCTTGGGCAGATCCGGTGCGTTTCCTTTTGCAATGTCCGGCGACGCGGGTGTTGCTGGTAGAGAAACCGTCCTAGCACTCACAGGTGACTGTTCGTACTTTGAAGAAGATTGAATCTTAGTATTTAGAGTGACGAGCATTCCCTTTCTGCGCTGTGACATTGCAGAACTTGTGCTGCCAGCTGCTTCCATCTCCGTGGCATCTGCCGAGCTGTCCGGCTGGTTTACAGCCCTGGTAAAATTCTGAGATGCCTCTTCCTCAAGTTCGGAGATTGGTGCCGTGTTGCTGGCGGAAGGCTTTCTCTTATCGTGCGATGAGCGAGGGGGCAGCGCGTTAATTGCTGCTTTAATTGGGGTTTCGTTACTCGTGGCTTTGGACCGATCATCTGAAGCTGCTGTTCTTGCAAAGCCACTGGCAACGCCGGCCACTCTAACCGGACGAAGCTGTTCTGTAGCGTCTAATGAGGTTGGCCGAGAGCGTGCAGGACTACGCGGCGCAGGTACGTCAATGATGCGTGCGGAGTGCACACTAGACGACCTCTTCATCGGAGTTGCCTTGCCATTACTATCGGAGTCTGTGGACTGAGCGCTGCTAGACATCGAGATGCGCGAAGTAGTCATGATTTCAGCTTTTTCAAATGCAACTTCTTCTGTGCCGTCATAATCCGACCCCGAGCTCTGACTTCGTGCATCGACATCTTTTTTGGCCGGCACATCACTAGTCGCAATAGGTTCAGCATTTGCCTCTGAAAGACTCCCATGACCGTCTGTGCTCATTGCAACTCCAATCTCGGCTACAGTGTCCTGGTCCGCTTCAGACTCTGAGGTTGATGGTGGGATGTGTCTTTGGGTCTTTGGGGGGAAGTGAGGGATTCTTGGAGTCGGCAGTGACGTAGAACGCTGTCTGCTGCGTACAGTAGGCGTATGCGGTTGTGACTTGGTCGGGGTCGGAAGTCCATTCGCGAACATGGACGAGCTGATCAAAAGACTCTTCGGACGCTTTCTAACCTGTACTTCATCGTCGTCCATTTCGTCGTCACCTTCGTCGTCACCTTCATCGTCGCTATAATGCGTAAGACCCGGAACCTCAATCTCATCCACATCGTTGTCTCCAAGGGGCAGCGGGATGTCCATAGGCTGTACATCCTCCATGATAGGGTCCTCGAAATGTTCCTGGGAATCCCTAAACTCACTCCCCGAGTCACTAGTTGCAGATTTAGGGGGGCTAAGAGCGTCGTGCGCAATTTCCATTTGACCCGGCTTGCATGGGGTCGGTGGTCCCTTTGGAAACAGACTTCCAGCTATGTCGTTTGCTGGAGTTCTCATTCTTTTCTTCCATCCCCGCCAAAGGCGCCCTAACGTTCTGTCTAGCGCAACACGTTCCATGTCCAAGTCGGTAACCACAATGCGATCTGCAGGGTCACTCGTGTTGCGAGCACCGTCCTTGAGCTCTTTTTCAATCTTTGATCGAACTCGTTGATATGCGGCTTGCCCGGCAACTGTCAGAGTCAGTTCGCCCATATACTCGATGACAGACGTAAGGAAAATTGCCACGGGGGCAGAAATGGTATCGGAGATTTGCTCGTGCGCCCCGATGTCAAGGTTCTCTTCTTCCATGTAGGCATCTTCGTCCTCTTCTTCCATGTCCCCCAATGATGAATAAACCATGCACCGAAGCCTTGTTCTTTTCCACACAAGCTCTCCATCCCAATTCCGAGATGAACTTGGTCCTTGGAACTGTTCGTAGTCCTCTTCATTTGCGCCTCCAAGGTATTCGCGCAACTCTTCGTCGGCGTTGCTGACAACATCTCTGCCCAGTTTCGGCTTCAGGACTTCAATAACAGCAGGGCGAAGGGCAGATAGAGCGGTAGACTTCGAAACTTGAAGGACGTTGAATAAGAGCTGGTCAAGAAAGCTGTTCACAAGCTGCAGAGCTGAGGCCGACACCGTTGCAGTTTCCGCCGCAGGGTCAATGCCGTTTTGGTCATACCAGGCATCTGCGTGACTATCATGATCGTTGGTAATGATTTGGGAAGCGGCACTGGAGGCAATGAAGGCGGCCGGGGGGGAGATGAACACAGGTGGCAAGCCCACACCATATCCAATGGTTGATGGTCTGTCACTAGAGATACTCTGCGTCCTTGACCTCACATGCCTTGGAGAGACCAGTCCAGATGGCAGCCTGGAGGCGTTGGCGTCCATAGTCGGGCTCATCATGACCGTGTTGGTCAATGTTGCTTAAAAGTTGTCCTTTGGTTCTAGTATTTCGTTTTGCGGGTTTGGCTATCGCTATCTTGTCTAGGTTGCTGTCGGGCACTGAACGGCGGTGCGCGTTTGCACCAAGTCGGTAGTGTCTCTATTGTAAAGATCGAGGGGTGACGGCCAACGCAATTACAGATACTATGTATGTCCAGCGTATGATACTGCTTGGTAACGGTTAGAACACTGTTGACGTTTTTTTTTTTCTCGAGAAGGAATTGAAAAGGTTTGGCTGGTGCACACACTCGGCAACACAAGCTGGACTCAATACGGCGCGATGTCTTGTACGAGGCGAGGTTAGAGCAGGGCACATAGACACGACCTCGTGGCAACTGCCGCCAAGGTTCTGCACACAATTACTGCCCTGCCTTCTGTTTTGTGCAACTTGCGTAATGATGGCGGTGTTCACACGAGAAGACAACAAGCCAAGGTCACCTAGGTATGGCATGAGACCAAGGAGGGGGAGACGGCAACCAAGAGATAGGGGGGTGTTCAAGCAGTAACAGGAGCGATATCCCACGAACCTCGACCCTTTAGTATTGGAAATTGGAATGGCGTCTCATCTCGTCGCTGCGAAGGGTCGATATAACTATCGAAGCTGATCGGAATAGGCGAAATGGGAGGTTCGACTTCTCGTCACTCTGCCGACTGGATCGGCATATGTCGCGGGAGGTTGCAAAAAGATTATTGCCTTGGTCGTGCACAAGAAGACTCGGGATATGGAACGCTTATCCGTGGGTCAGAGATACTGCGACGACCTCCTTCTTCAATGCCAGCCAAGGCAAAGCAGATCGGGGGACCCGGAGGTGCGCACCCAGCCTGTCCGTCACACCAGGACCAGGCCAGAAAAAAGAAGGGGATCTACTAGTTTGGTCCGGTGGGCTCTGGGTGCGCCCCCGGTTCAGACGATCAGGGGTTGATGTATGGATGGGCGCAGGGACCTAGCATGGCGTTTTGTTAGCTGAGCGGACGATGAAGGTGTGGATGGAATTACAACACCTACTTGGAACACTCCAAAACCCAAGACCACGGCGTGGATTCTGCACCCCTGTCGCGTTGGCTGTGGGTGAGCGAGTGAGTGAGAGTGACTTGCGTGTGAGCCAGCCCCGTTGCCACGTCCAGTTGTCTGAGTCGCATGTCCAATGCTCCTTCCTTAGCGTCCGGCGCGCGGCGGAAGATGGTGGGCGACGGCGACGGTGGGCCGGCCCCAACGAGTCACTGGTCCCAGCAAAGACAAATTGCGCTCCACCGTCACAAAGGCGAGCGAGCGAGTGAGACTGCAGGGCGAGAGGACGAGCTACTACCTACCAGCTACCAGCTACCTACCCGTCACCAGCCAACTCAATTTGTGGCCAAAAGACTCGTACGACTCGTCAAGTAGCAGATGATATGTCGGGCAAATCCAACTACTAGTCCCTTTCTGGGTTATGCGTCTCTTCCCTCTTCCGGCACAAAGGCTTGAGCGTTGGCGGACGTTTGTGGCTGACAATGATTCTAGGTCTTTGGTGATTCTCTTTTCGCGGTCGAAGCATCGAATCCAAGACAAATCAAATCAGGGGAGACAGTCGCCATCCGCATGGCCATGCTGGCCACTTGCCCCCCTCCCCCCTCCCCCCAAGCTGCCTGGTTGCTTTGAGACGGAGCCGAGCCAAGGATGCCATGTACGAAGTAGCAATCTTACCCATACACGGCATCTGCGTGTACAGTGTGCCACCAAATAAACGCTACATGCATCCGGTGGACATGGACAAATACCGTATCCATTGCTTCGACTTCCATGCAAGTCGCGTTGCCGTCTTGCTCGGAACCAGGCTTGCTACCAACTAACAGACAAGGCTTCTTCTATTCCTGGCTAGCTACCCATGGACATGGCACTGTAACTAGGGGCATTTATGGAAGACAAGTCAGGCTCCATTCGTACATACAGATGTGTGCTCCTGCTCCCTGTATGGTGGATTCTGGCATTTCAAAACCCGAACATGCTATCGACCTGGGCAAACTAGGTGCTCGAGCGAGCTTGTTGGATTCGTTCCTATATACGGAGCATTTAAGTTCTCCGTATTTAATTTCCCAAGTACCTGGATGTGTTCCTTCCTCGTCGATCATACAATGAGCAACATTACCCCAAAGGTCAACCGATCCGGACGTCAGACTACTCGCTCAGCTTTCAATTTCAACCGAGCCAAGTTCAGGCGTCATGTCGTCGCGAATATCGGGCGTCTTACCTTCATCGCCACAGTACATATGGCGCTCTTTGACGATCTGCTGGCTCGTTCTCGATCTTATTTGGGCATAGTAAAGCTTCAATACAAACAACCTTCTGCTTCGGCTGCCTGCTCAAGGACATCCGCACCTGCGCTTGCCGTCTTGTTTGAGTGGTTTCCACGAAAAGTGGAATCTTATGATATCACTCACGCACGCCTTCCTTTGCCCGCGATCCAACCAACAATGACTACCAGGCTGCTGGGACATTCTTTTGTGCATTGGCCAGCCAGCTGGCGAAATTACTGTTCGCAACCGATCGCATCTCGCGAAATGCCCAGGATCCTTGCCATCGTACATACATACCTACCAACTCCCTGGATGGAAGCCTGGCTGGGATACATGTGACATTCCCAGTTACGGGCCAAACCAGCAAGGACATGGCGACCTTGTAGCCTCTACGGAACACGGGAGTAGAGAGAACAGCACAGTACATATTTACATGCAACAAGCCGCGCGTAAGCAAACTTCAGCTCCAAAGTGGTCTTACGGGCAATTCTCGTTTTCCTCTAGACTGCGGAGTAAGTAACTACCAGCTACAGGCAAAGGGCTGGTGCTTCCCAGACAAGCTTAATATGTAGGCGCGTGCCGAGCAACGCCATAATTACGGAGTTTACCCATGCAGTCAATACTAGTAGGAGTACTACTAGTCCTGATATCCCAGGCATGTCCCCTCTTGCCCATGAAGACTACGTCGCACGCCCGTGGAGCAACCCACAGTCATATTTCCGAACTTGGAGTAATTTGCGCTGGATTCTGTTCAGTGGTGCTATCACGACAACTGGTTTTTGTGGCGGTAAGCTACGAGCCAACTTGTCTTTCAATCAATATTGACATTTGTGACGTGTATTGGAAAGAAAATACCTGGTGCTGATTAAACCAGCATCACAGACATGGCTGGCCAACTACACGGTATGACGGCCAACGGAGCGCAAGAGTTCACTGGGCCCGTGGTACTCCGTACTGCCCCAAATCATTCATGATCTTGGTACGATTTCCTGTGCCCCATGTCTCAGCTCGACACCATGATTCCTGCTCTTTGTTGGCCGTCGTGGCCTACCCGTGGCCTTGGCCGCCCCACGGTTGTTGCAAACGGAGTGGGTGAGCAATGTCTTTGCACAGACTGGCCGATCATTCGAGTCTGCGGCTGCCAGGACAAGATAACGGGCGCCAACTCTGCAGGCGACTCGTCGACGACTGGGGGCGAAGCCTGTGGCTGTGGCCAAAGGTCTCCATTGCCATGCGCAGTCTGGGGTTATTGCATTGCGCCGGGCAATCAATAATGCTGCGAACAAACATGTGAGCCCTGGATCCTGTCCGTCCCCATCCACACTTGCTGTCACTTGAAGCCTGTCCCATCCCATCAGTCCGGATAGGACATGATCTTCAACGGACAATGCAAGGTATTATTACTCAAGAAGACTGGAGATTAGAGTACTATCACAGACGCAATTGCGCCCTCTCAACTCCTCCGACTTGGCGACCAGCCCCCAAGCACGTTCTATGCTTGCTAGCTCGGCTATCATACGCGGCATCCGACTACGTATATTTCTCCCCGCGCCCAATGACCAACAGCCGGCCGTCGTTTTGTTCTGTGGGAGCGTTTGTTCTCAACTTCCCATGCAGCCTCACATCTGGCCCCGAGAATGCACAAGGACTGGCTGTTTCCGAAGTTGGACTTTTCCGCCCTCTCGAACTCTTGGGGGCTCCTTCAGCCCTCTTTTTGAATGGAAAGCAACATGTACTAGCGCAATAGGTGTGTTCAGATGTCTCAAAGTTGCTTGGGCCCTTGGGCCATCCATTAGCCGTCCGAAAGGAGAAATCAGCTGCCATCGAAGAGGCAACAAGGATTATTTGATTTTTCGTCATTGGGTGGTTAGAGAAGGGGAAGGAAGTACGATGGCCAACCACCTCGTCAATCCTGAAACGAGTCCGGCAAGAACTGGAGGGTGAGTTTGCGACCACCACGTTGTTGCAGGATCGCAGTGCAGCTTGGGCTAGGTGCTGTGGCGCTTCTGACCATGAGGGAAGAGGCTGTAGTACATGATTCCGCACTGCTGTCCGTCAAGGACACGGGACAGTCCGCATGGCTCGAACCTGATTAGGATTAGAATCCAGCAGTAAGCAGAGTGCTAACAAACGCGGGTCAACAAAGGGCGATCTTGTTGCACCTTCGGCAGACTGATTGCTCTGTCTACTCGCCGGGCTCATAGGGCAGTCTGTGCGGATATTCGTGATGCTCAAAAAGGGCTTGATTGTCGCAATCAGGCCCAAGAGTTACGCACGTTAGTTGAGGCAGCAGCCCACGGAGCTTACGCTGACGGCAGAACATTGAAGATGAATCCGGTCATAGTGCCGAACGCACCAGCGGGAGGAGTTTGAAAGCGGTGCCCTAGTGCCGCTGAAGCTGACGCCAGGCCTTTGAGATCAGCGTCGGTGCTCGGATGGCCGACTTATACTGTCAATAGCATGGCGTAGTAGAAGCCGGGTGGACAACTCCCTCCGCTCCTTCACGGATCATATCGGCCAGGCTCCAGTTTGCAATATGACTAACCGCGCCCAAAATTTGCGTCACAGTCATGGTTATTTTTGGTCTAATACGGAGTACATCTGTCTAGGTATGCGTCTTCGGCCGGGGTACTACTACCTGTGACGGGCTGTGCTGTTTTCCAGATAGCGTCGGCTCGACTCAGGCAGCCAGGTCAGATTGACTTGAAGGATTCGACGCTGTACGACAATGGTGTTCGACAAGTGAGACGTGTCGGGCTTACCAACAGTCGTCGCAGCACCAACTTTTCGACGCTGTATGACGGAGTACACTGGCTGCCGCGTCAGTTGCCCATCAGCAAGGCGAAATCTTCCCGAAGGCAGGGCGAAAAGGCTGCCGTTTCTGTGAAACGCCACAGGTACTGCCAAACGTAGGGTGATGCAGACCGCCGATGCCGACGCCCGTCGTGAGTGCTAGTTCCGGTGTTTGTTGGACGCGGAGTGCTGCTTTAAAGGGATATGAGGGATGTCTTGTTCTGGGAGTGATGCGTTTTGGGCAATGAGAAATCACGAAAGACAAACAAACACGTTTGCTCAATTAATTTTTTTTCCTTGTCTTCTTTTTTTCGTTTTCTTTTCCTTTTCTTCTCTTTTTTCTTTTTTGCTCTTTCTTTCTCACAGGGTAAAGGCTCTGTGGACCAGGGCCGCAAAGTGAAACACGGTCCGCGGATAAGCCACAGCAGCAGTCATCTTTCATTCCGCACCAGAGATCGGCTGACTGGGGAGAGAGACGTCTGAACAGATGGATTGACTAGATCCACCGCCTCGCTTGGTCCCGCTCCTGGTCTGGTCTGGAGACGAGCTCGACACGTTGTTGTTTTCATGTCAGGCTGGTCAAGGATCTCGCCAGACATACGGAGTGGGAGTACTACTACATACATGCACACAAATCCTGTGAGTGTGTGGCGGCCAGTGTGTCAGCACAAACATAAGGGCGGATTTGGAGCATTTGGAGCATGAGCCCGTGTCAGCTTAGGCAGATGGTGGTAGTATATGTTCGTAACACTTGGCAGTTGGGGGCCGTCCGATATGCTCCGGGGTTCAATGAGTTCTTTGGTGTTTATGACGAGGATGACACCTTGCACTGCCTTGGCGGGATTACTATGTATTTGTTTTCGGCAACATGGCCCAATTGGCATTATTACGTGCGTCTACTCGGTACACATGAAGGGAGAGACAGTTAATTTTGCCGGATCGGGCCGGGACAAATCATTGCTTGGCCAGGTCTACACTGTCTCAGATGCCACCAGGCAAGCTGGTGTAGTATGTACGGAGTATGTATGTATGATGTATTGCTCCGTACCCAATTTCGTTTTGACAGGATATTGCAGGTGCGCGATTGGAACACGAGTATTATGCGGCTTCGGCCCTCTCTGCCAGTCAGGATGGCAGGCATTTCAACCCATGATGTTTTGCAGCGTATCCTGGCAAGCAGTCTGTTTCGGCTACGCAGGCTCCTTGCGACGCATGAACTTGCACAAGAGCAGCATCCAATACAGAGGATGCATTACAGCAAAGTGCCCACCATCGAGGAAACATGATGTTCAAGCCGGTATCATGTGCAGCCGGTCATGGTGCATTTTGAAACAGGTGGTTGACCCGGCATACCAAACAGTTTGGCTTCGATTCATGCTCTAGAAAGTCTTGCCACCCACCTGATGATGGGTACATACATCTCGACAGTTGCACGGAACATCAAGACGACATGCAGAAGTATTCAGACCGAAACGAACCCCGGCTTGTCTCCCTGCGGCCTCTGCCATCGTCCTCCCTGCATATGAATGTACATACATACATCCGTACCCACCACGTATTGACATCTTTACAGGCAAAAACAAGCGCTCGATACCCACCTTGGTGCCATATAACAGCCGTTGTATATAATCAACACGTCAGTACAGCCGCAATACAATAGTACTATTATCATACACGGACCTGTTTCATGGGTTTTTAGCTCCCAACCACCTTTGCTACCGTTCTTGGCCTCTCGTCCACGTGGGCCGATGCATCGTCCGTGGTCTGCCTAAGTGGGCAGAAGTAAACCTTAAAAAACATGCACCGGCATCCATTGCGCGGGCGAACCAACGGCCAGGAATTCTAAAATCTCTTCGATTGGCTGTTTAGTCGTATGCTCTCTACGTGGTTTGGTTCGAGACATTGTATTCTCAAACGTCTTCTCCAAACAAGGACCATGGCAGCGTACACGAACGAATCATGTGTGGCCGAGATGGGACCTTGGTGAATAGGGTAGCCCACGCGCAACCGCGGCTGCGAATTGCCTGGAGACCGTCAACGACGACAAGTAGTACATACATCTTGTCACGGCATGGCTGTGAGCCGCAACGGTAAATTGTAATCCTGCCATTGGCATCTGAAAAGTTTTTCGTCGCCATAGGGCTTGTAGCTGAAGGGCAAAGGAGATGAGGAGCGCGGCTTGACCACCAAGTGGCCTTGCTCTTGGGCAAGAAAAAAAAAGCCCACGATGAATAGCTAATGTATGTAGTATAAAACTATTTGGCCGTGCTGAATGGCAATTGACGCGGGCAAATACCTATTGCTGCACTTGCCAATGATGCGACAATACCAGTGAACTCGGTCCGTTGACACTCTGCAAACACGTTCTGCATCGCTCGTTGAATGCCCATCAACACCATTTCTCCGGCTGGGTTCCCTCTAGAAACACATCATCGAGTATTCCCCTGCATCGCTGGACGAACTCGACCAATACGCAAGATTCGACGTCGCACCTCGCTAGAGTGCCGTGTGTGACTGCCAACTGACGACAGTTGGGCGTGTAAACCGCAAGTTTGCTACCCCTTGATGATTCCAACCGTACAACCGTGTCCTGCATTGTCCTAGTCTGACCGAAAGTAGAGAGTATCTGCCGAGCATGCCAACGGCCTGAAAGAACTTTTCAAAAATGCGCCCCACGATCCCGGTAGCCTACCTTCTTCCGTTCCTCTGCGTCACGCTCTTCGTCACGCAGCTCGGCCTGTCGCTGAGCGACCTGCCCAGCCTGAAGCTGATGCAGGACATCGCGTGTAAGAAGCACTTCGGCCTCGTGACGCAGGAGCTATTGCCCGAGGAGAAGTGTAGGGATGCCGCGGTGCAGAGGATCTTGAACCGGATCAACATTGGCATCTCAGTCTCTGTAACCATTGGAAGTATGTATCTCTCCCTCCCAGGGATTCACCTCCACGTGTGGTTGAAATAGTACTGGTCTCGCTAATAGGTTTTGCTTCAGGCGCGCTGGTTGCGTTTCCGCTCGGAATCCTCGCCGATCGAGTCGGGCGCGTGCCTGTCCTCGCGGCAAGCCTCCTCAGCCTCTTCCTCTCCCAGGGGTACGCAATGCTCGTCTGCTGGAGGTGGGAGGCGATGCCGCTCGAAGCCATGTGGGCTATGGGCGTCTTCTTCCTCCTCGGCGGAGGGCAGAGAATGGCCGAAGCAATCGTCTTCACCATGGTTGCCGACGTGGCTCCCAGGTCGCAGAGGTAAGAAAGCTGCGCAGCATCGTGTTCCGCATTCACCGGCTGACTTGGGGCAGGGCTTCGTGGTTTCAATGGGTGGTTGGAGCGGTTCTTGCCGCCGAGCTCGCTGGGCCGTTCCTGTCCGCGCGTCTGATCGAATCGTCTATATGGCTTCTGCTGTACGTTTCTCTCGCTCTCGTTGCCGTCGGCGGTATTCTCCTCGCCCTATTGAGTCCCGAGACTCTTTGTCGCAAGACAGACGGCGTCAAAGAGGATCTTGACGGTGGCTCGCCGGTAACCACCAAACGAACCATTTTCGCGATATTCAGCCGTCCAGCAGTCTTCCTGGTCCCTGGTGCGGTGCTCTCGTTGCCAATGGCAGCAACCCTATCTGGAATACTATTCCGGTTTATGCCGGTACAGTTCCATTGGCAACTGTCTAAATCAGCTCTCCTAGTCTCCCTCCGCAGCATGATCACCCTGGTTACTCTCCTCCTTCTCCTCCCCGGAGCTGCGTATATTTGCAACAAGAAAACAACATATTCTCACCGATATCGCGACGGCATCTTTTTGAGAGCAAGTGCATTGTGCTTTTTGGCAGGCTCGGCATTTTTCGTCTTGGTCCTCAGCCAAGGATTCATTATTGCTGGCGTTGTGCTTTCTGCGCTTGGCTCTGGTATCCCGACACTCTGTAGATCCATGATGGTTTCGGCCCTTGGCGAGAAGAGTACTGGACTGCTTTTCGGCATACTTGCTCTCGGGGAAATCATTGGCTTTTTGTGTTGTACTGTAGCCATGGGTGCGTTATTCGACGTGGCATTGACATCGTGGATCGGGTACCCGTTCGTTCTGGGAGTGGTCCTTGCAGGTGCCATCTTTATTACATCGTGGATGGCTGGCACATCAAAGGAGAAAGCCACGCCCGAGAAAGCTGATGTGGTTTTGGAGCCTCTGAAAAACTAGACAGAACCTGACTTAAGGTGTTGTAAGTTGAACTATACATGCATATGGGTGGTCATTGACGAACTCTCGGCGAATATGCGGGCATACATTGGCTTTGATTGATTCAGAAAGTTCATCTCATGAGCCATGATCAATGACGAGGGAAAGTCATTTAGCAAAAACTGTATTAGTAAACTATCGGACCAATCATGGTCTCTGTAGGGTATCAATTCCACCACCGTCATGCCACCTCGCCTGGCAAAAGCCAAGCTCACATTCCTCATTCCTTCTTTTGCTCGGCCTCGGCCCGCTTCTCGAGATCGTGCTCCACGCCTCGCTGTTGAGCCTTGCCGTCAGCTCGCATCTGGTCGTAATGAGCCTGCCCCTCCTTGTCACCAGTGATGTTAGAAATGGCGCCTCCGACGGTACCCTGAGCACGAGCGGCCATGCCAGAGCCCAAGTCGTTGAGCTGGCCTTTGGCCTCCTGTTGTTGACCCTCGAGGTTCTGTTCACGACCGGCGGACTTCAAATTCTGGACGACGTCGTTAGTCGTCACGCAAGCTCAACAACACATGTGGCCACCCTATCTGCGTCAACTTACCTCGCTGCCAACCAAGCCACCAACAGCCTCCTTGGCCGAGCCAACGGTCTGATTCCAGTTGCCTGCGGCACGATCAGGGTGGTCCTTGCTGACGCCTCCGTCACTGGACACAGTGGCTCCAGGGACCTTGACAGATGCCTGTGAAGCTTCATGCTCAACTTTGGCGTCATCTTTCTTGGCGTCGCCCTTGGCCTGGTCGCCTGTGTTTCCAGTCAGGCTTCCAAGAGCACTCTGGACAGCTCCGGTAGCAGAGTCCACGTAGGACTGGAGGGTGGAAGGTGCCTTGTCAGACATGTTGATGATAGTGAGTTGACAAGAGTTGATGAAGACGAGGTAAGACACAAGTTGAAGGATTCAAGATCTTTTGGGCAAAGAAGCAGTGAAGAGTAAAAGCTTTGTGGATGGAGTAAAATGAAAACAGATCTGAATTCACGATGCGGTTGGAGCTGGTTCTTATAGACACGACCGGTAACAAGCTAGGTTTGTGAAAGCAAGCGCAATCCCACTTTCGAGCAGTAGCAAACAGGCTCCACCAAGGAAGGCCCCATTAGACCGATGAAATGCCCCTTCTGGTTATGTAGAACCGAATAGAACAGAACCAATGGTGTAGCTGCCTGTGATGTCATTGTCTCCTCGCAGGGTGCACGAAAAACCGTCGTTCGGCAGGAGAAGTGAACCAAGTGACCTAGAAGTGAGTTGGTGGGTTGGTGGGTTGGTGGGGCACCTTCAGAGTGACGTCACCACTTTCCCAGCGCACTTTCCCAGCGTCGCGAGCTGGTGGATTCAATTTGCTCTGTGCAATTTTGACCGTGACGCGTCGGGAGCTGTTGCCGAGAATTCAGGGAAACTGCAACTTTTGGCATGTGTGCCGCAATATCCATCTCAACTGGTCGTATCTTGGGCCCGGAGAGATCGGCCCACGTGGCTGGTGATCTACCAGAAGCCATGTGCCATTGACCTCTAGATGTCCGTTTAGGATATCTGACTGAGCATGAACATTACCAGGCGTCACCGGGTGTCGAGAAACCAGCTTGCCGTCCATCAAACCTTTGTCCCAATGGGGTCTTCGGCTTTCTTTATTCGAGTGTCGCTCTCCAGACACCGGCGATGGGTGCTTGCTTGCAGCAGTCTCATACACCTATACCCAAATTTTTAGATGGACAGAAATCAAGCTTCTCGTGGTTTTTTTTTTGGGTGGCTGTGACAATGCGATGGCGATAAAGCCCGACACCATTATATTGCGACTCCTTGGCTCTGTTCAGCCCTCAAGAATTGGTAATCCAAGTGGTAATTTTTATTATTCCCCCCCTTTTCGATTACTCCAGCACCCTATGGACCTGCCCCAGTCTATACACCATGCACCGAAATCTTCTTTGACCCAAGGGCCGATAACCAACGAAGAAGCCACAGCCTGTAGAATACCCGCAACATGAAGGTGAGTACGCGAAATTAGCCGAGCTGGACATAGTTGCCTAAACATTCCACCGTCGAGGTTAGAAGATGCGCAAAAAGAAGGAGGATCATGTTACAGCTTAGCTTACCAGGGAACTGTCCCTCCTTTCCATTAAGACGCCCCGTCCACCACTCATTCTCATTCTGTGTCCTGGACATAATCTCAATAACATCACCAGCTCGGAAACTCAAATCCCCCTCCGCTTGAGCCGAATAATCGTACATGGCTGTCACGGTCTCTGCCGCAGGTGCAGCTGTTAAGCGCTTTGGCTTGGGTTTAGGTGGTGGAGGCTTTGCCTTGGCCGCCGCGATCGTTGACAAGGCAGTCTTGTTTCCGGGGGAATATGGCGGAGGTGCGGCTTCGGAATCGCTGGCAGGTCGGCCGGAGGCACTAATCTTGGGGCTGGTACCACCGCTTGAGGTGGAAGGCCCAGCTGTCAGCAGACCTGGTTGCTTGCCGCCTTCGAGAGCTGGGCGGGCTCCGTATCTAATGGGCCGGGGACGTCCAGTGGTTTTGAATCGGCAGATTGACAAGGCCTCGGCTTGTTCTTGGATGTCTCCACGCTTTTCCTCAAACGCCTCCTCGATTTCGCGGGTCAGGTCAAAGTAGCCAATATCACAGCGCTGCATTCGCTCATGAAGTGTGTAGAATATGTTGAGCTGCATGTAGTAGAAGGATTGGAACAGTGGCTGAATGAACTCTTGTTCCAGGGTGAAGAGCTTTGGCAATTCATCCTTGAGAAGGTCATTGAAGTATTCGTAGTCTTGCGTCGCTTGCTCGCAATCGCCTTCTGCTTTCCACAAGGCCTTCTCATCCTTTGGGCTGCGCTCCTTCTTGTCCTGCAACTTCTTGAGGGCGGCGCGATGCCGGTCGTAGTCCAGTTTCTTGTGTTCTCGCTTCACCGCTGTCTTTCGAATGACTTTGATGACGTCTAGCAGTTCGGTAGCTGGTCGGATGACCCTAGTCTCAATCATTTCCAGTTCCGGAGCAAGTGTCTCCTGCAACTCTTTGACAATGGCCTCGTACTCCTCGCAAGCGCGGATTCCTTCTGGATTTCCCTCGGGTTTGATGCTGTCGGGGTCTGACATGCGGCCGGAAATGGGCTTGTAGATTTCCGTCATGGCTTTGCTGAATTCGATCTGGTGGTTTAGCATGCCGTTGATGGCTTCGAAGTATTTTTTTGACTCATCGTGGAGCTTCTTGGTCTCCGTCTCGAGCTCTTGGAAACGGCGTTCGGCGTCGATGTAGACGGCATCTTTGGTGTGTTCGCCAATATTGAACTTGTGTTTGAATTGTTGAGGCGCCTGTACATTGAGAGATACCCGTCAGCAAAAAAACAGCCCATGACGGCGTGGGTGATGGACTTTGGCCTCCTCGGGCTGACATGATGATGTTCTTGGCTGGAGGGGCCGAGATGGAGATGGATGAGGGGCAGCATTGCTGACGAGACCTCTCAGCAGAAACGTACCCGAGTAAGGCTCTTGGAAAAGCCCTTGAAACTCATGATGGAACAATGCGAACCCTATGCTCGATACGGGGATGGTAAACCACGACAAGAAGTCGCAGGCGCGCTCTATGGCGGGAGCCGGGAAGACGACGGGCGCGTTGGCTTTGAAGAGGAATTAAAGAACATTGACGTCTGTCGGCGCAGCCAGGCCAGAGCAGGGCAGGACCATGACTTGGTGACGACTTTGCGGTGGCTGTGCCGGTGGTTGTGGCGCAGGGAGCTGCCAGTCAGCTGCACTTGGCTGCTTGCGTTGTGCGTGCGGAGAAACACTCCGTGTTGGAACGCGGAAGGAGTCTGGCGGGGAGGCATCAGCAGCCAGGCGATCATCCATCCATCAATGTCGCTTCAGTTACAGATGTCCCCTGCAGCTCTAGCTCAGCAGCGGTCAACCGTCCAACACACTGATGCTGACCAGAGATCCAAATGTCATGTTGCGCCCGAGGTGCATCAACATGCCCGCCCTGCCGCTAGGTGTCGGTCTCCAAGCCCCTCCGGCCGGTTCTGTGTCCCTCTAACACGGAGCACCTGGGACTCGCAGAGTGTGCGTGGGGAGTGTAGCCGTCCCAAGATTCAATTTATCTTGCCGGAACCCGAGTTTGCTCCCGGATGTACAGACTACAGAGTAGAAGCCGCGGGTTTTGTGCTCGTCGGTCATCACCATGTTGGCTTGACCTTCACAGTGCGCATACTGAGTGACTTCAATCATGTGTCTCGCGTGTCTCGCTCGACGGCCAGTCCATCGTTGCACCGCCTTTTGCCTCTTCCCAAATATTTGCTTCTGATGCACCATGCATAGTTTTATCGTTGCTGCACATGGATCGCCGACGTCACAGTCTTTCCCCTCATAATACTACCGAGTCCTTGGTGCTGTATCCCCATTATTTTTCGCCATTCATCTCTGCACTCTTTGGTCAAGCCGTCGACGCCATGGGGCGGCTTTTTGCACATTTTTGCAGGTGGCCGCCCTGCCCCCGGTCAATTTTGACCAATCAGAGCCCCCCTGAGGATGCTTATCACCGAGTACCCGAGCCGAAGCTCTGCCATGACAAATTTCTGGATGGAGATTTGGACGGGCTGCACCTGAAATACTCTCGCCTCTCCTCTCCGCTCGTCGGGCTTTGGCTTCCTGTCTCGCCCATGCCACTGCACACAACACATTCATCGCAATCATGTCCAGTATAGCATCTTGCGCGCTACGGTCGGCGAGCCGCAAGGCTACAGCTACCGCCCCGTTGCGAGCTCTGCCTCGTGCTGCCCTGGTGGCCGCGAGAACGACGCCTGCCAGACGGGGATATGTGACCGAGTCCAAGCAGGACCAGGCCCGCGTCGAAACCGCCATCAAGCTGGATAAAAAGGACTTCGTCGACATTCCCCCTCCGCCCATGGGCGCTCCTGCGGATGCCAAGGTCAGCCCTATGGCTGGTATGTGCGCCCCTGATGTGGCCTCGTTCGCCATCTCCTAGGCGCGCAATTTGATAGACTAACAATTTTTTGCCTTGCAGAGGTTCTAAAGCAAGCTGCTGTCATGGAAGAAGGACAACGACCAATCTACTTGGATATGCAGGCAACCACGCCAGTTGATCCCCGCGTCCTCGACGCCATGATTCCCTTCTATGTCGGCGTCTACGGGAATCCCCATTCCCGGACGCACGCCTACGGCTGGGAGAGTGAGAAGGCTGTTGAGGCTGCTCGTGAGCACATCGCTTCGCTCATCGGCGCTGACCCCAAGGAAATTATTTTCACTTCGGGCGCCACCGAGAGTAATAACATGAGCATCAAGGGCGTTGCCAGATTCTTTGGTCGCTCTGGCAAAAAGAATCATATCATCACAACACAGACAGAGCACAAGTGCGTCCTGGATAGTTGCAGGCACTTGCAGGACGAGGGCTTTGAAATCACTTACCTGCCCGTCCAGAACAACGGACTGATCAAAATGGACGACCTCGAGGCCGCTATGAAGCCCGAAACCGCCCTTGTCAGTATCATGGCTGTCAACAACGAGATTGGCGTTATCCAGCCCATAGAAGAGATTGGCAAGCTCTGCCGTTCCAAGAAGGTCTTTTTCCACACTGATGCCGCCCAGGCCGTGGGAAAGATTCCTCTAGACGTCAATGCTATGAACATTGACCTGATGTCGATTTCGTCACATAAAATTTACGGGCCCAAGGGCATTGGAGCTTGCTACGTCCGAAGAAGGCCAAGGGTCAGATTGGACCCTCTCATCACTGGTGGTGGCCAGGAGCGTGGTCTCCGAAGCGGCACCCTCGCACCGCCACTGGTTGTCGGCTTTGGCGAGGCTTGCCGCATCGCCAAAGAAGAGATGGCGGTAAGTTTTTTTTTTATACAACTTTCCTTTCCTACCTTGCCCTCCTCTCCCTATGCGCTTTATATGATGATCTGCTCTACATGCATGGCTTTCTGAATGGCCCGTGACAAGGCCGTTTGTGTTGAGTGAAGCACCCTGTCTGATTTGCGTTTTCTCTTTTTTTTCGTACTCTCAAAATCATACCGATCCACACGCTCAAGACGGATGAGCAAGTAAAGCTGATGCTTTTTATAGTATGATTCGAAACGAATCAAGACTTTATCCGACCGACTTCTCCATGGTCTGCTTTCCTTGGAACACACCCAACAGAACGGCGACGAAAATGCCTTTTACCCTGGCTGTGTCAACGTCTCCTTTGCCTATGTCGAGGGCGAGTCTCTCCTCATGGCTCTGAAGGACATTGCCCTGTCTTCAGGCAGTGCGTGCACTTCGGCGTCCCTCGAACCTAGCTACGTCCTCCGAGCCCTTGGCAACAGCGACGAAAGTGCGCATAGCAGCATTCGATTTGGTATTGGTCGCTTCACGACCGAGGCAGAAATTGACTATGTTCTCAAGGCTGTTCAAGAGCGAGTCAGCTTTTTGCGAGAGTTGAGTCCCCTTTGGGAGTTGGTACAGGAGGGTATCGATCTCAATACCATCCAGTGGAGCCAGCATTAAAGGCAGGGTTTACGCTGGTGGATTATCGTTGGGCGGTCAAAGTGGTCAAAGTGTGTACGAGATGATTAAAAGCGGGATTATTTGGAGTTGAGCAGGATGACTCTCGGCAGTGATGCCTTGTAACAGCATTGTATAACACGATACCTCTTTTTGCGAAATTATGGGATACGGTACATGGGATATTCTTATCACAGATGGCAAATTGTCTGTCGTTTATGTCGGAGAGGCATGATATAGGAAGCCCTCAAACAATATTGCGAGTCGATGCATACTGGATCTGATAGCGTGTTGCAGTCCGTGATGTTGCAGTGTCCTCTGCAGTCTTGTATCCCTCTGCCGGTGGCAAGAGTGCATGTTTCTCCCGGTATGGCTGACGAGACGCCCTGGGCGATAACTAGGACCTTCACCATGTTGCCTACCAATTTCGCCGTTTCCCGATGGCACGACGTCGTCAGACGCCTCGGGGACGGGGTACAAAGCCATGGAAGTAGGATTGGGGCCTGGCAGAGCTATAATGTCGTTTACTTTACGTGAGATATTTGGCGTGGGATGGTGTTTGACGCCGGTGGAAG
Organism: Metarhizium brunneum; assembly: GCF_013426205.1. NCBI lineage: Eukaryota > Fungi > Ascomycota > Sordariomycetes > Hypocreales > Clavicipitaceae > Metarhizium > Metarhizium brunneum. The sequence goes on along the minus strand of NC_089422.1, from coordinate 3,836,486 downwards.
CCGTTGGGAGAGAAGGGGAAAGACAGGTCGACATGTTGCTTATAAGCCCGCTTTGGGAGCATGCTAAGAACAGGACCTCGTACACTGGGATACATACAAGCAGTGCGGTAAACCCACGAGGGGTCTGGACTCTGGTGTAGTCCTTTTTCCCTCACCGGCTTCGCGGGGTGAAGACGAGCGGCAGCGGAGGCGACATCAGCGTAAACGTGTCCTGCTTCCCCTCTAGAAAGGCCTCCTTTGTGTGGCCGGGCGCGATGCCAACATCGTACCGCCAGAAAAGTTCGGCTACCACGCGGCGAATCTCCATGAGCGCCAGTCTTTTGCCAACACACGCACTCGTGCCTTTTTTTCGCTTTGTGTTAGCCGATGGGAGTGAATCTAGCCTTTGAAGAGGGGGATCGAGCCGTACCTATGTTAAATGGTATAAATACAGACTTGTCGAGGATCAAGTCTGGCCGCGTGGTCCAGCGCTCGGGGATAAAGTCGTTTGGCTGTACAAAGCAGCGGGCATCTGTGAGTCGGGTCAGAGCGAACACGGCTCGGGGCACAAAGGGGGGACGAGGAACCTCTGAAGACGGTGTAGGAGGGAACCTGAACAATGGTGTTTCCAGGAATATGTCTCTCGCCGATAGTCAACCCCTCTGGAGGCGTCACGCGCTGCGTCCCCGAAGGAACTGCGGGATGCAGGCGCATTGTCTCGTGGATGACGGCATCTAGTAAGGGGATCTTTAGTAGATTGTCATGTGCCAAACCGGGCAGCATGTCGAGCTCTCTCTGGAGTGCGTGGGCGAGATGTGCATCGTGGGCCAGGTGGAAAAAGACGTGTGTAATGGTGGTAGAGACGGATTCACTGCCCGCAATGACGATGAGCTGCGCATCGCCGTGCAAGTCCCACCGTTCCTGCTGCGTCTTGCTGCCCCGGTTGAAGTCGGCCAGAAGAAATGAGAATATGTCGGGCCAGTCTGGTGTATTCTGGTCTTGATGTCAAAACACGCTGTTGCTCCTGACCCCGGGCCTGCTGCGTGAGTGTCTCGGCCAACGTACCTTGATCCTCTCGTCGATCTGGTTCTGAATCCAACGCCAAAACTTGAGGTAGTTGCTGTTCAAGACGGGAGTTCGCTTCAGAAAGGGCATTAGCCAGGGCAGATGGCTGAAGAAGGCAATGCTGTACATGTCCCCGCGCATAGTCTTGAAGATGTATGATTCCCGGCCGTGACGTAGCATGTGGGAGGTCTTGTTAAATGCCAGATCCTCCATTACGTCAAAGGCGAAGAAGCTGAACCACGTGGTCATGTTAATTGGTTGCTCTTGGTGTCTGTCGACGACTTGGAGTAGCTCGGTGATTGCCTTTGTGATGCGAAAGTCGTAGCCGTGAAGAGCTGTTGGGTTATGAGACGGCGCATAGAATTGTCAGAATTAACCAGTGTTTATGGCTATTGGGTCTCACTTGACACGTACCTTTCGTTGTAAAGGCCAGATCCCACGTCTTGCGCCTGCGGGCATGCTCCCGCTTGTCGCGTACCATGAAGACGGGCGTGCGTGGTTCAAGCAGAGTGTACCATGGGCCTTTGGTAGTTGGTGACTTGCTCCCGTATATGGCCTCGACTGCCTTGGGATCGGCAATGGAGAGCTCAGACGGACCTTTGGGTGTAAAGATGGTGTAAGTCGAGGGTGCCAGACCAAGCTTCATTTTCCCCCTCTTGTTTGCGGCTTACCCAGGCGTACATAGTCACCGTACTGCAGATGTAGCTTTTGAACCTCTTTGAAGAGCTGAAACTTGCTCACCGATCGAGCGGTGATGTAAAAATTTGTGAGCGAGGCGAGGACCGGACCGGGATACTTGCAGAGGCGATGGAGATATGCGCGGTACATCATCATGCTGGCGTATAGTCCTGCGACGTAGTATCCCAGACAAGTCATTAGTTCAGATACGGAAAGTCCGAGTAGTTGAACACGAGATGCAAATAAAGCTGTTACAACCAAGAGGGCATGGAAGACGAAGATGGACGGAGAAGCAAGATCCCATTCACCCACACGGAATACCAGGACGTGTGCGGAGACGCCGCATATGCTGGCAAGCAGTCGGGCGTTTGTGAGCTGCATTTTGGACAATGTCTAGATTTTGTTAGTTTACAGAATAGTTGGAGATGTCGCGCCGAAAGGGGCAAGATGAAGGAGATCGTGAGTGACTGTCATGGACGCATGTATGCCGATAAAGGAGGTTCAAGGCGGTGCGGCCAAGGAGATTTGCAGTCTGGATAATATATAATCCTCGGACGGCACGGCACGCAATGCAATGCATCATGCCGTCCAGGGTGAGAGCGATTTGTACGACTGCATGAGAATATTCCAAGGTGGCCCTGTGGTCAACGCCATGGGCACGCGGCATGAAGTAACTCTGCGATACTCGACACAGGAGCCCGAGAAAAAATCATCGTGCTCATTAATCAATGTGTTAGATACTTGATTGGAGCAAAAATACAGCATATCAAGGGCCAGAGTCTTGCATAAGGCAGGCGCGACTTGACATGGAGACAAGTCAAGTTGCTCTTTACCTCGTTTCGTGCCGTGTTTGCAGCCCATATTGGGAAGGGCCCCGCAGTAATACGTGCAAGTTGACATGTGAATGCGTACATTGTCATTAATTAACTTGTTTTTTGTTTCCCTCATCAATTGACATTATTCCATGTTTGAAATGGAAGTCTAGCATTTCGTTCCTGGAGCGGGCATCATCACACGCAAAGCATGGCGCAGCCAGGACGTAGCTATGGATGTATATCTTGTCCTAGTGATACCCCGGTTGCTATACCATGAGTAACTCCATCCAGTTAGTATTATTCCATTGATACTCCGTAGTAACTTGTCGTTGCTCGGTGCCATCCGACTCCATACATCATTCATCACGCCAGGCCCCACGATATCATCATCATCATCGTCCACCGCGAGCGTCATCACTACACATTTGCCCAACATACATCCATCCGTCTGCAAGACGCACAATTGTCCCCAAATGGCTTCCGAGCCACCCCCCGAAAACGACATGGACCCCATACGCCTCACGGGTGCGCAAGAAACGCTTCTAATTACCCTGTATGGGAGATGGCAAGACTTCTACTCGCCCAGGCCGCTCCTCGCTGATCGCTGGTCCGCAGACGTCATGGCACGAATTCTGGACAAGATGGCCGAAACACGCCATCGAATGAGGGGAGTGCTATCGGGACTGCCATTCATCGTCTTGCGCGCCCGTCTCTTGGACGAATGGGCCGCCGACTTCTTGGCCAACAATGAGCGCGCAACCGTCGTCCATCTTGCCTGCGGCCTGGACACGCGCGCCTTGCGCCTGTGCGACAAGTGTGGCGACGGGGTGACATGGATCGATGTCGACTTTCCAGACGTAATCGACCTGCGGCGCCGCATCGAGATACCAGAGCCGGCGTCCAAGACCGACGGGTACACGTACGAAATGCTCGCGTCCTCCGTCGTCGAGCCGGAATGGCTGGCCAAGTTGCCGATAGGAAACCCTACGCTCGTCATCTTCGAAGGCCTGACAATGTACTTGTCGCCCGAGGACGGCCAACTCTTGATCAAGCGGCTGATGGACCGCTTCGGCTCCGGCCAGATGATTTTCGACAGCATGCCGAGGTCATCTCGATTTTTACTAAATGCCTTTCTCTGGCTCAAGGGACACTGGAACTTTACCTTTAACTGGGCCATTGACGACCCCAGAAGCCTGCAGGAGTTGCATCCCGGCTTGGAGCTGTTGACCTTGGTTCGTATGTGGGACATGCCTGGCCATGAGCATTTGGCTTGGTGGTTGCGTCTCTCGGCCTTTGTCGCTTCTTGGATTCCGATCCTGAGGAGCCCAATGCAATTGACGAGATTCCAGTTCTAAATAAAATGGTAGTCTACATCTTGGCGAGGCTGGCGCCGGCTTTGTTTAGCACACCAAGAGCTACTTGCTTCTCCGAATTCACATGGAATCGAGATACGCTGCAGTTCACGAGATCAATGGACACGGTTGTGCGTGAGCATTAGAAACTACATCACAACTCCAGTTTCTAAGCTAGCACACGATGCCTTCCGACTTTGCCAGTAAAACAATGTCATTCCATGCGGTCAAGGCACGCCCCTTCACACCCAAATGGCCTGCTTTAGCCTATACCTCTGATACAATCGCTCCGTTACCGTCAACATGCTTGGTCGTGTTTCATACACGTACAGTGTCAACATTGACAACGGACGTGACGGAAGGATGAGTCCTTGATGCTGCTCCTTTGGTTCTGCAAAGCTATACACACGATGAGAATACAGAGCGAATCATATAGCCGTGTAAATAAAGAGACGGCACCTTTCAGATACTGACCTTTGTACAGGACCAGTACATTGCTCGTGCGTTTGCGACGCGAGCTCCTCCAGGTTTTGGGTTGAATTTGTGATTGACGAATGATTTGACGAAGCTCCCATTTTGTCACTGGAGTTTGATCTGGCCATCATACTGCATTGCACCTTTTACCCAGGACGTAGGATGGGGGAGGAGACGATTCATATAGGGGATGAGACACATTGCTCAAATATACAGTTGTTGAATAGCAACATGACGCACAACCTTGTGTTGTAGACCAACACACAGTGCTATAGTAATCATACCGAGCATTAATTGATGCCTCGAGCATCTCGCTTGATGTGTAACCCGGAGTACCACCAGATTGGCTCGGGCCCAACGCCGAGCCCGATTGCCAACCGATGAAGCGTGGGCTGACGGGTTCGATGCATGGGCTTTTTGGATAGCCGATGAAGCCGGCGGAGGAAGAAAGTGACGGCTGAATGTGCCATGCTCAGCTGAAATACCCTTGGCTGAGATGAGCAAGCACGTCGCGACATTCACATTGATGAGACACACACAATCACATCACTCAGCCTCAACCAACATGTCGAAATCCGGAACCACGTCCAACAGCAACTTGACGCCCTGCTGCATATATGATTCATCGGAGCCTGATGTGAAGCAGTAGTCTCTGTCTAGCATGGCATATGCACGAGTCTACATCCATCAAAATACCTTGTGCTTGAGATGGGGCAGTTATACCTGCGCAGGTTAAAAAAAAAAAAGCAATACAGGACTCGCCTGCAAGCTTGGGGCTTGACAAGGACAGGAATTCAATAGAATGACGGCCATTTCCCAAATCCAACAAAGACGGGAAACGGAGGGATATTTCCAGTAAAGATGTGAATGTAGGTGGTGCGTCGCCAGCATATTGTTGGCCTCTCGGCTTTCTGAGGGAGAGGATACCAAAGAGCTTTGAGCATGAGCATGTGCAGGAGCACGAATACGTTTCGCGTGCAGTGATTAGCTGAAAGGCTCACCTTTTGATGTGAATTCCGCATCTGTAATGCAATGCAATGCAATGCAATGCAAGGGGTGTACACGAAATATAAGGAGGCCGCCAGCTACACGACGTCTTGCCCTACCATGTCATCGATTACACACATCAGCAAGAGAATAAACCCTAGCTATGCATAAATTCTTTATTGTATTCACATGGTGTACATACAGGCTATTTACTTACTCCCGTTGAGAAACTTTGCCTGCTAAAGTTTGTCATCTTGGCCGTCTTGAGCTGCGCACCATACATACCTTGTTTCTCGGCATTTCCACAGACCAACGTGGTGAAATTATCTTTCCATTCCCAACCTGCCTTGTAGCAAGGCGCGCTACATCTCTACGCTCCGCCGGATTCAAGAAGACTACACAATCACGGCGCCGACTCTCGGGCCTTGTTTGCCACCACTAGGTATCCGTGGTTCTGAAACCAGTCGTCTATGTCACTATATTTGTCTAGTACACACAAGATATAGGCCCGAGATATTTTCCATCACTGGCTTGAATGCGATTCAGACACTTCAACACAAGTCAAGATGAGAGATGCGAATATGACGATTTACGAGGCATTGAGATGCTACAGCGTATCTAATAATAATTTTGTACCGAGGCTATATAAATAAAACAGATTTTGGCTAGGTACATTCTCCGAGGAGCACAATCCCAGAGAGCGCGAAAAGGGGCCCCCTCTTTACCACGGCAGCTTGGTCTTGGTCGGGCAGGCCTTCTTGGTGGTGGTGACGGTGACGGGAGGCTTCTTGGTGCAGGTAGGCGTAGGCGTGCAGTGCTTGCTGTCGATGGCGGTGACGGTGACGGTAGAAGCAGCCGGGCACGTATCACTGGCCGGGGGAGCAGCACTCGTCACCGGAGGAGCTCCCGTCGTTGCGGGAGGAGCTTCCGTCGTGGCCGGGGGGGCTTCCGTTGTCGCCGGAGGAGCGGCAGACGAAGATGGAGGAGCCTGCGTCGTCGCGGGAGGAGCTTCAGACGTCGCCGGGGGAGCGGCCGACGAAGATGGGGGAGCGGCAGAGGTCGCCGGAGGAGCGGCAGAGGAGCTCGCGGGCGGCGTGGCCGAGTTCTTGCAGTTGGCCGGGCCGACGGCATCCTGAGCGTCCTGGAGGTCCTTGAGGAGACCGGCCACGATGCCCTGGGCAATGCCCTGAGCGGCGGTAGGGACCTTGGACACGACGCTGTCGATCAGGGCCTTGGCGGCGGTGTTGATGTCGCTGGTCTGGGTGAAGGTGACCTCGCACATGCCGGCCTTTTCAATGGTGGGCACGGCAGTCTTGAGATCGGCCAGGAGGGCGTCGCCCTTCTTCTGAAGGTCGCCGGCTGGGGCCTGGAGGCCAAGCGCATCGGCGAGAGTCAGGTCGCTCGAGGGGTCGACCTTGGCCTTGCCGTCCTTGAGCGCCTGGATGAGCGTGTTTGAAGCGGCCAGGACGGGGGCCGGGTCGCCGGAGAAGCCCTTGATGGCGGTGCCCAAGCCGTCGATGCCCTGGCCGGCAGACGTCATGGCCGCTTGGATGGTGGCCAGGTCACGCTGGACGAGGACGCCGGCGTAGGCGCCGGAGGCCAGGGTAGTCAGGGCGAGGAACTTCATTGTGGTGGGCAGTTTGTGATTTGGCTCTTCAGGGGGGAACTCGAGTTGGTCAGGGAGGCAGAAGGATGAGGGTGCTGATACTCTGGGTGTTTCAATTTCGAAAGCTGCAGATCCCAAGGCTGCCTCTTTATACCCGGGAGACTGAACGCCACGGCTTCTCACATGGTTCTCACGGGCGTCTTGTTCAAGCCGCAGCACTCGGGGCTGTGAAGGCACACAGGTCCGAGTCGACTTATTGAAATGGCCCATGGATCGACGACGGCGGGGCGTCAACGTTCAATGTTGGACGTTGATGTTCCTGGCATCATGGACACTTACACGGACTTGGCTGACGTTGGGGCCGAGCTAGACCCCAGACCCCAGATTGTGGCGTCGTCCGTCCGTTTCGTATTGACGGCCAAAACGCCGCCCGGGACATGTGCTCGATCCAATAGAGATCTCGACTCTCGCTTGCCCTGTTGTGGCAGCTCGATCCCCTCGTCAGAGTTGGGCATGTTGGGGAAACCTTGCGCAAGTGGCGCTCAGCTCTCCGGGGAAAGAGGGGACACATGGCACGCACATGCATGTCCTTTGCCAAGTCGAGTTTTGTCGAGTTGAGCAGGTTGTGTGAAGAGTCAATCGCGAGTTGCAACTTACAACCACCTCGGCACACATGCGCACACATGATAGTGGAGGCAAGTTTTGTACGAGAAGAACAAGTTGGCACCAGCTGAGAAGGTGTTCGAATCGAGGTCTTGTTGCGAAACTATCCTCCCCGAGCCATTGTTTGCATGCATGCATGCTAGTCTTGTTAGTTGCCCGGGTTGTGTTGTCATCTCCTGGGTTATGTTGCAACTTGTCTTGGTTGGCCGACGGATGTGCCCTTGAGGCTTGGATCAACCATGAACCATGGATGTCTTTCTCATTTAACAAGAAGGAGTGATGAGTGCCAACTAGTCTCGGTGCGAGCATCCGGCGCCGGGTGAGTTGTCGAGCAACACCGAGCGGCGCATCATTACTCTCTTCAACTACACCCGACTTCTGATGATGAATCCTCGTCTCCTCTCTCCTCTCTCACCCCCCTTTTTCGTGACTGACTTGGATGTCCTATTCCGCCTCTGGGACTATCCAACCAGACAGTTTCCACCCCGACCCAATAAATAGCCGTCAGCCCTTTCCCACGAGTTCCACCGCCCCTTGAATGTATTGGTGGAACCTTTTCCCATCCTGGCTGTCCCTGGGCCTGGCACCGGATTTCTCGGGTTACTCGGGGCCTCCCGAGGGACCAATTCCCTTTCAATGCTCCAACTTGCAGTGCCAGGGTGCACGTGGGTGTTCCTGGTTGAAAAAGTGGCTGGCACAAGGGCCACCCGCCTCTTCCCTATCAGCAAGCCATAAACGTCCGCGGAGTAACACCGTAGAAGCAATTTAACGGCATTTTTTCACCGCCTACACACAAGAAGTGATAAAGAAGGTGTTACCACCTTGACAGGGTCGAATCCGTATCGCCGCAATTTGTGGCGTTCCGCTGCCGCAGCTCAAGAGTCTTGTCACAAGACTCTTGTGTACAAATCTACGCATCATGGTTGCGACCGGGCTTTCTGACCGGCGACAAGACATGCAATATGACGGGCGCTTTGATACTCCACAACAAGTCCTTTGGATTTTATTCATTTGTTTCCTTTTTCTCTCCAGCGGCGCTGTCGCTGCTGTGCCCATTCCATCCTTTGCCTTGTTCCCTACAACACTCAGCAGTGGGCGGCAAAAAGCATTTGACCAGATCGGGTACTTGGCCGTCGTGTTCCGTACCATACTATCCACAGTATGGCAGTGAATAACTACCTGTTGGGCAAATGGCGATATTCTGCCACTGACTGTGAGTCAAGCGTTGAGTCTTTAGCAACCATGGCCCGTTGGGCTCGCCGTTGTCGGCAACTCATTTGTTCCCGATCAAGACACCACATAACTCCCTTGGCCCAATACAGCGACATACATATCCGAATGCACTAGTACTCCGGATCAATCCAGCGCGTCACCCGTGTCATGACTGCTCCGATGGAAGTCGTCGTCGTGTGATTTCGTACTCTCTGGCCATCCTCAACCTTGTACCGCTTTGCATTTTGAATCCGTCCTTGTCGTACAGCCTTGTCCTCCGGCCCAGTCGACGCAACAGCAGCCTCCGCCCCTTTGGCGCCGGCACTTGACGATGCGTCACCACGGCCGTGACGCCGAGAGGAGAGAGAGCGATTTAACAATAGACGCCGCGCCACCCGCCGCCGACGACGAAACCCGCGCCCTGGGCGCCTTTGGCCAAGATGTCAAAGTCCACCGGGCCTTTGAAGAGCTGGCGCACGCGAAACGCGGCCTGAAGCAGCGGCACATCCAGATGATCGCCCTCGCCGGCACCATCGGCACGGGACTCTTCCTCGCGACGGGCCGGGCTCTCGCCAACGGAGGGCCGCTAGGCCTGCTCCTGTCGTACGCCATCGTAGGCGTGCTCATGTGCGCCGTCGTCGTGTCCATCGCCGAGCTGAGCGCCCTCGTCCCTCTGTCGGGCGGCGTCGTCCGCCACGCCGAGTGGTTCGTCGACCCGGCCCTGGCCTTTGCCCAAGGCTGGAACAGCACCTATGCGAACGCGATCCTGCTGCCGGCCGAAATGGTCGCGTGCGCCGTCATCATCGACTACTGGACGCACGTCAACCACGCCGTGTGGATTACCCTCCTCGGCGGCCTCTTGATCGCGAGCAACCTGCTGCTCATTGGCGTCTACGGCGAGCTCGAGTTTGTCCTTGCCCTGCTGAAGATCGCCCTCATCGTCGGCGTCAACGTCATGGTTCGTGTGTGGACTGCCGGTTGATATGTTTCCCTTGATGGCTGACTGCTGACGATTTGCCGCCGCAGAGCATCTGCATCACGGCCGGCGCAGGACCGCACGGCGAGCCCATTGGCTTTCGCTTCTGGAGGAGCCCGGGGCCGTTTGTCCAGTACGCCGGCATCCCCGGCTCCTGGGGCCGGTTCGTCGGCTTCTGGCGCGTCCTGGTCAGCGCGGCGTACGCCTTCTCCAACGTCGAGAACATCTCCGTCGCCGGGGCGGAAACGCAGAACCCCCGGCGCAACATCCCCCGCGCGGCCAGGCGCGTCTTCTGGAGAATCATGGTGTTTTACATGCTCACCGTCTTCTGCATCGGGCTCATCGTCTCGTCGGCCGACCCGGCCTTGACGGCGCGCTCCGGCGATGCTGGTGCCTCGCCGTTTGCCATTGCCGCCACCAACGCCGGCATCAAGGCTGTGCCGTCCATTATCAACGCCGTGGTCGTGACGAGTGCCTGGAGTGCCGCCAACTCTGGTAAGTCCCACGGCTGCTCCGTGATATTGCAACGGGTGGAAACGACTTACACACGTCTTTGTAGCCATGCTCGTGGGGACGCGAACCCTCTATGGCCTTGCTCTCGAGGGACATGCGCCCAGCTTCTTCAAGCGTACCAACCGCTTCGGCACTCCGTGGCTTTCTGTGGCCGCGGTGGGATCGCTCATGGTGCTGGGCTATCTGACGCTCTCGTCCGCGGCGTCAGTCGTCTTTGGTTGGATGCAGGCCCTTGTCTCGGCGGCCTCGTTTGTGCACTGGATCAACATTGAGATTGTATACCTCCGCTTCTACTACGGCTGCAAAGCGCAGGGCATCAGTCGAGACGAGCTTCCCTGGAAAGGCCCTCTCCAGCCGTATGCGGCATGGACTGCCCTGGTGTCGTTTACCATTCTCCTGATCACCGGCGGATTCTTCGTCTTCATCGACGGTCATTGGAGCGCTCAGGGCTTCGTATCATCCTACTTTAACATCCCTCTCATTCTCATTCTCTACTTTGGATACAAGTACTGGCGCAAGACAACGCTGGTGTCGCTGCACGACATGCCGATTCGGGGATTCCTGGACGTGGCCAGCCAGAACCCAGAGCCTGTCGAGCCACCCGCCAAGGGATGGGCCAAGCTGAACATTCTGTGGGCGTAATGGTCCCGAGTATGGTAGTTGATCTACATCTGTAGCTCCATGCTTTGTGATTGACGGCATTGTAGGCGTGGCGTCCGTCTTCATCACACGCTCTTGCGAGTGCATAATATACATGGCAAGGTGGCGTGGGACACGTAATATTTTGTGCAAGCGCTCCTAGGTTTCTCTCTATGCAGTATATAGATAGGCACAATCAGCGACGACTTCCAAGTTCCAACTACACATGAAGTCTTGGGGACTGGCGGTCGCACATAGGTAACCATGACTGCTTGGTGAATCGCAGTACGTACATGTACATCAAAAGCTGCAGCGGCAATCGTTCCTAGAGGCTTAGGCTGTGCCCAGGCTGTGCCTCTGTCTGCACTATCAACAAAGATGAAGAGCTGCGGAGCTGCGGCCCGACCAGGATATCGACCTGCCTAAATAGGAAGTCAGAACGGCATGACGTATCCGAGAGCTGAGCTGACAAGGCTGTGGGGCCCGAAATTGCGGACTCGGTGGTTTCCGAGACGGCTGCCTCGTTTTCGCCTTGAGAAAGAATTCACGTAAACTGTGGGAATCGTGCCCGACTGATTAGTGCCAATCATCTCGCCGTGCAACAAAAACGCGAGCTAATCGTGCTGAAGAATGCGCAAACACAGAAAGTGGGCCGGCCAACACCTCCTCGGAGGCTTGGACGTTGAAGATGATCGTCGTGGCATCAATCCGCATTCAGCCCACGCTAAGAGAACTACTAGTTGCGTCGTACCTAACGGGGAGCCCCTAGGGTCTACCAGGCTGCCAGGGCCATCGTGTAATCGAGGAACATTGTTTTCTGGAAGAATCCCAAAAGGCCATCCGTGATCCGATGGGAATTGCAATCAAACACGGGTGCCGGCCAATTGAATAAAAGCAACAGAAGATAAGATTGGCATAACGGGAATTGCCCATCTGCCGCTAGCATCGCCCTCGGTCAATGCCGAACACGACGGCAAGCAGAGTCATCCGCGTTACACAAGTTCCCCATCCCCGAACAGGAAAGACCGAAGATGATCAGCTCGAGGACCTATTGCGAGCCCAGCAACCTACCATGATATCAGCCTTGTGTCCAATCCCCCCCACAGCGAGGCATATCGCCGTCCATAGCTGGGCGCGGCTGGGGTTGGCTCAAGTTCTCAATCATGCCAATTGTACCCGCCGGCTTGTGGTCCGGTCTCAGACAGTCCAGGCCCGGGCCCTCGCCGTAGTATAAGTAAGAAAGACTGGCCGCCTTCCAACTCATTCCCTCCCCCGTACTTGACAATTGTCAGCTTTGGGCAATTTTTAAAAACCAAGGGCAGGCAATCTTGCAAGATGCGCTGGGTACTCGCCGCTTCCATCATCACCTCCGTGGCAGCCGGTGTCTCCGCCCGCGCCGGCGGCCAAGCCCCCCGAAACCCAAACGGGAGAAACACCAACGTCCCTCCCCGAGCCAGAGCGCACCCAGGCGTGCCCTTTGACAAGTGGACGCGAGACGGCCCCGTTGCCAACAAGTTTGACAATGCCGACACCCAGAGTATGCCAAGAGTCGCCTCTAAGCCCCGTCCGATCAATGGATGGACGGCGTCCATGGGAAAAACAAAGGAAATGCTAATCTGAGCGGCGAATCAGAGTACAGAGTCAACGGAACGGCCATTCCCGATGTCGACTTTGACATTGGCGAGGCGTATGCCGGCCAAATGTCCATCTCGCAAGACGTGAACGGCCCGGACAAGTTCTACTTTTGGTTCCAGCCGTCCCCGAACCCCGACGCCGACAAGGAGATTGTCATTTGGCTCAACGGCGGCGTAAGTAGTCGTGTTTCTCCCCCCCGCGTTCCGAGGCTGATTCTAGATACACTACACACAGCCAGGCTGCTCGTCTCTCGAAGGCTTCATCCAGGAAAACGGCCCCTTCCTGTGGCAATACGGCACTTATAGACCCGTTGCCAACCCATGGGGGTGGCACCATCTCACCAACGTGCTCTGGGTTGAGCAGCCCATCAACACGGGCTTCTCGACCGGCACCGTCACGGCCCAGGACGAGGAAGACGTTGCCCGTCAGTTCATGGGTTTCTTTAAGAACTTCATCGACACCTTTTCCATGCAAGGGTACAAGGTGTACATCACGGGCGAGTCATATGCGTAAGAAAACACCCACATCCAGTGCCTTTCCCATGTTCAGGGAATCTAGCATGTATATGCATCTAACAATCTCCAAGCGGCATGTACTGCCCGTACATTGCCAACGCCATGATCAATGCCAACGACACCAAGCACTTCAACATGAAGGGCATGCTCATCTACGACCCTTCCATCACCGACGACCGCGTCACCGAACTCACCCTCGTACCCTTTGTCGACTACCACCACAGCCTGTTCCCGTTCAACGACTCCTTCACCAAGCAGATCCACGACATCGACAGCAAGTGCGGATACGCCGACGCCCGCAGCAAGCACCTCAGCTACCCGCCGCCGGGCCACCTCCCGAACCCTCTCCCCGGCATCGACCCCAACACCGGCAAGCCTCGACCAGAGTGCGACGACTACTTGCTTGCCAATACCATCCAGCAGGCCATCACAGACTTGAACCCCTGCTTCGACATCTACCAGGTAGCCACAACCTGCCCTCTGCTGTGGGACGTCCTCGGCTTCCCCGGCAGCTTCGACTACCTGCCCAAGGGCGCCTCCATCTACTTCGACCGCCAGGACGTGAAAAAGGCCATCAACGCGCCCCTGGACAGGAAATGGGCATCCTGCGGCGGGCCCGTCTTTGTCGATCACGACAAGTCCCCGCCTTCCAGCACCACCGTCCTCGGCAATGTCATCGACAAGACCAAAAACGTCATCATTGGCCACGGCGCCCTCGACTTTATTCTGCTGGCCAACGGCACGCTCATGGCTATCCAAAACATGACCTTTGGCGGCCAGCTTGGCTTTCAAAAGCCGCCCGTCGAGCCCTTCTATGTTCCGTATCACACGACCGGTGAGCTTGGAACCATTGCCGGCGCAGGTGTCTTTGGGACTACTCACACAGAGCGTGGTCTCACCTATGTTGGCGTCTCCCTGTCCGGACACATGGTACCGCAGTATGCTCCTAGTGCTGCTTTTCGTCACTTGGAGTTCTTGCTTGGCCGCGTCGATTCGCTTAGCAGCAAGAAGCCCTTCACTACCGATCCAAAGTTCCCTCAACCCGATGGACCGCTAGGAAACGGCACCGCGCCGCCAGGCTACAATTGATCCGAATCAGTCCAAGAAGAAGCGCATTGTTCGGTGCGGTGGATGATGAGGATAACCAGAAGCTGCGTCTCGGCGTGTAATTTTTGAAATGTTGTCCATAGTAACTGCGTACATATAGACCATTACTTGCCAATGTCACAAAGGATGTGGTATGTGAGATGCAATTTGTGTCATGCTGCCTCCCGAATCACGTCAAAAAATGCCGCAACGGCTCGTATTGTGAAAATAGCATTCCATATCATCATGTAATGGTTGGCATATGTGCGCTGAGCACAAAGGCAAAACGCATGCCTTGCCAATCAATTCGCTCATATTCCGCAGCCCCCCCAAGCAACCCATGCTGGATATCATAGACCAACTCCGATGTAAGTGCTTCATTCCGCAGTGCCCGAAATAAGTGTTTCCAATTCCCGTGGACTAAGTGTACTTCGTCTCCTTGACGCCGCCTTGCCGACCTTGCGATCTCGTTTCCTCTTCTCCGGCTTGTCAGTCTCTCCTGACGGTGCCCGAGGCTGCTTCACAGGGTCGCCATCCATTGCCACTTCGCGTTCAGTGCTCGCTTGCATTTGCACATCAGCCACTGCTACATCGCTCTTGGTTGATTTTGCAATAGTCGGCCTTGACACGCCTCTTGTCGAGTTCCGCGCCGCGCGCAATTTGGCCCGTACACGAGCAGCATCTGCCTCCTTCTCAGACGCTGCCAGCTTCGCGGCGATGTTCGATATTGTTAGAGGACTCTGCTGTGGCCCAGGCTCATCAGTACGCGGTAGGATTGGTTGAGATGCAACGCGGCTTTCGACTCGTCGCTGTGCCGAAGTTGTCGGGCATATGCCTGTTTCCCTGGGCTCTTCTTTGGCCGAGGAAAGCTCCCCAGGAATCTCAATTTCGTCCCGCTGCACAGTCTCAGCATCCCGTTTTGGAAGTAGCGCATCGTCCAATGACGTTCTTGAAGGAGATCGAGGACGCTCTACCAATCTTTGGATCTTGCTAGGCAGCATGGACTGTCGTGCGAGTGACCTGGGCCGGACTGGCAACGACCTCATTGACTTTGCCTGCGACATTCTATTCTGGCCCGTCTCGTCCCCAACTCCACTCGGTTCGCTGGGAAGTGACTGCATCTCCTCGCTATTCCGAAAACCGCGATTCCCAGCCGAACTTGAATTGCGAAGAGGACTTAGCTGTGGAGGCTCAGGCAAAGGTATGGATTCCGACGACTCATCCAAGCGCTGGCCATCTGGCTCCGGCTCAAAGCCATTTGACATGCCGTTATTGGCTGTAGTTGCGACACGCTCATCAGCCGGGGCGTCGTCTTCATAATCCGTCATTTCGCTTTCATAGCCCTCCTCTACCCTGTCGTATCCTTCGCCAGGAGCTTCGAATATTGGGCGATTGCCAACGCGATCGGCTGGGCAAGGGGAGCGCATGAAACGCTCTGCTTCCTCCTCCTCCTCTTCCTTGACAACGGATAGTCCCATGACGGCGTCTCTTGTTTCCTCGACATCGTTGACACGGACGGGGCTTAATCGCAAACCCATCTGCAGTTCCTCGTCACAGACAGATTTGCCACTAGCAGCCATTCTCTTTCGCCATCCGTCAATTAGATGCACTGCGTCCTTCCACCGGGTTTCCATCTTGACCCATCCAGTCTTGAGCCGGCTGATCTCGTCTTCTCTAACCATGACTTCCTCAATGGGCACGAATGACGGATTAGTCAATATCGTTCTCATATGACCCATGATCGAGTCCAGCTCAGCTGCAATCTCTTCGCAGCTCGGCCGCTTGTTAACCTCGCCATCTCCCTTGCTCTCCTCTGTGCAGCCGCTCATGTCACGTAGTTGTGCCATAGCTCGCTGCATCACGCAGAGTAATGTGTCATTCTCTTCGGTCAGGTGCTGCGCCAAGTTGGAAAGCGTTGTATTCGTTTCGCTTTGCAGCTCGTTGTCACGGCCGACCAGGCTCCCATCAAGAGTCGTCCTGTCCCTTTCTTGGCCAGTCTCGCCAGTCACTGTGATTACTGTCACCGCCGGATTGCCCCTAGAGCCTCGCGAACGGCCAGCTTCTCCCAACTGTTTCTTCAAGGTGTCTATCTGTCGGTCGCGCCTCCGAATTTCTGTGGCACACGAGGCACGAGTCTGAGCGACGAGTGACTTCATTCGCGCCACGTCTTCTTTCAGTGCCCTGGCGTTGGCCTCTGCCGACTTGAGCTGCGTCTTCAGCATCGTCTCTGTTGCTGTTGCAATGTCGGCCTTGCGTTGTGCCTCTGCGTGCTTTTCGGTCAAACGAGCGGTATCACTTGTGAGCTTCAAGTTTTCGGCACGCAAGGCGCGCATGGCAGTGGAAAGAGATTCTCGGTGTTCGGCATCGCGCTGTACCAGCTGTTAGCTTACCAGTATGTGTATTGAGGCCAGAAGTACAGCATACGTCGCGTCGAATGATCAAATCATTCAAAATGCTAATAATGCGCCCCGAAAGGGCTGCACCATCCTCGGCACATTTTCCTGCGCCTGCAAAGTCGATTGTGTCGCCATCACGCAGCAATCCTCGTGAGAGAAGCTGGTGGTTGATGTACAGCGACGCTGTACGGAGGTTTTCGGCGTCGATCATGGCAGCTGTTCTGGGAAAATAATTGTCAATTCAATTCCCAAATACCATGATGTTACAGACAGGCTTTGCAAGACCGTTTCTTCAGGTGGCTGTGATGCAAGACAGATTCAATGTCTCCAAAAAGGGTCCCGTGCGACGAAGTTGTGTTTGGTTGCTATGTGGGGGACATGGAAGTAAACAAAAGGAGTGAGCCGTGCTTACTAACCACCTCATCACTAAGAAAGATACTTTGGAGTCTGCAATACTTGGACCTACAGTGAGGAGGATTAGGCGCATTATTCAATTGAGCAATGCAATTGATTCATGGTCTTGTAAATATGCCTATCTATATATTTTTATTTATTTGATCCCATATATGCACCATTTCTGAAGTGACGTAGCGACTCCAACTTTCTGTACCTTGGACTCTGGATGATCCCTGAAACACTACGTTCGTTGGTCTAGCAGGGGTCGTGGGATTGTGAAGCTGTGCAGACTCTATGCCAATGTCTCATGAAGCTTTTCGACTGCACATACGAATAATCAATGTGGATTGACTCAAAAGCAGTGGTAGCACACAGACAACTGGTGTACGATTAACGGGGACCACAGGCTTGAAACCCCGGGTATGCACGTGTAAAGCTTCCAACGCAGCTCGGAACACGACTTGAGATCCTATAATGAGTGTCAGTTTGCTGATACGTTGCCATCATCTTATTTCAATAGTACACAGTGGAACGATATCAACTTCAGACGAGGTTGAGAAGATTGTTTATAACGCGGTTGTTTTCGGCATCCGCCAAATAACAGATCTGAGTTGTTCAGGTCGTTTTTAGCGCTTTGATGGCCCCGCGGCGTCATCATGCTAGGAAATGGATAATATAACAGGATAAAAAAAAAAGAACTGCACATACGTTGGTGGAATTTGGCCTGATGACACTGAAGCATTTCAGGTCTCCGGCTTGAACTTGCCACGTTTCTCTCGCATAGCGTTCACTTTTCGTCGGTCTTCTTCAAATCGTCGAAGAAGAGCTGCTTGTTGCTTCTTGCGCTCCTCACGAAGCTGGAAGCGGTAAAAGTTCTTCAACTCAGATTTCTTCTTGGCAGCCTTGTCTAGCATTCGCTGCTTAGCCTCTTCAGCTTCGCCACGGCTAGCAGGCGCCGCCCTTCCACCTTTTGTAACCGTGACGAAGCCATCCTCATCCGGCTCATTCCGAAGCCTTTTGGCCAATTCAATAGCCTCCTTCTCCTTACGGTTGTATGCGTTGAAGAAGGCGTGGACGGCCGCTTGTGTGGCAGATTTATCAACTCGTGAGAGTTGTAGATGCTCTGATACCCACGACGATCCTAGCTCTGGAACTTCGTCTGCCATATTTTCCCCCCAAACAGGATATTTTTTGCTCTTTTGAACTTTTGCGATCGCCTTGAGCACTAAACGGACGCTCCTCTCATCGGCAAGTAAAACCACTGCCGTGCAACTACTCCTGTGCAATTGTCTTGTCCATATCTGCGGTAATTGGGAGGCTTTTTCTTCCAGTTCCCTCTCTTCAGCTTCGACGTCCTTCATCTTTCGTTTCCTTGCAAAGCCTTGCATCTTTGTTGCTTGAGCTGGGCCAACAGGCAAGGCAGTTGTGGCTTCATCGTGGAAGAAAATGGTCTCGAAGCGGCCAGCGCCTACGAGATTTGTGAATACTGCTCTGAAGTGAGGCTCAGTGCTATCGGCTGGAATGTTCTTCAAAAAAAGACTCCGGGAGTCGTTTGCGGTAGGGATCTTTGGCGTATTTCGGCGAATGCGAACTTCGTGGACAGCGCTATGAGGGAAGGAAGGCATAGGAGGCATGCGAATCGGCAGAACTGCGAACTGGTCGCTTGGTATGTCACCGGAAGCCATCATAAGAAGCCGGGTGTATAGCTCTCAAGATCAGGAATTGACGGCTAGGATGTGATTTTGCAGCAGATGCAGATGAAAACCCGACATGATCTCGTAGTCTGGCAGGAAGAAAAAAAATCGGGCCCCACATCTTATCGATTACCCAGCTCTGCTGCTTCCACTGTACAGGAGATCGTTCCAAAGTCACATTTGAAGAGTAAACAGATGTGATTTTGTCAGATTTTGAATTCCATTTTAGTCAGACGAGATAGAATTTTTTAGATACCGAGATGTTTCTATTGCTGTGTTATACTGCCGTAATGAGGTGCTGGAGTCAATCAGCTCGACCAAGAATCGAAACATACAGTGCGAGGACTTCTGTCAAACGACAAACCATCGAGAGTAGGTTAACATCAAGTTAAAAAAATACCAAGTTTCTGGAAACCTTCCGAATCAAATGTCTAATATGTTAGCGTAATCCGTACAACGCAAGCCCGGCATTACGATGGTGCCGTAGTACGGAAGCTGAAGTGTTCATTGAACTTTGACTAGTACTACACGGAGATGAATGTAAGCGCAACCAGTCTTGAAATTAGCGATATGGCCTAAATAATGCGTAGAAAATAAAAGTCTTTGCATTAGCATTATGTACGTGATTTGCCTCATATTTAGACTTTTTTCCCTTCTCCTTTGGCGGATACTCGAGCTGTTGTTTTCTCACGATCAGCCAGCCCTATGATCGTGCAGGGCAGCCATAGCTCTCCGGCGCTAGTCCGGAACACTTGACGTCTTTTTTGACGTCAGCCGCGCACACCTTGACAGGCCAAAGCTCAAACCCACCGTCTCTGGCAGCTCCAGCAATCGCCAACATCACCAGCTTGACCGGACCTGCTGCACCGTCGCTGCTAGCCATGAAGGCAATTATCGCAATACCGGCGACTCTCGCCCTTATTCTTCGAGCCTGGAGCAAGAATTCTCTTACGCCCGCTGGTCTTTTCGCCGCGACGCTCACGGCGATTGCCCATGCGTATCATCCGTGGAATCTGCCCTTTGCGCTGCTGTGCGTGTTCTTCCTGGCAGGCACACGGGTGACACATGTATGGACTGGCTTGCCTGGTGGCCGCACGGCTCCGAGTGCTAACGCGATTGGCAGATCAAAGAAAATGTCAAAGCTACGTTGACTTTGCACTCCAAGGGCAGCTCGGGCGGAGAAGGCCCAAGAACACACGTCCAAGGCATGGTGATGCGCCGCGTTCCTAGTATAGAGTACAGGAGTTACTAATACGCGGGTGTATAGTGTTTGCAAATTCGTTAATGGCGTCGATATTTGCGGTCGCCCACGGATATCAACTTCGAGCCAGAGCAGCGGCATACGCCGACCCGAATACCCCCAACCCCAAAGGCAGCATGTGCTATTCATGGGGCGGCGACCTCTTGGTTGTGGGCATCATTGCCAACTACGCGGCTGTGGCCGCTGATACATTCAGCTCAGAACTTGGCATCCTGTCCAAGAGCCAACCGAGATTGATAACGTCTTTGACGCTACGAAAGGTACCCCGGGGAACAAACGGAGGTGTCACGCTACTTGGCCTGGTGGCCGGCCTCTTTGGGTCCATGGTCATAGTGGCCGCTTCAATGGTATTCCTACCTGCATGTACTCCTGGAACGGCACCAACCCTCGGCGGCGGCGCGCCTTGGACCCTAGCCCAGAGACGGGTGTTTATGGGTGGCCTCGTAATCTGGGGTGCATTAGGGAGTGTCCTCGACAGCTTCCTCGGAGGCATGTTCCAACGATCAGTCAGGGATGTGCGATCTGGCAAGATTGTCGAGGGTGAGGGTGGTAACCGCGTGCTGGTGTCTGCAACTAGCCGTGCTGCACCAGAAGCTGCTGTGGACGGTGGAGATGGAGGCAAGGCTGGAGCAGATAAGCAAGATGGCTCGGCCATTGACGACCAAGATGAGGACGATGCCAAGTACAACCTCAGGAATAAGCATCGAAAGCCCAGCTTCGGGGACCAACGGCCGTCAAGGGTCATTGAGAGCGGATGGGATCTCTTGGATAACAACGACGTCAACTTTCTCATGGCAGCCATCATGAGCGTGGGGGCTATGGGCGTGGCTAGCTGGTACTGGGGGGTACCTGCCGAGTCGATATTGAGTCCTTGAGATGGAACATCAGAAGGTTACATGTTGACGAAGTCCACCTTTACATACGGGTGCGCGTCTATACTAGGAAGCCATGTTCATCTAGAAGACTCGTGGCAGGACAGCGTGGGATGTTCGGATGCATGCGAGTACTACAGCGTTTATGGTACAGCAGGTGGTGGCCGAGCAGATCTGGAATCTGGGGAAGTTTATACTTCGACTCACAAGGGCGGGTGGGTGTGTTCCGAACATCGGAAGCAACTGATAAGGTCGAGCTTGAATTTGAACGATTTTGCCCGCCGCTGCTCATCTCTTCAGCCCAATTCTGCCGAATCCTTTGGATGACAACTTTAGACAGACACCCCCTTCTTAGAGAACCAACTTGATCTATTCCTCCCTCGAGACAGAACGACCTAGTAGCCGCCTGATCGAAGATTAACCGACAGCCCGGGCCGAGATACTTGTTGCCTGACACACGAGCTCCATTGTATGCCCGCCAGACTACCGAGTTTGGCAGTGAAGCACATGTTAGAAACTTCACGCACGCTGCTGACTACCGAAAAATAAGGTGAACAAATCACATCACAGGTAAAATAGACTTTATCAGTAGCCAGCCGGAGGATCCCCAAGGCTCCGCAAAGTTTCTGGTCGCACGTTAGCTCCTCGAGATCCCTCGGTCCGGGATCGGGAGAGCCAGGGAGAGCCAAGGAGAGAAAAATTGGGGGAAGGGGAGAAAATAGCACTGGGTGAAGAATCATCCTCCTCTTAGATTGCTTCTGATTACAACCTCCCTCCATCGTCAAAGATTGGGGACGGACGCGTTTGCCAATTGACGTGTCTGGAAATCAGGAGCTGTCATTCTGTGTTGTAATACGGATAGGATGAATGGATCTACGCCAAAAAAGCGTAAAAGGGGAGGGGCTAGCGTTCTCTGGGGCGGGCAGGAAACAGGGTCTGACCCATATGGAGGGGTGCGATATTATTGTATGTATGCGGGGGGGCGTATCAATTGTGTCTGCTCTTGCCTTTTCGCTTTGCGCAGATCGGGAATGCGCAAGGCACGGCTGGTCGGCGAATCTACAAGCACCACCACAAGCGTTTGAAGATCCCGTCCAGCGCTCTAGGACTTGTCGGGTAATTTAGAAACTAGGAGATACGTATGTGCAAGGAATCTCATCGTAGCAATGTCACTGTTTCGAGCGATTTATTTCACCTCAAAGGGTGGCCGTCAATCGGGCTCTTGATGCCGAGACAAGACAAGAAGCTATGCCATGTATGTATATTCGTGGCGTCACACATCACAACACGATGCATCGCCGAAAAAAAAGCCGCAACAAATGCAGGGCATCAGTGGTTCAAACCAAAGAAGAAAAGGAGAACATCTGGCTTCCTGAGTCGCGCTGCATGGAGAGTGACTTGTGTGGTGATGTGAAACCCACGATCGGGTCACAGTACGCATGAGCGGAAATAGGACCAAGATTCAGTGTTAAAAAAACATGAAAATTAAAAATTCCCCATAAGGTTGTTTTCGTCAACCCGCGATGCTCCGAAAAGATCCGTTTTGGATCGACTAGTACCATGTCGAGTGATTTCGTAGGGTTCCTGCACACAGCTAAAAAATCGCGCCAAAATTCTACAAAGCACACAGACAATATCAAACGCTTAAGCTCGCGAAAGTGCAAGCCTTTTTTGTATGTATGCGGGGACATGGAGATGATGTCTGGTGCTTTTTGGCGAATCAGCGTTCGACGATAAGGTGCACAAGTGTTGACTTGACATGCTTGGGGGGAAACCAGGGGCCTGGCCGGGCTGGGGTTTAGCGGCGACGACAATGGAGCCAAAGGGCCGGTTGGGAAGAGAGACAAGAAAAAATTCCCAAAGTAAGTAAGGACAGGCGTGGTTGTTTCCGACAAGCCGAGATTGGATAGGCTCGGTGTGCAAGTTACGTGATTGGATTTTGTTGGGGGACCTGAAGGAGCGCGGTTGCAAGGCTGATGGCATAGGAACGTAGGTCTGGGGCGCGCCTCCCCAGATTGCGCAGGCTGACGGCCGTAACGGTGTCTCATGGTGTGGTTTTAGCCCTGCATGTGGTGCGTAGGAAAACTCAAATGCGGCTGCTGGGCTAAGCGGCAGGAATGGAGCGAAAGGGTCAATTATTAACTTGTGGCATCTGCTCTCACATGCCCGATGAAGAATGACATGTGCGGGAGCGCCCAGAGCCAAACATTGAAGAGTCGAGTGTCGTGTGCCGCCGTTCTGAGCCAAGACGGTGTCTGTTCCGCCCCGGAGATGGAAATTGCCAAGGTTCCTGCAACCCCCGGCTTTTGCTGGCCGGGCTGGGGCACTTGTGTCCGGAGACGAGCCAGGCTTTGAGACGGGTGTTGTTGATGCAAGGTAACAAAAAGGAACATTCGGTGCCTGCCGCAATCATTCCGAGGGGTGCCGAGTCGGCGCAGGTTGCAGCGAGAGAGGGTGTGGGAGAGGAGCGTTACTGTACGGAGCACTTGACGTTGCCAGAAATAGTGTTCGCGTTCGACTTGAAGATTGATGATGATGGTCGTCGGCCGCCGTGACGAAAGAAGGGCACATGTGCACCGTCTGGTGACAGCCAAGACATCGGGAAGGTTCAAACGGTGAGGCCGCGCGCCACAATGCCCAGCCTCCCAAGACAAGCGAAGGTTTGGGGGGCTTCGTATCGAGGGATCAATTGATCGCATCACGGCTCGTTTACGGGCGGAGTAATGTCAAAAATAGCATTGCAAGGTGTTGCCGACCAATCCAAGTCCAAAACGGAGCGCACAGCCTCACCAGGCGTCGAGTTGGGCGTCAATTACTGTGGCCAGACGGCATGCTCCTTCCAAACGTCCGCAAGGTCAGCCTCCAGGCGCTCGTTCAGCGCCCACCACCGCCACAGGTGCCGCTGGTTCACCTGGCCAACTCGGCCATTTCATGTCCGGTCGACTCCACTTATATTTGACGATGCTACACGGCCGGGTGCCTGGAAAGCGGCCGTCCAGAAACGACCAAACGAGGCAAGGGCCAGCGGCGATTTACCAGTTGACATTTCACAGCAGTGCTTCGGCAGTGTATTAATTACGAAAATACAGGGTCCCTTGTAAAGTCTGCAAGTGAGGTCACGCCCGCTCGAATTCGGTAGGCATGACGATTGCCGTGCAGTGTTTGAATTGGATTAATCTGGAAAACTATGGAAAACCGGTTTGAGGCGCATCCATTGTTGATGTCAGCGTGAGTGACCACAGTAGACTGAGCGGGGCGCGTGGGTATTCAATGTCGATTCTTTTCCCGATGTCAACTGGTCTGTTTTGTCATACCCCAACAATGACGACTGAAGGCATTCGACGACTCAAGTCCCTTTGGCCATGTTGCATTTGAGCGTAAGACAAATTGCAAAGGAACAAAATTGCTTCATGATGGCCAGAGCACTGCATCAATAGTGCCCATCGATGTGACACCTTGGGGCCAGTCTGATTCTTGGCACAGGGAAAAAGAGCAACTGAGAGGAAAACGGCGGTCCAACGCCACCCCGCCATTTGCTTTAAACGCCAGCAAAAAAGCACGTGCATGTACCGGCCGCCCAAAACTGTAAGCGAGGTACATCGCCACTGTACTGTGTCTGGGCAGGCAAAATGGAAGTCGCTTCAACGGTCGGTGTAATACGGTCAATAGGTGACGTCTGGTCAATCTTGTCGGGTCAATGACACACAAGGTCCAGTCCAGCCCCCTTTCAAGCAGTGTCCTCGGGGGCTGTCTGCTGTCTGGTCACTGCAACACACAGCAAGCCCGGGCCGCACACCAATGGTTACCACCATAACCTTGATGCAGGCGGCATGTATGCAAGTTTGCTTTTAAGTGTAAATGGGAAACCTATCAGTCATAACGTGCAACATGTAGCCTGACGGATAGCAGCGCATTTGCACGGATCAGCTTGGCCTACGTCGTCGATGTTATTTGTGCCATGGCCCAGGTTCCCGTCCATGTCTCTTCAATGTTTCTCGAGATGCGTCTGGACCCTTGGTTTACGCGCGCCGTCGCTACCCGCGAATGCCCTGCAGTGTCAGTCCTGTACATATCGACATGATGTATGTAGCACTCTGGTCCTCTGGAAGCCCTTCTCTGGCCAGGCCACACAAACGTCGGACCGCCAAGAGAGATAGTGAACAGCAGGCGAACCCTGGCAAACTGTTGGCAAATAGTACCGTGGAAGGGCGTGCAAGCGTGTGTCATAGGCCTGTTACGAGTCATAGAGCGAAGAGAGTGTCGCGCCTTTGTTGGAGACGAATCAATGACTGCTGCCAGGGCCTTGGCTTCACGATTTGACCATGAACGGTTTGGAGCATCAATGATGCGTTGCACATACCGTACACTGTCATCCCGCTTGGCACAATATCAATTGTAATAGCGTCAGCACGACTGGTCAGCGATGGCTTTGACTGGCCACTTGTATTCTCCTGATAACCCGAGGCCGTTTCCCCAGACTATCTATCCATCTGATGGCCGAAGCCGCAGACGGGCAGAGCACAGTCCCAGAGGTCCATCGACCAGTTGACATGTTCAAGTCGACATCGATGTTCCATGTCCGTCTCTTGCTGGGCAGCACGCCACGTCGCGAAGCGTTTCAGGGCTTTTCAGGGCTTTCAGGGCTGTGAGCGCGCCCAGGGCTGGACGATTGCAGCCAGCGCGCCACTGAGTCTTTGACGGAACTTGACGAGTCCCCACTGCCCCTCCGTTCGCAGGGCAAGAACCGAGGTACTGTACCCCAGCGCAAAGTACTCCAAGTACTCCGATCCCAACAGTACACACACGACACAGCTAGTCCCGTCGCCCTCTCCGAAGGGCAGGCTCCGGGTGTGTCCCAGGCGCGTCCCAGGCCTCCCCCCGTCGTGGGGCCTCCCAATTGTCGACAAAGGCCAATGACACGACCCAAATTGGTGGACTCTTTGGGGCTTGTTGCGGCGAACACACGGCGGCGCCCACTCACGGCCCAGCACCGGAACCAGCGACCAAGCCACTGCGTCTTTGTATCTTTCCTTATCTATACCTCGTCGCAAGTCCCTCGCCGTTGCAGGCGCTTCGTGGTCAATTGGCGCCCCCCGCGACCTGCCTAGTCCTTTTGAGGGGAGGGGGTGTGGATAAGACTTTTTTGCATTACGGAGTGCTTGAAATGGTTTCCTGCGATACCGACCTCTGGACGCTCGCTCGCCTTGGTTCGGTGGCTCGTTGCGCCTGGATACATAAAAGACTCGCCGCCCCAGGTTTTGACGATTTCAGGAACACCCGTCCGAATTAATTCATCCCACATCTGGTTGTGTTTGCAGCTCCCCCTGATACCCAGCTGTATATGCTCTTTGCTACACAAAGGCATTGAATCGGTTTTTTTTGTCCGTTGTTGCTCTGCTTCTTTACACACTACCCACAAAACACCGCAACTATGGTAAGTCTATCTTCAAAGTGCTGCCGTTGCGCTGCCTCGCTTTCGTCCAATAGGAGCGCTGCCAGAAACCCTGCATGCAGGCACAAAACAACCACTCCAGATTGCTAACTGCGCTGCTATTACCAGGCGAATCGAGAAGTTTTGTCCTCCCGAACGGAGACTGTACGTTTTCTTCTTCTTCTTCTTTCGGCCTCGAAACCGAACTGCAAATATGCTGACCGCTCTGCCTTTTCCAGCTCAACAAATACCTCAAGCTCGACCAAAAGGGCTCCATCATGGCCGAATACGTCTGGGTCGATGCTAACGGCGAGACTCGATCAAAATCGAGGGTGAGTTCGAGCCCCAGCGACCCCAGTCAATCAATGACAACTATCCTCCGCCTCCCTTATCTCTGGCCAACCCCTGCCTGCAATTTTGCCTGCACACGACGCAAATGCCCTTGTGGCTTGCCAGGTCCCGACTTGTTCCGTCAGCATTTTGCACATTCTACTTTTCTCTGGGCGGCGGCGTGGAATCCTGGCGCTGCGAGTGGCTGTTTCCGGGTCACACGAGGCCGAGACGGGGGGCGCTTTGTTGACTCTAGAGTCTGAGCTGAGCCACACGCCTGGCGCTGCGGCGAGGCAGGCGACTCTGCGCCCCTCAGCCACGCTCAGAATAAGAAAGCCACCCCGCATCAGCGTCACCCCGAGATTATCCCCACTGGCACCGGCCGAGCGGACCAATCGGTGTCCGGGCTTCGGGGGCCCTCGGTGCCGTGTGCGGCGGCGTGTGGACTGCCCCAGCCCATGTGTGATACCCTATGACGTACAGCATATTGCAGATCGCATCAAGTCATGCCGAGTACAGAATCGCAGAAGCTAACCGTGCCCGATCGCGATAGACCCTCGATGAGAAGGAGTACAAGCCTGAAGACCTCCCTGTCTGGAACTTTGACGGCTCCTCCACCGATCAGGCCCCCGGCGAGAACTCTGACGTCTACCTGCGTCCCTGCGCCATCTTCCCCGACCCCTTCCGCGGCTCTCCCAACATCATCGTCCTGGCTGAGTGCTGGAACGCCGACGGCACTCCCAACAAGTTCAACTTCCGTTATGAGTGCAACAAGGCTATGGAGGCTTATGCCGACCACGACCCCTGGTTCGGCCTCGAGCAGGAGTATACCCTCCTAGATCACGATGACCGCCCTTTCGGCTGGCCCATTGGCGGCTTCCCTGCTCCGTATGTTGCACCGCGCTTGTGAAAACTAGTAGCTTTTGAAGGACATGCACACTAACAGCCTTATAGCCAGGGTCCTTACTACTGCGGTGTTGGCAGCGGCAAGGTTGTTATGCGAGACATTGTCGACTCACACTACAAGGCCTGCCTCTACGCTGGAATCCACATCTCGGGCACCAATGCTGAGGTGATGCCCGGTCAGTGGGAGTACCAAGTCGGTCCATGCGTTGGCATCAACAGTAAGTACACCCATTTGTCTGTTCAATGTTGTGCCATGGATGCTAATCAGACCTCCAGTGGGCGATGAACTCTGGGTTTCTCGATTTATGCTCGCTCGCGTCGCGGAAGACTATGGCGTCAAGGTTTCATTCCATCCCAAGCCTATGAAGGGAAATTGGAACGGAGCTGTAAGAATCCCCGAGGGAAAACACAAGTTGTTTTGCTTGTGGCTAACTTGCTGTAGGGTATGCATAGTAACTTCTCGACGAAAGAGATGCGTGCCGAGGGTGGAATGAAGCATATTGAGGATGCTCTCAAGAAGCTCGAGCCTCACCACGCCGAGTGTATCAAGGAGTACGGAGAGGACAATGAGCAGCGTCTCACCGGAAGCCACGAGACTGGCTCCATTGATCAGTTCTCCTGGGGCGTCGCCAACCGTGGCTGCTCTATCCGTATCCCACGGGAAACTGCCGCCAAGGGCTATGGTTACTTTGAAGATCGCCGACCTGCCTCCAACGCCGATCCTTACCGTGTCACCAGGGTCCTCATGACCTCAATATTCGGCAAGTTGTGAGAAGCTTGTTTTGTTTTTACCCTTTTACCACTAGACTAGCATTAATGGTTTCGGTTTCATTGCCATGGCGTTTTGGATGAGATACACTATGGAAGGATTTTAGTAGTTAGTGAATATATATTACACAGTGCAACAGACACTGGAAACATGTTACTTTTATTGTGTTGACATGGTGTTGACATGGTGTTGCCGTGGTGAATTGTTTGTCGCGTAGGTTGAAATGCTAGGCTGAGATTTTGACGTGAATGAATGACTGGTAGACGAGCTGCCATATGGTATCCTGGAAGGGCTATTGAGTTGGCTTGATGCACGCACAGGACGCTGCCAAAACGATGATGTGAGTAATGGTAGCTGATGTATTGGGTTTGATAACGGGATACGGGAATAAGTAAGGAAGTGCCTTGTTCTTTCAATGCTCTATTCTTTCTAGCTGCTCATTATAAAATTCACTTGAACGTCACCTTTATGATTTGCGTGTGGGAAATGAGCAAGGATTCCGTCAGCACTGAGCAATTAGTCCCGAGACTTGATGGATTCCTTGAAACAAGGTAAGAAATGGCAGTATTTTATAGCCATGCTATTTTCAGTATACCAATTGCTCTTTTTCAGTAAGAAAACAAAAAGCAGTTGTTATCCAACGGCTGCGCCAGACCGGTAGTCTGAATATACGTGCCAATAACTACATTGTTGTCGGATCACGCCTTTGTGCATCAAGACTAAGATAAATGGCGCCTTGTTTCTCGTTGCGCTATTGGTAAATTGCCTGTCGGTGTTTGTAAAGGCTCCAACGACATGTAGCTGTCTGGCCCTTAACCCACCTACTGAGTCTTGCTCCCCTTCTTCACCTCGATAGCTACATTGAGAGCGTCCTGAAGCGTATCCAACAAGTCCTGCGCATCTTCCAAGCCCGCTGATATCCGGACACTCTCCTCCTTGACGCCGCATGGCCGCAACGCCGCAGCCTCATCCTTGTCCTTGCCAAACATGAACATGTTATACGCAAGCATGATTGTGACGTGCCCGCCAAGATGGGGAGACGGGTAGAAGCCGCAGCGATCGTAGAAGGCCCTGGCCGTCTCGACACTGTCGAATTCCACCGTCAAGAGACACCCGTACCCCGGGGTCGGAAGCTCCGGCGTGCTGCGGCGCTTGAAGGCGTCGTAGTTGGCCTTGCTCGGCAGCAGGCTTGGGTACTGGACGTTGACGACCGGCGAGTCGGGTTGGCCGATGGTTTTGCCGAGAAATTCAGCCATGGCACGGGCGTTATCGTTGAGGCGCGACGTCCGCTCGAAGTAGTCTTGGGAGTTGGACAGGAGCACCTCGGCATCCGCGGCGAACAGCTGGTTGTGGTGAGAAGCGGCGAATCGCTTAGATAGTTCGGCGTAGTGAGGCGAGAGGGGATTGAGCACGATGGATCCGCCGAGCACGTCGGACCTGCCGCTGAAGGACTTGGTGAGAGAGGTGAGGAGTAGGTCGCTCTGCGCGAGGACATCGACGTTGCCGAAGGAGCTTAGGGTGTCGTCGACGATAAAGACGAAGCCATATTTTTCGGACTAGATAGGGGGGGAAGGGATTGTAAGTCTAGAGTTGGACATGAAGTAGGAGACTTTGGCAAAAAAGAAAAAAAAAGTAGAACCGGGCGACTTACAAGTTGCTTTAGACGCGGCAAATCGGGGGTGTCGAGGGTTGGATTGCCCGGATACTCAACAATTACAAACGTCGCACCGCTTCCTTTGCTCTTTTGGCTCTCAAGCCACGCTTCCAAGTCATCGATCCCCTGCTTATCGACTTTGGGGGCATGCTTCCAACCCCCCGGGCTTTCCTCGTGCAGGAGCTCATGAGTATTGTGGAACACGATGCCCAGCTCGACATTGACGAAGCCGGGGCGATACTCCTGCAGCAGGTTCTTGGCCGTAAAAACAGCCCCCATGCCACTTGGATAGAGGAAAACGTCGTTGGATCGACACTGGACCTTTTGCGGATCGATGGCGCCATGTTGAAGCAGCTCCACGATGCGCCGTCTCAGCAGCTCGTGCGAGGGGCCCTCTGGCGTCCAGGTCGGCTTGGGGGGAGCATCTGCATTCTCAAAGGGCACCTCGGTCAGGGTGTCAATCTTGTCCAGGAGCTGCTCGGCTCCTCTGATGGAGAGGCCGATGCCCGGCGTGCCCCAGCTGAGCATCAGCGCCTTGGTGTGCTCCGGCTCGAATAGCACGGCGTAGAGGCGGTGGCCGGCCACGTCGACGGCCTTGAAGATCAACTTGTTGGGGGAGATGGCAAACTGCCGGCGCTGCTGGTGCGAGACATGGCTGGCTGTGTATTTCCACATGACGGGGTCGAGGTATACCATGCATCCTTTGCCCTCGAGGCCGACGGCCTTTGCGACGCCTCCTGCAAGCTAGTTACATGGTTCACGGGCTCGAATTAGCAATGCCCAAACGTTGTCTAGCATTCCAGTTGGGGAGTTTATAGAGACGAGGAGGGGAGGTCGCATACTGTGCGGACATAGTGAGTCGGCGACAACCGAGGATAAATGTGTACGACTTTGGCCAATGGAGCCATGTCCCCATCACGGATGCCCTTTAACAT
This sequence comes from Metarhizium brunneum, assembly GCF_013426205.1. Lineage (NCBI taxonomy): Eukaryota > Fungi > Ascomycota > Sordariomycetes > Hypocreales > Clavicipitaceae > Metarhizium > Metarhizium brunneum. The sequence goes on along the minus strand of NC_089422.1, from coordinate 3,805,647 downwards.
GTCCCATCCGGGGATGTTGCTGATGATGCTATATGGGGTCTGGGGAGGCGGCGCATAGCCCCATTCGGACTCTGCCTTGAGAACAACCATTGCTGCCGAGTGTCTTTATGTATCGAAACAATGATTGGTTACAGGGTCCGATGTCTGCGGAAATGGTTACGTCGTGAGCAACTCGTGGTGTTCCTGCGTTGGTTAAATATCCCCCGCTCTGCAGGTTCCGTTGACGCCAACCTTGGCATAACATCACCATGCAACAAAGCCACAATCCGTCAACTGGTGCCAAAAATCGGCCTTGGCTGGCCCATTAAACCGTGCCGTCAATCCATTGGTGGACCTGCAGTGAGGCCTGCGTCTACTGAATGTGGCGCGTTATCAGTTCCGACACTCCGTATATTATGGACCGGTGCTGACGTGACACAAGTGGACGAACCAGTCAACTCGCCTGAGCATCTGCATCTTTGCCCCGTGAGAAATCGATGCCTTTTTTAGAAAACCCCCTCAACTAGGGGCGTTGTCGAGGCCCATCCGTGGCCCAACATTATCCCGCGGGTCGGCAGTTGATGCCCAGATGTGGTGGCTTGTCGATTTGCGGCGTTCAGCTCCTCTGGTATAGCTTCAATTATCACTTCTGGTGGCGTTGGCGGAAGCATCTTAGCATATACTAGCTAAGTTAAATTGGCTCCCAAGTGGTCAATATTTGGCCACAGCGCAACTCCAGTTCCTGAGTTTTGACACCAAAGAGACGAATCTAATCTAGATCCAGGATGGACGCAACTGCAGTCTGTGGCAAGATACATGTCCCCGTGGCCAAGTAGACGCTAAACTATCCTGATAGTTGACATTATAGACAGCAACTACAGAGCATCACGCATACAGACGCTGCTGTGCTACGGTGGACTATATATATATAAGTGCCCAACTGCTTCTGTACTCATCCATCCGAACCTTTGAACCCCTGCGGTCTTGACCGAGAGACTCGGGCTGATTTGAAGAGAATCTCAACTGCGGTTTTCTCCTCCAAAAGAACGAGGCGGATGCGTTTTCGGACACCATCCATATCGATTACAGCCCATGGCAGCAAAGGCTCTGTTTGTTCTGCTAATGCTCTCACACCAAGGAGCAGAAGCCGTCTATTAGGAAAGAACGCCCAACAATGTATTCTTCATTGTTTCCCCAAAAGGCCATGCCAGTCTCACTGCCCCCCATCACCACTCCTTATCGTCGCTATATTTCGCAAAAACCTCGGCTGTAGCCACGCCGAACTCTCTCATAATAGTGTCTTTGCGAGCCTGAGATCTGGGAGTAATCCTGCAAGGAAACGTCTTGGGGCAGACCAACAGCCCGGACGCGTAGGCTCCCTCGGCACTGACATCAGCATCCATCACGCGGCCTTCCGCGTCGACACCAGCCTCGATATTCAGCGCCCAGAGCAGCTTTGCCATGGCAATAAATAAGCTGCGCTCCGCGAGGTGAATCCCCGGGCACAGCCTTCTGCCGCTCCCGTAGGCATAATGGTCGCGCTTCTCCCAGTCACCATTCGCCAGCTCCGACGCCAGCTGCGGGACGCCCACGTAGCGTTCGGGGTTGAAAGTGTCTGGATCGGCGAATCGCTCTGGATCATGCTGCATGCCCCAGGCGTTGATGATGATTTGGCTCCCTTTTGGAATCGCCATGCCGTCGATTGCATCGTCTTCGCCCACGACGTGCGGAAAGCCGAGAGGAATGACCGGGCGCCAGCGCAGCGTCTCCTTGACGCAAGCGGCGACATAGGGCAGTTGTGCATAGTCTCCCCATGTGGGCGATCTGTCCTCCCCTACTACGCTGTCAATCTCGTCCTGGGCCTTCTTCATGACGTTGGGCCATTTCGTCATGGCGTGGAGGAAGGTGACGAGGACTGAGCCGGTGGTGTCCGAACCGCCCTCCATGAGTGTGCCCGCCAGAAAGTAAAGTGCGTGTCGATCGAGAGGAAGCTTGCCGCTGTCCTCTTGATCGAGCGCGCGGTCGAGAAAGCAGTCGCGGGGTCCTTGGGACTTTCGCCTCTCCACGACCTTGTTGAGCCACTCTTGATGAAGACTGTTCATTTGTTTGCTCACGTGTTGTGCTCGAGTACGCCAGTTGCCAAACAATCTCTCAGGGAGATACTTTATCAGAGGGAAGATATCTACGGGAGGGGTACTGCCGAATTCTTGCAGGTTGGACCAAGCCTCCATGAGGCGGTAGAGCCTCTTCATGTGGGTGGCATTTATGTCGGGCGTTCGTGTTCCAAAGACTTGGCCGTGTTAGCACATCTTTGTGGCATTGCGTCGAGGGATAACAAGAACTTGCCGAGACTCATGATGGTGCTGTTGCTGAACCGTTTTGGGTGTTGCATATAATTCTCTGGTTCCTCGACAAAGTCGCGAACCATCTGGACAGCCTCGGCGTCCACGAGGGCAAGGTGATTGTTGACCACCATGCTCTCCATGAAGAATTGGTGAATTAATCTGCGACATGCTCGCCATTTACCCGAATACTGCATGAGAAGGATGTGGTCGCCTTGAGAAATAATATCGTAGCCGATATGAGAAACCGGTCGATGGCTGTAAAGATTCGACTTTTTATCTACAAGTTGCTTGACGAGACGCGGCGACGTGAGGACAACGCAGGTCGCAGGGCCCATTTTGAGTGAAAAAATTTCACCATACTGCTTTGCCCATTCTGCAAACCTGGAGATGGGTGCAAGTCAGTTTATGGCTTCCGAGTGCCCGGGATCAAGTAAGTCAACCCACTTCAAGTGCGTGAACGTGGTCGGAATTTGATGCAAGTTTCCAATAATGGGGAGCGTCGGTGGCCCTGATCAAACGTCAGCTCGAGTCAATTTGCACGGAGAATCCAATCCACGAACCCGGTGGGAGTTTCGAGCCTCGTCTTCCTACCGATGTCACGAGATACGCAACAAGCAGCGCAGTGAGCAACCCGAGGGCAACTAGCATGGACATCGCGGTAGATTCTTCGCACAGTATTTTTCTGAGATGATTCAAGTCATCTGTTTGTGTTTGATCTGGTGCGGGGTGTCGGATGTTTTAAATGGACTGTATGTAGCTGAAATGACAGATGTAAATTCGTAATAAGCTACATATGTACAAGCATGCATACGATTGCAGATGGCTTGCTTCAAGTCATATGAACCAACCGAACCAGTAATGCATCGGCACTTGGCGATGCATATTCTGCACGCGTCTGCTTTTGTGTCACTATGACAAACTAGGTCCGATGCCAGCGTGAGCCCTTGTCATAGGTGTAAGCAACGCTGCGTCTGCCACTGATGAATGTGAGCATTTTGAAGCTAGTAGACTTACATCATTTACTACAGATTCTTTTTTATTTTCCCCTCCGGTGGCCGCATGCAGAGGGTTTCCGCTTGCGGCGCTACATGCATCTCGCGATATTACTTGTGGTGTCGAGGTGCCCGTAGCCGTCAACACCAAAAAGGCGGGATCGCGATCATCCACAAAAATACGTTCAACCAATAATAATAATTGAAGGTCATTTGAACCGATGAGTACAAGCCAATTTAAGTTGCATGGGGCGTGCAATTATGGTAGCACGGCATTTAAGGACTCCATGTCTTATTAAAGTAGTAAAGCTGGAAGGTACCAGACATGCATATGTGACTACATGTACCTATGTAGACAATTCATCTCCATGTCCTTCAATTCCGCGGACCGGAGCGGCGATAGTGGAGCCCCGGCGCAGCCCCGGCGTTGTGCGGGGGGAAAATAGCGCTAAAGCACCCACTAATCCACTAAAGGTCTGGTCTGGTGCCAGTAAGCAGCCTGCACAGCATGTGAATGTCAATTCAATGTTGGTTCCAATACTGTCTGGTGTTAGTCGTGGCATTGGACTTGACGAGTTGTGATTGAGGTCTAGAACGTGTTGGCTAGAACATACTCATCTTGTCATGGTAGCTCAAGATGATGGAAGACCGCAGCATACGTTGACGAAATGTTCATCATTACGTTATACGGTCATGTATAGTTCAAAATTATGGCTTTGTGGCGTGGATCTGGAAATGTGACTTGAAAAACAACAGAGACGCCGGTGGCATTTGTGTCGATACGATTCAGTCATGACACCTCAGTCTTTCCGTGGCATTCCCAAGAAAATTACTTCTCACGTATCCTCAGTAGCAACATTTGGCTCAGCTCAGTTTATTAATTATTCTAGAAGAGTATATAATCATAAAAAAAGTGCGTCCTAATAACAAAAACCCAACAAAAGAAAGAATATTAGTCTGGTGCATACTGCTTCACATTTACATGCCAATCCGCCGCAAGAGCATCCATTTAGCCGCTGAATACGTCGTCAGCCCCCTTTAATCTTTCAAGCAACGCCCTCAAAAACTCAGCATCAACAGCTGGACAACCAGCAGCCACGCCGGGGTGAAGACCATCCAGGATATCCATCGTCCTCCGGCTATCCAGACTAAACATGACACCACCCGTAGAAAGATACTGCTTGAGCACCGTGCTTCTCACAACCTGGCCGGCTGCATTCTCGCCCTCCGCCGACTCCATACTGTCGAGCCATTCATCAAGCGACACCATACGAGGCCGTGTTTGTTCCGAACGGAGCTCCGCAATAATCCGGGGCAAGTCTTTGAGGCGCAGCGGCAACGGGTTGGTAATGTGATAGATCCGAGGAGCAGAGCACACCTCGGACGGGGCAACACGGGAGAGAGCTTGCTTCTCGGACGTCAGCGCGAAAAGGCTCGAGGCAAGCCAGTCCACGGGCACGACGTCGACGGCGAAGCTTGGCTGGTCGGCACGGCCAATCTGCGGCACCATGCCCGACTCAATCATGCCCACGACGATGCGCATGATGAACTCGTCACCTGGGTCGGGAACGCCGGGACCCCGGACGGCGGCGGTGACACCCGAAGCCCGGGTGATGGTGACTGGAAATCCTCGACGAGCAGCCTTGGTCAGCAGGTTCTCCGCAACCCATCGGGTCTTGAAGTAGCCGGACTCGTCTTCGGTAGGCGGCGAGAAGTGACTACTGTCTTCTTCCCCAGTGGCGTACTCCTCGCGCGTTCGCTTGGATGCAGACCAAGTCTGAAGATGGGCAACGGACCAGGTGGACAGGTAGTTGATGTCGGAGAGATGGGACCCAAGGCCCGACAGTTTGATAATATCGAATATGGGGGTAACGTTGCTGGGCTTCAGAGAAGTATATGTTTTGAGTAACGAGACGTGACCTCCGAGGTGATAGATGGATTGCACCGTCTGACCGAGTTCCCTGAAAGCAGATCGTGACAGACCAAAGTTGGACTGGTTCAATGATCCCGGGACAAACTTGACACGGCTGTTGATATCGTCCAGGGTCAGACTGTCCTGGAGCAGGTCGAGTTTCTGAAAGAGATCAATGAGGACCTGCGGCTCCAGCTTCTCCATGGAGCCGAGGACATGAACCGTGGCGTCTCGTTTGGTTCGGAGAATCTCCGCAAGAAGGTGGATTCCAACGAACGATTCTGCCCCCGTCAGGAGAATGGACTTGAGTTCATCGCGGTCGATGCGGGGGATGCCGTATCGTGGTATGTACTGGCTGGTGTTGGGTAGATTGGTCTCGACATTCCAGCTGATGACACTCGCAAGCCCACCCTTATCGGTGCCATCGCCACCTTTTGCGCGCCTCAGGTATGCGCAGACGGCGGCCGCAGTTGGTTCCCGTATCAGAGCGGGCAAGGGGGGAGCAATCTTGAACTGCTTCTTCACTTTGGCTTGCAGTCGAACGAGGAGGATACTGTTGCCACCCCTCTCGAAGAATGAATCGTTCAACTCGATTTCTCCGCCGAGAGTAGTTCTGAAAAGGGCAAGAATGGTTCCCTCCAGATCTTCAGTGGGTTCACCTGAGACGGTGTTGCCAGGCTGTGTGGTGATGCTCGACGGAAACAATAGTTGTAGCCGTCGCTCCAAAAGGTTTCTGCGATCAACCTTGCCGCCCAGGGTAACCGGAAGCTTGGCCAGAAACTGGTATCCGTTGGGAAGCATGTAGTAGTTGAGATGCGGCTTAATCTTGCGGTGCAAGTGAGAAACAATGGCGATCTTGTCAGCCTCGTTGGTGATGCTAGCTTTAGGAACGAGGTAGGCAATGAGTTGCTGCTCATCAGAGTCGACGGTGCGAGCCACGACTGCAATGTCAACAAGGGCGCCGGCCTTCTTCAAAGACTGGGACTCCTTGAAGATGACCTGTTCCAACTCACCAAGGTCGATCCTAAACCCCCGGAGCTTGATTTGCTTGTCTCCTGCAATCCGGCCGTGAAACTCCAGTTGGCCATCAGGTCGGAAGCGGCCGCGGTCTCCTGTCTTGAACATCCTATTCCATCCCCTGTTTCGGTCGTCTTCGGATGCAAATGGATCCTCAACAAATGATTGTGCGTTGACGTCGGGTCTATTCAAGTATCCGGCACCGACCTGAACACCGCCTACAACCAGTTCTCCAATCTGACCAGCCGGGACGGGGTTGCCTTTGATATCAAGGAGGTAGTGGCGGCAGTTGTCCATGGGATATCCAATAGGGAGACTAACAATGCCCTCACCAGGATAATCAATCTTGCTTATGGACGTCTGCACAACGAGTTCGGAAGGAGACCAAGTGTTGTAGAGAGTGGCAGGCGTTCCAAGATCGTAGAATGCCTTGGCAACACGGACGGGCAACCGCTCACCAGCAAAGTAGGCGACTCTGTATTTGGAACATTTCCGAAGAGCCTCGCCGTTGAACTCCATGAGAAGTGCAAATTGAGTCGGGGTGAAGTATGTGACACTAACGCCCTCTCTCATCATGAAGTCAGCCAGCGCGACGGGGTCTTTGCGTGTTTCCCATGAAGCAACCGAGACAGTTGCGCCTGCTGTTAGGCCACCGAATATCTGAACAATTGAGAGATCAAATGACGTAGTTGTATGTGCGAGGAAGTTGTCCTCGTGTGAAAAGGCATAGTCTTTGTTCAATGTTGCCAACATGGCTTGAGTATTGGACTCCCTCAGCACGACTCCTTTCGGGGTGCCGGTGCTTCCCTGGTATATAGTTAGATGGTTTACGAAGGGACAGCAAGAGTGGCCGTGTTTCATATGAATCAAAACTCACAGAGGTATAGATCATATAAAAAGGGTCATCGGGGTGTCGTGCTCGCCGGTGAGCAACGGTTCTGCCCGCGGCTGCAGCGTCTTCGATCCTAATGACCTTGGGGGCCATCACCATCTTGGACAATAGCTCAGCCACAAGGCCGTCTTGGCCTGGGCCAGTTAAGAGAATCCCAGCGCCTGAATCGGAAAGCATAAACGATAGACGGTCGTGGGCGAAATCGGTGTCGAGCGCGACATAGCACGATCCCGTCATGAGGGCGGCGAGCATGCCCGTCACGGCCTCAAGACCGGGCAAAGCGATCAGTCCGATTTTGTCACCGGGCTGTGCGCCGGCATTGAGGAGCTCAGAGGCTACGCTCTCCGCGCTTTCGATCAGCTGTCTGTATGTCATGCTGCGGCAGTCAGAAGTTTTTATCGCTGCAGTTTGAGGGTGTTGTCTTGCCATCTCAGTAATTACATCAAGTACGCTCTGCTCCCCCCACTGATTCTCTTTAGTCTCCATATTCCAATAGTTCTTCTTGAGAAATTCGATTTCGAGCGGTCCACACATGCTGATTTCGTCAACGGGTTGACGGTGGTCCTTGATACAGCTTTCGAGGAAGGTGTTGAAATTGTCGAGGAATCGCTCCATGTCGGGATTGTCATATAGAGCGGTTGCATACTCAATCTTGAGGTCCATGCTGTGCTCAGAAGTCTCAATGGCTTCAAGTTGAATATCGGCGGCGGTGGGAATGTCGTCCGATTCGACGTTTTCAACAACAAAGTCGCAGGTAGTGTAAGTCGGGACAGGGCCGTGAATCTGGTAGTTGACGGCGATTTGGCCCACAGGCATGTGGCTGCTCGTCTTCTTGACATTCATAATGTCGACTATGGTATCAAAGGGAACACCGCTGTGAGCCATGGCGTCTAGAGCACGAGTCTTGGTAGCCTGGAACAATTGATCGAACGGAACATCACAGTCATCTACACGTCATGGTCAGCGTGTTTTCAACTACCAATCCTCAAACCCGCTTCAGAAGAGTAACATGCTCAAGTCACTGCTCAGGCATAATCACTTACCATTACATCTCACAGGAGCAAGATTGACAAAGAACCCCATCAGGGGATCAGTATCGGGATGAGGTCGGTTTCCGTCAACCATGAGAAGCACAAGATCCTTATCTTCGGTGTATCTGTAAAGGAAGGCCCTGAAAGCAGCCAAAACGAAGTGGAATGGAGTTCCATTTGACTGTGAAGCAATTCGCTTCATACGAGCAAATAACTTGGCGTTGAGGTTTGCCCTGACTTTCTGGCGGAGAGGATCACTTCTTGCTGGGCGCTCCCCCTTGGAAAAAGGGAGAAGCTTGCTAGACTGAGGGATGCCCTTGAGAGTTGTCCTCCACCAGTCAAGGTCAGGTTTCATAAGATTAGACGCCAGACGGGCATTGTGCCATAGCGTGAAGTCAATGTAGTTGAACTCGGGAGCAGAAACAGTGGCAAGATCATTACCGGTTCGCAGAGCGTCATAGATGCCGACAAACTGTGACATTATCGGAAACAAACTGGCACGATCAATGGAAATGTGATGGATCATGCCAACCACAGCCCATTCCTCCTCACTGAGCTTGGCAAGGGAATAAGTAGCAACTTCACCTTCTTCAACATTCATCTCAATCTTGCGATTATACTTGACAAACTCCTCTAGAGCCTTTTCGGTGTCCACTTCCTTGGTCAAATCACGAAAGTCAACGCCGAGCTCAAAATCTTCCAGGGGCTCTTGGACGGCAAAGTCATCTCCCTCGAAATATGCAGTCCGCAAAGCAGGGTTCCTGACGGCCATCTCCTGGACGGCCTTCTGGAGAGTTGGGTAGTCGGGCTTGCCCCTTATTCGGAGAACAATGGGCAGGTTGAGAAAGGACTTGTCCTCTAGGAAACTATGGACAAACCAGAGACGGGACTGGAAAGTAGACAGGGGAACAACGCCGCTATGCTGGGATTTTATGAGCTGTCCCGTAGCCATGGCAGAGACGTTGCTATCCTCCTTGGTGCTTTCAGACTCCACAGCAGACTTCTTCTCAGGCTTATCGCCAGCGGTATGTTTGCTCGCGGAGATAGTGGTGACCATACGAGCAGTCTTGGACACCAGGGCGTTGATAGAAGTAGCACCTAATATGTCGAAGAGCGCAATATCAGCCTGGACCTCCTTTCGGAACCACTTTCGGAACTCAACAGCAACAATGGAATCGAGACCATAAGCAGACAATGGGTTGCTTGGCAGGATTGAGTCGCGGGGAGTAGCAAGAACGCTAGCAATCTTCTCCAAGAATCCGTCAAGAAGGATCTCAGTCTTTTTCTCAATATCGGGTTCCTCGCCGAGGAGAGCAAGGAGGTTCTTGGAGCTCTGTCCGGCTCCCTCGGCACCAAAATCGTGGTTAGTGTAGAGGTTCTTCATCATTGGCTTGCTAGCCCAGTATACATCCGGTGAGATGAGTCCGACGCCGGTGATGATTTGGTGCCCGTTGCAGCCGCGAGCAGTGACAGGGCGACCAGGCTTGTCAGCAAGAACAGCTTCTTCGAGCTGGTAGAGGAGTTCTTCCTCATTGATGGTGTCCATGCCCATTCTGAGCATGATCTTCTGCAGCTCCTCGTTCTCAGCGACAACTCCAACACCAGTAACTGCGCCGACGTTCATCGTAGTCCCGCTGAGGCCAAGCTCACGACGGTGTCGCATGAGGGCATCGAGGTAGCAATTGGCGGCCGAGTAGTTGGCCTGGCCCTTGGAGCCAACAACAGCTGCAACGGAAGAGAAACAGACGAAGAAGTCCAGTTTGTTTCCAAGAGTTGCTTCGTGCAGGTTCTTGGTTCCCTCAACCTTGGGCTGGCAGCAATGCTGCCACTGTTCGTATGTCATGGTTTCCAGAGGTTTATCCTGCAAAACCATGGCGGCTTGGAAGATGCCTCCTAGCAAAGATCCAATCTGGTCAACACAACTCCGGACATCAGTAAACTTGGAGACATCACCACGGTATACGGTGGCATCAACACCACGTTCAATAAGCCAGTCAATGGTGGCCTTGGCTTCGGCTTTGTCGGCACCGGAACGGGACAAAAAGGCAAGCTTTCTGGCTCCCTTACGGACCATCCACTGAGAGAGAGTGCGACCTAGACCTCCAAGACCACCGACCAAGAGGTAAGTCTTTGAAGAGCTGAATAGCTTGACATCACGGTATCCGCCGCGCATAACCGGGACCATGTCTTCTGCATGGGGTACAAGAACAATCTGCAAAGGTTGTTAGTACATTTGTCTAAAACAAATTTGAGCTACAGCAATTACCTTGCCAGTGTGCTTTCCCATCTGCAACAATCGAAAGCCTTTTACAACGTCAGAATACGGGACTTGCTTGATTGTAGCGGGCGTGCGGATCTCGCCATTGGCAAGAAGGGCAAAACACTCCTTGAAAAGCCTCTCGCCGAGAGCCTCATTCTTTTCAAACATGGTCTACGGCATGTTAATCTTTGGTCGCTCCAAGGAAGAAGGGAAAGCAGAAGAAACTTACCACAAGGTCGATTGAAGCGAACAATACATTGCGTCGGAAGGGGTCCATGGCAATCTTGGTGTTCTCGTGGATATCGCGCTTCCCAATCTCGAGGAATCGCCCAAAGGGAGCAAGACAGGCCCAAGAGGCATGGAGCAGAGGACCGGCCAAGCTGTTGAGGACGACATCAACCCCCTTGCCACCAGTGGCCTCCATCACGCCCTCGGCAAACGAGGCATCACGAGAAGAGAACATCTGTTCCTCCTTGAGACCATAGACGTCCTTGAGAAGCCGCCTCTTGGCAGGAGACCCTACAGTAGCGTAGATATGGGCACCCGCGCGCTGAGCGATCTGGATTGCCATCTGGCCTACACCACCGGCCGCGGCGTGGATAAGGACAGACTCGCCCTTGGCCAGGCGAGCAGTATGATCCAAAGCAAACCAAGCAGTACCAAGGATCAGCGGCATCGCAGCAGCGTCAGCATAAGACATGTTGTCGGGCAACTTGTAGCACCAAGACGCTGGGTTTCGGACAAGACTGCGGTGAGCGCCCTGGCCGGGACGGAGAGCAACAACTCTATCGCCAACTTGAAAGCCCCTGACATTGGCGCCGACTTTGGTGCAGATGCCGGCACATTCGTCACCGAGGTTGGAATCCTCAATAATGCCCATGCTGGCAGCCACGTCACGAAAGTTGATGGACGAAGCTTTGGTCTCAACCTCGATCTCATTGTCGTTGATCTTGGTGTCCATGACCTGGGTATCCTCACCAAAGTACAGGGTCTCGAGCAGACCAACCTTGCCGATTCGTAGAGCAAGAGGCGTACGAGTCTGAGCAGTACCAAAGGGCTCAAGACGGGGTTCTTGGTCAGGGCCGTTCCTGAGCTTGCAGTTGCGCTCGTCGTCTGCCTCCACGCGGGGAATGTATACAATGCCGTTTCGTTCCGTCAACTCGTCCTCTGTGATTCTGCCGTCGAGCAAACGGACGATATTGGCAGCGACAGTCTGTGCGGGAGAGTCGATGCCGAAATCAAAATTCACCGCGCGAAGAGTGTCGTTCTCAGATCGCGCGGCACGGACAAGCCCGATGAACATGGCATTGTCTGGGCGGTTGGCTTCGAGAGTAGCACCTTCGGTTGGCCAGATGACATTCTTCTCGAGAGAAGTGAGAAGAGCCTGCGCCCCCTTGAAGGCAGCTTTGTCGGAGATGGACTCGTCCAATCCTGCAAGGACGACGACATCCTTGGCCAATAACGCGGTGCCCTGGTGCGCCAGCTCGGGAAAGCTGGTGAAGATGAGGTCACCACCGTGAGCAGACTCGAGCTCCTTGAGAATGAGGGAAGTTCGCGCAGAAGGCTTGCATGTTGGCATGACCACGGACAACTCAGAGTTGAGAGTGAATGGCTCAACAGCCTTGCGAAGAGCGGTACAGAAAGGGCTGGAGAAGAGCTCTTGCAATTCCGCGGTGACGACGCCCTTTTGTCCGTCGAACAAGATGCATCCAGTGCCATTCATAAATGAAACTGCATTTACACCTGTCTCGCTGACAATTATAAGGTCATAAGAGTCGAGAGCCGGCTCTACCACGTTGACCAGACCGCGGCATTCCTTGGACAGCCTTTCGGCTTCCTCTCCAAACTCATTTCCCTGGAGTGACCAGACGTCTAGCTGCTTGAACCGTCTTCGCTCTCCTTTGCCACATCCCAAATGCTGAATAAAGTCTCGTGTCTTGTCGAGATCGGAAGTGATGTGCAACATCTTGGTGTTGGGATACTGGTGAGCAAAGACATCAACAACATCAGAGACAGGTTTGCCCTCGACGTTTGTCATCATGTCAAAAAATGGCTGCCAACGCTGACGGTAGAAGAGTGTTCGCGGTCCTTGGCCATTGGGATCTTCGCGCCCCAGAGAAGTCACCTCGAGCCCGGCAATCTCCATCATCAGCTCCCCCCTGTCATTCTGCATAATCATGTCGTTGATGGCGACACGAGGAGAGGGCAGCTTTGTGAATGACGCAACCTGAAACTTCTTCACGGCCGTAGAGTATCTCCCGTCGAAGAAGTTGCCAGAAATCCTGAGAGCTCGGAAGAAGGACGGAACATAGGGCTCGTCCAGAGGACGTCCCAGACGGTTCTCAACAGCATGGAAGATGACGTGGAAGAAGGAGTCGAGCAGGGTTGGGTGCAGAACCGTCTCGTCGCCCGCCTCCGAGGGAAGATGGCCGGGGTCGAAGACGAGGTCAGAAACGGCGAAGCCAACGCCGCTCTCGATGCTGCCCTTGAGAAGACGGAACTTGTCACCATAGGCAAGGCCAAGCTCTGCCATGTTCTTGTAGAATGTGCCGGCAGGCATGGACCGGTACGTCTTCTTGCGAAGCTCATTCAAGTTGGTGCCCTCGGGATAGCGACAAGTGTAATTGATAGGAGCAGCGTCCCCCCTTTCAACGCTGACGAGACCATGGCAGTGGCTAGTGCAGTTTGAGTTTTCATCGTAAGAGAAGACGTTGAACTCGTACCACGTATCCGAGTGGCTCTTGGCGGACAGAGTGACGGGCTTGAGTTGAAGAAGTACTTCGACGCCCTCGTCGGTAGAAGGAATCAGAAGAGCGTTCTTGACAACAATATCCTTGAGGTGAATCATTTTCACGCTCTCAACCCGGTCAGTGCGAATGGCTGCCTCGATCGCCATGCTGATGTAGCCGGCGCCAGGAAAGACGACCTTGTTCTCAACCACGTGCTCATTGAGCCACGGCAGCTCGCTGAGTCGGAGATAGTTGCGAAACAGAGGATGTCGCACGACGGAGCCGGCGACCCTATGGCCCAGAGTCGCATGGCGGAACTCTCGCTGGCGATGCTCCTTGATGTAACGAGTCTCGGACCAGTACCGACGGTGCTCCCAAGTATACGTCGGGAGATCATGAAGCTTGGTGCCGGTAGGAGTAGAGACTAAAGCCCCTTTCGAGGTTTGACTGAGATTCTGGTTGGCGGCGACGATATCAACGGGGTAGCCGAGAGAGAAGAGAGTACCGGCCATGTTCAGAAGGCCCTCGAAGTCTGGCACACCGCGGGTCAGGGAGGCGACATAGGGAAGATCCAGCTTGAGAGACTGGACGGTCTGGCGAGCCGGACCCTTGAGGGCAGGATGAGGGCCAATTTCAACCAAAATGTCCACATTCTGCTCATCTTCTTCGTCGAGGAGAATGCCGGTCAGGGCATCAGAGAATCGAACGGCTTGAACCATGTTGGCAGCCCAGTAAGAAGCCCCCATCTTCTCGTGGTCAGCCCGGCGACAACTAACACTAGAGAACATGCGGCACGTTGGGGTATTGGTCTTGAAGGCAGGGTTGTTCTTCAGAGCATTTTCATATGCCGGCGCCAGAGGAAACATGTGGTGAGAGTGAAAGGCCTGCTTGACAGCAATTTGTCGAACAAAGACCTTCTTCTCCGTGAGCTTCTCCTTGAGCTCAAGGATAGCGTCTTGGTCCCCGGAAACAGTCATGGTGGACGGGCTGTTGACAGCAGCAATGGTGAGACGGCCAGCATAAGGTTTGAGCTCCTCGAGACACTTGTTCTCGGGAAGACCAACAGCCATCATGCCACCAGGAACACCGTCGCTGCGACTAGAGGACATATATCGCCCGCGGTAGTAGGCTGCGATGAGAGCGCTCTCGAAGGAAAGGATGCCGGCAGAATACGCAGCGCCCATTTCGCCAGAAGAGTGGCCAATGACAGCAGAGGGCTTGATTCCCCAGCATGCAATCAGGTCAACGATGGCGAGCTGGAGAGCGGTGCAGATGGTCTGAGAGTACAACGTCTCTCCTAGTAAAGTTGTCTCCTTGGTCTTGTTGAGCTCAGCGACAATAGACCACTCAGGGGCATCAGGGAGGCTTTTGAGAATGGCGTCGCATCGCTGCAGACTCTGGCGAAAATGGGGACACTCTTCGATGAGTTGTCTGCCCATGGCAAACCACTGAGCACCCTGGCCTGTGAAGATGAAGCCGAGCCTGGGAACTGGATTCTTAGCAATGGCCCAAGGAGCAGCTGGGCGCGGAGAGGAGAGCTGGTCGACGAGGCCGGCCTTGTCGTTCGCAACAACAAACGAACGCTGCTGGTGCAATGTCCGACGAGTCGACAAGCTGTAGGCAAGGTCGGCAATGGTGGCGTCCTCGGTGTTGTTGAGGTAGGCCTTGAGAGTCTCCTCCGACATCTCGCCTGCTTTGGGGGAGTGAGATGTAAGTGGAACAAGGTAAGGGCGAGAGTGCACGCCGTTGGCAACAGGCTCAGGAGGAATAGGAGCAGGTATTTGCTCGTCCTGAGTATACTCCTCCAAAACAACATGGGCGTTGGTACCACCGTAGCCAAAGGAGTTGATGCTGGCTCGCCGGGGAACACCATCGGGAACCTTCCACTCAACAAGCTTCGTTGGCACAGTAATCTTCCACTTCTCAAACTCGATGTTGGGGTTTGGCGTCTTGAAGTGCATGTTTGGGGGGATGTAATTGTTCTCCAGTGCCATCGTGGTCTTGATTACACCAGCAAGACCAGAGGCACCTTCAAGATGGCCAATATTTGTCTTGACAGAACCGACAAACAATGGCTCATCGCGGCCGGGGGCGAAGACGGCACCGATTGCTCGGGCCTCGATAGGGTCTCCGGCAGCGGTGCCAGTGCCATGAGCTTCAAAATACTGAGTGTGGCTGGGGTTCAATCCGGCTCGCTCATATGTTGATCGGATCAACTGCTCCTGGGCAACAGAGTTGGGAAGAGTGATGCCATTCTTCTTACCATCGTGGTTGGACCCGGTAGCACGAACAACAGCGCGAATGCTGTCACCGTTGGCGATGGCATCAGACTTGCGCTTGAGAATAGCGCAGGCGATGCCTTCACCTCGGACGTAGCCACTTCCGGAAGCATCAAACGCCGCACAGCGGCCGTTGGTGGAAAGCATACCGAGGTCGGTCATGGTAACAAAGACGTTGCTGTCGTAGTGCAACGAGGACCCAACAACTATGGAGATGTCGGCTTCGCCATTTTGCAGGGTCTGGCTACCGAGATGGAAGCAGACAAGGGACGAAGAGCAAGCGGTATCAATGGTGACACTGGTGCCGTGAAGATCGTAAAAGTAGGAAATCCTGTTGGATAGGATAGCGTCGCCGGTGCCAGTCACCTATATGAACAAACAGGGGGTCAGAAGTTGAAGCCTCGGAGATCAAATAGGGGGTCGAAGAGCAAGACGTACAGTGTACTTGGGATAGTATTCCAAATCCTTGGTCAACATGGCATTATAGTCATTGGTAAAACTTCCGCAAAACACGGACGTCAACGAGCCTCGAATCTCCTGAAGAGTGATTCCAGCATTCTCGAGGGCTTCATAGACTACTTCGAGAAGCAGACGCTGCTGGGGGTCCATGGCCTCGGCCTCCTTTCCAGAGATGCCAAAGAAACCCGCATCAAAGTTTCCGATATCTTGGTCGAGAAAGTACCCGAAACGGGCATTCGTCTGTTGACCAAGCGTGTTAGTATACCGATTCTTCAACGCCAGGGCGTCGCTCATTATTGGACTTCACATACCGTGCCCTTGTGGGTGGGCTCAGGGTGGAAAAAACTATCCACCTTCAGCCTGTCCTCGGGCATCTTCTGCTGGACATCACGCTGTTCCGCAATGCTCTGCCAGAGCTTGCTGGGAGTGTTGGCTCCAGGTACACGGCAGGCAAGACCGACTATAACGCTTGGGTCATCAGCTCGTCCATGGATTCTGGAAGCCATTGTTGATCCGGTGAGTGAGTTGAGCTTATTAAACTAGTATAAATTCGCGATTGTGTTTAGACTTGAACAAAGTTGCTCGAGGACAAAAAGGCTGGCGAGTTGTATAAATCTCCTTGGGTTTTGAAGATGAATGGGACTAAAAGTCTAGTTCTTTGATAAGAAAGAGCGTTATGCTTCCTGGGTCGTCTGTTAGGGTTCGGAACTTCAAAATATGCCCTTGCTGAAAATGAAATGCTCAAAACCTTGGTTCTTACAAACCAAAAGGGGCATCAATATTACCCTACGTGTTCAAGGGTTATGTAACGGTACAAAGCCGACAACTAGCAATCTTCTAAAACCGCAAGGAACTGAGCTGAGCTGTTGAATAGAAGACTGAGAAGATGCGAGCTGGAGTATCGAGAAACCTCAAAACAATGTAGTTGGGACCATCTCTTGTATAAGAACTTGCCAACAACTGCATGACCCACGACATATTCCATCTTAGTTCTACTCTATTGCTCTTGTTGTCATTCATTGCCGGTGCATCCCGGAGCCGGAGCTGCCTTGGTTTCAGAGTGATAGCTCCGGCACCATCCGGAGCATCCTCACTATTCCGGCGGCCGTCACCGGACGGCTCCGGAATGGGATTCTGGAGTTTTCGTATAGTAAAAGCTATCGACAGGCTTTCATGGGCCCATGAGCACCCTGGACCGTCCATAACAGGAACTACGCCTGTTTGGTTGCCCATGCCATAACCCGGGTAGCCACGAGGCAGAGAGCCAGGGTCTTTAGCCATGTGTCTGCTAGCCACTTGATTTCAGGCAGATGTGTTACAGTTACTGCAGGTGCCCCTTTAGCCTCGTAGGAAGGAAGTCGCCTAAATCGGGTCCTTTACGAGCGGCATCTGGTATAGTGACGGAGTGGCTGTCTTGATAAGAGAGGCGTAACTAATTGCTGAGTTTGACAAGTCAAACCGGTGTGAAAAGAGAGGTACTTGCTGATACCACAGTGACTTGAGGCCCTAAGTATCTCGAGTTATGCAGGGGTCCAACACGCAAGTTCGACAGGGTTCTCTCAAGCTCCTAGCTTCAGGCACGCAGACAGGGGGCGAAGCCACACCCAACTTGAGCCGTTGCGCATCTTTTTAGTTTCGTTCTTATTCAGTTTGCTGACAACCTTAGTTATAATCTACTTGCAGTTTCCATGTGTTTCCCTCAATTGTGTAGCATTGCAACTCGCCCTATGTGCTCACGTCTTTGCTACCCCCGCTCAGCTTAGCCCCCTACCGGCTTCACTAAACATTCAACCATCTTTTGAAACCGGACATCGTGTTCATGGTGCCCTTGGAGCTAACGGGGCAAGCCGATGTGGACTCTGATGACCGTGGGGGCAGTTTGTCGCATTCGCCCGGTGATCCAGAGACACTTGTCAGTCATCGTCAGCCCTGCTAACAAGTAGGAATATTATGCAACACCCTAGGCAACCCACAATACTCCCAGGGCCGTTGTAAACTTTTTGTTTCAATTGGCCCGGACTCGTTCGATAACCTGACTGGATAAAGTGTTGGTGCGAACTCGGATAAGCCGCTTCGAACGCCATCCTGAGCCGAACTGGGGGCTGCGGAGCTTAATACAGATTCGAACGCATGCCAAACAGCTTTGCAACTTGTTGGCCCTCGACATGCATGAAGACGAAACAATCCTTCGAGGCTTTCGAAATGCCATCAGTCTCTTAGACGCGGAAACACCTCGCCAGCACAGCTTGGGAGTTGCCACTGGCGAATACTTGAATGAAACAAACCACAATTGGCCGCAGTAGAAGTAAACTTGTGCAAAAAACGGCTTGGAGAAATACTCCAGCTTTCTTTTTATACCTTTGCACTGCTCTTCACATGCCGCAGAATCTTATCTATCCTGCGGTTGGACATCCTTGCGTGCCGTATCCTGTCCTCCACGTGTATTACCACACGTGGAGGGGCGTTGAACTTGTAGATGCTCCTCGAAATAGATTTCACTCAAACCCCCCATGGGGTACAAACACAGCTCAGGGGTTCTGAAACACCGATGTGCAAGGGGCCCTGTCGTGGACCATCCAGAGCCTCACCCCTTGAGTTGATTTGTGAGAATTTGGCGGCCTCAAGCCTGATGTTGGCAAAGGGGAGATGACACTGTTCGTTCCTACTCCGATTTATGAACATTTTGGTCGAATTCGTTTGGCAAGTCGTAGCTTCTGTATGATAGAGCCAATTTAAGTATCATCAACAGTTCTTGTCGTATACTCAAGGTAAATGCAAGCATACATTTCCAGTCCTTCTACGGAGCGGTATATGCAGAGCTTCAATACAGCCTTGTACAGGCGAAACGGCCAGCATTGTAAGGCATATAGCTCCATCTCCTCCCTTTGGCATACCATATCTCAGCGAAAGCATCCTCTGCCATGACAGGGCTTATCTATTGGGTGGTTTCTTTCACTATAAAAACCATACTGGCGCTTCCTCAGTCTGTGTCTTTCTGTTTACTATAACTACCAGTTGCAGCCCACCACTGGTGTTTACCCAAGAATTCGTGCCACAAAAGACCCCCCGACACATGTCGCTTTGGGGCAGACGACAATGCTCAGTACGTTCCTCTGACAAGCCCATCCGCGGGCAAACAGCAGGCCATTTGCCCGACGGCAACATTGGGGGCCAGCCGTGCAGGCCAATACCGCAGGTACAGCACGGGGGATAGTTAACTTACTAGGTAGACAGACTGGCAGCAGTCAAGACATGAAACAGCAACATGGTGCAGGAACACACTATCGTTGTAGTCAGTACCCTTGCATTGCATTAAAGAATGGCAACAAGAAAACATACATTTTGGCCCTGTCAATCCTTACAAAAGTAGACAAGACTGTAATAGTTGTCAGCTAGACCATCTCCATCCCACAGAGAACACTAGCTCTGGACCACTCTCTGTCGTGGTAAACGGGGAAATACTTGTGCAATATTGGCATGCTCCTTTATTTTTCTTGAGATCTGATACGAGTTACAGCAAGAGACACCCTCGTGGCTTCACAGTTGAACAAAGTATGCATTGATGACCGCTTCCGATGCAACTTTTGACACCATCTTTGGGCCTAACCTGAGGCTATATTGTTCGCACTTCCATAACCGCCCTAGAAAGCTTGACTGAGTTCGGGTAAATCGTCCGAAGTCGCACGACGAGCCTCTGCCGCCGCCACCCGGGCGCAAGAAACGCAGCACCATGACACAAGGCTGTTTGGCTGTGCCAGCCTCAGCTAGGTCCTCGGGAACACAGATGGAGCATGGACCTGTAGTCAGAAAATAGTCATCCGCCTCCGCTTAGGTTCAGGTCCCGTGGTTCATTATCTGCAGGTGGTACTAATCAATCCTTGCTCGGCGGCCGGCCCATCAAGAGAAGGACAGGCCTCTCCGAAAATAGCCTGGGGCTCCTTTCTGATGTTGCGCATGACAATCGCATGGTGCGGCCCGCAAACATGGAGTGTGTTTACTCACGAACCAGGGTGTATCGGGCGAGGGCATCCAAGTGCACCCAAGATGGTGTGTCGCCGCCAAGCCAATGGTGCTGACAGACCGATTCCCCCAGCTCCAGTGAAGGATTTGTCGCTGTTTCAAGTTCTGCTGAAAAGAAGGTGATGCATACAGGGCTTGAAATGCGTGAGAGGAGACGAAAAGAGACCAACTGGCGGTAGTTCAACATGAGGCGCATCACGATCATGAGTCGTGAATGTGACGTAGGTATCATTGTTATAAACTTGGTCTTACCGTGTGACATGGGAAGTGCCGCGCCTCCACCAAGCTTATCATTTAATTTTGAGAGCCTGGTTAATCGGCTTTAGAACTGTAGAGCACCAGGGCATCCTCGGAGATTAAGCAGACAAGTTGCGTTTCCTTGCATCATATTCATTGGAGCCTTTGGCAAAACGTCTTTCACAAGTAGAAAGTATAGACTAATATACTACAATATATTAGGATATTGAGTATAATAGGTAGGCACCTGATCTAGTTAACTGTTGTTCATCTCCTACTCTATTCTACCAAAGTCGTCAACTTCAATATATTACTGTATATGAAAGCGCTGTCCCAAGTACTCACATTCGTCGAGGGCCGGCCAAGAAGCCCAAGCATAAAACAGCGCTTTAGACAATAAAGAACGAGTCATCTCGAGTCTCTGCCGTAAGTATTAAAAATTCTGTTTCCTGAGCCATACTGAGATCTAATAATACCGGTAGCCTGCCATGACAACTAAAGGAATAAGGATAAAAGGAATAGCGAGTGTTTCGCTCGCCGCGCCCGCGATTGCGCTTGGCATCTCTGTCCCCAAAAGCGGCCATGTAATCGATCTGGGGCAGGGCATGTACCAATCACCAGGACCAGCTTGTTCACAATAATCACAAACCTGGCCCTATCGGAACGTCCTGTTAGCCCAAAGTTTGAGATTTGGTAACTCTAAGGATCTTGCAATAACTTACTCCCCAAGCACTGGTGAAGCGACAACCCCAAGAAATGCAAATTATAACTCATCGGATCGAATGCTTATAATTCGCATGGAGTTGAATCCTCTACAAGTGCCTCCTGATGAGCTGACGGACGCCCAACGGGCCTCTGCTGAAAATCCTTGGTGTTTCGTGTTCACAACATCGCGATTCTCCAGTACCCGCACCAGCTGCTTGATTAGTGAACCATGCACACACCT
Organism: Metarhizium brunneum; assembly: GCF_013426205.1. Lineage (NCBI taxonomy): Eukaryota > Fungi > Ascomycota > Sordariomycetes > Hypocreales > Clavicipitaceae > Metarhizium > Metarhizium brunneum. The sequence goes on along the minus strand of NC_089422.1, from coordinate 3,784,549 downwards.
CCGACCCTTGGCGTCATGATTCATCTAAGGCATGCGGATGACCAAAAGTTTCTCTCCTAGTCTAGTTTTCGGTCACCTCCGATGTTGATTTGTGGCTTCACTGCAAACCTGTACAATTGTACCAACACCACCATCCTCCTTCACCAGCCATCCACAATGATGGATGAAGCGGGGATAAACGTCACATAATGCACGATGCTTCTATTTTGGAAACATCTCTCAAGATATTCCTACCTTGGGCCATCGTCATTTCGGTACCCGTTCGGCGGCGCAGTCGCAAGAATACTTGTTGACCAATAATGACACAAATCCATCCGTGATGACCTCCCTGCATCACCAGCCCCTAGAATTTCGGGTTTGGCATGGATCTTCACTTGAAAATTTTGTGACGCCGGTTCGTGTGATTCATGCGGTTGCGTTGTAGTCTCGCAAATGGTCTCGCACTAGAACAGAGAACAAATGGACTGTTTCAAGACAACTATTTTCAGGGTCGTTAATTCTATCATGACTAGACGTAAAGATGACGCACCTGCCTAGTTCAACTTTATATTCATATTATCTCTATAAGAACGGCGCATCATTGCATACCTCGGTCTATGTGAGCATGGCAAAGAAAAAGTAAACAGAACGATGTAGCCCTGGCAGCAGACTCAGGAGTCTAGTAAACAATATCACCCAAAATCTGATAATAGCACAGAATTTGTTTACCGCCGATTAAAATAATAAAACTGAACAAAAGGCAAAAATTTAAAAGAAAAAAGAATACAGTCTCTCAAATGTGGGAAAGATGAATTTCCCTCGCTCTCTCTTCCATAAGTATGCCCATGAGTAAGAAGAAGTAATAGTGCTACTGTTAGGCAATGAGCTAATAAATCAGGGTAGTGCTCGTGCCAAGTGGCCGTGTAAAAGTAGAATGCGGGCGAGTCGTCTCTCGCATAACAAGCACTGCTTCGACACCGTCAGATCCAGAAGGAGTAAATCAAAGCAGTCTCCAATATTTTTAGTTCGTCTTCATGTGCAAAGGGCACTCGTGGTACTGATGAAGTCTGTAGTCGATGTATGAGAGAAGCCGTATGTGTCTCGAAACGTTGGGGGCCGTACCTCCAAAGCAGGATGCTCATTTTCTTGGCCCACCACTGGGGGGGCTGAATTGGCCGTCAAGACCAATCGCAAAGATAAGCTCCTAGGGGAAACCCCAGTATGCCAGACCATGTTGAGTGTCGAAAGACGGTTTCGGTGCAATGCCTTCAGCATGGCCTCTTGTTAGGTGTGTTGTCAAAATAATACAAGGCAGAATCCATGTCGGCCCCGGCCGTTGCCGCTGCCGTCTCGACCCCTAGTTCTGGCCACTCCCATTGCACTCCAGACATCGATCCAGAGATATCAAAATCCATGAACCCGGGAATCTGCGGATACCAGGCATTTTGCATGTCAACAAAGTCAGAGACGCTGAGATGGTCTCCCACAGGCGCACCGAGAGCGCCCGGGTCAAGGACAGTGTGGAACAGCTCGTCCGCGGCGTCCCAATCGGGTTTATGAAGATCATCAACTAGTCTGTACAGAATGGAGCTCCTACCCGAGTCGGAAGAAGGCAGTGATGAATGCATAGATTGAGGAATCGTGGATGTGTCCATGGGCGAGATGAATGAAGACGTCGAGTCGATGACGGCAGTTGTTGCTGTAGACATGCGGTCTGATTCATGACCCGCAATGATTGGGGGACTATGATGAAGAGGAGACTGTGGCAGGGAGTTCCCAGACCTGCTGCCGTCATCTGGAGATGAGGCTCCGGAAGATGCAGACCCGGACCGAGATCCGCCAAATGCTCTTACACAAGCCCTCAGGCGCTTCCGCACCAATCTCAGGGACCTACCCTGGTTCAAGAAGTCATTCTGACTGGTTGTATATAGCTTCTTTGCCAACAATTGCAGCCTGGTATCGGAAGTGTGCATCATTGACAGATCCATGAGCAACGCCCCCATCTTTTTCTTGGTGTGAATAAGATTGAGCGCCCGCGCACAGGTGTCTAATGCAAGACAAAATAGGTCGGGAAATGAGGATCTTAGTGATGGTGTGAGGCTAAACAAGTCTTGGGGCTGCTCTGAAATCACCGTGAAAATCTGTAATACCTCTTGGCTAGAGGCACACAATCTGTCCACCATCTCGGCTGAAACCGCTTCTTCAGCTTGGCCCTGTGGCAACATTGGGAACAGAAAGTGGATAGCCATGGTATGGTAGACAAGTAGAACCAAACTTCTCGACGAGACCTCTGTTACCTGCCTGTTGAGAATGTGAATGCTCTCCATCAAGACTCTGTTTATCTCGCGGCACACTGCTCCCACATCCTGCGAAGGTTTGCCCTGCTGAATGCGTTGCAGTGCAAGTAGTGGTGCCTCTTGCCAAAAATTTGTTTTCGGGGACCCGGACGTGTCTGTGTCGTGCGGGTAAAGGGCAAAAATGTAGGCAATGACGCTGGCAATGTGGGCGAGCGGCCACATTTCGCGAATGACAGATTTCTGTTTCTGTAATGTGCTGAAATTTTCCGACACCATATCTAGTTGAATAATGACTGACGATGCTTCCGTCACAGGGAGGAAGATGGAAGTTAAGGAGGTAGGGAGAAGACCAGAAAAATAACCGTTGCCCATTTGAATAAACGCCCAAAGGCTCAATGAATGAGTCGTCCAGTAAAGATAGGCCACAATCTCTTTCTCAACGTCAAATACATCAATCCCATTGATTCGGCTTGAAGTCATAGGGGCCGCGGTGCTGGATATTTGCTCTTTAATCTCGTTGGTAATCCTGCCTGCAAGGCCGATGTAGCAGGTAGCACGGCGAATCTGGAATGAGCATAAGGCATTCCAAGCCAAAAGCATCAAGGTTTGAGCTGTTGAAATACCACTAAAGATTCGTGTCGAGATCCCGCTGTACTGGGCGGCGCCAGCTGAGGAGAACTGGTTGGATCGAAGAGGTCTTGTTCGCAGCTGAGCCGTGGCCCATCGAAGCAGAACGTGGCCACGGGCCATGGCAACCTCGTCACCAATGCTGAAGTTGGCGTCAGCCAACATTGTGGCAAGGAGGGTTTCATCATGAGTTCCATCACGGAGTTCTCTTAAAAGTAGGGTTTTGGAAACAAGGAATGATAATGGATGTACAGAGAACCAGACATCTATTAGCTGCGTCTGCTGTCGCTGACCATACTCTGAGAGCGGGTTCCCACTGAAGGGAGCGTCGTCGAACATTGTCTGGGTCTCGTCACTAATCAACCCAGAAAGGAAAAATCTGGCCCCGCCATCTTCAACGTGATGGCAACCGAGAGAGCCGAATTGGTCTGTAATCAGGCCGACAAGATCGTGTGTTAATAAGTTTAGGATACCAGTGTACTTGACATTTTTGGGGTTGAACTTGGCGGTCATGGTCTCGGGGCGTTCTCTAACGGAGTTTTGGATAGAGCGGTGATAGGCTGCAATCCTCTCCTGCCATGGATTGGATCGTTGGCCGGTATCTGTAGAAAAGTTCTCATAAAACTTTTGTTCCAACACTAGAGCAATGTTATCAACGTCGTCTATGGGCATTGGCTCCTCGGAGAAGGTGCCAGTAGGGCTTCCATTTGCCGGTGTGCCGCCAGTAGAGGATCTCTGTAGGCCAGAGAGCCCATCAACTCGCGCTGCAGGATCTGATCGAGGGCCATCTTGGCTGATTGTTCGAGACTTGGGGCGAGGTGGTTCGAAGTCATATATACAGTCAGCTCCTTGTCTTCGACATGCTTCGCAAATCGTCTCATTGGAGCACTTGATCTTGCGTGCGCGGCAAAATGCACACGAACGTCTCAATGGGTGTTTAGAAGCCATGATGCAGCGTTGATGATTATCGTAAACAGTAGTCGGCAACTGGTGATGATCATGGGGTTGTGACAGGCAGGGAGATGGTGGGTATCGAATGAAACAGTCTTTGCTCATAAAGGTGCTCGAGGCGTGCAATATAGCCAAGCAAGTGGCAAGGTGTTTTAAAGTCTGGTTATAATACTAATGGAAAAGCCAAGTTCGGACCTGCTATCCAGACAATTCAGCTTGAAGGCACAAGGGAAGCAGGGAAATGAAAATATTTGAACAGCAGCGAAAGACAATGAGGGGTGAGGTCCTCGCTGCTCTTGGGATTTCTGAGAGTACCATGACGAGAAGCTCAAGAATGATATCAATGGGGACCATGGATATTCAAGTACTTGTTGTGCTTCAGCTTCAGACTGCGTTGCTCTACTACAACGTCTGACTATCCATGGAGCATATGCAAGACACACGCCCGCCTGCATAGTCAGCTAGGTAGGATTGTGTCAACTCATGGCCATGAGGGAGGCCGATCCTTGTGTCTGCCGTGTTCTCGGGGAGGTAAAATGCCAGGCCGGAAATCGTGCCAACATGCCCATCCCCGAAATAGGCGCTTCTTGGGACCCTGTCGAGCTTGTCTTGGCAGTTGCCATGCTGTTATGAGCAACGAAGTCCCAGGAATCAGGGTCTGCACTCCCGGTGAGACAAAGTGGAACTAGTGTCAAGCAGGTATAGACGTCATGATGGATTGGGTGCTGGTGGATTTGTCTACCAAGTTAAGGGACGTGGAGAGGTGTTGAAAGAGGGGTGTGTCAAACAATTGAGAGTTGGAGGCATGGGTAGGTTCAAGAGTCAAGACGCACAGGGGGGGAGAGGGAAGGTGCGGCCCAGCTTCCTGCCCCACCAGACAAATACTCCGTTGAAACATGGGGGGATGTACTCAGGAGTTCCCGGCTCAGCCTTTCCTGTACCATCACCTCCGAGGCGTTCACACCTACGGCCCATGGACATTGATTACGAGCTTGCAAAGGCGGCGCTAGGTGATAGATGGTCGATCTGCCGCGTGGTAAGTGGGTATTCTGCCGGCGTGTTTCGAGTCTCAGGATGGCCAAGGCGTTTGTTTGAACAGGATTCGACATCCAGGCCGGACCCATCATCCATCTCCATTTGTTGGTCCCTGGATAGTCCTCATGGTCTCATGTTTTTCCCTATAGCGTCTAGTCAAACAGCGTCAAGCTGATAGGATTGATAGGATTCGGCTGTCAATTAAGCCTACTTCCTGTCGGAGCTGCCTGTTGGGCACCCGAAGAGCCGCTCCAAACAGGACGACGGCAGCCTTACCGCCTTATGCGGGAAGACCCAGGCAGCTTCAGCCTTTTTCAAGATACAATGACATCATGGCAAACCGCAGTTGGTGTATGTATGACTACTGCATAACTATACCAGAACGCTAATGACAATGAGGGCGGGCCAGAGATAACCGACTCTTGGAATTCCACCACTTCATAGGGCCTCCCGCTCTCCCGCTACGAGAGTTCACTGAAAGCCATAATCTCATGGCGCAGCATCCATTTGATGCTGACAGCTTCCAGTATACTCCCTTCGTTGCCAAACATCACTACACACCACTCAGCCGTGGACGAAGATGGCAAGCCGAATGGCTTTCACTTTGAAGCACGCACTCTATGCCCAGAATAGCAGAGACAACGAGGAGTAGTAAGACTGACAAAACAAATTAAGTCTAGCCAAGGATAAACATGAGGAGGAGCCAATTCCTGATACTAGATAAATACAATAAGAATTCCAGCCACACACCGGGAGCTTATGGACGCCAAGGGGACCACCGGGAAGCCACACACCAGCTACTACATTCTAGAAGCCTGGACAGTTCCTGCAGCAGTTCATGCGTTAAGCTTACCATTGCCGCCCCCTAGCGCACATCTCAGATTCGGAGCGTCCTTTTTTATTCACGCGTTCTTCTTTCCGTGGGCAGACGGCGTACCTAAAGCAGTTACAGTTGGCTGGTACTTGTACAGCCAGCCAAGATAGTTGATCCAAAACCATGTGGGCACAAGGGTGTAAAGCAGCCATCTCACGAATGGGCCGGTGCCGTACGGCAATCTTGCTGTATGCAGTAGAGCAAAGTTATCACTAAACCTTGACAAGTCTTTGGTTCGAGGCTCTCTGATCCTTGCGTACGTAGAAAGAATCAGTTCAGAGTCTTCAACGAGAGTGCTACGATTCTCAGCCAACAAGTTGCCTAACACAGCGGCATCTTCAATGGCTTGACAACCGCCTCTATTTCACGATGACATTATCAGCTTCCTCGGATAGTAGAGTGGGGGTGGGATAGGGAACTCACTGTCCAAAGAAGCTCGTCATGCTATGGGCGGCTATAATCGTTCAAACAACCTGTCAGCAACCGCACATCTTTCAACAAACCGTGTCCAGCAGGGCTATGATGAAAACCTCCCCACTTACCATCACCTAAAAGTGCCACTCTTCCATTGTACATGGATGGGAATTCCACTTCCTGGAAAACGTTACTGGCAACAACCCTCTCCGATTTGTCGATGACTACATGTGGTCAGCTCTAGTAGGGTGGAATCCTTTTTGCTGCGCAACCTCTCGGCGAAAGAGGCATACGCTGGAACATTGAGGATGTTCTTACTGCTTCCAAACTGACCCTCCTCCGCGAATGGATGGAAAGCTCGGCCATAGACTTTCTTGATGTCTGCGGGCGTGATCGAATCCCATACCGAGCGATTTGTATCGACGTCTCCCTCCGCTTTCTGAAACAGGGTTCAAGTCAGCAAAGGATGTAGATCCCTATGTTTCATGTCTAGTGAACTGAGACAGGTTCCCATGTGGCATTTTCGATCCATGTTGCCTATCTTTAGATCCGGAGTTTGATATCACCTCCGAACCTGAGGAAACGAACGGAGGTTCTGCCATGACTCTTCGCCTTCCTCTCCATTGCCGCATGAACCGGCGGGTTGGGATAGGCAGCCCCCTGATGTTCAAGAAATAATACTTTGAACTCACCTTGACCCCAATATACCACTGTCTGTTGTCCTTGCATGGCCAGGTGGTCAGGATTGCTTGATCGTAAAGCATCCAATTGGCAATACCCAGCTCCTTAGGACCACAGTTAGGTAGTGGGCTGGTTATTCCGGAAAAATGCACACGTCCAGTGAACTGGATGGTATTCGCCGACGCTTCCTGACCAGTGTTGCGCAAGAGGGCTCGTCGGACAGCTGATCGGATGCCATCTGCACCAACAACAAGGTTGCCACGATACTCTTTCTCTCCTTCGACGACGACACGAACGGGCTCGCCGGGAGTGTCAACTATATCGACAACCTTGGAGCCCAGGATGACATTCTCTTCTTCGCCAGCCGCCTTGTAAAGAAGTCTGTGGAAGTTGTGTCTCTCAGCAGACAGGATTGGGTAGCCATAAGTTGGCTCAAGTTTCTCTAAACTCAAGCTATTCCACTGGGTAGCATTGCGCCAGATTTGCAGCTTTTGCAGCTTCTGAGCAGTCTCCTGAAGTTCTTCATAGACACCAATCTGATCAAGGACGCGAAGAGCATTAGGGGCCAGAGAAATTCCAGCGCCAACAGGCTGCAAAACCTCGGTCCTCTCCAGAACTTTGTAAGTGATGCCCAGCCGTTTGCAGATTGCAGCGAGTGTGAGGCCGCCGATACCGGCTCCAACAATGATGACTTCAGCATCCACCTTGGACATGATTGAGAAGTAGATGAAACTGTGTACAAGACGAGTTGGTGATTAAGAATCAGAATAATGTGAGGGCTAAAGAAAGCCTGACACTATTTATTATTATTGGAGATTTCGGAAGAATGAACCGGATGTGCATATGCCACTTTGTTTTTCCTCAAAGTATGAACCTCCAAAGCCTATTTGTAGCATATCGCAAACTCGTGGACTGCTAGGTATCGTACGACTTGGTCATCCAACTTGCGGTTTGGCCGATGGACGGCGGAGGTACGGGCATGAAATACGGCGGATACTAGACCATTCTTCGGACTCGCAGGCGGAGAAAACGGACAGACCAGACATTCTGACGAATGATGTGAGATCATGCAAGTAGTATGCGGGCCTTCACGGAGCCGAATACACGCTGTATTCCATCATGGCGTGGTGCAATATGTGCGCAGCTCGTTGGGAGGAAGGTCTCAATATCAAGGTCACAGTAGCTAAACGAAATACCCAGGACTGCGAATGTATCCGTAGGGAGGCCAGCTCGTGCAATAACAAGCTGAAAGGGTCATTCATGGGTCATTCAAGACAGGGCAGGAAATGATGTAAACAGAACGAATTACAGTGTACATATATATACACAATTCGCTTCATCGGAATCCTCCGTGTAGATCCAACAGATGCGGCCTGGTACTTAGGTGGGCAGACGTTACCTTTTTTCTTTCTTCCACATGTTGTTGACAACTGCATGGAGTCTAAACACTTTGTAAATCTAAGGTGCATTATTAATATTAAAAAGTAGTTGCATATCTGAATGGTTTAGATCAAACATTACAACCCTCTCCTCATTACGACGCGGAAAAGTCTAATACGGGAGAATACGCTGTCGCTCGTTTACAAACAGCAGACAGGCCACGGTAGAGACACGGCATATACGTGAATTTTTTTTTTTAATTTTTGTGATTGGAAAAGGATCTGTCAAGTTCTCCCTTTCGGCTTCTTTGTCTATTTGAATATACAAGAGAATGAATAAAAGGAGGCGAAAAAATAGTCCGTCGAGACTTGGGAGTCGGGACAAGTGATGCTACTACCCTGTATTACCCTTTTGGTACAAGCGCCGACAAGGATATGGTGACCCTAAGAAACCAACCAGAGTTCATATGATAACAGTACTACTACTCTGATCTGACAATCATCACCTAATTTGCGGCAGGTCAATTGGAATGCCGTACTGAAGAATATAAACGCGTTACTTTATGCCTTGCCAAATATTGTTTCCGCCTTTGCAAAAATCAAGTCATCATTACCCCGACCAGTCGTGGCTGTTCCTGAGAGCGCGTCACCCACGCGGAGTCACGCCCTACGAGGCGGATAAGTCGATGCTATTAGAAGGATGGCCTTGGGATTGATCAGTTAAAACGCTCTTTGTTTACAATATATGTGGGCTCACCATTGCATATCTGCGATGCCAACTCGGTTCTTCTCGAAGTCAAGAATAATGTACTTCTCCTTAGCAAACGTCTCGCCAAAGTTCCCGATGCTGTGGACGGAATAACTCGGTCAGCTCTCGTCGATTGTTCCATTGCGAACGCGAAGTGATTGGGTTAGGACTCACAACTTGTCACCACTGGCAAGAGTTCGGACGTTGAGCACGCAAGAACCGTCCTTCATCTTCTCGACATACATTTCGGGGGTGACGGCCCATTCTCGGCTACTGCCCGTGAACTTGTACTTGATGCTGGGGAACGACTTGAGCTTGGAGCAGTCGACGGAGAAGAATTTCTGCTCTCCATTGTTGGGAGGCTCCTTGAGTTCCACGGGCTTTCCACCCGTGATCTGGGCCAGTCTGGCGTAGGCGTTTGGAGTCAATGGAGTGCCACGACCGTAGGCGGCGTGGTCGAAAATGGCACCCTTGCCAGAGCTGTTTGATGTAGGCTCAATCTTCTGGACTTCGGTGCCAATCTTGAGGCCTGCAAGTTCGATGCCCCAGTAGTTGTACACGGGCGGGTTATACACAAAGTCTAGGGTGTTGACATCGGGGTACAGCCTCACATCGTACCACCAGATCTTTTGGTTCTTGATGAGATCGCGACGGATGCCGCCCATGGTCTGGATACCATCATGTCCGTTGCAAACAGGCTTGCGAGATTCTTCATGACAGTATACGAACCCGGTATGTGCCGTTCTCCAGTGGCCATTCTTCCATTGCTGATAGTAGGCGGACTGATAGTCAACTGGTGGCGAGAGTGTCAGCAAACGCGGCCCAGCTTACCTCGACAGCTGATGTCAGGCTTCATCTTACCGTCATCACCACGAAAGACCGGTGACATGCCGAAAATACCTGTGAAAGGGAATGGGGTTCCGTATTTGGCCGAGACGTTGAATTGGAGGTCTGTTAACTGCAGGACAGCTTCTCCAGTCACAGGCCCAATATGCAACAAATCTGAGCCATACTCGATGCTCATGGGGTCTTGCATGAAAAAGTGGTTGGGCCTCCATGAGCGATCAGCGTACTCGCTTGTCAAATTTTTGAACGTGGTGGAATTGCGAGGATCCCAGTAGGGTTGCTGAGGGTGCAGACAAAGACTCGGATTCCACTGGCCATAACACTTGGGCGTAGTCACAATGTTGCTGACCCAGGTCCAGTCGACAAAGACTTTGTAGTCGAATCTGGGCGATCCAACACCAATCCTGGAAGCGAAACCGAGAGGATCCCAGTCAAGTGGCAAGTCATATTGCCCTCCACGGGGGTTCCAAGAATCAGGCCTGTCACTCCATCGTCCGCCAGGACCCCATCGAGCTTCATCGACACCGTTGGGAGGAACGGCCGCAGGCACTGCGTAGGCAGTTCTAAGCAGCAGTAGGCAAGACGCCAAAATGGCCTTGTATGGCATTGTTACTGATGCCTACCTAGAAAGTCAACGAAATGTTTAGCTCGTGGCATGGCGCGTGGCGGGTATCGACAGAGGGATTCCGTTGCCACCACATTCCATGCGACAGAATGTTCGTCGAACAGCTCCACATGGAAGTAATGCACAACTGACACTAGTTGAACGCAGGAACTTACTTCTTTGTTATCTTACTGGTCAGTTGATGATGGATGTCGAGATCAGGCGTACCCCTAACACGTGGGCTGATGGAAATAGAGACAGATACCACGGTTCAATCGCGCCCTCTTTTTTCGGTTTCGTGGGTTTAATTGCCACTCGAGGAAACTCAAGATTGTTCTGACGGAAATTCGCCGTCTTCTTGTACTCCTCTCTTGCCCGGCCAGCTCTCCGGTAGTAAGCGCCATATCGCCGGCGCCTCCGCGAGCTGGCGGAAGGACAAGACAATATCCAGGACGTTGATCTGTAACACCGGGGGTATTCCCAATCGAGTAAGAATAGTACGGGCCGTTTGATATTTGCCGGCTGTATTGATTGAGAACGGGGTTTGCACGTCTTGCCTCCCTGTTCGTGCCATGATGATGCGCCACCTTGACCGCACGAGTACTCAACTCACCCCCGTGAGCCCTTGATCTTTGCCACAGTGATTTACCATGACGCAAATTTACCGAAATAGATGTGGAGCTGGTTCAGTTTGAAACTTGTCCCGTGGACGGCCAGTATGCCTCCGACTTGAAAACGTGCTCTGGAGGCTTGTCTAGGGAGTCATCCGCCATCATGGCTAAGACGCATCACTCATTCATGAGGACCCTTTTCTTAACACTAGCTGTCCATGGAGGTAACCCGAACAAGAGGCAAAGACAGAGCATTGCAACCGGAGCAATCCCAGACGGCTGTGCCGAGGGTTATTCCCCATTCGGGGCGCAAGCTCTCCCAAGTAGCCAGATAGCTTGACACGCCATCAACAACGAGATCGGCTTTCATCGCCTCCTCATTTCTAGATACGTGCTTGAACTCGCTCTTTACCGCCCTCGGCATTCGTCCCTATGCTCGCGGAGACGAATTGACACAGATATTATAAAGTTTGAGGCTTGGGAAGCGGGAATGGAAGTACTGGATTCCAGAACGCCACGTTTCATTCACGGGTTTAGAGTCGTTGATTGCGTTCTTTGCTTCTTGTTCAGAGTTGATCTCATGCCCTTCTAGATCTCCAGGAAGTAGACTTCTCTCGCAGGTCATTGGTTTCCCGCTAAAAGTTTTGTTTCGTATCAACGGGCCTGGATTGCCCGTTGTTCACCGGAAATTTATCACACAAAGGGATTTCCTCATATTGACAATAATTTGACCTCATTTAGCAAAGACCGAGATTCCCACATCCATTTTTTGAACAGTTTTCTATTCTTATTGAAAAGCACCGCGTGTTCACTGCTATACTCAACGCAGTCATGGAAGTCATTACTTTGATCCAAGGTGATGATATGTCTGACCTGACCCCCCTTTTTCTCGTTCACGCGATTTCTGGAGTGGCTCTTCCCTTTCTTCATCTTGATTCCCTTAGCGACGACGACAGACCGGTATACGGCATCACAAGTCCTCTACACTGCCCCGGCGGCGATATCCTCAAGTATCCCACCAGCCTCAAAGGCCTGGCTGCCTTTTATCTCGACGGCATTCGTGATATTCAGCCTGAAGGACCATATCTTTTGGGTGGATGGTCCATGGGTGGCATGATTGCCATGTTCATCGCGCAAATGCTGGAAGCTCGAGGAGAAGAGGTCTACAAAGTCATCATGATTGATTCTGCCAACCCGGAAGTTTTCCCAAAGTTCAAGAGCACAGAGGAACATTGGGAATTTGCCAAAACCACCTTTGACCGCACAATTTCAGCTGGTGGGCTACAGTCCGATGACGGTGATTGCGCCGACGACTTTCCTGTCTCGGCCGCCATTACGAGCAACTGCGGAATGGACGACTACATTGCGACCCAATCTCGGCATTCCAGTGTCTGGAAAAGTCCTTCAAGCCCGACGATATCGAGTGCTCGATCCAGCGCAGCCAGCATCTTCGACACCAACAGCCCCTTCACGTCTCCAGGGTCTCCGCTTTCCGACGACTTCTTGACTGATGATTCTGGTTGCGATTCAGACTGTGGCTCTGATTGCGACGAGCCGCCCGCCATGGAAGAATTTTTGCGGCACATCAAAACCCATATCCATCGAGGTCTTGATCTCATTTCCAGTGTCCAGCCCGGCGACCTCTTTACCCCCGGCACCAAGTCCGATTTTGACGCTGTTCTTATCAAATGCACTGCAGGGCCTATCGACGTCGCAGAGGAATATAAAGGAAATTCGGGTGCACAGCTGATTGAGACTGTCATGAGAGAGCAGAATATGCGGTGGAATCCGTCGCAGTTCCGAAGCTTCCAGTCCATCCCGTTCAGCGGAGACCACGACGCTGCATTTAAGCCACAATTTATTGGGGAACTGAGCTCGATCCTGCGAGAGTGCATTGAAGACGTTGAGTAGCTTGATACCCCCGAGGCAACATGACGGGAAATGGCCACGGATCAATATGTTTCGCGAACGGAATCCTGAAGTCTTCTAGCCATAGACAGCATGGACGGGCATGAACTTGGAATATATCTCAATGTTCCCCCTCCCTTTAATTTACTGTTTGAGCATACGCTGGCGTCGGCATCAAATGTCTCTTACAACTGTCGTACGTCCAACGGCGGAGCGGTTACAGTATATAGCCATGGCATTCAGAGAGTTCGTTCCTTTCAAGCCAACCTCCTCATTATTCAGCCTTCTCCATCCGATAGCTTAGCTTCATCTTTGGCACAAGTAAAGTGTAGTTCAAATTAAGTTGCTGCCTCTACGCTTCCCATGACTTCCTTCAGCCCAAGATGACGCAACCACCTGCAGCACCATGTCCCCGGGCACACCACACCGTTTCATGTGTTTGCCAGCTCGCAGATGTGCCTCCTAGTCCTCGACAACCACCGCATCGGGGATCCACGGTCGACGTCCGCAGGCAAGCAGCCACTTAGAGAACAACAGAAAAGAAATGATGTACACGCCTCGTAGAGGTGGGTCTAAGGCCTCCTGTGTGACGACTGTCTATCCTCTCCGTGGATTGACGAAGATGCAAAGTGATGTGGCGACTTGGATCTGCCCACCCGCGACTCAGTTTGCAGTCGAGCAGACTGGACGTAACTCGGCCACACATAATCACGTAATGCTATTCTTTTTAAATACCCAAGTCTTGCTAGGAACTCACAGGTTCCCCATCAAAGTAGTTGGCAAATACGCCTTCTAGGTGCGACACCCCTTCCCTTTCCCTTCCCAGTAGCCCGGATCAGCGTCTTTTGGCCCCCGACATGAGTCGGAGAGATGCCGTGGCACAAATCTGCGGCCGCGGCACACCGACAGTCCGATCCCATTGGATTTGGCTTTGCGTCATAGTTCTCGGTCTCAGATATAGGCTATGTGTTATGTGCGGAAACAAGCTACGTTGTGACGAAGGTCGTGCTTCCGACATTGCGGTTCGCGCTGGGGGCGTGAGATGGTGAAGGAAGGCGAGTGACGTTGTCAGCAGTGCATACATTGTAATTTTCTAGAAACCTTCGATACTTGTCATGGGGGGTTGTGCTCTGCATTAAGCAAGGTATTGTGAGTTTCTGTAAATGGTAGCGTTATGTACGCTGTCCACTCGCTGGAAAGGGGCCGTAAGATACATAGAGAACACAAGGTCAAGGCAGAGTATAACTTCATCTGACATCTCGTGTGTGCTAGTATGATGTATGACAGTACCGAATAGTATGGCACTTGATCCGCGGGAACCTTGGCAAGCTAGATTCTCTGTCGTTTGCAAGACCGAGATGCATGTAAGTTGCGGAGGGGGGAAAATATTCATTCAGCTCATTCTATGGTGCGGCACTAATTGGCCTACAAAAACAGACTTTGTGAACCATGTCGCCTAATATGTTAAGTAACAAAACAGGATCACAGATCACCAGGCGCTCATACCGTCATGTCATCTAGTAGCTTTCCTCATCCGAACCCGTACGCCACCTCGAAGCCAGGGCGTTCCAACCTTGTCAAAGTTGAGATTTGAAAAGTCAGTCTTGTCCGGGATGTCCTCTGTTTCCCAAGCAAAGTCATATTCTCGTAGGAGTGTCGCCACCGTCCTTACCACCATTATCATGGCCATTTTCTCTCCTACACACTTGTGGCTGCCGCCGCCGAATGGAAGATATTTCACACCATCCGTTTTATTGTCTATTTGCACAATTTCTCGCTTGTTGTTGATCCATCGCTGAGGGTTCCAAACTTCCGGCTCAGAGTAGTTCTCTGGGTCAAGGTGGGTGAGATATGGACTTATAGACACTACTGCTCCCTTGGGGATGTTCACGTTGGACCCAGGAATGCATACATTCTCGCGAGCTAACCGTAGGAGCTTCATTCCGCAGTAGTATCTTGACGTTTCTTTGATGCACGCTTGGAAGAGAAGCGACTCTTGTCCCTCGGGCATCGAGCGCAACTCGCTTGTCACCTGTTTCATGACGTTGGGGTGGCGCAGAAGCTGAGTTATATTAGTCAAATGGCTTGGTGATTATGTGACTTGTCCTTCCTGCTTACGGCAATTATATTCCATGAAATGCTAGCAGCAGTGCTTGTATGAGCAGCAAACATGAGCATGGTGTGATGGCTGGGCATAAGATACTTCAATGGCACTGTCGCGCCGTCTTCCATGGTGAACGCAACGTAATCCTGTAGAGGCCGAACGTCACTTCTCTCTTGCCTGTCTCTCTCTCGGAGTCGCTCCATGAAGATTTCCTTGAAGCGGTTTCGCGCCTTCAGTAAGCGTCGCGCAGGTGGGTGAGGAACCCAGTCGGGCAAGATGAAAGACAGCAAACTGCCAATATCAGCTTCCATGGAATGCAGGAGATTGAACAGTTCGGCAGCATTGTGCTCGTAAAAGTCTTCTCCCATAAGCGACCTAACGATGATCTTGTGCACAAGATAAGAAACCGAGTCGAATAGCTCGAAGCCATCCCACAATGACCACTCGGCGGCAGCTTTCTGCGTCTCTTCCACAGACACTGTTGCAGCATATCTTTGTGCCGGACCGGAGCTTACGTAGCGACTAAGTGAGGATAAAAGGACTCGGTAATGATCCCAGTAGCCGCTGTCGATTATTTTATTTAGGAACAACCCCTGATGGTAGTCAGTGTTCTGGTCAGAATTGACGCCGCTGCACTTCTCACCATGCCGCCAACAAACGACCAGACATCTTCTCGCGTCTCGAGATACACCCTGTTAAGTTGGTTGCCACGGAGCCAGACATTGTACACTGAAAGAACCTGGATACTGAATACATCACCACACTGTCTCGTGGCTTTCTGTATGAGTGCAATGGGCTTCGTTGCAAAGGCTTTGGCGTCATGTAAAAATGCAAGGGATCCCTCGCCCTTATACCCAGGCAATGAAATAGGCGAACGTCGTCTAAGTAAGGTCAAAACTGCTGCAGCAGTAGCAGCAAGCAAGATGACGATTGTGGTGAAGAGTGCCATGGCCGTGGTATGTAACAGCCTTCGTAGGTTGCGATGGCTGTCGTACGAGACAAGCGTTTCGTTCTCAAATTCCCCCTGGGCTCTGTCTTTTTTTTTAAAAAAAATGAAGGACATGTTAGAAGAACCGCTTTAAGTATAAAACTTTGATTCATTATGCTGTGCTCACAAGACACCACAGACCTCCGACTTCACGAGGCCTATTCCGCCCACTTCCGCTCCGCGGCTTGCACCGTCACTTGATGTCATGGTCTGGTCGAGTACAGCAGCCCTAAATCGAGTAACATATGGTAATTTGAGTTGCCAAATCGTCCACTCAAGCGTTTCACGTTCCTTGGGTGTGTCTATATGAGCCCAAGTGTTACCACCGACTTTCCGTGGTGGCGCGGACGGCGACGTGTGGGATGACGACTTTGCATCAAGGCGTTTGAGCTTCAACCAAGTCAGAAATGAAAGCCGATGATTTGCACATATGTAACCTCAAAATGAGACCAATCGGACCTTTTAATTGAGACAATCAACATTATCATCACCATTTGCCATAATTAGGCATGCTCAATACCTCCGGTTGTCTCTCGATGTAGAGTAGCTTGCGTGCCACATCAGCTCCCGCTTAGTTATTGAGAGATCTGCGAGAAGGAAAGTTTCGCTGACGATTATGAAATGAAATTTAAAATTAAAAGACCGACCCGAGCTGTAGTTTACCCTGGCCTCATCTTCGCTCGTGTGTTTTGAAATCGGGCTTCATGACCCGCGGCAGGAATATCGCATGTGCAGCACCTCGATTGTAGAACATAACTCGATATAACTATGTAATGTTTTCAATACATACATGCCTTCAGTGTCAATTGGCTTTACACATTTCCGGTGGGCTCATGTTTCAATTTTACAAGGCAAGACCAAAGGGGGGCCCATCACTCGACTGCTTCGCGCCTTCTTTGGCTGAGGACGGCTTCAATCTTCGCTTATACGCCGTTGCCTCCGTCGCCGCTTGTTTCTCTGTACTTCCCTTTGCATAGATTTCTCCGAGAGTCGCAAAAATGGAGGGAAAGGTTCCTTTTCTACAATAAAATATCAAAAATCTGTATTTTTTTAATAGCATTTTATTTTGCTTCCCATCATCGCAAGCTGCTTCTGTGTGCACCCCCGTGCACTTGTCAGCCTGGTATGTTTTCCTTCCATGCCCTGAAACTGGACGTCAGACGACCGCCTCGTGTATCCCTCGCCTGGCACGAATCAACATATTCACCCCCACGTATAGCCTACGAGCGACTCAAATCGGGATACTACACATCGGATCGTGGCAATTTCTTCTACCACCCAAGCGCTGCGCTGTCAGCTTCTGATGGAGCCACTGATGACTCTGAACCTAAGCTACCAACAGTTATAACGATTGATGTCGCATATTCATGCTGGCCGCGGATGAAATGGTCCCAAAGCGACCGGAGATGGATGCCCGACGTCCCAGATTCAACGTCCAGTGTCGATGGCAGCGAGAGCATAACATATAGCGGAAAATCCCACATCGTTGTCCCTGATGGCGGTTTGAGGGCCTGGCTTGTCGTTGTGGGTGGCTTCATCGTCTACTTTTTTGTATTCGGTGAGTCTTAATTTCCTGCGGTTTCAGATGTAGAGGGTGTGCCTGACGTCGCAGGGCTTTTAAACGCTTTTGGGAGTTTTCAAGACATCTACACTGACGGTGTGTTCGGATCCTATCCGTGGAGACATGCTACGGCTGAACAGGTTTCATAGATTGGAAGCATCCAGGTATTTCCTGTTTCCATTTGATGGAGAACATCCGACTCCAATGTGCTCACATTTGTTTAGATGTGCATTGCCTTCTGCGGCGGCCTTATATCTGGGCCAATGTTTGACAAGTAGGGAGCGCGTTGGCCAATGATCACGGGTGCGGTGCTCGTTTCTACGTCCTTGCTAGGTTCTGGGTTCTCTACCAAGTTCCCGCACTTCTTCGTCACTCAAGGCATCTTTTTTGGCACGGGAACTGCGTTGCTGTAAGTGTCTGCCCGTTTGTCTGTTTGACTCCTTGCGAGCCCGCACAGAAACCGGTCGCTAATTCGAAATGTTGCATGGATAGATATTACCCGGCCACCGGTGCCATCACGGAGTGGTTCAACGAAAAGAGGCCTTTGGCTTTGGGTTTAGCCGCATCGGGGTCCGCTGTTGGGGGGGCTCTTTGGTCGACATATATACCTAAACTGAATAACATGCTACCACATGGTGCTATCTTTCTGGTGATTGGAGGCCTCGCGGCTCCTCTGCTCTTTCTTGGTTGCTTGCTCATTCGAGAAAGAAAAGGAGCTGCCGGTCATGATGAGTCTGGCGATGAAGTTCGACCATCTCAACGGAGTATTCGAGCAGCCGTTCTCGAGTGGCGGTTTCTCGCACTGACCTGGTCTTTGGTCATTCTGAATACCGGTGTTCTAATTCCGTTCAACTTCCTCGTAGTCTACGCCAGGGAAAAAGAGGTCTCAGAAAACGTGGCGTATAACCTGGTTGCATACACATACTTGGGCTCCATTATTGGAAGAATTGGTTCAGGCCTGCTTGCCGACTTCTTTGGCTGGTGAGTGCAGCATGGGCGTGGAGTCCTCGTGCCAAACATAGCTGATTCAACCTAGCTTCAATGTCCTGTTTTGGGAGAGTATCATCGTTGGGGTGATGACACTGTGGTGGATACAGGTGCATACTGCGGCAGAACTGACTGCATTCGCTGTTTTATTTGGTATCTTCTCAGGTGGTCTTGTACCAATGGGCTCTGCTTGTGTGGCACAAACGACCCCGGACATGGGACATATCGGTCTTCGGATTGGTGTAATGATGGCCTGCTGCGCAGTCGGCGCCCTTGGTGGCGCCCCTTTAAGTGTTGCCCTTCTAAACTTAGCTGGTTAGAGAGTGGTTCAAGGATTTGCTGCACTTGTATCTCTCATAGGTGCTGCCGCCATTTAGTGCGTGAGGCTGCGATGGGAATCTCGTTGGTGGGCGAAGTTTTAGATTGTCGAGTTCCGTAGCTGGATTCGTCTCCTAGGCAAGGTTCTGCGACATATTCTTTACCATTGGTATTAATACTAGCATGCATTTTTCATAAATGGCCAGGCATTACCGCCCTTCGTTTTGCATCTATTAATCACTGACTTTAGAACAAGTCAAACATGTCTGCAAAGCTGATTTCATTTTCTGCCCGTTTTAGTTTCTGAAAGAATCATGTTGATTTACTATTTTGTAACTAACCGGCAAAGAGACTTCGATATTGGACACCAGTACGGAGTATAAGCATTCGGGATGCTTCAGCTGCGATGCATTCTAGAACAACACCGGTGTCAAGAGAATCTCCTTATGTTTCCAATTCGGTGCTCTGATGATGGATTGTGAGGAAGGACTTTTGCATTGTGCGACTCTGTGATACTCAAATGGCTGTATGCAATATATGGGCGTTGCCGCCCTCCGCCGGATGTCGGGCGCATTTTGCCAATGTGGGCTCCGACCGTATGCGGGATCGGCACATGAATACCGTTTCCCTGTTTTCCAAGATATCGGCGATCCAAAATATCTTTCTCTTAAAGATGTTAAAATGGCAAGATGTCATATTCCAAGTTGTGCCGCTTGCGTTTGTGAATCATAGTTTTTTGGGAAACATTGACTCGTGCAGGTATCTTGATTTTTTACAATCGTGAACAATCAGTTGGCAAGCGCCCACGCATTGAGCAATACAACGACCTCAAGATAGTATTCCCATTCGACATTTGCACCATGAGGGCAATGCTGGTGTGTCTTGCTCTGTGTGCAAGTTTGGCTGCTGGAAGCCAGTGGCAGGGCCGGGACCTGCGAACATGCGTCGCCGAGGTGCTGGGCGAGGGAGCGGACAAGCGCGTCGTCGGACCAGAGCAATCGACGTATACGGATGCTCGGATGGGAGAGTCGATCCAGTGAGTTATTGTGGCGATGCTGAGTCTAGGTATGGCGTCCAGGCTGATTGTTGTAGGTTTGACCAGATGCCTGCGCTGATTGCGTACGCGAGCCACGCCTCACAGGTTGCGCCTCTTATTCGGTGTGCGCGGCGGTCGCGTGTGAAAGCTGTTCCAAGGGCGGGAGGTCACCAGTAAGTGATGGTTCCTATTCTGGAAAAAATCTCCAGCGTTTGCCAACGGCGACAGCTTCATGGCATATTCTGCCCTCGGCGGCGCCCTCGTCATTGATATCACGCACATCGACTTCGTCGACGTCTCGGCCGACAAGACAACCGCAAGGGTCGGCGCCGGAATCCGTCTTGGGGCCTTGTACACTGCTCTCAACCTCCATGGGCGCGACTGGCCGGGCGGCATTTGTCCTACCGTCGGGCTGTCCGGGTTCCTAGGCGCCGGCGGCTTCAACATGCAGATGCGCACCTTGGGCTTGGGCGTGGACCACGTCGTGGCTGCAGAGGTGGTCCTTGCCAACGGCAGTCTCGTCAATGCCTCGCCCGCAGAAAACAGCGACCTGTTCTGGGCCGTCCGCGGCGGAGGCGGAGGCTCGTACGGCATCGTCGTCGAATGGACCCTCAAGGTCTCGCAGTTCCCTCGTTCGTCCATGGTCCAGATCAAATGGCACGAGCCGGACTCCCGTGTCGATCTGGCAACTCGCTTCTTTGACTGGGCCCCTAGGACCGACCCGGCATTCACGTCCTCTGTCCATGTGTACAAGAACCGCACTGAAATACAGGGCTGGTGTCTCGGGTGCACGCTCGATCACGCAAAGGCTCTCATGAACTCATCCGGGCTGCTGGCAATTGGGAAACCGGAAGTCCACATCTCAGGGGGGTGTAATTCCATCAACGCCCGCATGTTTGGGTTCATTGTGAGCGAGTGTATCCCCGACACAGAGGTGTCCAAATACGCGCCACCGGCGATGAACGTCCTCCAGCAGCCATTCACCCAGGTCGACAAGTATCCGCAATTCACATGGAACGAGACTCGTCAGGATCCAAACTCCCCGCAGGCCCAGCCCTGGCCCAGGTTCAGAAGAATGAGTAAGAGCTTCTTCATGCAGAAGAGCAAGAAGCTGGGCAGGGAGGTGGTCCAGAGTCTGGTGGACAGGCTGACGGAGTTGCCAGATGAGGCGGCCGGCTGGGGAGAGTGGCATGCGTGGAACATTAGTCGAAAGGGGGAGGACGAGGCGGCGTTTGCATGGAGAGGGGAAGCGTATGCTCATCTGGAGTTCATATTGACGGGATCCGAGGACGCGGAGAAGCATAAGAGGTTGGCGGAGTGGAAGGAGGACTTGGAGGGCTATCTCAGACCTCTGACCGGGTGAGTGCTTCCCGCCAATATTTTTCAGGGTACTTTGAACTCGGTTTCTTTGACGACTGACGGTGATAGTCCTGCGTCGTATGCCGGATATATGGATGCCAGTATCTCGACAGATCCACTGCCGTCGTACTATGGGCATAATGCGGATAGGTTGAAGCTGATCAAGGCCAAGTATGACCATGCTGATTTTTTTGATAACCCGTTGGGCATTTCCCCTGGTCGATAGCTGGGTCGAGAGTTGCAATGCAATGATATTGATTCTACTCTATCGTGTACTATACCCAAACTATTACCTCCCTACTTGTACTCGGGAGGGGGGGGTCGCCGTCCACAGCTTTTGCTTACCAACACCCGCCTCAAAACGCCAACCCAATTATAAAACTGTTGTAGTGGTATCCCAATGAACATCGTTCATGAACTCATTTTGAAATAAGAAAAAAGCATTTCACTATACTTTCGTCATCCTTGCGTATTCTTGGTCGTCGGCTCATCGTTTGCGTCCCTTGGAGGGCTTGCCGCCGCCGCCGTAGTCAGCAGCAGCAGCTTGTTCCTCTCCCCAGTGCGCATCTTCTAGACACTCCATGACAACGGGATTGGTGAAAACGTGATGTTGCAAACCACCCCTGAAAAGAATTTTCATCATGTTGACTCGCGACAAGAGCGACCAAGTGTCAATTCGTGTGCTGTGGTTTCCAAGTCGGAGACGGCATCTGTAGCCATACTCTGCTTGGCCATCTTCGGTCCGCTGTGATGGCGGGACGTAGGAGTCCTTCTCTGGGAGATAGAGCGCAGTAGAGTAGTAAGGGCCGACCCCTCGTTCGAGAGACGTGACAACGCTAATGAGAC
Source organism: Metarhizium brunneum (assembly GCF_013426205.1). Lineage (NCBI taxonomy): Eukaryota > Fungi > Ascomycota > Sordariomycetes > Hypocreales > Clavicipitaceae > Metarhizium > Metarhizium brunneum. The sequence goes on along the minus strand of NC_089422.1, from coordinate 3,762,396 downwards.
CCTCGCGCAAGTCGCGACGGGCCTTGCGCGATACAGACTTGCTGCTGAGCTTGGCAAGTTCACTAATGCGACCAATCAAGCGCTGCGGGTCGTATGGGAGCTGGAACGGCTCGCCGGTTTCCTGTTCGTGGTGTCGGGAGGACTCAAAAATAAGTGCGATGGCTTGTCCTGCATTGCACTGGATTTCCGTGTCGGAGCTGTCGAGTTGGTCGACAAAGGCGTCCATGGCAGTGTCGGCATAATCCGAGAAGTCGCTGACGTGGCCGGCAACGAATGACCAACCTACTATAGCGGCGGATACAACAGCGGCATTGTCGTGTGATTCGATGCTTTCTCCGTCGCTGTGGACAATGTCAAGGAGGTACTGCATGACTTCTAGAGCGGATTCTTCCAGGCCACCAGCATAGAGCACACTCATACCGAGGGCATAAATCGCGTATGTCTTGCACTGATCGTCATCATCGTCCACAAGGATCTGCTTCAGGGTTCGTTCGGCGCCTTCAAAAATCTCCAGGTCATCAGTTGTCCCCACAGTTAGGCAGAAGGCCTGCAGGTTGAGCAGTCTCTCGCGAGCGGTCGGGGCGCGATCCGCGTCCTTGAGGAACACCTCGACAAGCTCGGGAGCGGCAGGATCCAGCCACAGGTGAGTATCAGCACTGTATCTATTGCGCAGGGTTCTGAGGTAGGTTTCGAGAAACTGTTCGCGGACCTCGTTATTATTGTGCTTCTTGTCCTGTAAACCTTCAATCAAGGCTTGGGCATCGAATGTACTTGTGCCGCCTTCGTCAGGAGTGGCTGCTCCGGACCCCCCCGAGTGAACACTGGACATGGTGTCGTCGAACTCGAAGTCACCCTCATCCTCACTGTCGCTGACATCGGAGGTCACACGGCTGTGCGTCGCGGAGTGTGTTGGTGACGTCAGGAGAGAGGGCAGGGGAGAGCTTCTGGGTGTAATGTTGCCTGAAGCGCGACCGGATTTGATGGCCTTTTTCGAGGTGGTCTTGCCGTTGCCCTTGAGAGCCTTGACTCTGGCGTGGTTCATCATGGGGACGGCTTGTTGGGACCTCGAATGGCCCAGTTGAAGTGGCTGGGAGGAGAGTTCAGCGATGGGGCAGCTAGACTGGTAGGTGTGTCCCTTTTCAATTGGAGATGGAGTGCGGAATCTTCGAGCTGCGAATGAGGAGTTCTTTTGCCTATCGCGGCCCTTGAGACAGGCCGTTTCAACGAGTTTTCGACTATCGAATGAAAACCTGTTCGGGTCAAGACGGTGCGTTGAGTGCGTTGCGTAGTCGATGGGTGCCGTAAATTTTATATGTGTTTGCAAAAACTGGTCGAGGGTCACGATCCATAGGGACACGGAAAGGATATAGGAGACAAGGGGTTGCAACAAGGCCAACAGTGCCTTGACAAGTTTCGGTGTCGGGTAGCAAGGCTCAAGGAGCAAGACGGGCGCTGAGCTGAATGGTGGGAAGCAAAGAAAAGCTGTGAAAGGCGGTAAGTTGAGATAGATCACATCAGGTCATGGAGAAGAGGCAAGAGGCGAAGGCCAAATGATGCGCGGGTGGCGCTTTGAGTGGGCATGGAGGGCACGGCGGGCCGGGGCATGGGACCCAAGAGACCCCGAACGCGTCGGCCCAAGCGACATTGATTTGGAGCTAAAGCTAGCAGGCTGCTGAGGCCTAACAGATTACTCCGCGGTTGCGGGCTGACGACCACAACAGGCCGGGCTGCGATGTGGGCATCTGGACTTGTCAAATGGTGTGGCATGCGATGGTCATGTTGGCTGACTGGCCGAATGTGGGCGGATGTGCAAGCACCAGACAGACCACTTGAATGACTAGTACCTACCTAGGTAGTATGTACTCCGTAGATGGGCAGTGTGTGCATAAAGCAGGGGAGTTAAGCAAGGGCACAACTCATTGATGCTGTCTGAGACCTGGCTAGCATTCATTGTGAAAGCGAGCACCCGACCCGGCCAGATCTGTGCAACATGAACAACACGCACTTGAGGAATCTACGGAGTTATGCAATCTACATTCAATGCCATGGCCACTCGCTTTGCCACCCTACCGTACATACCGGCTGTCAGGGCCATTGCAGCAAGCGCACAAGCGCACCAGACATGCACACCACCTCAGCGCTTCTTCTATTTCTGTTCGGGGAATGTTTCTACTTGGCACTTTGTGCTGCCCATGCGTCCATTTTACGAGAAATGCGGCTGGGTGAACGAGCACTCGAGACTTACGTCATAGTGGAAATCCACTTTACGCGCTCAAAGCCCCCCGCCCCCACCAGAGAAATGGAAGTTCGTGGTGTGTCAAATACAAAACTGAAACTAAACCCGGGAAACCAATCTGGAATTTCCATGGGCCCATGTACCAGAGAGCTTGTAGTGCCAGTCTTATCAGCATTTGACAGAGTACTTAGGGAGTAGACGGATTGAACAGCACGACGAGCCACCTTGTTTTGGAGCTAAGGCTGCTTGGCTTGTCACCCGACAAGACATTTGTGGAGATCCAGTGACCATCGTGCAATAGTGGTGATTCCTTCGTTCCCGAAGTAGTTGGGAAGGTGTTGCATGCGTTTATTGGTGGTGGTAAGATATTGAAAGAGACTGAGAGCTCTTTACTCTCCCTGTCTTTTAGGAGGATAAGAGAAATGCCCAGTCTACTGACGGATAGGATACATGTGAGTCACAGGCAAACCAATAATTTTCCCACCCCTTCCTGCGCATAAAACGAGAGGCTCTTCCTAGTCCCTGTTGCCATTCCTTGGAGAACCAAGTCAAGGCTGGCCTATCCACCCAGCCGCCTCTGTGCCCGCCTTGAGTGGTCAAGCATCATTCGGCTGTGCGGACAACAAGGTGGCTTGCCCAAAGGCGACCGCCGTCCATGTGTAGATACCAGCTCGACCGTGTCAGGGTGTGCGATGTGAAGGATGGACAGCAAGCAAGCATGGGCCATGGCACATCGCACAGTCTCATGTGCAACTTCATCACTGCATCGGGGACTTGGCTCGGGGCTCGCGGCTACGAGGCTATATGGACCAGAGGACGACTGTGAGCAACTGGCAGTTTCGTCATGAAGGAATCAATTGCTTCCATCAGCCTCGAGATGCACGGCGTGATTTTAGCTCTTCGCGAGCCAATATGCCGAACCGGTCTGGACCAGTCCATGCCAGTGATGTCCTTGCACTGTGCTGATGTACATCTGTAACACACCTACTCCAGACTGGGGGGAAGGACCTGGTACAATAAAGCAGGACGCATCACCTCTTTTGAGAGCAATGCAAATTTTATTCATGCATCGAGGTTGCTCTTGATGTTGCGCAATATACTCCGTACGCGAGTTGATAACTTCACAGGTTCGTCAGCTGCTCACATGCACTCGCCGTTCACAGTACCCAGAGTACTTTCAAGTAGTACTTGTGTCGCCATTCGGCCCCACCATAGCTTTGATAAGGCCGCGGCGTCAATCGTACTTGTAAAGTTTCTGGCAGCTGGCCAGGCAGCATTAACCAGTTGACAGTCCGTCTGCCTGATGTTCAACACAAGGCTAGCCAGCCCTTGTTAGCCGCTAACATCACCCCGCCAGGCCCGGGGCCCTAGTCAGTCACAGCACGTCTACCACTACTGCCCGTCTTCCTGCCCCGCCCTCCTTAGACCTGCCTCAGACCTCCCTCAGACCTTCGTCAGACGTGGCCCAGAGTCGCCTCAATATTCCGGCTCTGCCTTCTCTGCCCCTCTTCTCGCTGTCATCCGTTTTGTTCTGAACATCCTCACCCCGGACGTTGAAAAGGCAGGATTTCTCTTTCCTTTCCTTGAATCTCTTATCGTTCTTGGTCGTGTTCTCTCCTCCCACTTCAACCTCGACCTGTCATCGTCCACGACTGTTCTGCATGAAGGCGGGGCCCGCTTGTCTCCGGCATGCCCATCGTGTAGATTTCGGGTATTGCGTCTTTTGGTCATCGTGAAGCAACAAGCTTTGGCCTCGATCGATTATTTGTCTTTGGTCCCGTCGTTCTGGCCAAGTAACACCCTCTACAGAATATCTAAACTCGCGTTTATCGAGGCAGCAGTATCAGAACAGCCATCATGACGGTGCCGAAATACAAGGACGAAGGCTAGTAGTTCACACTACCATCACCGAACAAGCCAGCTCCACGTGAATATACTAACGACGTTTAATATTGCAGTCCAGGTCATCCTCAAAGCCGTTGATCCGAAATTGAAATCCAAATTTTGCGACCGTCATATTTTCCTCACCAAGGATAACCCCAAGATTTTTATTGGCCGCAGTACCAAGCGAGATGCCAGATTGGCTGCAGGTGCAAAGAACGGCTGGTTCGACTCAGCCGTCATGTCTCGAAACCATGCCAAAATTGTGTATCTTCCGGCTAACAACGTAAGTTGGTCTCGTTTTTTCCTACTACTGGCATCGGTCCATGTGGCTCAAGAGTTGTTTTGGGAAAGTAATCAAATTGACAACCGCCATAGTCTGTTGCCCTCGTCGATGTTGGTTCTCTGCACGGGACTTATATAAATGACAAGTCCATCAACAAGATGCAGTTTCGACGGCTTCATCAAAACGACAGAATTCGATTTGGCATCCCCATTCAAAAAGGGTCAGAAACCTTCCCGCCTTGCGAGATGAGGGTATCGCTTTGCCATGGTTCACAAGAGTATGGCTTCTCTCTTCTTCCTCTTACGTTGACGCTGTGTTTATCTAACACCAAAGCAGTCCCAAAGAACGACCTGTGGTGTTCAAAGTTCCGGATTCGTCCGACGGCGAGGATGAAACTAGTGATATCGATGAAGCGATTGAGACTAGTGTCTCGCTCCTCCAAAAAGCCGGCATGACTCTCGATGGTCCTCAAGGCATTGGGGCTATTGACCTTACAGGCGAAGAGCATACTGATCTGCCGGATGCCGACCCCGAGGTTACTATGGAGGTGCCTGAGATGTCTACCCCAGAGGATAAGGAGCCGGACGAGTTGCAAAACCGACAGCCCTCCGTTCGCTGGTCTGTCGAGGCTGAGGAGCTTGAGGGCAATGAGGACACATTTAGCCAAGAATCTGATTCCTCGTCCGATTTTGAGTCCCATGATGAGGATTCAGCCGAAAGCATTGCAGCAGGTGAAGAAGTTGGAAATTCAGATTGGGATGAAAAAGATAGTTGGAAATGCTCTGACGCATTGCACGTGGATGCAAGTCCTCCAATCCCCGAAGCGGATGGACGAGGTAAATTAATCGAAGTCCTGGGTGATGCCACGTCTCACCTGCAGACTTCATCTGGTCGAGAATCTGATACTCTACCTCCCCTTGTTATCACTCAAACTTCTCAGCCTGGCGATGTTCATCTGCCATCTCTTTTTGACGCGATCCCTTCGTCTTCTTACCAGTCGCCACACCTCGGTCAGAATATTTCCACGGAATCGCTCGGGGCAAAGTCTGGGAAGGCAGAATACTTCGAAGCCCGCGAGCATAACCGTCGAGTCTGCTTCGGTCCAGAAGAAAATAAAGAAAACGACTTTCCAACCAGCTTCCAGCAGTTAGACATCGCGATGGAAAGCTCGACGCCATATCCGAAGCATGGCAATGTCCTCACCACGGGACTGCTGGAGAGCTGCACGAGAGATTCGGCCACCTCAGCGCTGCTAGCTTCCGGCGAAAAGTTCTTGCGAACGCCTGTTGGTGAGCTCGTCGAAATGCCACCGAAGGAGGATTACCTGGATGATACTTCTGCGTACACATATGAATTGAGTAAAAGAGGAGCAGAGTTAGTGGAAGATGTACAGCCTCCGGAGACGGTGAACTTCGCTACTGGGGGTAGGAAAGACAAGCCAGTCTCGGATTCAAGCCCAGAATACTCGGAATCGGCGCCTAGAAGTGTTCAGCGTTCGTCCAAGAGAAAGTCTGACGCAATATCCGAGCTTCTACCAAACGAAACTGAGCCAAGCTCGTCACAGACCATTGCCGAGCCCTCCACGAGACCGACGGAGTTTGCATTGAACAGCGCAACGCAGCCCCCAGACGTGCCTCGAGTTGAGTCTTCATCGATGGATTCCGCTGACCAGCGCCCGGCGAAACGTTTTCGACGAGTCGCTGAGGCGGTTGGTTACGCTGCACTTGGTGGCATCGCAGTCATGTCTGCCTTGATTGCCACTGCACCTTCATTGTGATGGCTGCCATAATATACCGCTGCGAACAAGTATTGTAGACAGTCCTTCTTTCCTCCTTAGTCTAAGGTTCTCTTTTCTTCTTTTAGTGGCATTTGCTTCTTGTCAGGATTATGGCTTTTGTCGAATTCGGCTCTGCAACGGACATTATATGAGAAATGAATCGGTACGGAAATTGCTATGGCGTTCAGAACTGCGCGACAGGCTGCTTCAAGACGTTTAGTCTATTGGAATTTGTTTTTTAATTTCTCATAGGCAGGATATAATCGATACCAGACGGTTTGCACTCATCCATGGCGTCTTTTGTTGCTAAAGAGTATATCATGTTAATAATGTTTCATTGTTCTGCCCGTCTAGAACGTTACATTGCAAATCTACGCTCCTACCGATGGTGTAACATTGGGAGATGCATGGTTTCTTCCCATGGCGACCACAGCATATCTCCTCTCTAGTCCATGGTGAGAAGGCGTTTCCCGATACTTTGGCCGCACAGATATCATGATGCGTGATGACCATCTTTTCGGATATGTACCTTGTCTGGATGTATATTTTACTGCATCGAGGAAGGTTTGGGAACACAGAGCTAGCGCAGCCGAAGGCCCTTCCCTAGCCTTTGGGTTTGCATTCCACTCGTAACACCCTGTAGACTAGACATGAACTCGTTTTTCTTCCTTCTGCATTTCCATTCAAGGGGGGAAGCAGGTAAGCGCTGGCTTTACGAGCGTAGTACCCGTTCCAAGGATTGGAGTCCAGAGGGCGCAGTCGTCGGCTCAATTGGATATCGTGTCACGCCGATTCCCGACTTTCGAATTATGTGTCACTCTCGTCTTGGCTTCCCTTATCTGCGTTATTTTTAGCCAGGCAGCCATTGCGTTTATCGGGTGTCTTTGAAGCCCGGACTGTTTAGATAGAATTGTGTATGAGTGGTAGTTTGCGGTGTAGTCTGTATGAACGGTTGCTTCTTATAATACAGTATTTCTTTTTATTTTATCCGTTCTTGTTGGTAGGAATAGTCGGTTTTTTTTCATGTCTAGTCACGTTGCTGTCATGGCTTTTACGATCAACTCGGTCGAGGCGTTTGCGGAGCAGTATGTTCTGGTTTCGTGTGCTACGTGCAGCATGAGGTCGTCGTGAGTATTCTCCCGCACTGCCCCGCCAGGTCTTCCTTTTTTATATTCTAAATTTGCATTTCTTTTTCTGGTGCTTTGGGAAAAAAAAATCTTTAGTTGATGGGCTGCTGACGATGGTGGTAGGTCTAGCTGTGAGTAATGTCTTGGTACGTTGGTGTTGTTCATCCCCGTGGACGATGTGCGAGAGATGCGGAACGGCGTATGGCGCTGGAAACAGGTGCATGATTTGAAAGGCCTGGATATTAGGAGGGTGAGCGTTGGTGGCGGGTTGAAAATGGTGGAATAGAGAGAGACGGGCGGGATAGGGAGGCCGAGTCGGGGGAGAATGCGAAGGGATCTGGTACTAGGAGAGATTCTCGGGGGAGTTCACAATAACAACCTGTATTGAGATATTTGGACGTGTATCGATACATGGCCAGTGACTGGGTCTAGAATCAAGTTACGGTGGCGAGATGGTTAGGGCCGAGTTGTTGTACGGATACGTGGATGCTCAGTCTGGCTGTAGTACATGGACCTAGGTAGGCAATGGGGTCACATCAGACACAACAATCTCGTTCTACGTTCCTTGTATGATCCATAAGTCCCTAAGCCCCTCTGGGTACGATTTGTAGATTAAAGGGGAGTGGTGTATGAAGCTGGTGGAAGTTGATGGTTGGAATCATGTAGGTGCTACAGTCTACCTAGGTAGTCACATGGAGGAGCCAGGTGAGAAAAGCGACTTAGCCCCGACTAACATTACAATACGTTGCTTGGATATTTTTCACGTGTTATGGCTGTAAGCTGTATCCCAAGAGACCGACACAAGAACCAAGTTCAAGTATCATTGCATGGACTTGAATGTGGCTTAATATTCGCACTACCTCGCGCAGCAGAGATCCTTCTAACTACCTAGGTACCTAAATATGGCCTATATACAAGACGATCCGCATTGGTCAAAGAATCCAGAAGGTCTTTGGCCACAACAGCCCGACGCAACTCAGACGTCGTAGTAGCATCGAATGCTCTTCGTATTCTGGTTAAAGGCAGTGCAGGCATATGTACCGCCTGCGACTCCGATGCTCTGGACAACCTTTCCAGAGCAGTTGTCGCTTGTAAAGAGACTGCAAGTCGTTTGAAGGCGTCCGTGGCGCGTGAGGCCAGCGGCTCTAATGTCCTGGTTAGGGTCGAATCGCAGGCAGCCCGTGTCGCCTTTGAAGTTTTCATAGGCTCCCGAGTGGCCACACTTGCAGTTTCTACCGGTTGGGTTTTCATTTAGTTTTCCGTCTGTCTCAAACCACTACAAGGAAAGAATTTTGTGCGGGTGCCTGGGGGTATGGTGAAAAGCGTACTCACCCGCAAGTGTGCCACCACACGCTGCCGTTGGGGGGAGGCGGCGCGGCGACGGCAACGCTGGCCATGGCAAGGACGGCGAGGGAGATGAAGTTGACCATGGTGTCTGAGTGTTTTGTATGGTGGTGTTTACTATGGGATGATGATGGTTCTCGAGAATGGATGGGTGTTGTTTTGTGAATGGGGGGATTCACCCGAGATACTTATAGGCATGGCGATGCTCGTCGTTTTGCCGTGTTGGCCGTGCCGGCCTGCAACACTGGGGACCATTTCGAGATACTCAGCGAAGTCGAAAATAAGGTCTTCAGCCATCTCGGCAGCTTGCGAAATAGATCTGTCAGATTTGACAGGGTCGTCTGAGCGGAGCACGGGCATAGCCCGAGCCAGTGTCAGCAGTTTTCGAAGCCTCACTGGTGGATTTGATAGACAAATTCTTCCGCAGAGGGCTTTCGCAGGGCCCGATGGTAAGTGCCGCGTTCAGTGTTGGAGCTGAAGATGTATCGACGGCTTTTTGAGGCAGATGACATCGCCGGCAGCGCTCTAAAAGATGACACGACAAGCCGCCGGGTCTGGTCGAGTGGATAGTGTGGTCCGGGGTCTGTTATACTTCAACTTATACAACTTATACACGCCCAGGGGAGGAACCACACTTATTTTATGAAGGCCTCGGGGTGCTCATGACGCTGGGGATTATGGAAGCTTGGAGCTACGGTTAGTCCATGCCAATTGGCGTCGTTGTGAATACATTAGAGTTGTACACTTGCACAATTAGCTCCGTGCAAGCATCAGAGTGATGGCCAGCCCGACAAAGCCGTCTCTCTGCCCAGCGAGCACAGTGGGGCAGCACCGAGGCCAAGTGGATCCGTCATCGGTCATTGTCACTCACCACCTCCAATCTTTAAACGGCAGACCTTCCCGTCCAAGCTTAACCACATTTCAATGTTCCCACCCTGATCACCGTCGAGCAACAGCCAGGCAGGCGACTCTGCCCCTTCATCACCACTCCGTCGGGCGCAAAGTGAACCCTGTTCACTCTGCAGTCGCCATCATGTCTGTCATCCTCTGCACGGGTATGTTAAACCCTTGTCCATCAGAGGCGTCGTCGCGTGCTAATCATCTTTCAGCGGGATATGACCACACCATTCGGTTCGCACTCATCCCAAGCCCGCGAGCATGGGCATGGTCTTGGGCGCCTGCTAACACTCCAACAGGTTCTGGGAAGCCCTCTCTGGCATTTGTTCGCGCACCATCCAGCACCCCGACTCCCAGGTCAACCGACTCTGCATCTCGCCCGACAAGCGCTTCCTCGCGGCTGCCGGCCACCACACGGTCAAGCTATACGATATCAAGTCCACAAACCCCAACCCGCTCCTCACATTTGAAGGCCACACGGGCAACATTACGGGCGTCGCCTTCCACTGCGAGGGTAAATGGATGGTGACGAGCTCCGAAGACGGCACAGTCAAGATTTGGGAAACGAGAACGGGCACCATTCAGCGCAGCTACAACCACGGCCACCCTGCAAACGACGTCGTCATTCACCCGAACCAGGGCGAAATTATCAGCTGTGACAGGGCCGGCGCCGTGAGGATATGGGACCTGGCCGAAAATACGTGCGCCCATGAATTGGTCCCAGAGGAAGATGTTCCCGTGTCAAGCGTCACCGTTGCCAGTGACGGCACTCTTCTTTGCGCAGCAAACACCTTGGTTCGTTTTTGGACGCGTCTCAAGATGTCGACTCGTTGGCAGCGCAAACAAGCTAACCATGGACTATTCACAGGGAAATGTCTTTGTATGGACGCTCAAGCAAACATACGACCAAACGCAAATAATGCCCGTGACTCACTTCAGCGCACACAAGGAATACATAACCCGCATTCTCCTCTCACCAGACGTCAAGAAACTGGCTACTTGTAGTGCCGACCACACAGCTAAGATTTGGGAGGTCAACAATACCAAGCCCTGCGACGAAGGGGAAAAGGACCCGAAACCATTTCCGCTCGAGGCAACGCTTACGGGACACCAGCGGTGGGTATGGGACTGTGCGTTCAGTGCCGATTCGGCATACTTGGTGACGGCGTGCTCTGATCACTACGCTCGGCTGTGGGAGGTACACAGCCAGCAGATCATCCGCCAGTATAACGGACATCACCGAGGCGCTGTTTGCGTTGCGCTGAATGATTACTCGGAGACTCGGTAGACGACCTACACGCGCGCATAGGAAACCCGATGGTAGCCGTCGTGCACTTGTTTTAGGACCTGGGGGAGGTTGGTCGTTGAATTTTATACCCACACTTCGATAAGCGAAGGTTTTCATGGGCAGGGCGTTGTCGGGCTGGGTGAATAGTGTTTATTTTTTATATCCCTTGATTTTTTTAATTGACATCCAGATATCATGCTAGCCGAGTTGTTTAATCCCGCACAGCGATCGACCCCACGATAGGTCGCATTCGTGAACTCGTCGAACAAAGCATGCATGGCTGTCTAGAATACACGACATAACGTAGCAGGCGGGTTTGCCGACTTGAAGTTTGCGTAGAGCGTTCGCCACTGCTTCATGTAGGCCAGAGAGGAGCCGGCCAGCGTAACATATGTCCGACTAGGCTGGAAGCATGGAAGCGAGTCTCCTGACTGACATGAAGTAGCCAAACCGTGAAGCACCATGATTCTATCCCCAAACGGATTCCGGGGACGGCAATTGTAAAGGTTGGCTGTGATGCAACTAGTTGCGTGAGACTACCGACGGCCTTCGAACGACTATCGGGAGAGCCCCTTTGGACACGATGAAAACTATCCATGTTTCCAAGTCCTGAAACGGCGAAGGCCCTAGAACCAGATCTATCAAGGTAGATTTGGGCATGCCATTGGGTTGCAACACGTGACGTAGTCGTAGATCGATTGGCCCCTTGACCGTGTCCCCTGAGCACGAATGCACTTTATTTCGACGGATCAATTCCCATTGCTCAGCTCAGTTACACGCTTCGACGCAAGCTGAGTCGTGGGTGTTTGGCGTGTAACGTGGTGAGCATGTTTCGCCGTCATTGATGACCTCGGGACGTGTCATGCATCATCATCAGTTGGCGCACATGAAAAATACTACCGGTAATTCGGCCACAGCGTATGTTCATCTGAGGAAAAAAAATTGCAAGTGTACACTGGCATGTTATACATCTTCTTTTTTGTGGCTAAATGCACTTGCCCCCTGGCTCGAAAATGATATATGATACCATGTCTGGAAAACCCGGACGTAGGATTAAAGAAAACACCATTTATTGCATGGTTGTATTGGATGAGAGATGCTGGTCCTCTCAGCTGGTGACTGCTTTTGTGACAGCTAGGCCTTGCTTTCAACCGAGTGAGCAGAGAGAGGAACCCAAGATACTACGTCTGCTACATACTACGTCTGCTACACTTGTTAGAGCTTGTTTCCAGTGACTTGCCACGCTGAGTGAGCTTCAGTATTGCATCTCCATTATAATCATGGAGCAATTGTTTCAGCCGGGTGCGGTAGGCGACGTGGTCTGGGGCGAGCCTGGTGGCGGGTAAGAGTTGACAGAAGACATATGGCCCCCGTAAACTACTCTATCTTCGGATCCTCCTGTACCTGAAATATTTCGGCGCAGTTTTACACACGGTCTTTTTGTTATTCAAGTCGTTGAGGTCAGAGTTGCGTAACAGCGCGATAATTGAATGCCAACAAGGGAATTTGAGAGATGTTGGCCCAAGTAAGAGGTGGTTCAATAAAGGCTACATGTAGGATGCGATGCCGTTCCATCGAGATTACATCTGACTTGAAGCATATTTTGTGTGAGCTATGCCGGACAAAACCCCTACAAACTATGATAACTTTGTTGCCATCTTGGGATCTTCGGCTTCCGGTTTAGGGTTCTTGGACAAAGTCATGGGAAAGAACTATTGCCCGTAAATTTTGGTGTTTCAATCACTCAAACAGTGTAATTCGTAATCATGAACCTGTACAGCCAAGTATGATGCTAGATGTATATGATTCAATGAAAAAAAGTATATTCATGCTGTGAGTCTCAAATAACTGATGTGTCCCAACAACTAGGAACGTAGTTGTGGCACAATACAAAAGAATTCGACATGTGTCCAGAGACTGTTTACAGAGTACAGTCGCTCACTTAGGAGGTTTTCTTTCAACCCGCAGACAATACTGCTAGGCTCATCCTTGTAGGGTCTCATGAAACGTTGGATAGTTGTGACCGCAGGGCCGCCTAGGTTATGCACGTCGCTTTAGATTAGATGCGATACCCGCCTTGCCTCAAACGCAGCGTCGAATCGGTGACTTCCTGTGTTGGCCAGAATAGAAAGGGAAATAGGCAGCAGCTTTATGGTTCCATCAGATACAAACGACGAGAGTCCGAGTGAGATCAGCCCGACTCTAACTACAACATGTCACCACGCATGTCCATGCAAGTCCCTCAAGAGTCAATTCAGGTCAAGAGAGCTGATTTCAAACGACTGGGGGCTGCCATTCACGGGTCCACCTCCGTACTGGATCGTGCATTCCCGAGTGACATACCATGCCTTCACGGCCGGGTCGGTAATCAGGTTCCACGGCACTTTGGCCGCCGGAAAGGCGAGGCCTTGGTAGGGCAAGATACCAGACGAAATGGCCAATCGGATATTGATGGAGCCATTTTCCCTAGAGACGGCGCGGCTGCTGGTCAAGAAACGACTAACGTTGGCTAGGGGCGGGAGTGGCGGTTTGGGGCGAATCATGAAGAGGCCCTGATCGGTTTAATTTCCGTATCAAATATAAAATGTAAAAGGCGAAATGAATGTCCACATGAGTATTGAGAACGGTCTGGAGTATTCTTCAGCGTCGGCATCGGTTGAGGCTGCGGTGAGAAGGAATCATATTGATATAATCCAGGGGGATGAACAAGCAACGACGAGAGCCGCCATTTATTCAGGTCTTTGAGGTAATGGTGATAGAGTTGGATATCGCAAGGACAATGGCTGCGGCGCAAAATTGCACTCCAAGGATATTTACATCCGTCAAAGAAAAAGGCAAAAGCAAAAAAACGTCGTTTAAACCCTGGCGTTGAAGGTATTGATTGCTGTCTGTGCCGCCAAGTTTTGACTGGATTCGGCAATGGCTTAGACGTTCCTTCCCTCGCTGTGTGTCACACTTATCATTGGCAGTCGGACGGTCTTGCCGTGTTTAGCTTCGCCAAATTGGCCAACTTGGGCAAAGCTTGCACATGCATGTGCCTGTCAAACAGCAGCTGAAGGTACTCCGTACTTGACATTTGAAAACATTGAAACTGGTTGACCTCTTCGTACTCTTCTCCACATAAACTTGACTCTTGTGAAGCAGACACGTTTTCACATTGGCGAGGCACCAGTCAGTCAGTCACCCATTCCATGCTCACCATGCCCCTTTTTTTAACAAATCGCACGTCAGTTGAGCCCCCGATCCGTCTTGTGTTCCGTAGGGCTACTCGACATCGCCGTGCATCGCCCCCACTGGCGCATTCGCCTTTGCGCTGCCGCGGGGGACACGACCCCCTGTTGGCCCTCCGCATGGTGGTGGCAAGACGGTTGGGGAAGGAAAGAGACGTTTTGCGAAAAATGGCTGTCTGAAATCTGAAGTTGTTTCTTCACATCCACCGCACCTGGCCCTGGAGCCGGGACGACATTGGTCAGCGGCAAGTCGACCACATCACAAAACGAGCATGGCCGAACATGGCTTCCATGCTCCGTCCCAGGGGTGGTTGTGCCCCCGGTGTTGCCGCCAGATGCTCACACTACGACATAAACATGCATCCCTTGTCGCTGTCCCACCTCGATCAACTACAGACGATTTGCTGCCATTTACCAGTCCGAGTCGCCACTCATCATGTGTATCCATCGTGGCCGTACCAGTCACGTATGACCACTAATTGGCAACAAACCGGACATCGACGCTTAGGCACAATGGAACAAAAGGGATAGGGGCCGCAGGAGAAACTGGGGACGACGCAGCCTGGTAGGGCCAACTCCAGCATCTCGTTGGACGGCAAGGCTGACGGGCAGTAGCTGGACTGAAATAGGACTGGGTTTCTGATCCAGCTTTGAGCTTGCAACTGCTTGCATCGACCGTATCCGACGACTTGATTGAAAATGTCAAGTGCATCATTGTCAGGGCCTTGAGCACCATTGGTTCCCAGGCCGCCTTGTGCAAGCTGACCTTCCTGCCTGCCAGACGTGTCTGCCACTGCCTCTCCTTCTGTTCTCGTCGCGGCTGTGGACGTTTGGATCTTCATGGATGCTCAGGGCCGCCATTTTGGCCCCACCGTCCTACCAAGACCCATGATACGCCATCAATCGACAGGGACCATGATCACTAGCCGATCCGGACGGCAGGCACCGAGACTTTGGGTGAGGTCCAAGCTTTCCCGTTGGATGGCAACCCAAAAGGGATCCTTGAACATGGCCACGGGACGATCATGATGCACAAGGCGGCTTGGTTCCCGGGGGGGCGGAACCTAGAAAGCCAGCTCCTCCGCTAGAATGGGACTTGGCTTGAACAGGCTCTACATTCGGCCTTGTCTTGTAATTCGCGACGATAGTCATTGCTTTCTTCTCCTTGTCCTGTGAATCTCTAAGCCTCCTGAGACTCATAAAAGGCCGACTGGTTCAACGCTTTGTTGGATTCGTTTCAGGATCGCCAGAGCTTGACTCAAAGAACATCCTACATTCACCGCATCATTATATAATTGCCATCATGTCCTCCCATAACCCCAACTTTGGTACTCTGGCCTCTGCTTATGACGCATCATTTCTATACCAAGGCGACCCAGCATCTTTGGCATATACCAACTACGACATCATGGATGGATGTAAGTTTGAATCATGACCTGCTCCCAACAACGTTACAGAATTCTTGTTGCCTTGCTTTGGAATGACACATTTCAACTGCCAGGGGGCTCTGCATGTCAAATCAAGACAAACCATGAATGCTCAACGTTCCACTGACACCAAAACTTTTACAGTCAACGAATGTCGCACAGCCCGAGTGGCGGAGCTTCTGGATGATTTCCGCACGTTGCAGCACTGCATTACAGATGCACCGTCTAGTCCTAGATATGCGGACGACTACTTCTTGGATGGATGGGCAACCCTACGGCAATGTGCCATCGACGGCCATCACATCCTCGAATGTGCCGCTGACACCGGGGTGCCCCTAGTCAACGGGGGGCAAGAAGAGCAAATGAAGGCAGAGCTGAAGCAGTAAGCTCCCCATCACCTCAATAGACGAGTCTCACCAAGAGTCAAGTCAATGTTTATCATTCCAAGTTATGGTCACTAATTCGAAGAGCAGGGTTCTTCTAGATGCTTTCTCAAGGCGACACCAGGGACAAAAGATCTATATGAGGCAAAGTGCCGCTCAGCGTTGCTTGTCATATCGAGACGCAATTCTTCAAAGCCAACAACCCCGTGCAACTATCCAGCATCAGTTGGATGCTTGTGATAACGAGCTACGCGCTGTATGTATCGATGGTTCTACCCGCCACTCCGGGGTTGAGGAGCATATGTTTAGGAGGAGATATTCTGACTCGTCCATAGGAGCTCGCTTCAATCACTGACGAAAGCGTATACAATGAACTGGCAGCTTCAGACTACGCCTGCGGACGCTGGACCGCCGAGGACCCGAGTTTGAGCAGTGTCCTGCGCTGGCTGAGGGCACCACAACGATAACGTGAATGCGGAATGACCAACTCAACAATTGCAAGCTTTAATACGGCTGGGACGGGTTATATGCTGAAAAGGTCGTGGCGAAAAAAAAGATAATCAAAAGCGAGCAAGACCGCCTGAGAAGATGACCATTCCACCACGAAAAACGGGCATGACAGCGCCATCAAAAGTTCAACGCTTTTTTGATTTTGATTTTCAGTGGATCGGTGCATGGCATTGGTGGGTTATAAAGCGAGAATTGGGTCAAGACAAAGGGATGCTGGCCATTCCCAGATGAGTGTTGGATTTTACGGGAGCGGATTTTTATGTCAAATTACATATAGAGGGAGCGTGGAGCACTGCCTACAATGTTCTTATTTATATTGCCTAATATGGAGGGCAAGAGGGATTATTTTTGGAGAAATAAATGGGCTTCTTTCTGATTTAGATTTACTTTATTTGTGTTGGATTGTTTTGCATAGTGGCCTAGGTCTGCAACGTGAAATTGGGCAATCACATGAGGTATTTACAAGAGGATTCAGGCAAGTTGGCATCATGGCATATGGTTTACAGATGGGATCACCACTTCTTTCTTTTTGTGTCTGTTGGTTTTTATGAGGGAAAAAAGACGAGTTGGATTTTGTCAAGATTTACTCTGAACACATAGCGCAATTCCAACAAGGGAAAGTACCATTCCCACGCCCGTGTCTATATGTGGTGAGTGAATGAGCGTCTTTTGAATAGCAATAAAAGGGGATAGTCGTCTCACCTCTGCTAATGACTTTGCCCTCGACATACCATTCGCCTAGAACAGTGAAAAGAAAGGCCATGGTGTTGACAATAGGAACCGTCAAGCTCAGCTCTACAAACACGTGATGTTTAGTTCCGATACTGGTCGTTGAGAGCGGGTATACATGAATTGTCGTGTGGCAAAAAGAAGAAAAAAGGAAGAGTAAAGTAAAAAAAAAAGGGGTAAACTACGTGGCGGGCAGGAACGGAGAAAAAGGACCAGAGGGCAATGCGGAAGAATCAATGGCATACCGGCGTGTCCAATGAGGAGGAAGAACCATATGCTGCCGGTCAAGTTCAAGAGCAGGGGAAGGGCGTATCTCGGGTTCCGCAAGAGGTCGGCGACGGCGAAGAATGCGCCGTACAGCCTGCTCCGCAGCCAGTGGTTCTTGACGGAGTCCAGGTGCAGCGTGGGATGCGGAGGCGGGTGGTGGGCGCGCGCGGCGCGGCGGATGAAGGGCGTCGTGAGGCCCCAGGCGAGCCCGACGAGGATGAAGCTGACGACGTAGTTGATGACGGGGGGCTTGTCGTCCTGCATTGTGGGTGGAGGGGGGGACGTTGTGTATGCGGGAGCGAGAGAGTCGGGATGGCGTCTGATTTGACGGGTGAGGGAGCAGTCTATCGATAGGGCTAGTGGACGGGCAGCGAGCAGGGCGATGCGTCTTTGTGGTTTTTGTTGACGTGAGGTTAAATTCGGAGAATGGCGGAATTGGGTTCTTGACGGGGGGGTGTGTTGGATTTTGCCCCGCGGGGGGGCGTTGACGCAACATTACGATCTACTATTGGACGGGTGGGAATTGGCAGGCCCCACTGTGCTGGGGGATGGGATCTCTTCAAGGAAAAAAAGAAAGAAAGAAAGAAAGAAGCCAGCGGCAAACTTGTCTTGATGGTGACGATTGCTAATGCGGGCTTGTCTCAACCGACGGCAAGACTGGCCCTGGATGAATAATGCGTAATACCGCCGAGGCGTGAGAAACAGCGTCATGACTAGTCACTTACAACCGTTCAATGGCATCGAGCAAGGCCATGCCATGGCTATGACATGTCCCCATTATTCCGGAGACGAGAGACGTACCTGGATGTATGTAAGACGCACGACAGAAAAAACGTGGTCCTGCTGAAATGCGATGCAAGGTGCGCATGCGGTGTGTCACGTCGAGCCTCGTGAGGCCATGCCTGCCACGCTTCTTTTCTTGTCTCTACTTGTGTAACGATGCCTCGGGCTCCCAACTGCCTGCAACGAAAAAAAAAAAAAAAGGGTACGGACTACCGAGGACAAGGGCGTCGAGATGCGTCGTTCATCCCAACTTCCCAGCCAGACTCGGAGCTCGCCCCGATGGCTTTAACTGGCTCCTTGGTTTTGAGACCTTGCCAAATGCCAGACCAGGGGGGGGTCGGCCTGCATCCAAGGCATTGGGAATACTAGTACATGCTAACACAGGAGAAAGAAAAAAAGTTCCCGTGCAACGAAATTGGGCGAAATTTCCAACCGGGCCGCCACGATTGGATCGACAAGCCGGCGATATGTCACTCCCCCAGATGTGGGTATCAGGGACGGATCTAGAGCCTCTACTCCATACTCCGTAGCGTTTCTTTGTATGTTGTTGGCGAGCAAAGAAACTCGTCACGGAGGAGATCCGGCAAACATACCCGGGGCAAAGGGAAAAAAGAAACATTCGCAAGCAGACGTCGTTCGGCAACCTTGGATCCATGTCAGTCGGCGATAATTTCACATTCCCCGCGCCGTGGTCGTTCGCTACCATCCCGGGCGTCTGCATCACCGATTTAGCTTCGACAGCCTGGCGAGACCTGGCGCCTCGCAAGCAGGTACTACGTACGTACGCGGGGTGAGATTGTTTCCGGTGCCTCTTTTTTTTTTTTTTTTTGTTCGGATTTAAGCGAACCGGCTACAACAAGGGCGGGTTGTCTCGCAAATGACAATTCACGAGGTAAAACTCCGAGAGTGCACGACTGGTTCCCCCCCGCGGTGCAAGATGATTGGCGGATGGGGCCAAATGAACCGTCAATACTTTAATGCTGATAGACGAGGCGTGGCCTACCTCACCATGTCCCGAGAAAAAAATATATCTAAAACACCGTTTTATTCTTTTTTCATTTTTTTAATTTTCTTTTATTTTTTTTGCCCTCTCGGAAACTTTGTTCGAGCCGTCGTCGCACCGGGTGCAGAGTCGGATTCAAGGTCCCTCGCAGCGGGTAGCAGTAGCATCACATGGCGCATCGCGGATGTTTTGCCCGTCTGCAACGCACAATCTCGCATATGTATGCATGCGTCTGTATTTTTAAGCAACAGCGATCCCTGTCCAGCTGGAAGGCCCTTCCCCCGTACACCCTCCGGTCTCTTGGGCAGAAGAGGCTCTGTCCCAAAGGAGCACATGCAACCGTTGACCTGACAGCCTGCTCCGGCCCGCTGATGGAGAGAGGCTCCATGTCGGGCTTGTCCGGCCCTGTCCTGCCCTGAAGTGCTGTCCGGCCAATCAACGGGATCCCGCTGCAGCGACATGCAGTCAATGACTTGACATTTTGTCTCAAGGTGGTCATTGATGATGACTGCCTTGCGTCATGCGGCTGTTGCGAGCTGGTTGCAGAGGCCACCGCGGCAGGGCTGAGGGCTGCAGGTTTGCTGTCAAGCCAACAAGTACGTACATACAGTACTTAAGTACAAGACCGGAGGCCTTTCCGGATGCTAGACAGTCACCAGACTGGTCCAGCCAGCCATTCTCGGCATGTGCCTGGGCGTCGTGGCCGTGCAATGTTCCGTTGGCTGCACCGCTTCCGTCTGGGGTCATGCATTGGCAATTCGATAGTTCATCTCGGCGGCTTGAGACTGACGGCCGCCAGGGAACTGTTTTCCGGGCCGACAGTATGCGTGCGGAACAAATTCACCATTGGGCCCTGTGGAAAGATTTCCGAGGATTACAAGAGGGGAGAACAAAGGGGAAACAGTACATGCCCCTTTCTTTCTTCTGTTTTACCATGCCATGCCAAGCTTGGGAGTAGCCTATCAATTGATGTGCCTATGTCCGCGCAGTTTACTTACACAAGGACACCCGAAAAGCTATAGGGTAGCCAATCCTACAACCATCACTTACAACCCCCAACTTCACCCTCTCATATTTCAAGTCGACTGGACGTACCTTCATCCCAGTTACTCACCAACAAAGTCCTGGAAAATCTCAGACATCACTCAGTTTCATCGACAACGAGGCCAAACGTTGTTGACGACACGTGCACTTTCTTCCCGATAAAAGTGTTATGAGCTACTCCAGAAATAGTTCGACCACTACTTCTGGCCTCATAAAAACCGGCTGCTAAGAAGCCTACACCTTACTCTTCATAACTCCACATGGCTGACACGTCAACAGACACAGATGCGCGGCCAGCCAGGCATCCAATGCAGCGTCTTCTAACCGGGCAAGCGCACATAAGAGTCCTCATGACACACCACAGCCGTTGATACGGCTTCACTTTCGCCCCGTTTCATCAAGTATTCCTCGAGATTTCATGCCGTTTCTTCTATTAGAAGGTATATTGTACAACGCCTCATCTCCCGCAGACCGCCTATCAAGTCCAACTAATCCTTCTCCGCAATGGCTTGTAGTCTCTCGTCAATCTCGTCCTCGGTGAGCATCCGGAAAGCCGCATTGGTACCCTCCTTTCCATCAGTACGAGGACCGCCGCAGATGCCAATCTCAATCTCCCCCTTTTTGAAATCCATGCTCAGGACTGTGCTCAATGTTGTGATGGCCAGCTCCACAACATCCTCCCACGTGCCCTCGGCACAATCCTTGTTGCGCAGTTTCTTCTCCAGGTGATTCAAGGCCTCCTGTTGCTTAGGACCAGCTGCGGTGCCCTTGTATCCAATGTAATATCCGGCAGGATCGCACTTGTAGAGCTGAGGGCCAAACTCGGAATCGAGGGAAATGATGGTTGTAGCAACACCGTAGGGACGCATGTATGCCTGCAATACAAAGTCAGAAACAGATTGATACTCGGACCCGAAGCATTGGAATACGCACTCTCTGCGTGTATACTTGGCTGATGTTGGCCAAACGCTTGGCAAGCACATCGGCAGGCATCTCGTACCCAAACTTGTATCGGAACTCAGCGGCCTCACCCTGGGCTCTCTGGGCAAATGCCCTGGCGTCGGCAATGGAGCCCGTAATGACGCAGCCGACTGATGGAGAAATCTGGAAGATGTGCGAGACCGACGTGGGGTCGATGAGCTTGTCCTGCCACGCTGTTTTAGCATATTGCAGCTGATGACGACACGACACAGGCCTTCGACTCTTACCGGCACCTTCTTTTGCGACAGCACGACAGCGCAATCCTTTCCTCGGACGCCTACTGACATGATGTTCGCTGCGGTGATGGCCTTGAAGGCATATTCTACACAGGTCAGCGAGGTCATTCGACGAGTCGACTACGCTGAATGGCAGGGTTTGGTGAAGAGGGTTTTTCGATGCGAAACGTACCGACTTGGTATAGTCGACCATTGTCGGAGAAGATGGTAATGTGTCGGTCATAGGCGCTGGCTGTTTACAAGTCAAGGTTAGGTCTTTGCACAGCTCTTTATCTAGAGGGCGTTGAAGCTCCGGCGTGGGAGAACGAACCAGACATTGCGGATGATCAGAGGCCCTGCGCAGGGCGAGACGACTGGATATGTTGATTGAGTATTCGGAGGAGGCTCAGAGCGAGTGGCAGGTCGGATGGGAGGGATAGACTGCTGGGTGCGTGATGGCGGTGATGGAGCTTGTCGATTGTAATATGGACGCGTTACGTTAGCATGAGCTTGCCTAGAGCACTTGGAGCCGCACAAGGCAACGGAAGCTCGCAGGCAGAGGCCAAGCGAATGCCTTGGCCGATTGCAAGTTGAAGCCTGAGGCAGCAAGGGACACTAGGACGAGCCAAACTAGGCCCAGACTCGCAGTGGGGACTTCAGGTCCCATCAATCTTCAATATTGATCAAGTCTGAGTGCGTGTCAAACTGCCCTCTACTCCACTCGTCCGCAGTCAGCAACGACACTTGCTGCCCAACGCAGTGCTGTTCTGTAAGTTGTGGGAAACGTGTGAAACAATGGCGAGCCGCTGGCAGGATTTATAAGTAATACTGTTTATATTTTCTGGTCCGTTTTGGGTGGACGAGAGACGTTTTAGGTGCTGCCGTCACCCAGCCACGCAAAACAACAAGAGGGGGACCAAGAGACCCAAGGCGCAAGTGACTCCGTACCAGGTCTTCAAAACGGGTCGGCAGAGGCCGTCTTGATCTGACCCAGAAAAAAGTTGCAACCTCATCAGTGTCGCACCCAAGGCCAGCTTCCGCATTGCAACAACATCAGCTCCCAGCGTGTGGGAGGCACCAGAGAGATTCTGGCAGGATCGGAAAGCCACGAGGTGTCAAGATCTCGCCTTACTGGGCATTACTAGAAAATTCTGAGCAGAGCAACGTGTGCTGCAGACCTGACCGCCTGCGTTTGCGATCCCGCAGGTCTGTGTGCCAATTTTCTCCGGCCTGCCTCCAATCCACCCGCTTGCCTCACTTTCACAACCACGACGGGAAAATTTCCAAGATTTCGACCCAAGCAAAAATGACGTCGTCTCAGAGCACAGCATCTCAGCAGGTGCCAGCCTGGAAGCGATTGGGCCTCAAGCTCAAGCAGCCCAGCGCTGCAACAGATGCTGCCAGTGGTGGCACCCTGTCGGTTGGGCATCCAAGCAGCACCAAGCGTGAAGCCCAGTCGAACAAAAGAAAGAGCGAAGCCCCGCCGGCC
This sequence comes from Metarhizium brunneum, assembly GCF_013426205.1. Lineage (NCBI taxonomy): Eukaryota > Fungi > Ascomycota > Sordariomycetes > Hypocreales > Clavicipitaceae > Metarhizium > Metarhizium brunneum. The sequence continues at coordinate 3,739,499 of NC_089422.1, read as the reverse complement.
ACGGAGTCATCGCACGCCATTAAAAAGGCTCGAAAGGACGATCAGTCTCCCCCGAGTGTCGACAGCAAGACAAGTCTCAAGAAAGAAACCAAAAAGGTCACATTTGGACACACTCCGACAAAGAACGGAACCGCGTCCGCAACACCCGACTCGACCAAGCCCAAACCTGCCAGCTCAAAGAAGAACAAAGGCCCTACCAAGAAGCCGCCGCCTGCCACCCCCAAGGACATCAAGCCCGCTCTTGATTACCTCCAACAGTGGAAAACAGCTCGTGAGGCTTGGAAGTTCAACAAGAATTTCCAGTCTCTTCTCATCGACCGGGTATTCAACGCCGATGATATCCCTGCTGCAGACATTGCCACTTTCTATGAGTATATACGCGACCTGAAAGGATTTGTGCGGACGAGGCTGCGAGAGACTGCTATGGAAGTAAAAGCAAAGGACATTGCGGATGGCCCTTCGGGGTTCCCAGAGGGCACAAAGGAAGCCGATGCCAAACACGAAACATACATGAATCTATTGTCCGACTTCCTGAGCCGCCAGCATATCGGGAAAAAGCGAAAGGGCTATGACGAAGTTGAATTTGTTGCATCTTCTGGGGCCGAAAATGTCATTATCCGCCGCGTCGTCAAGCGACTGCGAGCGGAAATCATCCTCGATGAGCTATCAGACGGAGAGCAGACGGACACCAGCCAGACCACGCAATCTTCAGACAACACCTTCACCACCAATGACAACCACACATTGAACAGGGCGGATGGCGCAAAGCAACTGAAGCTGAACGACGGGACAGCCAAGCGCCGACGAAAAATACGCATCAACGCGGATGACAGCAGCAGTTCAGAATCAGAGTCGGACAGCGACTCTGGCTCAAGCAGCAGCTCTTCTGAAGACTCGGACTCCTCGGACTCGGACGATGATGATGAGGCCGTGGCCCAGGAAGACGACGGGTACGAATCATCCAGCAGCTCGTCGTCCTCTTCGTCCTCTTCGGCCGACGAGTCGGACTCGGATGACGACAGCGCAGACAATGACGATTAGATCATGTATGAGATGCAAAAGCCCTCACGGGATGTATGAGACCAAAAATCGTTTGCAGGGAATTTAGACTGTACCATTTTGGCATTTGCAAATTGTCACGGGAGGGCAATAGATAGATACCCAAATGTTGCGTGGACGAGTAGGTTTGTGTATGGGAGGGGGGTTAGCGGGCTTGAAGGGGAAAACAAAAAACAGTATAGAGCAGCAATGCGAAGACTAGACTTTGTCTACAATTATACGTCTGTTGTTTCAGGGAACTCACCATGTCTAGCTTGACAAAACACAAATCATGGAAGCCAACCATGCCGTATATTTTTTTTTTCTTCTGTTCTTCCTGCCGCACCCTATGAATACAATTTCGTAAAGCCCGCCTCTGGCGGCTGCAGCCAGTTTCTCTCATCGTACTCGGTCCCCTCGGCCTCGATGATGTGAAACGTATAAATGATCCTCCCCTTCAAGCTGGTATTCCTCTCACTCTTGTGCAACAAGTTGCCGTGAATCAAGACCAAGTCGCCGGCCCTGACCTCGCCGGGCACATACTCCCCCGCCTCCGCGCCGGCCGACGGCTCCCGGCCGTGCTCGCCCCCGTCGGGAAACCTCGTCCCCTCGTTGTCGACCATCTCGGTGCCGACGCCGCCCGCCTTCCGCACCAGTCTCTTCCCGACGGGCGCCCAGCGCTGCGACCCGGGCAGGAAGCTCAGGCAGCCGTTCTCCAGGGTCGCGTCCTCGAGCGCGTACCAGAAGCCCGTGGCGCTGGGGGGGTCCGTGTACAGAAAGGTCGAGTCCTGGTGCGGCGGCACGGCAGCCCCAATCTCGGGCTGCTTGCAGATGACCATGCTCTGGAGGCACCGGGGGTCCCGGTAGCCCAGGGAGCGGGCGACGTCGGCGGGGCTGAGCTCGCCGGCGTGGCGGAGCGCAGGGCCGTCGTCGATGAGGCGAGCAAAGGGCCGGGAGAGGGCGTGCAGGCCGTGGCCGATCTTGTTGATGGCCTTGGCCGGCGGCTTGGTCAGGGTGCCGGCGGCGTCGAAGGCGTCCTCCTCGAAGAAGAAGCGGATCTTGTCGCCCGACGTGAGGAAGTACTCGTCGCCGACGTGGTCCGTCGTTTCGCCCGTGGAGAAGCGCGTGAGCGGGTGGTCCTTGAGGGAGAAGCTGGTGAGGAGGGCGTGTGTCTCGTCGAGGAGGGACTTGACCGTCGACGGCGCGAGGGCGTCGCGGATGATGAGGTAGCCGTTCTGCTGGAAGGATGCGAGTTGTTCCGCGGTGAGGCCGGGGGCCGTCATGGTGGTGGCTGCACTGGGTTGTTTGGAAACCAGCCGGGTGGTCCTGGGGAGAGGGGTTGTTTTTTGACAATGATTGTGGTGGGATATATTCCTATCCCACTCGAAGCAAGGCAGGTGAGGTTCAAGTGATGGTGTCAATCTCTCACCCCACGTTTTTGTTCTGTCCGCAGCGCATGTCACCCCGCAGCGGGACGCAAACGGGGAGCTCCGACGAGATGGGCTACGTGCGTCGTTCATTGCTCCTCGCAGTAGGGTTATGCTATCTTTGCTATCTTTGCATCAGCGAGTGCAAAGTACACTACCAAGGTGGTGTGAACCACGCTTGTGAGGGGCCATCCACTACTTCGGCTTCACTCAGAATGGGAAGTAGTGCTCAGTCTTTCATATATTATTGTCGTATCAAACGAACCGCACCATGGCAGGTGAAAACTCCAGCGAAAAATACGGCACCTTCTTCGACACCCCTTCAAATCACGATACCCTAGTATATGTACATCGGAGAACAAACACACGGAAAAAGCTCAACTCCTTCGCCAAGGCTCGCAATGCAAGCATACTTGATATTAGTGGTGAGTATCCATACGTCTCATGGCTCAAGCATCGATCGGATCCTCCAGGAACTCGTAACCTCCTTCAGGCGACAACAGATACGCAGATACGGCCAGCCCTGCAGCTGCAAGAAGAGCAATAGTCGCGCTAACAGTGCTGATATACCATGACACGTCGAGATTCCAACCCGGGATGGTAAATTGTTCGTCATGGTCAAACAGGTATGCCTAGATGCTGTCTCAGCTATCTGTCATGATGACTTGAAAAGGGGAAAGAGGGAAACAGAGAGTGTGGAACTCACCACAATCGAAATAACGGCAAACTCTACAACCGACACCAGGGTAAGCATGCTTGCGACCAACGGCCAGCCCGTTTCGCGCTTGTATTTGCCGCCCTTCATGACGACCAGGAAGGAGACGAGACTGGCCAGGCACATTATGGCGGCCAGTGAAGCCATGAATCCGACCGTCTTCCACATGTCGCAAAAGTATCGCTCGCCCGCCTGGCACAACTCAGCCGTGGGGAACTCCCTGCATGTCGGGCTGTTGAGGTTTGAGCACGTCTTATGCAGGCCAATGTGCTTTTCGACGACGTCGCCCTTGGGTGTTGTGACGGAGTAGGAAACCCAGTTGGGTATAAAGATGGATGCGACAATCATGCCGGTCGCTGCATTTCGTCAGTATAATTCACCCTCCTTGCCGTTTCAGCATGGCCATCATCATGATTAGTTGATGCAGTGGATTCGAAAGCTTGAAGACGGTCGTTTGTTCTTCTTTGCCCTCGCGCCGCTTCCGAGCTGCTTCAACGACGTCATCGTGTGATCACGTGGGTGTGGGGGGCAGCAGATGCACCGACGAGGAAAACAGGTCACGGAGGCATAATTGACATACCAGCTACAAAGGCCACCAGGGCCGATGAGTAGACGTAGACGCGAGTCATGGTTGCGGCGTGTTGTGGACGGTGAGAGCGTTGCAGACGCCGTTGACAGAGGCAAGTTTGCAGGCGGCGATTGCGTGGCGGTCGGGGCAGATTATCGATATCGTGATCACGGAGTAATGTCTGCCTGGTGCGGTTTGCGTGCGACGATTGGATGCGTGCCCGTGGGCTCTGGCTCTGCAGGAAAGAGCTGGTGACTAGCGCCTCTGGGCCTTCAAATGCTACATACTAGGTACCTGTCACCCTACGTCAGTAAATACGGCGTATGGAGTTATACTAAGTACTATGTAGCTGTCTGGTTTTCTACAATTAGCCCGACGACCTGGACTGTACCAAGAACTGAGCTTCCACCAAAAACCCCCACTAACCCGTCACCACCCGCCCCTCCGCAATCGCAACGGCCCTCCCCACGTTAATCTCCAGCTCCAACTTCCAACTTCCAACCAGACGTGATGCGAGCTCCCTCGCTGAGACGACACCTCCAAACCTTGACCCGAATAGGAGCAACCTTTTCAACAAACCCCATTCCGTCCATATCGCCATTCCTTCAAACCCATTGCCACCGCACAATGTCGTCATCCGTGCTCAAAAAGCCCGTCAAGCTGGCCTGCATCCAGCTCGCCTCGGGCACCGACAAAGCAGCCAACCTAAAACACGCCGCCTCGCAGGTCGCCCACGCCGCCTCGCGAGGATCCAACATTGTCGTTCTCCCAGAGTGCTTCAACTCGCCCTACGGGTGCCAGTACTTCCCCGACTACGCAGAGACCCTGCTCCCGTCGCCGCCAGCCCCCGAGCAGGCCCCGTCCTACCACGCCCTGTCCGCCATGGCCGCCGACAACAAGGTCTACCTCGTCGGGGGCTCGATCCCCGAATTCAGCCCCGACACCAAAAAGTACTACAACACGAGCCTGGTCTTCGGCCCGGACGGCGCCCTGCTGGGCTCCCACCGAAAAGTGCACCTCTTCGACATCGACATCCCCGGCAAGATCACCTTTCGCGAGTCGGACGTCCTGAGCCCCGGGGACAAGGTCACGCTGGTCGACTTGCCCGAGTACGGCACCGTGGCCGTGGCCATCTGCTACGACGTGCGGTTCCCGGAGCTGGCCATGATTGCGGCGAGAAGGGGCGCCTTTGCGCTGATTTACCCGGGGGCGTTCAACTTGACCACCGGCCCGCTGCATTGGAAGCTTCTGGCGCAGGGGAGGGCGGTGGATAACCAGATCTACGTGGCGATGTGTAGTCCCGCCAGAGACATGAGCGCCACGTACAACGCTTGGGGCCATAGCATGATTGTCGATCCCATGGCGACGGTAGTCGCGGAGGCTGAGGAGACGGAGACGATTGTCGAGGCGGAGCTTGATGGTGGCGTGCTCGGCGAGGCGAGGAAAAATATTCCGCTGGGCTCGCAGAGGAGGTTTGACGTTTACGCCGACGTGAGTGCTTCGGGGGGTGGGGTTTGACGACCCGAGTGAGTGAGTGAGTGATGTCAATTGAGTTGGGGTTGGGGTTGAGGAGATGCACGGGGTCTACGGTAGGTAGTGCGTAGAATATATGGAACGAGACTAATACAGGTAGGCGCCAATTGTCACCATCTTATGAATACGGCAACATTGTTGAGGAATAAACGTCAAATTCGTTATTCTATTCGTGTTCGCAGACATTTCTGCGCAGACTACCCAAGATCAAAGTGTCGGGGTAATTACTCCTGTTGACTTGTGTCCCAAAGGCCGCCGCCGCCATCAAGCTCCCAAACCCCTTTTTTATGTTGTTTCACCCCATCAATTTTGCCGTCATATCGAACCATTGCGCTCAGAGAGGGCCGTGTCCATTTTTTCCCCTTTTTAGATGCTTGGTCTCAAATCTATATCCAAAACCGAACACTTACTCCAGAGCCTTCTTGGCAAAGGTGGGCAGGATGAAGCTGGCCTTGTGGATCTCAGCATTGTAGTAGCGGCACTTGGCCTCCTCCTCCTCAGGAGTCCACTGGCGGAGAGGAACGCGGACATTGCGGTTGGCATCTTTGCAGCAGACCATGAAGCCAATCTGTCCAGAGGGGTAGGTAGGGATGGTGGTGTAAGCGTATTCGGCAACGGGGAATATCTCCTTGCAGTCCTTTTTGAGCTGCGTGATGAGGGGCAGGTGAAGCCACTGGTTCTCGGCTGTGCAACAAAACGGTACAAGTCAGCAAAATACAAGTCCTTTCACAGCATCTGGGCGGGTATCTTAGGAGTGTTGAGACGTCAGTCAACAACGTGTCGACTCTCGGTAACAGCAGGTGCATAACATTGTGTCATGCTACTCGGGACTTCCCGGAGCAGAGCTGAGGAAAGCAGCCACTAGCCTCTGGAAAGTCCCTAGGATAGACGGTACGTTATTTGTCTTTCGAGTACCAGTTGAAGAGAAGAAAAAGACCCGAGAGTCTAGCAGCTTGCCAGGCAACTGGTCTCTTGATCAACCTTTAATCAACCTCTGCCACTCCTAGGGACCCTCACACTTTCCTCAAGAAAAAATGAGAACATACAACCTTGGGTAGTAATGACGCCGCCATCGCGCAAGGCATCATGGAGAAGCTGGAAGTATGGTTTCTTGAATAGGCTCTCGGCGGGGCCCTCGGGGTCGGAGGAATCGGTGATGATGACATCGAAGCAGTTTTTGTAGTCGTCGAGGAACTTGAAGCCGTCGCCAACGTGGACCTTGGACTTGGGGTGCTTGAAGCCTTCGGCCATCTTGGGGAGGTACTGCTTGGAAAGCCGGATAACGGCCTTTTCGAGGCCTTGTTAGCACCAGAGTGGTGACGGGGTTTCTAGGGATGGAGTGCAGTTCGCCATTTACCTCGTCAATGTCGCACAGGGTAGCCTCCTCGACGCAGTCGTGCTTGACAACCTCACGGAGAACGCCGCCATCGCCACCGCCAATGACCAGGACCTTCTTGGGGTTGGGGTGGGAGTTCATGGCGAGGTGGGTGATCATCTCTTGGTAGGAGAACTCGTCGCGCTCGGTGGCCTGGATAACATTGTCCAAGACCAGAACAGTGCCGTAATCGGTCGACTTGAAGATGAGGACATCCTGATACTGGCTCTTCTCGTGGTGCAAGACCTTGTCAACCTTGAGGGTCATGGCCTGGCCTAGGCAAGAGGTATAAGTTTCGTGATAAAGAAGCTCATTTGCGGGTTGGCGTTATTCATACCAGGCCACATGTCCGAAATTTCTCGGAACCAACCATCTGTAACCGTGTCAGTCAAGTTGTCCTTTCAACCCTGGGTGCGTTCCGACACGACAGTCACGACGACTCGACGATGCCATTGCCAGCATGCAAATGTGAGGTTCAGCAAGCAACAGGCCGCATGATGATGTTTCGAGAGCTGTATAGGCCCACGCATAATTCTGCTTTCCCCCAGGTAGCAAACCACCTGTCAAGAGGTTCGTTGCAATGCCGTCACATTTTCTGAAGAGGCGGCCGGGTGTGACCTCAAGCGCGGGGTTGACAAGACTGTTGGTGGAGGGGAAAATGTGCCAGGTAGCACAAGCACAAACCTTTAATGGTGGGATGAACAATCTCAGACATCTTGACAAACTTGTTGGAATACCGAGAAATAGGATACGGCGTGCAGAATTGGGGTATCAGGAAGGCTGAAGACGCGAAGAGAGGAGAGGTGAAGGATCGCTGAAGCTGGGACAAGAGCAACTTTTTCATCCCAATGCCGTCTGCAAGTGGTGGCTGAAGAAGCCGATGGTGGGGTCAATCATGGTGCCTGTCGTCTGTCTGGTCTGGTGCAAGATAAAAATTTTGGCGGCGGCGTCCGCGGGGCTGCAAGCTACACCGTGCTTGAGGGGCCGTTCGGCAATCCGTACTCCGTATCAAGTCTGGTCAACTTGATATTTACGGACTAGTTCTCAAAAAATTACCATGTTGGGAATACCCGCCCACAGCTTGAGATGGTGAGCGGCAATATCATGGACTCTGGCGGATGCGGTGTTTCGTTTGTTTAAACTCGGTCACCTTGACATCAATGTGCTTGCTGGTGGTAAGCGGTAAGCTAAGAGCTTGATGTCCCGGCTCGGTTGGGTCAAGTCTGGTCTTCTTGAGTGGCTCGTCCACTTATTAGTCGCTGACGGCTGGTGGCGCAGAATCCAAAGGCTAAATAAATGTAAAGGGCCCTTGGGCAGCACTCGGTACTTATTGACATATACTAGTACACCGCTGTACATACAATAGGGTATGATGAAACCACCTTGCTTGAGACACACACGCGCGCGCGCACGTTGGGAAGCATGTTTGTAAATGGCATGAACCTCTTGGGTTGGTTGTCCACGTGGTGAATGGTCCGAGGATTCTCGTTCTGCTACTCTGTATCTGAGAGCATGATGCGCTATCGCAAGGGTGGACACCATGTTGATCATGCATGTGTCCCTGAAGCCTGCCTAGTGGTACTTTGTCCAGCCGTGTTGCATTGTAATAATACACCGTAATGCTTGCCATCGGATATGACGTATTTGGGCATCTGTGTTCCTGGGGCAGAAGAGATTGCCGGAAACCCTCTGAAACCTGTTATTTCCCATTTTCCGAATCCCAACCAGTGCGACAACAGGGCCCTCCCATGCTGTCTTGTTGATGCGAATACATTGATGGCATCATCGTGGCGTGGTTCAATGTCGCTCCTTCCTCGTCCACATCTTGGACACCCTCAACCGCTCCGCTCAGTCCACTCGGTACGTAGCCGTCAATCTTGTCACCCTCCGAGTCGGACTCAACCCATTTGATGAAGCCCTTTATCTTCCATCGCGCTCTCCCTTGCCCTCCCTCAAATCCTCTTACCACATAATTCACACACTAATTTCTTTAGCACAAATCACGCCACGACAAAGTGGAACGGCCCGTGGAGCCGGCTAGCAATGGACATGGCCAGCATGATGGCGGACAGTGGCGCACCTACCCTACTCCGTACCCCATGCTCTGGGCCAGCAAACAGACAATACTACAGCCTTGTCGATCTGCAATGCGTCTTGTGTTGTATTGACTTTATTAATATTCTGTAGCAGACCTGGGAATGCGTGGGACTCACCGTGCCATCGCATGAACCCACATGGCTGTGTGCCATTAATCACGGACGAGTCGCAAATATTTGACGTTTAATGTACCCCATCGCCTGTTCATGCATACAATACAACACATGTTACGACGCGGGGCCCGTATTCCTTGACGAGACGAGTCTCTCCCCCGAGAGCCTCGCCTTTGACGCAGGTCATGACTCCATCCGGCCATGGACGGTAAATTGGTCAACTTTACCAAGATGCTTCACGCGCCCACCAAGGCAGCGTCCATCACGCAGGATCTTGTTTAGTGTACATATCCAACATCATCTCACCCCTGGCCTTGTCCTCCCCGCAAGGACAACGGCCACGAGTCGCTGTTTTCGGTTGCTGCGAACCCCTGGGCCCTGCTTTATTCCTCTAGCGCATGTCCGAAGGTCTCTGGAAACGGTCAAACGACCATCAGGCGGCGTTCCTCCCCAAGCACGAACACCCTACATACACTACGGCGGAACACATGACAGCATAAAGGTTGGCCATGAACTCCTCCCTGTTAAAAGACAGTTAATTCGGTTTACTGCATTGTATTACAATCGTCGTTAGTAGTACTCCGCTCCCCTTTCGTGGGGAACAACCCACTCCTCTAATTCCGGGTTCATTGCTGAGTGAGGCCTAGTGAAACCTGACACTTTAGCGAGGGGATGGCCTCAAAGAAGCAACTCAGTCCATAGGCGAAAGCAAATCCACGTCAAGAGAACATCGGACTATGCGCCAAGCTCTGCAAACCTGGCATTAAGCCAGGCATTAAATTATTGATGTACTGGGCACTCCCTGCATAAGCTTTCACGACTGTACGAGTCACATTAGGATCTTTGGCATGTCACTTCAACTCAATAATATGCGGGCATGAATTCGGAAGCTCAGTTCGTCACTCGCAAACGTGGATCCTATGGCCACTGAGGGGCCCAACAGCACGTACTACCGACGTCTGCACTTGGCTGTACTCCGTACATTTTCAGCCATTAGCTGTGCAGATTCGGATTGACTTTGCCCTGTAGGGGAAGACTGGCATCAGTTTAAGCATCAGATCAGTATTTGCGAATTACCCTCTTTGAGTCGGCTAGGCACGTGTTGATATACTTTTTCGCCATCACGAACAATTAGCTGCGCCAGGTTTTAAAGAAGCACACTAGCTTTTGCTCTGGGTTTGAGAAGGAAGGAATTCATGCTGGACCTACGGACAATGAGCATCGTCAGTCCGAGTGTCACTTCACCAACCCCCGACAGCACAATCACCCATCTTTTTGTCTCGGGCAGGGCTCCTCCGCTTCCACATCGTTCCAGTTGGCACCTCGCCCAGTCATCCTGTACAACACCATGATTGGAGTTGAGACTCTTTGCTTATTTATGTATGTTGTCAGCGATGGGTCGCAGCCGGGGGCCCGACCCGATACCACAAACTGGGACTAGGTTTTGACCAGGAGTGAGAAACCGTCCCATGCCATGCCCCTTATGTTGCTTAATAAACAAGGACAAGGCATTCGTACTCATTTCTAGAAGCAACATGGCAACGGCGGTAAACAGGCTAAGGCGATGTACAGAGTACTCCACGGCTGTCTTTTCGCAATTACGCCTTACCAGTGCTATGGAGGTGCGCCGACGTTCGAAGGACCTCTTCAGTTTGCTCCATCTGGTGCCGTCACTGGTGCCATGGCCAGCCAAGCTGTGGCAACCAGCCCAAACACGTTGAGCACACGGAGTAGTGCCGAAGTATGTTGCAAAGGGCCATACATACGGATACGGAGTAGTATTACTACCACGGAAGACGATTGGAACAACAGGACTTGATGCCAAGTGATTGTCCTCGACATGTCTCTGCGGTCGCCAGACATGGCATGGGCTACAGAGACAGGCCCAGCGATCATTTCGAAGGAGCATTTGCTTATTCCACTGTCTTGGCGTTTGCCGCAGTACATACACCGATTACTGCCAACAAATAACTACTCCGTAGTAGTACTACCTATCTGGAACAGAAACCCGGGTCCCAACCACGAGACAAGCATTCGAAGAGCATGAGCCGGGATCAACTCTACCGAGCTACTGCTGACATGTGGCGGGTTTCGGTGTGCCATCCCATCTCTTTGCTGTGTGGGAAGCCTCAAAAGCGACGCCCCACGGCGGCCAGCAGGGTTTTTTGCAGTGCAGCAGTTTGTCACTGCTAGTAGATGGTGAATTCGTGGTTGCCAACACCTCAACAGAGCCGACAGGGGTTTCTGTTGGCCACCATCTCGACCTGTTCGTTTGGGGGCGGAAGACGACAGACAGACAGAAGCATATGAACATTCCTCTGCGTAGTATGTATGCGCCGGGCATTTGCAGGGCTTCTCCGAAACTGGAAGGCGAGATATTTGTTTTCAAATACGACCTGCGATTGTAGGCGCCTATTCTTGCCTAGCACTCCATCGCCGGAAAGAAGATTTCTGTGGAACGAGAGCGCGCACATGCAGAACGGCTGCTCAGGATGTAGCGGTTTGTCGCAGCCACCACGGAGCTCAGCAGCTTCGTCAATGCTCCCGGCACCTTGAACAAGATGTCGAGCCTCACCATGGGGACAGACGACGACCGAAAACGGTCATCATCAGTTGTCCAATGAATGGTCCACCAAATTGCCTTGTTATTCGAATCTTTTAAGCCGGCCCGACGAACAAATGGGTGCCTCACCAATAACAAGGCGTCGTCAGTAAGCAAAGCCATCAAATGTCACTCTACCCCTCAAGACTCTGATGCTCACCCATCCCCTCAAAGACTGCCTTGCCGCAAGATGCATTTCGAAGTCTTGGGAGCATCCCAGAGAAATAGTGCGCAATAAGCACATGAGCATGAAGAGGAACATGCACATGTATGTCGGGCGTCGGGCACCTTGCGCTGTGGAAAATCCCATCGTCGGCACTCTGTACTCAACGTCAAGCAGCCTGGCTGCAACCACCGTCAGACCGTGCCACTCGCTGCAACACCATTATTTGGTAGGCATGTCATAAGCTGCGTACAGAGTACTCCGTACTACTCTACTCCGTACATGTGTATGTGGTGCGGTAAGCCTCGTCGAGTCCACTCACCCATGGTCGACCAAACCCACCCCTGTAGCCATCCATGTCCCCATGTTCTTCTGTCCCATGTTCTGTCCCATGTTCTATCCCATGTTCTGTCCCATGTCCGCTGCCTGCTTAGACTACCAGACGACTGCTACCCTTGCTCGTAGTACTAGTACTGCAGCAGCAGCCTGGCAGCAGCAGCACCGAAGACAGGACGAGACATGCTATAAGGGACATGAAAAAAAATAACAAGAGTCCCAGAAGCAGTCTCTGCCACGTTCCCTGCCCTTGCCGAGTTTTCTGGGGAGGGTAATCATTGTTTCTTTTTCGTCTGCTTCCCGCCGCCTTTTTCTCTTCTCTGAGCTGTCGACCAGGCTGTTCTCGCGACCGTTAGCCATCTGCCATCAGCCATCAGCCATCAGCCACCAGGCCAAGGGTTCTGGTCCGGGATTCGTGCTGTCTCACTTGGTCCCTTCTCTAAACGGCTGGGCTAGCTAGCTCCCTTGGATCTCCTGGGCAGTCTAACTTTGCGGCATTCCTTCTCATCCGCCGTGCGTGGCCGTTATAACCTCCTCTGCGCAACTTTCTTGTCGCCGTCGAACGTCCGTGCTGGAGTGACGAATACTCTTCAATCCAAGAGACAAGGGGAGGGAGATCCCGGCTTCGTCGCCGTACAACGTCTGGACTGGACTCTGCACCCTGGCCGCCGAAGCTGTTGGGTTGGTTTGAGCTTCATTGCCAACTGCGTGCCCAAGTGCTCAAGCTGCTGCCCCCGCCACCAAATTGAACAGCTCGCGGGCAGCTTATTACGGGCAGCTTGCAGACAGCTCCCCAATCTCCGTCTTCAAGCCTCCGATCCTTCTCTTCCCGCGATTGTCGGCCAGATCAAGTCTCTATTCCCCCGTGGTCTTGAGCAATTTGCATTTGCATTCTCCCATTCTCAGTCATCATGTGTTTCGGGGGGCGGGATAAGAACAATGGCGAGGCAGCTCGCTCACGCGAACTCGACCGCATGATCCGCCAAGACGAGAAGCGCATGCAGAAAGAAGTCAAGCTGCTGCTTCTAGGTAAGCACCGCGGCCCATGCATGACATGACACAGCAGACCAGTGGTTGGCACGTAGCCGCGATAGTCTCTGGCATCCCATACTTGGTCGTGCAACACACCTTGCCGTGCCGCCCAGACTGACTCTTGTGCTAATCATGTGCAACTTGTAGGCGCTGGAGAGTCTGGGAAATCGACCATCTTGAAGCAGATGAAGCTCATATACTCGCAAGGTTTCAACAAGAATGAACGCTTGGAGTGGAAACCCGTCGTCTTCAGCAACATCATTCAGTCGTTCCGCACGATATCTGAAGCCATGACCGAGTTGAATTATCACTTTGACAACCCAGACAATGAGGTATGCCATTGCTCATCAGATTTCGCTCTGCGCGACTGTCACCGGCGATCCGGCCAAAAGAAGAAGGGATAGTTGCATGTGACAAGTATCTTTGCGCTGACAGCTAACATGGGTTTGACAGAAACACATGGCTCATATTCTTGTAGAACATGAAATCAGTCCAGAGGACAAGCTTCCACAAGATTATTTGGGACCCATCAAGGCCTTATGGAAGGACGGTGGAGTGAAAAAGGCAATTGCCAAAGGCAACGAATATGCGCTGCACGACAACTTGGCCTAGTACGTTGCCATTTGACTCAACCGACGGCCATGACCAAATGGCATCGCTGACAAGATGAACCAGTTTTATCGATGACATGGATCGCATATGGGGCGATGGATACGTACCAAACGATCAGGATCTTCTTCGCTCACGACTCAGAACCACAGGCATTACTGAAAGTGTCTTTGATCTCGGTCAGTTAACGTATCGAATGTTCGACGTCGGTGGTCAGCGATCAGAGCGGAAGAAATGGATTCATTGCTTCGAGAATGTCCATTGCCTGCTTTTCTTGGTCGCCATCAGTGGCTACGACCAGTGTCTCGTAGAAGACAAGGACGGTGTACGGCAGATTCTTCCAACCTCTCCCCCTCCTTCTCAAAATGCACGACTGTTTCACCACAGACGGTTGTATACTAACCAGACTCACAGAATCAAATGAATGAAGCATTGATGCTATGGGAATCCATTGCCAACTCTCATTGGTTCACCAAGTCAGCCATGATCCTCTTCCTGAACAAGATGGACTTGTTCAAGGAGAAGTTACCAAAGAGCCCCATCAGCAAATATGGATTTACCGACTACCACGGCCCTGAGGATGACTACAAGGCCGCGAGCAAATACTTTTTGGATAAATTCCGAGCCCTCAGTCGAAACCCTGAGAAGGAAATCTACGGCCATTTCACCAATGCCACCGACACCAATTTGCTCAAGATTACCATGGGCTCCGTGCAAGACATGATTATTCAACGTAATCTGAAGCAATTGATATTGTGACAATGACAGCGCCAACCCTTTATCTCATCAATCATTTACATGATTTCATTTTCTTACCAATGCAGGACCAAACTCAGACTCGTCCGGCCATTTTGCTCTTTTTATCAGAAAAAAAGGGGTAGGGCTCACTTTTCCCAAACGAACGTCCTTGGGGTTGGCAAAACTCTGCAAAATTTGACCCTTCCCGGCTCGTTGCGCGAGGACATAATAGTCACTTTGAATGAACGATCAACAAACAACGACGGTGGCAAAGTTCATTTTCTACGTCTTTATTTTCCCCCAAGTTTGTATGAATACATGGATTACGGCCGGTACTATTCGACATTTATTTCTTTTGATCATTTGCATCATTGAGGGTCGCGGGGCGAGCAGCAAGACAGACAGACAGTGAGGGATCGTCGCGAATAACCAGGCGAACAGACTTATCAATCTGCCGCTTCTAGCAGCTTCGAAACGGTCACAACGAATACCATCAATAACTAGGGCACCACCGGGACACGCGTGGCATTGTATTTGTCTGCCAGTTCCAGCATTTGGCGAAGCGCAGAGGCGGTATTGCTCACCGGCAGAGTGCGCTGTCATCCCCCCGCGGAAAAGGACGTCTTGGGCGGTAAAAGGGTTCCGCGCCAAAAAGAGAACGAGCGGAGACGCGACTCATTGATACCCAGATACCTGTTGTCTTGTTACGCTTGGGATATTTGTTGCTGGCCAGGAAATTTCAGTGGGTCATGGGAGAGTATACCATAACAGTCGACGGAGGGATATGATACAATGATGGTACATAAAAGATGGGGTGGAAATGTAATGAAATTGACAGTCTACGGACTCGCCTTCCCATGTCGAAAAAAAAGAAAAAGTAGCAGCAGTGAAGACCACTGGTTGATCTGTGCCTCGGTTCAGCTCCATGATTCTCATCTTGCACCAATTCTCTAGCCCCAACCGTTTCTCACATATCGTCTGCATAACCCTCGGGGCAGTTTTTTTTTTAAAATGAAACACGGCCTCGAATGCCCTGTCTGTCGCAAAAGACTGCCACTTACGGATTGGAGAAGCGCGTAGTGATGGCTTCAGACTTGGTTCGCCTGTTGACCTAGCTTCTGAATAGGGCCGATGGCTTGTCAACTCGACAGCGAACTGGGGGGGAAGACGGCCTTGGCTCCATTTCCTTGCTGTATTTATCATGTATCGGCATCAATTGATGCTGTGGCCAGGCCAATCATCCCAGTTGGCTTTCTTCTAGGACAAGTTGTGTTCCGACGGGAGGCGAGTTGTCGCCATTCCGTTTACCGACGGCCGCGCCCCTTTTTCCCCTTCCAACCTGTTGGTGTTGAGCCACCAGGTCCCAGAGGGAATACAACAGAATAAAAAGGGTAAACACGCATACTGATGGTCTGCGTCACCAATCCATTTAGAATCTACAGTGTCCCGATGTTCTACCGCGTCATGCAGCCAAGTTCGGTTGGCGCAAGGAGTACTCGCTCGGATTGGCTTCGCTCGACGGGGAACTGCCCAGGTCCAGGACACTACTTAGGCTCAACTGGTCAACTAGTTGTCATCGTCGTCGCTGGATGGACCAAAAGCACCAGTGACCTCGCTGCCACGAGGAAGGACCCGTGGACCTTTGGGCAGGATTAGGGAAGGCGCTGTGTAGCCACATACCCACCTACTTCGTATGTACCTAGGGTAGGTAGGCAGGCGCTTGCTCTCCCGGGACGGTCGTGCCTCCTCCGAATACAATGTTGCGAGTAGATCGTATGTTGCCCTTCTGCTTTTTCTTGATTGGGCTCGGTGCTGTATCCTTTTGCTTCTATTTTACTATAACTGGGTTCTGGCCTTTCTCAGCCAGGATAAATTACTCCCAGACAAGGCGTTATCTTGCCCCTTCATTATTCATCAACAGTCCTTGCAGAGCTCATCGATATTCTTGGACCTGGCGCTAGGCCTTTCTTCAACCCCCACATTGCAAAAAGCCGGACCCGATCCCTGTTCCCCGCGCAAGTGGATTTGCGTGGGATCGTGCAGCTGCCGTGCGTTTCCCCGCGCTATCAATCTGGTGACACCACGGGTCCGGGTCTTCTGTCTTCTGCTGTTTTCGTACGGCGCTGCTGGCCTTGATGCTGGGTTTGGCCGTCCACCGTCACATCGTTGACGTAGAAGCCGTCGATATGACCGGGCCGATAAGACATGCATTTTGCCGTCCGTCGCATAGCTGGTTCCTTCCTTTTTGTCTCCACTGCTTGAATGATAGCTGGCGAGTGTTACTGTCCTAGCTGTCTAGAGGGGTTGATTGGGCAAGGAGTGTGAGCTCCCCGGGTGTTGTGTCTTGGGCTAGTGTTGATTGACAAGCTTATAAAGAGCTTTGTCTTGTCCCATGCGTCTGTTTATTTCCCGCCTGGTAATTTGGACTTACCGAACGACCTCCCCCCACCGTTCTTTTTGGAATCGCATTTCTCGCGTTCATTCTGTTTATTGTACTGGGTTGGAGCATATATATACCTGGTCGGACGGGCGGCTCATCGTTCGCTCTCATTACATCGAGCACCATGGTCACAACACAGCAACTTGTGCTTTCAAGCCTTGCTGGACTGGCAGCATGGCAGAGCGGTTCGTCAAGTACTGTGGCAGCTTCTACGACTGCTGGAAATGGCACAATTACAAACGATGCCTATTTCTACGGCCAATCGCCGCCTATTTATCCATCCCGTGAGTTTTCCTTCGGGAAAGGGCTCGGAGTCTTTGTGACATTGGAGGAATTCGGGTGTCGGGCTAATGGATGGAATATGAAATAGCGGAAATGACGGGCGGCTCGCAATGGGCAGCCGCTTATCAAAAGGCCAAGGCACTGGTTTCCCAAATGACATTAGAGGAAAAGGTGCTAACCACGCATGCCCCCCCCGTGATGAAATACCGCTTGCTGACCAAGTTGGTATATTAGGTAAATGTTACCGGGGGCGTCGATCTAAGAACGGGTTGCTCTGGTAGCATCTATCCCAACAAACGACTGAACTTTCCCGGAATGTGTGTCAGCGATGCTGGCAATGGTCTTCGAAATACCGATTTTGTCAATGCTTATCCTGCCGGTATTCACGTCGGAACGAGGTGCGCACTCCGGATGCCTGCGTGTTGGAAAGAGGATCCCCCAAGCTTTGAACTATGCTGACAATGTTCTTGCAGTTGGAACAAAGACCTGGCACGAAGACGTGGTGCCGCCATGGGCGGTGAGTTCAGAAGGAAAGGCGTCAACGTTCTTCTAGGCCCAATGGTTGGGCCAGCTTGGAGAGTCGTTCGAGGCGGGAGGAACTGGGAAGGATTTTCAGCAGACCCGTATCTGTCTGGCTCTTTGGTGGCTCAGA
This sequence comes from Metarhizium brunneum, assembly GCF_013426205.1. Taxonomy (NCBI): domain Eukaryota; kingdom Fungi; phylum Ascomycota; class Sordariomycetes; order Hypocreales; family Clavicipitaceae; genus Metarhizium; species Metarhizium brunneum. The sequence goes on along the minus strand of NC_089422.1, from coordinate 3,721,779 downwards.
CTATCCAAGGCGTCCAGAGTCGAGGGGTTCAGACTAGCCTCAAAGTACAGAATAAAGAATTTGAAGGCGAAAAGGGTTTCCTTACTGATCATATCGCTAGCATTACATTGCCAACGAACAAGAGCTGAACAGAAATCCCAGCGGGGAAGTTGAAGCTGTATCATCAAATGTCGATGACAAAACCATGCACGAAGTTTATCTCTGGTATGTGTTCATTGGCCTGTATAGTCCAAACCCATGAAACTGGTATCATGTCACTAAATCCTTAGACAAGGCCATTCCAAGACGGCGTAAGAGCTGGAACAGGCAACATTATGTGCTCCTATCAGCGAATCAACAACTCATATGGCTGTGCCAACAGCAAAACTCTCAATGGTCTTCTCAAGACAGAGCTTGGTTTCCAGGTGAGTAGACTCGGATCAATACATGTGTTTAGGACACAGCACTCAGAATGATACAGGGTTTCGTCATGTCCGATTGGGGTGCTCAACATGCTGGGGTTGCTACAGCTCTTGCAGGAATGGATATGGTTATGCCAAGCGGAGATGGCTTTTGGGGAGATCATCTTGTGAAAGCTGTCAAGAACGGCTCTGTCCCAGAGTCCCGAGTCACAGACATGGCAACTAGGTACCTCTTTTTTTTTTCAAGGTCTTGGTTGATTAACAACTAACCGATTGCATATTAGGATCTTAACCACATGGTACCAGTTTGGTCAGGATGCCATATTCGACAAGCCCGGCATTGGTATGCCTCTGGATGTTCGACAACCACATGAGACCATCGAGGGTCGCGATCACAATGATCGGCCTGTGCTTTTAGATGGAGCCATTGAAGGACACGTTCTCGTCAAGAATACCAAGAATACGCTCCCCTTGAAGTCCCCTCGAATGCTCTCGCTGTTTGGATATTCAGCACGATCTGCTGACTCTCTCTCTCCCGGACCTGGTGACCTCTTGATCAACTTGTGGCGATTTGGATTGACGTCAGTCAGTATTGACGACGTCCTGTCAAGCCAGCTCGGCGGGCAGCAAGCCAAATATCCCAATATTGCTGTCAACGGCACTATCATGGGTGGAGGAGGATCCGGTGCGGGAACTCCTGCTGTTTTTGTTGCGCCGTATGACGCCATTTCGATGAGAGCCGCTCAAGACGACACTGCTATATTCCACGACTTTGGAATGCCAGAGCCTGTGGTCGTTCCCAGCACAGATACGTGCATTGTATTTGGGAATGCATGGGCGTCGGAGGGATACGATCGTCCCAGTCTCCACGACAACTTTACTGACTCACTCGTCAAAACAGTGGCTGATCAATGCAACAAGACTGTTGTGGTGCTTCACAATGCCGGGCCAAGGATCGTCGAGAGCTTCGTCGACCATCCCAACGTAACAGCAATTATTTTTGCTCATTTACCAGGCCGAGATAGTGGAACCAGCCTCGTCAGGTTACTCTACGGAGAAGCCGGCTTTTCAGGCAAGCTCAGTTATACCGTGGCCAGAAAGGAATCAGACTATAGTCATTTGCTCAGCCCCGACGAACCCGCCGGCAAATTCCAGAAGTTTCCACAGTCCAACTTTACGGAGGGCGTGTATCTTGACTACAAGTACTTTGAAATGCATAATATCACTCCTCGATACGAGTTTGGTTTCGGCCTGAGCTACACAACCTTCAGCCTCGCGAATCTCGTCATACAACGCGTCAATGGCGGCAACTCAGGCGAATGGGCAGAAGGTGCGATTATTCCCGGCGGTCAGGCAGATCTGTTCGACAACATCGCTACGGTGACGGTCGACGTGAGTAACACAGGAAACATGCCTGGGGCAGAGGTGCCGCAGTTGTATGTTGGAATCCCGGGCGGGCCAGCCAAGCAACTCCGTGGATTTGAAAAACGGTTCTTGGCACCCGGTACAACAGTTCCGGTCGAGTTTCCGTTGACAAGACGCGATTTGAGTGTGTGGGACACGACAGCTCAGAAATGGCGGTTGCAGAGGGGACAGTATAATATATATGTCGGAACGAGCAGTCGAGATGTTCCCTTAAAGAGCAGTCTGACTATTAATTAGGTGTCGAGTACTCCATACATACACGGTAACATGCCATTGAACGGATTTTTCCTTTCTGTCTCTTCATATTTGGTTCGCGAGGCGGAGCTTCTTAAACGCACTGGGGGTGGAAAGGCCACTCTGGTGGCTTGTGCCAGGATATCGACAAGTTCGATTCGTCTATGCACACCAGCACATGAGGAGCCACGATACCTCTGTCATGGCACTTGCGCACCAATTTGGCCTTGGTGTTGCATGCTAGCTAGCAGTGGCAAGTGCATCACGGTCGCATAAATTTTGCCAGCTCATCAGCACATCCATCCATCTTCACACGCCCAAGTGACAGGTCACTTGAATCAAACCGTGCGTTGGTTCGCGTACGGGATGCATCCCGCAGGCCGACCGATTCCAGAACCGCTTGGCAAAAGTCAAATCTCGGCTGTCCAATTTATCTTTGAACGGCGGGCGGGTGTGCTGCGGAACGGTACATGCCGCGTGTAATGAACGGTTGATATTCGGTACCCACGAGGAAACCATGTGACTTTGGGTTTTTTTCCCTTGTGCATCCCGGCATGTTTTGTTTCAAGCATGAAGATGGCATGAATAAGAGATTCATGCGCACGATATATATACGAGCAAAGTGTGGTACGCTAGCCGTAAGGCTACCACCCAAGGCTACCCCTATATAAAACTAAGAGTCGAGCAACCAAAAAAAAAAAACATGCAATATGAGCAAGGGCCGTCGAGGGGAGGGGTCTCTTCTCTGGGCATGCACTCCGATGCCTGCTGCGGATTGGCGGAGTACTCCGTAGTTTGATATCAGCTACCATGCTTTATGCGTTGCTGCAGCGCATCGTAATCTGACAAATGGCGTAGATCTGGGCAAGCTCCGATCAGGTAGGCAATCCCCGGCGAGGATGCGCATGAATAGTGATGGAAAAAGTGGCCACGGAGGAGGTGACGCCATATATTGGTACCAGCGTGACGCGAGGCTACGTGTGCGGTCTGTTGTTGAACGGGAAAAAGAAGGAAAGGGACATTGTACGAGATAGGGTCGAACCAACGGCATGGAGGCGGAACGGAACGGAGACTACGACAATGTATGTACATACGGAGTAGACGAGGATGGAATACCAGATGAACATGTGGACTGTGCAAGATGTGATGACGGCATGCATTGGAGGGGGCTGACGGGGTTGAAGTGCGATTTCTCGGAACGGCGATTGACCATTTGGAAGCCCGAAATAACGGTTGTATGTAACTACATTACCTGTTGGGAAATAAGATGATGACAAGGGGACTTGGGAAGGGGTGTAGGCGTGGGATGGAGAAAAGGGGGCAAAAGGGTGCGCCACATGGCAGCCGGATAGAAAGAGGAAAGATGGGCGACAGAGTCTCTTTTCTTTTTCCGTTTCTGGCAGGATATTTCTGTCTTTGAGCCATGCGCCATGGAGGTCGTAATTACGGAGTAATTGCGGTCAGCCAGGGACGTATGTAGTGCCGTGTTAGTATTCTTGATGGTTCGATTATGTTGGGACCTCGATTGGCGGCTCGACAGGGGCCGGGCTTATGTACGGAGTATCGACCGCTGTACAATGTACTGTCTGGTACTCCGTACTCCGTACTAGTACATTGCTCTCTGGCTGCTGGATGGGGCCGGGGAGCGGGGAAGGGGAAGGGATGGGTGTGTGATTGATGCGATGGATGGAAAAAAAAGAGCGCTTGAGAGTTTATCCAGCACGGCCAGGCGGCTTCTTTCAATTCCTCCCAGCCACCCCTCCCTGTGCAGGATGCCGTTAGGGTTGGGCGGTGCCTGAGATCCCGCGATCCAACGGCTCTGTGTGCGGGCAGCATCGCTGATGATGCATCAATGTGACAGGTATTGCGCATACAACTGTACGCATGTACGTACTACAATGTGTAGTATGTACGGGGTGCGGAGTACAAGCGAGCAGCTGGTAACCACGGAGCATCCTTGATCGTCTCTGTCCTGCGGTCCGTGTGGCATACTCGTTGCCTTGATATTAGTAGTATATCCGTCTTGTCCATCGTGTGGGTGTGGTGTTGCATCATTGAGGAAATGTCACGCACCTGTCAAGGCGGCGGGTTGGCCAGAACCAACCCGAGGCTGCTAAACGAGCATAAACGAAATCTACCAGCGCCCCCATTTCGAGCGTGATGCAGCAGCACCTTCTGCATATCAGCGTTGGTTTGGACAAGTCGCTGTTGCCCGAGTTGTTTGCCCACAGACGGGAGGCAATTGGATCACCTGTGCTTTCCGATCGGGTTGACTCGGCAAAGTAGGTTTGCAACAACAGCAATAGTAGCAACAACAACAACAACGATGAAAATAAAGGGAAAGGGGGAAAAAAGGGAAGAAACGAAGAAAAAAAAAAGAAAAAAAAAAGAGTCGCCCCATCTCGACTCAACTGCCAGCCATTCTTCACTTGCTCCATCCAAGCACTTTGGAGTCGCTACGGAGTACTTATCACTCCTATTCCGTCCTCATTCCTCCGTATCGTATAATGTCTGCCGCGCGCCCAGATAAAAATGGTCATCACACTCAGGGGCTGCAGAGCACCTCACTACATACATGCATAGCCGAGGCTACACAATCTACAAAGTCTTCGCCATCGAGACGGTGGGTGCAATGCAACTCGAGAGAAATGCCGACAAAAAGGCGGCTGCTGCGAATGGAGAATAGTATCAGAGACAAAGTAAAGTACTATGTACGAAGTGACCCCCCGGATGACCAGCGGGCAGACCAGACATGGTTGCCTTTTGGGAACAATGGCCAATAATAACTTGGGTGCGGCGACGAAATAAAGTAAAAAGAATCGCCGCAGTGTGGTAGCACTCCGTGATTGAAACCCTTTTATTTTTTGTCCTTTCCTGGCTTGTCTTGTATCGCGCCACGGATCTGTCATTCTGTCTTGCGGGGGACGAGGATGGCCTTCCGTGGAACCACCTTGCTCGTCACTGTTGCCCAACGACTGGTTTATCACTGGATCGTCGGAACCCCAGTTTGCCAAGTTCTCTCCCCTTCGCTTCTGGCTCTCCGTACGGAGTAAAAGATGGTAAAAATCCAATCGTCGCCTTGTCGAAGACAGTGCCTTGTTGAAGCCCCGGGGTACCCTGTCGCCCTCCCTCTCACACCCCTCCACACGGACAATCCCCGAGCTCCGCGCTGTCAGATTTGGTCCCCCCCCTCTCGTGTGCAACGGCGGAGTGGTACTCAAACACAGTACCGAGTACACATACCTGTGATTTGTACTCGGTACCGTAGTATAGTGTATTGTAGTGTACGTAGCGCGGCATCTGAGCACTGAACAAGCCTTTGGTGTCTGTCAATTGCAGCTGCCATCTGCGCCATGACCGCCTCGTCCGCCATCTCATTCATTCCCTGGCTGGGCTTAGAAGAGGCGCAACAACGTTGATGGGAGGGAGGACGGGGGGCCAAGTCCCTTCAGCCCCATGAACTCTGTCTCTGTTTTTGGTCCATGAGACCGCCGTGGCTTCTGAGAGCATCCTTCCGCCCACTCCCCTCGACCGACGACGCCTCTCCAGCGTCTATTGAGAATTGACTTCAATGTTCGCACTGACCTGGCACCACCCCCAGTAATTTGGTACGTACGTACATAAGCCGTTGCCAGCTAGTACTCCGTACATTGCCATTTATTACCAGACGCTTGGGGTCAGTGCTTACCATCTCGGCCATGTCCCTTTTTGCCCAGTAGCATTACCAAAACCCGCCCCGCCCCCCAAAAAAAGGAACATTAGGTAGGGCAAAATGGTGGCCGCATGTACTCCGGAACGACGTGTCTTCGGCCAGCATTCGGGCATCATCCACTCCACCAAAGAAAGTTGAGATGCCTGTCGATTCCAAGGTACGTAGTCCTGCTCCTAAATAAGCATCGTCTGCTGTTCATGAAACTTCTCTGCAAAAGGCCAACCAACCTCTTTCCCCTCCATCTCGGTCTGAAACACCTCATATTTGCGGAGTTCGGGCTAGGACTTAGTTCTGTTGGTTTGAACAATGCCGAGCGTGACCCATCTGAGCGACGTCTCCGGAGCACTTGGCAACAAGTCCGGCATTTGGGTAAAGTGCGTAGTAGTACTAGTACCGAATGCCCCGTACCATCGCATCGATCGGTGTGTTGATCGGCACGGAAGCGCTCCCCAGGATGGAATGGTGAGCCACCGAGTGGTGTTGCAAATTCTCGCAACTCGAGCAGTTTGCGCACGCATGGGGTACTATTGAATGCACCGCCATCGCCGTTTGGCGTTTAAGACTCCCATCATGCCCCTTTTGGTGTCTTCAAACATCTCCTTTGCAACCTCGAGCCTCCTCTCCAGGGGGAACGGGCACGGTGACAGTGTATTGTAGGCGCCGTCTGCTCGTGACCCAGCAGAGAACCATTGTACAGCTAACACGTCAGTACGAGTATCCAGGTGTTATTAGCGCCACCGCCATTGAAAAGAGTTCGTGCAGTTGATACGGGGTGGATCGGGCCGCCAAGTCGCGCCGCAACCACTTACCAAGCATGAGGAGTGACAGGTTTTAGCCGCGATACGCTGCAGGCTCCAGCCTGCTCTGCCTGGGTTGGATCAGCTGCATGCTTATCGAGGAAGCCCTCAGGGATACGACAGACAGACGGTGAACCCTCGGCCCCCAAGAGGCACAACTGTTGACTGGTCGTGTTGCGCTATCCAACACTTCCCCGGCGGATTGTGATCAACCCACCAACCAACCGTCTTTTGGAATAGTACTACTGCCTTGTCGTCTTCGTCTCGTCGACGGAATACCTGTCATCTGCCTCCGCCCACCCGAATTGACAGCGATTTCGGACAAGCCCAAGTTGTAGTTAAACTCCACGAGACAAGAGAATCCGGGTGTGCTTGACAGAATCAAAGGCCCAGAGTACACTGGGCCAATAACGGCGGACTCGGAAATCACTAATGTCCACCCGACAATACGGAGTACTAAATTCGGCATCTCGTGTCGTTTAAGTTTGTACATATGTGCTGCGTGCGCTGCTCTGGACGCACTGACTTAAACTCTCCTTGACAGGACGCTATGGCTCCGAGGTGCTTGAGTGGCGCATTCTGAGAGTACTACCACTAGTAGTATTGCTGTTATAAATCCCCGCCCCCTATATTCGTATCGAGCGGTCGGTAGAGATTTGTGTTCGAGATCTCAGCAGTAGGAGTACCAGACTCCATCCTGACAGAACGTACCATGGGGATGAACCAGGGGCGTTTCCAGTAGCCGCCAATCTGCCAGCCGAACACTTGACCTTGGGTGGTTGTCGGCCAACTTGCTGCTCGCCGACTCCTTGATGTAGTGCTCGAACCATCTAGTTACCACCGCAGCCAAACAAGGCCTTGATTGACAAAAAGAAGTGAAGTGGCATCTTCCTGTGCAATATACTCCGTGCTCCATACTGACTGGCCTAAAGTGGCAGTGCCAGCAAGACCATTGACCAGGTTTGTCCGCACACCCCTGCCGAGGGGACTAGGCTAAGCGTGGTCTAGGCGATCTTTCCCTCGTGGTCGATCTTTGGTAACTCTTACCATCCCGGGAGTCGCCCACCTGCTCGACGTCCGTTCGAAGCAACCCTACAGCCCCATCGGTATCGGCGTACCTGACTCTTGTTTCCCGCTAATCTTACGCCCTCCATGACGGTGATGTGGGTTAGAAATCTAGAGTGCATACTCCGCAAGACAGATTGCTTTGGCGTTTCGAATGTGGTGCAGGATAGCAACGCGGCACCCGGGCATATCATGCACGAGCCGATATGATGAATGATGTGTGTCAGCTCTCTTCGGCGCCATTGTCTTGGACCGATTGCTCGTGCCTGATGAGCAATCACAGCAGTAGGGGAAACAATGCTCGCTGCTTGGTGAGTTGCGTCAGGAGTGATTGGCTGCCATGCCGTCCGGTCATGCGGCGAGAGCACCGTTCACCAGCCTAAACAAGCATACATAAGCGACGGACCGAGTCAGGGTCCTTCCCACCACCTCTTGGGTGAGTGGCGCATGTCTGCAGGTTTTGACGTCTTTGGTGTGGGTATGGCGGAGAGCAACAGATCAGTATCCAGCAGATGCTTCATCTGAAAATTGGATCGTTTCGGAAAACGGCCGCGAAGAATCATGCAGCAGGGAATGAATCCGAATATGACAGTTGTAGAATTCCAATAGAATGCGTCAACAGTATTGTCAAGGGAGCCAGAGGAATTTAGCCAGCAATAGCGGCAAGTTGAACAGCAAGTTCATCTGGTCAATAGTAGAACAGTCGGGCAGACAGAATGTCTGGAGTGCAGCGACAAAGCCACTGCCAATGCCAAGAGATGGCGAAACGCAATGAGGTGGTCACGACAATCTGATTTTCCTTCTTCTTTTTGGTGTCTTTCCCAACGGAGCAATTGCACAGGACCCGGCGATCCCCAACCCAGGATCTGTCAGCGGAGCGGGCGTGCTCGATGCAATAGCGAGTCCACAGCTTCGCAGGAAGCATCTTTGAAACCATTGACACAAGACTGTTTCAGGTATAAGAGCCTCACATTACCTAGCAAAAAGACTTATTTCTCCTGGGGTAAACTGCTAACAAGACAGGACCTGGACCGATGTTCGGCAGTGGTTGTAGGTTCCTCCAGACAAGCCTGATGACGGCATGGGGGTCTGCAAGCTCGGTTGCAATTCTGTTTCCTGCGCCATTTATCGAGTTCGGTGGGGTTGGCCGGAAGCTTCCAGCAGGAAGGATCTCAACTCGGGCGGCTCTGATAGGTAGTAATCGTTGTTGATCTTCAAGGATCTTGGTCTCACGCACTGGCCGCGCCGCGGAAAGAGATCAGCCACCACACGAGCTACGCGTACTATTTGTCGAGTGGCCCGTTGCTCCCTGATCACTAGGCCGAGAAAGTGACATTATTAGGCAAAACTCCCGACACAGCTCTTTGTAAGGCTTGCAGATAGATGAACTGTACCCACCTTCTGTCAGGCATCTGATATTGGATCCAGCCATCCAAAATGACGAATTCTGCTGCCCGCTTCTTGGAGAGTTTGAATCTGCCCCAGGACGCAACACGGCTCGTCTAGGCCCCTTGGCCCCTTGTGCCGTATGAGACACCAGACACGACCCCGTTATGCTGAGCACTCTGCTCAAGATTTTATTTGGCAGTTGGTCAACGGAGAATCGTGGGATTTCCAAAGAGACTGATGGATGTGGGCCTTCAACTTAGTTAACCGGCCTCCAAGCTTTGGAATTCATATGTTGTGCATACGTATCCCCAAACTGATTGTCATGGCGCACCATAAATGGACCACACAAGCTCCAATCACTACTTCTTTGTTCCAGCTGGGCTGCGCACTTGGCTGACATGGCGCATTGTCTATTGAAAGCCAGACTGCCAGCCCCCAAGCAGTTTCGACAAAAGCCACGCGCCAGCCAAGGCTCGCATTTCGGCTGCCATGCGGTGAAACCTTTCCTCAACTGGTTAAGCCCTGTCCAGGATATTGGGCGAGGACAAGGAGTAACGTGCGACAACCGAGGGTTTGGGGACTCACACTTTGTTGTCGATGTTGACATCACAGCGTGGATAGATAGTATTTGACGTGGTCCCATCACATTGGATACCGCCCGATCTTTATGAGATGCCACGATCTGGGGTCTCCACCGTAGTCTGAAGTACTAAAGAACTACGTACCCTGGTTCCCTGGGGCCACCAAACCACGCAAGATCATGTCTGAATGTTCAGCTATAACCATATTAATACCGCACTAATATTGAACCCACAGTGATAAGAGGAATGGGTTGAGCCTATTATTTGGGGAGGGCGGAATGATGGTAGTACTTATGTACGTTTCGTACTCCCTGACGGAAAAATTCCTCTCCATGGTACTACTTCAGGCCGTGTAGATTGCTTGGCTTGACACTTCTTAAATGCTTTGAGCAAGAACAGACGAATTTTCTTTTGCGGGGATTAATGGTGGGGGCTCTACTCCACTGAGGCCGTATGTACATATGACTAGGCACACAGCTTCATGATCTGTCCGAGTGAGTGGGAGGCTCGAATGTTTCATCCTCGACCATGTGGTTGAAGTCCGGAACTAGTTGAGAACAAGATGCGAGCATGCGGCTGCTGCGTAGGTTGGATATTGATGGAATACGCCTGTATCGATCGACCACAGCTATCATGCGCTCGCATGGCGGCGTGTTGTCTGGAGTGACGTCTCTTGCCCAACGGCGCCGCTCACCTCGACGGTTTCAAAATTTGTATCACGTCGCCAGCGTGACATCAATCTGGTACACTCCCAAATGCAACCCCATGTATGTATGTATGTATGTATGTACGTACGTACGGGGCGCACACCAGCTTGGTTCCAGAAGCTTACTTTGTACCGCAAGACTCCGAGAACTGGTGCTCCGTATTGCTTCACGCCCCCCAAAATACGGACCGTGTTTGCCTACAACTAGCGGACATGGCTGCCAATCCAGGAAGAGAGTTGCCAAATCGTGCAGCTTTGTATCTCGACTCGGGGGTCTCCATCGAACCTTGGCGTCTGGGATAGGTGTAATCACCCGCGCTCCATTTCGGTGTCTGCTTCTAGTCGTATTGGGGCCATACCCCGGCTCTTCTCGAATGTTTCACATGGCCAAAGCCACAGTGAATGTTGGAAAATGCATAGCAAGTTTCCATCCATATGGAGTACTACTAGTACTATCTTCTCCTCGCCAAGGAGCACACAGAGCAGCGCTCGATTGAAGATTCATGTTGAAGAGGACACAATCTTGACTGTATGACCTCTATAACAGGAATTATTTACCTGGATAAAGTGGAATTTGAGGCATCTGTATTGCCTGCCGGCGTAGTTGATAATCGAGCTCATCGTTGCACTGTGTTCTCTGCGAGGAAATTAAGCCGGAGCCCCAGGCTCGCACCCTCAGCAAACCAAGCTCTCATTTGACGTGCCGCAAACGCCGTGGAAAAAACTTCAACGGTCCTCGTGCTCTATTGTGGGACTAGAAAATCTCCCTCGCCAGCCCCACTTGCCGACGCTTCGTTCGGGTAATGGACTGAATGATTTTGTGCCATCTTTTGTTAGCACCCGAGCGCAGGGCGTGGCTGACGAGTGGAGAGTCCTTGCATGGGAAGCCGTCCTCAATTTGAAGGATGATGATGGGGCAGACCCAACATCAACTGATTTTGTTCTCCCTCTGGGAGGAGGCGGTGGGAAGGGACCCAGTGCTTGATTTGATACACGGCTCACGACACATTGTCCCTCATGTATCGGAAACCGCTCTGGGTAAGATACGTGGAAAGCGAAATCGCCCTGAGCCTCCTGGAGGATATTCCTCACTTGTTGCGTGGCAGGCCTTGGTTGTTGCATACTATTATCAACATCCTTCACTGCCCCCGAGGCGGTGTAAATTAGTTGAAGGGGCACGGAGTGCTCCGTATGCATGATGCATTGAAGACGATAGTTGTCGAGGCTCAATGCGATGTCGTTCGATGAGCTGACACCCATGGGCTGGACTCCGTACTAGCATATGTATTCCGCAATTGCATGACTCTCTTCTCCCCATTTTGCTCAAGCCATTTCCGGTCCTCAGTCCAACGGGCTGCTCGCCGTGGAGCGATTGTAGCAATAGTAGGGCTATAGCATAAACTCTGGATCGAGTTGTGAGGTATCGCTCCCGCCAACAGAGGTACATGTAGGGTTCGATCGGCTGCAGGTTGCGGCCGCCAAAGAGCGGATCGGAAACGATGGCGAGCTTCTCGATGTGAACAAATCTGTACCTTGTGCAGTTGGCGCATCGATTGGCCTGGTTGCCCAGTACCTGGGGACGGGCGCGGGCTGGCGGGTCTCATTTACACACACCCAACAGAATGTGACGCAAATCGGACCTGTCCTTCCAACCCTACCTACTAGTGGTAGATGGGCACGGAGGCGCAATGGCCACGTGTGGTGCAGTCTCTGTGAACCTAAATTACTTTCTGTCCTCTTGTGCGGAGTACGGAGTACTAGTACTGCTCATTCTCTGGTTCGACGCGTTAATCGTTTTGTGAGCTGCGTGATCATGCTGCGCCAAGCCGGGGCGGATTGAAAGAAAACCAACGTACTGATCGCTGTCAGCTATACATATGGGTGTACGTATATATAGCAGAATATCGTGTGCTCTGGGCCAATTTACCGGCAACAGTCCACATGAACATGAATGAGCTTTATCGTCACTGCCTCTGTACGGAGATACTTGTTGAATACCATGTTAGCTGTTCCCTGTTCGTCACATGCGGCCCACATGTGGGGTTTCTCCGAGCCTAGAAACTCTGTGTATAAAGGACACCAATATGATGCTTTAATAATAGGACGATGTGACAGGGTGAGGGGTATTGAGTGCTTGTTGATGGTTCGGCGACTCATTTTGCTGGACTTTTTGAAAAGCTGCTTCAGTTGGTGGACCAACATCCCTAGCTCCATATCATTTACAATCCAGGGACCTGGAAATCTGGCTCGCTGCTTCAAGAGCTTGGTCTAGATATCAAAGACACAATGCAAATCCTAGAATCAATCCCTTGGAAAGCAGGATTGAATTCTGATGGATAAGAACGCTGGCAACAGATTCATCTGTCGCGTTTCTCCACCAGTCTGCATACCTGTTGATCGATGTGTTGGTGGTCTTGGGACTTGTAGTTTTCAGGACTTGTAGTGGCAGGGATCTTTGAAGCCCAAGCTGCGGTTGATACTCTGTACAGCATAATCGAACCAAGGGTTGCGAAATCTGACATATTCGAAGGCCAGCAAGGCTAATGGTATATGTACATATGCCTCAAGCCTTGTCCCATTCCACTCCAAGGAGGTTTGACTCTGCCTACTGCTCTTGTTAGCGCCAAAAGCTCTCAGGGGCATGGTTATGCGTGGCCTTCACCGACTGTATGTACATAGTTGCTGAGTCGGCATCGCCGAAGCACAGTGACTACCTACCTACCTAGGCAGGTAGGTAGGCTAATGTTGAGGGTGATACTGACATAGCATTCAATTTCGGCAAGTTTTTCATGATTGACAAACTCGCATTACTGGCCAAGTGTGTCCTGGATTGACGACCTTGTTCTTTTTGGTCTCGAAATTCTTCAATACTGTCCTGTAGCCTCTTGTGTGCCGAACGGGCCGCGACGCCAGTTGTCTTGTACATAGTATTATGTACTTAGATGCTTTGAGCACGTAGAACCGTCGTGTAATGTGGGGCGCGAAGGCGTTGGCCAGAGCTCATCACAGACAGCAATGCAGCGTGCGGTGTACGTTGTATTACCTCTGTGCCCAGTAAGCTCGAGACTGTCAGGCTCAAAATGAAGTAGTGTTCCCCGAAACCCGGCAGCGGCTTTATGTTCCGTGGCAACCCTGAGAGCTTAATGAGCCTCAAGCAGGAGACCGCGCGTTACCGGAGTGAAGTTTCTCAGGTCGCTCTTCGCTGTGCTATCACACTCGAGACCACACAATCGAAACGACTGAATGGAAAAGGCTGAAAGAATATCAGCCTGCTCCGGTCACTTTGGGTGGCCCTTGGGCCAGAATTATGAATATTCCCTCTCCCAGCGACCAAGCCCCTCCTATTTCCAACTACAGAGGTGTCGCTGAAGGGTAACTGATACCTGTCCGTTGCGAGTAAGTAGCCTGCTCCTTGATTCAAAGCATTCCGGACGTGTTCATCTCAACCAGACTCCTTACAGGGATCTGCAATAAAGAAAACTTGGGTGGGGCTTTGTTGGGTTGGTACTCCGTAGAGAGGAACCACTCTACTGGGTATCGGAGGTACTAAGCTTTTCGGTTGCAGAGTCGTCGCAGCAGCCCGATCAAGTTCCGAGGGGTGTTCCTGGCAGATCGCAAGAGCTGCTCAGGACTCCCCATGATGTCAGACCCCACGAATCCTACCAAGGGCACATGATTCACCAGCCAAGACAATGCTAATTTGTATGTTTCATGCCCCAGCATTATTCTTCCCTGGTTGTTGCAGATCGTGAAGCTATGTCAAACCTAGAAGATGACTGTTGGACTCTGGTCATAGGACTGGTCTGATTCCCTCCTGCCGCCGGCACACACTCTCTCTTTCAAGTTTTGCCCTGTGAAAGAACTCTGGTTTAGTGAAGATGTAAGAACATGAGAGGTAGGTAGCCTATGAAGGCACTAACACTAACACTAGGTTTCCTAAACATGATTGAGGCCGGCCTTGAACAAGACGCCATTGATGTTGAGGATGCTGTGTCGGTGTTATGTGGGATAGAATTCTCAAGTGCTGTCTTGTGTCTGACTCGATACAAACGTAACGGCGATCGGTAGTCGCGGCATTAGCAATGTACCTGAGGTGGCTAGGAGAGGGTACACAGTGGTGCCCTGGCCCTGCAGTAACTGTACTAAAGCCTTGTTGTATTAAACTTGGGTAAAATACCGTGTGCCATGACTCGCTGCAGAAGAAGCAAGGCTTCCCGGTGGCTGGATTTGACTACTCCACCAGATCTAGGAATTTGGTCAACAGGCGTACCAGTGACTCGACACAGCAAATACTTAGACAGAGGGGAAATTTTCAGCACACCAAATGATGATTTATAGCTCGGCCTGTAGAGAAATGAGGGTTTGCTATCACTAAGAGCAGAAGCAGAAGTAAAGTCGTCAAGAGCCCATCATCCTTGGCACTAGGAGAGCGTCAACTAAATGCCAGTCAGTTTGATTACCGGGAACGCTAAGATCCACCCCCAAATCGGCTATATCTACAGATTAGTGGGCTAAGATCGGCTGCTTCTTTGGGTCCATCGCGCTCGTCTTCCTTCAGTGACAACAACCAACTAGGGTCGATGTTCTCGGAAGCGATTGTGCTTTTTGACTGTTTTGTTGCTTCTAGCATCACAAGGCCAATACTATTTTCATGAAGGCCATAGCTGCTAATGTCGTGTGGTTACGTGCGAGGTGAACTGAACTAGATCCATATTGCAACCGTGCAGGTCGAGACATTCCGCCCACAGTTGCTCTGTGCAAAAAAGCAGTAGAGTTTACTTGGCAGTACCACGAGCATTAAGCCCACAGACAGCACCACATGTGCTGGAAGAGACCTCCGACGATGAGAAGCCTGGTCAATCTGAACTATTACATGTCGGGCGTCTGGCGGCATAATATATATTTGCTAATAAGAATGTAGTTAGTTAACGTATAATCAGAGTATAGACATCCGAAGCAGACGACTTGATGAAACCAAACATGTCAATGCCCTGGAGGAAGGAGGCCCAGATATGTTTGGCGTGAAGCTTCTTCACGGAATTGAGAAGATTCAGCTCAGTTCATCTTGGTTCCGAAGTTTCCGCATCTATTGTGACCAGGGTGTGTTGAATCAATTCGGGGACTCCCATTTGTGCGGCTGCAACTCATGTTGACCGCCACAACTGGTCCGTCTGGTGTACCCCGGTCACGCCCCTCTCGCGGATTGAGATGCTGTTAAGGCAGCCAAGCCAAGACTTCTCGTACCAGGAGGCACCTAGGATGTGCCATTAGCTCAGGCAAGAGATTGTCTGGTTGCACGTACCTTGCAACTATAGCTAATAACAGCCGATGCTGACGCCGCTCCGTAGTTCAGATCGAGCCATGACAAACATGTTTCAAACGGGTTTACATCGGTTCAACGGTGGACGATGTATCATCACGGCAGATGCTGAAATTGCAGGCCGCGCTGGGAGACTGCATATGCCCATCCGCTTGACCAAAGGTTGTAGACGCAGGACTGAACTGAACGATCTAGATGCCCAGATGTCTGGACGGTGGCAGTGGGTGGCACCTGCCTTTGCGTAGCCAATATTTCCCGAGGTAATCTCCTTTTCTGAAGCCACTCTGCAAGGCGAGCGGGAAGGAGCTCGAGCTCGAGCGCAGCAGCAGCAGCTCTCCAGCTAGCAAGGCCAAAGAAAAAGGCGACAAGGCCAAAGACAAATGCATCGCATCATGGTTTAGGTCACGGCAGAACGGGCGTGCAATTTGAGCCCTGAGCACCTGCGTCTGAGAACATGCCCGTACTCCCCAGCATCCCGTCATCAATAACCGCGGCGAGATACAAGATGCAAAACACAAGAATACGTCGGTATTGCATGCACGAATCTCCGCACTGCCGATTTGATCCCTGAGATGCCCTCGATCTCCCACACGCTCGAACGCCTGTACTCGGCGATTTCAATGTTTAGCACACCAACACACCAGCACACCCATTGTGCACATGCACTCCCCCGACACGCGGACCTGCACGGAAATCTTACACACACGCATCGGTTTCTGGGTTATGGGGCTTCACGCCTTGCGTTAGATTCGATACAATCCCAGATTTCTCGTCACTCGACATCCAGTCCGGGGTTGGCACACCTGATGCTCATGCTCATGTGCCCAATCCATGGTAGACAGAACCTCGTCACACCCACGCAATTTGGACAGCAATCTGCCTCCCACCAATGGACCACGATCTGGCTTTTCAACGGACCCCACGAGTGCACGCTATGGTGGTTGTGTGGGAGGCAGCCAGCCAAATCAATTAACCATGCAGCCATCCAATGAAGCAAACACAACCAACCATTTCACCTGTCTGTGTTTAGAGTCGAAGACAGCTCGGGGGGCCTTGACTTTTTGGTGAGCCAAGCACCCTGTGTCGTCTTATTTCTCAGCCATCCGCCACCCACTTTTAGGCTCGACAATCTCGCAAACTGGCAATCTGGATGGA
Organism: Metarhizium brunneum; assembly: GCF_013426205.1. Lineage (NCBI taxonomy): Eukaryota > Fungi > Ascomycota > Sordariomycetes > Hypocreales > Clavicipitaceae > Metarhizium > Metarhizium brunneum. The sequence continues at coordinate 3,704,994 of NC_089422.1, read as the reverse complement.
TGATCCATTTGCCGCACCCACAGCATCAACTCTCGTCCCACTTGGACCGCCATCAGAAGCCCTCTAGAAGCACGAATCTTTAACCGTCGGCTTATCCCTTGCCCACCGAGCGAGCCACCAGTTAGTTGACCGAGTCTGCCGTCATTGTCACGGCAGGAATAAACAGCATTCTTAGTTAGCGCGGCCGCTGATCCTTACACGCGACGCTCAAAGCTCAGGCGTCCCATGCCGGCATTCCAGTTCCCCGATGGTGATTTAGAGTCAATGGGCCGCGGGGTGCGAAGCTGGCCTTGGGCGTGCCACCGGGCCACCAGCGGTCCAACGAGGGCTGGCTCGATTTTGTAGGCTGGCGTGCGTTTGAAGAGAGCCAGAAGGGCGGCTCATCGATCCTGCACGCCTCTCGAACGGCCATCGTGATCGTTGCGACTCTTGGACTCCTGGCGCTGGGTGGTTCCCCGACTCCATATTTTGACCCCCATGTCGTCAACGGATCGATTGATTCCTACACGCACGCCATCTCCGGGGCCCTGCTGGTGGCCGCACGCCCTCCCAGCCCGGGCTAGTGATGACTCTGGCGCACCTCCACCATCGCCCTCCCACGTTGTATCGCGGCCCCGGCTACCAGGCCAAACTCGCTAGCAGCGCCCCCCAAAGCGCAGAGACAAGCACAATCCAGTGCCGCGGATCTCTCTCATCTGAGGACTCCACTCGGCCCATCTCGTTATTCGACTAGGACCCAGCCAAAAGCCCAAGCCCACCCTACCCTACCGGCGTTGCGTCTTGGCCAGACCCTTGTCGGCTGGCAGTTTGTTGCTCAATGACTCTTTGGCTCCCTGGCTCTGTGGACGTGGACCTCTCCCCTATGTAATATTGTCTGTATGTATGTACTTAGATTGTACGTGTGGACGCAGTATGAAGTCTCTGGGCTCTGGATCAAGCTGAGTGAGGGCTTGCTGCTGAGTTTGGCTGGCTGGGTCGACCCTGTCTGCCCCAGTGCCATCCTGGCCAGCGCCACCACGAGGTAGTGCCCATCGCGTCAGATCTCCTTCAACCTTGCCCCAGTCTAACCCGGGCCTTGGGTGGCTTGCTGGTACTATCGGTACTTTTTATTGTTCTATTGCTATTATTCCCTTTTCTTCTTCCTCTTATCCGTCTGCCTCCTCCTACCCTCATTATTTGAGCAGCCTCATCCCCTCCCACCCTCCGAAGCAGGATAACCTCTGCGACGATTCTGGATTTGGCCGCTGTTCTCCCCGCCGGTCACCGACGTCCCTATCCCGCTCTTGCTCTTGTCCATTTTACCCGACGTCGAGACAAGTGCATTATCCTTGGCTGCAGTCCGATGTGTCTACGGCCATAAATCTTTCGAGATCCTCCTTGGTCCGTTGCCACGCGCGCTATGGAACCAGGTGACTCTGGATCCCGCCCAAGGTGCGTTTTACATACGAGACTGCCTTCGCCCCTCCCTGCAATATTAACATACTTGTCGTCTATAGTGTCCATCCAAATCCTGCCATTATCACGGAACAACACCAGCGACACCATCAGCCCTCTCCTTCCGCCCCGCCAACCTCATATCAATCTCCGCGAGAACACTTGGAAAGGCGGTATCAGGAACAACACGCCATGGCCACGGCCACAGTCCTCGCACCAAGCTCTCACTATCCTCAGTCCTCTTCATACTCCAGCTATCCACAACATCAGACCGGAACAGCGCCGCCGCCACCATCAAACTCTGGCAGCAACATGATATCGAGCGAGCATCGTCGATCTTCTGACGACAAGGAACAGCCTGGTCGACAATCTCTGCCATCTATTTCAGAGGTTATATCTGGGACTAGGCCTGGCCAGTATCCCCCTCCATCCCAGCCGAATTTGCAGCCTGGTTCTGGTCTGCCCTCACCTTTTACACCTGCTCCTCGCTCATATTCGGAACCTGAGAAGCATTCGCCTCGACAGCTGCACACATCGTCAACATATCCTCCCCGACAGGAAAACTTGCCTGCATTCACCGATTCTCCTCGACCTCCGTTTAATGGTCGACACAGCTTGCCACCCGTTTCTGACCGCAGGCAAACTCCTCCTTCAAAGCCAGACTTTCCACAACATCGCCTTGCTGAATCTCAACAACCGTCGGATGCTCATGCTTCAAATGGCGCTTATGGCCACCCACCACCGCCAACCTCGCATCCTTATCCTGCGGGGCATCTTCCCCCCGGCCAAGTCCCTCTGCCTACGTATCCAATTTCACCTAGGCATGCTGTACCGCCGCCTCCTGGCCAATATGATGCTCGTGGACAGTCTGTACGACATGAAGAAGCTGAGTATCCTAGTCGGCCGAGGTTCGAACCCACCCCGACTCGACACTTTGAGCCTTGGAACTACCAGGAAGCCCTTAGCCATGTATGTTTGAACATCACCTGTCCAGTAAAATTTGAATAGACACTAATGAGTTTGGTTTGAAAAATAGACTGGCTCTGCCTCGCGAACCCTGTTATGTTTTGCTGAAGCCTATGGACGAATTGCGCAGGAACAGCACGGTTCTCACCCACTTCCCGAGCGATTACCAACTGAGCGGGAAGTCAACGATATGCTGGGGAATATCGACATAATTAAACGGTGCTTGGAGCAAGTCAGGGATGCCGTTCAAGTATCCATCCAAAACGAGAGGGCTAGAGAAGGCACCAAAATCAAAGGAGCATTCGAGGAGCATCAAGATGTGTCGATGTACGATAACGGAATGAAGTCTCAGTATACCATGACGGAGGTCAAGAAGCGTCGCGGGGTAAGTGACCTATCTCTTCGAACAGTGGTATTTTCATGGTAAACTAATAGCATCTACAGCGGGCTGCACCTCCTGGCCGATGTCATAGCTGCAACAGGATTGATACCCCCGAGTGGAGAAGAGGGCCTGATGGTGCTAGAACCCTATGCAATGCCTGTGGTCTTCATTATGCCAAGCTCGAACGGAAACGACAGCTAGAGGCCCGATCTCTGCGGCCAAAACCCGAGGATAGAAATTAATTGGGCGGCAATTTCGTGAGGGATTATCACATTCTTTTCCCTGGGCGCATTCAATCGCCATGTTGACGGCTTCTACGACAAATGAGAAAGTGTACGGCGACGTCTTAGTTTTACATCTCATCAATGACCAACGTTTTCTTTGGGGTGGTAGGACAAGGGTTCAGGCCTGCCAGTTTGATCTCTGAGCGACAGGATACTGGCGTAGCGCTGATGCCGATGCAGCCCTGTGTCACTATTCTAGGACCGGATGGAATGTGCTTTTTCTTCCGGCCACCAATATTGCTTTTTTTTAAGTCCTTTGTTTGCCACACATTTTGTTTTGTATATAGGTTTTGAAAACCTGGGATACCTCGGGAATTTTTTTGTCGGAGGTGGATAACTGGCATTATTGGCGTTGTTATATTTGGAATATTTTGTTGCAGATTACGACTGTCTCATCGTTTTGATTTGAGCAGCGACGGGGTATGGGCTGGACTCGTTTAGACAAAGACATGTTATACTCACCTAGTAGTAATGCCTGTACAGACAGGCCGGATAGTTGAATGATGAGAGAATAGCTTCAAAAGAGTACATACGGCAAAACACGACTGCAGAGTATCGATTCACTATCTGTCTGACCGGGTCAACTGGTGTAAGACAACCGGCCAACCTCCTATTGGCAATGTGGACACGTTGGAACGTAAATCTGTCTCACAATATGTGCAACATGCCCGGGGAAGATACCCGTCAGATAATTGCCCCAGCTGGCCTAGAGGTCCATTTCTCTTCTTTCGCGTCTTTGCCAGGCCTTGGCATTTGACTGATCCATGCTCTCTGTCCATCACAAGTGTTGCAACTGGACTTTGTTTCCTTTTTCTTCCCTTTTTGGTCAGTGGCTTTGGCCAACCCTCTTGCTATTTTCTCCTTGCCTCATTGTTGTTGGGTAGATGAGATGCGACCAACTAGAGCTGTTTACTAGCAGGGATGTTGGAAGATGAGAAACATACATAAGGTGTTGTTGTTGGTCGGGCTGTCGGGGACATTCGCCACGTCCCTTGTCTCATGTACCAGTATATTACCTTGACCTCGGGAATTTTGCAAAAGGACAGCAATCAGTTAGGAGAATGATAGAGCAGAAAACAGTGCAATCACGCCAGACAAGATGAGGCGTGCCATTTCGGTTAGCCGTACTCCGTATATGAAGAGCGATATTAAACTAAAGCCCAAAGGAGGCGTAGAGAGGTCGTCTTTGTAGAACGGGGGTTTGAGCGCTGCCACTAGTAACTCTAGGTAGTGCTATAATTATACATTCACGGATGAGGAGGCGGACAATCCGTAGCGGATTTAGTATCTGTTCGAACGGTCGAGCGGGTTTCATTGCGGAGCTATTTGTTGCTTGGCACTTTCGTCTTTCTGGGGTAAGGAGAGCGAGCTACTCCGTAGATGAACGGCTTCTAGCACGGAGCCCATGCTCCTTGAGAATTGACTCAGTTTAATGGACCAGGAAGAGTCTGTGCTTTTGAAAAACGTCCGGTGAAGTAGAGATGCAAGATGTGACGAACCGGCACCTTGGAATGGAGGCTACAACGATGCCGCGAGTTTGTAGAACCTGGATCCTGTTCCCTGTAGAGAGGTCTTTTGCGCCTTACGCAGGTTTATGATATGAAAATTGATGGCTGTTAGACAGCACCAGCCATTATCGGATGCGCAACTAGACTTGGGTAAAGACAAGGGGCAAAAGAAAACCAAGTGTATTATTTATGTACAATAAATTGTGTCATTTGATTGCTCAGATGTCGTCCCTGCGGGTCGAGGAGAACGAGAGGGTGGAGGGTTTCCGGGGTGTTTACGCTCAAAGCGATTGGCTTTTTTTTTTCTAAAAAAAATTAAAGAAGGAGCGAGACGAAATAAGAAACACAAGCTAAGCTAGTATTCGCGGTAGATGTCGCATCGTCCTGGGCCAACACATTAGTGTGCGCAGTTTTCCCGCTAGCTCTTCCAGTCATTGGGACATGGCGAGCGGCAAATGGGGAGTTAAGGTCGGTAACGCGCTCGGTACTTCTGTACGAGGTTAGCTGCGTCTGCTTTGTGCTCTTGGACTACGGCGATCAAGGACCCAAAATAGTCAGACAACGGGCATCAGGACGAGGACCAATGAAGCCCTGACTATATCAAATGCCCTCCCTTTGACCGAGATGTGGCTATCCTCGAAATTCAACCCCAAGATTACTCGAGAGTGAGCCCTGGTTTGTTTGCACCCTGAACAGTGGGGGAATGAAAGATTCTAGACACGAAGCCAATGGGCGACGAGCATGTCGTGATTGATGCAACTAACAGACGTTTGCAAAGAGAGACTTGTCACATCTTACGCGACGCATGGCTGGCAGAGTCACAACAGCCCTGATGCGAGGGGCCGCAACAACATGCATTCTGGCTGCACGCCATACGAGCATAGTATAACATGTCGCACATGTTACACCTCTCATCAGCGTTTAGACTTATTCTTCATACATAGTCAAGTCCGACATGAAGGATGCCTTGCGCCGTGACTCTTGAACCATCGGCCGTACCAGACAGGCCGGCATGCCGTCAACCGATGCCTCCCTGGCCGATGGGCTGCGAGAACAGGGATCCACGATTGAGTGCATGTTGGTCGTCGAGAACATGGACTGGTAGTTGACCGAAGCTCCAAAATATCCTGTCATTTTCAGGTACCTTGTGGTGAATAGCGCACGTGGGTGTAGATCTCAATGTTGCTCGGATAAAATGGCCGTGTCATGTCGGTGAGAGATCCCGTGTTCCTTCAATAGAATGGCACGGCTTTGAGCGTCTTTGTAAGCATGTAGGCATGTGGTTATAGTCTCACAAGCCCAGCTTCATGTATGGCATGTCAAACCGCCTTGAGTTTGAAACAACTGTAGAGTTCATTCATGCTGATGTGTGTTCAAAGAGGAATGGCTATTGCAGCTTTGCCATCAAACTCAATTGCCTGAACCGTGTTGGTTTTGAACGCGTGTTAATTAGTGAATGATAATCTACGTCTTGAGAGACATCAAAAATCCGAAGCGAGCGCAGTCAAATCCTGTTTTTGAGACCTCCTCAGTGAGGTATATCAGAAACATGCATGCAAGCAGGCACATCTTGTCTAGTATCGGAGATCTCTTGCCCTGTATGAGTGTCGTACAAGGCCCCTTGAAGGACAAGATCATCATTTGTCCTCAACGATGGTGTCGGTGACACACAGCGAAACCTAAAAAGGGGTTACCCGTCTCGCGTAGCGTCGGTGTTTGGCCAGTTCATTTGGGCATGTCCATGCGCCAGATGGCTCTTTACATCTACTATATGGACATGCGGGAAACCTCGCGCGCTTGGGGTGCTTGAAAGTATATAGTTTCCATTGCTACAGGACTGTTGGTTTTGTACTGTTTCCATGCCGCGGTTTTGGTCAGTGTTATTGTCAGTTGGCCTGGGAATTACTGTCAATTTAAGAACAATAAATTCGACATTCTGGTGTAGAGATTTTATTGGTCGAAAATTGTTAACGAAAATGGCGAGTGCTGCCGCTTTTTAGTCTTGAGACACATTTGATGCGAGAAAAGGATAATTAGCCAGATCTAGGTCTGGAGCCGTGTAATTCGAGGTCTCGGACATGTTTTGGCTCGGGATTCTCACCTCTCCATCTGGTCTCGGGGTTTAGATGTTCGGCTCCGCGCAGGTGAGACGTTGAATTCGAAAATGGCCCGTTGAATCGGTAAAACGTCAAGGATGATGAATGACCTTGCTCCGCCAACCCGTCAGTTGATAGGAATGGGGTGGTCATCCCATCATGCCAAGGAAAGAATAAGAATAAATTCGCAGGCTTGTTCAAAAATTGTACTCGTAGTGTGCTAGATTGCGTAGTTCCGCAGTCCCTCCTTTCTTGTTTTGTGGCTTCTCGTGTCTCAGCCGTGACTGTGAGGAGCGGGAATTCAAACCCTCTACCTACGTAGGTAGGTAGGTAGATAACCATCAACCCTCATGAAGTCCTTTCGTCGGCGATCGAAACGGGACAACCTTCGTTGCCTTTTGAACGGCAGCGAGTAGCCGATGTCCTGCCAAGGGCTTAGACAACTGTCAGGCAGCTTACTTCTTTGCCAAATATCGGCTGGTCTTGTGATACTCATTCCAAACCATGATCGGACTCGAGCGCGTTGCAGGGAATTGAACTGAAGTAGCAAGTCCACATAACATGCAGCATCCTCGTCCATAATGCGTTGATGGCCATATGCAAACCCTGGAGTTATGACATAATTCATCGAATGGTAAGTGCAGAGCGAATGGTGCTGCTGAATCCAGGCATTGCGATTAATAGTAGGCCGATGACAAGACACATACTACTAACTACTAGTACCAGACCCTTTGACCTTTGAAGTAGCGTGGCTTCCAGAGAGTTCTGACAAGGGATCATGGGGTGTGCGTGTTTCGGCGACGGTGTGTTTGGACGGAATACGCACATGGGAAGTGAGATCGACTCAGACAATGGCTGGATGCGACGGACTTGTCTTATACCGGCAGTACGGAAGACCTCCGGAAGGACTCATGAGATTATCTAAATTCCAACGCCTCTGTGACGAAAATGCCGTGCCGCGTGCAGGAGAAGAGGGGAAGAGAGGGAGGGGTTTTGACTACCCCGGTACGTACGGAGTACCTTCCGCCTTGTTGCTTTGCTTGGACAGGATGTGTAGATGAGGGGGGGACCAGACGGTAGAGAGGGAAAGAAGGGGATGGCTGCCGCTTCCTTGTCAAGGTTCCGTGTTTCATACTCAAGAGCTGACAGGAACTCGAGCACATGGTTTTATGTGGACTGCATCAACTTCAACTTGGCCCTTGGAATTGAGGCCTTCCGTGCAAGATCGTGGACATCTACGGTTCAGACGGGAGTGACGTCGTCCACTTGGTGCTATCCCGAAACACTTCATTATTACCCACCGTTCGCTTCATAGCAAGACGATGTCGGTTGACCTACTAAAAGTTCCTCCCCAGGCCGGTAAGTAGCCGAGGACGGAGTACGGAGTATGGAGCACAGAATACCCAGCCAGCTAACAGTGAAGTGTGTTCGACTAGGTGCACATGCGTCCGGTGTGATTCGCGTTCATTATCGCTGCTGAAGCCAACATGCACAAAATACATAGCTTACTTACCAAGTACTAGCACGCACAAGGGTCCTAAGGACCGAGGTTCACTTTCCGTCCTAATGTAGTTTAGCGGCGTCTCTCTCGATCGTGGATCAGATCTCCCTCTCACATCGAACACACAGCCGAACACACAGCCACCCTGGGCCGATCCTAGTTATGGAGAAAGAACGAAACGGGGTGGAGGGGTGTGAGGGCGTGGCTGCAGAATTTTTCAGCTCGTCAGACCATTTTCGTGTGATACCTGATGGATGGATGGCTTCGTACTCTGGGCGAGGGAGTATCAGTCAAAGCGTTCGACGACTGACCGACACTCTCTGGCCCGCCTCGTACAAAAGGTGTTGCCAGATAACTATACATACGTGGTTGTATCGTGGGATGACGGGACAAATGTTTAACAAACCATGGATAAGGCCAGCCGGGCAGCATATGTATGTGTAGGTAAGCAATCTCTCAGCCGTGGACTTGGCTGAGGAGAGTACCAAGCCATTGAGTCCGTGCGGAGAGAACAAGAATCTGGCATCTTTGGTCCGTAGGCTGACTACGGAGTAGGAATTGTGGATTGGTTTTCCCCGGCTTGCATATCAACACCGAGTGGTCCGGGGGACGAGCAAAATAGCCGGATCTCAATGGCAGGGGCCGCGCAAAAGCAAAGTAGCTCTTTGTGGAGCGAAAGGGTCGGCTTTCGAGGTCCCCTCTTGCCGCTCATATGTCTTACACAACCCTTATTTTGCCTCTCAAGCGCATGTCTGCCCGAGTCACCACCCGTGGAATCAATCAACACCAAACTCAAAGCCGGGTGCGCAATGATTGGGCATCTAGGCTCAGGTCAGCCTACATGCGCCATGGGGCGAACTACATACATACATGTGTCTTCTGTCTGTCCTACACACCCAAACACCCCAGCCAACATGAACGGTTGTAGAGAGACAGAGAGAAGCACAGCCCACATGTCCACCTAGGCAGGGGCATCTCAGACGGCAAGTACTAGTAAGTGGACTACCCATTTTGGCAATTGCAAGCGATACTAAGATATGTACGGAGTAAATAATAGTCGAAAAGGGCCCGTTCCGTGAGGAGAGCTCATGTGGCGTTGAATTGCTCCCTGAATAAGAGGGCTGTTCTAAAGGCCATGAGCGGCTTGCAGATCTAGTCAATATTGGACAGACCGTCGCAATGCAGCTCTCCATTCCGCTTTGTAGAGCATAATTGAACTCGAGGCAGCGCTTTATGAGCCGGGCAAATTACCCCGTTAATAAGCGGTTCCGTCGCCGTCGGTGTCAATTTATGCCGGTCTTCAAAAATACACTGCATACTCCGTACTTGCTGCCTCATAGACTACGCCAAGCCTTGAGTCCTCCAACGCGAATATAACCAAAGATACGATCCCTCGACTTTGCCGGCAGTGTTGGCAAGCCTTTCCCCTATGAAAAACACCACAGTACCATGTGATTCCATAATCGACATCTGCACGCCTAGATATGTACCAGGCATCAGTAACCCTTGTCGAGATGATCCCTTTCGTCCACTACGTTTGGTGGCTTCGATGGGCAACTCGGTCAAGATTTGGATAATTTTGAAAGATGTCGTTCAATATTAATGACGTGGTTCTGGCAAATAGCTGGCGCACCCGAACCTGATCCGTCTACAGATATACCGGTAGCACATACCCAGCCAGGTATGGGAAAAGCTGCGTCCTGCAGAGAGTCGTAAATTTGAACTTGGTAGCACTAGGGGCTATTTCCCTGGCTCTTTATAGAGATCGAAATCGACCATGTCTAGCACATGTTATAACCGGCATGGTCTCCTCGTGACGACCCTCGGGGAGGACAGTTTCCCCCCGAAGCTGTCCAAACAACTACCCTGTCATTGTGCTCTTGAGCTGGCGTATTGCCAGTTGGTAGGGCAAGTTGCTACAGGGCCAGAGGTATACAATGCACCGCTTGAGCATCTTGCTTTGGCTCCGCGGTCCGTAACACCTGCTGCAATCAACGACTGCGATGAACATGCGGGTTTCCTACGGCCCCGACTACCAGCCATTGGGGGCATGCCACATAATGAAATTGTATTCATCGAGACTGGAAGCCAACTGCCACCGACTTCTCGGGGAGAATGTCATTCTTCGGGTTGAAGCTTCTTGTTGACGTCCCTTTGGATCAGACGCTATCAAAGAAGTCGAATTCGCTAAAGCACGGTAATTGTAGGAGCTCTAGTGTAGATGCCACAGTGCTTCTAAGATGCAGTCACTACAATGCGGGCACTGGGATCGCGGTGGCCTTGGTTCGATGCGCTCTGCGTCATCCATGACAGCCCAAGAGATTGGGAAAGAGTAGTTGCTCTCATGCTAGGCAAATACACAGGCTTGTTTCTTGTAGTGCCTGCTGCGAGTACCGCTTCGTATCGGTGCAGTTTTCCCACGTCTCATCTCTTTGCAGTCTGTTGATGTCGACTTCCAAACTGGCAAATCGGAAAACCCTTGGTTCACAAGGCGTAGTAGGTGCCGTCTTGTGAACGCTTGAGGCTAATCTTGGAAGGGCAGATCTGTATCACTTGGCATGGGGAAAGCTTTCCCCATCACCACAGACTTGGGAGAGGATGCCGATAGGTATTGCTGGAGAAAAGTAGTATAATGGCACGACTTCAAGCAGATATCAGCATTACTACTATCGATTGTCATTAGAAATCACTGGTCATGTTTATGTTTGGTGGAATATCATCTTAGTCTGTGACTGGGCAGGTCAACTGCTGGACATCTGTGCAATATATATACGGTGCATTAAATCAGTTATATAAAGCTAAATATATCAGGTCACCGCCAATCATGTCCCATTATCATCCTACTACGTGGAAAGAGAGGGGGCAAAGAGGGGGTTTAGCGCGCTATTCTCTCCCAGGGGCTTCATTCTCTCCATCTATCCACTCGCTTTTCCTCTTCCGCGACCCGTTCCCAAGTTCATTCTCTTTCACGGCAGCCCATTGAGCAACCAAGTCACCATTACCATCCTCTCCATTCGTCATAGGGTCCTGGCCGCAGCCGCCTCTGAAACGACCTAAAAGCCTCGGGAGGCCGTGAATCCCAAGACCCGCAAAGTTCTTGCCGGCGCTCTCACGCTCGCCTATGGCGATGACGGCGCCGATGAGATCGTGGGTAATGGCATCGTCAATGACACTGTCGTGCTTGTAGCGCGGGTGGGCGGCGACAAAGTTCCGTATCCAGCGGGCTGTAGTGTCGAGTTCGCCGCTGGCTCGTTTGCTAATGAGCGACAGGTAAGTTGCCAGCTGGCAACGGGTTTCGACGTCGACGTTGACGCTGTCAAGGTAGCTTTCGACGATAGGGATCAGGCCCGGAAAGCCACCGTCAGCAGAGCCATTAATGATTTCATCAATGGACATTTCCGCGTATTCATCGTCAACGGGCAGGCCTGGCGAGCCGCTGCGGCTGGGCATGGCGGACCCGGGCCGGCTTTCCTCGCCAAAGGCCGTGTTGGCGCGGGACGGACGCAGGGGAAAGAGGTTTCTGCGGAAGTAGAACCTCTCTTTTAGGACGGCGTCGACGCCGTGGGCGCGCTCCATGTTCTCATCCACTTTCTTGATGGGAATGTAGAAGTTCAGGTCGAAGGAGAGCATGGCGCGCGTGACGAGCACCATGAAGACGGAGAAGGCAGCGTTTTCGAAATCAGTGACTTGGATCTCCATGGGGCGGAACTCGACGCGCCAGCCAATGTTGTTTTCGGCTGGCGGTGGCTTGAATCGCATATGTTGCCAGTTGGTGGACTGGATGTTCTCAAAGTGGTCCGTCTTGTTGAGATCGAGCTCCTGCAAGTCCTCCTCGAAGACGACGATTGGATCTCGAATGAACAGGTGCGCAAAGTGGGTGGCGAGGAGGTCATCCATTCCTCCTTCCATGAGCTTGGCCTTGATCTTAGGGTCAATTACCAGGTCCGGGTCCATGTATTCTGGACGGAGCCTGGGGTCTGTAGAGATGTAAGTCGAATTGGATGCATAGCGCGATTTGGGTATTCTCCACCGGTCATTCTGGAGTGGCTGCATGCAAAATGTTAGCCCGATTGATTATTATACTGGAAATATCGGTCGCCATCTGTACGTGAGCGGCCGGTGCTGTATTGCATACCTTTTCTCCTAATTCCTCGGGTGTTCTACAGTCAACTGCGCGGCTGATTTGGTTCCACCGGACATCTGTATTGGCCAAAAACCCCTTGTATATTGGTGTAGCAGCAGTCAAAGCCAGCATGATTGGTCCCAGTGGACTGAGCTGGTCGTACATTTGTCTGCCTTCGGTGATGTTCTTTGCTTGGAAAGTGATCTGGAGACAACAACTACCCATACCAAATGCCATGGCGTCCATGTGGATGAAGTCATCGGGAGCGGCACCATTTCGCACATCGTCATCCTCAGGCCAGTTGTGAAGATCGTAGTTGGCAGTCGGGTCCTTCCAAGGCGTCGGGGTGTTCTTGTCGTGGAATACGGGTACATTCACCTGCACCTTGCGACCACGACGCCATCTGATATTGGCAGCCAGGGTAGGGAATCGAATATGAGGATTAGCAATTTCGTCGGGAACAAACTGGGACCGAAGTTTTGATCCAGACGGCGGATAATAGGGGTCCGTGAATTGTCCGGGAACACCTATTTGCGGGAAAGTCGTCAAAGTAATGGGGTGCTCCTTGGACAACATGTGCTCTTTGGCGATCTTGCGACGGAGCTTCATATCAGGCTCGACATCAAGCAGTTCCTTAAAGCCAATACCCCATGGTTTTCCCGGCGTGGCTTCAAGCATGAACCGACCAAACTCCGGGTGGAAGACGGGGAGTGGATGGGATCTGTACGAAAAAAAAAACAATCAAGTGTCAACTACGATATCGCGACACATGCCAAGTGCGGTGTATACTCACTTGGGCTTTTCCACGGGACCATCCAGCAAAGCCGGGACGCAGCCTTCCTTGGCAAGTTCCTTATCGGCAGCCAGTGCCTCCAGAATCTGGGCCTGTCTGAGAGATAGAAGCACCTTTTCTTCCTCCTTGCTGTACGTGACGACCAGATACTCGACCTTGAAGAGGGTTAGCTTTGGGAAGCGAAAGGGTGGTGTGGCGTGCTATTTGGACAATCTCACCTCATCCCCCCATAGCATGGCATCTCTCTCCTTTCCTTTGGCCTTGTTCCATATCTCGAGAAGTTGCTGGCCGAAAATGTCAGCGCAAAGGGCGACGCTATACGGGAGGATACGACCAGGACGGCAACAAACCTTGATCCCCCATTCTCTAACCTGGTCGGCTCGCTTCTTTGCCTCGGGCCATTCCAGCGCAGTCCCAAGGGCTCTGTTATTCCCGTGTTAGTGCGGCCAATGCTGCAATGCCACCTTGCCGAGTTTCCGATTGGAGACTTACAGAAGACCCATGCTGTATGTTCAGATGAGATGGCGAGGGCCTTTGCGCCGATGTTGAAGAAAGATGCGGGTGATGGTGGGGTGACGTTGATCTGAGCGCGATGTGTGCTCCGGAATACGTCGCCTCGTGATATGCATGGGCTCCTTGGCTGTGACAATGCGATATGGTCGAAAGGACGGCTCTCCGAGAGTCTCTAGTTATGTCTGCGCAATGAGGCCCTGACGATTCCCAGGGCTTGAAAAGAGGAAGCGCTAGAATGAGATTCTCACTTTGTCCCCGCAAAATTGAGTGTCCCACCCCAAATCACCTCGGCCCTTGTATCATGGGAACGAACTCTGATCTCGTCCGCCGGTCTCGACGATCTCACTCCAGCAAGGGCCGCGCCGTTGAGATTCAATTGCGATGGTCAACGTCTGAAGCCCTGAGCGACGAGCCGGGACGGATAGAAAAAAAAAACTCTAATAATGTCTCTCGAGGCACCACCCGGCTTCGCACAGAACTTGGACATCGAAGTGGAGCTCCGTACGTACGTAGTCTGCAATCCACCGTCGCAATGGAAGAATTGGCAGATGCTTAGAAATCCAAATGGCAAAGAGTGGTTTGCCCAAACCAGGCCACCGTAACTGGCTATTTATGTAGTAAAAAATATTGGAATCGCTTATGGGCACAGGGTCACAGGGATAGCCTGAGAGGACGAGAGGGGAATAGTTTTAATAAGTCAGGCACGCGAGACTGGGGGTTGCGATTTTCGCAAATGCCAAAATGACGGTGCAAGACGTTCAAGGTTTCCTGCATCAACGTCATGCCAACAACAATCGGCAGCAAACAAATAGCTGCAGACTGGAGCAGGCAGGCAAAAGCACAAAAAAGCACGTCATGTACGACGGGCTTTCATCTTTTATGACCGGCCTGGTCAACTTGCCACGGCCCGTTGCATCGTGCGAGTTGCTTTTCATTCGAATTTGATGAAAAGGCCATGACTAACATTTATTATTGTGGCCTCGATTCTGTCATGAGCCGTGGTAACTATTGACTTTGACTGCGCATCCATCATCCTTGGCCGACCACCCGACAGACCGATGTCGCAATTGCATGCACTTCGTGGTGTCGCGTGCTGCCATGTCGTGATTGACGGCCAGACATTAGTGTGCCGGAGTCCAGTGAACCATGCAACGCCACATTGCGCGAGGACCTTTTCTTACCTGTTTCTATGCAGCACAAATGATAGCCTCTTCTTGTGCTTCTGCATAAGTCCCTGGCGTGCTCAGAATGCCGTCGACACACTGGTTCGGCTGGTGGCCTTGACAGAACCACCGAAGGGCGCCGATAGTTGATAGTTGATGTCGACAGCCAGAACCCCGTAAACACTAGGTCCTCCTCGTCCTTGAGCGATTGCACTAGTACTAGTTCATTGATAGGATAGAGATCGGAGCTGGACACCAGAATCCACCAGATCTTTACAGTAGCAAAGCCTCGAGCCTTTTGTTTGGGCGCCGCCTGCTTTGCTGGATCACACACATCCCGTAAATTCGTGGGGAAGTGTCAAGCTGATCGACGGATGGCGAACCGGCAAATGAAGCTGTTCCATTATTGGTATGAACCCTGTCCGACCATAAGCAGCTGGGCTGACTGTAGCGCAACTCGTCACTGTACGCCATACAATGCGTACGGAGTACTTCCGAAGCCATGTTGCAATCCATCCAATACGGAGTTGTATACTCCGTAAACGGAATGAAAACCGGTTGGCATAGTTGGCTATGGCGAAGTACAACGCACCGCACAACACCAATTCTCGGACACTGCAAGATATTAGCTTGTGCGTCAATTATCTAGCATGTACCAAGGTGAATATTTCCCGCTGCCTAGGCTCGAATGCCGGTTGATACATTGAAACGCTTCCCTCGGGTACTCATCCACGTCACTGGATGGTGGGACTGATTCTTACTTAGATCCCATGTGCCTACCCCACATGCGAAATTGAGCAGATACAGAGATAAGAATGATGAATGTATGGATCGATGATAGTGGTGGACAGGTGACAGGTGGAAGAGAAGCTTGAAGGAGGTGGTATAAGCTGGCGGTGGTGACTTTCGCTAACAGGGAGCCTCGCATTTTGCATTGCGTTGTTTTGACTGCGTGACATTCTCATGCCGGCTTGTGGTGAAGAACTGGTACGAGAGCGAATGCTAGTATGTAGCATCACTTACGTATGCGTTGCATGATTGCCCGCCCATTAGGCTGCCCAGTACTGTGTCCATGGCATAAGCATTGATTGTCTCGTATTAGCGTCTCGTACCTGGACAGTTTCCTGCCCGCTGTCAAGTCCCCGTCATGCAATATGATCAAGGTACGAACGAAATATTGGAGACAGTATTTGTACATACCCCGATGCAGACTGCGGCCATGCTTCGAGTGTTGCAAATGAAGCAGCTTACCGGCCCAAGGCCCTCAAGATTCGGTCAAGAACATGACTCCATGTGCACCTCCTTCCTGACGGCTAAAAGCATCGTAGTGTCTGCAAGTGCGCGATGGCGTGGTCGCCTGAGAGTGGGAGGGCCAAACCTTGGTGATTTGGAACGGGAGTATCTGAGGTTCAATGTTTGGCTTGGGTGGCTTGATGTGTGCAGTTGCTCTGATGCTATGCTGCTCTGTGTTCAAGTTGCCTGGCTCGATGTGAGGTGGGGACCTCCATGTCCAATGCTCTTTCCTCTGTGTACTCCGTAGTGGTGCGGTCCTTGCTCCGGAGCGGATACTAGGGTACCTAGATGTATGTATGGACTTTAGGCACCAGAAGTAGTCTGGTCTGGTGCCATGACGGCATAGCCTGCTGCCCGTCCCCTAAACTCTACTGAGTGACTGATGCAATGGAGCTGCTGACCACCCCGCTGCCACTGTCACTCTGCCTGCTACACCCACTAGTCGACTCCAGTCGTGCCTTCCCTTCCCTGGCCAAGGTGAGAGTTGAGTGCTCCATGCCAACCAAGTTCTGCCCAACCACACATCCGCTTGACCATGTTGTACGTCTCGCCGGCGAATCATGTTCGACTAGACCACTAGGTAGACTAACAGACCACCAAACCGTCTCCTCTCTCGGCACATCACCGACCCTCCATCCCGAGAAATTCTTTTGAAAAGAACACCTTAAATCAAGCACTTCCAGTTGAACTTTTCGATACTCTATCCTGGTATCTCTTCGAGCTCCTGCGACTGCTGTTTCTGCGGCTCGGTAGCATTCAAAAAGCGTTGCCTGCTGCCACAACACACTTGACTCGACAACAATCTTGACGGACACGGCTGGCCGCACGGTTTCGTCGCACCTACAATACGAGCTCGAGAAGAATATTCTACGAGATAAACACCATTTATCACCATGAACCCTCATCAGAAGAACAAAGTCGACGTCAAGGTAAGCATCAGTCGAGCCATCCCACAATTGTCATGCCACTCTTGACCGACGCTGCCATGTTTCATCGTCACCCCGCTCTCCTGCGCAACGGGATGCTTTTCCCAAGTCACACAGGACGTCATGGCTTGCAGAAGGCCTTGGGCCTGCCCTGCGAGCCCCTCTGTATACTTGGAGTCAACTGCTAACGGATAATTTAACTCAAGTCGCTCTCTCCTGAGGAACAGCGCCTCTTCCGGCTCTACGGCAAACTCCCCTCCCGATCTGACCACTTCGCGAAGCACCTCAAGGACCGCAAATACTTCGACTCTGGCGACTACGCCATGTCCAAGGCTGGCAAAGGCGATGGCGTTGATGCCGGTGCGGTTGGCTCTCAACACCCCGTCCCCGAAAACATCCCCCACCTTTCGTCACCCATCAACAATGGAGCGAGCATTCCAAAGCACGGTCACCATGGTTCCATCGCCGGCATCCAAGCGGGCAGCCCAGTCAAGGAGAGCAGCTTCCTGCATCGTGAGACCAGTGCAGAAGACGCCTCCACAGGGGATGATTCAATCCCTTCCAACAATAAAGAGAACGTATCCCTTACCTCTGCGCCGCTGCAGTCCAACGAGGGTATTCCGATTCGCCGATAGCTCATGAATGAGAGATAGTTATACCACTTACGAAAATAGCATGAGGGGGAGGTGTACGTAACATGAAGCTGTTATACTTTTACGCAGTGCTACGTCCGAGACGACACGACTAGCCTTTGCTTTTTTTTTTTTTTTCCTTTTCTTTCCATTTTGTCCATTACTAGCTATCTTACTGTTGTTGCGCACACAGGTTTGGCAAAGTTGGCGTTGGGTTATGGCACTGGTGCTAACCGCCGGATTTCGCTTCTATTCATGAGGATATCAAGAGAGAGAAAAGTTGAAAACCCCGACCACTGAATTGCTCCGTTTTGCCTGCCTTGACTATATGGAAGTGTTCGAATATCTGCCAAACCGTTTCATGTGTATGCTGTCTGTTGTTGCGTTGCAAGGGCTATACTTTGTTTGTCACAGAGGAAACTTCAATGGGCTGGGATAAAATTGCTTGGATGTACGCCGGGGCGGGTGCTCGAACTCCGGTATCAGGCATGACCTGTATTTCTCGGTCTGGGCGGATGTCGAGATTAAGGTTATCGGCACACAGCGCAGTCATTCACTTTTGCACTTGGGCTCTATCTGGTCGCAAGTATGTATGTGTTATTACGAGTTTATGAACCAGATGTCGGTCGAATTACGAATGCTGCATGTGCATGTATGATGATCGAGGATGCGTGTTTTTTTTTCGAGGCGAAATTCTACGCCAGAGCCTTGACAGCCATCTTCTTGACACCCTCAAATGTCTTGTTGCCGCCAATGAAGCCGGCCGCGTGGACAAATACACAACCCTCAATACCTGAAATACCGTCCAGCTCCTGGTCGCGGAAGCCTCTCCACGCCTCGGGCAGGGGCTTACGGCTCACAAAACTATCCTTTGACTCGGGCACACACTGGATCCTCCACTTGGCGCCCGGCGCAGTCGACTCCGGGTACAAGACGTACAGAACCGTGGGCTTGCCATCCTCCAAGGTGTACAGGTGGTCCTTCCACGGCACGCTCTGCCCCTCGAAGACGAGCACTCTCCCCTCGGGATCGAACTCGGACCTCTTGTCGAAGGCTTTCTGGACGACGGAGCGAGCCGGCAGCCAGGCCGTGGCGTAGTAGTCCAGGTCGCGCTCAAACTCCTCCCCGATGCGCAGGCTCGCCTTGTAGAACCTGGCGTCCTCGGCCTCCTGCGCCTCGTCGGGGTCGCTGGGCCTCTCGTCGTTCCAGTTGGGGTTCAGGCGGCCGACGACGGCGCCCAGGGTGAAGCCGCCCTCGCTGTAGCGCTTCTCGAGCCCCGCGGCGGAGATGCCGGCCGGGTCGTAGACGCTGATGCCGTTGTCGTGGGCGTCGAGGGCCTCGACGAAGCTCTCGTACAGCTTGTCGTGCAGCAGGTCGACCTCGGGGGCGTCCTGGGGCACGCCGGCGCCGAGCTTCTGGGCGATGATGGCCTTGCCGAAGTGCTTGAAGACGAGGCCCGCGCTGGAGAGCTTGGTGCGGCGGCCGGGGAAGGTGGTGGTGAAGCCGCGCTGGTGGTGGTCGTAGCGGTTGCGCTGGGCGTCGTACTCGCCGCCGACGTCGACGACGGTGTGGCAGGCTGCGAGGAGGTCTGGGTCGCGCGTGCGGATGAGCGGCGAGTCGTGGTAGGTTGGGAGCATGCGCAGCATGTGCACTGCCAGCGCTTCGTCGGCGTGGAAGTGTCCGTTGTGGGTGCCGATCTTGGGGCCGGTCTTGAGGCGTTTGGGGGCGGACTCGGTCATGGTTGTGACGAGGCGACGGAACATAAACTTGTCGTTGGTGATCTTTTGGTTTTTTTCTTTCTTTTTTTCCTCCTCTTCTGGCCTGTTTGGGGAGGCAGGCAGGGCGTTGGCTGTTGGGGAAAGTCGCGAGATTGAGAATGGATGGAGTTTTGATGGTGGGATAAGCTTGGGGTGGGTCGGAGCTTAGCTGCGGGGCCAATCAGAGGTTGGGAATTGGAAGGCAATGATTGTGAGCTGTTGAGGTGAAGGTTTGGTGTTTGGGCATTTGGGGTTGGTCCAGTTACAGTCTGGCAGATATTTGCCCGCTCAGATATACCGACACTAGTAACATGCTGGAGTATTCTCGTATGGAGCGTGATAGCCAGGTACCTTCTCTGGTTAAATACTTTTTACCTCCTATTGTCGTCTTGAGTTGATGTATTTGAGAGCGTATTACTCCTTTCTGCGTCATTTTTTTTTATTTACTTTTTTTTGCGCATCATATTTCCACATAGAGTTGCAGCCCTTGATTCATTTACAACGGCCTGGTTCAGCACCCTTGATATTCTCTTCCACCCTGCGCCATCTCGTCATCCAATCTATTTTCACTTCGCATCCTTTCGCCCAATACCACTCATATCCATGTCCTCGCCCTTCGTTGCCGGCCCTCTCAATCCTGACTCGGCACCCTTGTCGGTTCCAACATGCGCCTCTGTCCGACCAGCACCAACGTTGACATTCCTCGCATCCGCAGACTGCCAGTCTGAAGCGGTGGGCGGCTGATCGGGAAGAGGGAGGTTGGCTTGCACCTCGGCAATCTTGTCGGCCTTGGATTGGGGCATTTTGAATTCTTATTTTTGTGTTGATGATGGGTTTTTGTCTAGACAAGCTTGCATCAGTGTGGTGTTGTGTGTGCTGAGTCTCCCGGCCACTTACATGGTACTTTCCAAATGATGCTCTTTGGACAGGTGATTATGGGATCAGAATTGGTGTTTACTCGTTTAGCGAATTCTTGTTTATATATAACGTATATGTGGAGTAGGTTATTACGAGATATGACGGAATGTTTTTTGCTCTTTCTTTTTTCGCTGTTTATTACATGGCAACTGTGACGTTTCCATCATGGCCTACAGTTTGCCCCCGCTGACGTCAATGACATCTGGTTGTCTGGTAACTCCAGAGAATTGCAGCGGGTGCTTCCCCAGTGGCCGGAGGAGAGCTCCGGTAGGCCCACTGCTTTGTTGCGGGTGGGAGTGTATCGAGATGATAGCTTGGTAGTGGAGGTACGTAGTTTTTTTTTTTTCGAGTTGGAAAGAATCCAAAGCTGGTAAACATGTACATTCTGAGGTAGGTAGTTCTGTCCCTAGAGGGTAAGTAACGGGAGTCTAAATTCTGCTACGTATTTTTGTAAAGACACACTAATAAGTTATGATGCTGAAAGTGCATATTGTTCCCAATAAAAGCTATCTTGGTAGAACTCATATCGTGAATCTGCCACTATAGCCTAGGTGTGAGGAGATATCACTGCTGAGTCTAGAAATATTTACGGGAAGCCTGGAGTTTGGATGTACAACGAAGGGTTCTAATTGGATATGTCAACTTATCAGAGATGCGGAAACTCCTGTGAGACTCTCCCGCTGGCTTACTCATGCGGGAAGTCGCTGCCGTGAACCCATGGTGGTTGTGAGAAGGTTTGAGCCTTGGTCAGGAGAACTGGCCAGAGAGTACGCTCGTTTCGCAAATTGATACCGATTACCCACATTTGGAGCTTTTGAGTGGCGAGTCGTGGAGTAGTTTTAAACAAACTCATTATTGGCGTTTCAGTTCTCATCCCTCTGAATGTGCGCAGGTCCAATTGATGTATTCAACCCACTTCTTTCATGATACTTAAAGATACTTTATTATTAAGTATAATAAACTAGTATATTTTTATATACTTATGTATCTTTAAAATTTAAGTTACTTATTATTGGCTAGAACCCTGGCCCGTTACAAAAATTGGACCTGCGCACATTCCGAGGGATACTGTCACTTTAGCATACTACCCAAATGAAAGAAGCCAACTCGAATATTCGACTACTCCACTAGCAAAACTTGATGAGAGAAACCCATATGTCTGGGTTTCATATTGATTCACTTCGCCACTTTTGTCAAACCCAAATCCATAAGTGACTCTAGAATGGGAGCCCTTTCTCTCTGGGGAAGAAACACTGCAGAAGAATAGAAAATGAAAAATGAAAAAAAAACCACCTAAAGTCCTAACCAGATATCGCAAAAGTCCATCTGCGGAATGAAAAAACGATGGCAGTGGCCTTGTCAAGCAGATTTGACCAAGACATGCGCTCGCTCCAGAACCACCACCTCATCTTCTCCACGAGATTTGGCATGCTTCAATAGGGCGCCAAAAAAAGTACCTACAATCACGTTGCCTGCATCTCCATCACCTTGAACCTCGACAGCCTCTGCTGGGATATCAGGAGACACGATTTGCCCACGGCCAATCATTTGACATTTGTAAAGGTCCTTTGATTGACGCATGGCCAGCCGAAATTCTATTGCTTTTTCGCAGACGTCGCGGATTTGATTACGAAGCTGTTCCAGCTGCTCCTGGCTGCAATTGTGATGAAGAAGGGGCTTGAGCGTGAACATCAAAAGGTCGGAAGCTTGGCAATCACTAAGAGACGAGCATTGAACAAGCTGAGCACATTTCATCGTTGACAGTCGCCAATTTGTGAGTTGCTCATCTGGAACTTGAACCCTGTTAGTATCGAGTTCTAGGTAGCGTTTAAGACAACTCACCTCCTCGTTGGACTAGAAACTTTTCCATTTCTCGCGAGTAGGACTCCAGAGCATCGCATGTGTTGTTTCCACCACCTCCTAGGTTCATTACCTGACCAAATCCAAACAAGTTTCTATTCAGTATGTGATAATGAATGTAAGAGTATAGTTTTGCACGGAGAATGTGTCTGCGATTGTTGAGCGGGGACCTCTGCCATCGATGATGGAAGTTCTTAACACTCGGGTTCAACCCAGGCGTACAGGGGAAAAAATTGACTTGCCAGTTTATTAGCCGGCTATGTGCAATGGCCAGGAGTTTCTGGCGTATTCCACGGAACATCTGGACGATTTCTTCATCACTTCTCACGTCGTCTTCCGAGTTTTGGAGAATCACATTGCGAAGCTTCAGTTCCTTTGCCTTGAGCTTTTTTATTTGCGTTTTCGCCTCTTCCAGATTCTCGGTCATGCTGTTAAGCTTTGCGGTTTTTTTTCGGATTTTGTCCTCGGCGATTTTAAGCTGGCCCTTGAGCTGTTCTACTTCCTCCCATTCGATGCTGTTCTTGGCTTCTTCAACGATAGAATGGATCTGTTTATTCAAATCAGCCGCTGTAATGATTGAAGCAGGCCAGTCTTGCGCAATTACCTGAGAGCCGGATCCCGCTATCGGCGGATCAGATGGTGAGATTTCTAAAGTGGGCTGGGGACTGAGCATGTCAAGTACATGACTAAAACCTGTCTTGATAACGTTGTCTAGCTCGCAAAGCTTTTGGAGAACTTGGATTTCGCTGTTGGGCTCAGGTAACATGTTATGGGTGGCCATATTTCCATAACTTCTCTGCTCGTCCTCAGCTATTACTGAGGAACTTTCAGTGAAATCCATATTTGGAAAGGCGAGAGATAGCTGATGGTCTAGTATTCGATGGCGTAAATAAGGGGGAGATGCTCGAGAGTCTTCACAAATGAGGAGTTGTTTTGGATAAGAAATTTTCTTGAAATGGCCTGGTTTACTGTTTAGGATCACTGTTTGTAGTCGTTTCAAGATGAAATGAAAGTGAGCGTAGTATGAGAACCAGGTCACGCCTTCCAATAGTCCAAACCATCTGGCTGTCAACTGTCAACTGTGAGTGTTGCCAACATTGAACCAGTTCTATTTTTTTTTCTTTCGAAAGAAACATCTAGATGCCAACATCTCGACTTCCTGACCTTCTCTCCAGGTTAAGGATATTGCACTTCCTACACTCAAGCTAGCTACACAGACTCCTTGTCCGGCAACAATACACGGCTACCTGCCGTAAAGATCTCTGTTCAAAATGGCACGAACAAAGCGAAAGGCGTCTTCCATATCAGACGAATCTACAGATGAAATGCTCATTATAGCTTTGGACTTTGGAACTACCTATTCCGGTGTGGCTTATTGCTTTGCAAATAAGCGCGACCCCAAGCCTGCGGCAATCTTGGACTGGCCAGGTATTGGGGCTAATGTTGATTCTCTTATATGTCTTAAGTTACAATTACTAACATATATACCAAAGGTACCCGAGGCATGTCAGTTCCGAAAATCCCTACTCTAATAAGCTACGATGAAGCGAAGCTCAGTGACTTCAAATGGGGGGCTTCAGTTGAGGATCCATCTACCGCAATAGTTGGCATTAAACTTCTCCTTGACCCATCTCAAAAGCGTCCGGCATATCTATCCCCAGAGAATGTGCAGAAAGACCTAAGTTCATTGCCCAAAACTGCGGTGGAAGTTGCGGCGGATTTTATTGGTAAAGTCTACCAACATGCTCTAGCGGAGATTTCGAAGAAAGTGCCTCGGGGATACATGGAGCTCTGCTCCAAAGAGTTCGTACTGACAGGTAAGACGAACCAATCTTGTCCAAGAGAGATTAATGTTTGACCCCGGAATTTTAGTGCCAGCTGTGTGGTCTGACGCAGCCAAACATGCAACCATGCAAGTAAGTCTCAACATGCGAATGCGCCGTGCTAGTGCTATAATTGAATCTTTGTAGGCTGCTCAAACCTCCGGAATTCATCCTGTTACGCTTGTCAAGGAGCCTGAAGCGGCGGCTTTATATACGGCTCAATCACTTGACTTTGCTCTTCAAAACGGCGATGCTTTTGTCGTTTGCGATGCCGGTGGCGGGACCGTCGATTTGATCTCGTACGAGGTAGAGGCCGTATATCCGTGCTTAGAAGTCAAAGAACTGGTCCCAGGAACAGGTGAGGCGTGCAGTCTCCTATGATAATAAGCATCACTAATGAAAGCATCAATTGATAGGTGGAATGAGCGGATCGATAGGCCTGAACCAGAGATTTGTAGCAGCCGTTCAGGCTCTCGTAGGACAAGAACAGTGGCAGACTTTGCAAGGAACCACAGGTTGGGCAAGTGCACAGCGACAATTCGACAAGGAGATCAAAAAAGCGTTTCGTGGGAGTGCAGACGAGGAATTTCTAGTCCCGTTTCCACTATCTCGCCTCCGGGATGATCCCACGAGAGGTTTGGTGTCGAGCACCTGGAGAATGACGGGGTAAGTGAGAGCAAGGCCCAGACTCCAGACTATCATCCGGGTATGCTAACTCTCAACCCTCCAGAAAGGATGTACAACTCATATTTGAACCCTTGATCCAAGACATTATCAATCTCATCGCAGAGCAGGTCACCCAAGGCGTAATCAAGCGAAACGGAAAAGATGTTACCGTGAGAAGAACCCGTGCTGCTTATTAACTGAAACGATCCGCTAATGTTGAATAGGGAATAATGTTGGTGGGGGGTTTTGGAGGAAGTTTGTATCTGAGAGACAGAGTTGAAGCCCATTTCCCAACCATCTAAGTCCTCCAGCCAGAGGACGCATGGGCTGCCATTGTGAAGTAAGTGCTACGCTGAGTGAAAGTGCGGAAACCAAATAACCAATGCCGTATCACAGAGGTGCTGTGCTCTCTAAACTTCCCGGCCAGGCTCGAGTGACGAGTACCTCAGCAACCAAACACTACGGGACACGGGGGCGATATCCTTACAATGCACTCAAAGACGCGGGACAATTGACGTTGATCCGTAGAGATGGATCAATTGGGGTGAAGAAGGCGAGTACTTGATCATTGCACTGGTTGCCTTTAGGATCCGATCTAATTCTCTAATTGAAGATGACATGGTTTATTGAAAAAGGAGACGATATTCAGCGCGACCAAAAAATCAAGTTTCCCTTTCACAGAACTGTAGAAAAGGGATATAAAAAATCAGATCTTATTCACCGTAGTACCCTTTACGAATGTCAAGACAGGTAGGCTTTCAACCCATTTAACGGTATTATTGCCGCTTACAAATGAATACAGTTCGGCCCCGGTCTACCCATCCGCGGCGAGAAGTATGCAGGTGAATTGCTCAGTGCGATCTGACCTTACCAGTTTACCCAGATCTCACCTGATCAGAAAGAAAGGTTTGCTACAAGTACTTTGTTTTTTTTTAACTAAACGTTGACTGACGTATTTCTTTAAGACCCGCATGGAGTGACTTAGTACGTCTGACGACCAAACCCCGTGTATTACCAAATACCACGATATTATTTTAACATCTTTATTTATAGCTACGAAGTCAACTACGATCTTGTAGTCTCTCTCGAGTCTGCGATTATGACATTTTCTCTAGAAGTTAATGGTAAAACCATGGGATCTGTCAACGTCGACTACAAATAAACCCCCAAGCATTTTAAAATTGTTCCTATTCCCCGAGTTTCTAACCGCACTCTATTAAAATGAGATGTCACAACAAGTATACAGACAGAATGTTGTTGTTGCTGTTTTTTTGAGAATTGACCGCGGATGTTTTCTCTTACTACAGAGCCCGATCGGAGGCTAAAATATGCGTTGAGGAGGTACAGACATCGTGGTTCTACATTTGAGATGCAGGTTTCGTTTTGACGTTTGATAGATCGTAAAGGCAGGTAGACTGGCCCAATGGATACGAGTTGCACCAAGTGTTTACCATAACTTACACATTTGAACGCGCTCCAACGGTGGGAGGCAAAATGTATTTAACCAGATCAGATACCTGGCTATCACGTTTTATACTATGGTATATCACTCCGCGGTGGGAATAATCTAGTACGTACATGGTGCCGTCATTTCTTTTTTAACTAGTTCCTTGGTGTCTTCACCACCTCGGCTAGTGTGTTTAACGCATCGCGATGCGTGTACTCTGTGTTTTCCTCGAGGGTGTATACCTCACGGTGGGTGAATATATTCTGCCAGACTGTAATATAACAACACAATCGTGACTGGACACAGAATAGGAACAGACATAGGAGTTAACTATCAATCTATCATGACCTCATCAAATGCATGCCTAGCAGTATATAAACGTAACCTAAACGCCAAGCCCATCCCTTATTAAACCACAAACCTAAATCTTCTGACTCACCCCATCCTCCTATCCGTCTCTGCAGAAGTCGCCTTCTCACCATTATCAGGACTTAAATAATCTGCATCCTCAGCAGCTTCATACTCGGCAATCAAGTCAGCCACCACTTCCCTCGCCTCATCAAACTCGTTGAGATTTTCTGAAAAAGGAGCCGTCTTCTTGTACCCTTCCATGAAGGCGTTGCGCTTGCGCATACCATCGTACTGCCTCACGATGCGTTTAAACAACTACCCGCAGTGTTAATACATTGTCCGAAACGTTTCGTCATTGGCTTGCGAAGAACATACAGTCGCAATACTCGTGTGGTTGGCAAGCATGAGCCCACTAACCCTGTGGCTCATAGGGATGTACGGGCTCCTCTTGGTCAAGGCTACCTGGATACTCGCCGGACCCCAGGGGATAAACGTCGCCAGTCTACGTTCTCGAATACGCAGTAGACTCTTGTGGACGTCTGTGGGGTCAACTTCGCCCTGGATCACGTTCAGGATGGAAATGTAGCAGCTCTTTTTGCCGGGAACAGTAGAGACCATGCGATTCTTGGGCTGGAGGAGTCGGCGCATGACGTCGAGCACTGTAGTCTTTCGCACAGTCTTGGCCTGTTCGACTTGATCGCCTGTGAAGGGGGTGTAGGCTGTCATGAGGAAGTGGCATCTAGGAGTTGGGATGAGGGACGCGAGGATGCTGACGAGATCGTTGTGCATGTAGCCTGGATATCGGAGAGTCGTGGTGCTAGCCGACATGACGGTAGCAACCTATTCATGTTAGCAACGGCTTTGTCTCTGATAATTTCCCACTGCAGAACGTGAAATCAAGCAGTGAGGGCTTTTTTTCGACAGAGTTCACAGTCCAGAACTTGGAACAACAAGATGCTCCCTCCCGGACCACAAACCCTAGGCCAAAAACCAAAGTCAAACATCTGCCCTCTCAATAAAACCAAAAACATACCAACTGATTCGTCTGTCCAAAACTCGGCTCCTGAACATGCAGCCTATCAGCCGCAATATGCGACAACGCCCCATTATCCAGCACCACAACCGAATCCGCATTCTGCGTTAGCCGCCTCATCGAAAGGATACTGTTGTACGGGTGCACCACCACATCACCCGAGTTCGTCGTATCTGGGAACACGGAATACGTCTGGATAATCTTCTTGGGGAACCGATCGTTGAGCCGCTCCAGGAGGAAGCTGCCCAAGCCGGAGCCCGTACCGCCCGCAATGGAGTGCAGCATCATGAAGCCCTCGAGGGAATCACTACCGTCGGCCTCGCGGTCAATCATCTCCATGATGTCCTCGCAGACAGCCTCACCAGACTGGTAACCGTCGCCCCAGTTGTTGGCGGCGCCCACGCCATTTTTGCCGACGTAGAAGTTTTCGGGGTTGTAGATGTTCTTGTATGGGCCGGTTTGGATGCCGTTGATTACCTGCGCTTGTCAGTTTGAACTCCTTGGTTTTGCTCCTCGCTGCGCTCGCGGATGAGGGAGGGTTGATGTGTAGACTCAAACAACTCCTCGCTTCGTCATATCTGGACGGAAGAGCAACTCCTTGCCGCGCTCGTGTAGACAGAAACATGGACATTTGAGAATCTTCCAGACAAACCGCCCCCCAGCCAAAGCGAGCGAAGCGAGGCCCCAAAAAAAAAACCTACCCTCGGCTCAAGATCAATCAAAATCGCCCGCGGGATATACCTCGTATCGTCGCTCTGGTAGTAAAACACATCCTTGCGGTCGCCGCCCTCGGTCGCAAAATCCTCCAAGTTGCCGTCCTGGCTAATGCCATGCTCCAGACACAGCTGCTGCCAGAACTGGCTGCCAACTAAAGGGCGAGTAAAACTCCCGTCAGCATCGGCCTCGGTCTCCTGAAAAAGTCCCACCAACGTGTCGAGAGCAACTTTGCAACGCAGGTCGGGGGATGGGAATGGATGGTGCATGGTCACGTCACCGCCATGAGGCGGACAGAGAGCCAAAGGGGAGAAAAGTACGTACTGCTGTTGCCGCACTGTCCGGCCTGAATGGTAATAATCTCCCTAGAGACGAGTCAGCTGAATACTGCAACGGCCAGTAGGTTCTGGATGGAGAGAACAAACCGTGGCATGGTGGCTGGCTGCACAAGAACGTTGCAAGCTCAAGGTTGCCCGGCGGTCGACCCAAGACGCGACGACGCGACTGGTCTGGTTTGGAGCTGCTCTGTCGTCCTGTGGGAGCATTTTTTTTAGTCGTGGACATGGATGGATGGGACCCCGCCCCCGCGTTTCACAACTACGTGTACATAGAATAGATATCAAATTATATGGGCTTCGTAGGCCTAGACACAAAGCTTCAAGCAGTAAATATTCCATTTTACAGAAAATATACACTTCCAATACCATATACCACATCTTGAGAATCTCAAAAACAAATGTGACGATTGCAATGCTCTAACAACGCCGGTGATTTGATGCTCCCTATACCTTACCTGTTTTTATGACCAATCCAACTAGCAACGTTGGCATGCGCCTTTCCTATGCTCAATGCTCGTCCATTCTTCAGACCATATTAACTTAATTACTTTACTTCTTATTGGCTTCCTTATTCTTCTCCAGCGACTCTGCCAATTCCTTGGCAAGGTCCTTTGTCTTGACCTGAAGCATCCACGTCTCCAACCCATCTCCCTTCTCGTTCGACGTTGTCAGTTTGACATACTTCTCATCGGCCTTGTATGTCAAGTTTGGCAGCAGTGCACGGTTGAGGGCCACGTGGCCACGCGGTTCCGCACGCAACAGTAGTCGGACAAGCTTCGTCTCTTTATGCTGCAACAGTCGCAGTTGTCCTACTCCCTGCGTGGACCAAGGGCTCTTCGACTTGGGCTTATCCTCGTCCGACTTCTCAGATGCGGGAACAAACTTGAGAACCTTGGCTCGAACTTCATGACGTACTTCCTCCTCGTCGTTGACGCTGTCCGTTAGGTTAATCTGCTCGTGTTTCTCGCCATCTTCGTTGGTCGCTTCGCCATCCTTGGCTGTGTCTGCTTGCGTTGAGGGCTCCGGAGTCCCAGCAGCCGGCGTTGTGGCCAAGCTTGAGCCGCCCCCGAAATTCAACGGAGAGTCTATACCCGTCGCTTTAGCGGCGCAATTTTCCGGTTCGGAAAAGGAGACTTACTGGTTCCGGTGGTTGTAGATCCACCAGCTGGCGGCTGGAGGTTGAAGGCCGGGACAGCTTGGTTGGAACCAAACACGGAACCAGTCCCCTGTGGCGCGGCGCCTCCAGCCGAGAAATTGAAAGAAGGAGCGCTGCCAGATCCCGAGGCGCCACCAAATATGGGAGCTGCATTGTTGGTACCTTGGTTTGCTCCGAACACCAGGCCACCGGTGCCAGTTGACGTGGATGCGTTGCCACTGCTACCACCAAACTGAAAGGGAGAGGTTCCAGCAGGCGTAGATCCAGCGGCAAAAGGAAAGGCAGCCCCGGAACCAGGCGCAGCCGCCGTCGTAGCGTTGTTGCCGCCTGCCGAGGAAAAGGGGTTGTTGAAGCTGCCCTTTGCTGCTCCGTCGGTACTCGCGCCGCCAAAGTTGAAGGTGAAGCCGGCCGAACCGGAACCAGTGTTTGACGATGCACCAGCAAAGATGGGGGCAGCGCTGGCGGTGCTACCATCTTGCGCAGGTGCTGATGATGCCGCAAAGATACCAGACGTAGAGGCTGGCGGTTGGCTGGTAGCACCAAAATTGAACAAAGGAGCTGAGCTTCCGTCCGCATTACCACCATTAAACATCTTCTTCTTAGCGGGAGACGGGTCATCCTGTTTCATGGGGCTACCAAACATATTGTTTCCCGAAGAGGGAGGTGACTGTGGCAGGCTAAACTGAGGCTTGGATGCAGTCGCAGATGGAGCCCCGGTATTGCTGCCACCAAAATTGAAAAATGGCTTCGGCGTGTCTGCCTTGGCAGCAGTTGAGTCGGTCGTGGCTGCGGGCGCGGCTCCAAACAAAGATTGCTGCGGCTGTGTAGTGGGAGTCGCGGCACCACCTCCAAAAATGCCGCTGGCAGTGCTGGCAGGCTTGGATCCGAAGAGAGTTCCAGCATTGCCTGTTGCAGGCGCGGCTGTAAAAGAAGAAGTATTGCCAAACAGACTGGCTGCGGGCTTGGGGCCTTCAGCAGTTGTAACTTTCCCAGGCTCGGTGGGCTTGGCTCCAAACAGGGTGGATGAGGTTGACTCGGCAGGTTTGCTGACCTGACCAAACAGGTTGGATGCGCTGGTTGCTGTTGTCGTCTCGGCAGGCCTCGCAGCATCAGGCTTGGCTGCGAAGAGATTAGCGACCGGTTTGGGGGCTTCGGCAGCTTTTGGTACTTCGGCTGCGGCTGGCTTAGACTGAAGTGACGAGCCAAAAGGCGATGGTGCTGCCGCGGGCTTGGTGTCAAAGAGGCTCTTTTTAGACGATTGCGACTCGTTCTCCTTGTCCGACTCGCCGCCATCTCTGCCGCCCTCACTCGCATTGGCCCCCGTCGACGACTCCTTGGCAGCTGGCTGCTCCTGCTTTGTGGTAGCAAAGAAATTGGACGCCGCAGTCGCCTTGGGAGCAAAGATGGTGCTTCCAGAGTTAGCCCCCGAAGTGCCAAAAAAGGAACCAGCAGCGGCGGGAGTAGAAGATGGCGCAAATTTGATGGGCGTGGTCGATGGATTCCAAGTCTGGTCTGTAACGGCCGGCTTCTCCGAGACTGGCTCAGAAACGACTTCAGAAACGGCTTCCGACTCTGGCTCAGGTTCGGACACCTCGATCTTCTCCTCAATACGGATGGGCTGGCCATCGCTTCCTTTTGTAACCCGATCGAACAAGCTGGCTCCAATCTGCGATCCAGTATCTCCAGCGCCACTAGCGACAACACTAGGCTCATCACTTTGGCCAGCCTCTTGGCTACCATCCTGGTCCGAGTCGGATTCACTCTCGGCATCAGCATCGATGCCGCTGTTCTTAGCGGAGCTGGCATCTGACAAATAGCCAAAAATGTTGCTCCCAGCGCCTCCGTGGCCCGCCTGAGTACCAGGAGGCTTCAAATTGGTGAAGACAGTGCGAGCCAAGCTGCTGCTTGCCGCTGGTTTGTTGGCACTGAAGGGCTTCAACTTCGGCGCGGGAGCAGCAGTTGGTCCTTCAGCAGTCTTGGTATTATTGGTGATCTTCTCCAATAGCGACTTGGCAGACGAAGGAGTCGGCTTCTGCATCTTTGAGGGCTGTTCCTCGCTCACCGATGCCTTCCTCTTGTTCTTGCCGACGGAGGGGGCCGGGGTGGTCGCAACAGAGGCTACCACGGGTTCAGAATCGTCGCCCACAGCTCGACGTTTGCCCTTCGAGGCCGGTGTTTCTGAGTACTCTTCGGTAGCCTTTCGCTTCTTGGATGGGGCGGTCTTCGAAGGGGTCGCCTCGGATTCTTCTTCATCCTCTGGCTCCGGCAGACCATGCTCACGGCGCCACCTCTTGAGGACATCTTTGGATGGCTTGACGTTTTGGAATTCGTACAAGCCATATCGAAGAAGAATGATGCTTCGGCTCTTCTCAAACTCCTTTGCAAAATTGATGACGTTCAACTTCCAATCTTTTCTGGCAAAGATCTCGTTTGCAGCATATTTCAACCGCCTTAAGTCGAGAACACAGAAGAATTGGCGGCGTTGCTCTTCATCAAGTTCGGGGGGGCAAAGATGTGCTAGGAACTGGTCCGCGTAGATGGAGCCCTTGGCGTTCCACTCCTTGGGAACCTTTTGGGTCAATACCTCACCCGTCAACTCTGGCGGGGGGGAAGCAATGCGCATCGGGAACAGTTCTTTGTTTGTAGTCTTGGCTGCCATGCCGCGGGGAGTGGCCTGTGCGATGGAGTTGCGGTACATTCGCGACGGCTCTGGAGTAGCACCAGGAGCAAAGACCTTTTTCATCGTGCTATTGGGGATACTCGGGGAGAACGAAGACGTGGGAGGGCTTTCTGTGATGGTGGATGCTCGAAAGATATTTCGTGCCGTGGCGATGGAACTTTGATTAAGACTGCTGGCTGGGGCCTCGTCGCGGGTCGTCAACAGCTTCCTAGCTGATGAAGTATGAGGCGTCCCCAGGCGCTTTGCGGAAGAACTGCCGAAAGGGGACGCAGTAGCATACGCGCGCTTTGCAAATGGTAGCGGAGGTCGAGATCTAGGAGTACCATTGGTAGTAGGTTCGACGACATCGTCGCCGGGAATGGAGAAGGTGACCATTCTCTAGTGGCGAAGGGGAGGAAGAAGTTGAGGGCGGGAGGGCAAGGACGGCGGTCGACGAGAGAGCGTGCTCAATAAAGGAGATGAAAGGGAGGCGATGAAAAAAAGGTAGATTCGGTACAAATGATACGACGAGGAGGAGATTTTGTCTCGAGTCGTCGTCAGGTTGAGGAGTCGAGTTGCCCCTAGTATATGATGGGTTCGTGTCGGACGCTCAGGAAACTTTTTTTTTCTGGGGCCGAAGGTTAGGAGCAAAGGAGAAGAAAGAGTCCGCCAGGCCCAAAATAGCAGAACGGCCAGACCAGCAAGCGGCTTTAACAGGCTTGCAAAGAACCGTGCAACCTAAAAAGATGATTGACAATGGTCTCTGCGAAGAAGGGATGGGCACAGATGCGCAAGAAGCAGTCGCATCTGTTCGCAGGCCAGGACGCGCCGTGTGGTTTTTGCGGGTTTGCGGGTTGCGAGGAGAGCGAGTGTGAGCGAGTAAGAGCAAGTCGACCGAGTATGAGAGAAACCAGGTGGCTTTTTAGCGCGGGCTGGCCGTGCAGGGTGCAGGTGCAAGTGCTGCCAGCGTGTGCCCCTTTGCCCTTTCCGAATTTCTGGGAACTACATAAGTACCGTGCCTACCGTCCTCTAGGTAGATAATACATGTATGGAGTACTCCGTACCGAGTGCTACTACTGGAGTGCGTGCAACCAGACTCTTGCTCGATGACCTCGACTCGACACGACTCGACTCGACATGGCCACTGCACTCGGGGCCGCCAAAGCACGCAAAAAAGCAGGGAAAGCGTATGGGCAGCCACCCACTCTGACGGTCTGACCACAGACCAGCTTGCCAGCCAAGGTCCTCGTCGAGTCTGGTGCCTTCAGTCTGCACCCACACTCATCACCACGGCGAGGGGGTCATCGGCTGCTATGGTTGGCTGGGGCTCTTCCAAGTTGACCCACCCGACCTCGTCGCCGGCCCGCCCGCTCGCGGGAATCGAGTGAATCAAGAACCCTTGTGCGACCGCAGTGGCAACCTGGAAGCCTTACACTTCTACGCTAGTCACCTCAAATATCAGGCATCAAAATGTCAAGTGCCACGCAAACCGGGTATGCGTCGATTATCCCGGGATACTCTTGAGGACTCGGTTTATTTGCTGTCTCTCCTACGGGAATAGTCACGCAAGTCGCGTACTACTCTATCCGCCTGGGAATTACGGTAATGACTTGTTGTCTTTACTAGTGGCTTATCGTGTCACGGAATACCATTTGTCACATGATCTGTCCTCTGAGCTCCTTCAGCTGCAGTTTTCCACTTTGATGTCCTATGCTTATCACCGTAATTCCTGTCTAGTCTGGTAGACAACGAGACAAAATTATAATTTCAAAACAAGCACAGTTCTTTCACATCGGCGCAATTCCAAGAGGTCGATTTAAAATCCTATCTGGTGACCTAGATAAGTAAACGAGTGATATTTTCTCCCCGTCTTATGTCCCATGTGTCCCGCTCGGCTTGGATTGATGAAAAAGTCCTTACCAGCAGAACCACGGACTTGAGGAGATGATCTTAGCCCCAAGCACCCTCAGATGGGGCAGATAAAAGTAACGCAAGGAAAAGTTACAGTTCAGCCGGTAATATAACAACACAGAAACAACAGCAAACATACCCATCGGCGAGCACTGCTGCTGGTCTTCACGCAGTGATACAGCGCATATCTACTTCTTTAAAAGCTTCTTCTCCTGCTCTTCCAGAAACTCCTCGTCTGAAGCATCCAGAATGTCGTACTCCTCATCTGTCAGGAAGCCATCCTCAGAAGCATCCCACTCATCGTCCTCGTCACACTGTCCAAAGCCATCCTCGGCAGAAGCAAGAGGACTCTCGGTCTCGGCATCCTCGTGCACGCTGGCACTTGGTGATTCCTTCTCGAGCTTGGGGAAGATCATTACGCTGCTGGACTGGCTGGGCTCGCCAACGGGCTCGTTCTTGACTGAAGTCGGAGAGGACTGAGCCTGTGGCTTGGCTTCAGGAGCGGCAACCGCTCGAACATTGACCTCACACCACAGACGGTGTCCGAATCGCATGCCATCAGGAGTTGTAAGACGCCAGTATGAGATCATCTTACCCGAGTGGATCGGTGTACGGAGCAGAGCGGTGAATGAGTATTCTTGTCCGGGAGCAAGAGGAGCATAGCAGATAGTAGACTCAGAGGCAGAGACAAGTTCAGAAATACCAGCCGGGTGAGAAGAGTCAACGTGACCCATGTAGTCACCGCCAACATACTTGACACAGCACCCAGCGGGCCAGGAAGTAGCGCCTTCATTTCGAAGGATCCAAGTCTGCTCAAACACGTGGTTCGGGGGGAAGATGGTACCATCTGCAACAGTATCACGAAGGAACACAGCACGAAGCTCCTCATCCTTGACTTCGGTCGTCGGAGCCGGTGGAGCTGCGACAGAATCAAGCTCAGACTTGGCAAGTGGCTTCTCGGAGGGGACCGGTGGTGGGATATCTGCCTCAGTAGGCTTCACATCGACGACGGTTTGCACGGCATTGACAGCGTTGGCGGCTGAAGAACCAACGGTCTCGGTAGCCTTGGAGATGGTGCTGGATCGGTCGCCCATGGCAGGCATACGCTTGCCGTCCTGGTGCTCACCAGTCGTGGTGACACTGACATGACGAACCGGTGTCTTGAATTTGATCAGTGGGTGTGTCTTGTTATGGTCATTGGCAGGGCTGGCCTCGCAGTTGGCACAGAAATCGAGATCGTGGCACACAGCACACTTGTAGCGGATGCCTCGGATGTAGGAGGTTATAGCATTAGAGGCACTGCACAGGGGCCCATCGCAGCAGATGCCCATGTGCACAGGCTGGGAGAGAAAAGAGGTGTGAAGATCCGCAAGGGGCTCATAAATAGCTGCGAATCGGTGGTTCGGGTGCACGAAGTGAGCGTTCTCGGCGCACTCGGCGCAATAATCCCAGTCGGGGCAGTCGAGGCACTTGTGACGGACCCCAGTGATGTACTGTGTGGTTTCCAGTCATTAGAATCAAACTCTTGCAAAACCCAGTGCTTGGTGCGTGTCACTTACAGCATCGCATCCATCACAGATGGCGTGGTGGACCTGGTTTCGGCCAGAATTCATCTTGACTCGTATGTGAGTAGGCATCTCAGTGCCTGGCACTGCAGCTGTGAAGGCGTGCTTGGGGTGGTGGCCGTGGGCATCCTTGGCGAAGCATGGCTGGCAGAGGTCATAATCCTCACAATCAGTGCAGTGAAGGAACTCACGCTCAGGCAGTTCTGTGTGATGCTGTCAGTCAGTAAGATAATTTCTCCCAAAGTCGGATCGCAGCAAGAACAATCTCAAGAACAGAACAAAGTAGACGGGAACTCACCTCGAACGCACTGGTTGCATGTGCGCATATTTCCCACAGCAGCAAATCGAGCGATTGCACGCTGGGTGACGGGTTTCGCGAGTCTGGTGCAGAAATACTCGGCTGGGGGAAGGGTCTGTTTCTCAAATAGCCCAGGGAGAAAGATTTCCTTCTCCGAGTCATCTACCTTGGCTGCGTCGTCCTTGGGAGCCGCGTTGGCCACGAGCTTGAGTTTGGGAGCAATGGTCTCAGTTGTGCTGTTAACAATCTGGCCATTATTCATGATACGCTTAATCAGCCAGTGATCATCACTGTAGCAGGTAATGCCCTGGTCGACGCAAGACTGGCACAGGTCAAAATCGCCATCGTCACAGGTAGAGCAGTGATAGTGAGCATCCGGGATGCTCTGTTCACAACTGTTGCAGCAAACGGCGAACATGGCGCCGGTGGCGGGGCAGACGGGCGAAAGTGGCTCGGACGGCTCAGGAGCATTTGATGTGGTAGTGAATGGCTGGCAGCTGGCCATCTGGGAAGTGAGGCTGGCGAGTTCATCGGTCGACTTCATGACCTGTCTGATGTGATTATGGAACTCGGCCTGATGATCCTGAATAATCTTGGCGGCTTCTTGCAACAGATTTGAGTCGTACTGTTTTGTGAGTGTGGTGCGGGCAGAGCTGGCTGCATCGAGAGGCGTTGGGTTGGCACATGCAAGCTCAGGCTTCTCGATAGGAGTGGTCTGGGCAGACTCAGAGGCGTCTTCGATAGTGACGGGTTTGGGAGACGATGCATCGCTCTGGGGCAAGACGGACACACGAAGCTTGAGCTTCGACTTTGCCTTGGCGGCTCTATACAGCTGCTTGTAGACAGGCATGTTGGAGGCATCTAGCATGACAAAGGCAGCGGCAGAGTCGGAGTAACGCTCGATCATGATCTTGGTATCGGTGGGGATTTGCAGAAATATTCGAATCTTACAAAGGACGTGGTGAGCAAGCGTTGAAAAGGAAGGCAGGTTCTGCCTTTGGCTCGGAATTCGCGGTTGACAGCAAACTTACGTGTTCCTCGAGAACGCGAGGGACCATCTCACGCAGAGGCATCTTTGCCCTGCGAGTGACGCCCTCGAAGGTCACCTTGATGGTGACCATGGCATCGGGGCCAGCATGAGAAACCGACGACATGTTGACGATGAATGCAGTGTCTGTGCAAATGGCAAGGTCAGCAAGATGCTGCGTTGGTGTTGTTGAAGTCAAGGATGAAGCGGTATCGAGACCGGCGGTCGGGGACAGCATGGACTTACGACAGGGCGGTGACGAATCGATGGGGTCGAGGCCAATCAAGTCCGCTTAATATTGGTAGCACCACACTGGGGTTCTGGATTCAATGTTAGGGGGGGGCCGGCGGAGAGTGCTAAGGTGCTGGCGGGAAGTGGTGACTGCGAGGTGCAAGTGGTTCAAAGTGGCAGGCACCTGAGCTCTCCAAGCGGGCTGCGAGAGTGGAGTACCTGCGTGTGTGCGTGGGCGGGCAGGGCACACTCACTTAAATACCTCCAGTGCCTAGGCTCGGGGCCAAGAGGCAGCTATGACAATTACGCGGCTACAGTGCCCGGCGGCGGCGAAGGACGAAGAGCGCTGTCGAAAGAGGCGAATCGTAAACGCCGAGGCTGTCGGTGGCGGGGAGGAGAATGAATGTGTGCTGTTTAAATACTCGAATGCTCGCAGCGTCACACGGCTGTTTTGCGGGCATGCACTGAGCTCTGAGAATCAGGATGCAAGATGTCGATGCAGCATCTCAGTAAGCTTGAGGGGCCTTGGAGTGCTTATTAAAGTGCTCGTCTGGTCCAGTGGCCCAGTCGTTCACTGTTCCAGGGCTGGAGAGGAATGCGGAGGTGAGAGCTCTAACATTGAATGAATTGATGTGGACGCGCACGGATTCGGGGAGCTGTGGAACTAAAGACGCCCTGTGGCCCTCGAGTGCAGCAGTGGAGCAGAAGGGGCGTCTGGGGTCACGGCAATCAAGTCCATCAACTCCTGGTTCGATCCTTGGTCGGAGGTCAAGAGTGACGAAGGGCGCTCCGGGGTGCTCAAGACTCAAGTACTAGCACGACGCTTCCATCATTTTGCTCCCTGCCCCACGTTCGGGTATGTATTTTCAATTTTCCAACAGTCTGATTACCCTTGATGGACAACGTCTGTCGTGTTGGCCCGTGAATTTCGAGCTCGTCCTCGGCGAGAACACCAAGACATCCGGGCTGCCGGGACAAGTCTGGTCCTTCCGTGTCAATTCCAATTCCGCGTCAGGTGAGAAACATGAGACTTGGAGCCACCCAGACCCCAGCCTGTCGTGTATGATGGAGTTAGTCTGATGCATCAAGCCCAAGTAGCAACAGCGAGCGAGCTTAATCATAAGAGCGAGCAAGGCCGAGCCAACAGCGAAAGGGGTGGCTTGGCCACGACGGGCGCCAGTGACCACCATTACTACTACAACCCTCCGTACTCAGTATGAGCTTGCGAATTATACGTCTGCGAGGCGGTCCTGCTTGCTTTTTGACCCGTCTTTAGTACCAGAGTACTTTAGTTATTGACTCTGTACCGAGTACCGAGTACCGAGTACCAAGCAAGACAGCTTGGGTCGTCTCGTCG
The DNA here is from genome assembly GCF_013426205.1 of Metarhizium brunneum. Lineage (NCBI taxonomy): Eukaryota > Fungi > Ascomycota > Sordariomycetes > Hypocreales > Clavicipitaceae > Metarhizium > Metarhizium brunneum. Next base: position 3,666,269 of record NC_089422.1, on the reverse strand, counting down.
TTTGTCGCCTGTCAGGTTGGTTCCAATGTCGCAGCAAGACCAATGAATTTGGGCCCCCAAGGCAGACCAGACAAGTTGACAAGACAAGGTCTGGCACAACAAAGGGACAGCCTACGTCTGGACTCTGGATGGCTCGAGTGGGGATATATCAAGTCGAGTGTAGCCAAGCAGCCACGCAGCCAACCGCAAGGCAAGGTCTCGAGCTTGTCGATCCAACGCGATGTGACTGATCCAGTGCCAGAGTCGAGATACAACGCTTGCACAACCGCAGCGTGCCTCGACGCCTGGCTGCCTTGCAAATGCATCAAGCCCTGACACGAAATGCGGAATCGGACCAGCATCTGCCCACTCTGCAACTTTCTGGCGTTGGCACAGCCCATTCGCTCTTTGCGCGTCCTCTCTGGGATACGATGCCCCAAGGTAACCCGCGGACTGGCTGCCCGGGTACCTAGGCAGTACTTAAGGACGGAGCACAGAACATCCGGTTGCCGGCGACATGTCCAAATCACGTCGTCTTTTACCAAGAGACGTGCCAAACAAGACCAATCCCGCCCCATGCGGTGAGCACAGCGCAAACACAAATCCACCACGATTTCCAAACCTTGACCCATCCGTCCTCGCTCCCTTCCCCGCTCTTTTGGTGGCAGATGCAAAAGTGGAGACTGTCCACAGACTCGCTTCTTTCGCGTCCACCTTTTTACGGCTGAGCTACCCGAACGAGTAGCACCACTTGGCCGTGCAGGGGTCATGAATCCGTGAATCCATGATCCTTCATATCATCGTCAAAAGTCATCAATAGCATTTTTCGTACGGCGTACCCCAGGCCTAGTCAGCGAGGCCTGTCTACCATGCATGTATTTGATTTTTTTTCTTTCTTTTTTCAAAAAAAAATCCGCATGACATGCATTCATACTGACATGGCTTTACTCGGCGATATCCTGTACTCCGTACTCTGCATCAAAATACATACATAGTACAGCCCGATTCCTGTCCGTCCGAGGCATACATACCTGGGTACTTTGCCCAAGACAGCATCATGCAACGGGACGCCATGACACCAGCCGACGTGTTGATGATTCCAAGACACGCCAGTTGAAATTTCCCGCACTAGCAAATAAATCTTGCCCATGACCCAGGTCTGCTGCGCATCCTACACGCACCACGGGTGTCGCGGAGAGCGGCAGCTGGTGGCGGCGGCAGATAGGCTGCAGCGACGCGAGGCTCCCAAGAATTTAGCCTCAAGCACGAATCTCGAATCTTGCGCGCAACGAGCTAGCTTAGCTGGTAGTAATACAAGTCCACTTTCGAGATCAGATCAAATACCCAAGGGTTGTGCAAAAGCCGATTCCTGGCAGCGCATAGCGTTTGCTCACTAAGGACCAGCAATATTACCACTTCTTCGCCCCTCTCATTCTACATCTTGGACACCAACATGCAGTATTCTGGTTCTTTTCCAGCAGTACGGAGTATAAAAGTAATAAATAAATAAAGAGATACTATGTAGTAATTCATATTGGCAAGCCAGGGATACAGGCGGCCGCACCACCATATCCTATGTATGGAGTATGCACCCTGGCTTTTTGCTCTCGCATCGGTGACCCCACACGAGCTTGGAGCTTGGAGCTCTCTAGACACTATCTTTAGTTCCAGGCCCAGGCTTTGATGCGCCTTGCTAGGGTAGATGGATAATACCCCATACATAAATCCGTTCATTCCCCCTCAAATTGAATGCGATTTGTACTTGGACATCGAGAACGCATAGTGACAGTAGTCTAAGGCCCTCCCCCCCCTTCCAACGACGGCTACATGCAGCCGCCGAACCAAGTAGCCTTTTCCGCACGAGGCATCCAGCAACATGGACACAAAATGACATAAAATGACATAAAAGTGGCCCCTTCTACTCCGAACCACCTGCTTAAATCGAACACAATGGCGTAACTGAAACATCAACTCGCTGGTAACACGGCCGCGATACACAAAACCTCGTCTTCCCCCCTCCCTCCTTTCCCCCAAAATGGCAAACACCCCACGCCAGAAATATCCTTCTCTCCGGGTCATCCATACGTATATCCATCGGATGGGCACGGCACAAAAAGGACCGTCCTTAGCCACACCCACCACAGCTCTATGGCCTCGCCCAAAAAGATGATCCTAATAATACATAACAAAGCTGCATACCTAATAATATAGGCAAAAATTCTGTCTTCACAAGTTACAACTCCCCCCAGAACTTCCCCCCCAGCTCCCCCAAGACCAACCAACAGCCCAAAGTAGTGCTATTCCACGCGCAGCCGTGTATGTTCATCGCCCCCTTTTCCAGAGCATGTAACTATTGTATGTACTTAAGTATGTATGCATGGCCGTCACCAAGCTCACACGGCATAGCAAAACACAGCCACATGCTACTCCAAAGTGCCCGGCCCGGGTAACATACTCTCAACGGCACACGTGCACCACGCTCGGCTCCGTCACGCCAAGGTCTCCAGAACCAAGAACAAAAAACACGCAGGCAATTGCAGCTCAAGCCAGACTCCAAATGTCGGCCGCCCTGTTTCCTGTCCCCTAAAAAAAAAGTAGTACATACTACCTATTATCGCCGTCTTCTGCGTTCCCCGGCCGCGGACGCTTTTGTCCAACCGACCCCACCGATGGAAGTCGAGCCCATCCACAAACCTTCTCTTGTAGATAATCTTGGCCCAGCCCGCCCGTTCTCGCGTCGAACCCGACCAGTAAGTACCGGGAACCTAGAGGCCGGTGGTTGACATCATCGAGCGGCAGGCCAATAAATCATCCCCAGGTCATGAGCCGCACAAATGATAGTTCATCTGCTCCCGATAGTTCCGAGGGGGGGCCAGGTCGTCAGCCCGCACAAGATTAGAGTTGACCATACATTCATTACTCATCGGCCCGTAGCCCTGCTCCCTTTTGCTCTATACCCAGAAGAATCTCAACCATGTGCTTATTGGCCCTCGTTCTCGTTTACACGCACCAGGCATCGCGCCGAATCCAAGCCCCTTTCTTTGCTCACAAGTCACTTTGGCGGCATGAAGCTCAAGTCCTTTGCATTTCAGGTTTCCTATATAATGCTCCCAACACCCAAAACGCCGCTGCCATGAACAGCTACAACCAACAGGGGGAGGCATCTCAACTCCGCTTCAGACTTAAGAATGATGTGATAAGCTAATCGTGTCAAAGGAAAAGGAGAGAAAATAAAAAGGTCACATCCAAAATCAAAGGAAACCAACCCCGGTATGAGCTTTTTGAGTCGACAAACACTACAGGATATCCAGCCCCCAGCCAGCTCAACAACTACAACCGCAACAATGCCCTGCTTCCTGCAAGAGAACCGCTGTTGTTTGCAACCCTTCTGCACCCCGAGCTGCCGAATGACCGCCACCTGGCTTGCCAACACTCGGCAAACCCTCTCCATACTTCTTCATCCCAACACAAGAGAGACTAATGCCCACCAGTAAGCGATGAATGTCCTACACAGTAACAACCCGGTCTCAAAGGAAAGAAGGGGGGGAATAATTCTTGTCAAAAAAAAACCCATGATTTCTTTTTTGGCGCAACGCTTCAGCAAACCAAACCCAAAACAAATGATACCCAGAATGTCAAACCCCGATACAAAAATTGGGGGGAAAGGGGGGATAGAGAAAACAACGGAAAGAGAGATGAAGACAAAAACAGTAAAGAGAATTGCTTCCCCCTCACAAAAGATGCAGCACAACACACTACAACGAAGGTATTAGATCGGCAAAATGGGCTAGGGATTGAGGGAAGGCGAGATGGTAGTAGTTGAAGGGAGCACAGCCCTACTGTGGGTAGTAAACCATTCCAGATGCATGCTGAGGGTAATAAAATCCGTCAGGGCTCGGCGTCACCATTCCTCCCATGCCCATGACACTGGGCTGGTACCCTTGAGGCGCCGAGTACGTAGAGTAGGGGTTAACTGACGGGATTTGGTTAGCATCGTAATAGTAAACCATCCCATTCATTTCTTGAGCCACTGTGTTCGAACCGATTGAAGGATTTGGTCCGTGGCCATGTGAAGCCGATCCTTGGTCAGGTTGGCCCGGAGGGCCCGGAGGGGGGAAGCCTCCGGGTACGTTTCCGGGCTGAGCAGCAGGGACAAATCCAGGTGCCGGCGCAGTCGGCGCCATATTGGGCCCAGAGTACCCAGGAGCATAGAAATATCCCTGCTGTTGCTGGGTTTGGTATACTTGCTGGCCATAGTATTGTGGCTGGCCGTACGTGTTGGGCTGGAACGGCGCAGCATGGATAGCTCTCTCTGGAATATGAGAGAGCGGTGTTCCAGTTGACTGCTGGGAGGGATATGACGGTCGTCGTGCGTGTGCTTCCTGCCCATAGCCGTTGGCTACCTGCACCGGAACCTGCTGATGGAAGGCCCCTTGGAAGGCTTGAGAGCCAACTCCCTGTGTCATTGTAGGAGACTCAATATCTGCCACGGAAATGTTCTTTTGTGGTCGTGGTTGATGCATAGGGATCGAGTTTGGCCGGTTCTCCTGTACCGTCGGTTTCTGAGGGAGCGGATAGGTTTGCGGTGGTGGAAGCTCATTGATCGACGACTCAAGCAGAGCAGCTGGGTGGTCTGGCGCTTGAGGCACAGGCAGGAGAACGGCTTCTTGCCCGAGAGCTGGTGCAGCGACATGGACAGGCCCTGGTGCTGGGACTTGCACAGGCATAGGAGGTTGAGGTACAGCGCTTGGTGGAAGTCGAACGACTGGTCGGACGTTATCCGCGGGCATCGGGGGCCTCGAGATGACAGATCCTGTTGGTGAAAACATATAGTCGCGCTCATGGGCGACAGACGAGCGGCGACTAAGAGCGATGCTGGGCGAATAGGCACTTCCGTAGTAGCTACCTCCAAATACACTAGTCCGCCTTGAAAACCCACCCATGGAGCTCCATGTAGGCCTTGGTTTGCCACGCATACGCTGCTGGTTGGGTCGTTGGGCTCGGGGGATGAAGATGAAGGATCGGTCAGGGGCAGGCAAGATGTATCGCGGAGGATGGCCGGGCAAGGAGATTCGGACAGGCTTGTCTCGTCGAAGAGGAGGTCGGTGATCAGGCAGCTTGGTGTACTGCTTTACGGGCATGCCGGGAAAGACGGCCGGCTCCACCATGCCTGGCAACATTACGCGAACTTGGGCATTGCCAATGTGTTTCTCGGTGGACAGCGTACGGTTGATGGGAGTGGCACTTGGCTCACATGTGGGAACAAAACCATTCCCGTTGAGTGGCCCTTCATCATCCGGCATCTGTCGGGGTCGACGGGGAACAGGATCGGTGACAGTATCATGCATGTCGTGAGTCCATGGAGAATTCGTCGTTGGATCCGAGGGGTGCTGCATGTGGCTGCTTGGGAGAGGTTAGCGCATGATATATCGGAGAAGGGATGCATTCGGGAAGCTGGAATGAAAGGCACAAAGGAGCCATTGTGAGCGACGTACTTGAAAGGGGCAAAGGGGCCGCCAACACCGTAGCGGCCGCCCCTTCCTCTCCCTCTGCCAAAGGGTCTGAACCCATTCGCGGCAGGTCCAGCGTGTCGATGGTCGTGCATAAAGAACGACCCCCTATTGGGCACAAAGGCGGGATCTTGGTCTCTCCGGCGTTTGTAGTCCTCGTGCTCTTGTCGTCGCCGCTCAGCGTGGGTATCGGGCTGCTGTCGCATAGCAGAGGCCGAGCTAACAACAACAGGAGCAGAAGGGGACTTGGGCGGCGACACGACGACCTCATCGAACTGCATCTCCTGAGGAGGTGCGGGCTGATCGGCGATGGATAGGCCATGCAGCATCATGTCGGTGTCGGATGCTTGCTTCGCATTGCCATTTGCCGCAGCAGCTGTGTTGGCACGGGCAGATTTTGCTGATGGGCCATTGGTGGCCTCGGAGGCTTTGGGACAGGTTGGCGAAGCTTCATCGATGTTGCTGGTGTCGCTATCTTGACCAGCGTCATCGTCATCAGTGAGAGAGCCTTCGGTCAAGGAGTCGTCGTCAAGATCCAGCGCATCAGGACGGCCGTCATCATCGCCCTCATCTTCGACGCGGCGCCTGTGGCCGATCTTTCTGCGTCGTGGTGCAGGCATGCTGTCGCCTGGGTTGTTGGCGTCAACGGCTTGGACTGGTCGACCTCGCAGAGACTGCGAGAGACGACAGACGGATAGGGTCGTCGAGGACGAAGGCGCACTCAACGCAGGAAGACCATGCGCGGCGGGCTATAGGGACTAGCGTCAATAGCTACGAGCTTTTTTGCCGGTGTAGAGGAGAAGGTGGATGGCGCAACCGGCCCTGCGGTGCGAGACGAACGAAGAACGGGACGCAGAACAGACTGTGACGAAGAAGAGGTTGACGGAGGGATGCCCAGCGGTCGGTGGTCTCAAGCTAGAGCGCGGAGACAAGACGGAACACGGGTCAAGTCCACGGCGGGGTTGGGGCAAAAAAAGAAAAAGAAATGAATTAAGAGGTGGCCCCGTGAATTACTCGCCTCCCAAGTCGAGATGGCGATGGAGGGAATAGAAGACGGGAATGGGGATCCGAGAGGAACAAGCCGGGCAACGATGGTGATGTGTTGTTGACGGAGTAGGTCGACTGCTAACTTAAGTGGTGGACACGGGCACTTGAGCGTGGAACACGGGTGTCAACTGGTGGACATGGGCGTGGATGGAGGGACAACCAGTCAAGTCGTCTGCACGGTGGAGCGGAGCGCCTGGCCAGATTTTGGCAGCATGCATCGGGCTGCCTCTGGTTTGGATTTAAAAAAAAAAAAAAAAAAAAAAAAAAAAAAAAAAAGAGCGCGCGGGAGAGTGCTGGCTGGGCCTGTAGAGCCACTGGAGTCTGGTCCTGGCTCAGGGCGCTCGCAGCCCAGAACTTGGGAGGCAGGGTGGGGCTTGAGCGCTGCGCAGTGAATGCTCACGACGTGACTGGCCGGGGCCACAGGCTGCATTGCTGTGCTCCAGTGCTCCCAATGCTCCTAGAGTCCCCACGCGCACGTTGGCCACGCCTCCCCAAGGCTCTGGCATTTCCAATATTTACTAAGCATTGGCCGGAAATCCAGCAACCACATGCACTTGACATGCAACGACATCGAGCATCGACAGCCGCCAGCCCAGCCGTCGCCGTGGTGCCATGCCATGGTCTATCCTGCATCAGACTATACCTCGCTCATCTCTCACCATCCATCCATCTGGCTTTTGTCAAGACATCTCTCTCCCGTACACCCACTTCGATTCCCAACCACGAGTTGCCGTTTGCCACGGCCTGCTCCCAACCAAGAGCCGCTTGCAATTGATGCCCAGCCATGTTCGAGCTTACATGCATACCTAATCGGTACATTCGATATATGGAGTAGCCAGCTTCGAAGCAACGGCAAGAAATAAACTTGTCCCTGTCCGTCAGCAGCAAGACATTGCACACAATACCCGCCAACTCGAACGGTTCTTCGACAAGGCAACAGCAACAACGACAAGAAGAAGAAGAAAGGGGGAAAAGGACCTTCTCCTTTCCCATGCATGCCTTGTCTCACTCCAAAGCCTCGTGCAAAGGACCATGACGGCCGGAAACACCACGTAGTGACCTCGGCAACATATCTTGCCCATTCTCACGGTTCCCGGCCTTTTGGGACTCATGCACCCCAATCAGTTCAACCCGAACAACCCCATCATAAATTGGCTGCCCATGACCGCCAAACGGAATGGCCGACTGCAACTCAGATGCCACTCCCACGCTGTGACACTTTATACTGCAAAGAACCCAGTTACTCCGAAGTCGGGCGACAAAGGGCATCCAACACCCCGTACTGCAGCTCACGACAGAATCCTCATGATTGGCTTGGAGCACCTCCTCTCCTCCAGTACAACCTACCGTGCTTCTTGGCTGGATGACTAGTCACAGTGAATATTCTTGCCATGTTTCGTAAACTCACGTTACCAATCGTGATTGTTTGCCAGGGGCGTCTCCTCACCGGCAAGCAAACCCGACTTTGAGCAGCAATCGCGGATCCCCACTCTGGCGCTGCATCTGCCAACGTATGGCAGAATCGTGAACCGTGACAGCGCGGGGACATTGTGTGCGCCGTGCGCGTCTTCTTTATTTAGGCACCTACTAAGGTGTACGGAGTATGTGTATATATATACACACACATATGTATATGTATACACACACATATGTATATGTATATATATATATCACAGTATTCTATTTTGTCGTTTTTTTCGTTGCTCATTGGCTCAAACCTAGAGGTTCTCTGGTTGGGCACAACCAACGGATGCCTCTGTCTGGTCAGTATTATGCAGACCATCGAGATAGAGTTTGATCGTCGTTTGAAATCGAGCGACAGGTTTCAAAATCTGCGATATTTGGCTTAACTGACTTATGAACGACACCGGCGTCACTAAATCCGTTTCAAGCCCATAAACGGCCTTGTAGCATGTCCTCTTGGCGGGTTGATAAACGGTGAATGCCAGGGAGATGCAGCAAGCTCCAGGGTAGGCCAATGCGCGGTGATGGGTTTACCAAGGGACATGGTGATTGATTCGGACCGAGTTGCTACTTCGTCTGAATCCCCCCTGCATGTGGTAATAGGATGAGACGTCTCTTTATCCATTGGTTGTCAAATGGCGCCCTTTTATTGAGAGTGTTCATGGCTCACATGGGTCAACAGCTTGGATATATGCCAGGAGGAACCATCCAATAACAAACCTACCTTTACAAAGTAACGCACATAGTTGGCGATGCGGACAATATTATTTTCTCCCGTACTCTAAAAGCCAAGAAAAGGGACCAATCGACCGCTGATCCATCCAGCTGAAAGCACCGCGAAGAGAGCAACCCTACAGAGTCGACTCTCTTGTCGAGATGTTTGATCGTGTCCAATCCTGCCCTGCCGGATATTTTAATGACACATGACACTGGACATGTAAGCGAAAAAAAGGTTGAAGCCTTGGGCATGACATGGCGGTACGTATAACAAGAACATTCGCAAAGTGATCAATGGCATAGTCATTGTTCGTGAGGCATTGCTCCGACAATCTGATGCAGCACACTTAATATTATGCAAGTTGGGCACGCTTTCCAGTCGTACATGACCGTCCCCCAAATGGAGAGCAAGCCTTGTGAATGCAGCTCACTCATCCGAGTTGGAATGCATGCCAACGTGACCAGCAATGGTACGTTGAGATGGTTGAGATGCGCACAGCAATCCCTGGTGGCCGTCTGTTTCATCCGGTGTATTCGGCAGCTCGTCGTGGCGGCAACAAGCGAGTAGAATACGTGAACATCAAAAGCAGATGCACGTACATGTGTACCCTGATGAACAAGGGCACATAAATGTATGTACAGGCGAGTCAGCGCCGGTGCATCAAAACCTCCTCGACACAGAAACACCAGGACACAAATTCTGCCCAGAAACATGCCAAGAACAACTTATGCTCACCAACGCCGCAAAAGTCCAATTAATACCGCAGAGGGCGAAGCGAAGCCCACCAAAAAAAAAAAAAAAATCAAGTACTACTTACTCAGTAAGTAGTGTTAAAAAAAAGCTATTACTACTACTACTAGTACGTACCATCCCTTTGAATGTGCGCAGGTCTAATTGATGTATTTAACCCACTTCTTTAATAATACTTAATAATACTTAAAAATACTTAAAAATACTATATTATTAGGTATAATAAACTAATATATTTTTATATACTTAAGTATCTTTAAAATCTTAGTTACTTATTATTAGCTAGAACCCTGGCCCGTTACAAAAATTAGACCTGCGCACATTCAGAGGGATTCGATGTTCGCCCTCACTCGGCCAAACAACAGCTTCCCCCAATCGATCGACACGGATAGCTAGCTCCCCCTGTCGCTTCCCCCGCATTTCACCGAGCACATGTCTGGTTGCAACTTCCTAGCGCCAACCTCATTCCATGTTCTCACTCCGACCTCGAGTCAAGACGAGCACGAACCACTGACACATGGCAGACCAGCGCTCACCAACGAAAATATAAAAAGAAAAAGTCCAATGTTCCATCCGCAACGCCTGAAACAAAAGGTTCACGCACAAGACGTACTACCACACAGACAGCCAGCCCTCATGTATGTCTAGCCCGCAACTATTGCCCGGCCCCATCAGCTCGTGCCCCCGCAAACTGCGACTCATGCACAACGTGGCCCCCAACCGCACAGCTGGCGCGCGAGTACAAATCCTGTTGTCTCTCGTACCTGTACGGCGTAGCCGCATGGGCCCGGGACGGCCTCGGGGAGAAGACCAGGATCAGGAGGCAAGACAAGACGAGGCTATCGCTAAAGAGCCAAATGTGTCTGGTTCTCAGGCAGTTAGTTGGGAGGGGGGCACCGCAATGGGCCGATAGCCTGCCACAATATTGGATGAAAAACCTGCGCGCTCGATAGCGCCCAAGTAAAACAAAAAATCCGGAACCAAGCAAAACAAGGGCCTTAGGCGAGTATTTTTGGACGCTGAACCTGTTGATCTACCCAGGATCCTGGTTGCTTGGCAGGACGGGGTTGAGCAGAAGGACTCAATGTGAGCTGCACGTGTTCCAGGCTTGGAGACTTGGAGACGGGGGCACGGAGCTAGATCCGATGCTGTTCCAACATTGTTCATGTTTACTTACTTATGCAGAGGGCTATTATGCATGCAGCTCGTATTTATTATACAAGTAATAAGTACTAGGCTGGCACGCGGAATAGTACTAACAACTGTCGCCGTCGCCAACTCGCGCTTGTGCACTCGCTCTTTCCTGAGGGGATATGCATGCATATTTCCTTGCGCTACCTTATCCTCCGCACATACTATGGTACATCTGCGGATGCACGTAAATAGATTCCTCCACTACAACACAATAATAATACGTCGTCGTGTCGTCACCAACCCCATCCACCATGTATAATAAACCACCAGGGCCCCCTCTCCTTTTCCATTTCCCCCCATATATATAAACCTACTCCGTAGGTATGTCGACATGAATCGTCTCCCTCCGTCCACCACCATCGCGACTCCATCTGCTCCCGTAGCGCCATCCCATCCCGCAGCTGCCGCAGCAAAATCTCCCGGTCGTCTGCATGCACGAGCGCCGCCCCTCAATTCCGCATTCCACCCCAGCTGCCCCCTCTCGGGTGGTGCGCCTCCCCCTCGCCCAGCCAAGCACCGTGCAACCCCCGTCCACATCTACAACAGCCGGCGAACATTGGTAACATTTCAAAGTCCTTGAGTTGCCAACACTTTAGCCGGCAGCCTGCACCTCGAGAATCGACTCTCGACGCTACGCTAATCCGCCGCACTCCTCCACTTTCCAGCAAGGAACAAGGCCACACGTGCACTTCTGCACCGGCTTGACCGTTGCTGGCCTCCCGTCCATGGTCCTCTGTCCATGGTCCTATGGCGCAAACCCAACCAACGGGGCCAGACCACTCGACTTGATCAGCTCAGCCTTCTCTACTTCATCTCTCCATCGTATCCCCTCCTGCCGTCTTGTGTCTTGTCTCTCTCTTCCCATTTGCTTATATTCGTCCTTTACAATTGCTCTGCGGCTCTCCGTCCCCGTATACTAATACACCTGGTATTCCCCCTCGTTTCCTCCTCCCCTCCTCCAACCCGCCTCTTCTCGCTCTTCTCTCCCCTCGACTCATGCCAAACCGACGTCATGGCCAATCTCCCCTCACAGCACCCCACTCTCTCCATCCACCTCAGCGACATCACCCTCACGCCGCTGATAACCTCGTCATCCTCCCCCTCCCACCTCGACTCCCTAACCGCCCTGACCTCGAGCGCATTGTCCTCCCAGACGGCCGCTCAGCGCGCACACCTCGGCCGCCCGCAGCGCATCATGATCGAATACCCAGACTCTGGCGCCGTGGTACTCCAGACATATCTTGACCCTCGCGAGTCCTCCTCGTCTGTCCCGTCTAGCCGGAGCACCACCCACAAGGACATAGATACCATGACGTCGGGCACCACGGATGAAGACACCGAAACGCAGCAGTCCCCCGACGACGCCGCACCCATGTTGGTAGGCGTGGTCGTCGCGGGCTCGTCTGAGGAAGCGAGAGAGGCCAGGAGGGCCGCCGCGAGGCTGGAGAGAGTCGGGAGGGAGTTTCAGAAGGAGTGGACGGCACAACTCGAGAGAGGCGCTGGTGCGGATTGAGAAGATGGGAGAATTGTTTGAATTTTAATTTTTTTTGGCGGGGGGCCGGTTTACAAGTTTTTGGATATCCAGCCTTGTTGCCAATTGCGAGACTCTATTGGCCAAAACTCGGCTATGGTTGGTACGGGCTCATGATGCTCGGATCGACATGCAAGGGTGTATTTGATCGCAGATCCAGCATCTACACCATGCCAGTTAAGCGAGTGGCAAATTCTGGACAAAAACAGCAACGATTTGCCATCCCATCAACCCGCCGTTTTTGGGCATCCGCTCGCCATCTTTACTTTGGCAGTTACACAAAAAACCTCACGCCATCATGACTTTGGCAGTTGGCACAGCGACTTCCAAGTTCCGACACACATCCTACGGCCTCTAACACACTCCATGTCGCCATGACAACATTCGCGATTTTCGGCATTGTTTTCTTCATTAGCGCGGAGTTATTTTTGCAAATCATTTCAAGTCTCCTCTGTGCTTATTTCATAATCAAGTTGCACAGACATTGCAGCCAGCTAGGTGTTTCTCGTTTTAGACAAAAGTCTTGGTTGGACATTTGGCAACTTAATATCATCTGAATTGTTCCGGATTACAACGATATCTATATATTTTATGACCATCCCAAACTCTGCCATGTTCCGCGCTCCCAATATCGTCGTCACAACGTAGCAATTTTCGTCCCATGACAAAGAAAATATACTCATATAGCTCTAGTTACAGGGCAGTCTTGCTGCAACAGTATGGTATCTTAGATGTGCTGCTGGAAAGCTCGGTTGATAGGAGAGCGGACGTTGGGGACATCCTTCCAGAAATCGATCGTGGCGATGGCGCGCTTGGAAATGCCCTCAGGCGTGAACTCGAACTTCTGCAGAGGTTGTCAGCTAGGGTGAAAATACAGAGAAAGATGTGTTGGGGCTAAATGTTGTCGAGGTCATACCTTGTAGACATCCTTGTAGGCACCAGAAGCGCCGAAGCGGTTAATACCAAACTGCTCGTGTGTGTATCGTTCCCAACCCATGGTGCTCATGACCTCAACGGACAGGGATGGAATACCATCAGGCAGCACAGAAAGTCTGTACTCCTTGGACTGAGAATCAAAGACCTCGAAGCAAGGAATGGAGACAATGCGAGCCTTGACACCGTGCTTCTCTTCGAGATACTTGGCAGCGTCCACGCAGATGCCAACCTCAGAGCCAGTCGAAACCAGGGTGATGTTGGCGCCAGGAACTTCATGCAGGACGTAACCACCCTTGCTGGCCTTCTCAATGGTGGAACCCTCAAGCTGGGGCAGGTTCTGTCGGGACAGAGCCATGATACTGGGAGTGTGCTTGGAGGTCAGGGCAATGTAGTAAGCAGCGCTGGTCTCGTTGCCGTCGGCAGGGCGCCAGACCATGCAGTTAGGCAGGGCACGGAAGTGAGCCAAAGTCTCAATAGGCTGGTGAGTAGGACCGTCCTCTCCAAGACCAATGGAGTCGTGAGTGGCAACCCAAATGACGCGGACCTGGGACAGAGCAGAGAGACGGACAGCACCAGCACCATAGGAGACAAAGTTCAGGAAGGTACCGCCGTAAGGCAGGATAGTACCGTAAGCGGCGAGACCATTCATGATGGCTCCCATACCGTGCTCACGGACACCGTAGCGGACATATCGACCAGAATAGTCTCCGAGTCCAGTAGCCTTGGGCTGGAAGTCAACCGCGTTCTTCCAACGGGTCAGGTTGGAGCCAGTCAAATCAGCAGAACCACCGAAGAGCTCAGGGATGGCGCCTTCGATCTTGCCCAGCACAGTCTCAGAAAGTTTGCGAGAAGCGACAGCGGCGTCGGCGGGGGTGTAGACGGGCAGGTTCTTTTCCCAGCCTTGAGGAAGGTCACCCGTCTGGCGGCGCTTGAGATCGGCAGCCTCGTTGGGGAACTGCTCAGCGTACTTGCTCATCAGCTGGTTCCACTTGTCCTCGTGGGAGGCACCCTCGGAGGAATGCTTGCCATAAAGGTCGTAGACTTCCTTGGGGACATGGAAAGCATCCTCGGGGAAACCCCACTTCTGCTTGAGCTGCTTGATGTCATCGGCCTTGAGGGGAGAGCCGTGGACACCGTGGGTACCCTGCTGGAGCGAGCCATAGCCAATGGTGGTCTTGAGTTTGATCAGCGAAGGCTTGTCCTTGACCTCTCGGCACTTCTTGATGGCAGCTTCGATGGCAGCGAGGTCAGAGTCGCCGTCGTGGACGACTTCGACATGCCAGCCGTAGGCCTCGTATCTCTTGACAACATCCTCGGTGAAGGCGCAGTTGGTGTCGCCGTCAATGGAAATGTGGTTGTCATCGTAAATGCAGATCAGGTTGCCGAGCTGAAGATGACCAGCCAGTGAAGATGATTCGCTGGAGACACCCTCCATCAAGCAACCATCGCCGAGGAAGCAGTATGTATAGTTGTCAACAACGTCAAATCCAGGCTTGTTGAAGGTGGCGGCAGTGTGAGCCTGGGCCATGGCAAGACCAACAGCGTTGCACACACCCTGACCGAGGGGGCCGGTGGTGACTTCAATTCCGGGGGTATCATGGGACTCGGGGTGGCCAGGCGTCCTGCTGTCGACTTTCTACACGAAGGATTAGACCAACTCGCTGATTGAGCTAAACTGTTGGGAAATTCGCGGCTTACTCGGAAGTTCTTGAGGTCCTCAATGCTCAAGTCATAGCCAAAGAGATGCAGCAGAGCATACTGCAGCATGCAGCCGTGGCCATTACTATTTGCCATTCATGTCAGCTTCATATTCGCCGACCCAGTGGCAGCCAGTGTCGAGTGGCGAAAAGAGGACTTACGAGAGGACGAAACGGTCTCTGTTCAACCACTTGGTGTTCTTGGGGTTGAACTTCATGAATTTGTTGAAGAGAACGTGGGCAACAGGTGCCATGCCCCTGGGAACTGGTCAGCCAACAATTTTTCCTAGCAAGAGGCCCAAGAGCTTTGCACGCAAGGCTACTCACATGGGAGCACCGGGGTGTCCCGAGTTGCTGTTGAAGGTGGCATCGGCCTAAGAAGGCATTGTTGTCAGTCACTGGCATCACTCTTGTGTAGTCCGTCGGGCTCAATGCCATGCTGAAAATGCCTCTCCCGGCGTCGCATATCCGTGTTTCGTTGGCGACCGAGCAAACCGAGCGTCATGGCGGGGCAGAGGGGGAGCAGGAACATGGCGGGGTAGAGAGCGCGAACGTACTGCAAGCAGACGGATGGTGTTGATGGCCAACTGGTCAATCTCGCCGTAAGTCATGATGGGCTTGCTGTCTGGAGTCGATTGGTTGTAATGGGGAAATTGAAGAGAGAATGGGCAGCGTTCGGGGATGAAAAGAGGGAGGGTTCAGTATTATAAGGAAGAGCGAGAGGCGGGGGGGCCGACGGATGGGACAGAACTTGGGCAGGAGCTGTCGATACCGGCGTTGGGAACTCTGCTGAGGGGCTGGTTATGTAACCTATGTCATGGTTCTTGGGGACGTGGACTTTGCCGGTGGGTCCGGCGTCGCAGATGTGCAAGGACGAGACTTTAGCATGAATCTGCGCGCTGCTACGGCGATGCTGCAGAATCGGTTTTACTCGAGTGGCTCGTTGCAACTACTTGGGTGCGTTATTGGGACGGGCAGGAACTGCCGACTGACTGACCATCTAGGTACCCAAAATACCCAGGTACTTAAGCACCACACGTTACGCAGCACCGGATTACACGTCTGTCGAGTTCCTCAAGCGTTGGACGGTGATGGCGACGAGGAGGGCAAGATCAACATGTCCCGTAGAAATTGTGCCCCATGGACATGGGAGACATGGGAGAACCTTGGACCATCATTGCCAATTCTCAAGTTCTGATCTACCGCCTCACGTTTGAAATACATGCCTTATTCTTTGCGACGCCGCTCGTCACTTGTCACCTAGCCCGGGCCCCTGGTTCCAGCCCATCCGAACCATTCTGCCGTTGAACAGGTCGTTATGTATCTGGATTTTTTTGGTTGTCGACATGTGGGGGCCAGTTGCGCAAGAGTCTTGATGTCGTCGAGAAGTCAAAGAGCAATAGCCGACGGAATAGCCCCTTCGAGCAACCAACTAAACCAATACTGATCATCACGAAAGCCCACATGGCCCTTGACAACAAAAGCTCGAGTTCTGTTACTTTTACAATACACTACCGAAGAGAAAAAGATAAAAAAAAAACTGGGCCATGTCCCCTCCAATCGATTCCACCACGACCTGCGATGCTCCAGTGGATGGGCATGTAGATAAAAGTTTGCACACGACTGACGCAATACGTCGCGGTGCCTTCTCCAGAACGACCCCATCGCGTTGGGCCAATGCTGCCATCACACAGGCTGGCAGGCTCGCCGCAAATGATTTAACTGGAACTCTTCCTAGAGCCAGGCGGTTTGACAGGAATACAGCGCTCGTAGGAAGCCCACTTCAATGCTGGAATATTGGTGATGCAACAGACGACTGGGGACGGTGGAAACACTTTGGCCCAGTGACGTTGCTGCTGCTCTTGGCTCGGGGGAGCAGACGATTCATCTCCGGGGCCATTGGATTTGCACCCAAACGGTTGATACATCCTGCCAATGGCAGCCCGAGACGTGCTCATGAACAGCAATGCCGGACGACTGTGGTCCGGATGGAAACGAAGTTGGGACGGTGGCGTTCTTCGTCGCGGTCGGACCTGAGCGTCTGCTACCCAGGGGCCAGAGGCAGATCAGTCAGCCTCTGGTAATGGTTATGAGGGTGCTTTCATCAGCATCCATATGCCAGTTACATTCCACAGGCAATCTAGTGTCCACTTCTGGCCTTGCCGATCAACCTGAGAGATTTGTAGTGATGTAGATCCAAAAAAAGGGCTGAGGAAAATATAAGTTCACCCTACATCCATCATGTAATAAGGTTCAACCCTTTGGCAAACATGTACATAAATCGTTAGTTGTCCCAATTGCATGCGAGATTGAGGCAGTGGACGCGAACCGCCGGTGTCTCGCTAGACCCGGATTTATCATGATGCCAAATGCGCTTCTAAGCCAGGAGAAGCTCGACCAAGTCCTGCATCCCCTCCAATCGGCCAGAATGCCCCAAACTCAACCTCAGCCTCGCCCAGCCTCGAACTCCAAATCCAGCCCGCCACCCGTCCACCCACACGCGAAATAGTCGCAGCAAACCTCATTCCAAAACAGGAATCGAGCCGCCGGGACTTTCCCCCTTGCCCATGACAAAGAAATGGTCAGCAAGGCATCAGCGCCCAAGAAGAAGAGCCGCATCGCCTCCAGGACGGCACCAGCAGAGACAAGCCCAGCTCCCGCAGCCGCCAATGGCACTCACTCTCAGCGCCACCAGCA
Source organism: Metarhizium brunneum (assembly GCF_013426205.1). Taxonomy (NCBI): domain Eukaryota; kingdom Fungi; phylum Ascomycota; class Sordariomycetes; order Hypocreales; family Clavicipitaceae; genus Metarhizium; species Metarhizium brunneum. The sequence continues at coordinate 3,648,746 of NC_089422.1, read as the reverse complement.
GACCCTGGTGAACATCTTTGCAGACGCGTTCGCAAACGTCCTCTCGTCGGAGCACTTCCCCGCGCTGCTACAGGAGATCAAGCAAGCGTTGTATAGCAGAGATTTCGGACGGGCCTTTGGCAGGGAGGACTATCTGGAGGCGTATGCCGCGCGATGGAGTCCCACGAGGGCACTGTGCTATGCCTCCGTCTTCGTGGGCATCGACGCACATCTTGAGGTGCTGGCGTCCGACGCCGCGGGCAGTGTCGAGTCCGAGGCGTCCCACGATGGCGCTGCAGACTCGCCGGGCGAAGCGAGGCCAAGGAGAGGCGGGATCAAAATGCTCTGCGTAGGGGGCTGCGCCGCCGAACACGTCGCCTTTGCATCCTACCTCGACCAGACGGAGCGCGCTGGGACGCTCGCGCTCTTCGATTCCGCGCCCTGGGAACACGTCGCGTCCATGCTGCAGATGCAGCTGACCACTGCTCCCGCGCTGTCGAAATACGCCTCGGCCGCAGCTAGAGCCTCCAACGCGGCTCTTGTCGACCCGTCCCGACTGGCGTTTAGTTTTACGCAGGCGGATGTTTTGTCCTTGACCGCCGAGGCACTCTTGGAACAGGTAGGATCGGCCCCGTTGATCGTCACGCTCATGTTTACCCTGAATGAGCTCTACACAGAAGGCGGCATCGGCAAGACCACCAAGTTCCTGAGGAGTCTGGGCCAAGTCCTTCCAGGGGGGAGTTTGTTGCTCGTAGTCGACAGCCCGGGGAGTTACTCGGAGGCTGCGGTGGGAAAGGAGAAGAAGCGCTATCCTATGCAGTGGTTACTGAACCACACCTTGTTGGAGGGCGAATCCTCGGGATATACATGGGATAAGCTAGAGTCTGAGGAATCGATGTGGTTTAGAATGCCGGAGGGATTGTCGTATCCTATTCAGTTGGAGAATATGCGATACCAGATGCATCTTTATCGCATTTCGAAAAAAAGCTAGCTAATTCGTAGCTAAGAATAAACAGAATAAGCGTAATTTCAATGACAATTATTAATTACAAGTACTCGTCAATGCTTCGTAACGTTTCTAGGGAGCGATCCACAACATCTAGGCCCAGACAAGTCTCTTGATCGAATGCCCCAACTGCTCCAACAATCCTGTATTCTTCTTCGCCTCCTGCAGCGAAATAATCTCACCCTTCTCCACGAAACTCTTTTCACCCTCCCCTTCCTTCCGCAGCTGCGCTTCCAGAGCCAGCCGCTCGATTTCTGCGCATATAGTAATTACCTGCTGCAGCTCCGTCTGCTGCAGACCAGCTGTTCCTGATACAGCCGTGGAAGAATCCATGTACGGAGCTTTAAACGCCAACCTCCGGACAGCAGGCGATTTTGCCTTGGGCGAGAAGAAACTAACAAGGCCTACCTGCGTCTTGGCCTCTCCCTGAGAAGCCGAATTCGGCGCAATATATCCCTTAGTTGAGAGCGTTCGTGTATTGGTTCTCTTGATATTGCTTTTACCTGGCTGGTAGGATATGACGAGTCCGACATTTTTTGTTTCGTCCATGTGCGCTGGGGCAAGTGTTGACGTGATATAAGTTCCGAATTTGATGTGCGTCACATTGCCGAGGTGGACGCGCTCAAAGGAGGATACTTTGTCAAGATCCCAGTCAAAGCGGCATAGGTAAAGAGCAGCGTCTGTCAGCAGCAGGACGACTTCCTCCATGGGCCAGGATTTTACCACGTCAGCCATGTTGGGACTGATGAGAACCCATCCGCCATGGACTTCCTCACTGGCATCGGCAACTACTCGTTTTTGGCAAAGCTCGACAGCTCGCTGACGCATTTTTGCAATGGATACGGCAGGATCTTTGGTCATCATGTCGGACTCGAATTCGTCAAAGACTTTTTCCGTTGCGGTTCCGAGCAGAAAGTCTATAGCTGCTTGACTGAAGTAGTCGTTCACCATGCTTCAACCATTATATTAGAGGCAAGCCACAAAATGCTTCAGAATAGACATGTGTACTCACCCACTGTAAAATCGTGCCAGTGACAGTCCCAAGTCATTCAACGCTCCACGGTAGTCTCGTTTTTTTGTCCTCGTATAGTCGCCCTTCATAGCGGCCGTAGACGCATACTGCTTGGAGACTGCGTCGCCATTGTCTGCCCAGAGAGTATTAAACCACCTCGTCTCCTGGTCTAGCTGCGCACTCATATCTATCCCATCTCCCTTCAGCTGCAAATCTAGCATATGCTTTGCAAAGGAACTCTGACACACGTTCGTTCTGTCTAAACAATCCATGCAGTTCGTTCTGAGGACACCTGCCTGCCGCTGGGTAATCTCGCCGCCGACTTGGGTTGTGCTGCCCAACTCTTCCAACCTACCCCTTAGTTTGATTAGAAGCTGACTGACATTCTCGAACTTCATTCCACGGCAAGCATGGTGAAAGTCAAACCACTCGAATGGAATTTTGTCGTTCTCGCCGAGCTCTTCATTGAGGCGTGAAACGTTTGCCTCGTATTGTGTTCCAATGGGCTCTTCAACACCGCGCTTCTCAACCAAGTTGACAATCTGGAGAGATCCATAGTTGGAGTGAAGCCTCTCAAAATGTCTCTTGCAGGCCCTGTAGTTGCTCTCGGGGGAGTGTTGTATTACTGGGACTGGTTTTAGTGAGTATGCCGATTGCGTGAAAAACAGTGGAATACTTCCGCGAATCTGTACAAATGAGTGAATTGGCGAGGAATCGTCCCATGTAGGCGAGGAGATGATTTGTTCCGTCTCCACCATATTCGCCGTGAAGCCTTCCTCATTGATGCCTCTACGAAGATATCTTAGACCAGCGCGTTGAGTCGACCTGCGAGACACCAACGTGATAAGACACTTCCTCTCCGACGGCCTTAGATCGGCATGGTCCCCAACGCGTCCACTTGGCGGTGATACTGGTAGAGATCCAGAGGTAGACATGTCGGCGAGTTCCATTGACTCGGATGCACCTTCATCCATCTGAGGAGGATCACTATCCACTACAAACGTTCGCTGGCCAATAAATCCCTGCATTAGCGGGAGACTTATTGAGTCTTGACCAGTTGCTATGAATTTGCCCAGTATATGCCGGTTCCAAAAGAACTTGTTGTCAACTTGTGTGTGCAGAGGTGTGTCTGGATTCGGGACCCAAGCCTGTTGAGAGGTGCTTCGAGTGAGATCAATATCGTAGGAGAAGTAAAAGCTCCTAGAAGACTCAAAGAAGACTTGAATCGTCCGCAATAACTTTGGCAACAACGCTGTTACCTGACTTTGGTCACTCATATCCTCTTCAATTGGTGTCTTGGATGTGGCTGGCTCGCCGGATGCTTCCAGTGTTGTCGGTGAGCCTGCGGTTGCAATGCTCAAGCCCAAGCTTCGTCTTTGATCCATGGTCCATCCACTGTTACTGAACCACCGCTGTGCAAAACGGCCATAGCTACCCCGGCGACGCATTACATCCTCGGCGACACTGCTTCGAGACGAGTCGGGACGAGTCTTGTCCTCCTCACCGATTGTGTCTTCCACTTCATCAAGGGGAGACTGAGGGATTTCAACGTCTTCGTCGCTGCTTTCGGAGTCGCCATCTTCCCCATTCGGTGTTTGCTTCCTGAGAAGGCTGGCTGTCCTGCGGATGGACTCATCGGCCTCTTGCTTTGTGTTGCATGGAGTAATGGCAACGCCAGTGACAACATAAATGGGAAACCCGAAGATCTGTGCAATTTGCTGGCGACGGGTAATAGTGATGAGATAGCTAAGTCTTGAAACCGTAATCAAGCCTGATGACGCATGAACTTGTTAAGAGACATTTCAACAGCATACAGCACCTGAGCGAAGGAAGGAAGTCTTACCAATAACACCAAATACTTCGAACGATGAGTTTGGGCCTGAAGTGTCCGGGATTTGGTCCCGTGGAACTGCTGAAATAGACGAGTCGCCATATCTAATCCTAGCCGGCTGGAATGGTCGTTGTCCCTTTGTGGGAAGCGGCTGGAGAATGAGACCATCGATGGCAGCGCATATGAGGATCTTCCGGCTAATTCCGGGCATGATGTTACGATGACACGCCGGACGGAGACTCAAGACTCGCTGAGCAGCATTACGAGGCAGTCAACACGGGCAGCAGGGCAATATGGTCAATACGATGAGTTATGAATGAATGACCCTGCTCGGCCGACGATGCAGCGCGGGGATGAAACCAAGGCGAGAGAGCTGAGGGTTAAGCGGAGCATTGCGTCCGACGTGGAATCGAGTACGAGTGGAGAAGCGTCATTGATGATCGACCGTGAGTGACCAACGCAGCAACAGGGGCTGAATTGTTCTTTCCCAATGCAATCGACGGGAGAAATGTCTCGAGAATGCAAGAATCAGGTTATTGTGCTGGCTGCTGCCCGTGATCTTGTCTCATGCATCAGGACAGGGTGTTGGTACGTCATGCATGCATTCAATGCTTGTTGCCCGACCATCAGCTCGTGGCAGAGCGCAACGCGCATCGCATGGACTGCAGACGACGAGACAATACTACTGAAGAGACGATGAGTTGGGTGGTCAACCATTTATGCAGGGAGCCGGGAAACTATCTAGCTGAATTTTCATGAAGGTTGTGCTGGCGTCGCAAATGGAGAAACTATGTACCTAGGTAGTCGGCAACTTTGAACGAATGGATGACGCCCGGTCTTACACAGTCTTATCATATCGTGATTTGCCATGAACTACCAGGCACGGAGTACCTACCTAGGGAGGTACTACGGTAGTTAATCGGAATAATGTCTCTGAAGTTTCCTGCTGGTCATGGATCAAATCCCGGCGCTGCCGATTGGGCTTGGGGCGTCTACCGATCGATCATATGAACAGATTTAAAGGCGCTTCAGAATATTGTAGACATGCTACGGAGCCGGCATAGAGACGCTGCCAAGTCCGATGTAAAAAGCGGCATCTACCAATCCATCACGAAGTTACAAGTTTGCTTCCCACGTTTCGCACCAGCAGCTCAGGAATGGGGGCTTCAGGGGCCGATGTTTACCCGACTACCCTGGCCGCAGTCGAGATTACGTAACCCCGCATCTTTGTCCTTGACCCGTGCGGCAAAACCTTACGCCAACCAGAACGCCAGCCAGGGACTGAGTCCTCCATCCACCACTGCATCTCGACTTAACCCGACAACCACGGCCAGCCATCACCGAAGCTTCCCCTGCCATCAACTGCTGGGCCTTGACGCTAGCAACATACTCGATCTCGCTCTTCTCTTCGATTATTTAGCCCCGACACGCCAAATACCGCCAAGATGGTCTCCGAGCTTTGGTACGTCTGCCACACCTGCCACGCCTGCCATACTTCTCTCCCTGTTGTGATGATTGGATGGAGCGAAGCTTCCGGCATCGCTGGCATTGCTCTTATTCGATATATGTGACAAGCGTGCGATATTTGACAATGTTTCAAGCTGACCAAGATACTTCTGTAGCCCCGTCTACGCGGTTAGTCAACGCACTCTGTCCACCCGCCGACCGACGTCACTACTGGCCCCGACTTGGGGCGACGGCACAACAATCGTGCGCGTTAATGACCACCTCCGCTAACCATTGTCGACAGCCCTTTTTCGGCGCCATGGGTTGCACATGTGCCATCGTATTCACCTGCCTGGGTGCCTCATACGGTACTGCCAAGTCTGGTGTCGGTATCGCTGCCATGGGTGTCCTCCGCCCTGACCTTATCGTGAAGAGTGCGCACCTGCCTTATCCGCACGATCTCGCCAGCGTCGAAGCTAACGCATCAATATAGACATTGTTCCAGTCATTATGGCTGGTATCATTGGTATCTACGGTTTGGTCGTGTCTGTCCTCATCTCCGACGGTCTCAAACAGGAACTCCCTCTGTACACCGGCTTCATCCAGTTCGGTGCTGGTCTGGCTGTCGGTCTGGCTGGTCTAGCTGCCGGCTTCGCCATCGGTATTGTTGGTGATGCTGGTGTCCGAGGAACTGCTCAGCAGCCCCGTCTCTTCGTCGGCATGATTTTGATTCTCATTTTCGCTGAAGTCTTGGGTAAGTCTCGCGCAACAAGTAACACTCAGCCATATTGTGTTTTGTTTAGATGTCTGACCAATGCCACTAGGTCTGTACGGCCTCATTGTTGCCCTGCTCATGAACTCCAAGGCCACCCAAGATACTGTTTGCCAGTAAGCGGCATCTGCGATGCTGTAAAAGGCGACCCGACAAATTGTACTTATCAGCAAGAGGCGCTATTTCTGGCATGGATCGGCACACACCAGGCGCACAGCGAGCAGGTCTTTAACATCTCTAATACGCTAGGGGTGCGCACGGGCTATTTGATCGCTGGCAGAACATGATTTCAAAAGGAGGTGACGAAGGATGGGGGGTGTAATCCCAATGGAGGTCGTATATGTACACTAGTTGCAGACGAAGTTTGGCCTTGACCGGTTTTATTATAGACAGTGGCTGTGAAGGAGAATCTAGTGTAGTCTCTGTTGCTCATATCATGGTTTACAACACAGAATTTCCTATCTTGCGTCAATACATCTGTCTAAGTCGGACTTTGTCTGATCAAGATGTGGGAGCATTGAGTCATGAATCATGATGGCTTCGCGCCTGAGCTTAAGGGTGAGCGTGTATTTGTATATGCGAATTACTGATGGCAAAAAATTCCCAATTACTTGATATTAGTTAGCCCTTATAGACATGATAAAACTGAGTAAACCACTCTTTACGCCTCCCCAGGATGAGAATTCCCATCCCCCAATCACCCGCCACACATGTTTTCCACCTCTAACCAAGTTCATTACTTTTGTGCTAGCTGAATATTTACGCAAGAAATATCACTCCTCCCCCGCCAACGGTTATTGTAATACAAAGCTGTGTTTTGAAGGCAAGAGTGCCCCCCAAGAAGCAACGGCATCTAAATGACGTACTGCACGATGCATCAGCCACCATAATCCAATCAAGGCGCGGATAAGAGAAAACTCACAGGAATAAAGAGGTAGGGAACTTGTCGCTCATATTCGAGCCAGTGCTCGCCGTACTTATTACGGCAGCGGTGAATATCCCGCGCGGCGCGGTGCGCAATCATGCAGCAGAAAAAGACTGGGTAGAACCAAGGGAATGGGCTCCTGTTAACGAGTTAGTTTTTGGCCACTAGAAGAAACGCGTGAGGGAGAGGAAGAGAGACAAGAGATGGAGCTTACTTGAACCCAGTAATCAGGCCCCAGGAGATGGCGAACCACGCATCGGCGGTATAGTGAATTTTGCGGGCAAGACCGTACCAGCCGTCGACGAGGATGGTGCCCTGGGGAGTCTCAATGGTCTTGGGGTTCTGGATGGTCTGCCAGGGAACTTGGGGGAAAGTCTTGCGGGCAACCATCTTTCCGCGCTCCATTGCGCGGAAACGGTTCTTCTGGCTGTTGCAGCTGTCCCAGACCCAGTACCAGAAGAGGTAGGCAATGTACAAGAAGGCTAGGAACCAGCGGTTCCAGTGGTACTCGGATGGGTCGTGATTAGCGAGGTAGATGGTGCAGTGGCAGTAGGACAGCGGAACGCCGGCGAGGTTCCAGAAGATGAGCATGAACCCCCATTTCTCGTAGTACATGTCCCAGGTGGTGATGATGAGCTCCTCGCCCTTGGCACAGGCATTGGCGTAGAGGTAGTGAGCCATGACGAGGAACATGACTTCGCCGGAGACGTAGCCGTAGCGCTCCCACTGACGTGCGGCAGTACCCAAGCTGAGGATGAGGAGGAAGTACCACGGCATGCGAACTTCGCAAAACATTTTGAAGTCCAATATGCCAAACATGCGCGGGTTCAGCTCGGCACCCATGAAGAAGTCGTAGATGGGGTAGCCAGTCATGCGGTGCTCCTTTCCGCGGTAGAGGGCGGAGAAGTATGCAGCAAAGCTGACCAGAAAGCCGCTCAGGATGGCAACGGACAGGAGGGGGCCGAACTCGTCAATGGCATTGTAAAGCGGCCAGATGCCGGTGAAGTGCAGGGTCGCCAGGATAGCAAGCGTAAAGTAGAGCGTGGCAAATGCGTTGCAGTAGTACTTGAGCTGCTTGCCCCCTTCGTGGGGAAGAGGCTTGCCCCAGCCCCATACACCAGGGAGCAAGCAGTAGCAGGCACCTTGGAAGATGAGATACGACCAATACCAGAACCAAGCCTTGACATGGGGAAACGCGCCGGTATACACGTAGTTGACGAGCTGTGCCCCAAAAGAGGCCCAGCTCTGGCCTGGTGCTCTGGAGGGAAATTTGCCATCATAGTAGGTCGCCCCAATCCACATGTACCACATCAGAACCGGGAAAAGGATCATCATGGCCAGAGTGCCAACAGAACCGCCGAACTCGAACTCGCCCGAGTAGTCAACCTTGGGGTCCTGGCCTTCGCGCCATCCGTCAACAACGCCGGCATCAGCTGACTTTGGCGCGGCCTGCTTCTTGGGTGTCGACTTCGGGGTGGACTTTTTGGGGGAGCCATTGGAAACGACCTCTTCCCCGTGAGCAGATTTGCCATTGGTCTGGGGCTTCGTCTCCTCCTCCTCTTCGTTCAAGCTTTCGGTGAACTTGGCGGTGCGGCGGCGCAAAGACCGAGTGCGTGTCGACACGTCGCCGGCCGAGCTCGAGTCGTTGTCGGCGTCGGATAGCAGCTCAGGGGGGAACGAGGACTGGCGACGCGATGACCGCCGCGACGCGGTAGGTGTTTCCACCATGCCTTCGAAGAGTTCCTTCTTCCTGTATATCCAATTAGCCCGTGTTCATTCACCAGAAGGCTACTGTTTGGCGGAATTGGCGGGCTTGTGCCTGGCTCCAGGTGCGAATTTGCATTGAAGCCAATGGCATGCCAACCGTCCCGCCATCCTCTCCCATGGGTGTTTTCAAGGTACCTAGGCGTTTGGCGTAGCGAATATCGGGACATTATAGCGGCGGGAGGCACTGTGGCCTTTGTACGAGTTTAAAAGAATTAAGGAGAGCAGAGAAGAGGAAAGGAAAAAAAAAATGAATAAATAAATAGGAAACCGAGGCAGCAAAATATTCAGGTCATGTAGCGCGGCTGAGAGAGCTCACAACCTGGGCTATGATGATGCTGAGTCTACCGCGACCAGATGCGTGATCAGGCTACAGGGCTGAAGCAAACATTGAAGGAAAAGAAGGAAAGTGAGAAAGCTGGTTTGGCGATGTGCAGACACAACGAGTGGCTTCCTGCGCTTGGAGCACAGAAGTGGAGAGCGGAGAGACCAGTTGACACTTCAATATCTGTACTGAGCGGGTTGACGGTGTTACGCTATTGGCGGCGCGTTGGGAGGGTTGAAAGTCTGGTGGCATTTGTTGACAGTGGGGGGAGACGAGTGGTGCCTGGGCACATTGGCCAGTTAATTAACTTATTGACTTTACTTGATACTTTTTGCTTCTCGGCACTCAGGGGAACCCGTCGGGAGCCAATCCATTGATGGAGCCAATCCAAGCCATCAGCCAATCCAGACAGTCTCAACAACAGGCGCTCCGTAACTACTCGCACTCCATTGGCCCCCCAGCAACACGAGTGCATGGGATGAGGCCCTCGGTATTTGGATCGAGTCGCTGCTGGGCCAGTGTAACTTACTTTTTGCTGATGGAGGAAATACATATTTGCGTGTGGTGGATTGTTCATCATGTGCAGTGGGTGACTGGCTGCTGCGCGTTGATGTATCAATTGAGACGAGCACGGAGTACGGAGTATTCTGCTCGCTCGTCCCCACTTGACAGCTTACGGGCTGCTTGGCTCTAGCCATAGAACTTTGCGACAAATGTCAATAGTGCGCTCATGAATCAAGCTTGAATTCCTTACAACCCCGAAGACACGTGACAGGATATAAAGAAAATACATACATCAATCTATAAAGACACTTTCAACTCCTACTAGTATAGTAGGCAGAATGCAAATCTGAACACAATACTCCCTAACTCTCACTGCCATCTATCTATACGTATGGTAACGTGTCCTAATCACAGCATTGCCCCATTAACTTGGTGGAACTTTTCATCTGTTCTCATTCCCCATGCGAAATCAGACGTTGGCCTTTCCGCTGTATGTAAGCATATCCCCCACCTCCCTTTTTTTTCATTATTTTCGTATGAGCAATCCTCCAGTAACACAAAGACGGTTTCAAACTCTACATCCAAATCGATGTTGACGTGAGCAGAGGGTGGCTCCCGGGATGACCAGAAGCAGTTTGCCAAGAATAGTGAGCCATTGATCCTCCAACCATTCTCCCCGTTCCCATGAGTTGCTCCTTGCTGCTCCAGAGGGCTCTTTCGAATGGCAAAAATCGCCGCGCCTCTGACCAAGGTTATCTGTGGCATGACGACCCTTCAGTTTTTCTCTCTCCGAAAAGTTCACTGAGACGCAACGAGTATACCGGAAGCCGGCGACAGTAGAGAGACGCTGCTTTGCCGTGTCGAGTTCATCGTAAAACGTATGAATGACTGTCGCCAGACTTCATCGCATCTTTCTCGGCATGTGGGCAGGCCAACGCGGGGAGAGGACAGTACGGCTGCTGAGCCCTCGTTGACCTGCATGTCCGCCGGGCCACCTGAATACGTCCTTTCGAAGGCCTGGGTTATCTTTTCCTCCTTTGGTCGTAGTCCTCTCTGGGCCATGGGTCACGCCCTTCTTCCCAGACTTGGTGCCATTCTTTCTTCCGCAGGACGAGTCGTCGTCGTGGGAGCGCGTCGCTATGTGTTGGGTATAATTCTTCTGGACCGAAACTTGCCGCATATGCCTGTTGGCCCAGCGTGACCGCCAACGATCCAATCGTACTAGGGCATCTCTTACTTTGCCCGATTTGACGTTCAGAAAGTGGTGTCTATCTTCTAGAATGGGAACGGTTTCTGAGCAGTCCGACATCCAAAAGCACTCAGTATCGGATGGCTCGTCTCTGGCTGGCTGTGACGTATAGTTCTGATTCGCCGTGTTCGGCCCGGATGCCGAGTCTATGCTTCGGCCATCTGATTCGTTCTTTGATGATGATCTTTCCAGAGGACAACTTAAGTCTATCTTCGACTGTGAATTGGCGGAGAAAGAGTCGCCCAGGCCTCCGGGGATTAGACTCCCGTGCGTCTCGTCTCGGTACATGCCCGCCTTGAACAGCTGTGGAGGCGGCACATATGTTACACCATCACCTTCACAGTGCACAGGCATGGGATTTGCCGCCATGTCCCACGTATCCTCTGGCCGGCCCGCGTTTTCTGGAGAAAAGGAGTCATCTAAAGTCCGAGAACTGCGTTTCGCAAGGCCGCGGATCGAACCTGCGGATTTTCCACTCGTTGTTGATTTCCTCTCTTCCTGCTGCAACTGGGCCGAGGATTTTAACTCATCGACGATGTTGGAGGTTAGGCTGGAAGTGATTGAGCCGGAGGTTGTCGTGTCGACTTGCGCCTGGGTAGAGGTCGTTTCGCTTCCTGCGATCATCTTGGCTCTTTGGGGGATATGCGGACAGTCTCCCGTCACATCAAGCTGTGGCAGAGGATCATTGTGGCAGCTTTGCAACCCGTGACCAGGCATGATGCCGATCAAGTAAACATGACGAAATATTTAGGTTGGATGGTAAATTGAGCAGCGTTCCGACGGGACAGCATGTCTTTAAGCCAGATCTGGCGTGTGGGTTGTGTTGACGACCGAATAAACGCATCGATGTGCGTCAAGATCTGCAGCCAATGTCTCTTTTCGAATCGCAAGGGTCGCTCGAAGAAGTGACACATCTGTATCACATATTTGGCAGCGAGCGGGATAATGATACCTGGCAGGACGATGGCTGCACGTTCGCACAGAGTGGGAACCAACTGCTGGAGATTGTCTGGCAATCATGTGGCCGCATGGAACCATGGATTGGAGAGGTATCAATATACAAGAGTACGGAGTAGGGAGAACGTAACTGTCGAGACTCGTTTGGTGATTTCTTGGACGCAGATATGCAGCGTTAGTCAGTACAGGGGCTGTGATTGGCAGGGTTTGGAGTCTGGACATCGGGCGATTCTCATTTCTTTCCTTCTTTTTTTCAGCGACGCCACACTGACGTACAATAAAAGCGGCCTTGGTGCCAAATATCCGATATTGACGAAATGAGATGTCTCGCCCAGAACTTTTCACTACAAAAGCGGATTTTTGGCCGTCGCCTCCCTTGCCCGGAGCACTCCAGCAATAATCGTGCCAGTGGCAGTGTAGCCCGAGAGCACATCTAATACGGAGTGCCCGCAATCATAGCCCTCGTCCTGGTCTTTCGGACGGTCAGAATTTCAGGATATCTCCTGTGACGTGGGCAAGAAATGTGGGCAAAGAGATTTGTCTGGTTGTACGGAGTAGGCTCAAGGTTAGGACCGGCCATGCCTTGTAGTGATTCCATGTTGGATGGTCTACAAAGCTACCAATTACTACGCCCATTGGACGTGGTTTGTGCTGGGAGACGCCATGGCTGAATCACTACCCAACCGGCCAAGTCGTCTAGGAGGTGTCAAGGTGCTTCAGCTGAAGTTGACAGTTCAGCCGCCGACGTTGTATGGAGGAGATTGTCACAGCAGTTGGGAGAATGACATCCAGTCTGGAGGCTGGAGACCTGCGGGGGAGCGGGCCAGCGGGCCGTGCCACAGTCGGCAGGTCAGGTTGGTGGATGGCGGGTGATGGCGAAGCCTGGAGACGCCTGGAGACGCCCACTAGTGCCATTGACTGTACTCCGTAGGGACCAGCTGACATGGACAGTTGGAGCGGGGTCAATGCATTGGTGCATCAGATCATCACATGCAGCCAACCTTGAATCAGGCACGGAGCATAAAAAAGAACAATGGCGTTTACTTGTTTGTTTGCCCAAGGACGTAAGGTGTTTCTGGGGGACTTGACTGGGCAAGCACTATCCCTGTGAATGCAGCCATGGTGCTGGTCAGTCTCTCAGCGATTCAACTACGCTCATGTCCTGGACCATCGAGCTCTGCAAAAATGAGTCTGGAGAACAACAAACATACCATCTGTTAAAAAAGGCTGTCGAGAACTACACGGACAACCTTCCTAAACTCGCCCGGCACAAGCAAGAGAGAATTCTGCGCCCGATTCACTTCAACCAGGTCAATCAGCCGAATCGAGGGTAGTTGCCGCACGCAGCAAGGCTTTTGATTGGGTTCAAATGTTGTTTCACGAAAACTCTACCGCCAACTACTTGCAAGACCTAACCAACGACGACACCAACATGAACATTGACGATAAACTGGGCGAAGCACCGAGATTGGACAACCAAAAGCTGGAAATAAAGACCTAGCGCATGAAATTATCTCTCGGACTACAACAGAACCCAAGACATCTTTCCGTGGGCTTACCTGGTCGTGCGGTTCTTGCTTCGAGGCTTCTCCAATGAGGACAAAATATCATATTTTCAACACAGGCTACGAGGGCCGCCTCCTGAGTTAGACAATACATGTACCTTCGTCGAATGCTCTTTACCCTAGAGAATGTCCATAAACAACTAGCCACCAATTTCAGCACCTTCCTAGAGCTGGCGGGTAAGACCAATTTGGCCACGTATGTGAAAGAAAGGTTTAAGGAAGCTACGGCATGAAAGGTGGATCCACCTGCATGAAGACACCCTTGCTGTATTCAACAAGAAGCAGCCTTTGCTTGCATTGAAGGCGGACCAAAATATGGACTGGGCAATAATGGCGACATATCTCGTGGTGACGCGGAGGGCCGGGCCAAGGGTGAAGAGACTCCCATCCCAATATGTTGAAGCAAGATGTGGCGAGCTAGCAAATGGATCCACATTTGAGAACGCAGTGGGCAGTCAGGAGGGAGACATTCGTAGACCGATTGTGAAAACGGCTACATTGGTAAAGAGAGAGTTGTGATGAAGGGTGACGGAGATGAAAGTTGAGATATGAGAAAATATCAAGGGTTAGGGTTGTCTAAAGGTGGGGCACCACCACGGAGTCCAATCGACAATGCACCAGACAGGCTGTACCCACTTGGACCGTCAGGGCACGCCAGTACCTGCCTCCCTTGTAGGTACAGAGTAGTTGTTGGGACGACCAATTGGCACTTGATTGGAGTGGGGCTAACGGTGCCGCATCCCCCGACTCCACCGGTTGACACTTGGAACATTCATTCAGGGTCACTGGATCATTGGCCTCATCCTTCCCTGGAACCGTCACCGTCCATTTCTAAACCCACGTGCACCACGACTTGACCGCTCAACCGCGCTACGGCTGGTCACCACATCGAATCTTCGTCACATGTGGCCTGGGAATAGCTAAAGCAATTCTGCAATCCCGTGAGACCTCTGCGAGCACAGCATACTGGGATCGACTGCGGGTATTCGCCATTGCTTGGAACACGCTTCTCGCCCGTTGGGCTACAATCGCTGTGTTCATCGTCCAGGTGTCAAAGCCGCGGCCGCCTGCTCAGGCTGTCCCACATTGAATGTATTGTGTACACCCCGAACTCCTATAGGAACCGAAGCGATAAAGATCAACTCTGCGCTGCATATCGCAGTTCCCGACCCTTATTTCAGCATGTGTCGTGGACACGCTATTTCAACCAGGCGTATATAACATTACAACGCTAGCATTCTCGCTCATGCTTGTCGTTCAATCTTCGCCCACACGAATATCGTAAGCCAGCAAAACAAGCTCTACGGTCGTGAATGGCAAAAAATCATCATCGGGAGGGCTCGGTGTCTCCCATGAGCACAACACCGCAGAATGCAACTCCCTCAAGTGCCGAATTCCTCTCTCGAGTTCAGTTGCCCCCCAGCCCCCCGATTCGCCTACAACCCGTATCGACTGATCCGACCGAGAGCTATGAGAACACAAAGCCAAATACGGAAGCATCAGATTACTGGAATGGGGGGCAACAACACAAAGATGTGTCCCCTACCGCAAACGGCCATGAGGTTGCACCTGGCCAAGTAGACCAGAAGAGGTCTCAGCCATCCCCTGGCGAGGCAGAGCACAGTGTCGAAATCCCCGCCGCTTCTTCAGGAGACCATGATGGCTCTGCTGCAGCTGGGAGAAGAAGTGTTCAGTTTGCGAGGCAAGATCCCCAGCTGCTGTCTGCAGGCGGTCACAGCCGTCAAGGTTCATGGGATGGACCCGAAACTCCTGGAAGACACAAGAGCTTGTCCATAATGTCCAAGATCAAGGCTTTGGCCAGCGCGCCCAGCACTCCATCTCTGAAATCTCCAATTGCACCACCATTCGCCGAGTCTGCTTCTCAATCCGCTACCAACTCCCCTACTTCAACACGCTTCGGCACTCGGCTTCCCAATATTCTTACTGAAGAGCAGTCTGACGCCGAGGCCGATGTCGATGCTGATGCTGATGCTGACGTCGACGAGACTGCTGATGAATCAGCTATCCCGGAGAATGGCACGCGAAAGAAGAAGAAACGCAGAATGAGGCGGTTCGCAAAGGGCCTTCCATCGACGCCATCAACACCAAGTCGTTTCGCAAGCGATGCGGACACCTGGGGCGCATATAACCGCCTACTCCGGCGTCGGGCTAGTATGCCAGATACCTCCATGGCGTCCGAAAACCCTGAGCAGGTATTATCAGAAGGGGACACTAGGAGCGGTCCTAAACGACGACCATTCAGGCGTGGACACTCATTCATGGGAACGACCACGCAACCGCCTGGCGAAGGTGATGACCTGAACGACATGGAAAGTTCTGCTGTTGTAGGTCGCCGCAATGGCCATTTGCGACGAATCACTGTATTCGGCGGAGGCGGCGTTTCTGATGGTGATGCTATGACGCCTCGCCGGCCATTCTTTAACTCTGAGCGAGCCTCCAACTTTGGCGCACAAAAGTGGAAGCAGGTAAAAAGTACACTGAAGCTCTTGCGGCAGAAGAAGGAGGATCGATTCGATTATTTCAAATCAGCGGAACTGATGGCAGAGCTCAGAGCTGGCGCGCCGGCAGTCTTGATGCTTGCTAGTATGATTCAAAGGGACGAGCACGGGAATAAGAGGATCCCTGTTCTCCTCGAACAACTGAAGCTCAAAATTAAAGATAGTTCCCCGATCCCGGATGACGATAAAGACAGACATTGGATTTTCACCATGGAACTCGAATACGGCAGTGGCCCGAGTCGAATGTGCTGGACAGTGATTCGAACCATCAGGGATATCTACAATCTTCATTTCAGGTACAGATTTGCTCTCAACAATGACAAGTATATGCTCGGCCGTGATCTTGGAGGGCGCCCGAAGCAGCCCAAGTTCCCTTATTCTGCCTTCCCGTATCTGCGTCGAGCTCGGAACAAGGATGATGATAGCGACGAGGATGAACGGGCCAGTGTTCGAGGCGATGAAACTGCTGGAGAAGGCACAGGCGGAGAGGGTACCGCGCCCGAGGACCATGGAGACGGCACACATGACGAGCAGCACCAGCCGACGAGAAAAAAGTCGCGTGCCAATTTATGGGGCATGAGACGACGCTCAACTGGATTTACGGACCCCGGGGAGCTGTCAAATGCTGAAGGCACCGCTCAAGCTATCGACATAGCCACCCGCAGACAACGCTACGTGGAAAAACAAAGACGCATCCTTGAAAAATACCTATCAGAAATGATACGATGGCTCATGTTCAGAGCTGATAGCAACCGCCTTTGTCGATTTCTGGAGCTGTCTGCTCTTGGTGTCCGTCTTGCTGCAGAGGGGAGCTATCATGGCAAAGAGGGATATCTGCACATACAGTCATCCAAGGGACTTGATTTCCGCCGAGTCCTGACCCCAGCAAAGGTTATTGCTCGCCATAGCCGTAAGTGGTTCTTGGTTCGCCAGAGCTATATAGTTTGTGTCGAGTCACCAGAAAACATGAATATTTATGACGTGTATCTGGTCGACTCCAAATTCAGCATCAGCTCCAAGAAGAATGCGCTTCAACAGATCGGCTCAAAAGATAAGGCAAAGGAGATTGACCTCACTGTTGAGGCACTCCCCCAAAAGCACCATACTCTGACACTCCATACATCCGAACGCAAAGTACGTCTGTTTTCAAGATATCAGTCCGTCATGAAACAATTTGAGGACTCAATCAATGAAATGCTCAAACAGACTGCATGGTACGAGAAGAAGCGATTCGGCAGTTTCGCGCCTGTCCGAAATGGAGTCTTCGCACAGTGGCTCGTAGATGGCAGGGACTACATGTGGAATGTCTCCCGGGCAATTAACATGGCCAGGGATGTCATTTACATTCATGACTGGTGGCTGAGCCCTGAGTTGTACATGCGACGACCAGCATGTATCAGCCAGAAGTGGCGGCTTGACCGGCTCTTGCAGAAGAAAGCCAGAGAGGGTGTCAAGATTTTTATCATCATCTACCGGAATGTCGAGGCCGCCATCCCCATCGATTCCGAGTACACCAAGTTCTCACTATTAAACCTGCATCCAAATATTTTTGTACAACGGTCGCCTAACCAGTTCAAGAAGAACCAATTTTTCTTTGCACACCATGAAAAGATTTGTATTGTTGACCACGACGTGGCCTTCCTTGGTGGTATCGACTTGTGCTTTGGCCGTTGGGACAGTCCCCAACACCCCATCGTTGATGATAAACCTACTGGATTTGAGATGACAGAGCAACCAAAGGATGCAGAGCACTGCCAGCTGTTTCCTGGAAAGGACTACTCTAATCCCAGAGTCCAGGATTTTTTCAGACTCAACGAGCCATACGAAGAAATGTACGATCGCAGCAAGGTGCCTCGAATGCCATGGCATGACGTTTCTATGCAGGTTGTTGGGCAACCAGCGCGAGATTTGACTCGCCATTTTGTTCAGCGATGGAACTACCTCCGTCGCGGACGGAAACCAACCCGACCTTTACCGTTCTTGCTGCCTCCTCCAGATGCAAAACTGGATGAGTTGGAAGCCCTCGGTTTGACTGGAACGTGCGAAGTGCAGATACTTCGTTCCGCAACTACATGGTCTCTTGGAACAGACGAGACGGAACACAGCATTCAAAATGCTTACATCAAAATGATTGAGGACTCGGAACATTTCGTGTACATGGAGAATCAGTTCTTCATAACAAGTACAGAAGCATACAACACCAAGATTGTCAATCGCATTGGCGATGCTCTGGTTGAGCGCATCATTCGCGCCCACAAAAATGAGGAAGATTGGCGCTGTGCAATCATGATTCCTCTAATGCCTGGATTCCAGAATACAGTGGATGAACAAGAAGGAACCAGCGTCAGACTCATTCTCATGTGCCAATACAAGAGTATTTGCCGTGGGGAGCAATCCATATTTGGGCGGCTCCGTGCCGTTGACATCGAGCCTGAGGATTACATCGGCTTCTATTGCCTGCGACAATGGGGTGTGATGAGCAACGATGCCCTCGTGACGGAGCAGCTCTACATCCATGCCAAGACAATCATTGTTGACGATCGAGTTGCTTTGATTGGATCTGCCAATATCAACGAGCGCTCAATGCTTGGGACACGAGACTCTGAATGCGCTGCGATTGTGCGCGACACAGACATGATTGAATCAACCATGGCTGGAAAGCCCTACCAAGTTGGACGGTTCGCGCATACTCTCCGACTGCGCCTGATGCGAGAACACCTCGGCCTCGACGTCGACGAGATTCTGGAAGAGGAACGACAGCAAGAGCTAGATCGTGATGTGTTTGAGAAGGAGATGGAAGAAATCTATCGCGAGGACAATGCTGATATTGGTGTTGGCTCAAGCAAGACTCGGCAGGATAGTCTCTTGACCCCTCGCCAGAGAAGTTTCAACTATGAACTTGACATGGAACATGCCAAGGCTCTCCAAGACACTTCTTTGCCATCTTCGGAGTCGGAGTCGGAGTCGGAGGCGGGGTCGAAGAAGGGCAAGGAGGCAGACGTCGGTTTGAGCCCGCAACAGAAGAAGCAGCAGCGGCTAGACGTATCTGGGTATGGCGAGGACCAGTGGAAGCTCGCAGAGCAGTCCGGCTTGGATGAAGGCCGCGACTCTGTCATAGTTGGCGGTCGTGAAGTATTGGTACATGGCATGAATACTGAGGGCAGGGGAACCATCTGTCAGCCGAAGCCACCTCATGAGCTTGTCATCATGTCTGACAATCGACACCTTGGCAATGAGGGTCCTGGAACCGGAGATCTCCCACCTATGCCTGCGATGAATCGACGCACAACAGAGCAGCTTGGTCTCCTTCGACCCGCCCAGCTACCACCTCTCCCGGTGGCTGATGACACTGATATTGGCGGGCCGGCGGTACACGTCGACCCTACAACTGGTCGTCCAAAGAGTGGCGCTTTTCATCCCATGGCTGCCGATATTACACCAACGGACATCTCCAAGGACTGTATGCGGGATCCCCTCCTCACTAGCTTTATCGATGATATTTGGAATCGTGCAGCTCTGAACAACACCAAGATTTACCGCAGAGTTTTCCGATGCATGCCAGATTCCGAAGTGAGGACTTGGCAAGAGTATCGTGAGTACGTGGATTACGGAACGCGTTTCCGTGCGAGCATGGAAGGCAAGCCTAATGGAGAGGAGTCCGAGTCCAAAGCTGAGACTAATAATCAGGTTGAGTCTACTGCTGGCGGAGCGGGCATTGGAGCGCCTGGCCCTGAAGCAATAGTAGCTGCCGCCAAGGAGAAGACAATGAAGCAGCTTCCATTCCTTGAGCAAGATATGGGCAAACTTGATATCACGGTGGCGCAAAATGGTGACGGGGAGCTAAATGAGAAATCAATGGAGCCAGCTCAACAACCACGTGGTCCTCTCGATTCGAATCCCGTCCAAAGATCTGAAAAGATTGCCGATGCTTCGCCTACAACAGTACCAAATGGCCACGTGGGCGTTCCTGTACCTGAGGAAGCCCCTGCTAAGCTTCTGGAACCGCAGGCCAGCAGGAATACGGACCGTAAGACAGCCTTCGCTACATTGGACAAGCCGCCCTCGCGGGAGACTCCCAATATCCCGTCGCAAGCTCAATTCGGGTCCGTCAAAAAGCGTCGTCGTGCCAACACCAAAGGAAGCCGTCGTGGATTCTCCCTCGAAGACATGCCTTCTAGAGCTGATGCCGAAGAGCTACTCAAACTGGTCCAAGGCAACATTGTCCAGTTTCCGTACGATTGGTTGTTAACTGAAGAGCAGAATGGAAACTGGGGCTACCAAGTAGACGGTGTTGCTCCGTTGTCAATCTAGTAAGTTGGCCCTATCCTTGTCGATATGATAATCTAACCACCTCGTGTGTAGTGACTAGTACGGAGTACAGCCTGTCAAATATGGCAATGGGAGACGGAGACATCAAAATATTTACAGAATCGGTAAAACTGGCATACAGAAATTTGTTTGCATTGCGAAAGGAGTTTCGTCTTGTAGCTGCATAGCAAGGAATTCGGCATACATTTTTTCTTTTTCATCTCCTCTAGGGAAGCATACACACGGCGTTTCAATGTCCCCTCCTTTTATTTTTTATCTTTCTCGCCCTGAACACGCATAATAGCACAGCGAACCTTGTTTCATATGTCGTACATTGTATAGAGCTGATTGTAATCAAAAACATAATTATTCCTTACATGCTCGTTTGTAAACCCCAATATTCACTTTGTTGATACACGGCATGCACAATGCCACTGCAACTTACACGTGTCCATCAAACTCGCTCGCTGACCCAGATCGCTCCCCTACAACCGGCCCTTATAACTCCAGTCAACAACCAATGCGGCTCTGCCTTTTTCGCATCGTGCTCAACCGCATGGTCCAAATGCTCCAGCTCCTCATCCCGTATCCTCCTCAACGTCTGTACCAACTCCCCAATCTCGGTACTGACTTGGTAGCCCTCTGCCTCCCACTGGGTAATCATCTCGAGTATCTCTCGAATCTGGTTATTGTAATGGTCTCCAATCTCGGTCTCGACCGCCTCCGTACACGCCATTGCGGCCTCGCGGCCCATCAGGGCAGTTGACCAGCCTAGACCTGTGGCGAGGACAGACCACAGCGGGTAGAGCGCCGTCGGACGCACGCGGTGCTTGTGGATGAGGTCGTTGAACGTTGCAAAGTGCCCGGCTTCTTGGTCGTACATGTGCGCCATGAGCGGTCGGAGGTGGGGGTGCTGGCGGACGACGAGCGGCGTTTGCGCTTTGTAGATGAGCGTGGCGGCCAGTTCGCCGGCTTGGTTGACACGGAGCTGGCAAGGTTTCGTCAGTGATGATTTCACATACGTGGGGTTCGGGGTCAGATTGCCGGAGGGGCTGGACGGACAGCGGAGGAGAGAAAGTCGCGTTGTTCTCGGGTTAGCGGTTTGCGCTTCTTGGTGTCGGAGGAGGGTTCGGAAGGGGTCTGCGACAGGGAACAGGTGGTTGACATTGCTCGACGGGAGGGGAAGCTGAGGAGGTTGGAGGAGGCTAGAGCTCGTGTGGGCCTGCAAAGGCATCGGGTTGAGGCCATGGTTGCTGTCTGTTCACCAATTGGTGGTTTTGTAGTTTTTTGGAAGAGTGTGAGTGCGATAAGATCGAACGATGCTGGCTCGGGCGAGAGATGACGCCGAGCGGGTTTGGAGGTCCGCCGGGAGACTCGCCGATTGGACGGTGGGGGGCAAAGTATTTAAACAGACCGAGTACGAAGTACCGGGTATCGCGCTCAAAGTGTACTATCGTTTACTAGTAGTATACGTTTTATTAGATCATAATGCGTTATAGTATACAAGTAGATATTTCTTACTTTGCAATGTATTCCTGTGCGTCGTAGGCAGAATGATTGCGATTCAGCTATGGCTAGTGATATGCAAGGGGTTTCTCCTACTTATTGAAAGAAATATAGAAAGAAACTAGGAGTTTCTCGCTTATTGTGCCACAGAATATACCTACCTGGTAGGTATTTAAGTAGAACAAAACAATATATCTGCTCTCAACTAACAGTGTGAGTAGCTCAGCTACCCAACAAACTAGCACTGTATGCACAGCCTGGACAAACGTTTTGCCGATGCAGCGACCGACAAGTGCAACTTCGTTCTTGCGCGCCACACGGGTAGAAGCCAGTGCTGCTGCGGCCCAATGGGGAGCGCTCACTCGATTTACGACAAAAGGTCCTGCAACTAGAAACTTGTTCTCTTTTGTTCGCCTCTCCCATCGTCATCGTTCCTTACGATTATTTCGCCGCTGCCAGCCTCAACTTCCTTGACCACACGGTTCCGGCCTCTTTCTATTAGAGTGAGCCATCGGCTTGGACTGGTCTAACGCGCCCAGTCGTGACTGGTCGATTCCGCGAGTTGTCCTGAGAACTTGAGCAGAGATTTGCCGTTTGGCACTCGCCGCTGGACTACCCATCACAAACGATACCACCATCATGTCTGACATCGAAGATGAGCTCCTTGCCCTTGCGGGTGGTGACTCTGAAGACGAGGGCTCTGCCCGCAGCCGCGGTGGCTCGGAGTCGCCGCGTCGCTCCAGAAACGATGCTGGCAAATCGAAGAAGTCGAAACGGCGTGCGAGGCAGGATGATTCCGAGGAGGAAGGTGAAGCGTGAGTATCGTCTTTCCTATTGCTCAGACGGGCCTGGGTGGGATCCGTGTGAAGCGCATTGAACACGATCTCCTGTATCCTCGTTTGTCGTCGCTCATAAATACGTTGCTGACGGCTCAATGCTCGTTCCCCTTCATCAGATCCTCAGCTCCGTCGTCACCAAACTCGCTGGAATCAGCACCCATGGACGAATCCGATTCAGACGCTGAGCCCGCGCCAAGGGTTGGCGGTACCGACGAAGATGACAAGTATCCCGTGGACGGCAAGTTCACAAGTGAGGCAGAAAGGGCTGAAATTATGGCCATGCGAGAAGTCGACCGAGAACGTATTCTCGCGGAACGTATGGACGAGGTCGAACGCCAGCGACAGAGGCGTCGTCTCAGGCAAATGATTGAGGAAACGGAGCGCAGGAACGTCAAAAAGAAGCGTAGCGCCGACACCGCAGAGTTGGAGGACGGCCAACGAAAGACCTCACGGCAGCGTACTGGTAAAGGCAACGAGTCTGCCATGGACTCTCTTCGCAGAGCTCGCGCAGAGAAGGCGAAGCGCAAGGAAGACAAGACACGCGGACGAGCTTATTCCCCCGCACGGCGAGATTCGGATGAAGAGGAGAGTGGTGATGATTTTAGCCGCGCTAGGTCCCGAACACCCGAGAAGGAGCAAGAGAAGGAGGCACCACCTGCTGAGCTGAAGGACTTTGAGCGTGTACGGCTTGGCAGAAATGAGTTTGCTCAGGTTTGCTTCACACCTGGGTTTGAGCCTGCCATTACCGGTTGTTATATCCGAATTGCTCTAGGTCCTCATCCAGAGACCGGGGTTGAGCAATATCGCATGGCAGTTATCAAGGGTGAGTAGCTGCATGAGCAAGGATATGCGAGATCAGGCTACTAACCAGACATGACACATAGGTTTCACTACTAGCCGTCCATACGCTCTCACCGGGCCTCAGGGCCCGTTTGTCACGGATCAATACGTCAGAGCCGCACATGGCAAAGCGGTCAAGGAGTTTCCATTTATTGCTGCCTCAAGCGGCAAGTTTACTGATGTAAGTGTGTATTCTAGCAGGCTCGCATCAGCGGGACCCTTTTCTAATTAGTCGCATAGAACGAGCTCAACCGCTATCAGGTGACATGCACCAATGAGAACGTCAAGCTGCCCACAAAGGCATATCTAGCAGATAAGATTGATGAAATCAACAACTTGATCAACCACAAGTGGACGAGTGAAGAGATCAAAGCCCGTTTGGCCAAGAGAAATGAACTCAAACGTCGGTTCGACCCTGCCGAAAGGGAGCGTGTTGGCAAGTTGCTCGATGAGGCCGTGGCTCGTGGTAACGAAACCAAGGCTCAGGAACTCCAGGAGGAGCTCGAACAGCTTGGGACGCAACGCCTGGCTTTTAGGACGACCCTAGGCTCATCAAAGAACCTGGACGGGCCCCGGGCCGCAACAGAACAAGACCGGCTGGCAGAGCGCAACCGCGAAAACAGGCGAATGAATGCCGAGCTCGTCCGCAAGGCCCAGCTCAAGGAGAAGGCCAGAGCTCGCGAGATCGAAATGGCCCTTAAGCGGGGCGAGCAGGTCGCCGATGACCCGTCGCGACGACTCCGGACAAAGGCCAAGTTTGTGCACGATGTTAATGACACGCCGCAGAAGCTGTCTGCCAACGGTAGCGAAGCCAGCACGCCGGCAAACGGCACGCCCAAGGTTGCTGCTACTAAACCCGAGATGCTGTCCCATCTCGCAAAATTGCAAGAGAAGAATTACTCGGAGAGCAATGGCGTGCCGGGGATTCACAAGCCGCTCATGGATGATGATGTGATTGGGGCGTTGGACCTGGACATTGACGTCGAGATTTAGATGGGGGGGCATTTGTCGTGGTTAAGTCGGTGAAATTGGTATTCAAGGGCAGGCATTGGTGCATTTATGGCGTTTTAGAGAAAGCATTGCGCGGAACGGGATACTGAGGGACGGGCTACCCATTCATAACAAGAAACAGTCTTAATAAAGTAGTAAATGGCCACTGGCCAGGAAATTTGAGTGGTGTCATGTCGTAAATCGTCATATCCGCCTTGGGGGAGGGAAAAGTAAAATGATAAAAAAAAAACATTGCCGTAAAACCCCTTGTGTGCTCACAAATATCTCCCCCCCCCTCCCCCCATGTCTCAATCATGATGCCCGCCCGTCTATCTAGTCCCTCTTTATCTGCCGCTTCGTCTTGCCATCCAAGTCATCCAACTTGCCCTGCACATGCCTCCTATACCAAAAGAACAGCTTGGCGAGGACGTGCCTCTTGACAATGTCCACGGCCAGCCCGACCGTCTGTCCGAGGGAGCCGCGGTCGTCGCGCCCCGGCGCACCGGCGTCCACGTCGTCCTCGTACCGCCGGCACACGTCGAGGTACAGCCTAGGGTCGTCCGTCACGACGCCGTCCACGACGCTGCCGCCGCCACTACGCACGTTGCGCTCGAGGCACCACCGCATCCAGCGCGGGTGGTTGACGGTCCAGGCGTACAGCGGGCGGCGGGCGGCGCGCACGTCTCGCATGAACCGCCGGCCCTGGTAGGGGCGCACGAGCGTGTGGAAGGCCATGTTGAAGCCCATGTTGGGGATGGGCAGGAAGTGCCGCGCGTAGGAGAGCGAGAAGCCGATGTGGGCGACGGGGTAGTCCGGCAGGGTTCTGCGCGAGGCTTTGAGCACAGAGGCCTGATTTTACCTTGTTAGCTGTTCTTGGTCTGGGGGAGGGTGGTCGGAGGTCTTACGTTCCAGCATCCGAGGACGATGCGGCCCTGCCATGGTGTTGAGGCGGGGACTTGGGCTATGGCGCTGCTGATGGCGTTTACGAGGTCTTTGGCGTCGTCGTCGAGCTGTTTTTCTTCCGGTCAGATCATCTGGTGTCCTGTACATTTTTGGGGGGATGTGCAGAGCGGAGGATGATGGCGGACCTTGATGTCGAGCAGGACCCAGGGCCGATGGCTGTGCTCGTCGCCTTGTAGCTTGTCGGCTTCGACGAGCCATTCTAGCAGGTCTTGGAGCCGGGGCAGGCCCTGCTTCGGCTCGCGGAGCGTTTCTACGGTGGACAGGTATTCCCAGTCGCAGTCGGCTAGCTTCTTGTCTATCCCGAAGCACCGCGTGAGGGATGCGTCCTGGAGCGACATTAGCACCGTGGATTGTCGTGTCCGGGCTGGGCAGATGGGCAGACTCACATGCGACAGCACGGCTACGCCGTCCCTGGACAAATGCACGTCCGTCTCGATCGCGTGTGCGCCAACCTCGACGGCGCCCTTGAAGGCGCCCATGGTGTTCTCCGGCCACAACGCCTTGTAACCTCTATGCGCGATGGCCTGCGGCAGGAAACGTGCGGGATCTCGCTTGGACGGACGGGCGGTTGTCCACGGGGCTTTTGTATTCCGGGGTTAGCAGATCGAGAATGCCGGCACATATATATATGTACTATATTTCTACGCTTACCCTCTGGAATATCCCATGAAATGTCGCCCCCTAGCTGCAGCGTATCCTTCTCGTCCGCCATCTTGACGATAACAATGTGGCCCGCGTCGTCCTTGAGAGGCCCGTCTCGGACAGGGCGGCGGCGAAGACGGAGTTTGGAGGCCGGGACGGAGTGGAAGCGCGACAAGGGCGTGGCGGATAAGATGAGGACAGAGGGCGTACAGTGTTTTTGCAGATGGAAGATGAGGGAGGGGATGCGGCTCGCGGGATTCATGAAATGTTGGGGAAAGAGGAGGGGTTGGGATTGTTATGAGATGTGACGGTGGTACATGGTGGTTATTGCTCTATTTGGCGATGCGCATTGCAATGGACATGGGATGTTTGACGGTCCGAGTTGAGTACGTATGGGGTTGCGCCGTTTTGGCGCCCGGATGTACCGGTAGACTGGGAAACTGCCAACATTCAACGGGTAATCAAAACGGGATGGGCGGGTTTGCATCTGATGGGTGAGCCAAGCCGTGGTGGCGTTCCAGCGACAGTTTGAACTTTGTGATTTGCCCTGGAACATGCGGTTTGCAGAGAAATGCTGCTCCGGACTTGACAGTGCCATCCAATTCACCACAATGGTAAACGGGCATTCGCCGTTTGCAATTGATAAATATTGATTAGAACAAAACCATGTCAAGCCCGGTAAAGCTGGGGCCATGGCAGCACGTCTGCCAAATCCTACACATACATATACGCCACTGAGAGTATTCAAGACTTGCCGTTTGTTGATATATCAGTACCCAGCATCCTTAATCCCACCGAAGCCCGTCACAGAAATACCAGCATTCCGTCATAAAGAGAAGAAGTCAGAGAAGAAATGAAAATAAAACAACGCTACTCCCTCCATGTCATTGGTCCATCCTAAACGCCAGCTAGCACCCAACAAATGACAAATAATACCGATTCGAACCATCATTCATACCCAAGAGCCAAGCAATAGTCCTGAATAAGAGCGCAGCAGCAAAGCTCAGCTCTTCTCACAAAGGAAATCCCTCGAGGTCGAAGCCATAGGCTTCTGGCATGTGCAATTTATTGAATTCTGCGCTTCCCACGCTAAGGCCCAACTCTGACGGCGCAACTTCTTCGCCAGAGCTCAAACTTTCGTCACTCATGCTAAGCACGCTTTGTGGCGGCTCTGGATTCCGTCCAAAGTCACCCACGTTAATGCTGCTCATGTCCCAAGACTCTGGCGACCAACCAACACTGTTCGAGTTCGCGGGTATTGTCTCACTTGGGAGGCTTGCGCCACCATAGATGGCATCGTAAACATTGCTATCCATTGATCCGAGTAGCGTCTCCCATTCAGAATTGCACACGTCAGCCATCTTTGCTGTAGGGTCGACAGCGGCCATTATTTGACCGGATGGCGATACTGACAATCCGGGCGTCTCCATGCGAGATCTTCCAGCGGGTGAAGATGCACCAGTATGAGATGGAGTGTTGTTCAGAGACAGATAATCGAGATTGGGAATGACGCGGGATATCGGAGTCTTGGTGCTAATGCGGGTTGGCTGTGTTACTACTGACAAACGGTGGCCTTGGTAGTTGGTCGATGCCTCAGAAGAGGTGACGCTATCAAAAGACTGCCGCGATCGAGGACAAAAGTCTCTTTCCAGGGTCTGGGTATCGGGCATGGTCATGCGACGCATCCCTTCGTGCTCCTGTTGAAGTTCTGGCTTCTTTTTCGAGCCTTTTGAGGACGAACGCTGTGATGGTGCCGCCATTGGTGCTTGAGGTGGAAGAGGGCTTGGATGTTCGTCAACGCGGATAAGATTGGCTGCAATGCGGGCCAGGTCGATGCATCCTGGAGCCTTGGCTTGGTTCATCGACTTGATAGTGAAGTTGACAAGCTTTTCAATGTCGCGGCTCAATTTACTGTCCGCCTTCAGATCGACGACCTGGTAAAGAAGCGTCAGGCCGCAGAGGGCCAGGAGGTCAAATTTATTGAGACAGAACGAGAAGCTCATGTTCCTCTCCTCGAGCAGCTGAACAATTTGAATGATTCGCTTGCTGGAATCCGCGATGGAAATGAGGGCGGGTGCGGCCTTTGCACCAAGGCTAGAGCCAACAACGGGACGGTAGATCAGGGTTCGGATATGATGGTACGCCAAGGCCTGCGTGTGTCATGATTTAGCAAGTGGCTGTTCAGACGGGGAGAGGTGGAAAAGTAAGCCTACCAGGATGGGAGATCTGCTCCCAGTCACGTCTGTTGATGGCTTATCTTGAGAGAAGTTTAGTCGTAAATGCGCGGGTAATTCTTGGTACCAAGCATTAAGATCCGCCTCAAAGCTAGTCATTTGTTGAAGAGAGAGCTCATGGTTGGCCACTGCAGGATAGTTCTTTTCCAAGATTGCTGCCATGATCCGAGTGGCCCGGAAAAGAGCCAGGGCGCTGGACAATCTAGTATGTTCTCCCGGTAATGTAGGTTGAAATCCCTTCTCGGTAATGTATTCATCATCTGTATCGGACGGATATTCCGTGTGGATATCATCCTCCTTGAGCATTTTTGGCAGCCCAAGGGTAGCGGCAGTAAAGCTACGATATTGTCAGATGAGATTCGGGCGCAAACCTGATGCACTGTCCAACTTACCAGTCGAGAGTATAAAGAGTCCAAAATACCTTCTTCCTCGTCTCCAAGGTCAAGGCCCCAAAAGAAAATCGCTTTTGGCTCTGATGCAGGCCGAGTCGGTGGGACAGTCCAATGGCCAGACCCTTGAAGTGCTGGACTCGCTTATTGTCTGCCCTAATCGCGCAATACAGGAGCGCAAGGATGAGGCACTGGAGCGTACTCATGGTGTTCTCCAGAACCATCGATTCAATAGCTTTGGTCCACTGCTTTTCGCAAGCGGCCAGTTGCGGGTAGTCGGGTTGTTCAGATGAGACTCCGGCAATGCTAAAAACAAGATGCAGCTGTGCAATTTTGTGATGGCACTTGACCTTTTCAGGATCGGCCACGAACTCCTCGTAGATGCGAAGAAAGGTAGGCTTATGCAAAACCGGAAATAGCGGCGCCCACTCCTGGAAGTAGACGTTGACAGACCGGTCAGAAAAGATGCGAGGAGGTAGGCGGGAAACCTGGCTAGGTTCTTCTTGAGTCAACGGTGCGCATCCTTGAACGTGCAGAAAGGCTTCTGGATTAAAGTCATTGCACAATTTCCCCCTCTGTCGAAGTTTGTGCTTGAAGGAGGCTGTTGGAAGACGGTTAGTTGGCGCGGCTACAGTGAGGCCCACGATTGGAAAGTTGACGTACTGATAAATGAGCGGCCACTGGACGGGCCCATGAAGTAGGAGTCAGAATGCTCGACGCCAAAAAGCAACGGCGAGCCTTGTACGCGGAAAGTATCCTCCTTGGCAGTAGATGCGGGACTGTCCTTGGAGGTGTCTGGCGAAGGCAGTGTGTTGGAGGCAGATGTGAGTGATGGTTGGCGATGGTGGTTGGCGTGCATGGCGGAAAGCATATCTATCTTCTCATCCTTTTCGTCCAAGAGGTCTTTGAGCTCTCTGACCTCGGTTTCTAATTGCCGAACTCGCTCCTCTAACGACTCTGTGTATCCGCGGGGAAAGGCACGGCGACTCAGCTTGTCGCTGGTCCGGCACTCGAAGCCGACATTGGCACATTGCGAGCAAGTCGGACGAACGCCATCACAACGAATTTTCTTACTGCGGCAACGGTCACAGGCCTGGGCAATACGACTTTGAGCGCTGTTGCCCACCTTGATGACCTTCATAGGCAGGATGCCAGGCATTTTGGCAACGTCCAGGGATGGACTTGATAGATTGCAACGTTGCGTACGTACTCGTGTCTTATCGAAGTGAAAGGCGGGCAAAATGATGTGTATAATGTGTAGTGTTGAAACCCTCGAGCCCTTGAGCTTGTTCTGCTCAGTAACTTTGCAGCTTGGGAGTATGCGCCGAGGTAGACGTCGATTGGCGAGTTCACGCCAGGGCTCCCCCCTCGTACCTTTTGTCTGGGCTGCGCTTCTCAAAGACGCGGGACAAATTCTCTCCCCGGATTTCTAGAACGGCGATGCAGGCTCGATTTTTCTTCTGTTCTTGTTGCTTCTCTTTCGTCCCGGAACTCGCAAAAGATGTTATCCGCAGTCCCTGCCCTCTGACCTCTGGAAGTTTGTCGTTCTCGGCGTAGGCGGGAGGACGCAACAAAGAGTCAAGCTGGCGTGCTCGTCACCAGAGTGGGGAGGTTTATTGAAGTCGGAAGAGAAGAAGGGAAAACGTGGGATAAGTAGGAGTGGGCCGGGAAGGGACAGCGTGAGAAGACAAAGGATGTGTGGAGCGGACAATGAAATGATGAAATGGGGATGGAGATGGACATGTCCGGGGCAAGATGGTCATGGTCGGACTTTTTTGACTGTTCTGGCGGTTGCTAGCGTCGACTGTTTGAACGTCCAGGTCTACTAACTAGTTGAGTAGTTACTTTACACGGTTCGTCGCTTCAACGCAATGTTTCCGTGCGGAGATCTCGGGGTACATGTACATGCCGTACATACAGGCTACTATGTCCATGTCCATGAACGGATTCCGGGGAAAGTCTGGTGCAATCGGGATGCGTGACCAGGCGCTACTCTTGGCTTCAATGTTCCCCGGTCTTCAGGACACAGCACTGACCTGGGTGCGATTGAGCCAACGGGAGGCGGGGGATTACGGGTCTCCGAGTCCACGGCGAGTCCACGGCCCACGCCCAGATGCCTTGTCTGGGGCAGCGCAGGCGCCGCCCTTACGGCACCTGGGTCTTCACTGCCCAGTCGGTGGCCCCTGCAGGTTTGTTCTCCCAGTCCCCATCGTCAATCCATCCAGATGTCATCACGACGCAGACGCCACATCACCACCAACTTGCGCCTCCCTTTTATCCGGCAGATAATTCGGCTGATGTCGGACTCTGCCCTGAATTCTGTCTTCTTTCTCAACACGATGCCACCAACGCATTTTGCCAGATATGGAAAGACTTCATCCATCATGATGCGGCACATCCGTCTTGGCCATTACCCCATCACCCCATTACCCTCGACTTGAATCAGCCCTGTGTCTGCCTTTACAACGACGTGATTCATACGGTGTTGGCTCATTCTCCAATGATACCAATTGAGACACATCCATCATCGTGGCATCATTGTGGATAGATAGTCTTGCGAAGCCATGAAACTCTGCTACGATCTGGTCGCTCCATGTCGCTTTGCTCAATACTCTCAGCGCTACGAGATGATATGCTCAAACTACGCACATGGCGTCTTTCTTTTCTATTGAAGTCGCATCGTTTACATATATACCTCCTTCCCCCAACTATGGACAAGGGCCTAAAAACTTGCTGTCCTGGTCCCGGCAAATCATGTTTATTGCACGCCCAACATCGGCATCTCGAACATGCTCCGTCATGCTAAGATTGATTACCCCGGATTCGGTGAAATAGAATGCGGGGAACAGGTAAAGAAAAAACCGTCCGAGTCCCCTGACCACCACGGTTCCATTGGGTCACTTGTGCCAGCGTTTGCAGGTGCTCATCCTTTCCAAGTTTAAGTTTGCCCTGAGACATGGCTTCACACCACACCCTACCACACCCTCAAGGCTCAGAGTTGAAACTTGAGAGTGTATAATACCGCCTGTCCGGTTGTGCCGCAAACACCGACCACGCCACGATACTGACGCAGGTTTTGTTGTAGCTTGACTGTCTTGCTTCTTCTGCCTCCATTCGCCAGTATTTGCTAGCCTCCCTGGAAGATCGCATACTCTATTTCTATCCTCCCTCAACTAATTTTGCACCCCCTGGGCATGTTGACGAGGGATTTGCAGGCCCTGGACTCTCGCATTGACGCCAAGCGGGAACCGCGCCATTAATTCTGCTCAGAGAGTTGTCGTCCTGCTGGCCCAATTTACCCAGCCAGCTATTTCTACCAAGACGCAGTCCCCCTTGGCCAAAGCCGAAATCATGGTCACAGAGATGAGCCGAGCTTTGGCAATCAAGCCGCCATCAAAACAGAATACCTACCTGGGAGCAATGTCTAGAGTCGTCTATTTTCGAGAATCTCCAACAACATGAGTCGTAGCGAACAAGCCACACAATCCCGGCATCCACAACCGCCTCCATGTGGTCCCAAGGGTCCTAAGGGCCCCAAGGGCTCCCCCAGGTGAGCTGGTCTTGTCATGCGTTGTGGGGTCAACGGTTGTGCTTCTCCAGTCCACCCAGAGAGTTGGGTACGGTGAGATTACCCCAGACATGCTGGCCCGTCTTGGTTGCCTGACAAATATGGAATGATTTCACAATTTGACATGTATGCTTAACCAGTGGCTCGGTTATAATTTATTGAGAGGTGGACTGACCTCTCAGCACAACTCATACAGAGATAGCCGGCACTTCCACTCGACAGCCGTCGCCCCCCATGTGACCTTGGCCACCTCTTTGGGCAGCCTTGTTCCAAGACGGAATCTTTTGGGCACTTTCGAACTGACCTGCCATCACTACAACCGCTTTAGCAGCGCCAAAAGTTCTGTCCCAGTTCTCTGGTAAATGCAGCAGAATGGCCCCTAGTGCAGAAGCCCAACGCACGGGGCGTGCCAATACAGGCTCCTCTTCACGCCCAACGCCAAACTAAGTGAGACGACAAACACAAGTTCCTCCTACGGCGACTAGCGGTCGCAGTACCATTGCGGATTATCATGCTACCTCCAATGTTGTTTTCAAGTACACTACCGAGTAGGCAGTTTATCCTCGGTCAACTAAAGTCGTCTGCGTCGTCATTGGCTGCCGTGGCTTGCGCTTCTTGCCCGATTGGGTAATCTTCCTTCGATCCGAGATATGCCACCACGTGGTTGTTCGCAAGAAGATTCGTCCTCTAGAAGAGCGTAACAAAGCCTGATTAGTATCGCAATATTTCAACAAGCGATGTGATTGGATTAGTCAGTCTTCGATCAATCAGCCACCTTGTGCGGCTGCCGAATCTTGTTTTTTTGTTTCTCTCAGCCTTCCATGTCTCCCGATTCTTGCAAGAGTTGACGGCTGTGAGCCTTCAAAGGGGGTGTGCCACAAAACGCCATTGGCAGACAATCGAACGACATGCGCGAAAGATGAGCAAGGTGTAATACGAAACTCACCTCATTGTCCAACGCCTCCAACGCATGGCCCAACAATTTGCTTTCCACATCCTTCAATATTCTTGCGGCTGCTATGGATTCAGCTCTCAGCAAGCCAGCCGCCTGCAAGGGTTCTAGCTCATCGTCTGATGGGCCGCGACTAATTCGGGCCAATTGCTCTCCGACCTTCTCATGCAACACAGTAATAGCCCTGAGTTTAAACACGGGACAGAGATCGTGGCCCTGGATCAGGGTTTCGAAATCGTCCGCTTGATCTGTCACGTCTTCACCTTGCCAAAAGAGTCTTAGCTGTCTGTCCCCTGCAGTATCTTGGAGAAGTTGGAACGACAGGCCGTCTTCCTCGTTGAGGCACATCAGGTACACAAACGGTGAGCGCCATACAATTGAAGACGCTCCTTGCGAGTCTTCCGTCTCTTTTCGTGAGATTGTCAAAGTCGGTCCGCTGTTAGAAATTCGTAATTTTGCCCTTGCCAAGGGATCATCTGGGAAGGGATCCAGGCGCAGCGTCAACTTGTCCACGATGTTGTTGGGGTCGATGAATCCATAGCTGAAGAGCATCTCAGAAGCAGGCTTAGCGTCGCCATACGAGATTGTGACTTCCTCGCCGCTGCGAACTGGACATCCCGGGCGGATGAGGAGCACAACATTGTCATGGTCGTCTTCTTCGTAATAGGCTGTTGCTTTGCTCGAATGGTTCACCATGTCAAGTCCCGGGACCATGGCGGCTCCTGACCGTGGTAGCTCCAAGCACCTCGAACGGTACCAGGCATCAACTAATACCCAGTCCTCCAGAGAAACCTCTTCGCCGCTCCACAGGAACTCATTCCAAAATGGAAAATCCTCAGACACCTCACGCAGCGTGTCAAACTCTTTGCCCAAAGAGAGGAGTTTGGCTTCCAGGGCAGCCTATCACGCCGTCAGTCTAGACCCCTAGTAAGATCAAAAAACAGGGCATGATGATTAAATAAGAAAATCCCCGGGTAATCAAAGAAACGGCCCCATTTACTATATCAGGAACACGGATGACAGACGAACCTCCAACGACGTCCCATTTAGGAGTAAGCGTTCCGGCTCCGTCCACATAGTTGGAACGGGAATGGGCCGAGGCAAAAGGCGGATGTACTCAGTCCATGGGGTGGGCGATAGACCCTTTGGGCGGCTGGATTGGGCGAATTGGGAGACTAAATAGAGCATTATATCACCTCTCGTGGACTGTCCCCGGTCAATAAGCCGCGTCATCCGGGTTTGGAATAGCGACGTACTTGTCGTCCCACTGCTTCAAGTAACTGCTTGAAGTTGTGGTCAACCTTGGCAAAGTCCTCCACGGCCTCAGCAGATAGCACCAGATCGTGAGGAATCGTAACAAGGCCTTTGCTCGTGCCATCCGCCTCGGCACTCTCCAGATCCTCATGCGCAACGAGTCCGAACCCCTTACCCTCGCCTACATCTTGAAGATTGACGTGTGTGAACTGAACGTCGTTGAGATGAGCCCATGCGGGGAACGTATCGATGGGGAGCTGGGACGACATTGATGGCTTGGATGACATGTGTTTGTTGACCTCTGGACTAGCTCTGGAGGCAAACTCGGTTTGCTTCCGGCTGGGTGTACCGGCCGTATCGGTACAGACAACGGTGTGTGACGATGCTTTATGGCGGGTGGGTTCGGGATAATTCGACATGCAAGCTACGCATGTGTGTGAGATGAGTGAGGTTCTTGCACCATGTCTGTAGATGGAGTTGTCTTTCGTTTGATGTGGTTTGATGCCCCACTGTTTGTCCCGTTGATGGCGGGGCAGGATCATGGACAAATGGACGGATGGATGCTCTATGGCGAAATTCAGACAACTTTAATTTCTTCTTTGAAAAAAAAAAAATAGAGAGAGATAAAGAGAGAGAGAAGGAAAAGAGCCAGACCCCATTCCCATCGGCATTTGTATGCGCAGAATAGATCGCTCCTAGAGTGACTGAAAGTAATGATAACCTCCACATAAGACGATGACTGGTATCCTGCTAAAACCTTTCGACTCTAGACGTAAGCGGGGTCATTTCATCCGCCGCACATAAAATCCTAGAGAAAGCCTACAAGTCCATTTGAGACATTTAGAACTCGGCCTTTCATCTCAAATAGAAGATCTCCCTCGCCGCAGTATGAGTTTTTCAAGGGATTCGTAACAGACTGGGGCGGACGGCATGTATGTCTAACGGCCTTTTGAGCATGGTCTGAGGGTTTCGACAGACGGGGAAATCCATTTTCTGCCAACTGCTTATCTTGGCTGTATCTAATCAATTTCATTCCTGGTATTCTTGGAACATCATTGCAGTCATGTACATTGGAACAATCGCCTTCCGATCCTCTTGTCCCTTGGCAATGTCTACAGATTCTCCCTCTTGTCAACTGCTATACTCCGGTTTTCCCTCTTACCCAAAAACCACCTGGTACAATATTTAAGCACCAGAGCTACGTCCTGCGCTGAGACATTCACAACTCCAACGCAAAGATCGCGTGATCTAGCGCCGTCCGTCGGTTTCATCGCAACGTCGGCTTCTGCTTGGCGCAATTTGAGGCGCAAGTGAGATCTATTGCCTGCGCGAGAAGTATCATCTTGGGAAGGGCAATTTGCCAGGTTTAACTCGATTGGCTCTTACAATGCCTGGGGTTTGTTCTTGCGGTCGCTTCTTTTGTTCCTCCGTGACAGCCTCTGTAGTCAGCCGAGGTACATCTTCAATCGAAGTGCCGTGCGCCGCGGTTCGAGGTAACCTAGGGGAATAAGAATAGAGGTCATTTTGGAGAGACTTGCCATTGGATGATACTCTCGAAGGTGTGTATTCAATATACTGTCTCGCTGGTTTGACAAAGGTTGACGACTCAGCATTCAAGATGGTCGATACGTATTTGAAACGGCGGGCTGCTATGCTAGAATAATTGCTAGCAGGCCCTGCTCTGATGTGCCAGTCTTGTGCAAGCTGTATACTGAATTCCAGTCTAATTCTCTCTTGGTAAGCCAACATTTGACACAACAAGAGAGGGGGCATAGCAAATTAGTGCGCCGAAAATAATTCATTTATAGGCATAACCGAACATCGAGATTCGGGACCATTGGAAGGCGTCTTGTTCTCGAGGTGTTTTGCCTGGTCAAACACCCACCCATGTATCCTGTAGCCACGAAAAAAATTTTATTCTGACAGCCGGAGACCTTCTACCAGTCCTAGGTCTCACCCAACTCACTAAATTCTTTGAAATATGTTGTGCCTGATCAATGGCACGGGAACACATGAAGACTCTTGGTGTAAGTGACGGTCTGGCCCGATTTAACCAGGGTGGGCCGTTAGACCCACTATTACCCTTTCTTTTAGTGCCTGCAGAGCCCGTCCGGTCTGACCTGACGGATCCATTGATGGCGGGGCGCATCCCCGAATTTTGCGACCAGACTTCACAAGAACCGGACGACCATCGCACAAACTCCTCCTTGTGCACAAGCCCACGCCTTCAAGGGATAGAGACCGCGGCCACCCTGTCTAGTCAATCTCCCTTGTATCTCTCCAACTCTCCCGTACTATAGCCACATTTGCGCAACGAGAGGCCTCCTACACATCCTCGAGTCCGTCTCAGGCGGCGAAACCACCCCGCCATGCCTCGCGATCCGCTCATCGGCCTCGTAGGCAAACCCTCAGCCGGCAAGAGCACAACTCTAAACAGCCTAACAGATGCCTCCTCCAAAGTCGGTACGCAAGGCTCCAGCCCGCTGCCTCAGTGAAATGCGCGCAAACCGCTAACAACACCCTCCCCCAAAACCAGGCAACTTCCCGTACGTACCGTCCACCCCTCGTCCGCTCCCAGAACTCGGCATCTAACACGCGCCACAGCTTCACCACCATCGACCCCCAAAGAGCAATCGGCTACCTCCAGATCGACTGTGCCTGCGCCCGCCACCATGTCTCGGACCGCTGCAAACCCAACTACGGCGCCTGCGTCGACGGCCGGCGCTCCGTGCCCATCGAGCTCCTCGACGTGGCCGGCCTCGTCCCCGGCGCCCACCAGGGCCGCGGCCTGGGCAACAAGTTCCTCGACGACCTCCGCCACGCCGACGCCCTGATACACGTCGTCGACGCCTCGGGCACAGTGGACGCCGAGGGCAAAGAGACGCGCGGCTACGACCCCTCCGTCGACATCGCCTGGCTGCGGAGCGAAATCGTCGCCTGGATCCTCGGCAACCTCATGCAGCGGTGGCCCAGCATCCGCCGCCGCCACGTCGCCGTCAAGGCCACCGCCGTGGAAACCCTCCAGGGCCAATTCTCCGGATACGGCGCCACGTCGACCGTCATCGCCCGCACCCTGGACCGGGCCGCCGTCAAGGAGCCCCTCGAGGAATGGCCCGACGAGACCGTCGCCCACATTGTCAACGCCTTTGTCGACGAGAAGTTCCCCACCGTCATTGCCCTCAACAAAATCGACCACCCGGACGCCGACAAGAACATTTCCAAAATCGCAAAGATGCAGGACCCCAAGACGATCGTCCTCTGCTCCGCAATCTCCGAAATTTTTTTGCGGAAAATGGCCAAACAGGGGTACATAAAGTACGTCGAGGGGAGCGAGTTTATAGACACGCGCGAGGATCTCATTGAGCAGGGGGACCCCGACGGCGGGGGCCTAAAGGAACTGGACGAGAAGAACCGCAACCGGATAGAGAACCTGAAGGACATGGTGCTCTACCGGTTCGGGTCGACGGGCGTCGTGCAGGTTTTGACGAGGGCGGCAGAGCTGCTGGGGCTGGTCCCCGTCTTTCCGGTGAGGAATACAGCAACCTTTAGCTCCGGGGCGTCAGAGTCCAAGGTTGTGTTTCGGGATTGCGTGCTTGTCAAGAAGGGGTCGACGGTGGGAGATGTTGCGAAGAAGGTCATGGGAGATGCGCCGATTGCCTATGTTGAAGGTTTTGGGGGGTTGAGGGTGGCCGAGGACGATTATGTTGCTGTTGGGAAGAATGACGTAAGTTTATTTTTTATTTTCCTCTTCCCTTTTTTCCTTTCCTTTCCTTTTCTTTTTGAATGTTGGGCGGCCGTGTAATGACTGCTGGCTGACTGCTTGCTGACGTCTCTATAGATTTTATCCTTCAAGGTTGGTAGGGGGTAGGTTGCGTTGAGGGGCTTTTGTGTTTGGCATCAGCATGCTGAGGAGTTGGATTATATGAAGCGTAAGCGGTCAGGGGAGTGATCTTTATCATAATGCCACGACTATCTAGAATAGATTTTATAGACAAGATTTGGTCTTTCCATATCCAAATCAACAAGCAGTCTCTAATGTTGGTCCTTATCCTGTGTCCAAAAACATATGGCTCTTGTGTTCGTTACGATTCATCCAATGGTACCGGCCATGCCTGTGGCTGATGTCCCCATATCAACTTGACGCCCTGGCTCTCTGCAACCGTCCTCAACTGATCCATAACCGCGCCTTTGACCGATGTCGTATAGATTGTCTTTAATGTAGTCGCCTTCAAAATGGCTGCCACTACGCCAGCAAATTCCGCCTCCTCATAATTCTCCGAGAAAATACTCAGCGTTTCGAGATTCGGAAAGCTCGCGAGAAATTGAGGGAGTGGGAGGTCATCGTCGTTTCGAGGGTACGATCTAAATCGGAACCTGTAGCAGCCCATGGACGTGATGGATGCTGCGCCACGAAGCCATTCGTATCCCTTGAGGTGAGTAATGCTCCTGTCTCCGACGCGATCGTTCAGTGACTCTATTGGAAATACAATGTCAAATGATTGTATTTTTCCCATATTCAAAGCATCAGAAAATAGGAGTCTTAATATGTCTGGGGAGATGCACAAAGACTTGGAAGCGAGTGAGTGGAGGTTCCGAAATTCAGGATACTGGGGTATATCAATATCACCGTGCAACGTACGACTGTTGCTGAATACACGATGCCTTCCATGTCTATCCTCGTTGTCTGAGGGAATGTCGAAGCGGATGTGTTGTAGGGAGTTGCCGTAGTTTAGGCATGTCAAAAGACGCAGCGTGAGGAGCGAATTTTCGACTTGGGAAATAGGCCCAACAACGGATGATTCTTCGAATATGAGGACTTTGAGATGGTTCCACATCGTATGCCACTTTTCTCGCCAGCCGGATAGGGAATTTGAGTCAAGATTTGGGATGTTGGGGCCGATCCAGAGTTGTTCAAGTCGAGGGAAGGCGTCAGAGAGGAAAAACTATGACGATTGTTAGTCTTTTTTTTTTCAGCTGCTTGATCACAGTTTCCAAGGTTACGTACTATAGGAAATGACTGGCGTAATGTAGAAATGTTGCACATCCGCAAGGTCTTTAGGTTGGGGAGAAATGGCACAGACTGTGTCATATACCACGGCTCTGGTATTCCGGTGAGAACAAGATGCTCCAGCGAAGCCGCAGCGTTGTTGAGAAACGCCAATGGAAATCCGCCTATCGGAATTACAGGTGTACTCCAAGCCGGTTTAGCAGGATCACCAGTGCCATTGATAGACACATGCCGTAACTTTGTCCACATATTCTCCTTGGGCGGAAACATCAGGATATCGAATTGTGGACCAATTTCCAAATATTCTAAGCATGGGGACGCTTTCAAAAGTAGTGTTAGCTTTTGTTGGTTTAGTAGAAATGCTTTCGGTAGCGGGATGACGATTTTCCTCGCTCCCCCCTTGCCTGCCCAAGACAGCATCTTCTTCAGAGCATCGTATCGAGGGGCACGCTTCATGCCTCTACCAGGAAATATCATTGTCCTCCATAATCGATCATACAGAGGGCTTGTCAAGGTGCGCCTCCAGAGCTTGCAGACGCCTAAGCATGGACTGCGCAAAGAACGTCAGTACGAGGATCGTCGGGAAGATTTAAGCAAGGCGCATACGGCAATTCGGTAAATTCCATGTATGAGAATATAAGCATCGCAATTTCTGTAGGCAGCCGGAGGGGATCCTTCCTAGAGAAATGTCTGTGAAGCGGCGTTCGCGCTTTGTAAAGTTGCTAAATTCACGTCAGTCCAACGTGTCGTCTGCGAGCTCGGGCTTGTCAGAATGCACCTGCAACTTTGGCGACGACGCCACTTCCACATCTTTATTTATGCTGATGCCAGCATT
Organism: Metarhizium brunneum; assembly: GCF_013426205.1. Taxonomy (NCBI): domain Eukaryota; kingdom Fungi; phylum Ascomycota; class Sordariomycetes; order Hypocreales; family Clavicipitaceae; genus Metarhizium; species Metarhizium brunneum. The sequence goes on along the minus strand of NC_089422.1, from coordinate 3,608,564 downwards.
GTAGATCTTCCACGCGAATTCATGGTTCTTTTGTAACCGCGCTACTTTTCCCAGACGAAGATATCCCTTCATGGTCTATTGTCAGTGCGAGGCGACTTCACCCAGGAAAGCTCACTTACATCTGGCAGTCTTGGAGCCAGCTCCAAAATCCATTCGGCATCTTTCTTAGCACGATCCAGTTTACCCAATGCTTCAAACGTGGCAGCTCGGTAATCCAGGGCCTGGATGTGGTTCCTATTGTCACACTTGTTGAAGGTCCTCCCGACGTCGCATTTGCAGTTATACATGGCTTCTTTGAAGATGCAACCCTCCTCAGCAGCGACCCTTTCAAAATTCTTGCATGTACATCTCTCACGTTTGACCCCCCTAGCGCAAGGACAGTATTTCATTGCCTACCAAAACGTCAGAAGAGGTCTCACTCTCACACAATAGGGGCTCACAGGCTCTCACTCTCGTGAACTGTTCCAGAGCCCGCTTGTACTGCTGCGCCTCATAAAACTGACGGCCAGAGACAACCATATCCGCGAGGGCAGTCTCGCCTTCGACATCACGAGACGACGACATCATGCCGTGCAAAGATTGCGAAAGGCGGCGCATGGATAACGGCGGTGACCTTGCGTCTTTAGCTGTGCAACCCAGATGGAGAATTGATAAATGCTTCGGACTGCAGCGCGACAAACTAAATCAGCGGGATACCTAATGAACTCAGCGTCGTTGACCATGACGACCCACGGACAATAGGAAATAGAAAATTTTTAACATTTAGCCTTGGGGGATCTGCTGTCCAAAACAAGTCGACGTAGTCAATCATGTCATGATGAGTTTTGACTCGCGCGGTTGATGCGCTTCTGGCCTGAAGCTGTGCTAGAACCCCACTTGCCCTCCTAGCTTCCCAAGGGTCCTTCCTTCCCACCTCACCTTCGCGCTCAACCTCGCCAATCCAAAACATGTTACTGGAGTCCTCGGTTCACATGTACGCATAACTACTAGGTATACGGCTGACGACCTACCTAGGTAGGTAGGTGGCCAAGAGTCAGGATTCCACCCATCGGACTTAATTTTCTTTTCCACGCACCAGTAGACTATATGCCGTGAGCTCGGTGTCAATATTTTACCTTCGACATTGTCAATCACTGGCCCCCTCTCTTCAAACTGATGGTTCCAACCCTGAATCCACTAACACCGTTGCTTATGTAGCAAGCCTCTCCGTCAACAAGTTGATCAGCCCTGATTTCTTGCTCGACTGCCAAGCCTCTAGCAAAAAATGATCAGCAATTACAATCAACTGGAACCATGCCGTTTCTTACTCACCGCTCCAGGACCCATCGTCGGGAGGTGCCATCATTTCCTCCACTACCATCTTGTCTGCTGTATTTGGCAGACACGGGCGGCGTAATCCATCTCCCACCACGCCAGAAGTATGGTGTCGTAGTGCTTCCCTCCATGATGGTGTTGTCTTCCTCGTTGATGACCAAGACCTCGACGCTGTTTGCTGCACTGACGGAGCCTATGCCAGCTCTGCTCCGAGCATCGTCGTACAGTGCCCGATTGGTGGTCTTGAAATGGGTGAATTCTGACCTTGAGGAATCAACACTGTCAACGACAACGGTAAGCAGCGGGGGGGCCTGCGGTTGGCTTGGGCTCGGTGATGTTCCTGGTGCAGGGAGTGACTCTGGGAAAAGGTTGCCAATGTCGAGGCCAGGAGTGTCGTACTGATGGAACGTGATGTCGCCTTGTTTTGTGACCACTATTCGCAGTCGAAATGGCCCAGTCTCCGAAGGACCAATTTCAGCCTCAGCTGCTTCAGCAAGGTTTCTAAGACCTGCGTCTCCAGACAGCTTTTCGATCACCTTATCCCAATCCCAATGCACGGCAGCCCGCAGGATGCGATCTCGGTGATAGTCGAGCATGTACAGTGGTGACTCATTTCGGTAGTTCCATCCAGCATACGCTAGGCCCATAGATGGGACATGCTTAAGCTTGACATCGAATCGAAGCGACGTGAAGAGAGAAAAGTCGTTTGCCATGGTAGAAGTTGCAATGCGCCTGCACTTGGTCTCGGGAGAAAGGATGCGGTTGTTTGTTGTAGTCGTTGTAGGGTACATAGGTAGGTATGCACAACCAGGCACGCAAGGCAACCTCAAGCTTTTTGGGAGAATAGCCACGCGCGGCTCCGCACTGCAACTCTGTGTAGTACTCTGTAACTGCAAGCCTATTATTCCCTTGATACCGATGCGAATGGGGAATTACATTGCGACTAGCGGACGAGAACGATGCTCAACGAGGGGATATCCGAACCTCCATTGGCTGTTGTGACGAGGCCAGTGGGGATCGCCAGTCATCCAACCAGACACTTGCTGGATTCGTTATGGTAATAGGATTGATTATGCACAATGGAGACGCATAATGAACTTTTGATGCTCGCAGAAGCCTCAATTATTACCGACGAGTCTGAGCCGTTTTGTCCGGCATCTGAGCTACTTGATTGACGCAGCTATTGCCATGGTTTGCCGCCCCAATGGCGGATGAACCCTAAACAAGTTTGCAAGATCGGAAAGCGCAATTGGTATTTCCGCATTGGCGATGTTAATAGCTATCCAATAAACGCAACAGAGTTGGTTAAGGGAACTTGGGCCAGCATACGCTGGAAACGGCCTATCATCATGCGCACAAAGATTGGACGGCGACTGTGCAAGAGGCCCGCAGAAAACCGGGTCTAGGCGGGTTACTAAGCCGTCTGGTATGACGACCTTGACGCGGGCCGAGCTTGAAATTTTGCAGCCGGCTCGCTCCAAAGGTTCAAACGCTCAAGACGGGTTTGGTTCAATCGCATTGGACTGGTCCAGCTTTTTCTGCGCGTGCTCAGCTTTGCAGCAGCTCCCTCCCACGCACCTCCATCGTCCTGGCTTACGCTCTGGTTCTCGCACCATTTCAGCGGCCGTTTCTTCAACCTTGTCCTTTTTAATATATTTGTTGTTTTTATAGCTTCTCATACCTTCCCATCGTTCCCATCATGTCCAACCCCCTACCGTCAATGCCTCCTGTGAGGCCAACAGCCATCCCCGTAGATGCGCCCTCATCGACTTGGGATCGCATTTCCTCTTGGGTATCGGAAAACAAGGCCGTTGTCTACACCATTGCCGGTGTTGCTGTCGTAGTCACTGGTGCTGGTGTTGTCTATTACTTGAATTCTGACTCGGTATGTTCGACATGTTCAATTCACACACTCCTCGGGTGACGGCTTGTGCCCCTGATGCTTCACATCTGAAAGCGACTGCCAGACACCTCAATTGTGTATATCAAAAAGCAAGCAATCATCAAAAGCTGACCTTGATTTGCAGCAGAAATCCAGGCCAGAATCATCGCCCAAGCTCAGCAAGAAGGAGAGACGGAAGAGAAAAGAAGCCGAACGCAAGGCTGCCGAGACCAACGAACCCACCCCAGCTCCGTCGCAAGCCAAGAGCGTTGCCGTTGAGAGTGAAGACGAAATTCCCGAGATCGACGAATCTACTGTCACCAAGTTGTCGCCTGAGCAACGTGAGCAGTATGCCGCCAAACTCAAGCAGGCCGGCAACCGAGCCTACGGTGACAAGGCATACAACAAGGCCATTGGTCTCTATTCCCAGGCCATACTTTGCAAACCGGATCCCGTCTTCTACTCCAACCGTGCCGCCTGCTACAGTGCTATGAGCGAATGGGACAAGGTGGTCGAGGACACTACTGCCGCCATTGCTATGGACCCCGAATATATCAAGGCGATCAACCGCCGAGCTACAGCTTACGAACACCAGAAGAAGTACTCGGAGGCTCTCCTCGACTTTACTGCATCCTGCATCATTGACAACTTCAAGAGCGAGTCCACCGCCCAAGCTGTCGAGCGACTTCTAAAGGTTTTTGCCGAGCACCGTGCCAAGGAGATGATGGCTTCTCGACCCCCTAAGCTGCCTAGCCCCATTTTCGTCGGCAATTATCTCCAGAGCTTCCGACAGAAAGGCCGTCCCGCGGGTCTTGAGGACTCTGTCGAGCTCGACGCGGAGACGGGCAAGGGCCAGCTGCAAATTGGCCTTCAGGGTCTTGAGAAGAAGACTGGCGAAGGATATGAAGACGCAAGACAAGCTTTCGAGAAGGCACTTGAATTGGGTGATCTTGGCGAGTATGAGGCCTTGGCTTACAACCTTCGAGGCACTATGCGAACTCTGCTTGGAAACCACGCCGAGGCCACGGAAGACTTCGACAAGAGCATCGAGCTTGATCCCGGGATGATTCAGAGCTATATCAAGCGTGCCAGCATCAGCCTGGAGCTTGGTGAGCCCGACAAGGCCGATGCTGAGTTTGCCAAGGCCCTTGAGCAGGACAAGGACGACCCCGACGTCTACTACCACCGTGCTCAGGCTAGCTTCATCAAGGGGGATCTTGCCGAGGCTCAAAAGGACTATCAGAAATCTATTGACCTGGACAAGGACTTTATTTTCTCTCACATCCAGCTCGGTGTAACCCAATACAAGATGGGTTCTATCGCCTCATCCATGGCCACTTTCCGCCGATGCATCAAGAACTTCCCCAAGGTGCCTGATGTCTACAACTACTATGGTGAGCTGTTGCTCGATCAAAGCAACTTTTCCGAGGCCGTTGAGAAGTTCGACACCGCCATGGAGATGGAGAAGCAGACCAAGCCCATGTCAATGAACGTCCTGCCCCTGATCAACAAGGCCTTGGCCCTGTTCCAGTGGAAGCAAGATTTCAAGGAGGCCGAGCAGCTATGCCAGAAAGCTCTGATCAGTAAGCCTCCCCTTTGTGAACACAATTTCAGTCACCATACTAACGCCCATCCAGTTGACCCTGAATGCGACATTGCGGTCGCCACCATGGCCCAGCTCCTCCTTCAGCAGAATAAGGTCACTGAAGCCCTCAAATACTTTGAGCGCGCCGCCGAGCTCGCACGCACCGAAGGCGAAATTGTCAACGCGCTCTCCTACGCCGAAGCTACCAGGACACAAGTCCAAGTCACCGAGAAGTACCCCAAGCTAGCAGCTAAGCTGGCTGGTGGCGGTGCCCCTCCTGGCCTCGGCATGGGCCGATAAAAAACCTAATCAAATCCAAGTCGTTCTTTTGACGGGCAGGAAAAATAACATCAACATTGCTCGCATCATTTTCGTTCTGTAAAAACCGGGCAGGATAAAAAGGTGGATGAGCCGCGAGTGTAAGTGTAGGATGGTGGACAATGCATTACCTTGAATCGACGAGTTAGATGCATGGATTCGTGGTCCCTGTGATAGGAAGCAGGTATGAATTAAAATATCAGTGTTTCTTTGGTGGGCTTTTTAGTGGCTGGCTGACTGGATGGCACAAAACATGTGATGCAACAGTCGGCGTCACGTCGTGGTCGTCTTGTACATGTATAAGTACCTAACTTATGAAACTTCTCTCCAAATTTTTGCTGTCTACTGGCTCAAGTGTGTGAGGTGCTTGGATAATTAAACGTACTTTTGCAAACGGTTGTACCGTGAAGGCACGGAGTTTAAAGTACAATATGGTCAAGCTCGCCGTATCGAACCGGGTACATATAGAGATATCGAGTTCTATACGGACGAATTCGTGACGCGTGAAATTGCCCTCTTCCTTCCTACACATTACTTCTCATACAAAATTATACTGAAATCCGTATCCCGTGAACATAGAATGACTTTCCTTGACCAATTTATACAGCCATGGCGTGTTGATTTGAGCTTGCATGCCACTTCATGCGTCGCAGATCCATCCCGGACCATTTCCTCCCGACTGTGAAATACTTCGCATATCCAACAACAAAACGTATGTTGGGCGTTGATTCTGCGCCAACATCTCCTCAACAACCAGAATATAATATTACTGAACAACCCACCTCTTTGAGCAGACAGTTTTTCTGACTCCCGAGATGTCACGATATGAAGCGATATCGTTTGTGACATGTATGACGTGCTCATTTTGAGCAACCAAGCTTCGCTCCGCAGCTACTTCTTCATCTGGCAGTGGAAATATGATACAAGTGCCGCAATCACTACTTGCCGCCGCTACACCTGTTGCCGTTGAGGCAGATACCCAGCGCAACACCAAGAGCGACCACAATGATGATGATGACGCAGAGGAGGAGGCACCACCACTTGAGCTTGCGGGCACGACGAGCATGGTCTGTTGCTACCTTGACTTGCTGATTACCGGCCTCCATGTTGTCGACAGTATATTCGGCGTTTTGCTCTGTGGCTACGATAGTTTCGTCTTGTTGCTCGACCATGGTGGCAAGTTCCTGGTACAGGAGGGCAATTTCGGAAAGGTCCTTCTCCAAACGCTGCAAGTCCTGATGGCGAGCGCGAACATTACCGAGTACTTGAGTGGCTTGTTCACTGCGGTTGTTCATGAGCTAACAGAATTGTCAGCCTGTGAAATATCTTGCGAGGAAGGGGCAAAAAGAAAATATATGTAGGGAGATAAATTGGAGCACATACAGCATCCTGGAAAACGCCTTCATTGCCCCAGTCACGGCGTGCTTCTTCTTGAAGCCTCGAGTAGTCCCAATCCTGGTGGACAAGTCCCAATTGGCGTATTCTCTCCGCTTCCTCGCCATTCCGAATGTCCTGTTCCACCTTGACATATTTTTCCACGACCTTTTGTAGCGGAGTCTTTAACGACTGTAGATGGCGTTTCTTGGTCTGGCGAGCCTTGTCGGAGGGACTGGTACTGGCGAGGTCGTTCTCAAGGCGCCTGACCCCATCCTGGAGCATTTCTCGCTGATTTTGCACTTCAAAGCGATAGTCACCGAACTGGTCCTTGGCGTCTCTGTCGGCCAGACTTCGCTTGTGACGCTTGCTGAGCTCATCGAGGGATTGATTAAAGGCTTTCATGTCGTTGCGCAAGCCCTGGACCTGATCCAGAAATTGCGCTTCTGAAAGCCCATCGTGCTGTTGCTGCGGTGGTGGTTGCTGCTGGTAGCTGACCGGCTGTTGGTAGCTGACCGGTCGCTGGTTGTTCAAAGGTTGCATTTCGTAACGGCCAACTCCCCAGCGATTATCCTTTGAAAAACATGATAGTTAGCAAATGGTGTATACTCCGGGCAACAATTGACACCTTGCTGGGCAAACACGCCCTGCAGGAAAGTAACTCGTTCATAATGTTATGACGATGCCGGATGCGCCGAGAAACTTCGCGGACAAGCTTACCTCACTCTCTGCGCGCCCTGCATCTTGGGGAGGCGCCGGGGAATACGGGTTTTGTTGGTACGACATTATGGGACAACTTTGCTTCTGGTTTCAATGCAGAGGTGCGACGTCAGAGTGCGAATAGAGATATCGATGGGCGCGTTCATCCGAAGATGACGACAAAACACGGCGAAAACACTGAGACGACACTGGGGAGGGTTGGCGGACAGGCGAGAGCTCTCAAGTTAAAAGTGGGACAAATGGAGCTGGCGGAAGAGGACTTGGCTTTTCCTGTGGCGGACGACGGATAGCGAACGCCGGGAGGAAGGAGCTGGTGCTCGGTTTTATTAGTACGGCTACTACGGAATTACTAGTACTACGACGTAGTGCACAAGCCGGTCGCATGTCTGACGAAGCAGGAGCGCCACTTGACAGCCTGCTGGGGAAGGAGCAAGGAGTAATACTACTGGGAGCCCACGAGGCAGGGTTGGTGCTGTTGCGCCACCAGGCAGGCAGGAGCAACCAGAGAGACAGGCAGGTTGGACATCTCTCTATTCCGTAAAAGTCCAGATGCCCTCAACCTCTACCAAGCACAATCATGTTACCATTGATGCATCACTGTTTTGCCTCTTACCAGAATTTTGCACTTGAATGGCCCAAAGACAGCAAGCATTCCACAAGATAGGTTGCAACTAAACATGTTTCTTTGGAGGCAAGAACAACATGCGCATGTCATGTGGGGCTGACAAGTCTGCAGGGATGCGGCGGCTTGCACGGGAACTCATGTTGACATTGGCCAATGGGTGGCTGAGCAATGTTTCTTGGACAAAAACAATCCGGCAATGAACGGACCAAACACCAGCAAGCCTCGTATTCGCCATTTTGGCCAGAGCGATTCCACCGGTCTTTCGTCACCAGTACCTGGTAAAACAGGACCCTGATGATGGTCACCGTGGCGCGGCATTCGTCTTGGACAAAGGCCAAAAATAGGACCCAGAGAAGCTGCCTGTCGTCACAGATCGAGGCTGTGCCAAAAGAGCGATAGATCTACAGAGAATCACTACATAAGTCTATCAGTCTATAGCACAATATTCGCATGATCAGTATACACTACGTACTATACTGTCGTATATGGTAATAGAGCGCGATAGCTAGGTACTCGGTCTGCATCTGGCCGTCTGCCCCCTGGTACCTAGTAGTTTTCGCCTCCTACTACGAAGTAGATGCTAGACGGCAGATTATGAGCTGACTTTATTCTCGCAGCCTGGCATAAGCCACGATGAAACATCAGCTACTTCCTAATTAGGCCGGACATAGCCTTTAACTACTACCTACCTAGGTAGGTAGGCCCTGAAAATGGATGGCGTTCAAGGTCTCCCATTATCTATACCTCGCCCCCAGGGTAGGATACCTAGTATCAACTTAGAAGTGTTGCGGCGGAAAGTCGACCGAGTCACCAGCATCATTACTACGTCTACGAAGTTAACTACTAGTAATTGCAATTTTGACACCACATTTGCCTCCTTTGGGAGTTTTCCCCAGGTCTTGTGGAGTTTGCCTTTTAATTTCTTCTCCTTGCCCAGTTTTCTTGACTATGAACCTAGCTTTGGGGCGACCAGTCCAGTAGACTTTCTAACTTTTTTCATCATCAGCCACCTTCTTCCATCATCATCTATCGCCTTTGTTATCACCTTTCATCAAGTTCGACTTCTCTCTTCCCCCATTGAACCCTTGGCCCATCCATCAGCTTCTCATCCTACACACTGTGGATTACGAGATTGGAGCAGGAATGCTGACGAGTTGTTGAAGGCTATTTTGCACATTCCCACGTCATTATTATCGCCGATAAGAATTTCAGTCCGGAGTATTTTGCTTTGCCACGCATGTTTATCAAGAGGCTCCTTGGAAAATTACGGGTTGCCTGTTTGCGGTCGCTTCACGATGGCAACGAAAGTATCATTCGGGCCAGCAGGGTAGTATGATACGGTGCGTAGAGGCCGGTACCTGTCCTGGCGAATACTTGCTGCATACATCTCATTGTATGAAATTCGTTCAAAGGAAAACGACTAATCACATTCAGTGGCGTAAAGATGGCGCCGGGGATTACGGCTCTACGCCTTGCGGCCGTCTGACACGAAACGACGTCCAGTGGACCACCAAACTAGGGCAGCGAGGAAGCCTGCCGCAAACGCCGAGAATAAAATCCGTCCTCTATGTATGTACGCAGTGAAATATGATGGCCGATCCGGACTGGGATATAAAATGCGTGAAACCCATGAGTTGCGTCTCCGTGAATAGTACACCTGGATTGCAATTAAGAGCTTGAACCCATCTACCAGACCCAACATCATGAGCAACTTTGGTTTCGAAACAGAATGCCACGAAGTGGTCAATACCTTTGCTCAAGAAGTCAAGGGTAAAACATGTACGCTTCACGCGCACCCACCTTGGTATACAGCATTTAGACATGTCACTTACATGCATGTTCAGTCCTCATCACAGGCCCAACCCCAGGGGGCATTGGCGCGCAAACAGCCATATCCTTGGCCGCTGCCTCGCCCTCAACAATAATTCTGGTCGGACGATCTGTCGAGAAGGGCCAGCCCACGGTCCACCATATCAAACGAGCCAACTCCTCCATCAATGTCAGATTCGTAGAGGCCGAGCTCTCATCAATGCAGAGTGTCCGCAAGGCTGCACAATGCATCCTCGACGACGATGGCATTCCATTCATCAACACCATTATCAATAATGCGGGAATCATGGTTCCTCCGTATTCCCAGACAAAAGACGGTTTTGAGTCGCAATTCGCCACGAACCACCTCTCCCACTTCCTGCTCGTCAACAAGCTCATGCCAAAGTTGCTCGCCGCCGGAAATGCACGAGTGGTGAATGTGTCAAGCGTGGGCAACAAGTACAGCGGCATGAACTGGGGGGACATTCATTTCAGGACAACTTACACGCCACAAAGGGCGTACTCACAGTCCAAAACGGCACAAATTCTCTTCTCGGTGTCGCTGAACAAGAAACTGGCTTCAAAGGGAGTGCGGTCATTTGCTCTGGACCCCGGCAGTGTCGAGACTGGGTTGTCAAAGTACATCTCTTTGGACATTGCCGAGGACATGGCACAAAAGATTGCGGGCAAGAGCCTTGTAGAAGCGAGGGCTTCTCGAAGAAAGACTGTGTGCCAGGGCTGTGCTACCACGTTAGTTGCTGCGCTGGATCCCACGCTCGGCCATGGGGTGTATCTGGCTGACTGTAAAATCACAAGCGACCCTGCCTGTGTTAATGCTTGGGCGTTGGACGAGGGGGATGCGGAGAGGTGTTGGACGCTGAGTGAAGAATGTGTGGGAGAGACGTTTGTGTATTGACTCAATTGATACTTTAATAGCTTGGTTCAGGCTTATTTTGCGCTAATGGCGATGATTTTGAAAACTAGGACACATCATTGCTGTTCAAGATGACAGTTTTGACGCTCAATTGCCATGAATGAATCTCAGAGTTGCTTTACACGCTTGCGCTGGTCCATCACCGCTGTCAAACAGGACATGAACTATGACAACTAGTGATGTATACACTGCATTCTACTTTCCAAGAAACTGCTAATAAGTCGCGTGGGTATCCTCCGCATGATCATCTGCGCCGACATTGCCGCTCGAGCCTCTTTCCTCCAGATAGACTATTATGCTGTGAACAATTATCTTGCTGAAGCAACCCTTGGTTCTACGCAGGTTGACGCAGATGCCGTCTGTCCTCTTCCCGTTCGAGGCGAGTGGCCGCCATGCAGAGGTCCAAATGCTCAGACCAGAGGCGCACTGTTAGTTCGGTATCGAATAGGACTTGCTTGAATCCACAGGAGCATGCTCAACCACGCTCGACGCACTGCATTGATATTCGAGACACGTAGTGTGGTATCTGCCATTGCCGTCTCGGCCACAACTGATCGGCCTGATGCCGTTCTCGCTACCAGACACGACTGAGTTGCCACTACGTATGCAGCTGCCACAGGCAACCTGACAGGCTTTCGTAATAGAGTATTGAGAAAAAGTTTGCCGTCCCGCCGTAGGTTCTTAAAGATAGTTCTTCTTCTTTGCTGTTCTTGTATACTGCGACAAGTGCCATTCAACATCACCATCCTTGTTCTCGAGTGTACCCCCGCGGATCTCAAAGGGGCGCATTGTCATTCGAGGACCGACTTCAGCAAGCTCGACGCTATCGTAGCCAGTTCTAACAAAAACATGATGGCGGACCTCAATACTGTCCTCGATGTTTTTGAACGTGACAACACGGTTACCCATCTTGTTTTTGCTCGTGATGGCCTCCCGTGGGGGGAAGAGGTGCTTCAGGACCTTGACAATGCGCTTGCCCAGCGGAGACGTAAAGCCGTCGAAGATGAGATGAGGATACGATTCGCTTACCGTGCCTCGCACGCTCCCTGGAATATCATGTCGCAGTACGACATTGTGTAGCGAGAACGAGACTGTAGGTCCGTGAGGAAAGTGCGACAGCGTGAGAGCCGTTGGTGTGCCACGGTGTTCATGAAGGAGAACGATATCTGACAACCCCGCGGATTGGGCTGATTTGACCAGATCGGGAAGAATAAGATTACCACGGTTCATTCGAATAGATGTAGGTAGCAGCAATCTGATTTCCTTTGCGAATGCTGACAGTCTGGCGGAAGGGTCTCGTGATGTTGAAACAAGGACCCGAGGGTCAACAATTCCAGAGAGTTGAGCATATTCGTCGTCCAAGTCTAGTTGTTCATTCACGCCCAAGTCGGGAGTTGATTCGTCGTATTGGTAGTCTTTTCTGAGGCTCTTGTCATTGGCAATAGAGGGGTCGAGAGGCTTGCCCGATGCCAATGATGCCCGTAACTTGGCGCGCTTTTCACTGACTTCAGCATCTCGCAGAAGAAGGGCCCTTCTGTAGAGATAGTCTCTTCGCTGTCGTGCTTGTTTACGCTATTGAGAAGAAACGAAGTCAGTACGGAGTCAAACATTGGTTCAGTATCATCGCAGTACTTACAATCATTTTTCTGGCCTTTAATTTCTTTTCTTTGTGAGAGAACTTGAAGTAAGGGTTGGTTCTTCATACTAGACAGACCTAGAGAATAGAGCACCCCATCGGCTGTCCAACTTTTTTGCGCCTTATCGATAAGGAAGCCCGCTTATCACGTGGGCGCAAAATTGTCCCACTATAGGTCGCCGCCGCATCAGGGTCGGGGTGGCTTTCATTAGAGGCGATGAATCAGGAACTGACCCGGAAAGCAAAACTTTACCTACATCCCTCAGCTTTTCCCTCACAGAACTGTTCTTCTTCGCAGATTGTTAGATAGCACGGTCGATCTCGCAGCTATCAAATCCACACGGCCGTCTTCGAGCACAAAATTTTGCCGCGATAATGTGAACCTAAACCACGATCTGCAACTACGAAACCTGCAAATCCATCCCGCCCGAAGCGCTTCTCTTTTGCTGCGCCGGGCAGATCATTTCGAACAAAGTTCGCTTCTGTGGGTTAGTGTTGAAACTTTTTAGTACACAAGCAGTGAATTATTGCACTGCATCCGTGGTACAACCAACCCGGCTGTATTTTTTTTACCCATCCTTGTCCTTGGTTTCTTGCTGACAGCACCAAGGTTGAAAAAAATTAAAAAAAACACAACGCTGACCGGCGACCCCTCAGAACACATCCCAATCAGAAACAACATGGAAGGCGCCTTTACTCATGTAGGGAACCATCTTATATCTGACTCAGCCGCTGCCATTAAGGCTGGCGCGGATGACTTGTCTGCACTCGATCCTGACGAGAGCTTGCTCTATGGCAAGTACGAAGGCGGTCGTGGCGGGCGTCGTCGCGCCGATGACGACGATAACCAGACCGAGGCTTTCGAGGAAGATGAAAATGACAGTCTCAACAGCGTTCCCGTAGAGGGTATGAGTGGCCTTAAACTCAAGGCCGTGGACGAAGAGAAGGAGCTTCCTCCTCACGCTTGCGCGTAAGCAACGATGCATCACAAAGCCAAATACGATGTATTCTTGATCTGACACGATAAATCTAGGTATTGTGGCATTCACTCTCCGGCCTGCGTCGTCAAATGCCTTACTTGCAACAAGTGGTTTTGCAGCGCGAAAGGTAATGGCACGTCGACCCATATCGTGAATCATCTGGTCCGAGCGAGACATAAGGAGGTTCAGCTGCATCCCGACTCGACACTGGGGGATACGGTTTTGGAATGCTACAACTGTGGCACAAAAAATGCCTTCTTGCTAGGCTTTATTCCAGCCAAATCGGACACCGTAGTTGTTCTTTTGTGCCGCCAGCCGTGCGCATCTAGCACTTCGACCAAGGATATGAACTGGGATATTTCCCGATGGGAGCCTCTTATCGAGGAGCGAGCATTTCTCACTTGGCTTGTTAATGCCCCATCCGATGTTGAGCAGCTTCGTGCTCGCCATCTCTCGCCCAACACGATTGCCAAACTGGAGGAGATGTGGAAAGTCCAACCCTCCGCAACTGTTGCAAGCTTGTCGATAGCATCCAACATTGATGACGATCCGGACCCAGTCCTGTTACGATACGACGACCCATACCACTATCAAAATATCTTTGGGCCTCTGGTCAAGATGGAGTCTGACTATGACAAGAAACTGAAGGAAGCGCAATCCGAAGACGGTCTAATCGTTCGATGGGACTACGGCCTCAACAACAAGCATCTCGTGAGCTTTAATCTACACAAGATTGAATCCGGAGATGTCAAGCTCGCGGTTGGTGATGAAATGAGGCTTCGATATAATGGTGAGCTTCGGGAGCCGTGGGAAGGTGTTGGTTATGTCATCAAGATCCCAAACAGCCAGTCCGATGAAGTTGGCTTAGAATTGCGCAAGACTGGAAACGACAAGCTCGTGCCTACCGATCTATCTCATAATTTTTCTGCGGATTATGTCTGGAAGGCAACGTCATATGATCGCATGCAGTTGGCCATGAAGACGTTTGCTGTCGATGACATGAGTGTTTCTGGCTACATCTTCCACACCCTTTTGGGCCACGAGGTTCAGCTTCAGCCGGTGCAGTCGAGGCTACCTAGAAAGTGGTCTGTTCCTGGGCTTCCTGAACTCAACCAAAGTCAAATCGACGCCATCAAGTCTGTCCTGCAGAAGCCGTTGAGTCTTATTCAAGGACCCCCCGGGACCGGAAAGACGGTGACATCCGCAACTATCATTTATCATCTTGCCAAGATGAGCGGCAACCAAGTACTCGTCTGTGCACCATCCAACGTCGCTGTTGACCAGCTTTGCGAACGGATTCACAATACTAACCTGAAGGTCGTCCGACTTACGGCCAAGTCGAGAGAGGATGTCGAGTCCTCTGTCAGCTTCCTGGCCTTGCACGAGCAGGTTAGATTGTCGGAGCATAACAGCGAGCTCGTCAAGCTCTCACAGCTCAAGAATGACGTTGGAGAACTTTCAAGCCAAGATGAGAAAAAGTTTAAGCAGCTCACGAAAGCGGCCGAGCGAGAAATTCTCAACAATGCCGACGTTGTTTGCTGCACCTGTGTTGGTGCAGGCGACCCTCGCTTGTCCAAGATGAAGTTTCGAAATGTGCTCATCGATGAGTCTACACAGTCTGCGGAGCCTGAGTGTATGATTCCATTGGTTCTTGGCTGCAAGCAAGTTGTTCTTGTTGGGGACCATAAGCAGCTTGGACCTGTCATTATGAACAAGAAGGCTGCAAAAGCTGGTCTTAACCAGTCTCTGTTTGAGCGATTGATCAAACTCCAGCTTGCACCCATTCGACTGACTACGCAGTACCGAATGCACCCATGTCTTTCAGAGTTCCCTTCAAATATGTTCTACGACGGTAGCTTGCAAAACGGCATCACTCATGAGCAACGTCTGCGAAGGGATGTAGAATTCCCTTGGCCTATTGCAGAAACCCCCATGATGTTCTGGTCGAATCTCGGCAACGAGGAAATTTCCACCTCGGGAACCTCCTATCTCAACCGCACCGAAGCTTCCAATGTGGAAAAGACCGTGACTCGATTCTTCAAAGCTGGTGTCAAGCCATCGGAGATTGGTGTCATTACTCCGTATGAAGGCCAGAGAAGTTATATTGTTACTACCATGCAGAATTCGGGTTCATTCAAGAAGGAATACTACAAGGAGGTTGAAGTCGCGTCTGTCGACGCATTCCAAGGTCGCGAGAAGGATTTCATTGTCCTCTCGTGTGTTCGTTCCAACGAGAACCAGGGCATCGGTTTCTTGTCAGACCCTCGCCGTCTGAATGTTGCACTTACCCGAGCCAAGTATGGCCTGGTAATTCTGGGCAACCCCAAGGTGCTTTCGAAACACGAGCTTTGGCACAATCTGCTTGTACACTTCAAGGATCGCAAGTGCTTCGTCGAGGGCCCTCTCACAAATCTTCAAGCCTGTCTATTGCAGTTTAGCCGACCCAAGGTCAGCTTCCGTCAGAAGAACAACTATCAGTCTCAGTACGGCGCTGGTGGATACACCAATGGACGCTTCAACGGCAGCGCAACTCCAGGCCGGGACTTTGACTCTGGATCTATGATGTCGTACATCCCTGATGATGTGTCCTCGATCCAAGGCTCCGCTTTTGGGGGTGCTGCTCTCAACTCTGCGTTCCCTCCCATGTTTTCCAGCTTCACACCAGAACAGTGGCCTGGGCTGCCAGGAGTGCCTGGCCGAGGTAACAAAGGACGCAGCCGCGCAACGGAGAGCATCGCTGGCGAGAGCGTTGCGAACTCGGAACTTACAGACACGACCACCAGCGTTATTGGGGGTAAGGGGGTCAGTCAAGGCGGTGTCAGCTTGGGATCTGGGTTGCATGATGCAGTCACGGGAATGCGGCCGGTCTCATATACGCAAAGCGACAGACTCAAGCAATATGTCGAGAGCAATGGCCGGATAGCACCGGGCAGCGGCTTTGGCAGACGATACGACGACGACGAGAAGAGCGTCAGCACTGCCTTTCATAGTCAGATTGGCGGCGGCTACGACTGAGTGACAACTGAAGCTAGAGAGAAGTCGAT
Organism: Metarhizium brunneum; assembly: GCF_013426205.1. Classification (NCBI taxonomy): domain Eukaryota; kingdom Fungi; phylum Ascomycota; class Sordariomycetes; order Hypocreales; family Clavicipitaceae; genus Metarhizium; species Metarhizium brunneum. The sequence continues at coordinate 3,592,343 of NC_089422.1, read as the reverse complement.
TGGAATTAGCGGCGAGGAACTGCGTGACAACCTAAAGCACTCGAATTTTGAGTACTTGCCGCTGCAAGGCTTAGCAGGACTTTGAGGACCGGCCAGGCCTCTAAGCGAGCGAGGTCTTGTGGACAAGTGGCTACGATTGGGATGACGATCAAAGCTACGGCACATTCCTATGGACAGACGTCGAGGACTTTTGACGTTGTCGAAACCGAAGAGAAGGCAGTGGGCTGAATCTGAGACTGCCTACATGGTTTTTAGACACTCGACCCGCGGCATCGACACCCAGGACAAGCCGCTTTGATACTGATGGCAGATCTTTTTTTGGGTCGCAGAAGGGGCTGCATGCCTAGACAGAGGTGTGGTAGGAGTGAGCGAGCAACTGCACAGGCGGCATGTTTAGAGGCAGTCTTTCTTTTTTTTTTTTTTTGGACGGGGGAACTCGCCACTAAAGAAGGATCTGGACGGGCAGCCTCAGGTGAAGAGTGCAAACTATAGAGCCAACAATGCGCAGGCAAGATTCGCAGCCTACCAAGACAGAAAAAGCCTTGGCCAAAATTGGACTTTTGTGGTTGTGGTCTCAGACTGGTGGAATTTGATTTATGACCAACTCGCAAACACTCATTAAGATGTTTTTTTAAGAAAAAAAAGGAAGGGAAAAGGAACTAGTAGATAGTTATTACAGCAGCCATTCGTTAAACCTGGTTGACGCTTGATCAATGTGAAGGTGTCGCGTGCCCAGTTACCCAATCAAAGCAGGGTCTCCGGTCTGTCTGCTCGCGAGAGCACTACGTAGTACTTCGATGTACACATGTACAGCATATCGACATATGTACAATGTGCCACGTATGTACAACAGAGCCCCCTGTGATCAATATCCAGGCAGCCCCGATCGGTGGGGAACAAATTCATGTTGGGTCAGGGGCTGAAATCTGTTGCAGGTGTTGCAGGTGTTGCAGGACGAAGTCGTGTGACGTGAAGTGCAGCCGGGTAGGGCATCCTAAGGCTGTGCGGGTGAATGTGTGTGATTAATTTTGAGTGCGCCAAGGTGCTGGCGGCTTTCGATCTACGGAGTACCCCAGGGCACCCTCGTTAAGCATCGAGGTACCTGATATTTACCTGTACAATCTTGGTTACTTTTCATTATCATGATAATCAAGTGGGCACACATGTATGTATTTGCTTGGTTATCAGGCTCTCATTGGATATTATCCACGTAACAGACTTCAATGTTTACCGGCACCCTGAGTCCTTGGCGCACTCCAAGGGATGACTGCCCACTTTAGACACGGCTGGGCCTGGGGAACGGACCATGACTTGATGCTAGCCAATGAGCCGCCAATGATGGCTTCCAAACGGAAGCATCCACCAGGCACCTGCCCATGTACAAAGTTACAACACATGCATGCTTGACGAGCCCTGACGAGCCCTGACGAGCCCTGACCAGCCCTGACGAGCCCTGACGAGCCCTGACCGGTCCTCACCAGCCCCGTCCAACCCTGTCCAACCCTGATCTACTCCGAGCTCCGTACTTCGCGCTCCGTATCCAGTATAGAGCATGGAGCGAGCCCGTCGGGCTATGCTCGTGCTTTGGCGTCGGAGGACGGTCAAGTGCTGTCTGCCCGACACTCTTCCGTATTGTCCACAAGCAACCCCCAAGACCTTGCCTTCCTACCACTTGACTTCTTACAAACCACGACTCGTCCGTCAACGAGTCCGAATCCTCGCCTCCAAACGTCCTTGTCGGCTGGACCACCAGACAGAGTCTGGCAAACCATGCTCCCGCCATGCTGAGCCTCCAAGGACGACTGCCCGCCCGGCGCTACATCGCCCTCGCCGTCTTCTTCCTGCTGGCCATCATCCTCTGGCAGGGCTTCAACCCTTCCCGCCTGCCGTTCAAGGCCCCTGGCGGCAGTTCCATTCCCTACGTTCCCAGCACGATTGACTGGAGCCAGGCCAAGATCTACTTCCCACCGAACAAGACAGTCCCGCTACCGTCGGGAAGACCCAAGACCTTGCCTCGGGTACAAGCCCGAGCAGCCTCCGAGGACAGCCATGATGCTTCCAAGTCTCGGAGGGAGGCTGTGCGAAAGGCCTTCATAAAGAGCTGGAATGCGTACAAGCAATACGCGTGGGGCAAGGATGAGCTAATGCCGCTCTCGGGAAAGGGCAAGACTACTTTTTCGGGGTGGTCGGCCCAGCTGGTCGACGCTCTCGACTCGTTGTGGATTTTGGGCTTGAAGGATGATTTCCGCCATGCCGTGAGGGAGGTTGCCAAGATTAACTGGTCCAAGACCGACGGCAGCAACATCAACGTGTTTGAGGTGACGATTCGATATCTGGGGGGGCTGTTGTCGGCCTACGACCTCTCGGGAGAAGAGGTACTGCTGAAGAAGGCCGTGGAGCTTGGCGATGCGCTGTACATGGCATTTGACACGCCGAACCGCCTACCGACTCACTGGCTCAGCTACACCAAGGCCGAGAACGGAGAGACCCTTGGCGACACCAGCATTTCCGGCGCCGCCAGCGGATCGCTCTGCGTCGAGTTCACTCGTCTCAGCCAAATCACCGGGGACGCCAAGTACTACGATGCCACGGAACGGGTCAAGCAGTTCTTTTATGAAAATCAGAACCACACCAAGGCCCCTGGTCTGTGGCCATGGGATATGAATTTCCGCGAGGGCACCATTAAGGATGGCTTCTTCACTTTCGGAGCTGGCGCCGATTCGCAGTACGAGTACCTTCCCAAGATGCACGCCTTGCTCGGCGGACTGGACCCGGAATACGTCGAGATGACAATCCTGTCTTTGGATGCCGGTCGAGACAAGCTGCTCTTCAAGCCAATGACGCCCAAGGACGAGGACATCCTCATGTCAGGCAACCTGGATACCTTTACGGGCAAGCGAGAAAGCACTGCGCAAATGCAGCATCTAACCTGTTTCGTGGGCGGCATGTACGCCCTCGCCGGCAAGCTCGTCGGACGCAACGACTATGTCGACCTAGCCGCTCGCCTCACTGCGGGCTGCGTCTGGGGCTACGACTCATTCCCGACCAACATCATGCCCGAAGGAACTGAGCTGGTCAAGTGCGAAAATATGGACCAGCCGTGTCCCTACGAACAAGATAGGTTCTCCGCAGGCAGCAGCAAGAATTTGCCAGGCGGGTTTCTTCGGATCAACGACGGGAGGTACATGCTGAGACCGGAAGGCATTGAAAGCGTCTTCTACATGTGGCGCGTGACGGGGGATCCTGTCTGGCGCGACGCAGCATGGCGAATGTGGGAGGGCATAGTCAAGGAGACAGAGACGGAGTTGGCGTTTGCTTCCATTCAGGATGCGAGTAGGCACGGGAGTGCCAAGCTTGATTCCATGGAGGTGAGTATTTGCGGTCCCCAAGGTGATGAGTAGTTTGATGTATGGAGCTGACTTTGGCAGACATTCTGGCTTGCGGAAACAACTAAATACTTTTTTCTCACTTTTGAAGACGAAGATGTCATCAGTCTCGACGAATGGGTGTTTAACACGGAAGCGCACCCCATGCGGCGGCCGATTGGGTCGTAGGTCATGGCGTTTGGTTATAGACAGCATTGCATGCACGCTTTTTTTTTTTTTTTTTTTTTTTTCATCATTTCGCATTGTAGCTGAATAGAACGACACTAGTGCTAGATTTTCAGGATTGCCACGGTTGTAAAGTACCAAATAAATTTCCCATTGTGTATCTGTTTGCACTTCAACATGGGCGTCGCAAGCCGTATCGTCTGGTGGTGTTCTCCGGACATGTCACATACCTTGCATGCCGCACGCAGTCTCGGTCTCCGGGCCGGCAAAAGCACCCGCCATGACCTCACCACCCGCCGCCACCCTGCCTTGACCGCACACGACTCCAACGTCCTTCCTTCATCACCACCGAACCGCCCACCGACATTTACGCAGCACACAACCACCAAAAAAAAAAAAAAAAAAAAAAAAGGACAGGACAGAAATCGTGATGAAGCACGAGGCATGCCACTTCGTCTCGCTGCAGGTCGCGCGCTCGCGGCCCAACCACTAACTCTGCACGGCGCATCCGCCACCGCTCACCTGCGCCGGTTCCACGCCTCCCTCACCAGAGCATCCGACTTTGCCAAGCAGAATCACTACGAGCGCCTGGGCATCCACCACGATGCCTCGCCCGGCGAAATCAAAAAGTTGAGCTCCCCTCACCCTCCCCCCCTCCCCCAGCTCCAAAAGACAAGACGCAAAAGGCCAACCAGAAGCAAAACAACAACCCGCAGGTCCTTCTACTTGCTCTCCAAGTCGCACCACCCGGACGTGAACCCGGCGCCCGGCGCCGCCCAAAACTTCTCCCTCCTCTCCGAAGCCTACAACGTCCTCTCCGACGCCTCCCGCCGCGCCCAGTACGACCGCGACGTCCTGCGCCTGCACCACCCGCATCATCACCACCACCACGCCTCCCCGCCCGCCGGCTCCTACCACAGCACCACCGCCCACCAGCACCAGCACCAGCACCAGCACCACGCCGGCGGCCGCCCGCCCTCGGGTCTCTCCAAGCGCAGAGGGACCTTCCGCGGCCCCCCGCCGAGCTTCTACAGGAGCGGCGGCTGGGGCGCGCACGCCGACAAGAGGCGCCAGGCCCACGAGGAGTCTACCGCTACCTCTACCTCCTCGTCGGCGCGGGGAGACCCCTGGAAGCACTTCCACCAGGCGCCGGGCCAGGCGCAGGGCGGCATGGGCCCCGGGTCCAGCCCCTTCGGCGCGGGCAGGCCCGACGACGACGTGCCGCACTTTGACAGGCGGGCTCACGCGCGGACGCACCAGCGGCAGGACGAGCGGCGGCACGAGCGCCGCCGGGCCATGGGCGACGACGACGTCGAGTTTGAGCCGCAGACCAGTCTGGCGGGGCACTTCTTCATCATCATGGGCATCCTGGCGGCGACCATGGTGGCGCCCCTTGTTTACTTGCAGTTTATGCGGCTGGGGAGGAGGAACAGGGACGGCGTGTGACGGGTTGGGCACGGGGGTTCCTGTTGACGGCTGTTGCTGCTGGCAGCATGGTTCATGGCCGCGATATATATATATATACTATCGTGTTGCTGCTCCAGGGTCAAGAAACACGGGCAGTTTGGTGAGGGGCCAATCACGGCGGCATACATGGCTTTGTATATAGGGCTGTTGGGGCATTGGACAACACATCAGAGTATGGTACGGTAAATTTTTAGACTTTAAGCACATTCACCTACTACTTTGGCCCCAACATGTGTCGTGAGAATTGTTCATTATTTAGATCTTCGTCTCACTCCTATATCTACATGGAAGCCACTTAACCCCCGATGCAACATTTCTAGTACGATACAAAAAGCGTGCCCTTTGCAGCTTCAATCTGAGGATAGATATTTTTGATCTAGTAGCACATGTCGGGAGCTGCTAGATGAGAGGTTGTTTTTTTCGGGGTGATTATGAGCTTTTTAACCCTCAAAAGTGAAGCTAGCACCGAGCTATTGACATTGTTAGCAAGAGGGGATTTCGTTCCTTTTTTTTTTATCCATGAACCAGGTATCAAATAAACAAGTCCTACCTTGTGAGTGGCCTGGTCGAGCTTCTGGGTGTCGAAAGAACCACCAAGACCCAGGGTAACACCCTCACGGAGGAGGACGTTGTAAGCGAGGGCGGCAATACCGCGATCGTTAATCTTGACCTGCACAAATTGTCAGCTATCCGAGGTACCATGACTTCGGTGCGTAGCAAGTTCGAACCTTGGCAAAAGAGACGGGGTCAATGCGGTACTTGCTGGCGACCTCAAGGCCGACAGTGTTGCCAGTCTTGGAGTTCCAGGTAGCCTTGGCACCAGCCTCGACCTGGCTGTTGACCTTGTGGTAGTAGGAAGCAGCAAAGACGCTCAGGTTGTCGGTGGCAGTGACGGCAGCGCTGTACTGGGGAGCAGCGTACCCAACAGCAGCGCTGTAGGCAGTGACGGCAGCCTTGTTGACGTCGTAGCCAGCAGAGGCACCGGCGAGGAAGCCCTCGTGGCCGACAACGGCATCGACGTTGGCAACGGGGCCCTTGAGCAGGTCAAAGAAGGCACGGCCGTGGAAACCGGGCTGTTTGAAGAAGAGGTTGAACTTGGCGCCCTTGCCGGCGGTGGCGGGCAGGAAGTTGAAGAGACCCTCGAGCTTGAGGCCCTTGGCGAGGGTGTCGTTGACCTCGAGCTTGGTGTCGAGGGCGTTGGCCGTGTTCCAGGTCTGGGTCAAGGTGAGGCCTGTACGCGTATACCTCGTTAGCAGCTGAGCGTAGCCGGGTTGGATGGTAGCAGCGAACTCGAGCGGCCAGCCGGCGGCGGACCCGAGAATGCGTGATACAGAAACGACAGGGAGGGAGCCATCTCGTCGTATACCGGGACGACGGTGAGACTTGGGGCGGGGAGTTTTACCAGAAGGCTTGTCGGTGTATTTTCCCTCAATCTGTTGCAACGTCAGTATTTGTCACGGCGCAAGGGCTGACACCTGACACCTGCTTCCCAGCGAGAAGCAGCCGTTCCAAGTTGGATTGAACGGGACGCAATACTTACAGCCGCAGAGGTGGCCTTCTCGTGGCTGGACTTGCCAGTGACCTTGAAAGCGACGCCGTTGGGGGCAGTGTCCTTGAACTCGAAGGTGGTGGCCGACAGGTGGTAGAAGTCCTTGTTAAGGAGCTACAAGAAAAAGCAATGTTAGCAGTATGCTCTCTGCGCAAATATCATGGCATTGGGTCGAGTTGTTGAGCTCGATTAAAAAAGCCATTGAGTCCAGTACAACGTATGCCGAGGAGCAGACGACCATGGCAGGAACCGGGGGAATAAACGCATACATCGTTGGCCGGCTTGGCAATGTCGGAAAAGGCGGGAACAGACATCTTGACTGGAGGTATGGAGGGAGCGAGGAGGTAAAGAAAAGAATTGGTATCTGGGAGAGTGTTGGAGGAGAGTGATGATGTTGTGACGCGAGTTGCAATGGGCAAGGAGACGAAGGGCCAGAGCTGGCGAGAGGTGGGAAGTTTTCGGGACCCCAGCGGACATAGGGAAATTGTCGGGCCAAGTGCGACAGCAGCTGATTGGGTGGCTGTGTGCTTCAGACCCACTTTGCCAGACCAACGTTGTTGGGGCAAGCAACACGGATGGAGGAAACGGGGAATCAATGGTCGGAAAGATGTGGACAAGAAATCGCCGGTCAAATTATACATGATCTTGTAATTGTATCCTTGTCCGTCTCAGCAGTTTTCTTTTTCTGTATAAATTTCACGGCTATAATCATGGCAGTTGCATGGAGTGGGCGACAGTAACTGACAAGCACATCTGCCGTGGACATTAGACGGCTTGCATATTCCTGCGCCTTCTACTCCGTGCTTTTGCACCAGCTCGACTGCTGATGGCAACTTGTAAGAAGGCATCCATCTGTCTCTCTGTCGTCGTCCTAACATGATGGTCCCGTCGGGTCCGCTGATATTTCGCCAACAGCTCAAACCGCTAGACCGGATGCATCACCTTGATCATGCAGCGCCGCCACGGCGGCCATGGCGGATTAGTTGTTCATGCGCTCCTCCAACTTCTCCAGGAGGCTTCGCGAGACAAACAGCACCAAATAGAGATTGGCGGGTCAAGCGCAGCGTCCACCGCCCACTGGTAGAGTCGTCTCCAGACGCAAACTCCAGACGTTCAGGGTTTCTCTGCGGGAAAGCCATGACTCACAGACACCATCCATGCTCGTGTACACAATAACGACGATCCCATTATTAAGCCAGCTCTGAAAGCCGAAATATGCGTTCAGACACGCACGCGCACCAGAGGGACGCGGCAACCGTGTTTGGGTCCTGTACAAAATGGCCACTCTTTCAATTCCGCCATCTTCTCATTTCCTCTTCCCCGCCGCGGCGTTCTCAGTGCCATCGTGACTTTGCGCCAGGCACCCCAACAATGGCCCACGTGGACGGTATTGCGCCAACTGAGGCGCTGTCACTCGTCGCATGTTCGGGTGTGGCTCCAGCCTGAGCCCAGTGTCCATGCCACACCATATCCCGACTTGAGACAGAATCTGCTTCTTTTTGATCCAAAGGAGTGGGGGTTGAATGAGATGGATTGATGAGTGTTCCAGCCTTGTCCCTCGATGTCAGCTGAGGGGACATCGACTGTCAACTGATACGACGTGAACTGCTGTCGTCTCAGGGGCTTATATTACCATATCCAGAAATGGTGACAAACTAAAGATGTTGTGTACAATCCTCGACTGAGTGGTCAAATGACCAGTGTCCCTACAAGTCGATCAAGATAACTAGAATCACCACGGTAGCTTGCCAAGCTTGCGTTCTCACAGCTCCAGGTAGGGCGTCTTTGCCAATCGCCAAACACCCGTAGCAAATCCCAGTATTTCATGATATTGCGCCCGACAAGCGTGTTTTAGATATATCCTTGTCAGGTCAAATGTTATATGATATGATGTGCCACTCGTTTTCTGTGTTTATTAATGCTGAACATGATGCTCTGCATTTGTCGTACTGAATGGGACGTAATTCAAACAAGAGTAGTTTTTGCGCTTGTCAAGGATTACAACCTGCTTGGTGATTAAAATTGATATCGACGCCACCTCGGAGCTGATACACATGATGAACCTCATCGATGCAGTAAATCCTGAACAAACAAGAGTCTACAAATGGCGCAGTGCATTCAACTTTGTCCTTGTTGCCTTGCTTTTAGTTATTACGATTCGCGTACGAGTGTTGCAATGTAACTGTATATCTATCTATCCCCGCCCTAGCTTGTCTACAATACCTAGATATTTCACCAGCGGCCAAAAAACTAGTTCAAATGCTCAAACACTGACCGATCACGCAACTTTTTGTAGCCCTTCAAATCTGCATATCCCGTATATGTCCCTGTTGCCTCGTAGATAATTGCGAGGACATTACCATTTATGCAGCGTTCTCATACTTCTCGTTGTGAGTGGAAATGGCTCTGAAAACCCATTAGTCACAAATGTCTTGTCAATCAAAAATACTATACACACCTTCCACTGGGGTCAGTCTGCTTAGACCATGTCGGCGTCCAGCGCAGAACGGTCGACGCACACGAAGGGGGGAAATGCTCGTCAAACATCAACCGATACCAGTAACTGCGGTCTGTGTTAGCATATCTTCAATTTCAGTATCATGGCTGCGACTTACGCCTCCTTGGTATCAGGGATATCAGTGCCCCATTCGGTCTTAGGGTTCTTCATCATCTCATCCGTAACATGCAGCTCAGCGTGGTCCTTGAGGGCATCGATCCAACCATAGCCGACACCGTCAGAGAACTGCTCCTTTTGGCGCCAGAGAATGTTTTCAGGCAGGTAGGGGGCAGTATCAGGCTCATCTGAAGTGTCAAAGGCCTTTCGAAGAATGTGTTTCTCCATGCGGTCCTTGGTGATCATCTTGTCCTGGGGATCAATGTTCATAGCAGTCTCGAGGAACTATCAAACTATTGTCAGCTCACCGTCCTTCTTGAACGTCAAATTTCAGCGTGCCATACGTACCTCCTTATCAAGGAAGGGAACTCGGGCCTCCAGACCCCAAGCAGAAGTAGACTTGTTGGCACGCAGGCAGTCGGCATAGTGTAGGTTATTAATGCGACGGACAGTCTCCTCGTGGAAAGCCTTTTTATCCGGAGCAGCGTGGAAGTACAAGTATCCGCCAAAGATCTCGTCACTGCCCTCGCCACTCAACACCATCTTGATACCCATAGCCTTGATCTTACGTGAGAGCAGATACATGGGAGTAGAGGCTCGAATGGTGGTGACATCGTAGGTCTCAAGATGGTAGATAACATCCGAAAGAGCGTTGAGACCGTCTTCGATGGTGAATGTCATGACATGATGCTTGGTCCCAAGAAATTTGGCGACTTCGAGGGCAGCCTTGTTATCTGGCGATCCAGGAAGGCCGATAGAGAACGAGTTGAGCTGGGGAAGGTAGGTGAGAGTGGAGAGGTTATCGTCGTCGTCGATACCGACAAGACCCTCGCCCAAGTCGGGGTTTCCAACGGGATCCACGGCAGCGTTGGCCGCAATTGCCTTTTGCTTAAGACGAAGAGTCTCGCGCTGGGCAATTGCAGCAACCAGACTAGAGTCCAGGCCACCAGAGAGCAACACACCATAGGGAACCTCGGCCATAAGTCTCTTTCTTACTGCTTTTTCCAGGGCATGGCGCAACACCTTCAGATCAACAGGTGTTGAAGGGACCTTGGTGGGATCCCACCAGGTGGGCTTGAAGTAGCGAGTTGTCTCGCCAGTTTTCGAGTCGAAGATATGGCCAGGGGGGAACGCAACAATCTTGTCACAGACGGTGTGAAGACACTTTAGCTCGGAAGCAAAATAGACGGTTCCTGGCTCCTTCCACGACCATCCTTGGTACAAGGTCGTGATACCAATGGGATCACGGGCAGCAATAGTTCGGTCTTGATTCTTGTCGTAGAGCACGAAGGAGAACATGCCATCGAGGTGGTTGGGGGCATCGAGGCCGTATTCCATATACTACCCAGCATTGCTGTCAGCCACAAGGCCTTTTTTTTGGCAGATACAATCACTTGGAGTATTGAGATGGCTCACCAGAGGAATAATGACTTCGCAATCGGATGTAGTCTTGAAGTGGTACTTGTGTCTCAAGTGCTTTCGAATCAGACGATGGTTGTAGATTTCACCGTTGACAGCAAGAACAAGCGACTCATCATCGTTGGTCAGAGGCTGAGCGCCAGACTCTGAGATAGTTTTTTTTAGCACACCAGCACGTTTAGCCCTGGCTTTCAAGGTCAATTACTTACCAACCCCAACGATGCTCAGACGCTCATGGCATAAAACTGCACAGTCACCGATTAGACATAATTCCGTGCCATTGTCAATATGCCATTCCATTGGACCTACTTGTGTTGTTGGAGGTGATGTTTCCACCTATTTTCACTCGGCGTTAGCGACTGATCGAGGAAGTAATGCGTCCCTCAAGGGCCTCGATGTCTCTCGTGACGCTGGACTCACTCCAATCGGGACCTCGGTGGCGGATTCTACAACCATTGAATCAGCAGGCGTTTGTCAATAAAATAAGGAAAGGTCAACTTACTGCTTGGCAAGGCGCAGAGCGGTCGGCTTAAACTTCTGGACGCTTGGATGGCTGTCGATTGCGCTCATCAGCAACTTTTCTCAACTTCTTGGCGGGGTAATTTTTGGTGACTCGGCTGCGCACTGCCGTCCGATCGGACTGCCCCTCCAAATGGCTCAAAAAAAAAAAAAAGGGAACCAACAACGGGAGTGAATGAGCGACGGTACGTACCAATGGCAGGCGAAAATTCCACACATGGTGACTGCCGAGCTTCAATGGCGAAGCTACGAAGTAAAATGATCGGGGGGGGGGATTGTATACTGATCTTGGTTGTGGAAGAGAAAGTTGAAGGGTGGGAGAACAGAAGAAGAAGAAGCACATGCCCATTTGGTAAGGAAAACCTAAAGCCACTATGACTCCATACTGCCGGCCTCACTCGACAGAACCGGAGCTCGTCAAGCATGAGTCAAGGCCAAGAGCGGCAGTGAAAACGGGGCCCTCCCCCACCGAAACCGCCTGGTTGGAGTTGGAGTGTAGATAATAACGCCCATATCAACAGCTGAGTCTGTCGACGCCCTGCTCCTTGATCCGTAGTTGTGTCTCAGTTGCTGAACCTATATTCTGTACAAGCCTGGGGTCGCGTAGACCCGGCCGACTTCGGCGAGGCGATCAATCATTCGCGGAACGTGGCTGGTGTGCCGCTAATACCTTTGTAGTCTGCAGATAAAAGGTCAACCTCCCTAATTCCAAAAATTGTTCAGTTATCGTTTCGCTCCGTACCAAAGTCCTTTTCTATCCACGTTCGTACATACCGAGTGAATATGACAGATAATCGTACGACACCTTAGGGCTGTAGGGGTTCTTGAGGCAGGGTCCCTTTACCGAACGCAGATCTCCGTGGATGGGGAGGGTCTCAGTTGCACCTTCTTCTTAGGGAATTTATCTAGTCTATTACTAGGGCCTTTCGATGGCTATCCAGTATACTGGCTTTCGAACTCCAGGCCGCCATCGCGTCAGTACCTTTCGTGCACTAATCGGATGATCGAAGAAAAATTTAGAAGAAAAATTGCACTACAAAATGCCAGTGAGTTTGCATTAGCGCAGCAAACATCACAAACATCATATGGTGGTATTCAGGTGGATAGACCTCACGGGAATAAAGGACTTGTAATGATTCGTCTCTACATGCCCTAGAACAAGCATGCTCTCCATAGACGTTCTTCTCCGTCTCGCGCACCCTACAGTCTATCATCAGGCGCTAGACTCAAAACTAACTGTGCGAAACCTAATCCTAATACGCCTGTCGCAAATTCATCAAAACATCATAGTAAATGCCATCGTCTTGTGTCGGGAATACCTTCCTTCGCAATATCATCCATGCGTGTTGTCTGAAACACACCTCCCCAAACGCCATAGCCAAATGCTTTGTTGGAGAGCGAACCAAGTTCGTCATTTCCAAACCAATGTCGAAAATCCATCAAGGTGCTGGGTTTTCGCGCACCACGCGGCGGACTCTCTTTTCGTACTCCACTCGATCTCTCTTGAACAGATTGTACGCCTCGGCCTGCGCAGGTGACTCAGGGTTCGGGTCGTTCAGGAGGTCCTGGATACCCAACAAGATCTGCTTCACGGTAATCGCCGGTTTCCATGCCTCTTCTTCATTAAGAATTGAAAGACAAACGGTGCCTGAAGGGTAGACATTTGGGTGAAACAGCGGAGGTACAAATTTGCCTGTTTGTTTTTGGGCGTTAGTCATATCAGCAATGCGAAGGTTCTTCGGCATCTTACATTTTGGGGGTTTGGTAGGATATTCTGGAGATAAATATTGTCAGCAGCAACTCTTCGACGCTGTTTAGCGGTGTCACTCACCTTCTGGAAACGCAATAGTCAGCTTGAACAAGCCTCCTTCCCAGATTGTCTTCTCCTTCCCCGGAACACCGCATTCCCAGTTCTTCAGGTCCAAAATTCCCTCCTTTGTACGCGCGGGTTTCGCGTAAAAGCCAAACGGGTGGTCACGCCGCCACTGCTTGCTGCATTTCTGGTCAGAGCTGGCGCAAAACTTTAGCACGTGCAAAACTCCTTCTACCTACCGCTCTTCCTGTAATCGATTCTGACACAGGGCCATCTTAAGGCACTTGATAGAGTCAACGTGTGGTCGGGCTGTTGGCTGGAGATCGCCGTCGAAAGACTCGAAAGGCTGTGCGCGAGGTTACCAAATGAGGGGTCTTCGTTTGCGCGATGCAAAGTGGACGTAGAATCGCACAACCAACACTCGGGGTTGGCAGCCTTATCGTCGCGGGCCCTTGGGGAGCACAGCTTGAAGTATTTGTCTTGTCCCGAAGAGAAATCCACGGATGCAAAGGCTTTGCCGTAGTCGAAGTTGCCAGTACTAGCACAGGCGGATTGTTGTAAAAGGACAAGTGGAGACGATTTGAAGCGCCGCAAGGCCGCTTAGGCCACGCCGGAAGAGGAGGGACAGTGCCTGACACGAAACCCAAGGCCACCAGATAGTGGTCAGGTAGTCACACCTGCTTGTACTCCATACTCCCACCACAGAGGGTGTCCAAGAAGTCACTGTCGGGCAAAGTGCTGGCCACTCGACGGAACCTTCTAGGCGGTTGGTTGCTCCTTCCTTGCCTGTGTACCCTCGTCACCCCGCCACCGGCCCCTGTCACAGTGTCTCCACCACCAGGCCACTCTTCCCTCGGCTCAGCAGCAAACCTATTGCGAGGCTTTGCTGGGCCGTGGAGGGTTGGAGGGGCATGAAAACCAAACAACTTACTAAATTACGGAGGAACACATGCTTCCATCGCATCTTCAAGCACCGTCCTCTCCAACTACGGTGTGATTACCGGTTATATTCCAACCCTGGTTCTATTTTTATCCCCCCTGAACTGATCCAGCAAGTCGAAAGAGCTGTGCAGCAACAGGAGGGCATTTGCACCCGGAGATCTGATATTGGTCTGTGACGGCCTAGACGTTGACGCTATGGACGCAAAACCTGTCGCTCCAGAAGAGATCAAGGAAGGCGATGTAGAGGTCAAGGCAACGGATAGCAATGCTGCTGCAGCTGGGGCCCCAAAGCCGGCCGCAACAACCGAAGACGTGCCTGATCCGGATGAGGATGACCTAGACGACTTGGATGGTGAGGCCAGAGCACGAGTTATACTATGGTTATTGGAAATCGCAGAGTTCTAACTCCGTTGTAACAGACATGCTAGATGAATTTTCAACCGTCAAACTTGAGGATGGGGCCAACAAGCCTACTGAGTCTAGCAGTGCCGGCCCTTCAACTTCAACACCCAAGCAGGGTGATGCGGCTCCTAAGGAATCCCCAGCTGCTGAAGAAGAGCCATTCTCAGAAGAAGATTTCGCCAAACAGCTTCAAGCTGGCATGGCTGACCTGCTAGGTGAACTGGAGCAATCGGTATGCTGCTACAGCCATATCCATGTCGGTCATTACCACGAACTAATACTTTCCTAATAGCCGGAAATGCAGCAGCAGTTTGAGGATATGTTCAAGCAAATGGCTGCTGCTTCAGGGGATGCAGCGCCAGGAACAGGGGCAGCGGGCTCCTCTTCTGCCAAGGCCGGAGCCCCAGGCACTGCCTCTGAAGCACCCTTCCAAGAGACAATCCGCCGGACCATGGAACGAATGCAGGCATCTGGGGACCAGGCTACAGCCGCCGCAGCTACTAGTAGCGGTGACGATTTCATGTCTGAGCTGCTGAAGCAAATGTCCTCTGGAGACCTCAACGGCGAAGGCAGTGAGGAAGAATTCTCCAAGATGCTCATGGGCATGATGGAGCAACTGACCAACAAGGACATTTTGTTCGAACCCATGAAGGAGCTCGACGACAAATTTCCAGAGTGGTTCGAGAAGAATAAGTCCTCGACCCCAGCAGAAGATCTCAAGCGATATGAAGAGCAAAGGGTTCTTGTTCGAGAGATTGTAGCCAAATTTGAGGAGAGCAGCTACTCCGACAGCAACGCCTCCGACCGTGAGTATATTGTCGATAGAATGCAGAAGGTATGTGACGGCTTTGTATTTGTTTTGTTTTTCTTATCGCCACAATAGTCCGTTGACACATGTGACAGATGCAAGCCGCTGGCTCACCGCCGTCAGACTTGGTAGGAGACATGGCATCAGCACAAGAAGCATTCGGAGGAGCAGATGATCAATGCAATCCACAATAGATTTCCTAGTTGTCTCGATATTCCGTACCCTCATAATACCCCACGTACACGAGCTCGCTACACAATGACGAATCTGTACAATAGCAGTCCCTGCCACTGCCCAACGTGTCCTCCATACCCAACGCCGATGAAATGAAGCCCCCTAGACTCCGTGCAATTTTAGTACAGTGCAATCACAAATGCTTTGATCCAAGTGCTATGATGCTCCGGCTCTCATGACATATCCATCTGCTCACCAGAGGATTGTGGTTGTGAATATGCTTGCTCTTGGGCGATTAGCTCAGCAAACACATCATCATAGTCCTCGTCAGACAGTAAAGGCGACGACGGTCTCTGACCAAGTTGATTCTGTTGCTCGTACGAAGCAATCATGGCCTCGAACTCTTCTTCCTCATGGCACACCTCATCTGTCATATCGTCGCGCTCACTGCCATGTCGGTCATTGTGCTCGAGCTTTTCATCTTCTTTAAACGCCATGGCGTCTTCTAAATCCGTATCTGATAAAGCTGGCGCATCGTACGAAAGTCGTCCAATATCAGCCAGCAAGCTATTCTTCAGGAACTGCAACTGCATTAGTACATTTCACGATTCGAACAGCAAGAACTGTCTGCAATCGTACCTGTCCCTCAATATCTCTCCTCTGCCACGCCTTGTCATCCTGCTTCTGTCTCACGCTCTGCAAGAAGTTGAGCCGTCTTGACTCCTGCGCGTCCTCCCTCTTCCGCAGCAGGGGGTTCTTGCGCACTGGTCGCGACGCGTATTTGAAACTCGGCTGCTGAATGGGGGATGATTGAATTTGCCTCTGGGGAAGGGTATTTCTGTCGACGGGGGAGAGGGGCGATGAGGCGCGGATAGGTGATGAGGAGAGGGGGGAGGACACGCTTGGATGGTGATTGAACCCGAAGATGGGTGTTGCGACGGAGAGCATGGTGTTGGTGGGCGGCGGTGAGTCCTTGGGGTGATTAGGCATGTGCGAATATTGAGTAGCCTGTGATCAGGGATGGGGAATTGAGCTTCCGAAGAGTGCTGAGTGTGCCCGGGGAAACGCGTGCATCTTGAACGGGGACAACTGGATAGCGGTGGTGGTGAAGTTTAATTAAGACGCGGTCGACCATGGCGCGCAATCACGTGGTGGGACGTCAATATTCAGTGGCGCGACGTAACAGTGGGCCCGCTGCCCCTCCATGAGATATCGGACCTGGTCGCGGCTGTCACGGCAGGTGGCGTCGAGTCAGATGGAAGCACATGCATGCAAACTGCGCCGTACAATATGGCGAACCACGCCGTGCTCGGTAACATGCAAATTCTCCAGGCCAATTGTTGTTCGGTGATTGGAAAACTCCAATTTGACAAACATCCAATTAACTACAGTATTTGCTTATTTGTTTGCCCTGTAAATAAGGAGCGCAAAAGTCGGAGATAATGTACAATGTACTCCGTAATGCCAATTCCGAGGGAGAAACAAGCCCCTCAGAACTTCCGAAAAAAGCTGGCCGAAAGACTCATTCACCGAGTTGGTTGAGCATTGGGCCAATACATTCCAAGACACAATGTCTGCGCACCACTGCTACCCATTGATAGAAGGCGCAGTGGAGATTTCCTCAGTCACGAAAATATAAATATGGTTGTGGTTGTGGTTGTGGTTGTGGGCAAGACGGGATTCTCGGCGATGTAGACGCTCAACCGGCACCCAAGACAAAAATTCATAATGGGCAACAAGATGAAGACGCTGGGCATCTTCAACCTCACTGGCCGCCCTGTACTAGTCCAATACCGCTCCTCCAATTTCCTCATCCTGCTCGTTGTATGCGCCGCCGTATTCACCGACATATTCCTCTACGGCATCCTCGTGCCCGTCCTCCCCTTCGCCCTGACGGACCGAGTCGGCGTGCCGCACGACCAAGTTGCCAAATGGAACGGCATCCTCCTCGCGCTATACAACGCGGGCTTATGTGTAGGGAGCCCCGTCTTTGGCTTCTACGCTGACCGCACTTCGTCACGGCGACTGCCCTTTCTGCTCGGTCTAATAGCCCTGGCTGCTGCTACACTGTTACTATGTCTAAGTACATCCATTGCTTTGTTTGCAATAGGGCGCGTTCTTCAAGGCATCAGCGCCGCGATATGCTGGGCGGTCGGTCTGGCGTTGCTGGCTGACACGATGGGGGAGAAGAGAGGTTGGGCGATGGGGTGGGTGAACTGGGCCATGACGGCGGGCTTCTTGCTGTCTCCGATTATCGGGGGCATTGCGTATGCGAAGGCCGGGTATTTTGCCGTGTATTACCTCGCTTTTGGCTTGATTGTGTGCGATATCGTGCTGAGGCTGCTGTTGGTGGAGAGAAAGGTTGCGCAGAAGTGGCAGCATCGTGAGCGGAATGAGGGTTCGAACACGGCCAACCAGGAGCAGCAGCCCGAAGGGAGTGCTGTGAGATGCTCAGGGGACGTGAATCCCGATTATGGGACGATTGAGCGGGATATGGCAGGACCAGCAAGGGCATATTGGAGTCTGATCAAATCCAGACGCCTCCTAGCATCACTCCTGGGCTGCATTATGCAGTCTGCATCCAAGTAAGCCATTTCTTCTTCTTTTCTTTCTTTTTGGAGGAGTGTAGCAACGTCATGGAGAGAAAGCACTGACAAGTTTCAGATTCGCCTTTTATACCGTAGTTCCTCCTTTCGTCGACAAGACGTTTCACTGGGACTCGCTTGCAGCCGGCCTCATATTTCTATGCGTCTTCTTGCCCGGGTTCCTGTCGCCTGTTGTCGGCACCGCATCCGATCGATACGGCACGAAATGGCTCTCGAGCGGTGGCTTTCTCATGTCCATCCCCATCTTTGTCTGTCTGCGCTTGGTCGACTCGGACTCCATCTCGCACAAGGTCCTTTTCGGCGTGCTGCTGACACTCATGGGTGTTGCTACCACCTTGTCCAGCACCCCGCTGATGGCAGAGATTACCTACGTGATTGAAGAGAAGGAAAAGAGGCAGCCTGGGGTCTGGGGAGCCAAGGGAGTATACGGGGTTGGGTTTGGACTGTTTACTACGTCGTTTGCGCTTGGGGGCGTCATTGGTAGCTTCATGGCTGGGTATCTGTACGAAGGGCCGGGTTGGGAGACTTTTGGATGGGCATTTGCGGTTTGGTGCGCGGGAGGTGCGTTGATATGCGGCTTGTTTGTAGGGAGATCGGGGCAGGAAGCACGGGGGTAAAGATTTAAAATCAAGAGAAATAGTGTGTCTGGCAAAGAACAAGCAGGGAGTTGGAATATGTGCTGGCTGGTAGAAGACGGTTCAACGAGACAACATGAATGTGTAAAGGTCAAGTGCAACTATTCAATGTTCCATGTCCGCTCGAGGTCTGGTGCCTGCCCCGCTACCTACAGGCTGCAGGTGTTTCTGGTCGGCGCTTTTACTGACGCCGTCCACCGGTACCACACATGCAGCCTCCCGTTGCCTCCCATCATTGATTGATGCTGACATGGACCCCAGTGGCTCTCGGGGGCATCAGATTGTGCGCCGCCTGTTCCTCAGAGCGCATGCATCACTGAGGTCTGCACTGGAGGCGGGATAGCGCTGTTCCATTGTCATTGATGTCGCTGGTGCCAGTGGCAGCCACGGCCGCAGCTGGCTCGGCCCTGGACAGGCCGTGCCTGGACACCCCGTTCCTCCGTTCCCAACCGATTGAGGACGGGGGCCAGGCGCCTCGGCGAATCACCGTGTCGCACAGATTGAAAAGCTGATCTTCTGATGACGATGTATCATGTGGATGCTGATGAGCCGCCCCAACTTTTTTTTGTCTCGAGTGACCGTCCAACACTAGCACCACTTCAAGGCTCCCTTCTGCCTCACTCCATATCCTTGCCTCGCCGTACGTTGTTTTTGTTTTCTTGTTTGCTTTGAGAATGCATGTCTCAACCTTGGTGGCAACCACTCAACGTCGCTGAGAGTATTTGACGGCGGTGTTCCCCGATGCCCGCCAGGATCCCTTTTTCACAGAATGAGCGCTCTTACGATCCCCCGAATAGCCACCCGGCTTGGCCCCAGAACATGGACATGCTCAGCTTGTCAGGGCCAATTGGCCGTCGCGAATTCTCACCCGTTTGGAGGACTCAGACGCTTTGCTTCGGCTAGGGGCTCATCACAAGGAGCCAACGGCAATGGTCGTAGAGGATCGCGATCTCGAAGGGTGTTGTTATTCGCCTCGGCCAGTGCAGCTGGTGTGGCGAGCACAGCGCTTGCTTTTACAGATGAAATTCGGAATAGCTACGAGTCTATGGAGCGAACCGGTAGAGTTGTTGCCGCACTGGCTATTTGTATTAATGAGTAGGGGTTTCCACCGACCTGCATGATGCCATGGTATATCATGGGGCTAATCGTCTTGACAGTTACCGTACGACACTAAACGCAAAAGCCACGATACAAGACGAGGAAGAACAAACCAAGGTCTTGCAAGCGTGCCACAAACGTTGCGCCGAGAGAACATTTAAAGTGTTGGAAAAGAATGGCGGCATTTTCATCAAGCTGGGCCAACATTTGGTATGAAGGGCAGTTCTCCCGATAGCGCCAAACACGAAGACTAACCGTGCTCTCTCCTCCACAGAGCGCCATGAATTATCTCTTGCCGCCCGAATGGACAACAACTTTCGTCCCGTTGCAAGACAAGTGTCCCGTTTCGTCGTTTGCATCAATAGAAGATATGTTCCGCAAAGACACCAATGGAGAGCTATGGGACATCTTTTCTGAGTTCTCAAGTGAACCAATTGGCGCAGCCTCTCTTGCCCAGGTCCATCTAGCAACGTTGAAGGAGTCTGGTCGCAAAGTCGCCGTCAAAGTGCAGCACCCTGACCTCGAAGCATTTGCGCCTTTGGATCTCGCTCTTACAAAATACACTTTCTCTACGTTGAAACGATTCTTCCCCGAATACGACCTCGAGTGGCTTTCTTCCGAGATGGAAGTGTCGCTTCCAAAGGAACTCGACTTTCAAGAGGAGGCGGACAACGCCATGCGGATGAAGGCACATTTTGCCAAGATGCCGGAACTGCCTCTCGTCATTCCCGAGGTGATTTGGGCCAAGAAGCGTATTATAGTCATGGCCTGCGAGTCTGGTGCTCGACCCGACGACCTGGAATACCTGGACAAGAACGGAATCGACCGCGACGAGGTCTCTGCCACGCTAGCACGCATTTTCAACGAAATGATTTTCGGAGATGGCGCTCCGCTGCACTGCGATCCTCACGGTGGGAACATTGCCATTCGCAAGAACAATGCTCGCCGTGGCATCGGACGCGGCCCAAACTTTGATGTCATACTCTACGACCACGGCCTCTACAGAGATATCCCGCTGCCCTTGCGGCGCTCATACGCCAAGATGTGGCTGGCAGTCATTGACGGCGACATGGACCGCATGAAGAAGTACTCGCACGAAGTCGCCGGCATCGGCGACCAAGACTTTCCCCTCTTCGCATCCGCCATTACAGGACGTGACTTCAGCGTCGTCAGTAATCAGGGCTCTATCCTGCAGACCCGCAGTGCCGACGAGGAGCAAAACATGAGCTCGTCCCTTCAAGAAGGGCTCATCGTCGACCTGGTCCAGATGCTCAGCCGAGTGCCGCGCATCATCCTGCTCATTCTCAAAACAAACGATCTAACACGGAGCTTGGACGAGAGCCTGCAAACTCGTCAAGGTCCTATTCGCAGCTTTTTGATTCTCGCGCGGTACTGTACACGCACCGTCTTCCATGAACAGCTAGAGCAGATTCGAAACAAGGGATCACTGCTCTGGCCGCCAAATGGTTTGAGGGTGTTTGCCGCGTGGCTGGGTTACCTGAGGGTGGAGGTGAAGCTGGAGGCCTTTGAGCTCTGGCTGGGTGTCAAGCGGGTGCTGGGTTTGAAGGTAGACTTTGCTGGCGGGTCGCAACTGTAGAGTGAAATAGACGTAGATAGACCGTGTATGATGGGGTATGATAGACTGTATATATGTAAAAGCGATGAAAATTTAGACTATAAGCGGAAGAGTTGACGGAGCTATCCTCCATGGAGTGGTGCCCTGTAGGGTAATACATGGGAGATGTTGTCTTTTTTTATTTTTTGGACACGTTTGACACAACGAGATGGGCATTACAGAATAGAAACATTGCTGCTAGAGTTGGAGATATTCGAGGTATGATAAAAGTTGTATAATCTAGAGAAACGTATTACAGCGCGTGATGTGTTGCAGAATCGCAAGTCCGCAAGATACAAATCTGCACAGAGCCTACCACGCGACATGCGATCGGAATGAAAAGGGGATTTAAAAAAAAAAGATACAAAGATCCGTAGACTGTGGAATCAAAAAAAGAAAACGTGGTTTCGCCCGGGCTCGAACCGGGGACCTTCTCGGTGTTAGCGAGAAATCATGACCAACTAGACCACGAAACCAAGGATGCGCTCCTGTGAGGAACTCGATGGAGACAATGGTCTTGATTGAATCTAAGAACCTTTCCCCTTGCCACTCGGTAATTTGTTGGCTAATGATTTTGTAGGAGAATGTGACAAGGACGTACTATATAAGGGCTTGGAGCAAATTTGTATTTAGTTAATAATTCGCTTTCATATCAAAGCCTTGTGGTCTTCTCAAGACCCCTGAGGGCGGATGACCCTTGTTTATACAAAACAGCGGAGAGCAAGCCAGCCTGGATGCGCAAGGCGTCAATCAAGTCTCGAGCGTGTGCGTAACCATCGTCAGGCCTGTGCCTCTGTTGCAGCTTGACCTCCGTGTAACATATGCCTTGAGATTATTATTTCTTTGTCAGTCGGGTTCTCCTTTTTGAAACCGATGGATGGCGAGTCTCTTGGCGCACGCTATGAAGCAAGTGTATTTGAGGTGAAACGATCAAATTGCAAGCAGGACGGACGTTGCTGTGGATGACCACTTTTGCCATTCGTGTATTTGACTGGAACATGTCGCATGTCGTTGTTCTTGGATGACGTACAGATACCAGCAGCTCATTTTCGGGATAGAATCTCCTTTTGACTTTTGCGCAAACACGTTTTTGGCAATAATGAGTTGGGAGAGGAAGCAGGTTAGGAAGGGATGATTCAGACTTCAGAGAGATCAACTCGCTGAGGCGTTGTGGGTAAGGGTTAGGGTTAGGGTAGAGGAAGTACATGTAGGTAGGCATGTTTCGCCCCTCAAGTGCTAGATTCTACGATTTGCACATTATGAGCCATATGCTAGGACTGATATTGATTTAACGCAGTACAAGGTACCTAGTTAAAAAAGCCGAAGCCTTCTTACTACTTGCACAATCAACATTAACGCTACATGTCTTCGTCCAGATAAACGGCAGCAATAGTCCAACTCGCAGCAGCTCCATCGACCTGCTATATAGAGCCAAGCCTTGACGTACATCTGTGTATCTAGGTGCATTACGTCTGTCCGACACGCCTTTGTTGCCTGGCTGCGGGGGTGTTGGGCAATAAGAATCCCCGCCTCGTCTTCACGCTGTGACATGAAGCTGAAAGACCCCTGTGGTGGCTTGCGCTGCTGAAAGATGGAGGCCGTCATTCCCAAAAGTATACGGAGTACAAAAACCTTCTTGATGAAGGAGTGCTTGGGCCCGGAAACCGTCCTTTCTAAACTTGACGAGTCGGTGATTGAAAGCAACACCAGAAGCGGAATCCGCCAAGTTGCGGCGACTTGGGCCATGCTGGAGAAACTAACTCGAGAATTCGCCAACCACGGCATGGCGATTCACTGCGACATCTACACCGAGGATGGCTATCCCACAGACACACCCGTTGTTCTGTATTTTCACGCCGGGGGCCTGGTTGGCTGGGGACGAAGGGCAGTGCCGCCGTGGCTCGTTCAGGTCGGTTTCCCACGCCTCTCACGAGGGCTACATATATATCTAGAGTGCGCATGGCTGACGCTTGACTTGCTTGGCCTGGCCGGTATACCAGACCTGCTGGGAGAGAAAATGGCCCCTTGTAAGCGCAAGCTACCGCCTCATGCCCCAGACCACGTCCAAGGGCCTGA
Source organism: Metarhizium brunneum (assembly GCF_013426205.1). Classification (NCBI taxonomy): domain Eukaryota; kingdom Fungi; phylum Ascomycota; class Sordariomycetes; order Hypocreales; family Clavicipitaceae; genus Metarhizium; species Metarhizium brunneum. The sequence continues at coordinate 3,569,055 of NC_089422.1, read as the reverse complement.
TGGAAGACGTCGAAGCGGCGTATGAATTCGCCCGGAACTGGCGTGCTGATGGGAAGAAACGCCGTGTCATTGCCGCCGGCAGCAGCGGCGGTACGTTGAAGATATTATTGATGCTTCCTCGCAAGCCCAGTCGTTCTCTCTCTGACAATAATATCCAGGCTTCTTCCCATGCGCCATGCTGGCTCATCACAACCCCGTCAAACCGCTCGCGCTCCTCTCAGCCCAGGGCATCAACTCGTTCCGCCACAGCTTCTTCAACTCGTCCACCCTGCTCACGCCGGAGCCGATTCCAGACTCGGTCATGGCGCCCATCATCGCCGGCCCCGTCGTCATTGGCGAAACACGTCCCGGCGACCCGTCTGCCTTTGACGTCGGCCAACTCACGCCCGATGGTTCCAGAAACCCCGACTACAAGCCTCCAGCTCGCCCGCAATCCCCTGATGACTCAGACGACGCTGCTCGTCTCCGGGGTATGCTGTACGACTACTACACTCACAAGAACCAGTGGGTCGAGCTGCTGGGTGACGTCGACCCAGGCTACGCGTGGGCAAAGGAAGATGCGGCCGGGGCCAAGGCTCGCGTGGAGGCGTGGCCGCCGACCGTCATCTTCCACGGCAACGCCGACTACGACGTGGAGCTGGCGGTGAGCGAAGAGATGAGGGACTCCCTCGGCGAAGACAAGGTGACGCTGCTGGTGGCAGAGGGGCAGGGCCATCTCTACGACTTGACCAAGTGTATTGAGGATGAGGCACCCGGGATGGATACCGTCAGGGAAGCCGTCCGGTGTCTGGATGGAATTGTTGCCAGGCAATGATGAGCCGTGCCGTGCCTTTTACAGGAATGAAGGATACAAACTACATATTGATGCGCTACTACTTGTACCACAACTACTCCTCCTTGACCGGGCCAAGCATGGTCTCGTGACTCTCGTCCTCCAAACCGGCCGTCACGGCTTGACAACGGGGAACAGTTTTGGGCATAGACTATATTAATAACTACCTAGGTGCTAGTTATTAACTAAGGATAGAAGGATAGGAAACACAGATCCTTGAGCAAAGCTCTAGGGTGCTGTCCAGAGTTCAACACCAAACATCCTCCTCCAAAACAAGACGACCATCCAAAGGGCCCCTGGCAATTCTTGCGGCGGCAGGTTGAGCTGCCATTGCGGCGGTGATTGGCACTTTTTAAAGCCACTCGGCCTCATACTCAGTGGGAGGAGGATGAGGACGAGGAGGGCAGTCAGGATGATTCTGCTCGCACAGGGTGATGAGGAGTTTGGTGCCGGCATCGCATTTTGGTAGGACGGGTATGTGGTGGCCTTGAGGGAACGAGGTCAGGCGACGGCACTGAGGCTGAGGCGTCCTGGGCCGAGGTTGAATATCGACAACGCCGGGGAATACGAAATGCGGGTCGTTGCGTCTGATATCGTACGTAAACGGGGAATCGGGACCGCGATGGAGACTCCTGTAGATCACATCTACCGGGCCCTGCCCCGGCATGGGCGACAGCACCCTCAGCCTCAGGTCCGCGCTTGGCGGTACTTCTTTTTCAGGAATTGTGTATGATGAGAGCCCCTTGATAATCACGCGGCGGTTGTAGACCCCAACCTCGTCGACGTCGATTGGATTAGGCTGAAGGATGTCCAGGTTGACGTTAGTATTCAGCCTGTTGTTGATGGTGATGTCGCCGGGCTTCTCGGGTTCGCCCGAGAAGTATGCCGGGGAGGCCAGAGAGGAGGCCACGAAGGCGGCAACAGAGAGCATCGAGTACTTCATGTTGGCGTTGGGTTGGGTGTGAATAGTAATAGATTGTTGTATTGTATTGTAGTAGCAGTGTAGGTTGATTTGGTTTGCAGAGAGCGCATGGTTTTTACATGTCGAATACGGCTCTTTATATATTTTTTTGCCATGCACGTATATCCGTTATTTTTCGCATGTTATGATATAATAACCAGGATCAAAAAATAAATTATATTGACTTTTGCGGCTATTTTATTTTTCTTGCGAAATTAATTTTTTTCTCATCAACGTTTCAAAATGGCTACGCAGACCTGACACTGTAGCCTGGCAAACCCAACTCTACGGTAGATGCAATCGACTTTTACCGTTTCTGCTGTGCCCTATGACGGGACATGCGGAAGGTTGTGGAATGTCGATGTGTAAATTAAATTTATGGCAACTACATTGCCGCGAGGTTGGTCTCCTCTTGTCCCCAGTTTTGGATGGACGATTCTACGGCACTTGTGCTGAACAAATGCTAATTGAGCCTCTTGTATCATTTGGATATGTTAAAAAACGTCTTGTACTAGTGTCGAAAGCGTCAATGTGCAGAAAACCCAAATCCATGTACAATCCGTGCATGTGAAAAATGTTTCGTCTAAAGTACTTTTCCCATCCGTCGTTGCTGCCACGCAACAACAAGAGCAAAAAGCCAAAATACACCAGCAGCAGCTTCTAGAACCCCAGTTTTCATCAAAAGCCTCAAATAGAATCTAGATTTCCAGTCTTGTAGCTGCCTGGAGCATTGGATTGAAGCCATGTAAATGCAACGCGGGAAATAAAACTTCAAGCCACTCGTCTCGTCGTCTTCCCCCTCCTCAAGCAACGACGTTATTCGACAACCACCAAGCCCAGACTTTATCCCCAAAGGTAAATGGACCGGGAAAAGAAATGGCATGCCATATTGACTTTGGAGCACGATCTTGGTCAGCAAGCACAGTAAAGTTTGGATTCCGCCCTTCCCTCCACGTTTGAGCTTGTTCCCGTATCGTGGCCGTAGTTGTTACATGTGAATGCCTGCTTAAGTACTCGACACCAAGTCTAGAATCTACAAAACACGACACAGTCGCCGTGCACTTACGTCACCCCAAGCCTCGTGGTGAAGAGCAAAATTCTATACTAAATTGGAATGTTTGCGACGTATTGACAGGTACCTTGATGAATTATTGCGCTGTTTGCAACGGATCTCCCTCTTGGATAAATGTTTTCTGTGACAGGTACTCGACGGCCAAATACTCGGAAATTAAAATCACACAGTCGGGATTCGGGACCAGTGCCACCAGACGCCACTGCCACTCACTTGCTGAGGGGTAAGCGGTTTAGCATTTCCATCGCACATCTTGACTGACCGCGATGCGTCGGATATCCAGCCACGGAAAATCGACTCTGCGACCAGTCGTCTCAGTCAATACCAGTCTGGTTGTCTTCCAGGCAATGGCCAGGCCCGCTGCTGCCCGCCGCGAGAAGGACGTATTTTCTAACCAGACAGACCCTTTGCGCAAGCGTTGACAATCTTGTCAGTCAAGTAAAAAAATTGAACAATTCAAATATAATAAAAAGTAAAAGAAAGAAAGACCTTATAAAAGATGAAAAAAAAAAAGAGATCCCACCGGAACCCATTCTCAATCGCTTCTTGGATATAGGAAAAGCCCGATGCGGGGGTCGAACCCGCAACCTTGAGATTTCGTGTACTCTAAGAGTCTCACGCTCTACCGATTGAGCTAACCGGGCGAATCCGAACTCGGTTGCTAACCTCGCTCGGAACAGTCCGGTTGGATTGTTGAACGAGACCAGAGTATAATCAACTTATAAAGGCTGTGTAAAAAAATTTTCGTTTTTGGCTGTGAAATGTGCGCGCTGGGACTAAAGGATCAACTGGTGTGGTCTGGAGTGGGCTTCGGCGGGGCACTGGCGTGGGACCCTGGCCGCAGGCTGCATGACTTGGGACCTTGGATTATTGATGGACCCATTGATACTTGAGGTTTCTGCTTGTCTTGCAGGGGGCTCGTGCGGACTGCACAACATTCAAGGCCATCGCGAAATTTTATGCTCAGTGGCCTGTGACTGCGAGGACGAGGCACATGTTTGCTAGTTTCAATCGACTTCTCCATTGCGTGGGCGTTGATTGCCAAGTGCGCGTGTAGAGAACAGACAAAATACATGTCGTTCAGACATCAATTCGTGGCTCTGCCATGCTCCCATGCTCCCATGCTCCGTGCTATAAAAACACAATAAATATACTAGATCCAACCATCCGTATGCAAGCTTCTGGTATCTGAAAACAGAATGCGCCGTTCCCATGCATTTCCCCCTCTCCTCACTGCCAACCTCAACCGCTGCCACCGCTCCGAACGCCAATGCTGTCCTCGTACTCTGTCCATCGCAACGCCTCTTCGACATCATTCACAAAATGCGACTCGCCTCCACTCAGTGCCACAATGCCACTTCGTTCCAGCAGCTTCCAGACGGCGTGATCTCGCCGACTGGGGCCACGGGAGAAGAAGATTCGTACACCGCGTTCTCGGTAGTTGCGTACAATTTCCTCAAGAACCTGCGTGCCCGAGCCGTCCATCGATGTGACGCCGTGAATGTCAAAGATGACGTTTCGGTTGGATTCTTGGCTCCGCAGACGGGGGAGAGCCGGGTGCACTTTTGAAGTTCCATACAGCTCTAGCCGTCGCAGTCGCGCCTTCAACTCCCCCGTGTTGGCAAAAGTAAGCGGCTCAGGAATCTTGACAATGAGACAGCCCTCAATAAACTCCAGGCATGCACGTCCAGACTCGGCGTTTTCGAACCGGTTCGTCCCGGGAATGCGCCCCAGAATCTGAATTCTAGGGCGTGTGCTGTGCTTGATGACGAGAAGGATCGAAATGCCAACCCCCATGGCCATGCCGAGCGTGAGAGAGTAGAAAATCGTCGACAGGAAGATGACGGCCATGAGCCCAAGCTCCGTCCAGCCCCTGATTGTGACGAAGAAGGCAATGTCATGCGGCGCCTCCTCTATCAATGAATACGCCACCACAGATATCATGGAACAGAGAACAGGTTTCTGTCGAGTGTTAGACAAACACGTGTTCAAAACCTCAACGAGAACGCACACTCACCGGCAAAAAGTAAAAGTACGGCAGCAGGAACAAGATGGACAAGAGTGAGATCAAACTCAGCAGAATCGAGCTTACGGGGCTCTTGCCACCAGTCGTTTTGTTCACCTTGCTCCTCCCATAGCCTCCAAAGGCCGGCAGACTCATAAAACAAGCGCCGACGAGGTTGGCAGTGCCTAGGGCAATCATTTCTCGGTTTGCACTCAATTCGATGCCTTGAATGGCATCATTGCCTCCCAGGCTCTTGGCGGCGACGGATGACTCGAAGAAGCCGAGCAGTGCAATAAGAAAAGACGTCGACATGGCACTGCGAATGTGCTTCATGTGAGCCATTTGAAACGGCCATCTAAATGCAAAAACGCCTCCGTTGGCGGCTTTGACGGCGCCAAGGACCTCAACGCCTTGCTTGTCCCAGCGAAAATGCCAGCAGAGAATGGCAGAAACGACGACGACCAAGAATCGATCTGGTACAAACACGACCGAGGGGAATCTAGGTTCAAGACGCTTTTTAAACTCGCTGTACTTTTGTCAGCAACCCGATGAACGGCATACGGCATACGGCACCAACGAATGTCAAGACTCACCGGAAAATCATAATGACTAGGAAGCTGATGCCGGCAACAGCAAACGTGAGATGGTGGGCCTCACTAATATTTTCCACAATAAAGGCAATCTTCTCAACGGTACTGCCGTGGCTTGCGCCATCGTCGCTTGCAAGATCGTTCAGACCAAGCTCAGGGATGAGCTGGTCTACGGCTATGACAAAGCCAATGGCGCTGATAAATCCACGCAAAAAGGGGCGGCTTAGTACGCTGTCCAAGAAACCCAACCGTGCTATTCCTGCAATCAAAACCGTAGCTCCCGCCATACCAGCTACAACCCCACAGATCTGGGCATGAACGAGGTCGTTATCCTCAGCCGAGCCACCGCTGTCGACGCTCTGCTGCACAACCGTGCCTACAAGCAGAGAGCCAGCAGCCTCTGGACCAACAACCATCTGCGACGATGAACCCAGCAAGGCGTAAATGAAGGGCTGGAAAACAAAGGCATACAGGCCGTGAATTGGAGGTACATGAGCGAGGTTGGAAGCGAGCGACAGCGCCATGGGGAGATAGAAGGATGCAATGGTAATGGCAGACACAAGGTCGCCCTGGAGATAGGACCATTTATACTGCTGCATCCAATTCAAGCAAGGAATGTAGTAGGACAGATACCTATCGACACTATTAGCAAGCCAGATGGGAGGCTGTGGGCGTTTGCAAATATTCACATCAAGGGCGTATCTCTGAATCCAGCTCGATGAGCGAGTTCCCTAGTCTCGCCCATCCTCTTGGTCCGGATTCTCCCGCTAAACCATTTCTTCCAGCCCTCATCGATTGATTCTTGGGACGAGGAATTGTCAAACAGCCCGTCGGGCCCCGTGGTGACAATATCGTCCCTAGCAATGGGGAATACTTCGTCCGGGGTCATCGGTCGAGGGCTAAACGTGCCGTGGTTGCAAACGCCAGGGTGAACGGCGCTCGATCGCCTGCGTTCGGTACTTCCGCCGTCGGAAATCAATGGCGTGGACTCGTCTGTATTGCCGCCAACGGTGGCATCGCCACGAGCAGCGTCATCCCTAGAAGGGACTGCTTGTCTAAATGCCGGGCCGCTGTCCTGGCTACTGTCTCGACTCGAAGCTGCGTGGCTCTGGCGCAGCGAGCTTGGCTGGGCTGGCCGGTGGCTCTTGCTGGAGGACGAGTCCTCACGATGGTGCGAGGGACGCCCCATCATGTACGCACAGGACGGATTATACTGGCCCTGGCGGCCGAGGCAAGATAGCAGGCGAGCAGGCGAGCAGCCAGGGACTCTCGTGATGCGCTCAAACTGCCTTCCAAAGTTGTGGGTACGACGTGTGCAACCCCTGTACCTGATGCATCGAATGTAGCGAGAGGGGCGTAACAGCATGCAATCGGGCGATCTAGACACGAGAGAAGAGATCAATGCAGGGTCAGAAAGGAGGAGCGAATGGTGCGCATCATCAGACGAAAACTCAAACCCGGGATGCGTCAGCAAAAGGGTCCAGGGACTACGCAAAAATGTTGGTCGCAAAGGGGCTTGACCTACTTTTATACGATCCGAATTTCGGCCCGCACGTCCCTTGTTCCTTGGGCACAGGATGTCACTGAACGCGTGGAGACTCCGAGAATAGCGGGGCTGTCTAGAGTCAAGCGACCGCTGCAGCCACTGAGAACCACGGCATCACTAACCGATCGACGACAAGTCGGCAGGGAAACGGTTGAGGCCCGAGAATGGAAGGCGCGAACGGACTGGTCTGGACCAGGCAACACGTGCACCCAGAAACTGGATTCTGTATGCTCTACCGATCTGGACTTCATCAACATACCTGCCCGTGTCACAAGAGATGGGGTCCTACGCCGCTCATTATATATTCGCCATGTACTCCGTACGGAGTAACGGGGCCAGAACCCCCGACAGGGAATTTAGGCGATCATGGGATACTGCGAAATGATCGGTTGCATATGCAGGTAAACCTGGCAGCCAGGCTGCGACACCACCTTGAACACAACCGCCACAATAAACCCCGACAGAACCAGAAGCGGAGTTACACAAATCGTGGTCAGCCGCCTGGTCATTGGGCATCATTGACCGCGGAGGTACGCGGGTGGGTGGCATACTGTGACAGCGCAGGAGTGCATTGTCGGGTTACTGGGGAAAAGGTGTCAGTAATACGCAAGACAGCATCACCAAGTGTTCCTTGCATTCGGAGCTAAAAGGTTATACAAACGACCTGTTCTTCTTCTTCTTCTGCTTCTTATTTCATACCCCATCTGTTGATCTTCTATCCCTGCAGGACTCTACTCCGTATTTGCATCGACATTGGCACCAGCCACGCCTTAACAAGTCAGCACACAATGGCTCGAGGACACCCTCTTGCGATATATTCTCGAGCAGGATACTTCCTAAACAAGTGAGAAAATATTTTCTCTTTCGATTATAATGCTCAACATATTCGCAACAGCAAATAATTAGCCAATCCGCAGCATTCCCCCTGTTGACTACTTCAGTTACCAGTTTGTCCCTACTTTATCATGACCACATCGGGAAACACCAACTTCTTGCCCTCACTCCCCCAAAGTCCATCATACATGCCCTAGCGTTCAGTGTCTAGGGAAACATTTCAATCCAGCCCAGATAGCTGGGGATTACAATCTCTGGGAGTCCTACGATTTCGGCATACTGAGCACCCGAACGGCGGATGACGGCGCTCACATTTTGTGTGGCTGCACACTTGTCCAAACCATATTGACCTGTTATTTCAGCCGTTGAACTAGCCAAGAGCTGCAAAGCTATATTTCGCCTTTTCCAACTTGTCTTCAAATAGGGATCAATAAAGGGAGCTTGATTAATTTGGCTCTGCACACATTTAGACCTGTGGTCTGTGCAGTGCTCAATCTTCGAATGCGCGCGGCAAGTAACACAAGAGTTTTTTTCGGTAGAAGCGCATGAAATACTGGCGCGAATTGAAGAATGCTCGCCTACGCAGTGGGCAAGTTATAAACCCGCGGCAATACGCAACTGGCCGACCATGGGGCCAATCTACAAGTCGGCTGCAGCAATATACTGCATCTTGTCACTCCAAAAAAACTCATTTCAAGGGTTAGCGGGTCAAAAAAGAAATGGCCCCCAAACGCCCGTCATTGGTTCCGTCAGTCGAATTACGGGAGCAGTGACCAGTCAATTCCTCTCAGCCATTGATTGACTTCTAAGTCGGAATTGCTCCATCTGGTTGCCACCAAAGCCACCGTGCCACCATTGCCTTGCTACGACGCCGTCAACCCAACTTCAAGAACCGAGGCATTTTTACAAAGTGTACAAAGTACAGTATGGTTCCTGAGGGCTAGGCCATGCGGGATCCCGGCGTCGACCGCACGGGCATATGAACCAATGGCCGTCCCGTTTCATCCGGCAGACCCGGTCCCGAAACCGTTGCGTTGCAATAAACACTAGCGCGATCGGATTTCAATGTTTTGCAACTCTAGAGCTTCAGTCTCTATCGAAATTCCTCCCGCTGACTGACTTTGCTCTGGCTGCTCCGTCTTGGAGCTCGCGACAAAACGTGCCGCCACCATGGCAGAGGGCCCAGATGCAACTGCAAGCAGGCCAAGCCGGCGACAATGGACGTTGCCTCCGTGGTTGAACCACTTCAATATTCATGATGGCAAAATCGTCTTCCGCTGCTGGGTGGCAGCGTGGGTCGCTTCGTTGCTCATGCTCATCCAGCCATCTCTGACAAACCTTGGAGTGGCTGCTTTTTTCGCCCTCTTGATTCTTATAGCTGTACCGCCGGCGAGCATACTCTTGGTCTATGTCCTGGCCTCCTTTTCTCTGCTGCTGGGCATGTGCTTCGGCTGGCTATGGGGTCTCTTGACCATGAAGGCTGCTCTCGCTGCGCGTCCGGACTCCGAGACGCAGCAATCCTTGCTCGCGCTTCAACAAGCAGCCGTCGCGCAAGCTAATCAGACTGGTCAGCCCGTCTCGTGGGAAGCGCTGGTGCTGGTACACAATGGATTTATGCTCGATGCTCGCGTTACTGCTGTTTTTTACGTCATGTCCTGCGTCTTCATATACGCCTTGTGTCGGCTGCGCATGAAGAACATGAAGTTTGTCTTGCTGCAGTTATTCGGCATCATATCTATAGACATCTTCCTAATCTTTGGACCTTCGCTTCCCCAGTTTGAGGCGCAACTTGGCACGATTCTGGTCAAGCCAGCTGCCGTTGGAGTCGCCTTAGGCTCGGCATGCTGCTTGTTCTTCTTCCCGCAGTCGACTTCTTACGCCGTGCTGGAACAGATGGAGAAGCTGGTGCTGCTTCAGGAAATCGCTCTTCAGGCGACGAGACGGCGCCTTGGTGATCAAGACGTATCTCTGGGCGAGCTAATAGAGGCAAAGGCCAAAACGGTGGGCCTTTACAAGGCCATGCAGCCAGCGATTGCTTTCTTGCCGCTCGACTTTTCTCGTGGTCGATGGAATGCCGAGGATGTGAAGGGGTTGCAGACACCTGTCCGAGTGGCCATGATTGCGAGCCTGTCCATGATTGAGTTTCACATTTCTCGCATCAACGTGATCCAGAAGGAGGACAAGCTGGCAAAACACCACCAAGATGAAGACAAAAACAATCACAACGAAAACGGAATCGGTATGCACCAATTAAAGGAAAGCTCAGAGCTGCTGCATGCCCTCCAAAGTCCTGAGAACGGCGAGGTACAAGATCGAACGAGAGCGGCTCTCTTGGACACGACCGCAGACGTGCTACAAGCCTGCTCGCAGTCCATCAAGGTAGTTGCTAAATGCATCAACACGGTCAATAATCGCCGCTGGGTCGGCCAGCCTTCACAACAGTCGTTTGACGAGCTAGAACAAGAGCTCCGGACCAAGCTGGACGCTTTGCGTTCCTCACGAGACTCCTGCGTCACGAACACGACAGAAAAAATACTCAGTACTCATCAGGACCTATTTGATGCTAAAGGAGACCTCAAGCCTTCAATCGAGAGCGGATCGCGGCTGCTTCGCGGTATAGTCGTCGCCATGGTCATCGAGGAACGAGTGATTGGCATAGCGACTGCGATGGAAAAATTGATCGAGTATGTTCTTCACCTGATGACCACCCGGAAAACTCACCGCATCTGGATCCCTTCACGTATGCGCTACATGTTCAGATGGCTGCTGGACGGTAGGCTCTCTGTTCCCGTCTCTGGTACAACCACCGATGCTGCCGACGATCCAGATAACACCGCGGATCCGGTGCTGCTTCAGGACCAGGCAGAAGAGGCCCATAGGCGTCTTCGCATAAGCCGTGGCTACTACGTCAGACCTCGGAAAAAGTCAGCTGCAACGCGTGTCATCGCGGCTACATTCCGCTGGCTCTTTGATCCCGCTGGCATGTATGCTCTCCGCATGGTCGTCGTGACCGTTGCGACGGCCATACCTTCTGCCATCCCAAGCTCAGCTGGGTTCTTCTATCGCGAGAAGGGAATCTGGGGGGTTATTAGCGCCCAAACATGCTTATTGCCGTACATGGCCGACTTTACATTCTCCGTCGTCTCCCGCGGGCTGGGAACCGTCCTTGGCGGTGTCATGGCCATGGTAGCCTGGTACATCGGGTCTGGTTCTGGCATCGGAAACCCGTATGGCCTGGCTGCCATCTCTGCGCTGATGATTTTGATTCTTATCTGGTGGCGCATTTTCCTGCCCCCGGCTTTCGCTCAGGCGGCCATCATGACTGGGGCGACGTATGCCCTCATCGTTGGCTTCAGCTACGATCACTTCCACATTGAACAGTACGGCCTGCCGGGCGTGGGCTACGAAGCCTTCTGGAAGCGTCTGGTCACGGTTCTTTTGGGGTTTGTTGCCTCCTGCATCGTCCAACTGGTCCCCAAGCCCCCTTCTGCCCGGAGCCATGTGTGCAAAACGCTTTCCAACACCGTGGGCACCCTTGCGGATCACTACGCGCTTCTACTGTCCCACTGGGGCCTTGGACAGAAGAACAGCCCCCTGAGCGCGGTGGCGGAACAGATATCCATTGGCGTCGCCGAGACGCTGCTCTCGCTCAACGGCCCCATCACCCTACTCACATTGGAGCCGACGTTTGGTCACTTTGACCAGTATACGCTCAAGGAAACGCAGAAGCTGTGCCTCGCCATGAACCAGTCGCTCGAACGACTAATGGACGTATCCGGCTCTCTGCCCAAGGAGTACCAGGACCGGTTCAGCAATGTGGTCGGATTTGTCGACGACCACGTCATTGGCGATGTCATGGCCGTGTTGGGGGTGGTGCGGCTCTCGCTCAAGTCGGGCGCTCCCTTGCCAGAGAGGTTGCCTGCTCCTCTCATTCGCAACTTTTACGCTTGGTGGCATGACAAGCACCGCACTGCAATATTGAACACGACGCTGGTACGGGACGAGAACTACCGTCGCTACTGTGTCGCCATATCTTCGTATCTGAGGTTTTTGTCGGCGGTTGATGACTTGGTGCTGGTTATCAAGGGGGCGGTGGGGGAGTGCCACGTCGTGAGGCAATGGGAAAACGTATAGTGCGTGATGTAGATGGAGGTGTGTAAATTGACTGGGTTAGTATGGAAAATTTCCGAAGGACCTTTTATTCCTACCGTCGGTTTTCTGAAACTGGGGGTTCTGTCTCTGATCAGCCTTGGACAATGTTTGAGGGTCATGGAAGGCAGTAGTATGCTGAAAATACACACTTTGACACTGCCGGCTGAACTATGACTCAGTTCTACAGAAACATGGCTCTCCTTGTGAAACGAAGCCTCTAACTTGTTGCAGAACTGAACTTGTCGGGGAAAGATGGGCATGTTCAAGACAAGTGCTGTTGTGTGAGAAACAGCCATAGGATGAATGCGTATGGAGGAGCACTTTATGAAGACTGTAGACTGAGGGTTGCATTCGGCGTAGTCGCAAGCCTTGAAGGCTTAATAGAATACAGGTAAAGAATAGGTTTGTTCAATTCATAAAGCAAAATAAATCACGCTCAAAATTTATTCTATACAACCATTTACAATTCATCATACGACCTCATTAACAAACAGACCAGCCATGCCCTGACCGGTACCAATACACATGGAGGTGAGGAGAATCTTCTTCTTTTGGCGTCTCAATTCACTCAGTCCAGTCACGACTTGCCTGGCACCAGTCGTGCCCAGAGGGTGGCCGAGAGCGATAGCACCACCACGAGGGTTCATCTTTGTCCAGTCAACTGACAGCTTGTCACGGCAGTAGACGGCCATGGTGGCAAAGGCCTCGTTAATCTCGACTACATCAATATCGGCGAGAGCAATGTTGTGAATAGCAAGCAGCTTGGGAATCGCAATGCTTGGTCCGATTCCCATGATGCGCGGCGCAAGACCGGCAACGGTAGAACCGACGTACTTGGCCAGGATGGGCTGGCCGAGCTTAACAGCAGTTGATCGCTTCATCAGGATCACGGCAGAAGCCCCGTCGGTGACCTGGCTGGCGTTGCCACCGGTGGTCAGAGGTCCCCACTGAGGGAAAGCAGCTCGAACCTTTCCGAGGCCTTCTGCGGTGGTACCTGGCCGGATACCCTCGTCCTTGGTCAGGGTCACCTCCTTCACCTCGCCGTCGGGACCTTTGACCTTGGTTGAAATGGGAACAATCTCGTCGTCGAACCAGCCAGCCTTCTGGGCCTTCTCGGCTCGCTGGAAACTCTCGGCGGAGTACTTGTCCAGCTCCTCTCTGGAGATGTTGAAGTCGCGACCGACATTCTCGCTGGTCCAGCCCATGGGCTGCATGCAGTCGGCTGCATCCTGGCTTTTCTTGAGAATGGCCTCGTCGAATGGCTGCTCAAGACGGTCGCCTGGGGCAGACATGAGCTCAGCACCACCGGCAATACCAATCTCAATCGAGTTGCACGAGATGGAGTGTGCAATATCGGCAATTGATTTCAATCCAGAAGAGCAGAATCGGCTGACAGTGCTGGCGCCGGCGGTATTGGGGAAGCCAGCGGCAAGAGCTGCTGCGCGAAGCTTGTAGGCGGCTTTACCATCGGAGACCTGATTTTCGGCAAATTTGAGTTTCTTTCTTGCACAAATCATTCAGAGGCAACACAACGTACATTGCCGAAGCAGATGTCTTCAACGAGAGCAGGGTCAAGGTTGCTGCGCTCGCGAACTTGCTTCAGAAGAGCGTATATCATGTACTCCAGGCTTGTATCCTTGAAGCCACCCTTGCGTGCCTTGGTGAGCGGTGTTCGAACCGCGAGGGTGATGACAATATCATCGGGATTCTTGGACTGGCTGTGCAAGTATGTCAGAGAGACTGCAGTACGGAGTACAGATGTGCGCTGGCATCATGCTTACATCTGATTGATGGCCGACCCCGGGGCCAGGTGCTTGATGATGGAACCAATGCGCTCGACAGCCATTGCGTTGAATACGAACAGTGCCTCAACTCAGACGAAGGATACAAGTAAAGCGGTGGCCAGGCAATGTCCAAACTTGATGAAGGAACTTGAGGTGCGAGAAGCGTCAAAGGTGGCCGAAGGCCCGTTTATGTGGAAAGTTAACCGTACAGGGCCGAGGGAGCTCGATTGTGGGGATGAGCCGAGGCAATGTACCGACAGGCCAGTGACAGCTACAAAAATGCTTACCTAACAGCCCGCCACTATCTGCTGGTCATTGCTTCCGGTGGAGGTTTGGACCATTATCCGGATCATTATCCGGGGAAGGAGGGAATGGGCGGAGTACTATTTCCAACCACTTGAATCAGGCATCGGAATGAAGACACTTAAGTAAGCAATCTGGCACAGAAGAGATCAATTTCACTCAATTACACCTCGAGTACGGAGTACACTCATGTCCAACCGCCCAAGACCTTTCAAGACGAATCCAACAACATGCACTGCTACTTGTTTTTCCGCGCCGAGTCAAGTGCTGCGCAGAATGGTCAAGGCGGAAATCCGGACAAAAGTGTCGTGCATTTTCACATCTTTGCAAGCTGGCGGAATACATACACATGGGCCCTGCATCATTACACCACGTGCGATGGCAAACTTTGTTCCATCTGCATCATGGCCGCACGAGGCAAGCAATTTTCAGCAACAAATAAACAGACGCGGGTTTCGCTGGGGAAAAGGGTGTGATCTTCGAGCTCACGTCAAGGATAGATCATCAATCCAGGTCCATCGAAGGAAATACACGCTGCATCGTTTGCAAACTATCGTGTTGTGAGACGTTTGCTCGCTTCTCCTCCACAAAGGCCACAGCATCGGTGATACCCAACCAACCAACATCCAGATGTCCAGAGAGGGTTGCATCTTGGTGAAGAATTGCCCGCCAACATCTGCACCGTGACCAGACGGTCCAGGTTCCCGAGCTGCCCGAAATAGCGTTGCCTCACCGGGTTTGGCGTCAGCATGTCCCCTGATCTTTGGCTCGGGCCAGCCAACCAGACCACATTTTAGCCCTTCCTCACCAGAAGCAATATGGGCACAAACCGTCTTTGTTTTGCAGCCACCGGCCTCGCTATCCACGGCTACCTCTGCGGCCTCGTGCGGCTTGGTGCGCCCAGAGTACCTGTTGATAGGGGCGGTTGCATGCGCCAAGCCGCCGGCGGTGGGCTCGGTGGACCAGGCTCAGATCTCGAAGCTCGTATCATGGCAAAGACGTTGCCCCTTGTCCAATATTTGTTTGATCCTCAGCCGCTGGTCGCCTGCGTAGCGCCAACTTTGCATCGGAGGCAGGGCAGTAGGCTCAACGCTTTGGTGTCAATACGTCGCCAAAACTGTAGCTAGAAATTGGCCGCATTGCGCGCGCTCTCCTTTCTCGTCACCACCATCATTCATTTTGGTGACCGAGAATTTGCGCCGGCCCTCTGTCGTTTCCAGCTTGATTTCCGCAAGTTGCTTCTTGTTTGTTCCTCGTTCTTTTCATTTGGGTTCCGTAGAAGGCGCTGTCATTTCAGCGCAACACACTTGATTTGATCTGCCTTGCGCTTGAAAGAAACGCCGAGAATAACTGCGACAACAGGGCTGACGACAGACACGCTTGCGCGCCGAATTCCAACGCGATTCCAGGGCCCATTCATTCATTCTCCCATTTTGGTATTCGTTTCGTCTTCATTCGTCGACGCTTGACTCCGAGCTGGTCCCGATTCGCATCACATCCACAATGAGGACTTCGTCGTGGCTGGCACAAATTATCCCCTTGGTCGAGATCTGCTCCGCGGCCTCATCCAAGCGTGGGCTCGTCTTCACGCCCAATGCCGAGCATGCTGGGGATAACAAGCTCTGGGTGCAGTCAGGTAGCGATCTGACATGGTACTACAACTACCAGAGCTCGCCATCACCAGCCTATTCCAGCCTATCCCAGGATCAATTCGAGTTTATTCCCATGATGTGGGGCATCGGCTCCGATCCCAACGACACCAAGTTCCTGACAGACGTGAAGAAGCTCATTGATGACGGCACCAAGATAAAGCACGTCTTGGGGTTCAATGAACCGGACACAAGCTCTGCATATGGAGGCAGCAACATCAAACCCGCAGATGCGGCCCTCGCATGGGTCGCCAACTTTGAACCTCTTGGCAAGATGGGAGTGAAGCTTGGCCTGCCGGCATGCACTGGAGGATGGGACAGCCTGCCTTGGCTCAAGCAGTTCTTGGGCAATTGCTCCGAGTTGGTTAGCACCGGAAAGGACAAGAAGAACTGCACCTGGGATTTCCTGCCGGTACACTGGTACGATAACTTTGCTGGCTTGGCATCGCACATTGGCGAACGTGAGGCAACGTAAGTTTATGATTTCAGTCATTTTGATATTGACCATGTCGTCGCAAGAAGAAGTTTGGCTGACCTCGGCGTAAAGTTGGCCGAATAAATCGATCTGGATAACAGAATACGCGTTCGCCCACCAGGATCTCAAGCCAACCCAAGAGTTCTACAACCAGACTATTGACTACTTCGACAAGCTCGACAGCATCGGTCGCTACTCTTACTTTGGTGCATTCCGCTCCACCAACTCTAATGTTGGCGCCAATGCGGCATTCCTCGATAAGAGCGGCAAGCTGACAGACATTGGATCCTGGTATCTTGGCTTTGCAGCCACTGGTGTTACTCCGGAGAGCTCCAAGGCTGCATTGCTGGAACCTACCGTGGGGTCTCTTATTCTTGGCGTCATTGCCGGCATTTTGGTTGGTTCTCTATAATTGAGCGAGAATGGTTTGGTATCATCGATGCAAGCAAGTTGTGTGACTTGGAGTATTCAGGAGTTTACATAATTCGTAATGAATTTTTGGCATGACTGGGTAAAGATGGGATGCATGGGCGGGTCCTGTTGGAATGTTGTATTATGTTGTTGTTGTACATATACATATATAGACGTTGCTACATTGTGGGTACGTGTAGATATTTGTCCCTTTTCTTTTCTTTTCTCTTCTTTTTCTCTCTCCTAATCTGGTTATATTATAAGGAAACTGCATATCCGTGGGAGAAATTTGGCGTCCTAGAAACGCAGCGGACAAGAGCCAGGCATAACTGCGTTATGGATATCCCTTCTCATCAAGGTAGCTCAGGATCCCAAGAAATGTACCCACCATGCGCAATTCGCAACCATGCCAAGTCATACTAGGGTTCATACAATGCGCATGTTCCAAACCATGGTACACAGCACTGCCTGACAAAATTGTCTCGCCACACCCGAGCAAAGTCGGCCTCGCGTCAACCACGTTGAAGCTGCCCACGTGGCATGTCGTATCGATCTTATCATACATATCGGCATCGGAAGTCTTGGCTGCTTCCGGCGGGCTTTTTGAACCCATGGCGGGCCAACCTGTTTGCCTCCACGATCGCACCACGATTGCACCACGCCGGAGTGGCATCGGACTTGCCGGCTGCGCCACCGGGGGAGGCACAGTCTCTGCCGTTCGGGGCGGGGCACTCGGTGTTGGCGGGGCCACGTGACTCGGTGCCCCGGTGCTCAGCAACACCCAGCAGCATGCCAAGACACGGCGTGCTTGGCATCGAAGGAGAAGAGAGACCTTTGGAAGCCGCAGCGCACCAGGACGAGAATAGCGTCAATAATGCCAAGAGGAAAGACTGTCGTTGTCTGTAAGATTCTTCATGCACCTGCTGTATTGGGCCTGTAAGCAAAGAAGAAAATCGGACAAACAAGCAACGTTTAAAACCGACTTGTCATATCATAGACTGCTCCGTTCTGCCGTAATCAGCCGTCGCGGAGACAAGGGCCATCAATCAACAAACGGTCTGGTTGCGGACTGTGTCAGGCACGGCAAAGCAACGGCCATGCTGAAGTGAGCCAAGCCCCATGCTGCAGGGGACCCCAGTGTCTCGCAAACACTGATAGGCGTGAAACCATGCACTACGGGCGCTGGAGCTGGGGACCGCACCAAGATAAGCTTAACTAACAAACATGCCCACCAATGGCCAACCAGACGCCGCAGAGCCTGGTGACACCAGCCAACCACCTTCTCCTTCACCTCTCGACCTCTTCCCAACTTTCTGGCTTGCAAGGTCCGCCGCCACAATAGGACGACGGCTGCCATTGCATTCTGCGCTTCTTGGCAGTGCCATGCTCCTTCAACGACTGGTCGACGCGCGTCGCCAAGAGAGGTTTATCCTCTTGGCACGAAAACGCGATGCTCATGGGAGACGGGGATGAAGGAGAAGCAGGCAATGCGCAAGGTGAGATGCCCTCGATCTCCAGGAAACACTTGACGGTAGTCCTCCGTCAATTGACCATCTTGCATCGGTGTGAGCTGCAGGCGGGATGGGTCAAGCTGTTCCTGTCGAGCCCCGACACGTTTTCCCCATGGCAGGAGCTGTCAGGCGGTCTTGGTGGGCAGCGCCTCCCGGAATAGATTGGGTTCATTCTGGAGCAATAATGTCTCGACTGGTCTTGAAAGGTTGGGCTGGCGCTACCAAATGCTGGCAACAACTCTGTTTCAGTGACTTGCTCCTTCCCCTGCTAGTTTACTAGTAGACTTTAGTGGCAGGCTAGGAAAAGTTCCTCGCACGTGTCTGGTCTGGTTCATTTCCATTCTTCTCCTCCATCCCCGGACAACTTCATTCGATCCCTGGTGACAAGACTCTTCACGATTTGTCACCTTGTTATTGTCCGGAGCACTTCCAACCGGCCTTTGCCCCAATGTCTTGGCACTGCAAACTGCGCAGGTTTCCCGCAATGTCTCAACGTGGAATGCCCCGCAGCCTCACCGCGTATCGATGCCATCCCGGATTCGCCCACCCCGTTTTGACGTCACGCCACCATCCACACAATCCCTATCGACTCCGTTACTAACAAAGTTAACGTGGGGACGGAAGCTAATCTTGCTGTGACTCGTTGGCTGGCTTTGGACACAGAGAATCGCCAAGTAGACTAGATGTATGGTACGAGCAGCTTGGCTGACCCACGGCTGTCCCAGCTCTCTTGGCATTTTCTTGAGGCTGCTTGGGTATTCAAATCGAGAATGTACAGAGAAGCGAGTGCCCGCAGAAGAATTCCGGGACGAAGAAGTACTTATATGACCACTTCCCCCCGCTTTCAAACCTTGTGATCATGTTGATATCTGATAATCGCAAAAGTCTTTGGTCTCCAAGGCCAATACTGAAGATCGGTACAAGACTCAATTGTATATATCCATTCAGCTCAACTTGCAAGTGGAATGGGACCTTGAGCTCTTGCAAGGCCCCAACACCAGAACCAGCAACAACAACAAACTTCTCCAGAGGGGCGCGATCATTCGTTAGCCCTATACACCCGAGCGTCGTTTTGGCGATCTCAACGCCTCCCTCCACGTCTATGAAGCATATTTTGCCATCGGCTTATTTGTGCCCTTCATCCGAGCAGCGTGACGGTCAATCCGTCTCACACTGGCCGTCTTCTGACAATGGCTGAATTCCCAAAGCACCCGTTCCTCCTTACCGTGGAGGAGACGGCACAGGCTCTTAATACCGACATTGATAAAGGTCTGACCACAGCCCAGGTTACTGAGCTGCAACAGAAATACCCCAAAAATGAGTTGGACATTGGTGATACCATCCCATGGTACAGCATTCTCACCAAACAAATTTTAAATGCCATGATCATCGTTCTGGCATTTGCCATGGCGCTTAGCTTTGGCATCAAAGACTATATCGAAGGGGGCGTCCTTGCCTTTGTTATTTGTCTCAATGTTACTATTGGCTTTTGGCAAGAGTACCGCGCTGAAAAGCGAATGGATGCCCTTCGTGCTTTGTCTTCGCCTAGCGCCATGGTTCTTCGAGATGGTAAAACACAAGTAATTTCCAAGTAAGTCGGTGCTTACATGCCAAACACACTTTTTGAGGTACGCATACTAAACTTATCTATAGTCCCGACGTCGTTCCGGGAGACATTATCTTGCTCAAGATGGGCGACACAGTACCCGCGGATATGCGAATGTTTGAAGCCATGAACCTCGCATGTGAAGAGGGCCAGCTTACCGGCGAATCCATCCCGGTCGAAAAGATTACCGAAAATAGCATCCTCGCTCCTGGCACTGAGAAGGCTGCCACTTCTGAGGCCGAAGTGGGTATCGGCGACCGCGTTAACATGACTTACGCTACAACCGTTGTCCGAAAGGGCAGAGGTCGAGGTATCGTCACCGCCATTGGCATGACTACCGAAGTGGGTAAGATTGCGGCCTCTACCGCCAAAAAGCGGCGAAAGGCTGGCCGATCTATGAACTGGCGTAAGTACGGGAAGAGACAGCCACTTGTTGGCTTAGCCAAGCGAACATACGATCTCATCGGCAAGTTCTTGGGTTTGACTGAAGGCACTCCATTACAGCGAAAGTTGTCCGCCCTAGCTTATGTGCTTTTTGGTTGTGCAATTATTCTTGCCATGGTTGTCTTTGGAGTCAACCACTTCAATTTGCGAAATGAAGTCATCATTTATGCCACATCCCTCGGCATCGCCATTATTCCCGAGTCTCTCGTGGCGTAAGTTTCGACTCACCCAATATCGACATTCAAAATTTCTGACCGCATCAACAGTGTCTTGACAATTACCATGGTGGTCGCTGTAACCGTCATGCGAAAAGCCAACGTAGTTGTCCGAGATCTCTCTGCGCTCGAAGCTCTTGGTGGAGTTACCAACATTTGCTCAGACAAGACTGGTACACTGACTGAAGGAGCCATGATTGTTCGCAAGGCATGGATTCCGTCCTCGCACAACTATACCGTCCGCGAATCGCAGAATCCTAGCGACCCGACCAAGGGCCGCGTTACATATTCTCAGAGCAAGGACGAACCTGCTGTTGAAAAAGAGGAGCCCAAGCGCGACTACGACAGAGAGCGCAGTGCTGCTGTTCTCAAGTTCGATGTCCCTGACGAGAAGCTGAACCCCAAGCCTGCCAAGCAAGCTCCCGAAGCAGAGCCCGAAACTACAATGACGGATGAGCTTCAAGCATTCCTACTGTCTGCTGCTCTCTGCAACCTTGCCACTGTCCGGTATGATGACGAGGAAGAAAAATGGCAGACTACTGGCGAGCCAACCGAAATTGCGCTTCAAGTCTTTGCTCATCGCTTCAATAAGGGCAAGAAGAGCCTTGAAACAAAAGGCTGGAAACAACTTGCCGAATTTCCATTTGACAGCTCCATCAAACGTATGTCTGTGATCTACGATGCACCTGCTGGCGAAGCCGGCTCCATCATTGAAACCGAGCAGAGCATGGTTTTCACCAAGGGCGCCGTGGAGAGAATTCTAGATTTATGTTCGTACATTGGTACTGGTGCCGAGCAGCAGCCAATCTCCGACCAACTCAAAGAGGATGTTCTCAACCAGATGAATGTTCTGGCTTCCCAGGGTCAGCGAGTCCTTGCCATTGCCTACCGCCCATGGGGTGGTCGATTTACGGCAAAGCAGTCGTCATCCGCCGCAGAAGATGAGAAGCTTCGCGGCGATGTTGAAAAGGATCTTGTTTTACTTGGGCTTGCTGGCATTTATGATCCTCCTCGCCGTGAGACAAAACCGTCCATTGGAGAGTGCTCTCAAGCCGGTATCAAGGTTCACATGCTTACCGGTGATCACCCCGAAACTGCAAAGGCTATCGCCAAGGAAGTCGGTATCATTCCCAAGAACCTTGGTGTCCTGCCCGAAAAGGTTGCCCAGTCCATTGTTCAGAAAGCCACCGATTTTGACAAGATGACGGATGAGCAAATCGACGCCCTCGAGGAGCTTCCCCTCGTCATTGCCCGCTGTGCTCCCGACACTAAGACTCGCATGATTGAAGCACTTCGACGACGTGGAGCATTTATGGCCATGACGGGTGACGGTGTCAACGACGCTCCATCCCTTTCTCGTGCTGATGTCGGTATCGCCATGGGCTCTGGTTCTGATGTAGCAAAGTCAGCTTCCAAGATTGTCCTGACTGACGACAAGTTCAATTCTATTGTTGCCGCCATCCGTGAAGGCCGCCGAATGTTTGACAATATTCAAAAGTTTGTCTTGCATCTTCTCACCTCCAACGTGGGCGAGGTCATTCTTTTGATCGCCGGTCTCGGTTTTGTCGACCACACAGGCTTCTCAGTCTTCCCAGTATCACCATTGCAAATCATTTGGATCAACATGGTTACGTCTTCATTCCCTGCCTTTGGTCTAGGCCGAGAGGCTGCTGCCGTCGATGTCATGCGCAAACCACCACAGGACAAACGACGGGGTGTTTTCACGAACCAGATCATCGTCGATATGATCGTGTACGGAGTCATCATGGGCGCTTGCACAATGTGCACTTTCTGCATCATTATCTACGGCGCTAATAACGGCGACCTGGGCGAAAATTGCAACACTGAATACACTGATGTTTGCGATGCCGTCTTCAGGGCTCGCGCGGCCACCTTTGCCGAACTAACGTGGCTCATCCTCATCTCAGCCTGGGAGTTTAAGAGTCTGCGACGATCCATGTTCCACCTCAATCCCGACGACGACAGTCGATTCCCCGTCTTCAAGGACTTGTACAGCAACAGGTTTCTCTTCTGGTCTGTTATTCTGGGTGGTTTGTCAGTGTTTCCCGTCGTGTACATCCCCTTCCTCAACACCAAGTTCTTCAAACACAAGGGCATCTCGTGGGAATGGGCTTTGTCCGTTGGCTTCACCATCACCTTTGTTGCCGGAATCGAGGCATGGAAATTTATCAAGCGGCGTTTCCACCTGCTCGAGGATCGCCCAGTTCAACGCGGCGCATGGGGTCAGGGAGGCCCGGATGACCAAGGACCCAAGTTCCGCAAGACCTTGTCCGTGTCCAGCTTCAAGACTTGGGCTTCATTCTCACGAAAGGATACTGGCGATTCCGTGTCTCGATACAGCTCTTCGCGCGGTAACCAGGGTATTGTTCAGGGGACTGAACATGTGTAAAGTTAATTGCCACGAATATGCTGGAAAAGAGAAGGAAGTTTTTAATACATGAGGTGTTAATCTGTGTCGACATAATAAAGAGAAGGGAATCATATATTTTTACACATTGCATGTAGCTGAAGAAATTTTGTTAATAAGGCTTCTAAAGACGCTTGTCGGCCCCTGACCGCTGACCCCTGGCCACGCATGAGCAGTAGAACATTTGGTAGTGTACAGCAGTTAGCAACAAATGAAATTGATAAAAAAATGATATCGAATATACACACGTCAAAAGCATGTCAGTGTCGTCAAATCCTACGCTAGAGCTTTGAGTTGGGTATGAAAGGGAATACATGGACCTTGTGGAAGGGAGGCTAGGTTGTTGACGAGGTTGGCATGGCTGCATTTATAGCAAGTTACGTCTTTTCATGTTGATATTTCATCGAACCTGGTGGGAGATTGTGTAGAGTCAAGTTGCCCGCCCTCTCAACAGATGAATGGGATGGGATGGACGGAGGGTGGCACAGACAACAGACACGTAGGGGGGGCAGGAGTCGCAAAGTGGAAAAGCACGAAATAGACAGTCTATGAATGCAATTCTTCCTTTTTATTCTGGCCCAAGTAAGACGTCTGTCCTGTTGTTGACTTTATTCCCATCATCATCACCAAACTCCGGGTCCCGTGTTAATTCATGTCCGCATCCGCTGGCTCATGCCATGTAGCCTAGCCCAACACCCAATCGCTCATTTCACAACTACTACTCTACACCAGTTGCGCAGGGGCAACCAAAATCAGGTCTTCTTTTTTCTTTTTCAAGTGGCTGGTGGTTATCCAGTCTTGTTTCCGGCCATGCAATGCGTGTGTGCGTTGCCTCGCCACCCCGCCCCCTTCTTCCCTAGGCATCAGCCAGATTGTAAATCTTCTGGACGTCATTCAGGACGGCCTGGAAATCAATCTTGAGGTCCTTGAGCAGGCCGTCGTGGAAGCCAAAGACCCAGCCGTGGACAATGGGGAACTGGTTCTTGGCGTAGCTCTGCTGGACGGCAGCCGTCTTGATAATGTTGCGGCACTGCTCCTCGACGTTGAGCTCGACGAGGCGGTTATAGCGCTGCTCCTGGTCGGCGACGGCGTCGAGCTCCTTCTCGTGCAGCCTGTAGACGTCGCGGATGTTGCGCAGCCAGGGGTTCAGCAGGCCCAGGTCCTTGGGGGTCATGGCGGCCTTGACGCCGCCGCAGCCGTAGTGGCCGCAGACGATGATGTGCTTGACGCCGAGGTGGCGCACGGCGTAGTTGATGACGCTCATGACGTTGAGGTCGGTGTTGCAGACGAGGTTGGCGATGTTGCGGTGGATAAAGGCCTCGCCGGGCTCGAGGCCGGTGATTTGCTCGGCGGGGATGCGGGAGTCGCTGCAGCCGATCCAGAGGTATTCGGGGGACTGGCCCTCGGCGAGCTTGGCGAAGTAGCCGGGGTCCCTTTCCGCCTTCTCGGCGGCCCAGGCGCGGTTGTGCTCGAAGAGGCGGTCGTGGGACTGGCGGAGATATTTGGAGACCTCCTCGGCCGAGGGGGGCGAGCCGTCGGGCGACATTCTGAGGGTGGTGAAGGAGTGTGAGGATGGCGATGGCGAGAGGTGGGAGGCGGAGGGAGTGAAGAAGGCGGATGACGAGGAGGAGGAGGAAGGGGGGGATAACAAGGAGGAGGTCCTCAACGCCAAGGCGTTTGATGGAGGGGCAGAGCTGCAGCAGGAGCTGGCGAACCGTGCGGCAACGGCGATGATGGGCCGGGAGACGGCGAGGGTTGGAGTTGTTGAGGATGGCTGTGTCGGGATGCGCGCGATGCTGCGGAGGGAGGACGCGAGCATGGGGCGGGCGCGGAGCATGAGGGCGGATGAAGTCGAATGGGGTCGATGTCGATGGATGAGGTGCGATGATGGCGAGTTACGGAGTAGTGAGGCGGAAGCGTGCAGCTGGGAGTTGGGGCAGAGACCCCGTCTTGTATCGGCGCTGGGGGTCGATTGGTTTGTTGAGCTGCGATAAGCTACTGACCAGACTTTATCCCCCAAGCTTCGATGCTCCGCATGGAGCAACTAATCGCTAGGATCAGGGAATGAATCGGATCGACCTGTCAAACTGTAACTCTAACTGTGGAGGGGCGTTGTGACCAACAGACTGAGCTTTTCGAGCCGGCGCGGGCCGGTTTCGGGAGGAATCGCGTACCATGAACGTTATTGCATCAGTCGAGTTAGTATGTCAGAGTGGTGCAGACGAAAGCATTGCACATTACCAGCAAGTGAAGGCATTAACGGTGTGTGTTACGGAGTACAGTGTCAATGTATTGTTCATTCCGCTTGGCGCGATATTGTAAGCCCTAACCCTAACCCTAACCCTTCGTCCAACATGCCCCAGATTTGAGGAGGCTGGCAGATGATGGTGCCTGGGAATGTCGGACACATGTGCAGGTTCTGGTATTGACTTGCCCTTATCTTCAAGAAACGCATAGTTGATCGTCTTCCCCATGCCAAGTTGGTGGAACAGTAACACATGCGAGTGGTCTATTCCATCATTGTGCGCATGCAGATGCTCTTGTCTCCTCCGTACAAAAAAGTACGACTGCAGCCGACGTCTTGACAGCATCAACATTCGTCGATATGCTTCAACCCAACTTGTCAAGCTACTCAGAATGAACCAGGCTCGTATTTTCGACCCTGGCACTATCCCTCTTGACCCAACCAACAACACATCATGTACATTGTATACATTGCATACCGTCCTCCCAACACGCCTTCCCAACACGCCTTCCTTGTCCATCTCGCATCGCGGCCCCTTGCCCAGACCCCCAAACCCTCTCGATCGGTACACTTGCATATCCCTTCAGAAACACGCCAACATCCTGTCTCGTCCCTTAAAAAAAAGCAAAGACATCATTCAAAAAATAAAAATAGTAAACACAAAAGGAGGGATAGGATGCTCCTCCTTTACCCACACGTCCCTGCGTTCTGATCGGCATTCATTCAAGACACCGCAATTTCAAGAGGAACAAACTAAAAAGAGACAGACTGCGGCTCAGGCAAGCGGCATGCAATCTACATAAAAGCATGTGGGACAGCTTGTGACAGGCGGTTGCATCGTTACACTGCATACGAGATTTATTTTCGTTATTGTTGACGCGAATTGTTTTTCCTCAGTCACCTAAGAAGTTGCTTTTGACAACACCAAGTGTTTTCCCTATCGCCAAACTGTGCCGCGCCAAACAGCACAGAATGCTCTCCAGCACCATCGCAACGCTCCTGGCCATTGCGGCGGCCGACGTCGCCCTTGGACAGTCATTTAGCAGATGCAACCCGCAGCTGCGCGACGGTACGCAGACGGATATTCCTCTTGTTATTCCCCCAGAGAAGCAGTGTCATGTTTGCTGACCACGACGTGGACAGGATGTCCCCCCAACTCTGCGTTCGGCAACCAGCGAGCATCGTGTGACCTTGTCCAAGGCACCTGTGGTGTATTCACGCCCAGTGCTGGCACAACAACCATCACACATGGAGTCAACGGCGCCGCGTTCAAGATTGAAGAGCAGACAGATGCTCCTACCATCGAGACGCCCAAGTACATTTTCTTTGGAAAGTTCGAAGTCGACATTCAGGCCGCTCCGGGGGCCGGCATCGTCACCAGCGCCGTTCTCCAGTCCGACGATCTCGACGAGGTATGTAGGCTCCCGAGCCCGTATTTTTTCCTATCGAATAAGAAAACAGATATTGATGCCGATTCGCCCAGATTGACTGGGAAATCATCGGAAGTGACAACGCCCGTGTCCAAACAAACTACTTCTCCAAGGGAAACACGTCCACCTACGACCGCGGCAAGTTCCACAACGTCAGCAATCCCACCGGCTCGGCACACAGATACACCATCGAGTGGACAAAGACACAGCTTGTGTGGTCCATCGATGGCGAGCCTGTCCGCACCCTCCTCGCCAAGGACTGCAAGGCAGGCACCTCGTCAGGCTTTCCCCAAACTCCAATGCAAATCAAGCTAGGCACATGGGTAGCCGGCAAACCAGGTTCTGCCCAGGGAACCATCGATTGGGCCGGCGGGTATGCTGATTGGAGCAAGAAGCCCTTCGTCGCCTACTACAAGAGCGTTACCATTACTGATTATGCCGGTGGCGACGGGCCCGGGAGGGCTGCAACGCAGTATGTGTACGGGGACAAGACTGGCACTTGGGAGAGTATTCGGGTTCAGTAGGCTTTCTGATTGGGAAACCGCTGTAGCTGGTGAATGGGTGCTCTAGCTGGAGGCGATGAGAGCCGTTGTTGTGAACTTGTGACCATAAGTGATGGGTGGGACATGTACATGTACATGATTCACGGTGCAGGGAGAGTCGTCAGAATGTGGATAATTACCCTTTCGTATATAGTATTAGTCCTCCAAGTAGCTGTATTGATACAGAAATTTTGTGTTTCCCTGCTGTCCCGTACAACTGTTTTCAAATAGAGGTGCTAGATAACTAACTTACTACTAGCCACACAAATACACACTCGTCTCTGCCCAACAGCCTTGGGAAATCACCCAAAGGTTACATATATACGTAGTTGTAAAGCTGTCCGGTGCATATCACACACTACAAGTGGACAAGGCCACATTTAATCATTGGCATCGCCGGCCCCAGTCGGCATGGCACAACGCATGAGAACAACCACGCCATAAGTAGAAGAAATTATTATTAACAGCTTAATATTATCATGATCCATGTACCTTCAATTCCCAGACTGACCTTGGCAGGACGATGCATTCCTTATTGCAATCTGCCAGTATCCCAAATTCCCGCTCTTAAATGATATTCCGCAACACCGTACCTCCAACGACCCCGTTATCCCAGACCTAGTATGAAAAAAATCCCCTCCGATTCCCACTCTTGCCATGACATGACATAAAGCTAGAATCATTCTGATGCCGGTAGCAGAAGAAGAAGAGAAAAATCCAAAACACAAAAATCCAAACACGTCGTGCAGGTAAGGCATATATGCCACCAAAACTTATCAAGATCCAAACAAACACAAAACTCATCCGCAAGGGTATATATCTGTTATATATATGCCTCTCAAACAGAGATCCCAGACTCAAGGTACAAGTCAAAAGTGCCATTGTCAAGTACGATACAACCAATTGTGAGACACTTGACTTTTCTTTGAGCCATGTCAGGCACACAAAGACTGTCATGTCAACCAAGTAATGACGCGGCCGGGGTACGAAGAACCAATCAATAAAAAATTCCGGTAGCACAGCAAAGCAAGCCTAATCCGATGGCATGACACACAATATATGCCGAGAGAGCTTTAAAATATTGTCGTAGGACAATAAGGCACCCAAACCCGCGCAGAACAGCAGGGAGAGCGTAAAAAGGTTGGTCGCCGACGAAACACAATGAGAGTTCAGAATGCTTCGGTCCCAACAGCCGCAGAAGCGCAGGTCGCGGTTTGGAGCCCAAGTAGATGGATTACAAGCCGGCGGATGTGGCTCGTTTGGTCTGGTCACACAACGAATGGGGGGCGGCCGGCAGGTGAACAGCCTCCAGGCACCTGGCCCGGCCAGTGTGACGCGATGCCATCCCCACATCCGCCTTGTAGCAGTGGGAGGTGTGTGAGTGACGTGGGGTTGTGATTGGCTGGACTGGCCAACAACAACGAACCGCTCACATCCTCAAACCACCTATGAGGCTATGATCACCTGACTCTCCCGTCTGACCCTCCAGAGTCCAGAGACGGCCTCACGAGGCCACTGCAAGCCTCGCTTTCCTCTTGGCTTGGATCGATTTTTGAGAGGCATGCAGTCTCACTGCACACGAACGACATCTGTCCTGTCATGGTGGGTAAGGAGATCCCGGATGTTCACCTCCCGCCATGCAAGGGAAGCACTGAACCACTCGGCCCCTCGACCCATGCTTTGATATTATTCACAGTTTAGACTCGAGTAGCACCATCCCCATAAGCCCCGGTGCTATACACAGAAGGTCCGGGCTGGTGGTGTGAGGTTAGACTCGAGTAGCTGTCCGAATAACTTGCTGATGTGCTGTCCCAACGCGGTGGTGTTGCTGTGGAGGACGGGTGTTGACTGATAGGCGTGTGCAAGCCACTTGAGCTGTATCCTGCGGTCGAAACGGTTCGAGAATCGTATGTGGTGACCGCTGGCAGCGGGTTTGTATTGATACGCATGGGAGGCGCATGTTGATGGCCTTGCTGCGGGCTGGCATGTCGGTTCGTAGGGCTCAGAGCGCGTGCAGATGTTGCGTATGCTGGCGCCGTGGTGTATGGTGTCCACGTGGACTGTGATCCTGACAGCGACCTTGGTGATGGAATGGGGTCATGATGGCCTGAGTGCACCGAGTACTGGCTATGAGTATCACCATGCTGAGATGGGAGGCTTTGCTGCGAGGCCATACCGTGTCCTGGAGGTGTTGGCAGAGGTGCATACGGAGTTGTGCTCACAGGTGTCATCATACTGCCGTGAGGCAGAGAGTTACTCGGGCTGGCGCTGTACTTGCCAATGATTTTTTTGAGTGCTGGCTCGAGGATCTTCCACGGAAATACTTTGACATCTTTTTCAATATTGCGAGGCTTGGGGTTGGGAAATCCCATAATGATTTTAAAAAATTCTTCGCTGTCAGGCTTCGACTTGGACACTGTTAACGGATGAAAGCCCTCAAGGTTTCGACGAATTCGATTCTTCTCCTCGACGCTGAAGCGATTGGGCGCGGCAACAAGCTGCTCGAGCAGATGGATAGTGTCCACCGACGTCACGTAGCACTCCTGTTTCTCTGCCCACCAGATACACGAGATACAGATACTGTTTTGTGGTCGTTCGTTGACCGGAACAGCTCGGAAATTAGCCGTCAAAGTTGAACCCGCTTGAGACTTGCGAAACATGACAATGCGGCGTCGATTTTCCCATTCTTCTTCGCTCCAGTGCTCGGCCATGGTATCCAACTTGCCTATGATCTTGAGAACAGCCTTGCTGGAGTAGAGCGAGATGTGATGATAGGATCCATTGCCACTTGCCCCGTTGGCAATGGTACTGGTGCGGATAAGTTGTGGGGCCCCGTTGCCAGCGGAGGAAGGCATCGGGAGTGGCGTCAAGCTTGGCCGCCCACTACTCATTGCTGAGTGATCCAAGGAGCTTCTCGTGCTCCCCAAAGGCCCGCCATAGCCGCTCCAGGACGGCGCGGAACGTCGATAGTGTGGCTCCGCAAAGCTGCTGCTTCTGTACGTGGTAATCATGTCGCCGTTGCTCTGAGGAAATGTCGTTGCATACTGGCTCTGTTGCGACGGGTACTCGTAGTTATTTGTAGCTGTGTCCGGAGGCAGCTGAGTGTCTATTGTTTTTGGCGAAGCACTCGCCTGATCAACTTGAGGCCCAGGTGCCGTTGTGTCATGCTTGGGAAGCTTGGTTGTCCGCGTGATGTCATCCCCAGACCCTTCAAGATACTGAAAAGACCCTGCACCCGTCCGCGAGATTTCCTCTCCAGATGGACCTTCAGCAATTAATGATAAAGGCACGTTGTTGCCGTTGCAGCCCGTGACCAATGGCTGCGGAGCATCTACACTGCACGAGTACACGAAGCCTGTTGTGTCCTGAGCGTCTCGGGTGAAGTCCTGAACAGGCACCTTCTCGGATCCAAAGCTAACTGAGAAATACGGTATTGCAGATGATATGGGAAGTAGATCGTATTGCGAGGAAATCTTCATAAAGATTTTCGTTCCGAATACGCCGGACATTGGCTGACAAGACACCACGGTGGGCCCGGCGGGCATGTATTGAGCGACTGCATTGTTAGATGCAAAGGACTGCTGGTTCAGCTGGGCATATTTTTCCGTTTGCTGGACAGAAAAGCTTTGAGATGGGTACTGGTCGTATGTTGAATCTTGATATCGAGCTGCGTCATAACCTTTACAACAGCAAGTGTTAGCTCAACCACCATATTTCCAAAGACATCCCAGATTGGCAAATTTATCGCGACGATTGTAGCTTCCAAAGACAGACTCCACAGAATTCTAGCTTCAGTGGCCGTACACTTTTCGCCACAACCATGATCGCCCCGCCGCATTTTGACAACGGGATACGTTGGGAAAAGAAAATCGGAAACCTACCTGGCACCGAGGGTAGCTGGGCTTTACCGTAGGTTGCCATGTCTAAAATGGTAAGAGAACCCCTTCGTGGACCTCCTCCGTCGGCTCCTCGAACGGCCTCTTCGTGTTTCAGTACAAGAGTGTTTGGCGAATCGAGCCCGTTGTCTTCTCCAACTATAATAGTTCTATCTGTGTTGAGTCCCAACTGTGAGTAGACCCTGTTAGCATTGCCGCAATCTCATGGCGTGCAAATTATGTCACCACAAGCCAATGAACCAGCCAGGCGTACGTAGTGCTCTCCCGTAGCTGGCAAGCAACAAGCCAAGCTGCTGTTGCTAATATTGTTCGGCAGACGGTAGATGCAGCAAACGATGAAGATAGACAGAGACCGGAAACGAAGGGGGAAGAATCAGAATAGCCAAAGCGTTTCTATCCTTACGTGCTGGTGCAAGATGTTGGAACAACGTCTAAGTTCACGACTCACCTCGAAGAGCTTGTATGGAGACTGAACCTTAGCAACAGACATTAAGCTGTCAGACGAGAAGGATAGTAGCAAGTTGATGACAAAACAAATAATCTAGGAGAGATAGAAAGGAAAAATGATTGAAAAATGCCAACCACTGTCTTGGGTTGGAGAAAAGGTGGTCGCGGGTCTTGTTAAAACTAGGTCTCGTCGAGGTCTTATCCAAGAGAATCACTCGGTCAAGAGGGGTTCCCTTGCCTTCGGGAAGCGCTTGGTCTCTGTCGGAGATTTGATAATGGTACAGGCGTAAAGACTAATGTGGAGGTGTATGCTTTTTTGCTATGCTGCGGAGACATGTCAGTTAAACGCCCATGGGGGTTTGCTTCTTTCCCCTCCCAGAAGGGGGGCTTGAGTGAGACAGCAGGAAGACTGGGGTCATCTTACTGGCGCGATGAAAGATCCTGGCAGTGGCAGAGGACAGTCCCGATCCAGAGCAGAAACGGGTGCATTCCAAGAAGAGAAGATCTCTTTACAAGAAGCGTGGGTTGTCTTGCCCTTCCCGGTCCAACCTTCTCAAATGGGGAGGCAAGCAACTCTGTTAGAACAATAATGGTCTAGTATGTCTAGTCCAACTATCCTCTCATTGGCGAGAGGAGACGAAGTGAGTAGAGAGGAAATTCCTGACGGAATCAAGTTTCGGGAGTCTGAGGACAAAAAGGGAGGAATGCCAAGCAGTCTCGTATGTTCGTGATACAGAACAACCCGCTGTCAGATGTCCCGTTGGGACTACTTCTCTCCGCCGTAGCTTCCTACGTGCTTAGATATGACGGGTAAGCGTTTCTGTAGCGAATATTAGGCTGAGCTGGTTCTGTCAGCATGCTGCGTGAATTCGCAAGCCTCTTTACGGCACAGGAAGGTTGATCATGAGGGGAATTCAGCGGTCTTGAGTTGGGAAACTATGGGAAGACATAGAATCGAAAGTTAAAGATCGACTTACATGAACGCAGCGGGCACACGCCTCTAACGGTTAAGCACTGTGGAGATGTAAATGGCTACAACCTCCGAACTACTATTCGCAGGGAGGGAAATGAAGCTCTGCAAGAGACAACTAGCTTAGTGTTGGGATGAGAACGCCGTTGAAAACTTGCTTTGGCAAACTGTATGTGTATGATTGTGGCGGGAAGCAGTAGACTGAAAGTCTTGATGGCAATGGATATCTGACACGGTAAAGAGAAGGGCAAGAGTCTGGTTCAGACGCAAGTGAGATTCAGGAGAGTCAAAGTCTCGGGTTGTTATGGGGCGTGTGCCAGGAGGGATGAACTTTTTATGGGCAAACATTTCTTTTGGAGACTGGGATGGTTGGTGTCTGCAGATGGTTTACAAATGTATGCCCTGCGTCGAGTCGCAATGCTGGTCAACCATCCAGCTAGGGGCGCTGGTGGAATGAGTAGTAGCGTCCACCGGGCCTAAGAGCTAAACGATTGTGTACTTCGTACTAAGCATACAAAGTACAACGGCAAAGGCCACCGTGGAAAAAGCAACTGGAAGTATTGGAAGCAAGGGCAGGGAGTACGGAGTAGAAGAAGGCTAAATGATGATATCCGGCTTTGAACGGTCCACCGTGAGCCTCTTTTCTTGGGATGCACGTCAACATAGGAAGATAGATAAAACGCAAGATGGAAAGCGGGTCCCGCCATATTGCAGCTGTAATCATATCGTCCAGCAGGATGGCGTGAATAAGAAACCGGTATTTCGTCCATGCTCAACATGGATTCCAAGCGATAGCATCAGAGGCATGCCCGGTAGGTGCCGCAATATGACCTCCAGGACGGCCAAAACAGGCCAAGGGCCTCTCTGGCGCAGCAGATTGGACGAACGGTACGAAGGCAGTGCATCCCCTTCAGTCTCCTGCCGTCGATTTCAGAGGACGGCGACCAAACCCAGCAAACTGGCAAAGCGGCTCCATCCGGGTATCTTGGGGACAAGCCAGTTGCCAGGGTTGACATATGGAGATGGGCACCGGGCTAGGCAGCCCTAGTTGGTGCCATGGGCGTTGAGAACCCCGACATCCTGACGCTGCAAGGGTGGCGAATGACAGGAAATGCGAACAAGGACGCCTGTGTGCGTCTTGGCAGTTGTGGTGGTTGATGCAGGGATGGGGGTGTGGTGAGCAGTCGTGACCGTGACCACATCTCAAGATCCAGAAGGGGCGTGTGGGGGAAACGCGATACCACTAGTACTCCGTACATACATACGGGTGGACTGCATGATAATAAAAGGAGCCAGGGGGCGCAAAGCGGATAGGATCGACTGCGGATGCAATGGTCGGCCAGATCACTGAGCAGGACATGGTATTTGTATGAAGCCATCCGGAAATGAAGATCTGGAGCCAGGATGTGCTATTGGGGGGAAAGTGCTAAGGGGGGAAAAAATATGTGGTGTAAAGCGCCATGGTCCGCCAACACGTAGAATGGACAGAGCAGAAGTTCAAATGGGAGTCCAAATGGAGATGGCTGCCAGTAAAAGAAATGCCGATGGATACGTACCAAGGCACCCCGTAGTAATCACAGAGCAGAGGGTTCGGGATAGAAACCTGCTGGCCGCCCGCCCAAGTCTGTGTTTCGAGGCGATGTTCCAAGTTCCATGCGCTCGGCCAGTCCACGGCCACCAGGTCAAAGCTGCTAACAATGCCTAGACTGACGCGAGAGAGCAAGGCTAGCTTAGCTATCAAGGGTCATGTCACGTCAAATTAGACCAACTCGCGTCTCTAGAAGTAATAGGCAGGAACAGCGAACTGACCCTTGGGGACCAAAAAAATGCAAGGCTGTCCCGACGCTGTGGGTGTGTTTGCACGGTTCGTGTAAGTCGCTGAAGTGAGAGCCGGTGGCTTGACAAGGTCTAGCTGTTGGATCCAAAAGGAGTCGGCTGGTGATGGGCAGCGGGCGATGGCAGCGTCCCTACGGCCGATCAGTTAGCGTCTGGTACCAAACTACTCCGTAGTCCATACTCCTCAGCAACACGAAATAACGCCACGGCGCCCTGGTGTCTGTGTATTGTGCTCTGGTAGGTCAGGTAAACATCGGCTGGGAAGGGCCCGGCCGGCCCAGCCCAGTTCAGCCAAGCCAAGAGTCGTGCGAGCTTGGGCTTGAAGACAAAAGCAGGAATGTCAACTTTTGAGGCCAGCCCGGCCAGAAATGGCTACCTTTGGCCACCTTCAGCCCACAACAGCCTGCAGCGTCCCAGCTGGGCACACTTGAGAGGTGGATGCGCAACGCTAATGCCTAGCACATGCGGCTTGTTGGATACCCGGGGAGCATGAAGGCGGGGCTTTGGCGGCAGAGGGCATCACGACCAGGGTGTGACGGCAACCCGACGCCAAAACGGGATACAGCCAGACCACGGGGGCGCATGGAGGCGCAACCTGTACCATCAATCCCCCCGGTTCGAGGTTTGTCGTGAGCGTGGGCTTTTGTCCCCCGGAATTGTATGTCGTCATGTATGTGACGGGTGAATGTTGGGATAAATGGCTGTATCCAGGATTGCATCTCTCGGCCGGGGGGGCATTTTCAACTCTCGCTTTTGTCCACGTTGACTATGTGCCGTCTTCTCTATTAGCGTGGCGAGCCAGGCGTGCAGCCATCTCCCCAGTCGAGCCTTCATACCGTCGATTTACAATCCGGAATCAGTATTGCATGTTGTACGCGCTTCGTTGGTGTTTCCGCTAAGCTAACGCCGCCTGGGGGAACCGTCCATGTCCAGAGGTCTGTGCATCGGCCAATTGTTCGTCACAGGGAGACAGATGGCAGGAAATTCACATTGGCTTATGTGTGGCTTGATGGGATGGAGCGCCGAAGGCATTCCCGCACAGCACCAGCACCGCAACGGGTGGCTTGCTGACAATCTGAAGACTCCACCGTGGTCCTCGGTTTTGAACAAGCTTGGTTGAGACGCTCCAGGTACCGTAACAATAGTGAATTAATGAATTGCCTTTCGGCTCTGCCGGCCGTCCCGCGACGTTTCCGCAGACCAGTCCAAGCGTGCCCCGAACAAAGCCGCAGGTAAAGGTTTCCAGCAGCACCTCGGGACCTCCACTTGGCTAGCGGCAGAGCCGATATCAAAGTGTGGTGCTCCATAAGGCCGAATCGAACCTTGGTGGAGAGCTTGTTGGTGAACGTCAAATTGCATGCGGTTCCCGTCACTTGGGGTACCTAGCAAAAAGATGATGGCCCCAGCACCGCTTTGTCTTGGGCCGGGGGTTCCCATTCGTGGGCAACGGCAAGGCAATTCATGCGCCTGGTTGGATGTGTCCCACGCCGTTGGGTCTCTTGGGATCCGGGATTTCTGAATTCCTTTTGCTGCTAGTCTCCGGCCGACATTGACCAATGAGTCTATCTGGACGGCTTGGCGATGTTGAAAATGGCAATCAAATACCACGCAGTAGACAATGTAGGGTAGCCAAGTGTAATTTTTTTTACGGTTCATCTCCTCGAATCTCGTTTCAGATAATAATATGGATGTAGTCTGTCGACATTAGAGCACACATCGAGGCGCAGAACGAATCTGATCTTGACTCGGGATGCCAGTGCTATCCAGTTTATATATCGGTGCCTCTGCCTGACATATGGCATCAGAAGCAATACCGGCGTAACTGACACGG
Organism: Metarhizium brunneum; assembly: GCF_013426205.1. Classification (NCBI taxonomy): domain Eukaryota; kingdom Fungi; phylum Ascomycota; class Sordariomycetes; order Hypocreales; family Clavicipitaceae; genus Metarhizium; species Metarhizium brunneum. The sequence goes on along the minus strand of NC_089422.1, from coordinate 3,533,040 downwards.
CTCTGGCAGTGGGTGGTGTTGGCATGTGATGAATGGTATAGGGCGAAATAGGTTGTCCAACGTGGCCTGAGGGACTAGATTCAAGCATAGAACGGTGTCCTTACTATCGCACGGGTCAAATATATCGATACCACAATTGTCCTTCCGGTTTATTACCACCATTTCGTCGCTCCGGCTGGCGCTTCTATTGTGCGTTCATGGTGTAAGCAATGGATGTTGCGCAAATGATGCAGTGGCACCTAAACCCCTGCCAGTGGACTGCATTCAACCATTTGAACATTGGACTGACGGGGTAAGCAGTGGCCAATGCGCATATGTGTCGGGGATAGATCCGCCAACCGTTTTTTTAACACCGAACGTGTCCTGATAAAATGTCGTGTCCCCGCAAATTGCTCCTTCTTCGATAAAATACTGATAAATGTCCACATTGATTTGCTAACGTACCATGGGAAGAAAATTCTACCCAGTTCTTTACGAGTGCGAAGAAGGTTTGGTGAAATCAAATTTGGAAATTTTCGTGCAGACTGATGACTTCCTCCGTGCTGCCAAAGACCAAGATGAGCCTTGATTGTAGAATGGACTTACCATACTTCCGTAGCAATGTCTCAACAGAGCGACAGAGTGGGTGTTGGCGCTGACGCCAACGCAAGGTACGGCACACCTATGGTGGTGGTGGCCTTGAAGCAGAATGGTATGCTAATAAAACTGTGCAGAATCTATCAGCCCGAGAGGAGAGTACTGTTGGCGCAAGCCTTTGATGAAGTTTGTCTCACCTCAATCCTTTTGCTTTCGAGAAACATTCCTTTCATATTCTTTCAAGTGTTTCTCCAACGGCCTATCAAGCTGTATTCCCGTGTCATGGAATTGGTCTGACTACTTTAATCTTCGTCAGCATTGCATGTAGTTTGCACGCTTTTAGGGATCCCTGACCGTGGTGCCACTTGCGTGGCTTTGCACTTCTTGAGCTTGATTTATTTCGTTTTGTCAACTGGTGCTTACTAGTAGACGTAATCAATTAATTTGTTGACTTGCGTTAGCGTGCCACTATCCCACTTTACCTGTTCCCAATGCCCATGCTCAATACTAGGTGCAGGTTCGCGTGGCTGGAATGAAGCGGATCAGGGGTTTTCGGTCGTCATCAATGGCGTCGTCAAGGAAATCTATTCCAAATAGAACTGTCAGACTCAGATTTGGCCGGCAATACGGGAATATGTTGGGAGAGTATTTAACGTTCTACAACGAACATATATGGTAGAATCGAGAACCGACCGACCGAATCAACTCGTACAAAGCGCAGAGCAACAGAGCATGGGCACGCATTTGCATTCGCGCCTTGAAGTCCCAAAGAAGCCCAGTAGTCGTTGTATGCGGGCCTGCGGCATTAGGGTGATAGCCGAGCTCGTGGCAAGACTCAGTCATTGCCTTGGGGCCGATCCAAGGAGCCCATCGTCTCTTGTTCCACCATCTGCCGTTGGTAGACGCAGACTTTCAGTACCAATCATCCCTGATTGACGGCCAAGCGCTGTGCGGCCGCTGGTGACGCAACCGATCATCAAAGACCAGGGCCAAGACTAGTCCAGGGGTGACCAGCCACAGTTCGCCTGAATGGTTCGGCTGTTGATTAGCTGCTGTGGAGATCGTGCGAGATGGTGAACGGCTTGCAACTGTATGTACAAGGTTGATGCAGCTCTTTGCCAGTACGTAGTATCACAATGCAGAGTGCATATTAGCCGAGTCGAAATCACCGACCCGTACGGAGTACTCCGTAGAGACTGTTGATTCATTTTGTTGCCTGGTGGCCTTGGAGCCTTGGGTTCCGCACAGCGGGCGGATAACGGAAATATGGAAACAAGCAAGGGTTGTCACGGCAGGTGCGACCCAGGCTCCCCAAGCCAAGTCCGACTCGACATTCCCAACTGCCGCAGATTAACCTTTCCCAGTTACAACATTCTTTGCGTCTGTTTATCCAGCCACCAGCGCGTTGTATCGTCTACGCTGAGCCGTCGTGAATGGCACAAACTTTGTCTTCCCTTCAAGGTAAGATCGACAGGGCAGTGAATGCTTTATCGGCCGAAAATTACCGTACAAGGTACTGCACACATCTTACCTACCAATCACTATGAAGTGCCATTACTGGAACTGAAATGCAGCAAGGTCGACATATTTTTTAAGCTCCGACATAGATCACTTCTAGTGTAGACTCTACCTCCAACTTGTTTTCTCGTTCACTCACACTTCCTGATCAGCAACTTCTTTCTCCTGCTTAGCCGACCGGACAAGCCAGAGCAAACAAAACAATATGGTTGCCTAATGCCAGATGAGCAGCCACTCACCGCAAACAACCTGGAGCTTCGTAGCGACGATCGTTTTCAGGGGACGCTGCAAGGGTGTATTTGGAGGCGTCTTGGTGATTTAGCTGCCGGCCGAACAGGGGCACACCCCGGCGATCTACTACTACCAACACAGTTCTCTAGTTCACCCCGTCTGTCACAGCCGTGTCAATTGCGGCACTTGGTACACGAAGCAAAGGACCTAGTATTTCTGGGAAACAATTTTAATGGCCTCAGGCTAAGCTACTCGGATGTGGTACCAATACTGAGGTGCTACTGTTCGCACCAGAAAAGGCTGTGATAAGCGCTGTTGTATCTTCAGGCAATGGCCATTGTTGTGCGCAACCGAAGCTTTTTCACGGATGGGAAGGCCTATCGAGTTCGCTCATATCACAGAAGATGGGTAGACTCGAAGGAGAACAGTGCAACAATAACCTTCTGTTGGACGGAAGGCGCACGAGGCAGCCCAACGTGTATATGCAAGGTACAAGCGTCGCTACGCCCGCTAACGCAGCCCCGACTGAGCGTCGAGTTGAGGCAAGGGAGGCACAAGCACCTAATAATACTACTAGTACCGCACAATAGGGAGAGACAGGGAGAACAACACGAGGTCTGCCACACTGCGCTTTGCGCTTTCAAGGGTCATGTTGACATGCACAAACCTTCCGGGCGGATCTTGTGATACTAAAGCCATTATATTTGGCCGAGATTACGATCCCAAGGCGCAAAATCAGGCGCCCAAAAGCAAGCATTGCTCACTGCATTCGCTTTCGTGTGGGGTTCAATCCTCCAACCCCCAAGAGCCACCGCCACATCACCGCCAACATAATTTACGAAACTTCGTTGATCGGACTGGTGTCAAGTTTATCTGGCTTGGGCCAATGTCCTGTATGTTTGTTCAAGTGGTGCCGTGGCCCGAGCTGTTTTTGGCACAGCGTGTTTGACATGGCACGGAAGCGCGAACCACTCGATGATGTAGGCATGCACACATGGACTGGTGAAACCCACCTAGGTTGGATGACATGTTGACTGTTTCGCGCTTCCATGGATGGCAGGGCAAGGGCACGTACTCGAAGGTTCGTATGTACGGAGTACATATGCTTCCAACCAGCCGAACCAGTACGTTGGGTCATTCTGAAGACACCAAGAGCCCACGCATGATGCGCACGTTGTCACAGCATACTCGGTGTTACTATGACCATTTATGCAATACCGATTGCAATACACACAGAGCACATGAGAACAATCTTAGGGGCTGTGAGCTTCAAAAGCCCCTTTTGGCTGATAGTGGCCATCAGTGCAAGCCTGCGCTCCCGTCTGGTTTGGCAGTGGTTTTGATTCGGCCAGCTTGCCGAGTCCCGGGGGCTGGTGCCTCGTCACACTACCGCCTTCATAAACATGCGAGTGGTTACCAATCATGTTGCCACCCGTCATACCACGACATGACAGCGTGTAATACCTCAAATTTTCAGGCCCAAGACACCTAGCCTTCTTTGAAGTACACCTCATGTTGACATGAGCATGACACACGAGAGCATTAACCAATCTACAAAGTTTGGTTCTTCTGAAGGCGGCCCTGTCGTGAGAGTCAGCAATTAGCGATTTGGAGATATGGTTGCCGCAAGGGTAGGCATTTGGCATAGACGACAAAAGCGCCATGACACCGTTTAAAGTTGGACGTCCCTAAATATCCGTGGACCAGAATTGTCTCTTGGATAGCAAGCATGTCGCCTATTCGGTGCTACTGTGAAACTCATGGGTACGGGCAACAGCTCAAGACCAATCTTCTCTTGACTCTTGCTAGTGGAAATCCGCGTCTGTGCAAAAACTTTATGTCGACCTCCTTGACTCTACAATCACGAAACACCAAACACGGGCCTGGAGTTGACATTGACACAAATGCAAGGCGGATAACCGTCGAATGAAGATATTGGCAGTAACTGAACTGGTTGTGGAACTGGCCGATCGACTGTGGGCCCAACGTGTTTGCATTGTGATTGAGACATCTTTACAATATGAACATCACAACAAGCCCAGACGTCTCTCCCTTATAACCTATTGAGATCGATGCGAGAGTGACATACGAGGCGCTGTTATCAGAGTACCCCTCAAGACCGGCCGACTTTCAGCGCCTGACTGTCAATACAGTCAAGGCCCCTTGCACTTGATATGAAGAAAACCCAGTACGGCTCTTAATGCCACCTCTGGTTTCATATTCCAAACCGGGAAACCGAAGAGATTCAACAAGACCGTCGATAAATGAGCTTATTATTCCATCGTTGTGATCTTTTGGCGTGCATGAGCTGCAATCTTGAGGAGCGGACGGCCTCCAGCAGAGTGCCTCCTTTCTTGGAGCCGATGCAAACAGCGCAGCGGCAATAACTTCAACAATACGGGGCTAATACCTGCAGATGCCAAAGTTTCTATGCTGAGAAGACCTTCTATCCGGATTGTATAGAAGAGATCAGATGGCAGAACTGTAAATCGCTGATCATCGGAGACCCGACTTTTATCAAGCGGTAATGCTCCCTGTCATGCTGATCTCGCAGAGACAGCAACCCGCTCAAGCGCCGCTTGCCCCGTGAGACATTTCCCATGCAAGAGATTCCTTCACCGCTTGCCCACTGCCTTTTTGCTGAGTTTTAAAAGAAGGCAGATCTGTGTCTGAGAATCAAAGCATGATCTGCTGTCGATCTGTAAGACCATTCATCTAGTCCGCTGGCCGCATCTGAATGTTCCTAGCGGTATGAGATCCTGCACAAATCCATCATGACACCAAGTCGTGGAACATTGGGTGCCAAGATGTCACGTCAATTAGAGAATACATCATCGGTCGTCGGCACCTAAAGGCTAACAGGAGAGTGACAAAAGTCCCTTACAAAGACAAGACCACCCTTGGCGGACTGTCCTAGGGATTGTTAGCTTTTGCATTATGCCACCCAGATAGGTCGCCTAGAAAAGGAAGATACTGTGATCTGTCGACCAGATCGAGAGCACGGAGTATTTCTGCTTCCTTGCGGCGATGTACTTGACAGAGCGCGTGGTAAAGTCTAAGACACATCAGGGGCGAGGTGTCAGATCACGCAACTGTACTACTTCTGCCCGTTGGAACACGTACCTGTTTCACGAAGAAATGCTAAGCAGTGCTACTGAATTTCTCTTAGAATCGTGATTATTGGGCCTTTTCGCATTCCTCTATATCTCCGGCACCCTAAGCAAATTGATGCGCCGCATATTGACGAAGGCAGGTGGCACACTGGGACGCCAAAAAAACCTGGAGGGCGTATGCGTAGTTCGGAGGTGAACAAGAGAGCTACTTTCGTTTAATCGGCTTCGGCTGTGGACAAGCAGGCAGAGGGAACTATTTACAGCCTTGTTGATTATAGTATCAACGACGTAGCCGAGATAGAGCGACGCACTCGCCAGAATCAGGTACAACTCAGAGCCCCGTAATGCATATTCTTCTTTGTATGGGAATGTCTACTGAAATAGACTGCAGCCCGTTCATCATCGAGTAACACCACCACTCTGACCATCAAGAGTCAATAATACGTACATGTTCTGGCATTCTTGATAGTTCGGGGTTGCAGGTGAGGGCACGGCGGGTGCAGGAACTCAAAGGTAGCTGACGCATAATCATCTAGCAAGGACCCGAGGAGGCTGCCGAACAAAGGTAGTAACAGCAAACAATAAGAAGAAAAACCCCAACTGGCGCATTAATGCTGACATGGCTTATTGCGCCCTGGACCGATTATAGGTTCACCCAAGACTTTGAGCCGGTGTAGGACCTCCAATTACATGTACGAACAAAAGAAATATCTACAATCTGGGCATCCCGGTCCCTTCGCACCTCACCGTCTTCATACGAAATACTAATTCCATACAATATGTCGGCGACTTCGCTAAGCTTGCTGTTCCTGATGCAGTGGGGGAGATATGCCTCGAGATTGAACCGGACGACGAAAGGCTCGCGGCCCTGGTAGCACCAGTCTGGGCGTCACAGGTGTGGCTTTTTGGCTCCAAGCCAGCGGTGCTTTTTCCTGGGCGCATTGGCCTTGAGGCGCCTGTGTGAGATTGAGAGCAACAAGTACCAAATCTCGAATGCATCTCACCGGAAGGCAACCATATGACCCTGTCAGTCTGGGGCTGGACTCACAGTTCTGTCAGTTCTGAGGGCGTTCCATGAGGGTACGAAATTTCATCGTCATCCACCATCACCATCGACTTCATCACTTGATCTCCTCCGTGAATGGCGGCCGGGTTCTGCAGTGTGCTTCGTTGCTCCCGCGACAATTCCGACAGGTCACAAAAGCAAGCAGTTCTCACGCGGACCAGCCCTCCCTTTCCCATTCCACCAGACGACCCAATCAAAAGACGACCGACCAAAGCTGTGGCTGGCTGGTTTACGACTTCTTCAGCTCACACCGCAGTTCTCTTGTGCGCTGAACCCACACCTGCCTGGCCTTGACAATGCCTTCTGGAGGCAAGCAGTTGTTCGCAACACGGCCCTGTGCTCCAGCCCAGCCGGCCTGATGAAGTAGTACTAGGTATTTCATCCACAGCTTGTCAGGCACGCATGTGTCATGTACATGCGGCACTTTAGGTCCGTCTGTCAGTTTTCGGCGTCGGCTGTTGCCAACTTGGCCAACTGCCGCTGACTTGGTCTTCTGTCGATGAACGAAATAGGAAACCGATTCCTAATTTGATAAAGCGGAATACGGTCGCATTTTTTGGTCATTCGGACAGGTTTTCGGTGGAGACTATCCCGAATGACAAGGATCTTGACATACCAGATTGCTTCTTTGTCAATGAAAATGGCATAATGGCTTCCTGGGCTTGCCTTGAAGGATGAAGTTCATCCTGAAGAACGGCAACACCGGGCCATTTGACCGATAATTGCTGTTGCGGGCCATGCCATGTGCTGCGTACCTAGGTAGGTAGATGATCATGAAGTCACTAGTTGCTCGTATAGCAGCAAGGTATGTACTCCATACTCCGTATGTAAGATCCAGAGGTTCAGATATACAACGCCAAGCACGGGTCCTAAGTACAGGAACAGCAATTGGTGCTTCGAAAAGCTCCCGAATACCGACAGACACCCTCTAGGCCAGCTTCTACTCGAGGCCATGTCATGCACAAGACTCACATCAAGTACGGGGTTCTAACAGTAGATGCCAACAGCTATAAACGGACGTCATTGATGGGGCAGAATAATGCTGCAGTGTTGTTATTGAACCATCCTTCAGATTGTCATTGGGTAGGACAATAACATGATGGATTAACCAACAACACGTCAACAATAGGAAGTTGTTGGTCGCAACGTACGTCAATATGAGGGCACCCAGGCAGAAGCAATTCCTCAACGACGCTATCGGCCGAATTCCACATCGCTACACCCGTCCTGGCTGCAGAGCGTCCATGTATGTCTACTCCGTAGTCCGTACATCTGGATGCAATCGCGAGCCAAACCAGAGTGCCGGGATGATCCCTGGTCCAGATGCGAGGCGATAAGCACCGTGCATACTAGTATTCCGACGGCGGCTGAGCACTAGTCCCTTGGTGTCTTGTCCGTCTGACTTGAATATGCCTGCTCTTCTGCTGGTCGCAAAGAGGCGACTTGTAGCAAAGAAGAAGACAAAGCCAGCAGGTGACCTTTGGCGCCCAACAAGCAGAATAATATATGCAATAACAAGGACGGTATCACACCGAAGCCCACCCGGTCGGTGGTTAGTAAAGACTCCCGTTGGTGTGAGTCTTTTTTTCTTCTCTCTTGCATTCAAGATGGGCAGCCGAAAGCGGTTGTTGGTGTTGTGGCTGATCTAGGTTGCTACTCAATGCAGACGGACACTCGACATATTGGTTGCGTCGTCGCACTTTTTCATGCATGGACAGCCCAAAACGATCTAGCTCAAGGCCCTGCAAAAGGCAAAGATTGGCAGTTGGCCATGGGGATCTGGCAGAGGAGACGGCACAGAATGTTGAGACCAGGTCGCAGATGGTTTTGCTTTACCGTGCCGAACTCCCCCAGAACGGCTCACCCCTGATTAAAAGGTTGGTGCTTTGGGTTTAGACAGTTGGCCCTTACGTGAAGCGATGTCCTTGTCTCGGCCGGAGGCGAATATGCTTCACGAGGAACAACGGGATGGGAGGGAGATGTCACAATACAGACAGAGTAGGGAGGACTTTCTGGCCTTGATTACCATACTGGTGGTCCCTGTCACTCTATCGCCCTGTTTATCGTCGTCGATGGAACCCATATGCTGCTAGGCTTGTCACACACATGACCATGCTTCCTTCACGGGCACTCGACAATACGTGCCGGGTCCAATGGAAGTGCGAGGCCGAAGAGGCTCGGGTGGCACGTTGGCTCTGTCGGCTGGGTGGCGGGTGATGGAAAGTGAAGAAGAAAAAAACTGAGGGATTTGTCATTCCCTCACCAAAGTTGTTAACCTGTGATAGTGAATGGGGGGAGGGGAGCAGACGCTGCAGTTGGGGCTGGCTTCCTGGGCTGGGGTTTGTTGCCAGGGCTGGCTTCCGGTATACATTCGTACACACATATGGATTACTCCGTATACGGGCATGGAGAGGGAGTACGGCGTCGGAATGGTGCCTTCCATGTCCACCAAGCATGTGCCATCATGCACAGATGATGCTTGACGGCCTTGAGTATGAGTTCAAGGTTGGCCCAAACTATCCACTGGTCACAACAGATGGCTGATTGGCGCTCTGTTTCTCGGTAGACTAGCCGGCGGAGTCAGATTTTGTATTCTTCATCATTTCCCGGCCGTGCGGTTACTACTCGAACAGGCTCATCTCACTGCTGCAAGGCCGATCCAGACTCCCTCAGTTGAGGCTGTTGGCTCCGAGAACCGCCCCATGGTGTGTGTGTGTGTGTGTGTGTGTGTGTGTGTGTGTGTGTGTGTGTACATTCTTCGTACATCCATGCATATATACACACAGATATACATACATACATACATACATACATGCTCCGCATATGTGTGTAGTTGAACCCCAGGTTGGCTTTCACAATATGTATGTATGTATATGTATGTATGTACACTGTACAGTATTCCGCCCTCGGTACGAAAGCAAAGACTGATGAGGGACCAGTCAATACTTTGAAATAATCTTTATCCAAGTCCAAGCCATGATTTGCGCCCGGCCGCTGTCACAATGCCCTCGGATCTGGACGAGTAGGAATGCCACATCAAGGGCTGGGCTTTCTCGACAAACATCTCACATCTCTTGCATGGTCTGTGACCTGCCGCCCTGGCCCCTCTGAAACCTTTTCCGTCCACCGGAAAGGCGATCTTGTGCTTAAAGTCCTAGTAGGTAGTTGCTTTTGCAAGGTACGTGAGACAATATCTCTGCATTCTGTGCCCACACCAGAAAGGCTAACTAGCATGTCAATCTTTGGCACATGTGGAATGCATTGTCTCAGACAACAGCCCACATCACAAAACCAACAAGACAAAAAAGGGGAGGGGGGAGCCAAGGGCAACAGCAGCCAGCCAGTCAATTGTTCGTCCAAGTCTCGTCAACCTGTCATCCCAAAATTTCCCCAGAACGGTCCCGGCACCAGCGGGGCGGACCGCAGCACCGTCGCACAAAAAGTATTCACTTTTTACCCTTGGGACAGTCGTTGTACATACGTACATGTGGTTACTAGGGGCTCAGACCCCCCGGGATGGCGTGAGTGTTGTTGTAAACTGCTGCCTGGTGCTCAATGGCAAAAGTCGGTGATACTACTGCTACTGCTACTATGCCCAGCGAAGCTCGTCCTTTGCTGTCTCAGCAGCACGGGGCGGTCAACCCTTGGGGCCTTTTCCAGAAGGTCCTTCTGGAGTAAGACACTTTTTGGCTTGTCTGAGACTGCCGTCGCGACTCATTTTCCCCGCGCTTCCTGCGTGCGAGGTGGCGGCGGGAGTTTGGATCGGAAATTGAGTGGCTGGCTGGGATAGCCGCAAGGGACGTACGTCGTCCGATGTGCGTTCTGGGCCGCGCCGAATTTCAATCTCCCTACCATCGGGTCGGCAAAAGGAAAGTTGACCTAAAAAAGAAGCAATAACAAACGGTGCAATCGGTCCTATTTGGGCGAAAAAATCTCGCAATACGTGCACGCTTCGCATATCTGCCCATGAAATAGAGAAACGTCACTGAAAACACAATTCAAACATTGGTGCAAAGCTCCAAGTCATTGTTCAAGGGCAGAAAATCGACATGTTTGTCACTAATAGGCCGCTTTGGAGATGCACGATACATTCCGTCTCGTCGATAACTAGGGAACACTACCAGAACAGGCTGGCCCTTCACATTCACGCTCAGCTTTGACTAAGGCTCCTTTGTAGCTTTTATTTTTCCTGCTTGTGCCATGGTGATAATTTTGCGTCGCGTACTCCGTAGATCTGCCAAACTCCACGGTGGCTTAACCATCTGCTGAAGCGACATCTCGAGGGGACAATATAAAATGGCTGTGGGTAGCAGAGAGCCCAACTGATACCAGAAAACAAGTTTCAGGTGCATCTTGTCGTCTAAATCTGGCTTCTGGGAACTCCATGATCTCTTAGCCCCTCGAGTCAGACAGCCTTGGACTGTTACCCATCCATTCTCCAGCCAGCTTCAGGAATTTGGCCCAGATCCAAATTCTGCGACGGCAAAGCAGGACCGCAGAGTTGGTTGGCAAAAAAAAAAAAAAAAAAAAAAACGTGGGATCAAGGCAACCAACCCCTTTTGTAGGGAGAAGTTGAAAAGTGCTCCAACGCCCAGACAGTTGCTAACGGCGCAAACTTTGGAGTCGATGTGCCTGGTATCTTGAACATTCTCTTGAGAGGACCACAGGAAGATGGGCAACTGGGACTGCGTGAGAGCTGAATGCTCTGCCTGCTTCTATTTTGCGACGACAATCAACGTCCTCGAGGGTCTTGTCGAGTACGCAAAGAGAATCGGCGGCAGGGAAGAACTTGAAACTGCCCAAACGTCAGCAGAGGAATATCTTTATCTTCTCAAGCGGCCTACGACTAGTCAACCGGCGGACGAGAACGTTCTTGGCTCACTTTCTCCGACACGATGGCGATGTGATACTCGAGCTTTATAATACTTGTGCGCCGGGGATAAACCTGATTCGCATCTGAAAGAAGCCATAAAACAGGTAGATTCGTTGCAGATGGCGAAAAGATGGTAGACGGGCTTCAGAGTGGGAGGCTCGAGATAGGGTTTTGGTCCAGGGTTGATGAAGGGGTGCAAAACCATCCCCGTGGCTCACTCTTCAGCAATCGAGGGCGTTGAAGTGGTGGGAGAAGGATAACAAGATCCCGTATCAGTCGATCCTCTGTTATTGTTTCATGCTCGAGGCACGCATACAATGTATATAGCCATGCCGTCATTCCTACTCTACCATCTCCTATTCACGTGCTTCCCATCCCTTGAAGAGGCGCCTTGACGGGCCAGTCCAAGAAAAGCATCGACAACCTCGATGCTCAATACAGTAGCAATCCTGGCCGCTGTCCAAATCCCATCAGCGGGACGCCTCATCAATGACCTCTCCCAACAAGCGGGCAGCGCCTATAAAATCCACCTTGGGTATGTTGGCCCGAACCCAATCCACGATAGGGTCGATGCAAAACGTCAAACACCGCCAGTGCAAAGCCCGCACCAAAAGCTGGAGTCTTGTCTCGCCCGTCCCATACAGCTCGATCAGCCCTCGGTCCTGCTTGTACCAGGCCAGCCCGTCGGCAACCACAATCGCCTCCGCATACGCAGCCGGCCTCCAGTAGAACGTCATGTCGATAATCCCAGGTGGCCCCCCCGCCTCATCATCGAAAAGAATGTTCCCCGTGAGGTCTCCGTGGATGAGCTGAGAGGTAACACCAGTGGGCAGCGGCCTTGTCAGCTTCTCATACTCCTTCAACGCGTCGTCGAATACAGCGAGAACCTCCTTGTTGAGATTGGCCACTTCGGACAGTTGCTTTTGGCCCCAGACGACTCGATCAGCCTCGGACCACCGATTGGTTCTGCCACGTAGGAAGCGCGGCTTCTCGAGATTGAGCTTGCGTAGGGCCTCGTGAAAGGCCTGGCTGACCCGAAACGTGTCTGCGAATCGAACCGGTAGCTCATTTCGGCCTGGCAACACAGCCATGGCCGTCCACCCGTCAACGACATACTGAGTGCCATTTTGAATACTCGCTATTGGTCTGGGAACACGATACGTCAATGATGGCTCGAGCGTGGAGAGAGAGGCGAGTGTGTTTCCGATCCATTGGGATTCTTCATCGTCCTCGGATGGCTTGAGAACAATTTTGCCGTCAGAGTAACACACGCAACTTCCCCCGGGTAGGCGTGTTAGTTGGGGTTGAGCGCCAAAAGCGGCGAGAACCTGCTCGGATGGCTGACGCGGAGACATGATCCGGAATACCTAGGGTCCCTTGACTTTCATCAAAGTCAAGAAAGGGCCTTTGTAGGCGCCGGAATTGTTGCTCCTTTTCAATAGATACCGGGGGTGCTGAAGTGAGGCGAACAACCAACTTACAACATTGACGCACTTGTCTGTCATGACAAAAGGGCGCAACGGCATGGAACCCCGCATACAAATTTGCTACATGAATGTATGAACAAAGAGCGCACAGACGTACTATAACAGAGACTTGCATAGTAACTCGGCATGACAGGGCTGTAGCCGAACTAGGTGTTAAAATACAATGGTTGCAAAAAGGGATGACAGGGCTTGCAGTAACTATAAGGTACATATGACGAGAGAGTGTTTTGGTCGTCCCTTTTCAACCTGAAGCAACCTTCTGCAAGCCCCGGATAGCAACCATGGCACCCCAAGCACCCGGATCGGGGGGCAATTCCTGGCCGTCACTCGAACCAGCTCCTACATAAGTTGCTCTTCCCAATCGAGGCCTCATCTTCTTTGTGGCTTCAGCCCCGTCGACAGCTGCCTGAACGCCGTCGTTGAATCCAGACTTGCCCATCGCGTCGGCAAAGGGAATCAGGGTGTCCATGACGGTACGGTCACCAATCTTGGCGGGAGTATATCTCCGCAGACTGCCGAGTGCAGTAGCCAGAGCCTTTGCCCAAAGAGCCACAGGGCCTTCCGTGGCGGCGATGCCGATGTTATTTTCAACAGCGGACCGTAGCGACACAAAGAATATACCCAGGATTCCCCCCAACGTGCCGCCCATCTTTCCCTCGACAATGTCCTCCAGCTCTACCAAGACCTTGACGACCGAGCCGGACTTTGCTAAGCCGCCGTCCAGTGCCGCCATCAAGCTGGTGGCTCCAGTCTTGAGAGTCTCACCACAATCCCCATCTCCCATTACCGTGTCCCACTTGGTCAGGTCGGGTTCGGCCTCTACGAGCTGTGTGCACGCATTTCGTAGCATATCTTCGAGAACGGTCGGATCGAGCTTCAAGTCGCGGCTTTCGTCTACGGCCTTGGGAGCTTCCTTGGGAGCATGGACGAGCTGCGCCCTGCGGCTGCGTCGCTTCACCTGGGAGCCTGCCATGGACTCCCAGTGCGTGTTGGTTCTGGCGTCAAAAAACCCCTTGATGTCCTCAACCGAGTATCTGCAGTTCTTTGACGCAGCCGTGGCATTAATGACAGAGACGGAAAAGGCAGGGGCATTGAGAGATGTTTCGAGAAAGCCGGCGCAAATGCGAACCGGCTCCATGTTCCAGTCGCGCTGCAACTGCTCCAGCAGCTCGTCCACCAGAGCCCCCATTTCGAGATGCGACATGCCCCCAAAGTTGCTAACGAGAAGCATGACTTCATCACCGGGGGAAAACTTGACGTAGCCACGCTCGGGGTCGCTCTCATCAAGACACCGCGTCAAGACTTGCCTGACCAGCTCCGACGGCGACGGGGCCGGGGAAAGCTTCTTATACCCGGGCTCGTTATGGGGACCAGTTCCGATTTCGACTTCATCGTCATTAAGCATGCCGTGCTCAGTTCGACCGGGGACATGGCAATGATCTAGAGTTGCCGCAATCGACACAATCTGCTGCGAAAAGGCGACGCCGAGGTCGTAGACATCGTCGAGCGACCCCCCGGCTCCAGCAGCACCGCCCATGACCTTGAGCACACCAATTTGGCCGGCTAGGCCTCTGCGGCCAACCATGCTTCCCTTCCTTCCGACGGATACATCGTCGCCGCAAATAATCATGCGGCAGTTGTGTCCACCGGCATTGGCCTTCTCATTGGCGAGGCCAAAATGCAGACAATCGCCCGTGTAATTGGTGATGACGAGAATGGTGCCCTTGTCACTTGGCACAGCTTCCACGCCAGCTAGAATCTGCTTCGTGCTAGGACTGGCAAAGATGTCTCCCTGAACGGAAGCTGTGAGCATGTTGGTGCCAACATAGCCGGTCCATGCTGGCTCATGCCCCGAGCCACCACCGCTGATGATGCTGACTTTGGACTTGTCGTATGAAGAATCATACACGACTCTGTTGGTTTCGTCCAGACTCAGGCTCGGATTGTATGCAATCATTCCCTTCAGTGCCTTGTTGACGAGGCCCTCGGGCGAGTTGAAGAGGTGTCGTTTGGACATGGTGGTAGCTTCGGTATGCAATTGACTACCAAATGCAAAGAGATTGACCGTTCCGGACAAGGAACATTGGGCAGAATCAAGCTGATAAAAAGACCACGGAGCTCTTCCGCATTTCGGAGCTTGTTTGAATCAGGATAATGCGAATTCCCTGTCCCTGGTGGCGTTTGCTAGAACGGGCTTGATACCGTTCCATCGCACCGCCGTGTGTGGTCGATTACTATCACCGACTAGTCCTGCCTTCGTACACGGCTCCCGCAAACAATATCCATAGTTTGCTATGTCTCTACACGCCCCCGCATATTCTACCCCTCAATCATGTTCTCATGACGTTCAAACTTCTCGGAGTTCGCGTCTCGTCTCAGGGACTAATAGCGTCGGATTTCCTATTTTGGAAACCCGCCATTGTCACCCCACGGCTTGGACGCGACAGTCCACCACCAAACCCAGCTGTCCAGACCGTTTCAGGGCGTCTTATTCAGTAGAAGCTAAGATTGAATCGGCGCAGCCAGGGTCCATTGACGTTACGGTGATACATGGGGAATCGAAGACATGCTGGCGAAGCCGGAGCGTGGCGGGGCGTGGTGGCGATTGGAGGGGAATTCTCATCAAGACGGATTTGTTTCCTCCTTTCCTGTCGAGTTCTTCGATAATTGCTACTCCTTGGAACGAAATAATTTGACTGGTAGTCTTTCGATTCTCCTGCGTGTCGTTCCATTTTGTTTCATTTCTTCACCCAATCGGCAGAAAGCTCAAAACTACAATGTCACCAACATGGAGGATCGTTATGGGCTGTGATGTAAGTGGACGATAGTCGCGGCAAAAGCACAGCACCACCAAAATGAAGACGCAAGCTGACAAAGAGGGCCACAGGAAGCTGGAGTTTCCTACAAGGACGCCATTAAGCGCGATTTCGAATCCGACAGCCGCGTCACAGAGGTCATCGATGTCGGCTCCAAAGAGTCCAGCGACAAGACGGCCTATCCTCTACGAGCAGCGGCTGCCGCACGAATTGTTGCCGAGGGCAAGGCCGACCGCGCGCTACTCATCTGTGGAACCGGATTGGGAGTCGCCATTGCTGCCAACAAGGTCAAGGGAATCCGAGCAGTTACCGCCCACGACAGTTTCAGCGTTGAGCGAAGCGTGCTGAGCAACAATGCCCAGGTTCTCTGTATGGGCGAGCGTGTGGTCGGACTTGAACTAGCCCGAAGGCTGGCCAAGGAGTGGCTCGCGTATGAATTCGACACAACGAGCGCAAGCGCCAAGAAGGTTGACGAGATTACCAGCTTGGAGGCTTGAAAGAACGGCTAACGTCGAATGACGCATTCGGGGTTTGGGGTTGGGGCGGCAGTGGTTGTGTAGATAGATTCGAAGAATCTTGGCGTAGACAGATTTATTACCATGATTAATTAATTGCCCGCGCGTGATTGTTAGTTGGCTGTCTCGCACAACACAACATGCGGCGTGTTTTTTTCACTCTTTAAATTGTCGCAATGAAATCCTCAAACAGCAACAAGCAATTGTGACCACATTCAGGATGAATGATCAAGCTGGCTCGCGGCTCCGGTTGCGGTTTTCCCAAAAAGGAAAGGAAGCTCTCATGGAAACTTCCCGGCGCCGGAGGATCCGTCCGTCCCTCGGTCGGCCCGCACAAACGCACGAACCCAATTCCGGGGTTGCTAGTCCCATGAACGGCAAACTTTCATCCTAATACCAATTGATCTTTACCAGTATTGCGGACTTCTCCCGAGGCAGCCTCAATCCTCGCCGTCGTCTTCCTCTAAGCTCAACCTGCATCAGTCGAATTACCAGGCATCTGGCTTCTCGTGCGCAATGGCAACGTCGCCGCCTCCTCGCCGACTCGTCGGCCTGTCTGCAAAAATGTATTTTTCGCTCTCGCGGAACCGCGAAGTCACGAAAGGATTTCTGGACTGCCTCTCTAGAACCTCTTTGGAATCGCTGTCCAATGTCGACATCTTCATCATCCCGGACTTTGTGTCCCTCACCGAAACTATTGGTCAACTCAAGTCTTCCCCTGTTCCCATATGGCCCGGGGCCCAAGACTGCCATTGGGAGGACAGCGGCGCATTCACGGGCGAAGTGAGTCCCGCGGTCCTCAGCGAGGCCGGAGTCAAGATTGTGGAAGTTGGGCATGCGGAACGGAGACGGCTTTTCGGTGAAAATGACGCAACAGTGGCCAAGAAAGCCGCCGCAGTGAGCAGAAACGGAATGATCCCCTTGGTGTGTATTGGAGAGCAAACGAAGGGGGATATTGGCGTTGCTGTTGATGAGTGCAGAACTCAGGTCGAGGCTGTTCTCGCTACTGTACCGTCCGCAGCAGAGGTGGCTCTGGCGTATGAGCCCGTTTGGGCGATTGGTGCCAGTCAGCCTGCTGCCGAGGACCATGTGCTCAAAGTAGTCCAAGGCATTAGACGGCTCGACTGCGTAAAGTCAAGGCAGGGAACTATCAGAGTCGTTTACGGCGGGAGTGCAGGACCGGGTCTGTATGAGCGGTTGAAGTCGGGTCTTGATGGATTGTTCTTGGGCCGATTTGGTCATGACCCGGAGCGGTTTGTCAAGACCATCCTAGAAGTTGCCCAGGCATGAGCCCGGAACTGTCGTCATATTTGGTTCGCCGCATTGCCATCGTTTGATATATAATAAGTCGGTCTGTTGCGTGTTACATACCACCACCTCCCTACGATGACGGCCTCCCGCTCTGGACGGCGCCACTTGTCATGTAGCTCCTTTCCTGCTCTCAGTTTGATGACAATCCAATTCCGTAGGGCTCGAGTCTTGACGACTATCGCAGCATCTCGATTCGCCCCCACCTAACTTCCAGATCCACAGCTTCAACAGCCTTCACACCATCCAAGTCGCAATGATTCGCTCTAGCTATCAGGGCCCCTCCCAAGCTCCATAGCCACCAGCTCAGGAACAACCAGTGTCTATCGAGCTCCCAACAAGAGCCGGTAAAATTGCTATGCGTCAAATTCATGTGTCGACAGTACGGCAAGTACCGGGAAAAGGCGGGCAGCCCCGCTCCGAATGGAGCTGGACACCGGCTCGTGGCCAACGGCATTGGTGATGATGACTGCTGTGGTTGTAGTACTAGTACATAGCTCTGTGTGTGTAGAGATGAGCAACTTTTGTTGTACCCCGCTGTGAGATGGAATGCGTATAAAATCCCTCACCCGACCCCTCCTTCTGGCGTCGACGTTTCTGAATCTTTTTTCCTACATTTTCGTGTCGGCCCCAAGTCAAATCGATAGCCAAAGCTTTTGTGCCCCATCACTATACATCAAACTTGTCTGTTGAGAAATGCCTCCTTGAGCAAATAGGTACAGAGAACTGCTTCTAACACGCACAGGTCCAGACTTGAATCTCAACCGGTACACCGCACCTCGTGATTTGGCAGCGATCATGGCTTCCTTGCGTTGTAGTATATCCAACTATGATCATCTCTCTTCAGGTAATGTCTGTTTGCATGAGCCGGTGCCTTCTCCTCTGTCTTGCGCCTTGCGATTATGTGCAAAATCTTTTTTGCTCTTTCTCACAATGGGGTCGAAGCAGGGGAGGGTGGCTGAGATTATACGGCCCTGAACTTGATCTGGATCATACCAGCGAAAGGATCATGCTCCCCCCCCATTTATAAGCCGTCCCTCACAGCCCTAACTTGTGTAGATCCATAATGTCTCCCCCGGCTGCCGTCTCTCCCACTCAGAAGGTCGCTGAGCTCGTGACTCCGACCTCTAGCTCTAAGCTCGCCGTCAAAGCTGGTTCCAACAACGCCCAGACAATTGAAGAAATGATGGGCCAGTGGGACAACTTCAAGTTTGCTCCCATTCGTGAGAGTCAGGTCTCTCGTGCCATGACCCGCCGTTACTTCAAGGACCTCGACACCTATGCCGAATCTGACATTGTCATTATTGGTGCTGGATCCTGCGGTCTCAGCGCTGCCTATGTCCTCGGCAAGCAGCGCCCCGACCTGAAGATTTGCATCATCGAGGCCTCCGTCTCTCCTGGTGGTGGTGCCTGGCTGGGCGGACAGCTCTTCTCCGCCATGGTTATGAGGAAGCCGGCTGATGCTTTCCTCCGCGAGATTGGCGTCCCTTATGAAGATGAGGGCAACTACGTGGTTGTTAAGCACGCCGCCCTGTTCACCTCCACCATCATGTCCAAGGTCTTGTCTCTGCCCAACATCAAGATGTTCAACGCCACCTGCGTTGAGGATCTTATCACTCGTCCCTCGGAAGAGGGCGTCAGAATCGCCGGTGTCGTTACCAACTGGACCTTGGTTTCCATGCACCATGACGACCAGTCCTGCATGGACCCCAACACCATCAACGCCCCTCTCATCATCTCCACCACCGGCCACGACGGTCCCATGGGTGCCTTCTGTGTCAAGCGTCTTGTTAGCATGCAGCGTATCGAGAAGCTCGGTGGCATGCGGGGTCTTGATATGAACTCCGCCGAAGATGCCATCGTCAAGAACACCCGTGAAATCGTCCCTGGTCTCATTGTTGGTGGCATGGAGCTTTCCGAAGTCGATGGTGCCAACCGCATGGGTATGCTAATCCTGACTCGTGATGCATACTACTGTTTAATCCTGAAAGCTAACCTTGGCCCATAGGCCCAACATTCGGTGCCATGGCTCTCAGTGGTCTCAAGGCCGCCGAGGAGGCACTCAAGGTCTTCGACCTTCGTGCCAAGCAGAATGCCATCTAAACGTTAAGCAATCGGCGAGAGCAAATGTATACGATGTAGTCGATCTTTTGGAACTATTTTTGCAGCTGAAATATTTGCCATTCGTTTCAAAATATTGTTTTGATTAATAGTCGGCACCCAGATATGAATACTATTGCCTCCTGTTAAATTGCCGTTCGCGTGCTTGTAGAGGGAGGGTTGGAGCTGATGACAATCTTGTTTCCCACTGACTCGTAGTCTGCTCTGCCATCTGTTGGCCCCGATCCCGGCACATGTTTCACGTATTAACGATACCCTTTCATTGGGCATAGATTGTTTGTGGGTGGAGTGAATAGATGTCTTTGGTATCTGACCATGACCTACATTCACCCTGCAAGCAACACGTGAAATTATCCAGTAACGATGCGCATTCCAATATCTTCAGTAAGTCCATACTTCAAAAGGCAGCCAAAACAGTCCCTCGACAAGGAGCTCAGCACAAGAGGGGAAACGTGTGGAGCAAGGGCTCCCGCTCGGCAGAACTGATGCCGACGATTCCGCGAAGAGATGGGGTTTCCTTAGAACTCTTTTGATGATGGTACAATCCTTTAATGCTTCGTCGCACTTTCGTGGAAGATGTCTCCATGCATGTACATGCCATACTGTTGCAATATTACTTACTGGTTCTTGTCGGGCAACCTCGTATTGTGGCGATGCTGCAGGCCCGTGCTTGCATCATGTATGAAATGCATGAAGAACCACTTCGGTGCCAATTGTACAAGACATGGGGCAAATGCAATGGTCGGTCTGTCCTACATACAGTGCATCGAGCGTTTTCGACAGTTGATGCTTGCTGTGCTTGACTTGCCTGGACATTCTATGAGCACCAAAGCCAAATAAATTGTTTGGCTACCCCCAGCGTTGCATGAACCATGGATTTCCGTGTGGACATTTCGGCCAAGCCTCAAGTGAAAAACTTGACTAGTAAGGTGGTTGCGGGCTACCGCTTTGGTTCGGTGACAACTATTATCGTTCAGCATGATGGGCAAGTGTAGACAATCGTGTCAAGACTTGGAACACTGATATAGTAGGTCATCCCATTGGACGGAACAAAACTAGTTGCTGTCCTAATCAAATTGGACGTTATGCGTTTAGGCTTACTAGTAGCTTTCTTTGCCTTGGATAGGGTGATGGTGACCTATAAGTTGGCCGGCGGTTGTAAATTAATGTCTTATCGTCTGTGTACTCAGTGCTTGAAATGACTGTTAGTAGTATCCCTGGGAATATTCAATTTGTACATATGTGGATGAAGTTTGCGGTAGCATTGAAAGTTGGCCGATGTCTGGAACTTGCCTGTGTTTTTGTTCCAACCACATACTTGACAGCAGCGACGCCCGCCAAGATCTGCCCGTCTTTGCCCAGGATGCCCTTGCACCTAGTTCCATGGCTGGCCGGGAAGCTCAGAGCTCAATGTAGAGCTGAAAGCACAGGGTTTGTAGAGTAGATCGTCGTATTTATGGAGTGCCGAAGCTGTTGCCATGCATGAATCAATGCAGGCTGCGCCAATTGGGGAGATCATTTCACCGACGGACAGCTCTCGTTTTCCATTGGAGATATCTACTTCCCAGTGAAGCATCGTTCAGGATCCGACTCTAAGTATGTATAATATCATTCCATTGCACCCGACCCCACTTGTCAAGCTTTCGTCGGTGCGATCCAGATTAATGCCAAGCAAGGATCACAGTATCATGCTGTCGATGGTCTCGGTCCCGACCCAGGAGCCTGGAACACATTTCGGGGTAAAGTTGGCCGGGGGAGTGATCGGGCTTCTTGTTGCTCCAACGAAGCGTATATTGCTGTTTGAGTTTATCCGGAAATAAACTCTCGGGCGAAGAAACCGAAACGTGGTGGCACTTGTGGTGGCCGGGACTAGCTTCGGCCAACTTTTTGCTTTTCACCTCTCGCAGGGCTGACCAGTCATGTCCGCGCGTCGCCCTTGCTGGTGCAGACTTGAGGCTTTGATGGGCCATGGGGGTTCAAACTGATGGTCAATGGCGATATGATGTGCAATGTAGTATTCTGTACAAAGTACAGACGTACCTGCTCCGTAGGTGAATCCCAAAGCAAGTGGTTAGACCAATTGGGCATGTTGTACGGAGCTATCGACCAATCCTAACGGTGGTTTTTCCGGCTCCGTACAGAGTACATCCATCTGGCACTGACAACAGGTTTCTGGTGCTGCTCTTTCCACCCGCAGATCAACCGTGGGATGTGAGCCAATCAAGATTCGGCATTGCCTGCATTTGACAGCTCTGTCATCTCCATCATCTGGCAGTAACAGACCAGACTCCACCATGGCCGCGAATCATGATTTGGTCCCATCGGTCAACCCGTGACCCTCCCATTGTCCTTTTTTTGCCGAGAATGTTGGCCGAAACATTTCCCACGGATCCAATCGATAGGCCGACGTGACGCCTTTGACGCCAAAAGCTTTGAACCGCACGCGCCGGACGACTCGGTCACGGCCATGGACGGTGACAGCTCTGGCTCCAATATCCCGGGACATGTGCCCGGCCCTGCTGTGAACCCTCAAGCTCATGCTCAAGCCCAGGCTCAAGCTCAGACCCAGATCCATGCTAATGCCCGTGGTTCGGGTGAACGGTCCGAGGGCGTCTCTGACCTAGGAAGTCAAGGCCGCCCCCGCAAATTTGTGATACAAAGCACCTTTGGTGTACCCAGAGAGAGGAGGAGTCGAAAGAGTCGGCCGTGCGATGCATGTCGCCGCCGGAAGACTGCTTGCATTATCACTACGGAGCCTCCATGTAAGTCTGATAACCGTTGCATCTTGGCTGGCTTTCGGCTCAACCTTGGCCCTGACTTTACGAGATTTGCGCATGAACCCGCCAACCATGTGTCCAATATTCTAATTTTATATCAAGGTGCCTTCTGTAAGAGTAGGGGGATAGTATGCCAGTCCACGTCGACTACAGATGGGCCACTACTACGACAGCAATCGGGCTCCGAGGGTGGCTCTACGAACTCTTCCAAGCCTGCAGGTGCAGATCATTCTTTCCCCGACTCTGGCCCTGGTGATTCTGGAGGGCGGGATGCAACAGACATTTTGGCCAGCCCGAATACCATCAAGTCTAGTCCTCGACCTATCACCTCACCCTCCAATGTCTCCGTTTCTGCAGCCAGTGACTGCTCTCCCCGCACAGGCTATGAAGCAAGTTCTGGTAGCTACTTGTCATATGCCAGCCCCCGGGGTCGGCTAAGACTGGACGCAGACGCCAGCGCTGCAAGCATGGATATTGTACAACCTACATTGAACTCTCCGGAATCGTCATGTATCAGCGGCGCAGGCTCAGTTCATACACTGGAAGATAATCCCGGCAGAGCGACCTACTTTCTCGGTCGTACTGCTGAGCAAGACCCTTTTGTTCTAGATGCCTTTAGTTATGGCATCTTAAGTGAGACGGCAACCGTTGACGCCAATGTAGTCCAGCTGCACCGTGGCGGCTCGGATGTCGACGACCTCCCGCTCCATTTCCTCTTCCTGTCCATGGGTCACCCCAAGCACACCAATGAAACGAGGGAACAGGCTTCCGATGCCATCGAGACAAAAGTCTGGCCGCACGCTGACGTGCTCGTCGCGCTGTATTTCAAGCATGTGCACCCGGTTTTGCCAATAGTATCCAAGGTTCGCTTCCTTCGCCGCTATGCAGGCAACAGCAAGTCGATACCAGGATGTCTACGTGGCGCGGTGTACGCTCTCGCATCTGTTTTCTGGGCAGAGGACCCCAGCACTCGCCGTGGGGACCGATTTCCCTTGGAGCAACACGAGATTGTCGATCAGGCTCATAGAGCCCTTCGCAGAGAAATAGAAAACCCCAACTTCTTTGTTTTGCAGGCTTGTTTGCTCTTGATACACGTCCAACCGCCTTCCATCGATGCCATGGAAGCGCCGTCAACTTTCACGTTGAGTGCGCAAGCTACCGCATGTGCGCAACTGATTGGACTTCACCAAGATCCTGGCGATTGGAATTTGGAGATTGTTGAAAAGAAGTTGAGGAAGAAGCTCTGGTGGGCGGCCTTTGTAACAGATTGCTGGGCTGCGGTTTCACACGGCAACCCTCCTCATATCGGCGAAACCTCGTACAACACTACTATGCTCGATATAGATGATCTTCGCTGCGATGAAGATGTACCTGAGGAATTGCAGCATCTTGTTGACCGTTCGAGTTGGTCCTTTGATGTCGCATCAGGTGCTCGATTTTTGGAAACGATAAAAATCACCCGATTACTGCGAGGCGTCATTGATAGCAATTTGTAAGCCAGCTTCCCTTTCTTTAAGGGTTGCATTTGTACTGACAGAACTTTAGTCAAGTCGACACGAGAACGACAGACTTGCATCAACGAATAGCGTCCCGTAACCAACTCGCTGACATACACGACAAATTGAAGGATTGGCCCAGCCTGATACCCTCTTGTTTGGTTGTTTCTCGAAATAGAGAACCTGCCACTTCCTGCTATAACTGTGAGATTGAAAAAAAAAATGAACAGTTAACTATCTACCTGGGCTAACATTGGGACAATTAGGCCCCCTTCATCTGACTTTTTACGCAACAAAGGTCCTCCTTTATCGAGCCTTGATGCATCCTGCTACTAAAGCTGCGAAGACGGACCCTAACTCTAATCTGAGACAGTGGTTTCCATTTGCGATTGCGGATTTTGGGTGGTTCACGGAGTTTTTCATCAGTATCAACCCCGGTGACCTAAGAGGTTTCTGGGGTCGTCGTAAGTCACACTTTGTCATACGGAAAATTAGCGCGGCGGCTTCTTGCTTCCCAATCAGTATTCTAATCAACTTGTTTGTTTGGTATGATAGATGCTCGATCTCAGCTAATTCTCTGTGGAAACTTCTTGGTTTATCTATTTCTTATGGCAGCTGAAAGAGAGCACATTGAAGCTGCACATAGAATGCTGGAAACCTTCCGAGTAAAGGTCAATAATATAGCCGACACAGATCATGTTCCGACACGAGCCCTGATTCGAGCTACGACGATTCGCACAAACTCGTTCTTTTCACAGGCCGCAGCCGTAATGCGCCACGGCCCGGAAGCGTCCATCACAGAACCTATAACGATATGTGGAGTTGACGGGCCAATCAAGGGCCAACAGGGCACAGGACAATTCCCCTAGACGCCGACTCTTTATGCTGCCCAGCTTTAGCAAACCCGGACTTCCACCCAAACAACCTTCCCTCCAGTACTTATGACTTGATGACTAGCGACTATTATTTATTCTTGTTGGGCTAGAGGACTGTTTCTTGACCACGGGTGGACATATTTTTTTGGTATGAATGTACTTTTGGGTAGGCACTGAATGCAGTGGTTAACGGGTCATTGTAGAGTCCAGCTGGTTCGTTGTAAATTCGAGATTTTGAGTCACATGGTATATATTGCAGTATCAAGCACCTTTGCTTTTGGCTCACCCTCAAACGTGCTTGTAATTTGGTGATTGACGCCAACGAACGACCTGCGGACATTGATTTACACCCACGATTGCCATTGTTCTTGTATACATACAGGCCAAGCCAAGTTTGTGTTTGATTGTAGATAGCTGTGGGAGATGTGTGGAAGCAGGGACTCACGATTAGTTGTGTTGGGTCTTGATAGTACAAGAATGACTTGAATGGAGAGGAATAGGGTTGACTTGGAATGCGGACGAGGGCAGACCTCGCAGATATACTACGTGTGTGGCATTTTAGGTCTTTGACGTGACTCGGCGTGAGTCACGGGCATAAAGTCACTATAATATATAAGATTTACTTCCATGATACTGGTAGCTGAGGCTATCGCGAGATGGCCTTGGCCAACGGGCCGTGGCGCGGCATTAATTTCTAATTTTTTGGTCTTATGCTATCCTTGGCCTGGTACAGCTTAATATTGTATTATTAGATTTTACGCTTATATGATGCTCGTATCATGCTTGTAATTTCACCTGACTAATGAGCGAAACAATTCACCCCTTAATATAGGCCAAACTCCAGGCCAGGCCATGCGTGGCAGGCACCCTTGCTCGCATGAAAGGGTTCAATGTTGCCAGATGCTGTAGACGTTTTGGTTCCCCGCGTTTCGGCACTCAATGGCCCTGGCGGGAATCTACAGAATCTACTCAAGTAGGCTAAACTGTGTTGATTGAACTGCAGATTTATAACTATCTTGGCATGCTCTCGATTCGCTGCCACGGAGTCGAGGTACGACAGAAGTACCCGACTGGCTCGTTGGTGGTTGTGGCATGAATGATGCGGCTGGCCCAGGTCAATGCGGAAAATGCCAAGTACATGCATGTACGTACAACGGAGCAGAAGACGTATTGTCCCGACTCCCGATTGAGACGGCTCAGCTGGCAAATCGTCCGTGCTCAAAAGTCACAACAAAAGGAAGGAGCCAGACGGAGGACCAGGGGGCCAAAGGGTCGCGAATTTCCAGATGTCATGACCATGGAGGGTCCGGACGCCAACTGTTGCCCTCAGGAGATTAGCCGATTTCCTTGGACGAGTGAAACGCGGGTTCCCAACCAGGCGCCTCTTTGAACCAAGTTTGTACAACAATGCACACGGGCAGCTGGCCAATGGGCGTCATCTCGACGGTCCAAATTGCACCACGGGGATCTGCGGCTGTGTCTCTTTCAGGGCCCTCGAGGAGTCTGGTCGGTGTCATGCATGCTCTTCACGCCCGGCCCGGGTGTTCTGGGGTCATTTAACCAGCTAGCAGAATTTCCCATGGCAAATTTAAAAAAAAAAAAAAAAGATCAAATGTGACCTGGTCCCCCCCCTGTGTGACTCTATCCCCGTCCCGTCTGCTTCTCGATTTGCGCAGGCGAAATGCCACCCAACTTGCTGCTGCTGAAGCGGTGGCTGGTGGGAGCCGGCATCATCATTGTGCTGCTGCTTCTTTTTCGAGAAGAATTACCGGCAGTGACGGACCTGCGCGGCAGGCAGGTTGACCGGGATGGCTTCGTCTCCGGGACCGAGATGATGGCCGTTGTCCGGGAGTGGCAGAAGCGCGAAGGAATAAGGAAGATTGTCGGGCTTGTCTTTTATCAGAAGCGGCAGCAGGCGGCCATCCTGGACTGCTATCTCAAGGTTCGTTGATCGTCCGCATGCCAAGACGAGCTAATCGCCGGCCCATCTCCCAAGTCTAAACTTACCTTTTTTTTGCCGAGCAGCGGGATCTGGCCAAGAACGGCGGCGTCCTGGACCAGGTTATCTGGCTGCGGCAAACCGACGATGCGCGCGACGTGGAATTTCTCGACAAGCTTGTCCGGTCGGAGGCGCACTACTCCTGGCGCAACCAGGAGGGGAGCGACGCCAGCGCCTACGATGGAATCCAAGACGACCTGTTGTACATCCAAATCGACTCGGGTATTGTACGTGGCTTTGCAAGATGAGAGGAGGTGTTTTTTTTTTTCGTCAAATCGCGCAGCACTGACTCCCTGCCAGGTCTACATGGAGGATGGAACCATCTTGTCCATGGCGCACACGAGGGCCATGCGACCCGACTTCTACCTCGTTTCCGCAAACGTCGTCAACCAACCTCTGAGCAGCTGGCTTCACCTGAGCCTCGGGGCGGTGAGGCCGTATCTGCCCGACAACGAGACATGGAGGCCTGTTGAAGCCGAGTCGGGGGTGATGAACTGGCGCCCGTCTCGGCTGCCGTCTTGGCGAGGGCCGCCGGATTTCGACGTGGCCAAATGGAACCCCCCGGCAGACCGACAGCATCTCTGGCTGCCGGTCACGGGCAAGACAGATCACCTCCTCCACAATACGCCCATTGTCCACACCGTCTACGATGCCTACAAGGACCAGGGAAGGTGGAAGTGGATGGCTGCCGCCCAGCAGCATTACAGCCTGCTCGAGAATCTGGAAAGGGGGGAGCTGTCCAAGTACAAGTTTCACCTGTGGAACTATCAGGAACTCGGCATGGGCACCCAGCTTGTGGCCATGACTGGGAAGGACATCAATGCCGCCAAGCCGATTGGGGCTGCTGCCGAGAGACATTTCGCCGTGACGATGCCGCGAAAAATAGGTCGACGTGAGTGAAGCAGCTTTTTTTATGCGAGATCTTGCGACGTGGAGTGACTGACGAGCTATTTTTTTTATAGCCGCTGTGGCGGATGGAAGGGGCGTAGCCGCTTATTACAGCTCCAAAGATCAATCCGAGGGACTTGGCCAAACGGACATTCTGGAGCGGTACAGGTCCTTTGCCCAAGAACACGTCTGCAAAGGACGCATGCTATGGACTCCTAGTGCCGATCATGTCTAGTTGTTGATGGGTCGGGCCTGGACGACAATATGTTTGATAGACGGCCAAGATTCGTTTTATACCTGGGTGGGGGTTCTGTGAGAGAGTGAGAGTGAGAGAGAGAGTTAGACTTGGGATGGGCATTTGCAAGCATTCTTTTCTTTTATTGCATTTTTGAGCTGTCGGCCACGGAGTTGGGAGCAAGGGCGACGTAGGAAGCCTGTTTCGCTGTACTGCTTTGAATATTCTAATCATACCTACATAATACCATTTGCCAGGCGGGTATGAGGCGGTCTACTCAGTTCGCTTCACCCTCGACGACGACGGAAATGCACCGCCTTGTGCAACCAGACCCGTTTTTGCGATGGGCTGTACGGAGCACGGGGCGGTTGGATACAAGGCTGCTTCTTTGTTACACCTGTGACCTGGGGCGGTCGGCGGCTGCATTCAATGTTCGCATCGCGGATGTGCTCCTTGGCGATGCAGCCACGCCACGGCTGCATTTAGGCTCCAGCATTTCTCGACACGAAGGAATTATGCGCACCAATAAAGCATCAAATGTTTTCAATTTCAACTACATAGCCAATGAATGGCATTCCGTCAAGTCCAAACCTGTGCTAACCTACTCGACCCGTCCTGCTCCTTGCCCCCATCTGTCCATGCAGGCATCCACAGTGCACACTGCACACACACATTCATCCCACCTACTTAGTCGTCGTCGTCGTCCACAACCTTGGGCTGGGACTCGCGATGCTCCGGCGGAAACTTCATGCCGCGATTCGCGCCCTGCGGCTCAGCACTGGGACCCCAGCCCCCGTATCCTGCGCCCGTGGCCACGCCGCCGAGCCCGCTTGCACTGCCAACCGCCAGCTTGCCGGCGAGCTGGTTCTTGCCCACGCCGGGCTGGCCGTCGGCCCAGCTCTTGAGCTCGTCCCGCGTCTTGCCCGTGTACTTGAGGATGTCGTCGTCGCTGATGGGCCGGGCGCCCTTTTTGTCCTGGTACTTGCGGTAGAGGGACGTCGACTTTTTGGCCTCTTGGCCAGCGTCGGAACTGGTGGCGGCCGACTGTGAAGAGCCCATGCTGGTGCTGATGGTGGTGGATGTTTAAATCTGATCAATGGGAATTGGCTCCGACGCGGAGGACTTGGAGTGACTGGAAGGAATATCGGGGCCGCGAAGCTATGTGAAAACTTGTACAACCATGCTGCAATTTAGAGTGACTTGGTTTTCTAGCGGGCGCAGTTGTTTTCCGAGGACAAGAGAGGGCATCTTATACAAAACCTACGCGATGCCATCAGCTGAGCGGTGCTGAGGCGGAGATCCTGTCCCGCCTCACGGGAGGACGCCACCTCGTCAAGTGAGCATCCAGGTGTCGCTAGTCCAGACGTTCCTCGGGGCGCGAAGCCATGACATTGGCTTGGTTGATTAGGCAGACGTATTTTGCGGCCTGGTACAGGTCAAGTAGCGTCAAGCGTTAGTCGGCCCGTGGCGAGCAGGCCAATGGCACCAAAGTCCCGATGCAATGAATTGGCATGGAACTGTCGACGTCGTGCCAGCCCACGACGGGCCAACCATTTGTTCCTTTTCTGCAGGTGCCTGGTGATTGCTCGTGTCACTCAAGAAACGGATGGCATTGTGAAAAAAAAACATGTTCTAGAACTATGTGACTTGCTGTATTTCGGTGGCTTGCGAAGCGCCGGTCTCTCAGCCCATGGTGTTTCTGGCAAATGACATTTGGATGTCCTTGTCAGTCCTTGATCCGACCCCGTAGCCTTTATGTTCTTCCTCTTCTTCCTCTCTATTTCACGGCCAAGTTGGCGGAAATATAGGCCCAGCTCTATCCTTGTATTACACACACAAGCACACACACACATATATAAATATATACATCTACGCGTGAGGAGCCATGCCCAAGCTGGTGTTGCCCGCGTTGAACGCGACAAACTGCGACTTGAAAAAGATGTCGCCATAGATGGCAAGGTTGCGAATCGGGCTGACTTGCAAGCCACCAAAGCACTCTAGACAACCGCCCCAATCGTTAGCAAACGGCCTCCACGTTTCAACAAGGTACTACCGAAAAACAGTCAACTTACCGCCGTTGCCAAGGTCCGCAAAGACCATGTCCGACCCGGCAACCCTGGCCATGTACACGCCGCCAATGTCGACGTCGAGGTCAGGCAACTTTGCGTTGCAGGGGAAAACGACGCTGCCATCCTGGGCATTGACCCGCGCACCCTGGACCTGGTCGTAGTAGGCCTGGACCATGACGGAGTCGGCGATCATGAGCGAGGTGCCCGTGTCGGCAATGGCCTGGCCACCGGGCGTCGAGGTCTTGGGCTGTCCGCCGTTGACGGCGAACCTCTCGCTGGTGAACTGCCAGAAGCCCTGGGTGGTGTTGACGGGGATCCACGCCATCGGGCCCTTGAACTTGGACTCGTCGATGGTGCCAAACGTGTAGGAGCCGCTGGCGGCCTTGCGCAGGTCCGCCGTGAAGACGGGCGCGGCGAGCGAGTCCTTGACGTTGTCGAAGAAGGTCGCCTGCTTGACCGGCTTGACCGTGTTGATCTTGGAAAAGGCGAGCCCCATGAGGCCGTCGTTGCTCTGGTCCTGGACGAACGACTGGGAGACCGCCGTGGCCAGCTGGACCGTCTGGTTGGGGAACGAGGCGCCGCCGACGTCGACCACGTCTGTGCCCACGTTGCCCACGGCCCCGGAGCCGTCGCCGTACGAGATGTTGAAGGACGCTCCCGGCATGAGCCGGAACGTCTGGCTCCGTTGCGGGTCGAAGACGCGGTGGCCGGCGCCAGACCCCGTCCCGAGCTGCGTGTTGAACACCCACAGGTCCGAGGAGCCCGTGTCAAAGTCGAGGTTGACCGTCTGGCCGCCAATCTTGACGGGCGAGATGAACTCGGCGTCGTTGGCCTCCGGCTTTGCCTCTACCGTTCCTGTCTGGTTTGTCCCGGGCGCCGTGCCCTGGGGAGGAGCGCCGGTTGTGCCGTTTTTGTTGCCGTTGTTGTTTCCATTCTCGTTCTGGTTTCCGTTCTGGTTTCCGTTCTGGTTTCCGTTCTGGTTGCCTTCCTGGTTTCCGTTCTGGTTTCCGTTCTGGTTCCCTTCTTGGTTTCCGTTCTGGTTTCCGTTCTGGTTCCCTTCCTGGTTCCCGTTCTGGTTTCCGTTCTTGTTGCCGTTCTGGTTCCCTTCCTGGTTCCCGTTCTTGTTGCCGTTCTTATTTCCATTCTCGCCCTGGTTCCCATTCTGTTCACCTTTATTGCCATTCTGATTCCCGTCCTCGAGGCCCAGGCCCTGCAGCAAGTCGTCCAGCAGTCCTCTTCGTCCCGGCTGCCTCAGCCTCATGGGCCGAAACGCCTCGGGGCTTCTCTTCCTGGCCTGGGCAGCAGCAACCTGCCTCTTGTCCTGCGCGTGCATGGTCTCCTCAAGACCTTTGGGTAGCGGCACCAGGAACTTCCTGTACACCTTGGCGAGCGCGCGGGGCCCATTTCGCCCAGTGAAGTTTGGGTTCGCTACTCTGCTGACGCTAAAGGAGCGCTTCTGGATATCGGCCGCCGAGACGCTGACAAAGGCGAAGAGCGCACAGATGTACACGACGAGAGACTGGGCATGCATCTTGGGCAAATATACAACGAAGGGTAACACCAAAGTTGTTATGTCCAAAGAAAAGGGAGAGAGGGAGGAAGGGGAGGGGGGAGGCGAGGCCAATGAGACGAATAACGATGATGATAATAATAATAATTAACGAGAATTAAGAATGTGTGTAGATGAAGGCTCACACCAGGTGGCCTGTGGTTTGAAAATTGAGCAAGTATTGACCCTGTCAACCTTTGCCTCGCCGATAGAGTGTCAATGACTGTTTGGCGTCACGTCCGGACAAAAAGAAGAGAAAGAAGAGAAAGAAGCAATGGGTCAAACAAGGCAAAGAACACAAGAACAGGTGCCCGACAAAGAAGACGAGATAAAACAAGAAACCGAAGATCGCGACCCCAAGCCCGTCTTTATGCTCGTCGCTGCGTTTTCATGGTCGCGGCCAAGTCGGTTTCGTGGCTGCGCCGATCCTCAGGAGGCCGTTTTGGTCTGGCCATGGCTGCTTCTTTTTTCTTTCCTGTTTCCTGTTTCCATGTAAGCTTCAGAATGCAAGTTGAGCCAGGGGCATGAGGGTTCGTCAGCTCGCGGCGGCAGAGACCTCTCTGGCGTACGCCAGCTTCAAACCCGATATGCCTGATGAGGTGGTAGAAGGCGCGGCTACCACGATGTTGTCAAACACAACCCTCATAGCCCCAAACACGGGCGTCCCCCATGCCGGGTGGAGATGGTGGCGTGGCAGAGGGTTGGTTGGCCAAGACGAGCCCCAGGTTGAAGATTGTCGGGGTCAATGGTTGCCGCGGATCGGGCGGCCCCAACGCCTGCTGCCGACAGGGGCGTCCATGCCAACATTTGAACCACTGGATCTTGCCGTTGGACGGGGTACAGGCTGCGTGTGCATGTGGGCAGTGCATGGGGGCATCTGGAACGGGACGATAGGGGGCGCGGAACATTCATTGAATTCAATGTTGGCATTGAAGCGAGCCAGGCCCATTGACCCCGGCGGCCTTGTACTACCGGACAAATCACTGGCGAGATGGACCCGCCGTAGGAGCACCAGCCAGTTGATGATTTCCAAATGCCCCCAGCAGCGCCTCCACTTGGCACGCCACAACATTGAACATTGAACCTTTCAACCCTGCTCTCTGACCAAGTTGACAGCTGCACTGACTATTTTCGCCATGAATTACTATTGTTCATTCGCGCCATGAGAAAAGGCCTGTTCTCGAAGCTAGAACGGCCAGTCACTACCGAGTCCCAACTCCCGACCGGGTTTGCAAACTCGAAACTGACCAAGCACTTGGTACATTGCAACTTGTTGCTCAACTACTTGTACGCATAGGAGTCGGCAAACACGGCGCTCATCTGGCCATGTGAGACGGTCGTGAGGTGCCTGGCAAGACCAGGAGTGTTCCGAGGGGCAAAACCACCCCAGCCCTTACACTGCTCTACTCTAGTCAATGCTTCCCGGCAGCCGAAATGCCGCTTTGTTTGCAAGCCCGAAAGAGGCTGTCGCCCGAACTCCGCACCCATGCGCGCCATCCTTTGACTGCTGGCACCAGCTTCGTTTCACAAATATCGATCGATACAAACTACACACAACATGCCGTCGATATGCACAGGGGGGGAAGGGCCATCGCTGGCCCGGCCGCGCGGGTGGCTGGCGCGCGGCTTGTGGACTTGACATTCAATGGTCTGGTCAATGCCGCACGTTTGTGGCCGTCACGTTTTGTCGAGGCCGCATTTCCGGTGCATCTGCGCTGCTGAAACCCTGCAGGTGCCGCTGATCCAAACGTGGCTGAAACTCGTGCCTCACTACTTGCTGACATTTATACTATATATATACCTAGGTACCGAGTATATATATCAAGTAGAGGCCAGTGATTGTCGAGTCTGGAGGAAATTGACTGATAAATGGTCCGGTTTGCCACCTACCACTTACTTAAGTAGACATGGACACTACAAAAAGTGGACGTCACTCCTAGCAGTGCAAGCACTTCATGCATCGTCACAGAAACAGCTCTACATGAGGCACAAGGAGGCAAGAAGACACAAGTTGAGGAAATTAGTTGATCAAGTTATTTTTCCGCAACCAAGTGCTCGACTCTTATGCTGGGCATCTGTAGTCAACATTAAAAACGACGGTAGTCTTGGCCCATCTACATTTGGCACTTCCCTGCCTGTTCTTTCTCGTCTTCATTGCGCGTCAGCCCTGTCATCATCACCAAGTGTTTCCCACTGCTCTAGGGACATCATGATACCGTTCTATAAACGACCACGGCACGATTCTGCAGATGTATCTGGTGCAAGACAGCTAGACGCAAACCCTAAATTCTAGCAATTCGTTCTCTTCCAAGTGCAACAAGTGTTTGGCGCAGACGTGTGTCGTTAAAATGGCCAGTAACCACAAGTCTATTCATCTCCATCGTCAATCCAATACTACAACAAAGATCTGCTGAACCGCTCATGGACATGGCACACCTCACTTCAGGTACTCCCTCTTGCCGATCCTCTCGCAAATGTCCCCCAGAGCCTTGGCGGCAAACTCATAATCCGCTAGATCCAAGTAGATCTGCGCACTAATGCGGATCCAGTACCGATTTCCCATGATAAACCGCAACATAAACGTCCTGTAGTCCCTCACCAGCGTCTCTGTGATCCACTGGAACACCGTGTCCCTGTCCTCCTCGGGCACCACGATATCCGTCTCCTTGGCCCCCTCGCCTCTCTCGCCCACCCATACCGGCAACGAGACATTGCCCATGGCGCAGTTTGTCATGGTGCCCTTGCTGTTGTCGAGGTACGTGGTGCCCAGCGCGTCGGCCACGAGCTTGATGCCCTTCTTGTTCAAGTCCCACAGGTACGAGACGATCTTGTCCTCGCCGCCGCAGACATCTCGGCGCCATTCGATGGCGTCCTTGACACACATGTACGGCCCGTTGTCCTTGGTGCCCACAAACTCAAAGTTGTTGACGTAGGCGCTTTTTGCGCTCGGCGGCATGGGTGTGGTGCGCTGCACCAGCTTCGGGATGAAGCCGTGGCTGGTGGCGAGCGTCGTCCGCAGGAGATGCTGGTTCCTGATGGGCGCGTAGAAGACGGCGCAGCCTCGAGGGACGTGCAGCCACTTGTGGCAGTTGGACACAAAGAAGTCGGGGTCGGCGGCCGTGAGGTCCAGATGCACCATGCCGATGCCCTGGGCTCCGTCAACGAGGCTGATGATGCCGAGCTCCTTGCACGCCTTGACCATGTCCATCCAAGGGAAGGCAACACCGGGCCGGGACGAGACCACGTCAAAGATGCAGACCTTGGCGCGTTTGCCCTCGTCTTGAATCTCCTTGACTGTGGTTCGGAAAGCGCGGATAATCTCTTCGTCCTCGAGCGGATATGTAATGGCAATACCCCGATGCTCAAGCTTTCCCTCAAAATACTCGGCCAGGTAGTCAGCCGCCTTGCCACATGCTTCGTAGATGGTAGAAAAGCTGAGGATGACGTCCTTTCCGTCCTCGGCCCAGGCCAAGTTACGAAGGACGGTGTTTACGCCGTCTGTGGCATTGCCCACGAAAACAACCGTGTCGAGGGGGGCATGGACTAGTCTGGCAAGCTCTTCACGCGCAGCATCGATGCGTTTGGGCTGCTCGTAGAAGATGAATGGGTCCGGACGAGCCTCTGCCTGGTCCTGGTACGCACGAAGTCTATCGCGGATATGTTTAGGATATGTGCCAAACGATCCTACATGGCAGTCGGATGAGTAACATGTCAAGTCTTGGTCGCAGTCGAGCAGGGGAAGGGGGTTCGTGCCAGTAGCTGGAGCACACGAGGTCCAGATATGAAATGTCAGGTCAAGTACCAATCACATACCGTGGTTCAAGTTGTGCCACTCTGGGTCAAAGGGGAACTCCCTCTTCCACTCTGATCCAAACGGCCTCGGGCTCTCGGCTGACTTGGCTCTCAAAGCGAGAACATCTTGATGGCCCATGACGACAGTAGTCTGGCTGCGAAACAAGCGCTTGTAATCACAGGTATGCAAAGCGTTGAAAATAAGGGCGGCGAGCACACGACGATATATAGGAGCGGTGACCTAGACACGTCAACCGCAGCAAAGCAAGGCCGGTCGGCGCAAGAGAGTGACTCAGTTGACGCTCATCTCCACCTTGGGCGGCGAAACTCGTTGCTATCCAAGAACCATCTGAAGCTAGCCGCGCATCCGCATACACGTCTGGTATTGATATTACCCCAGTGCAAACCCCGCATCTGTTGCGCCTCCAAGTTTTTATGCGTGTCAACTGCGCCCTTTTCGTCCAGGAGCACTGCTTTCCCCCGGTCCGTTTTCCTTGTTTTGGCGCTTAGTATTGAGGGCTCCTCCCGTGCCGAAGGTAGCCGCCAGCTATCATATATCATATAGACAACGCAATCAACTTGTGAGGAAGCCGTTACCGGGTCAGACGGCCGACTTGTTATGGACAAAAGAGTAGGGCCCTCGCCGTACTCCGACCTATCAAGCCCCGACTGGCTCTTGTACCGATTGTCTTGTGCCATCAATTCATTTGCTTCTTCATTGGGAAATACCAAAATCTAATGCTGGACCCCTCATATCCAACAGCAAAAATGCACCTTTGAATAGGCTTCTATGCCTCCCTCCCAACGCCAATCGGCTAACAGCAAGCCAGACATGTACAAAAAAAGCCGCCAATCCAACTCTGTCAACATCTGTCTCCTAATCGTGCATAGCTGGAGGAGGATATGTCGCCATGAACAATCCTTCATCACTCCTACTGTACCCATCATGGATTGCAGCTCCAAGTAGCCCCCCAATTCTCTAACCGACCGTCTAAACTCACTTCTATTTGTTTTCGTGGCATCGTTCTCGCCATAACTGGGCTGGTCCGTAAACCAGCCAATGCGAAAGCTGCATTCGCTTCTTCTTTTGTTCCCGCCTGAGTTGGAGGCACATTTTCGCTGTAGTTTTGAAATGGATGACCATGTGGTGCACTGTGCAATCCCACGAGTAACTCGTCCAGGAAGAAGGCGTTGTGTCTTTGGAATGTCTTGGCACTTCGCAAATTTGGCGACAGCGACGTCAAGGGTCCGGACGGCGGGCTCTTTGGTTCCAATGGTTGTGGTTTGCCGTAGAGCAAAGCTGGCCGATTCGTTCCCAGTGGCTGTAAAGGAGGCAGCTTCAGGTCATCTTTCTTGGCCTTATGCCTTGAACTCCCACCTCGCCTTCTGCCAACCTTGGGCGCGGGAATTTCTTCCCCATCCACCTT
The DNA here is from genome assembly GCF_013426205.1 of Metarhizium brunneum. NCBI lineage: Eukaryota > Fungi > Ascomycota > Sordariomycetes > Hypocreales > Clavicipitaceae > Metarhizium > Metarhizium brunneum. The sequence continues at coordinate 3,496,309 of NC_089422.1, read as the reverse complement.
CTTTCTCTTCCTGACTCTAGCATTTTCCTTAACTGAACTCAATATAGAATTAGTACTGCATGGCTCGACAGAAGTGAGTGCCGGAGACGTCGTGGGTTCGGGCACATGGTCAGGCACCTGGCTTGACACCATTGCCTGCGCCTTCTTGCGTGATCTACCGTGGTTGGGGTTGAGTGTCGATGATCGTCTCTGACCCTTCTCCAGTGCCCCTGGAGCCGACTTTCGCGACCCTTTCTGCCTAGCCTTGGTTTCTTTCTGCACCTTGTTTGTCGGAGCATGGGGAAATACTTCAGCTACAATACCCGCTGCTGTGATACCTGCGGGTAGAGAGGCTCGACGGGCTGGCACATTCTCCGGCTGCAAGTTGCCCGTTATTCGGTGCAGCTCACTAAGGACTTTGAATGTCCAGTACGCGCCGGTGACTTTGGTGTCGCGTAAAGCCACCGGGTTGGCGGGCGGTGGCTTCTTTTTCTCTTCCTTTGCGCTGTCCTCAGATGTTCCGCTGGATTCTCGCTTCCTTCTGGGTCTTGCAGGTTCTAGCTCTTGCCAAAGTTTCGGTATCCTGGCCTGCAAATCAGTGACCCAGGCATCACAATCCCACTGTACCCAGTAGTCGATAATATCTCCCCAGATGCTATCAGGAGGCTTAGTAAAGTTTACAAAGACAACTTTGCCGCCTTTGCAGTGAACTGCTTTGGCAAACTCCCTTACCATGACCTTCAGGCCATGGACTCTAAGGCTTGTGCCTAAAATGAGCAGCATGTCTGGATACAAGCTCAAGTCATGGGTGATGATTGGGCTAATTAGGTGTGAGCTAGGATGTTCTTCGCCATAGAGCACAATATCAGGACGTAGTTTGCCAACGCCCAAGGCACGCTTGCCCCTCTCCTGTCGCGCCGCCGTGGCTCCAACGCAGTGAGGGCACTCTGGTTGCTGGCCTGAAAGTGTTTCAGACTCGCGATTGTCATGGTCCCAAGAGCAGACTTTGCCACAAAGAAAACATCTAAGGAGGTCCAGGGATCCGTGCAGAAATACACATTCAACTCCGGAGCGAGGCAACTCCCTTCGAACTTTCGGAATTGCATTGGCCTGGTTATCTGATCGTGGTTCCCTATCGGTAGCAGGGATGTTGTTCTCATCTGATGACGAGGGTTGTGACTGCTCGCTTGAATCTGCAGGAGCATCTGACAGGCTTGAAGTCTCAGATGCCAGTTTATCTGAGGATGCTGACTTGGCCTCTTCGACCATTTTATTTAGTTGCGTCATGTTTGCCGTTGATCGTCGCGAAAATCGCCCACGACTGCCTGGGCCATCTTGTAATCGTGTCGATAGTCCGACTTTCTCCTCTATTTGATCGATATTTTGGGTGTAGCACCTCACCAACTTTCCCCGATCACGCAAGTGGCTGATAAATCGATGCGATGTTGTTGGTTCGGCGTGTCTGATCTTTTGCCGTAAAGATGTTGCAAATGTATAGAAGACAGAAGTTCTTATCGGGTCCGACCAGATATTGGCGTCAAAAAGATCCTTGCCCTTCATATTAGGTAGTGCGCTTCTGCTCCCAGCGGAATTCTGGGATGAAGGAAGTGAATTTGGTGGAGAGTCTGTTTCATCAACCTCAGAGAGCGATGTACTACTCCGTCGCCCGGAGCTCGCCTCTGACGGCGAAACTGTGTCAAATGGGTCAAAGAGAACAGGGGGAGGCGACGAAAGCGGCGATGAGCTCAAGGGAAGGGCTGCATCTGTCAAACGCCTATGAGTATGTGATCGAACCGTGGATGGCGAAATCATGAATTCAGCTGAGGGAGATGATGGAGGCGAACTATTCAAATCTGGCGAAGAGCGAGTTTCCGTCTTTGATTGCGGTGTTCTGAACTTTGTCCCAACCACAATTTGTGTGGCAGCTGTAGCAGCAGTGACAGCACTGTCCTCCAACAGTTCCGGACGATCTGTATGTTGAGGCAAAGATGGTCCATCCTGAAGCGCGTCTTGACAGTCATCTGGGCCAACTTTGACAGTTATCCAGTCAGGCTCGTTTATGGCATCCATCGATGTTTTCCTTCTTTTCGTGGGACGTGCATTATCTGCGGCTTCCTCGTGTTCATCATGGTCATCATGCTCGTCTTGTCGTGCCTGCCGAGAAGCAGCATCAAATTGTGCCTGGATCAGAGAGTATAACCCATTCTCTGATCGAAAGTCCTGTGCCAGTTAGCTACAACAGCCCGAAAAGTTCAGAAACGCGGTCGAGACGGTAGAGGAAGTTTCCGTACAGGAATACCAGAGTTGGTACTGATACCAGCACCAGTCACAACTACCACTTTCCGCGCTTTCAACAAAGCATTCGCAACATCTCCTAGGTGCTCCTCAGTTCCCGGTTTCACGTGCTGCGTTGGCATTTTTTACGAAGTTGAAGCACTTCTCCCCAGTGTGTTCTCCTTGAAGCACGACAAACGTGCGACCAGATAGCTTCTTAGAGAGACTGGAGCGCGATTCTAGGTCGCCTCTTGCCTGGGCAGAATTTCTGCGTATAATGCGCCAACCTAAACCGGAGCGCAAGATACCTCGTTAGGAACACTGGCTCGGGCTGGCATCGTGCGATTTGGGGGGACGATAGACGCGTTGTTGGGGGGAAAATCGAATCCGGTAATTGGAGGTAGCAACTGAGAGGTGTGGAGAGATTTGGACCTGAATCTGCAGTGGTTAAGAAGTGAAGTGAAGTGAATCAAGCGCGCCAGGTGTTCAAGCTGTATACCAAGTCTATCGGAGACGCGGTAGATGGGCAGCTGTCTAAGCCACGATGAACATAGGTATCCAAAAAGAAGAAGAAATCTAAACAGATATAAGATGTTCAATCAGACAAAATGAATAAGCCACCAAAATGCAAGTGCTCCGGCAGAGCATCGCAAATGCGTTGATTGAAGCCAAATCAAAGTTGACGCGCTTCCATGATGGGCTGTTATTGACGTCCATGGCGCGGTGGTTCCTTCCCTTCCCTGTTAATCAGTCCATGTATGGAGTACCAACCTTCTTTATCCGCCCGTCCCTGTCCCACTCCTACCCAGTCCATTGATTCGTTGAGGCTTGGTCTTTTAGCGGGTCTTCCCGAACGCTAGGCTACTGTGAGATGGACAAACAACACACCGCCCTGTGGCATTAATGGAGGAAGGTAGCTGCAACTTTGTACGGCTCCCTTCCACGATAGAACAATCACAGCAGGCTCACTGGCGGCAATCGTCCGTTGCGCCGACAGAACCGAGTTCGAAATTTTACCTGTCGGTGATTATAGCTACTTGGTGCTGTTTTGGGACAACCCAACGCTTCGCGAAAGCTCACTCTAGAAGCACTAAACCCGCGTAAAGAGGTTACTACCAGCAGACAGATCCGGGTTTAATGCCTGTTACCTCGGCCCGATTATGCGATATTTAACATGCCTCAAAAAAGCAAATGGGGAAGAAACCAAGGCATAGATCTCTCAGTTCAAGTTTTTGATGGTGCATTATAAGCACAAACGGTGGCCTGCTTCTACAAAATGGACTAAAGCACGATAACGCTGTTTATGGCTTAACGGTAAGTAGTTCTGTGCAGATTCTGTAATTCCACTAATAAATTTAACAAAAAATAAGCTCTCTAATTTGGTCTAGTTTTCTAATGTCAAAGGGCAAAATCTATCCCTACAGTCTGCTTTGGACAAAGTAGGGGATGTTCTGTGCCTCATACAAATCTTTGTGTGCGGCCTTGATCATATCGGCAGCCTGCAATGTGCATTAGCCTCAGCGACTATCTCGTAGTGTATCTGGGGAATTGGACGGTGTGAACATACTCTCTCGCCGATCATGTAGACCGAATTCTGGATGCGGCAATCAGGAATAACGGGAATCACGGAGGCATCAGCGATGCGCAGGTTCTTGACGCCATGTACGCGGAGCTCGGGGTCGACTACACCCTGGTGGATGCTCTTTGACAGACGGGCAGTTCCGCAGGGATCTATACAAGAGACCTTGTTAGCAGTTGGTACATCGATAAATTCACTAGAAGCACACTTACGGAACCCAGTCTGACTCCTGTCCAAGACGGCTCTCTTCATCTCCTCATCAGAATGAAGAGGCATCTTCCATGGATACTCTGAGACAACAATGTCCTTGAACCCTTCTCCCGTGGTCAAGAGATCATAAGTCCAGCGCACGCCCTCGCGCATAGCCAGGATATCCAGGTCATTAGCGAAGAAGTTGAGATTGATGTTCGGCTGGACAAGGGCGCTCGGGCTGTTCAAGGTGACCTCACCCTCGGAAAGCGGGCGCAAAAGGTCAACAATGACAGTCATGTAGCTGCCCTCCTCTGGGACGGGGTAATGCCACTGAAAGGCAGTGCTAAACATGCCAACAAAGTCGAGCTCGAAGTGAGGCTGCCCAGCAGGCCCAAAGGGGTCGAGGCCTCCGTTGGCAGCCTTTGCCTCGCGGTAGCTTTCGTGCTTGTTTAGCCGCTCATCAATACGAGGGAAGCCAACGAGTTCCAGCAGCCCAGAGCCGATAGGGCCGGTCTTGTCACGCTTATAAGAAGCCACGGCCTGGTCATTAAGAGGTCCCTTTCGGAGAATATAATCATCGAGCCCATAGCCATCTTTGATCTTAAGGACAAACGGAACAATAGGGTGGTCGAGAAGGTGCTGGCCGACATGAGGGGAGTTGACCTTGGTAGTGATGCCATGGCGAGACAGCTCGGCCGATGGACCAACTCCACTAAGCATAAGAAGCTTTGGGGTTTCAAACACTCCCTGGGATAGAATGACTTCCCGGCTGGCGTAGACACTTATCTCAGTGGCTGCGGCTTCGCTGACGATGGTCACTCCGACACAGGTGTTTGTTGACGGGTCGACGATGAGCTCCTTGGAGCGAACCCCATAGACAATGGTGACGTTGGGCTTGTTTTTGAGATACAAGAAACTTCCTTGGCGCTGGCCGTCGTAAATGGTGTCACAGCAGTGAGTAAGGCCCCGCATCTCACCCTCATAAATGTCTTCGGTAAGGCGCTCCCCCTTGGAGACCCAGGCTGTGGTGAGGGCATCGCGGAAAGGCTGCATCTCCGGGACCAGATCGGCATGGGCAATATTAATGGGGCCGCCGGTGCCAATCTTCTTTAGTTCAGCCGGATACAGCTTCTCGTCATCGTGGTACGTGGCACACTTGCGCAGGTAATCTACGCAGTTGTCCCAGTTCCACCCCTGGCCACCAAACTCCTGCCAGTCGTCAAACGTTGCGCGAGACCCGGGGATCCAAGTGAAATAGTTAGCGCAGGAGCTTCCACCAAGCACCTTGCCACGGGTGTTGGGCTTTTCGATTCGCTCATAATCATCGCGTTTGATCATGGTTGACTTGTAAGCCCAGTCGTGTTTGCTCCCTCGGAGTCCAAAGGCCTGTGAGGGAGTGGTGATGGCTTCAAGTTGATCGGGGTTGGGAGCGCCGGCTTCTACAACGAGGACGCGGACCTTTGGGTTTTCGGCGAGACGGCCGGCTACCGCATTACCAGCAGTGCCGCCGCCGACGACGATGAAATCGTATTCGTTGCCATTGGAAACTGTTGCCATGGTCTTTCGTTTCAAATCGATGTGAATATGAAATAAGGGTGGTTATGCTGACTGATGTCCAAGTTGTTGGGCCGATGATGAAGTGCGAGGATGTAATTGCTGGGCATTTTAAACGAAAACAGCACCCCATGATGATATATTTATACTTCTTTTCCCCTAATAATGATTTGATATAAAGACTTTCCAAAGGATACCGAAGTCTGGCGACAGGGTCGGGCCATCCGGGCCTCTCCATGTTGAAGTGGGCATGATGCTGTCATAGCGATTCCGTTGTTGGCCGCCTCGGTGCTTGTTGGCCTGCATCAAGAGCCAAATCCAGTAATAGTAAACAGGATCTACCCGCAAGGCTCCAATGAAGGCATTCGGAGTTGACAGGAGAAGCATTTGCCCCAGTGTCCCACCGTCGTGTCAAAACACCCAGCCTGCATTGTGGTTCCTCATCAAACGTAGACTTGCCCTTCGGCGTCTCGGGCTTGAAAAGTGGAATCCGTCCTCTTCAATGATTGGTGGGAATGGGAGCGCGGACTACTCTCGGCGTCTTGATCCAGCAATGGCGGAAGGATCGGGAAGGCTCCTATTGGCCAATTCATCATGGACGGCCAGGACTCGGCATCTTGAAAACAACATGGACGCGATGAGATTTCCTACAACGGTGCCATTACGAGGCTTCACACTTGTCCCGGGATGGTTTCGGCATTTCAAGTCCAAATCTCAACTGATCTGTGGGGCCGAATAATTTCTAAGAGGCCGATGAAGAAGTGTGAAAACAAATAAAATATTTTTCATAAAAACAAAAAAAGAAAGAAGCGCAATGCATATGAAAGGTGGATCTTGGCCATGGCGATAGGAGTAGTATAAGACTTGCCTATAATCCGTATAACATGGACTGAAGCTTCGAATATTGGTCAAGAACCTGGCATCAATCATCTGTTCTCCTGGATTTCCTCACACTTCAGGCTAACCTGCTGCAGCTCACAAGCTACAAACCAATATTCGCAATCATGTCTAAGCCGGTGTTTACACTCGCCGAAGGTACGCCTTCACTGTATACTCGCGGATTGAACATTTCTCACAAATTCGTCAAGGACAACCCCTTTCGGACCCTTCGGTCAGCACAACATTACCTCTATTTGGTGGTGGAAGCCTGACGACCTTGGGTGACACGCTTCTCCTCGAAACGTTGGCGCACTTTAACCGAGAAAGAATCCCAGAGCGGTTCGTACATCTCTTGGAAACTAATAACACAACCTGCCGATATTGTCTTGACAGTCGACACTGGCTAACTTGTCGTAGAGTGGTTCATGCCAAGGCAACCGGCGCATGGGGAGAGTTTGAAGTAACCAACAAGGACATTTCCTCCTTGACCACGGCCAAGTTTCTCAGCAGTCCCGGCAAGAAGACCCAAGTTCTCTTCCGCCTGAGCACAGTGGGCGGTGAAAAGGGAAGCGCCGATACGGTTCGTGATGTTCGAGGCTTTGCTGTCAAGTTCTTCACGGAACAAGGCAACTTTGACATTGTTGGCAATGACATTGTACGCACCCTCCTTTCCCCCCGTCTACGCCGGGTTCCGTCTGTGATTAATCCATCGGCAGCCCGTGTTCTTCGTCCGCGACCCCGTACGATTTCCCTCACTCAATAGAAGCCACAAGAAACATCCTGCGACGAACAGACCAGACTGGACCATGGTAAGTACCAACATGAAGCCATGTGCTCTCCTGCCTTGTGTACGTCAAGCTGATGCTGCATGTAGTTTTGGGACTTTCACGTCAATCAGCCAGAGAGCGCCCATACCCTGATGCATCTCTTCAGCACTCGCGGAATACCCGACTCGATCCGGCGAGTAAACGGCTTCGGCGTCCATACATTCAAGCTCGTCGACAACGAGGGCAACTTCAAATATTGCAAGTTCCATTTCCGCCCGGCCCAAGGCATCGGCCACCTGTCCGACCAAGAAGCAGAGAGCATGGCCGGCGTCGATCCCGACTTTCACACAAAGGATCTCTGGGACGCCATTGCCCGCGGCAACTTCCCCGTCTGGAAGCTGTACATTCAACTCATGGAGCCCCGTGACGCCGAAAAGCACGGCCGCATAGTGTTCGACATCACCAAAGTCTGGCCGCACAAGGAATTCCCCCTGATCGAAGTCGGCCAGATGACGCTCACCCAAAACGTGCGACCCCGACAACCCAAGACGATAGTTGACGAGCTTGACTAACACTGCCACAGCCAAGGAACTTCTTCGCCGAGATCGAGCAAGCCGCCTTCTCGCCGTCCAACCTCGTCCCTGGCATCGCCGCATCCCCAGACCCAAGTAAGCAAGCGCCTCCCAAAACAAACACAAGTCGCTCATGACTTTCGAATCGCAGTGCTGCAGGCTCGCATGTTTGCCTACCCCGACGCCCAGCGGTACCGCCTCGGCGTCAACTACGCACAACTACCCCCGAATCGACCGACTGCCCCCGTCTACGCGCCATACGAGCGGGACGGAGTAACCACGAGCTCAAACTACGGAGGGGATGCGAATTATGTCCGCGGCACTCTCGGCCCGGGCGTGGCCTCGCGCTCTGCCACCACGCAGATCAGACACCTCGAGCGAGTTCACCCGGCTGCCACCCTGGGACTGAACGAGCTCGCCGTGACAGAGGAGGACTTTGAGCAGCCCAGAGTCCTGTGGCAGAAGGTCTTTGACGAGGCGGAGAAGGCGCGCTGGATATCCGCCGTCAGCGAGACGTTGGAGGGTGTTCCTCCTCCTCTTCGAGAAGCAGTGCGGTCGCTGTTTAGTCGGGTCGATGCGCAGATTGGGCAGCTGCTGTCTGCCGAGGACAAGGAGGCCTCGCATCTGTAGTATTTATTGGCCAAGAATAAGCCCAAGCGGCACTGTATATAGCGCTAATAGACTATCCCGCTTCATAAGATTCTAGCATAGGGGGAACATGGATGTAGATGCCGAATGGAGGGGAGAGATTCGTGTTTCAACTAAATGTAGCCAACATTCGGAAAACGTACAAACACCGTCACGGCATAGATTTCGTCTACCATGATTCAGTGTATTATATCATGTATTATATCAACTCTAAACGCCAGTAGGCATCTCCATGCCATGCCCTAACCAGCAAACCCCGGGCTTCAGCCCGTGGCACTCTATTTCTCAGACAATGACAAAAATTAGGGGCCCATCCCGTTAAACTCGGCTAGTCCATATTCACCAACACGTCCATAAACTTATTAAAGTCGTTGGGCACGCCAAGGCCCGTAATCGCATCATACCCCTCGGTGGCAGGCCAGCCACCGGGCTCCTTTCCCCCAGAGAACTTGCACGAGAAGCTCTGTCCGGCCGTGATGTCCTGCAGGACCTCACGAACCTCGTCCGAGTACAGCCTCTCGTTCAACCAGCCCAAGACGGGCTTCCCCTGACGAACGCGCGCGTCATTCACCAGGGCAATCATGCCAGCGAGGACGGGGGTACTCGCGCTGGTCCCATCAAGCATAAAGGGGGACCCGTTGATGACGGTCTGGAACCGGGTGCCGATGGCGGAAATGTCCGGCACGGCACGCATGCTCGAGTTATAGTAGCCCTCCAGGTGACCGTCAAGTGCGTCGACGTACTCGCTCACAGCGGCGTCCTGCCAATCCGGGCGCTCAAAGTAGGCTGAGAAGCCGCCGGAGCTGAAGACGGATCCGTTTGGCGGCTCCTGGCCGTTATTAACGGCGCCGACAGACGTGACCCAGGGGCACGAGGCCGGGAAGGTCGAGATGGTCATGTCCTTGTTGCTCCCGTCGTTGCTGCGGCAGGTCGCATTTCGGCCGCCCTTGGCGCCGCCGTCGCCGGAGCCGCTGAGGACGGACACGCCGCGGCTGGTAAGCATGCCAATCTCGTTGCAGACGCGGATGGCGTAGGCCTTGGGCACGGAGAGCTCGTCGTCTGCGTACGAGATGGATAGCACGTGGGGGAGCTCCTCGTTCTTCTTAGAGGAGAGGTGGTGGAAGAAGTCGAGGTAGGGTTCGTTGTCGTCCAGCTCGCCGGTAAGAGGCTCGCCGTTGTCGCCAATCTTGGCACCGCGGCCGCCGGTGGAATAGTAGACAACGTTTGTGGGGTAGCCAACGGCCATGCCGAACTGGATGTCCAGGTTGGCCTCGGATCCGGCGGTGCCCAGGTCCTGTTGGTTCTCGCCGCCGTTGATGAGCTCCACGGTGAAGTTGTAGCCGGCCTTGACGAGGTCGGGCCGCGAGTGTTCAAAGCTCCGCCTCGTGTCGTCGTAGTTGGCCCATTGCTCCAAGAAACCGGCGATGCCGAATCGAATGCACGACTTGCCGTCGGGGGTCGTGTAGTTGATTCCGTACAGCTTGTTGATGCAGTCGGGAGTCGTGGCGGGCGAGCAGGCGACATCACGGCGGTGCAGGCCCGCGTCCTCGGCCAGCGGCGGTGCAACGGATACCTCGTGCTCGGGCGTCATAAAGTTGGCAATGGGATGAATGAAATCTATGGCTGTGTCAAGGGAGTCGGGGATGTTGTACTCGGGGGCGCGAAGAATGGGCTTCTTGCCGTCGTACGAGTACCGGCGAAGCTGCATATCAAGCAGCTTATTTGCTTCGCCAACAGTCGTCGCAACGCGGATCCAGTCCGTGTCAACCTTGGCCTCGGAGACGCCATTGCTCGATAGCCACTCCATGACATGGTCTACATCGTCTTGTGCAGGCGTTCTGAGAGACCGCGTGTCGCCCATGCCCAGCAAGCCGTTGGCGAGGATCTTGGATGCCAGCCCGTGCATCTCGGGCTGCCTCAGCGCAATTGAGAACCGCATTGGCGTCGAGGGATCGGGTATCTCGTCAAGCATCTGCCATCCGTCGGGAATCGTCGTGGCCTTTTCGAGACATATGGCACCGGCACCGAGACGGGCAAAGGCGCACGCCGTCATCAACAGAGTCAGCGCCATGGTGAGGTGACGGTTGCTGATGATGTCTGGTGTGTGATGTAGATCAGGCGCGATGTTATATTATACCGCGGGATGCCAGTGTAAGCGTAATGGTAGGAACATTGAAGTCGGTAGGCAAATATATGATGCCACCACGGACCGGTCACTGCAGCCTGCAATCTCCATGGAAGCTCGTGAAACCTGAGCGCGGGAGACAATAACAATACATACCAGACTACTTCTGGCAAACACATGTACTAGTATTCCTTGAATTTGGAAGGAGCCAATGGGCAGGCCGTTGCCCCTGATGTGAATGCAATGTCTTGCATTTTTCCAAGACATACGTGGACCAGAATGGCCGTGCGCGGGTTTGTCAAGGCCATCGAGCCCCTTTTCGCCCTGAACTACTGGAATGTCAGGCCAGTTGAACAGTGAGCCGTGTAACTAGGCAAAAGTTTGCATCAGATCGACACGGGTGCCGCAACAGACAATGGGGTGAAGGAACGGTCAAGGTGCCGTGTTTCTCGAGCCATTCACCGTTGGTCCGGGACCATGACGTTGTTGACGGCTTCAACTCGCGACGCGCCAGTTTTCCCGACGCCAGATCCGCCAACGATCGCCTAGGCCCTCAAGTGCTAGTACTAGTAGTACTAATATCAATAATTAAAGGAGCGGCTGTTTGGACCTCCAAGTGACCTCATCTTCCGTGTGGATTGTGGCTGGCTGCTCCGGCGCGAATCGGTAATTCCACAACGCTCATGGCGCGGCTCGATGCTTCACGGCTGCGAGGCACAAAAACAGCGCGAGTGCAAGGACGCACTAGTACATCAGTTTGCTCGTGACGGGCGCCCACAACAGATGGTTGTGCCGAAGCATCGGGGACACCAAGCGGAATGCCTCCCACTAGTTCGCAGAAATGGTGACATCTGGGCACCCTTTGGTGCACCCAGCGTCTTGGCAGGGGGAAACAGCTGCAGCGTAAAGGGACAATGGTGTATCCCGTGCCAAGTCGATTAGTTGATCGACATGTTGGCGGTTGTGCTCCCATCCAGCGTTGTGTTCTTGTCCGGCCCATGACGGAATACTTGACAGACAGAATCAAGGATGGACACTGTCTTTTTGAGAATCGCGCCCATTGACTGCTCGCCCTCTGAAAAGACCAGACAACTTGGGGCTGCGGCTGACCTGCTCACTTCCAAAGAGGCGTCAATATGTCGGGTTGGCAGGGACAACCCCATGAATATGCATATGCATACCTTGACTCTACATCCCAAGCTTCAAACGTTACCAGACTGATACAATCTTCCTCGTCTCTGTTGGACCAAGGCCAATACAGGCCGCCAACTCCATTTGATGGCTTTCCATGCCGGGGCCAAGGTAATTTCCGGCCCCGTGTCCTCCATACAACATGACCGAATCCAGTAAACCCTCGCATTCAAAGGCAACTGCTGCCGCCAGACTTGTAGTTGACTACATTGAATATTTCAAGAGGACGCCACTTGCTGGCGGGGAGAGGGCGACTGGTCCTCTTTATTCAATCGCCCGGCACTGGGCGAGTCATTTAGCACAAGGTCCATGTGCCTGGTCAGGGTTGGGAATCGGGCACGGCGCTGGAACCTCACCTGGTCCCGGGCTGATCCAGGGACCACCAGTGCTTAGTCCTAGGGGATGGGACGAACTGAAGGTGTTTGCGGCTGGACGAGGAGGTGACTTGTGGTGCTGAACTCGGTGCATCGTTGGTTCAATACTGTGTGGATCAGTAGTACCAATTGATGGTTGTACGGAGTACTTGTATTGTATCCTCCAGGTGCAAAATCAGCATCCTATGCCCTGGTAACTGAGACGTCCATGTACATACACTTGCATGTAGTTGGGCGCCACAAAGCGCTGACTCTCTGGCTGGGATGAAGGGCTGACCAGTTGACCTTTTTGCTGTGATCATCACAGTGGGCAAAGGATCAGAAGAAAACATTCGATCTGGTAGTTCTGCCTTTATTAGCCATTGATGGCCTTACACGCGGGTCAAGTTGCCTCCCTGCAACAAGTCTGGTTGTCGGGCAGTTACACCGCGGTCCTTGGAAGAGTCATCTGAAACACCCGCGACATCCATTTCGCCTTGAAGGGTACACATGTGCTTTCTTGCATACGTCCGGTATGTATTTGTCCCCCCACAGCCCTGCGTAAGCGCACCAGACACTGTGGACGAACAGGGCTATCCGAGAGACACGAAGCAACCCGCCATTTCCGTCTGATGGGTGAATGTGGATGTGAATGCAATCCTTAGTCCTCAAAAGGATGTCCCGTGTGCCTATTCGAGAGCAGCAGCGTAGTAGTTCGTTCCGGGGTTATGGCCGTGATTCCGGGTTTACAACGCTCCTAGCCCCGGCTCACCGCCGCAACATGTAAATCCCTCTTCACGTTCGTCTCCATTGCCGGTAACAAGTTATACCAGATATCCCACACTTCTCCCATCATCAGCCCGCTCGAGTTCCACCGAGGCCTCGCCACCATCTCCGGTTATGGCATGGCTTCATGGGTTGGCCGCTGTCCTATCGAATCTCAAACTTTACTCGCGATCCTCTCGTCGTAAGCTTTGGCCCTAGCCACGGCAGGCGGGGCACTAAAATGCCGACTTCCAGCTCCCAGGCCCGAGGAGCCGAAAGAAATACAAGTTGACCTCTCCAGTTCTCAACTGTAGAATCCTGTGGATCGGGTGTGGGATACTGGTACCACGACGTGCATGTCAACTCCGTGACCGAGGCATGCCAGCGCCGATCCCATGACTAGTTCATCTTGGACATCTGGACCCAGATATCCAATGAGGGCTCCCCGGGGCAAAATCTACAAGCATCATGATACTGTGACGGTGACTTGTGGCGTCGTTTCTTGCTTTCCTCATGAGACCCAGTGGAGTATGTTGTCGGATACAAAGAATCCTATTTGATGAAGGGCAAGTTGCGTCGATGAAACTAGTTCTACATGCTGCAAACATAATCTTTCATCCTGTGCGAAACCCGGCCCGTCGGCATTTCTGCTGTGCTGTGCTGTCCCCCCAAGACGCAACATATATACGCGAGCCCGTCCTTTCTGGTCGAGTTTTGCTGCTTCTTCTCTCTAGTCCCCCCAGACTACACCAGACCCTTTGTCCCTGGCTAGCAGAAACAAAAACGTCATGACGGGCATCAATCATTTGAACGTATACTCCGGGCCAGACTCTGTGAGAAAATACTTTGATCCAGAATGCCAACCACCACTGCCGCTGGTCGAGATCCCAGAATGCCTCAACCCCTACAGGGCCGATGGCGTGCGCATCTACGCCAAGATGATGTCGATGCATCCGGCAACCAATGTCAAGGTCATGCCAGGTGCGTTTGTCTTGACCTTGTTGCCACCGTACATCACATCCTGTCCAAGGACTAAATCTGTAGACCAGCCATGAATCTGCTGGAAAAGTGCATTGACAAGGGGAAAACCACTACCGTGGTGGAGAGCTCGTCCGGATCAACCGTCATTTCCATGGCAATGGTCGCCCGAGCCTTTCACGGCATCAACGACGTGCATGCGTTCCTGAGCAACAAGACGAGCGAGACCAAGCTGCGCCTGATGCAGTTCTTCGGCCTCAACGTGTAGGGATCATGATGCCGGTTCCCCTCTGTCGCAATTAATTCTAATGGCGTCGCATAGAACTCTCTTTGGCGGCCCGGCTCAACCAACGCCCGTCGATGAGCGAGGAGGTATTCGTGCGGCTTCCCGCAAGGCCGCCGAGTCGGAATCTGTGTGCAGTCCCAACCAGTACCAGAACGATGACGTGAGTTTCGCCGCTCCTGATGGGTGTGACGAGAATCTAACAACTCGCAAACAGAACTGGAAAGCCCATGTCCGCTGGACCGGACCGCAGATCCATAAACAGTTGCCCAATATCAATGTTATTGCGGCTTCTATGGGCACATCCGGTACGACAATTCCGTACTTTTCATGTGTATGCTGAGTGGTTCGACCGACTGTTTATACTGACCAAGACGGACCAGGCACCATGACTGGTCTCGGCACTTACTTCAAGCAAGCCAAACCGTCGGTTTACCGAGTTGCGTAAGTCCTGTCCCCCGGCTCCTCCGTTGTCCTGGCCATACTGACGGCCACCCCCCCCCCCCATGCAGCGTCTGTACGAATGCCGGGGAACGAGTCCCTGGGCCCCGGGAGTACTCTCTCATGAACGAAGTCAAGTTCCCCTACAGGGCCGCCGTCGACGCCCTGGAGGAAGTCGGGGCAAAAGAGTCGTACAGCCTCTCCTTAGATCTCACCAGACAGGGCATCGTGTGCGGGCCGTCTTCCGGCTTCACCCTGCAGGGCCTGTTTCAGCGTCTGGAGAAGAAGAAGCAAGATGGAAGTCTGTCGCAACTGGCCGGCTCCGACGGCGAAATCAACTGCGTCTTCATCTGCTCGGACCTGCCCTACCAGTACCTGAACGAGTACTTTCAGAATCTCGGGCCCGAAAAGTTTAGCCCCCTGAAGAACGAGGTATACAGATATATCCATCCGCGTGTGATTGTGCTCGTCCAAACCCCCTCGGTGAACTGACTGGCAAAACGCAGAGACTTCGAAACGTCGATCTCTACCGATACGACGACGCGTGGGAGAGAGGCGCGCTCGACGCCTTGGCCGACTTCTTCGCCATCCAGCCCACGGCAAGCAACTGTACTGTGCTCTCGCTTGCGGCCGGCGGCCCGCGGGAGCTGGGGAAGCATCTCGCCGCCAGGCCGAATACCCAGGTCCTCGACTTTCGCCGCGCCGCCGATTTCGACGCCTTCCACCTGCCCAACTCGGTCAACGTTCCTCTCGAGACTCTCAGGGACGGGGCGGCTCGCGGCAGTCCCTTTGCCCACCCGGTGGACGACGGCACCATGCTGGAAGAACTGTGGCTCGAGCTTGAGGCTATCTTCACTGCACGGGACAAGGACGGGAAGAGGAACCCGGGCGCCGAGGCCCTGATGGGCATTTTGAGGAACAAGAAGGTCCTGACCATCTGCTACGATGGTGATAGTGCTAGGGTTGCAAACAGCGTGCTTCGCCACAGGGGCATTCGGGCGGACAGCATTTCGGGAGGGATCGCGGCCCTGTCAAAGGTCCAGCTTCCCAATGCCGGTGCCGCCCAGCAAGCAAGTCATGTTGTCTCTGTTGAAGCCTAAATGCGGGCATGGGGTCCATCATCGCCCTGCAGTATCGATGAGTTTGTGCTTGATGGATCCCAGGAATGGGTGCCGATGGCCGTATTCCAAGGTTTCTTTGGACATTTATTCTGATTCTTGGTTCATTATTCGACCTCGGTCGATGGGGGTTTTGTCCAGAAGAGCAGTAGGCTTCTGGGACATCGTTCAACCTTTTTTTTTTGCTCCTTCCTACAGCTACTCATCACGAAACCTTCATTCACGGGTGCAAACTAGATCGAGACGAGCGGTGAAGGCGTGTTTCCGAAGCTCTGGGACGAGCAATGGGCGTCTTGCAGGGTCGTTGGCCGGGCGAAACCAAACAAAACGTTTCCTTCTCGTCGTTCTTTCTGACTCTATCGTCCGTATGCTAACGGGACGTGGATTAGATTATGGACATGAGCGCCTTTTGCTTTACTCATTTAGTAAGAAGCGCGTTGGCATTTGGCGACCCGCTGCTGGGTCTGGTCTTGACTTAACAAGCTTGGCATTTCGAGATGAACTGTCTCTTCAAGCCTTTTCCGCCCACGAAGCAATAGTCTTGTCAACCCCTGATGTTTAGAAGTGCGCAGGATTTATGTTGTGAGATCGCCCTGGCTTGAGGCTCTCGTGTACTGACGTGCTGACTTGGACATGTGTGTTGGCCTGTTTCGTGAATCCTCTTGCTCATGCCTTGCCAACACGTCGTGCGACGAGCACTTTGGACCAAACTCGTCTTGAAATAGTTGATCACTAGTGGTGCAAGCCCTCCCAGCCATGATATCCGCAGCTCATCCAATACTATTGTTATTTTTCGTCCAAACCACGTAACTCGCTGACCTTGTTTGCCCGCACACGAGCCCATCTCATAAGCCCTAGAGAGACAGGATGGTTGCGGCGAAATTTCAGCTTGATCCCAAGACCCGACTAAGCAGAACGCTAGCCAAACCATTGAGAAAGCGCAATTTGTGTCTTGCATCCAATCCCCAGCACCGCGGGAAGCCAACAGCCACCATACGCCATTTCACTTCTCATCAAATGCCCCTGTGACTAGTATGGTGGCTTGCCGCCATGTCCGCAGACTACAGGAAAGCCACAGCCCGTGTGGCAGCCACTGGCCAGATTCGGCACTCCGGTGCTCATTGAAGGCCTCGTGGCCGTCGTAGTGGTCCCGTCAAGGCAATGCAGCCCGGCAGCTTTATCCCAGCCTGTCTGTTGTTGGTGCTCGCCTCGTCGTTTGCTTGGGTCAGTGTGTGAGAAGCATGACTTGAAATTCAGTTATCCTGATGATGAATGTTGCAGAAAATCTCACTGATACACGGTGCCAAGGGACGATTTCGCTGAGAGTACTACTCCGGACGGACATCTTTGTCCTGAGGGTCGTGAGAACTAACATTGAAGTCTTCTCCACTGTGACCCATCACGATGCTGACGACGACGAGGCACGGCCATGCCACTCGCATAGTGGGGAGTCCGTCGCCCTGACGAGCCTTGTAATGGCCAGTCGTGTAAAGTGCGCATCTGCCCGTTGAGTGCTCTGTACTCTGCAGACTATCGCGCCTCGAGGCGTCGGTGTGTCGTCCGACCTCCCGCAACAAGGCCTCGTCAGCTTCCTTTGCCACCACGATGACCCCTTTTACCCGACAACGTGGTTCCAATCCACCTTCACTCTGTAGTGAAACACCAAAAACGCCAATTCCATAAATGAGTTCGAGACCCGATAGCCGGTGGCATCGAGTGGCGCTTGCCCACTATCGGTCTTGGTGAGCCTGGAACTAGCGACGGATGGCACGCAAGGCCCTTTCATCTCGTTCTTTTTTCTTTTGTACCCTTTGTTCCACTACCGGCCCAACAGCCACATGGATAAGCAGCTGTGGGCGGCACTACCGAGGATGGATGACTGTGATACCGAGACTGTCGTCGCAAAAACCCAGCCGTGGCTGGAACAAAGTCTCGCAAGACGTCGTCGAGACTCGACGCACTCGCTCACTCGGCTCGACGTGACGACTGGCTGCCCATGCTTATGTAGCATCAGCATCGTATTTGAGCTCCATTGATCAGAGCGAGGACTGCCTACCTTGGTCCATGTGTACGGAGTAGCTGCAGGTCTTGCAGGGTTGGGTTGTGTTGGCAAACAAGCTCTTCCTGAGCTTTTGTCCGTTATCACAACCCTGGTCCGATTGACACAATTCATCAAAGGGACACAACACCCATCTGATGGGCCAGGGCTAGATGGTGGGGTGACAAGGCGCATCGTGTGCATTGTGTGATGCACCAACAAGCACGAAAGAGAACAAGAGACAGGGAACAGGGCTGTGCGTCCTTCGGTGGGATGGGGATCGTAGCTGGGCGTTGCGGAGCGCCTCCACCGGGTAGTTGGGCCTGCG
The DNA here is from genome assembly GCF_013426205.1 of Metarhizium brunneum. Classification (NCBI taxonomy): domain Eukaryota; kingdom Fungi; phylum Ascomycota; class Sordariomycetes; order Hypocreales; family Clavicipitaceae; genus Metarhizium; species Metarhizium brunneum. Next base: position 3,478,245 of record NC_089422.1, on the reverse strand, counting down.
GTAGGTCGGCATCATCTGATCATTGATATCAAATGGCTGGTTTACTTAACTACGACTTCCGCCGTATCATCAGAGGCAGTCTCGTTGATGTTCGCCTTTTTTTGATACACCCAGGAATTAAAGTGCCGGCGGTGAGGCTTTTTTTATTTATTTACTTATTTACTTATTTGTGTTGGTGGTTGTTTCTTCTTCTTGTTTCATGTTTCATGCTTCCATGGTCTTGTTTCTCTCCCACCCTCTGTTCATGTTGTGTCTCCCGCCTTCTTGTTCGCCCGTCTGGTGAGACAAGCTGCAGAAAGGAGCAAATAACAAGGAACGCCGCATCTCTTTGCCCTGCGCGTCGGTTCTTGAAACCGGTTTTGACCTAATTTGCCTGCCATGCAGTGAGCCGGCGATCCGAACCAAGATTCAACCAACAGGCAGGGTCCTGCCACTCTGTGTCGGAGAATACTCGACTCTCTCACCTTGGTCTCTGCATCGCCACTTGTGTCCTGCTATATCGCAGCCTGACGCGTATATTTGCCTCGGACTCTTTCTGCTTTCTTCTTTGGCCGTTTTATCTTCTTCATCTCTTCATCTCGTTCCTCTTGGGCTGTGCTGCCTCCTCAAGAATCTTTCATCTCTCCATCGCTTGTTGAGAAGAGAAAAAGAAGAAAAGAAGAAAAGACGCCGTTCTAGACCCGGCACTTCTCGTCATGTCCAGATCGTGGAGCAGACGGCATGCACCTGCAGGCCCAGCGGCAATGCCTCCAGCTACACCGCAACCCCAACCCGAACCCCAACTGCACCAGAAGCATCACCACCAGCCGCAACAGCCAGAGCAGCAGCTTCGCCGCATGACATCATTCACACAGCGCCTTCGAGGCCGCAAGCCTGTGTCCCCCACCGCCGCAACCACAACCACACCACAACCAGAGGCTCACGACGCAGCTCCAGCTTCGGGACAGCTTCGCCGGCGACCGGCCTACATCCCCACCCACGCAGCCGCCAGCTTCGCGAGAACCGTGTCACCGCTGTCGACGCCTCGTATCGACGAGCGGGATGAGCTCGCGTGCGACGAGACGTCGTGGTCGCCCAGGATGATGCACTCCACATCCGCTGCAAGGGGGCGCCACGTTCCGTCAACCACCACAACCACAGCCGCGAGCACCAGTCCCTCTGCTGCCTCGCACCGCGCACAGTCCGACGTTGGCGAGCCGCCGCTCGACGACGACGACGACGACTACGCCGCCTTTTTGGCCAAGGCCGAGGCGAATGACCATGCCTTTCGCTCGCGATGGGCCCAGAGGGAGAGGGAGAGGGAGAGGGAGCGCGGGCAGCAGTGGGCGCTGTGCAGTCCCGCCGCCTCGCCGCCGGGCTGCTTCAAGGGCACGGCGCAGAGGGACAGCGCCTATTACTCGGTCGCGTCCGTGTCGCCGAGCAGCATGAGCGGACATGGGAGCGGACCGCAGAAACAGGCGCTTCACGGCCGTCGGTCTGCGCCTGTGCCTCTGCCCGTGTCCACGTCCATGCCCGCGTCCACGTCCACGTCCACGCCCACGTCACCGCGGGCTCTGCATCACAAGCCGAGCAAGACCCTGGGGAGGCGTATTTCCGAATACTTCAAGCCTTCATCAAAGGCCGGCGTGGCTACAGTTGCATGAGTGAATGAATTCAGCGTGGGGAGGGCTGGGATACATAATAATAATACTACCTACCTCGGTATGTAGGTAGTCGTAACGAGGCATGATATCAATGATTGCAAAGCGCGGGCGGTTACAAAGGATTCCGGTAGATACGCATCTTGTTAGAGTAATATATTCCAATGGGGAATAGTCAACATTCCTCTTTACACCAAAGTACGGCCACACAAATCGGGTGCCCAGTGAAACCAGTTTTGTCCAACAATAATTCTCAGAAAGAAAAAAGAGAACCCCGCGGTGACCCCTTCCGTTTTGTTTTCAAGTCCGATATGCCCCGTGGTCCTTGCAATTCAACGAATCATGTCCTGGCCAAATCTCACAAGGCCAACCGTCGATGAACAAGAAATAAAAGGTTCAAACGGTTCGCTTCCCATCTCCACCTTCAACGATATTGCCCCAATACCAAGAGACCCCAAAGAGGTGCTGTGTTGTCAAACCAGACCCTCATCAACTCCACAATGTCCAGGGATGAAATAAAAACAAAACCCGAAATGCAAGATATCCAAACACGACATGTAATGAATATGGCATAAAATAAAGAACAACATGATTAAGAGGTATCCCCGCATAAATGAATGCAAACCCACTTCCATATGCTGGATTTTGTCATAAAACTTCGTTAAATGTGATATATGCTAAATATCGTATCGTCTGCCCCTCCCTTCAGAAGCATTGTTGCCCAAGGGCAACGGCCGTCTGTGGAGTCCATCCGAAAAAAAAAAATGAACCACTCGCGTCATTGAGGATTATATTCCCATGGCGCCGGCTAGTCGATTACGGCCCGGCGGTAACTGGATCTCTTCGTCGTCAGAACTGTCCGCCAGCTCTGCTCCAGCATGATCCAGCATCCGCTCAATATCCTCGTCTCGCAGAGCCTTTCGGGCAGTGCCGTTGCCGAGACCGAGACCGCTGGGCAATGACAGTGTGGTTCTGTGTCGGCTCGCTAGACTCGTAGCCTGCCGTTTTGGCGTGGATCTGCTGTGGGCGGCATAATGCTGTTGCTGTGGCGAGTCAAGGTCCATAGGTGAGTGTGGCGGAGGCACGCCGGGTGACTTGTCAAATCCGACCTTCTTGGCTGAAGAGGGAGGCCGGCTTCCCGGCAAACCACGTCGAGGTCCAGACGGAAGAGCATGCCGTTCACCAACGCTCCTCGGAGGGGCGCTTGGCTGTGGACCAGGCGAGCCCGATGGCGAAAAAGTGTGTTTTAAGCTGGCCGAGTTTCCAGGACTACTCATAAACAAAAGCGTCTCAATGGCATCTTGCTCCCTGACGTTCTTATGGTGTGGTGAGTACATGTTGGCATCCAAATGACTGTGCGATCTTCTGATTCCGTTGCTAATGGGCGTGGTCTGCGCAGATGCATTGGCGGATGCTGAATGCGAGTGAGACAGCATAGTGGGTGTATATCGAGGGTTAGAATTCCGTCGTGGGTTCGACCTCGGAGCAGGCATCGAGGAAGATGGCTGGATAGACGCTGGCGGAGCCAAGGTTGGCTTATCAAAGTTCGCAGATGGCGGAGAATTCGATTTGCCCTTATAGTTCATCGATTCGTAGGTGAACTGCGGGTGAGAAGGCGTGACTGTCGAAGGCAAGCGCGGGCTCGCAGACGATCCCTTCCTTCGATGTACAGTGGATGTGCTCGAGGCTGGTGATGTGGCCTGGGAGGCCAGACTTTCAACCTCGTCCAGATTTCTAGCCTGCCATCCGTTGTTCACCTTGACCATAGCGTAGGACAGTCTTGTCCGCAACTCTGCAGAAAGCTGTACCAAATCAGCATCGGCGCTCAGGCAGCAGGACAGCTTTCCCTTCGAACTCATACATACCTCACCTATCGTACTTCCGGCTGTCGAGGCAACGCTGACAGTACTAGTAGTCCGGGAATGTCCTTTTACCGGACTCATGCTTCCTTTACGATCTTTGACCTCGCCGTCAGCCATCCTCTTTCTCGGAAGCCCGGCGGCATCTAGCCCCAGCCTATCTTGCACAGCAGCAATGGCAGATAGTTGGTGCAGCTGGCTATCTTGACTAGATACACCCGTCGTCACTTCCGGGCCAACATTGGCATATCTGTTTTTCAACATGGCGGTTACCTCTGCAACCGGAGGACGTTCCACGCCACTACCCGAATCGCTTCCAGGGGGTGTGGCAACCTGGTCTGTTGCAGAGGACGCGTTGGAAGTCTGCGAATCAGTAATGGACTGGGTTTGGCTCTGGGACGAATTGGTGCCACTGTCGTGCCCTGAAGGCGCCAATTGATCTTGCCCGTGGACAGGCTGGGAAGCTGGGTAAGGATCAATATCCATAGCGCTAACCACCGCCAGGATATTCTTCTGGGCGGTTTGCGAGTTCGTGATCACGGTTGGGGCGAAATTCAAGCAAAGCTATCGAAAGCCGCGCGTGCCTGTCTATATCTTGTGTTTCAACAAGAATCTCGATGTCTCGAGGCGACTATTCGTATTGAGAGGGGTCTCGGGTGTTGTATTGCCGTGGACAATGCAGTACAACGCTTCCAGCTCTATCAAGGACGTTGCCGCGCGTGTTGCAGATGATGACACGGCGGCGAGTCGCGAACAATGGCTGCCGGTCTCTTGTTTCCCTGTGGGAAGCGCGACAAGAGCTTTGATTCGCAGTCACGCGACAGGTCCAGCGAAGAACGGGCGAGTAGCGATCAAATGAGTGTCGGGGGCGATAGACGGATCAAATCGCGGCGTTGCTGGCTCTCGCGAAGGCGAAGGTGACTGCAGCCTTTGGAGTGGAAAGTGGGAGCCTGCGACAAAGCGTGGCCGCCGTACGCCTCCTGTTGAGCACTGAGGCCTGCTGACTCTTCAATGTGGTTACGCGGTCCGGTCGCGACGGATGCGGGAGGACGACGATTCGCTGTGGCGCCGCGTTGGAGGTCCATGCAGTCCCGTGCATGTGGGCGCAGCGCCCGAACAGGACATGAGCGTCTGGAGAAGACGCAATATTGATGCAAGTACCGTTTAGAGGTACATGCATGTGTACGGAGTACTCTGCCCGCACAATCTAAAGCCCAGGCACCTGTACAAAACCCCGTACAAGGCAGGGCTTAGGTTCCCAGGGCTCCTGATGTCCCAGACTCCAATACATCCAAGTACTTTAAGTACTAAGTAGACTTGCCTAGAACTCTGACTGAGATACCCGTTGGCAACCAGACAAGTAATAAGTGACTCGTCCTTGTAGTCGCTGACGGTTACTTGGTATGAACTACTAGTACTTAAGTCTAAGTATAAAGTACTTGGAAGTAGTCTGGTCTTCTGTGCGCCGCCACAAGACCCACTGAAGATGGCTTGTACCATTGATCACTAGGCATTGATCAGATGGCACCAGACTCGCCACCTAAAGTGTCAAGTCAAGTCAACATTGAATCCAGGCTGGATTGATGTCTTGTTCCCGCTGGTGCCCGTACTCGATCGAGTTACAGGGCTCTTGCCGTGAAAACTTGGCATTGAAGGCCACTCTGGATGTCCTTAGATTCAGTAAGCCCTAACTAACGTTTGAAATCCTTTGTGATTCTCAAAACGTGCCTGGTGAATCGTCAGGTGCCTCAATCTGCTCGTGCGTGCATCCTAAATACTGTAAGTACTCCGCAGCCATTCGCTGATGGCGTGCTAGTACTTAAGTACTTAGGGAAGCAAACATTGGAACAGCGACAAAAAAAATTAGAAAAAGCCTGATGGCTGAGAAAGGTTAGTCGCCCAAAACAAAAATCCACAGGCTCGTGTTGGCTCGCTTCCACGCGAGTAATTGGCCAACCTTGAAGGTTCAACGTTATCTTTGGTGCGCTCTTCCGAGTCGTTCGGCCGCAACATTTGCACGCCGGATATGAATTGGTCCATCGGGACAAATGAACATGGATGTGTGCTGCAGAAGATTTTGCACTGCAACCTTGTTGTGTTTCCCGCCGCATCTGCGTGCTTCTGTACCAGGACGGGAGTGGACTTGACGGAGTCCTTGTAACATTGAACCCATTAGCCATGCAGGCCAGTCCCCATGTCCACAGGCTTCCACTCTGCATGGTCGTTCATGTGAGGGAAACATCAAAATCCAACTGATGGCATTGTACGTACATACAAATACTGTGGCCACGCACGGAAAGGTGACCATGTGATCCTTTGGCTACTGGGTATTCGTCTTTCAGGGCATGTCCCAGGCTGGGCGCTCAGACCGGCTTAAATTTATCGAGAAACGCGTGATCACGTGTCTCGAGGTAACGCAGTCTACGCCGGAAGGACATGGGTTCCCTGGCTTGAGGACGGTGTACAGCACAACACAACATTATTTTCTCACCAAAATCATCGACAACAACATCAAGACGCACTTGAGCTCGTCTTCAATGGCGGTGGTCCCACTTGCCAGCCCACCAATTTGGCTCATTGGCGTCCTTCATATTTACCGTATTACCGTATGTATACGTAAAACGTGGCTCTATCTCTCATTGGACCACTAACCACAAGCTGGCTCGTCCCCTCCGTCCTTGTAACCATATGCGCCGCCATCTAGAATGACATCTTCGTTGTCATCAAGATCGTCTTGTACCCTTCGCCAGCCCTTCTTGCGCTCTTCCCGGCTCCTGGCTGCCCCAAAATCCTTGTCCTTGCCCTTCACCTCAAAAACAGGTCTCATAAGTGAGCCCAACAACGGGTTTCCGCTAAAGGCTCCTCCATTTGTACGATTTTGTCCCCCGGTATTCCCAGATGTCTCTCCCAATACCCCTTCATCGGGTTCGCTATCAACGCCGTCATCCGGGGTTACTGGTCTCTCAACCGCAGCCATCTTCCGTACTACTCTGCCTCCGACTAGGTCAATGCTAATGACTTGCCGGCGTTTGTTATAATCGGGTTGGGCGTTCCATTCCATTTCTCTCAATAACTTTTGTTGGCGTTTCAACTCTTTGGCTCGCTCTTCTGGGCTAGCCCACATGCTACCAGTGCCATTCATTGCTCCCGTGACGTCGAAATCTGCGGCTTCATCCCGAACCGTCGTTCGTTTGGCATTTTGCGCTTGGAAGTTGAGTAGCTTGTCGCGGTGTTGTCGAGCCTTGACGGCTGCTTCTGACAGTGAACTACCAGCGCCGGAAGCCGAGTCGTCACGCGTCTGTGTGAATGGCGCCGGTTTTTTCGATACCTCGGCTCGTCTATGAGCCGATGCATTGACTGCCATCTTTTCCCTTCCACGTTCATCCTTGAGCTCTCTCACCATCGCCTGAACCTCGTCTGCGCTCAGCAACGGCGAGCCACAGAATGTGCATGGTCCTAATCCCTCCTTCATGCAAATCACCTTGCCGCAAGACAAGCAATTTGGTGCTGCGCCCTGGAGGGGGTGTCGAGTCGCCACACAGTTGCAAGCCTTTCGTTTTCCATTCTCAAGCGTAGGATTAGTTGTGATTTCCAGAGCTCGAATGGCTGCATCTAGATCCGCAAGGGCAGTAGATTGGCCTGCCATTGGTGTCCCGCCTGCTATTGATACCTTGGTCGTGTTTCCTGATGCTGGCTTCGGTGTCGACGTCCTTGATCCCGGGTTTGACTTGGCCTTGACCTTTGGGGGCCCATCTGATATCAGGTACCCTGCCGAAGAGGCATGTTGTTTAGCTTGAGCTTGGGCCGGTGGTGTAGCTGATCTAGATGCGTGATTGCTGCTCGGTGCACTAGCACGTTGCGGTATGTATTCAAAGTCTAGGTCCTTCTTGTATGCTTTGCTTGATGGTCCGGCATACCCGTCAACCCTTCTGGCCTCTGGTACGTGTATCGCAGGCTTCTTCTTCTTTTGGAAACGCTTTGCCTTGGGCACAGCATCAGCTGAATCCGAGTTTAAAGCTGTATTTTCTGTTTCTAGTGACGGAGCCCGCGCCCCAGAAGGGTCTTTTCGGTGTGAGTTGAATGATGCAATAAAATCTACGGCAAGGGGTGAGTCTCCTAGCAAGTTGTTGAAGTGCGTGGCCACCTCTGCCTTGGAAAGCGTCGAGGCATATTGCAAGACCTGCTGAAGTTCCTCCTCGGGAAGAGGAAGCAGCTGCGAGAGTTGCGAGAGAGACATTGCAGCAAAGTCGTTGGATAGTCGCTGCGTTTTGGTGAGTGTCGAGGTCGATGTTGCAATTTGAACATCTGTTTGTGAGCTAGCTCAATCGAGGAGGCAGCTTGGAATTGCGGATGTCCGTTTTGATTGATGAGTGGCCTACCCTAGGGCTGTGAGTCAGACCGACTTGATTTGGCTCTTTGATTGCTTTGATATTGCTACTGTGGGATGGCAGCACCATTCTCAATTATATTTCATTATTACTTCCTCCCATAACGCATGTGAGTGCTTCTTATCTGCAATCTCAAGCATCCAACCCATAGTTTCTAGAACGGCAAATAAAGTTTGCCTGAAGGTGGAATGGGCTTTTAACAAGCGAATGCTAGAACCTCCTGATGCCTGGAGTGTTGATACGTACGACCGTAAGGCACCAGTGCGCTCCATGCACCTCCAAGCTGTGTTCTCAATGTATACCGATGAGTTCCAGCAACTTAGTCTGATTCTATGCAGGCTCACAAAATCAAGATCAGTGTGATGTCACACGCACGGAACGTTGCTCCCTACGTGTACATCCACGCCCCTTTTCCTCGCTCAACCACAAACCATCCTCTCAGCTGGTCACCTATCGCCTCATCTAAAACCTCTCAGAATTAATTTGTCGGATACAACCGCGGATCCAGCACTTCAATTGCACTTTGTTCATCCTCGCACAAGCTTTCCACTTGACACATGATCGCCTTTCACCCGAAAAACCCCGAGCTATACCCGATTGGGACCAGGCGCACCCTTGTTCCTGTCCCCATGGCTCCGATGGCCACTTTTCCTCACCTCCGACCTATTTTTCCCCCCCGTCGTCCTCGCAACGGAAACCACCTTGGCCACTTTCATCCCCATTGCCTTTCTTTTGCATCTACATAACCTCTCATCGATACCTGATTCAATTCACCATGTTGGCTTCCAGAATCCAGCGCAGGGCTTTCTCTGCCTCTGCCCGCAACGTGAGTCTTGGCCCCCAATTGGCCCGGCCGCAGTGACAACCTTCGTCGTCGGCTAACATGCATTTCGGTAATAGCTCTCCAAGGTTGCCGTCCTCGGTGCTGCCGGTGGCATTGGCCAGCCTCTTTCTCTGCTCCTCAAGCAGAACCCCAAGGTTACTGAGCTTGCCCTGTACGATATCCGCGGCGGACCCGGTATGTTGATCCTTTTGTCGTGAACGAGGCAGCCCGCAAGCAAACTGCGAGCTCCATGCGTCAATTTCCCTGTGCAACCCATCCCCGTTCTTCCCGGCAGTTATGGAAGAGGACTTGCCTAGCTAACGTGACTGCTCGACAGGTGTCGCTGCCGACCTTTCCCATATCAACACCAAGTCTACCGTCAAGGGATATGAGCCCACCGCTGCTGGCCTCGCCGAGTGCGTCAAGGGCTCCGACATCGTCCTCATCCCCGCTGGTGTCCCCCGTAAGCCCGGCATGACCCGTGACGATCTCTTCAACACCAACGCCTCCATTGTCCGCGATCTCGCCAAGGCTGTTGCTGAGTCTGCTCCCAATGCCAAGCTCCTCGTCATTGCGAACCCCGTCAACTCGACCGTTCCTATCTGCGCCGAGGTCTTCAAGGCCCGCGGTGTCTACAACCCCAAGACGCTTTTCGGTGTCACCACTCTGGATGTTGTCCGCGCCAGCCGCTTCGTCTCTGAGATCAAGGGAACTGACCCCAAGGACGAGAACATCACTGTCATTGGCGGTCACTCCGGTGTCACTATCGTCCCTCTCTTCAGCCAGAGCAACCACCCCGACCTGAGCTCCAACGCTGAGCTCGTCAAGCGTGTCCAGTTCGGTGGCGACGAGGTCGTCAAGGCCAAGGATGGCGCTGGTTCTGCCACCCTCTCCATGGCCATGGCTGGTGCTCGCATGGCCGACTCTCTCCTCCGTGCTTCTGCTGGCGAGAAGGGTGTCATTGAGCCCACTTTCGTCGACTCACCCCTCTACAAGGACCAGGGCATTGACTTCTTCTCCAGCAAGGTCGAGCTGGGCCCCGACGGCGTCAAGCAGATCCTGCCCGTTGGCGAGATCGACGCCGCTGAGGAGAAGCTTGTCGAAGCTTGCCTGGGCGACCTCAAGAAGAACATCGAGAAGGGTGTCACTTTCGTTGCTCAGAACCCTGGAAAATAAATGCAGCCCATGAGCTACATGTCTGCTCTTCCACCTCTGCCGGATCTTGATGACATGTAACGGGAAAGTCGCCAATTTCCCATCTGATGCCAAAACGGACTAGTGGGCTGGATTGGGAAGTGTGACAAATGTACAAAAGTGATGAATAGGGGGTATCATGAGAGCGTGACTTGCCATTAATGTCTGTCTGATGCGAGGATTGGTAAAAAAATGGGACAATATTTCTGCATGTTTCGCGACTGCCATAGAATATTTAATTGAGTCCTTGTACCATAGTAAATTGCCTGTCAAAAGCTCAATGTGAAGTTCAGATGGCATGTTAATCGGACGTAAAAAGAGTAGGGGAAAGTGATTTGATAAAATAATTAATCATCATCTACCAAAGTCTATAGTGTCTTGAATATGTTACATGATTTCCCTGCTCCACATCATGACAGCACACCTAGTCCAGTCCATTCCCTCCCCGGTCTATCCATACGCCTCTCTTGTATAAATCCTGTCTAGAGCTCCCCATGACAGTAATACAAAGTATACACACTAAATTCAGCAACACTTTTATCATCCATGCTACTGAGCACGACGCCCGGCTCTCCACTCCTCCAACTTCCTCCTCCTCTCGGCAACTTGTCTCTCGAACTCAGCCACCTTCTCCATCCTCTTGGCCTCCTCGTCAGCCGCCTTCTTTTCCGCCTCAATCTTCTTACGGGCATTCTCGCGCTCGAGCTGCTCGGGTCGACGCTCAGCGATATCACGAGCGTGGTAGTCGCTGAACCCAGCCTTAAGGCCCTTCTCAATGACGAAGCAAACGACGTAATCGAGCGCCATGACGACAGCCATTTTGATCTTGAATTCTTCAGTAAACTTGACGAGTTTCATTTGCTCATTGATTTCGGGCATCAGTTCCAGGGCGCAGACGAAGGCCAGACCTGATACGCCGAGGATGCCGTAGAACATGGCTTTGTTCTCGGAGAGGGATTCTCGGAAGGGGCGGCCTTGGTAGTTGATTGCAAAGGTGGACACTTGCTGGATAAGTTGGAGGAGGTAGATGGCGGAGTTGAGAAGGGATGGCTCAAATTCTGCTTCGAGATCGACAATACCGGAGCGTCTTTATGTTTGTTAATGATGGTTGAACAGTTATAGTGTAAAGTGGGGGGGGGGAGGTGGTGAGAAAACTTACGGCTCAATCTTCTCGCATAGTCGGGCAACATAGATTAGAGTTACGATGTGGATGGCGAATTGTCCAAGGATAGAACCAATGATGTAAATGTTGAAAATGTTGGGCTGAGGTCTTTCCTTGCTCAGACCTTCGACGACCTTGGCGCGGGAAATGCTGAGGAAGCAGACAGACATGAGCATACCACTGATTGTGTACTGAGTATCACCGAACTTGATTCCCTCGAGGTACAGGACGGAGAGGGAGTAGGCGCTAATCAGACAGTTGAGGGCAAGAATCTTGTACATCTGAATAGTGGCAACGAGAGTGCACCGGCCTTGGCGGATGATGTTGGGAATGGCAATGACGTCTCTGAGCTTAGAAGTGAAAGGAGCAGCGACAGATGCATCACCAAGCTTAAGAGTGGGTGGTTCGTCATCACCTATCTCCGCTTCAAGCATGCCAGACGCAAGCTTGTCAGCAAATCCAGCGGCCTTCTTCTGAACTTCGGCCTGTCGAGCATCTTGAGCATTGGCCAAGCTTTGTGCCCCAGGCGAGACAATGGTTTCGGTAGGATGACCCTGTGCCCTGATGTAGTCTTCGATAGGCATATTCTTGTTCTTAGCCTCACGCTCAGCCGCCTTCATGTAGTTGGGGTTGCTAGGACCAGGAGGATATAGGTGGGCAATCATGACAGGAACAGGCGGGGCTGGCTGGTTGAAACGCTTCATTAAATCACACTGCTTCTGGTAGACTTCCTTCATTTTGGTGTTTCTCGAGTGTTCAGCAATGCGAGTCAAGTCCTCCTTGGTACCGTTGAGGAGGGCAACGCCAATGTGTGCCTGTTTGAGAGCACCGACATCGTTCGTGCCATCACCAGCCATGAGAGTGTAATAACCCATGTCCTTGAGCCCAAGAAGAATGTCTTCCTTTTGCTTAGGGGAGACTCGGGCATAAACCCAAGTATGGCGGAGCAATGAGTTCCAGCCGGCTTCGTCCTTGAACTGAGCCAAGGCATATCCGGTGACGCAAAGATCCTTTGTCTTGAGAATTTCAGCGTCAATGGGCTTGGTTGCATCCACAGGAATGCTTATCTTGTCATCAACGCTCTTCCAGACCAATTTCTTTCCGTCAACATTGTCCTCAGGTGCATCCAGAATCAAGACATCTCGATCAACAATTTCGACCTCGCGAGCAACATGGACGGCAGTCAAGGGGTTGTCTCCAGTGATCATGACAACTCGGTGGCTACTCTCATTGAGCATCTGGACGGCCTCCTTGGCGTCCTCCTTTAATGGACAGTGCAACACTAAAAAGCCGGCAAAAGTAAGATCAGCCTCTACCTTTTCACGCTTCAAGTCGTTGATTTTGCTAGAACCGAGCTCAGAATCCACTGTGAGTTGTTTGTAGGCCAAGGCCAGAACGCGAGATCCCTTGCGAGTGAAGTACTTGTAGGTCTCCTCGTAGTCGGCGGGCACATTCACCAGCATTTTCATGATAGTCTCGGGAGCACCCTTGACACCAACGAAAGTACCCTTCACCTTCTTGCCGGTCCGGGAGATCCCATTTACCATGGCAACTGAGCTCTGACGTTTGAGAGCCGAGGAGAACTGGAAGCGACGCTTGATCTGTACGGTTCCCTGGGCACCACTATACTTGTTCTTGCTAGCCAAGATGTCGTTACGACCAAGACCCCAGTCAAGGGACGTCAGGGTAGCTTTCTCCATGGGATCACCAACAATATCGCCCTCGTCAAGCTTGACAAGAGCATGGGCAGTGGCGAGGACGAGCTGAGTCTCAACACTGGCCTCGGTCACACGCACCATGGTGGAGTGAGCTCCGTCGGCTTCCTTTGTATCAACAATATTTGAGTCGGCCAGGCCAAGTCCAGCAATGCCTTCGACAACCAAATCTTCGCCGGTGAGGGTACCGGTCTTGTCGAAGCAAGCAACGTCAATACGGCCACCATACGGAATTCGGAAGGGCTCGGTACAGAAAATAGCCAACTTGGAAAGTGCGGCCAGACTGGTATTGACCGCAAGACTGAGCTCCATGGGCAGTTCCGGGGGAACGACACTGGTGACAATCAAGATGCAGTCGAGCAGAAGTTTGGATCGTTTGCGGTCTTTGCGGACACCCTCGTCCCAAACATACCAAGAGGCGGCGATTGCGAAAATCAAGAGAAACAAGATGAATAGAAGGGCCTCAAAGTTATTGGCCGAAACGCGTTCGGTGGAATAAATCATGGTGCGAACAAGACTGCCCTGAGAGGTCTCGAATCCAGTCTTGGTAATAATAGCCATGGCGCCGTTGTTAGGAGGAGTTGGAACGTGAGACGATAGTTTTGGCTTCTCTTGCTCGGGGTTGCCGTGAGTAACTTGAAGAACCTTGGTGCCACCCCAAAGGAAGGCGTTCTTGTCTAGTCCTTCAGGATCCAGCACAGCGTCAGACGGACGCAGCTGGATAGAGTCCTTGAGGAGAGGGGTGCTTTCTCCAGAAAGCATAGCCTCGTTAACGATGGCTGTTCCTTCAACCAAAAGCATGTCACAAGCCACACCACTGTCCTCTTTGGTTCGGTCGACAGAGACGAGGTCGCCGGGCAAAAGAGCGTCTGTCTGAATCTCGATCCATTTTCCAAGACGGAACACCCAGATGTCATAGGGTTTGATGCTCATACCACGGAACTCGTTGAGAGTGCGCTGACGCTGCCAAACGACGGTGCTTTCGAAAGCCACAAGCATGAACAGCGTGAAGAGTGAGTAGTACCAATATTCATCGAGCAACCAAAGACCGACGCAGAAGATCTGGAAAACGAAGAATGGAGCAACGGCGTGCTCCTTGAAAAGCTCGGTAAAGGTGGGAACGGGAATGTCGAAGGTGTTGGTACCGTAGTGCTGTTCGACTCGGGTGAGTTCAGACTGCTTCTCAAGACCTCTGAAGGACTGGAAGTGACCGATGGTTGGCTTGGGCTCGGAGTCGATGTCATATTGGAGCGTCGAGAAGGACTTGGTTTCGGTGTTGTAGAGGAAACGGCGTTTCTGAAACAAGAACGAGGTAATGAGCTTGCCACCAACCTATTATGATAGATGTTAGATAGTTGCCAAGAGGACCTTGGCGTGCTTAGGCTTGAGAGGAAGCGGGCAAAGAGAAGAGTGGACATACCTTGTCGCGAACAAGTTTGCAAATCTCGCCAGAGCCTGCGTTGGCAATGGGCAGAACCTTGATTAGCTGGGCATCTTCAACAGTGTCGACCCTGGTAGCCTTGAAGCGAGCCTCCAAGGAAACACTCCAGTGGGTGCTAAGCCAGACAAGCGACTGTAGAGTGATGATGGTGCCACACCAAACGAAAGTCCATTCCGGCGCACCAATGTATTCCTCGTACAGATCAGGAGTCAGGTAGTATCGCAAGAAGATGGGCCAGATGATGGCAAAGGGCCAGACGTAGGTGTGGAAGTGAAAGGACAGCGGGCGCAGCAGCTCGGCCTGCTTGATCTGAGGGCTGTCGATCAGCGGCGGCATGATGAAGATATCAACGACGTCGATGCGTCGCAATCTCGGACGAACCGGGGAGGAGGGGTGAAGGAGAGGATTTCAAGACCCAATCAGACCAAAGACGGGGGATGACGAATTATGAAAGGAACAAAGAAAGAAGAAACACAAGGTAGCAGCAGCCAAAATTAGAACGGAGAGCAGGCCACGCTACCACAATTATAACCACGAGACCGACGTGGAAGGGGAGGGGAGGAGAATGGAAGAAGTGATTCGCAGGGAATGGAAATCGGAGTACGGAATTGTCCATGCTCCAACTGTCATGTCGCGATCTGTCAAGTACCTTGGTACTTTTCGCAGGGCCCCATCGCGTGGCGATTGGCAGAGACGTCAACTGGTCTGGTGCCTGGTGAACCGGACCGGCCAGGCATGTCTGGTCTGGCACTGGGTGCTGCCAGGCCTTTTTCAGCCTGGAACTCCAGCGTGTACAGCGTGCACATGTGAATTGCTCCGGGTGTACAGCACTGAGCATGGGCGTACATGGGTGCCACTACGGCGTAGTTGGCCAACGACGGCCAGCGAGCAAGCCAATCACTGTGCGGCACCAGACTCGATTAACCTTTGACTCCAGATGTCAACGGTCCCATATTGACCGGATATCAACTCGACCTCACACCAACCAGGCTCAAACGCGAAGCGCCACAAGCAACAATGAGCAGGATATTTTCTTTTCATCATGGGTATCGTGCAACTACACAAGACCTTCTAGAATGCTAAATGTCGGCAGAAACGCCTTTTCTATATGCTCGTCTCATATTTGCTGCGTCTTCTAATTCGCTCACCAAAAACCCAGAAACACCACGGAATTGGAGCCATGGCTACGGTAATAAACCCCAGCAAGCTCGTTGCCCACCCCACGCCGAGGGCCTTGTACATTTGCAAAGCAAACAATGGAAATGCAGTACTGAGAAGATACCGACTCATCATCATGGCACCAGAAGCCGACGCCGCGTACATTGGGCCGTAGGCATCGAGCATAAACATGGTGGCGCTGGCGTAAATCAGCAGGGAGCTCAGCATGACACAGCTCTGGAACATGATGGGCACTATCCAGTGGACCTTGTACTGAGCCGTCCACGCCGATATGAACAAGCCAGTCGGTAAGAGGAGACTGCCAATCATGGCGCCGATGAGCCGGTGTTCCGAAGGCAAGGGTTCCTCCACGCCGTCGTCGTTCGGAGGATGACTCTCTCGCCACTGAGCCAGGCGCTTCTGGTAGTATTTTAAATCAATGAGAACCAGGGGTGCCGAAGCAACAAGTGTGCCAACCATCAGACCCAGGTACGACAGTGATTCACCCGTGTTGCTGAATCCGTAGTACTCTCGGAAGATCCACGGCACAGCAATAACGAATGTGTACAGCAATCCGTACAGGAAGCCGTTGTACAGACTAATCAGCGTTACAATGGGTTCCGTGAACAGCATATGCAGCGGCCGCTGGATCAGCACCGTGGCGAAGTACCGGAAAGCTCGACCAGGCGACGTCCTCTGCGAGGAGGTATCCAGCCCAAGGCGGATGGCACGTCTTCTCAAAATCACCCTCTTGTACGTCTCTGGCGTAAAACACACGGGGATATAAAAGCCGACAGCCATGGACACAGCCGTCCATTGCGTCCATTGCCACCCGCCAGCCTGGACGATGAACCCGCCCACAAACGGACCGAATGCAGCTCCAAAGGACGGCATGGTGTAGTATATACTCAGACTTACGCCTCGCAGCTTTCCAGATGCAGAGTCTAGAATCGTGGCCGGTGCATTGTTAATAAGCGACGAGGAGAACATGCCTGCAAAGAAGCGGCAGGCGATGAGGCTGGTCAAGGTCGTGCTGAATCCTGACCCGACCATGAAGGCAGCAAAGATGGGGCCGGCGACGAGGAACACGGCCTTCCGGCCGTATGTCTCAGACAACGGAGCGCCGATTAGCGGACCAAATGCCAGGCCGAGATTGTACATGGACAGCGGGACAACGGCCAATTCGCGGCTACAGTTGAATTTGGATGCGACGTCGTCTTGGGCCGGCGCATACATGGATCCGGCGACGGTGGCAACGGTTGCGAGGCCCGTGACGGCGACGGTGCTGAAGAGGCGGATGGACAGTGGGAAGTTGCGTGGGTTGTCAGGGTCATCCGGGCCGGTCCAGTCAAAGGCCGCGTTCATGGTGCGAATGGCCCGGCGGACCTGGATATTGGTGTAGGGCTCATCTTCAGCCTCACCCTCGGTGTCTTCTGGCTGCGGTTGCCGTGGTTGTTCCTGGTGTTGCCGTGTGCTGCTGGACGACCATGTTTGAGAAGTCACCTGTGTCATTTCCGGTTGTGCACGGCGCCGCCCGAATGACGACGTCGCCGGTGGAGGGTGCTCCATGGTAAAGAGGAGGAAGAAGCGATGCAACGGTTTCTTTGTTGCGGCGAATTGCAGTTCGCTTCTCCCAAGTTTCTGCAGAACATGGCAGTCGTCGGGATTTTAAACAGACAACTCACGAAAGGCGGAGAGATTCCATCCAACACCGGCACAGAGTCGGCGTGGCCCGTGACCGTCCGAGCTTCCCAGAGGGGAGCGGGCCGGACGTCAGCCCGAGGGCGTTCGTTCCCCAGGTTTCCATATTTTCTGCTGTCAATTGGCACGCAACCGTGGGTAGGGTGAGGCGGCGGAGAAATCCGGGTCGCCGCTGGGCATAGTTGGTTGGTCACCCAGGTAGTCGACCAGTTGAAGCAACCAATCGTGGCTAGGGACAGCCAACGTCTTACGCCTTGCTTAGCGATGACTGTGTTGCGATGTCGCTGGTAAAGAGGCACTATGACCTGCAGCGGCAATTGCTTCCAATCATGATTGTCCCTGTTACCCGTTTCTCGCCTTTGTGTCTGCCTGGGTTTCCCGGTTGCTGGGAGAGTTGCCTGCCGCGTTACAATGTGGAACCACGGACGACATGTTTATTAAACGTGCTACGTTTGTTCCAGTGCCCATCGTGCCCACCGGTATTCTGCTTAGTCTTACAGTAAGCTTACAAGGAGTATAGTCTTTTCACTTCAAAGTCAAGTACTGGAATTATTTAACTTGATCTAGATTCCAAAGCTCCGTCCTCATCCAGAGTCTTTTCAACCACCACTACCACCACTACCACCACCACCACCATCTTATCAGGGACCATGACTGTAATGACTCCTTGTTTCGATCTCACCGTCTCCCCGGTCGTAACGTTGTCTAGTCTAACAGGTTTCCCATTGTCCAACTCCCAGTTATAACTCCACCCATCAAACGTCACTCCGGTAATAGCATCACTGCCGTTTGCCATGTGTCGCTGTTCACGAATCGACACATCCCGCGCCAGGTTTCGCGCCGCAAACGAAAAACCCCGGCTCATTCTTCCTGGAGGGTTCGGCAGTGGCTCCGTGCCGGCCCCGTCTTTGGTCGTGTTGTATCCGTGCATGTTGATGACCATGAGACGCTTGAGGTTTCCGCGTTCGAAAATTGCGTACGCTGCTTCCTGGTCAGATGGCATCGGTCTGGAAGAAACGCTGACAGAGGACGTTATAAGATCCCCAAGGGCAGCTACCACACCGATGCTACCGTATTAAGGTGCCTTGGTGCCCTTTGACGTCTTGTTGGTGTCAATTGGCTGGAACGCTTGGCACTGTTGATGGCGAGTGTGATTCAGCGCTCTGTGGTAGAGCAAGTTTTGCGTCGTCGGGAACAAGAGAAAAAAGGTACTCACGCGATAGCCTATGCCCTGGTGTATATACACGCGTTTAAATCCAGCAGACGCGGAATACAGATTAAAGTCGACGCCCCATAGAGCTGCGCCAAACGAGTTGGACAGTCCGGAGCAGACAGACAGGCAGACATGTCAAAAATACAGGACATAGGAGGCAGGACCTCCAATATTAAACGCCAGACAAAAAGATTTAGCCGGGGCAGGATTCGAACCTACACCTTCTGACTCCGGGCTAATGATACTATAATGATACTGGTTCGCTGCGAAGTCAGACGCTCTACCATTGAGCTACCCAGCCTTTGTTGGTCTTTGTTGGAGGAAGTTGGTTAAAACTATCTTAAGTACCATCTGGAAGTATAGCGAGTTGGTTTCCCCGAAAAAGTGGGGCGTGGCACGGTTAACCCTTGTTAGTGGACCAGACATAATTCGCTTGTATTCCGCAACCTGCTCATCTACATCTCGAATGATGCGGCTGTGATTCATCAATGTCCCTTGCAAAGTCACACCAGGGGAAGTCGCTCCATCAATGTAGCTAGACGATGTCCCGTCAGCTTCCTGGATGCGTTGACCACCGATGATGCTGTTGCACCACTTACTTGTGAACAGAATACCACTTGACGCTGCCATACTTGTCGAGTCCATAGCCCCAAACCTGGGTGGCATTCAGGTTACTCACACGATCGTCGTATGACGGTGCCATGAACCCGAAATCCGCAAGTTCCGGGCAATGCTTTCGCATCTGCTTGATGATCCCACGCGTCCCGTCGAGCCACTCATCAGCAAAGTCCCTGGCACTCCAACCCCTGGGACGGGTAGGTCCCTGAGCAGAAGTCGGGTTCATACTCCCACGCGTCGAGATTGTCATTGCTCAAGGCTTTGCAAGCCAATGCTGCTGTGCGCTCGAGTGTCTCCCAGGCTGCTGCACCAACAGCCCCCTTTGCGAGGTTGAACCCGTGGGAAAACTTGACGCCTGGCCATGTATTATATGACTCGAAAAACGAGTCCCTGATGTATATGGTTGTGGGGTAGTCCTTGGACTTGTTTGGATCATGTGTTCCGTTGATGGCTGCTTTGAGAGACGCATTGTACAATACATAGTCTTGTCTATTGCCCCCAACTCGCACGTAGGGCTTGCTGCCCATCAGATTGCCGAGATTACTGAGTAAATTGTAGGAAAAGGCGTTTGGTGTGCTCAAGTTCCCCAAGGGTTTGCCAATCGGGGCTGCAGCCTCGGACCTCGATACGTACCGGCATAGTCTACAAACGAGGACAATTCTATAGAAAAGCTGACAAATGACTCTGACGGGCCGGAATCGTCATCTGCTCGGGCGTTTATGTTGTACAGCCGCTTGGGATTCTTTCGCGGCTAGGACCGCAACAAGCCCGGCCGACCAAAGATTGAACATGTTGGCGTGCATCTTGAGCACAGGTACCAACAGCAGCAGCGCTTGGTCGACTCTCCTAATAATGACGAATGAGACTAGAAGCTAGGCAGTGGTAGCGATGAGTATTTGAGGCACGGTTTGGTGATGGTCCATGCCGACGGTTCACCACCCTGTCCACGGTGTGTGAGGCGTACCGGTAGGATTTCATAAAACGGAGAGGACACACGAGTCGGCAATTGAAGCCCTGCCGATCGACGCTGCTGTAATCAGTGATTCGTCTGGTCCAAGGTAAACTCCAAAGTTTGGGGCCTTTATACTTTAAACGCCCGCACCAGGATTTGATCAATCATCTCACTCATCAAACCAATACAGGCCGACGGATAGCGGGCCAGCAACCGAGTTGTCCCTATCAGGCTTGATAAATCCAGTTGATGCGAAAACCACCGGCCGCGAGGGGTAAGCTTTCTCCGCACATGCATAGGATACTACGTTGCAAATCTCACCCGAGAAGTTGAGACGCCCTTTTTTAACAGACCCGGAAACGTTAGCCGTGTTGTCCCACAACGTTGCTAGGCTGCCTACGAACTCTGCAGGGAGATTTTCCCGTCGGGATATTTGGGATGCGAAGCTTGGTGATGATCGACGCGTTGCCCAAACCAGCATCAACACCGGTCTCTGCTTTGGACCTTGCAACGGATTCAGCTGGACGAGTTAGCCCTTGGTGTCGGTAGACGAGATATGGCTATTACTATGTACTGACTCCTATTTACTTGACGACGCTATATATAAGTTGAGTCACACCCTCATCGGAAGATGTGGCGTTCTATACGGCGAAACCCCCAGAGTTCTTCTGTCTCGGCTCCCCAGCCGCCTCAAATGTTCCATTGGGCAATAGCCGCAATCCCTGTGCCGTGCTCTGTCCCGGAGCAACCCACGTGGCATTGTACCCCAGAGACTTCATATACGCCACCGTCCGGTTGTTGTACGTGTACTCGAAACTCACTCGGCTCGGGACAAGCTGATCATGGAGTCTCGGCTGCCCCAAGGCCTCTTCGACCGTCATGTTGCCGTCCAGCAGGTGGATCGCGTTCTGGATATTCGCCGTAATAATACGACTCCCCCCCGCGGAACCAATAGAGAAATACAGCTTGCCGTCTGCCGTCTCGGCAATGATGGGGGAAATGGACGACAGCGGGCGCTTTCCCGGCCGGGCAAAGTTGGCCGCGCTGGGGATGTATCCGAAGGCGTTGCTTTCCCCGGGGATGCTAAAGTCGTTCATTTCATTGTTCATGATGACGCCGGTTTCGGGGACCATGAGGCCCGACCCGAAGAGGAGGTTGACGGTTGTGGTCATGGACACGGACATGCCCGCGGCGTCTGCGGCGACAATGTGCGATGTTCCCGGTGTTTCTAGAGACTCGAGGCCTTCCGGGTCGTAGTACGACACGTCAAAAGTCTTTTGGTCGGTTATCTTGGAGCGAACCTCGGCGCCTGCCTGGGGAGAAATCATGTCCTTGGTGTACTTGTCCAGGCCTGCAACAAAGGACGGATCGCCGAGTTTGGTACGCTGGCCATACGCGAATTTCATGGCTTCATCCATGAGGTGTGTGGACAGATTCGATCGGCTTGGATCTAAAAAGGCGTCATATCCGCTCAAGATGTTCAAGGCGCTGAGAGCGACGACGCCACTCGAGGGAGCGTTTGTGCTGGTGAGTTTGTATCCACGATATTGTAGTTGGACCGGTTCCCGAAGGGCAACGGTATAATTCCCGAGGTCCTCCAGGGTCATGGTTCCGTTGGCGGCCGTGAGAGCCCGAATCGTCGCGTCTGCGATGGCACCCGTGTAGAAGGCATCGGCGCCCTCGCTGGCAATGGTCTCGAGTGTGTTTGCATACCGCTTTCGCGTCATGGTTTCGCCCAAGCGCACACGAAATCCCCGGGGGGCGAAATCCATGGCCCAAGACGGGTCTTGGGTGAGGAATGCGTTTGGAGACGTCGAGTCCATGTACCGGACCAGGTCCTCAGTCACGGGGAACCCGAAACGCGCGAGCTTGATCGAAGGTGCCACGACATCAGCCCATTTCAGAGCGCCGTATTTCCTGTGGATGTATTCCAAGCCTCTCAACTCGCCAGGCACTCCGCTGAAGGCAATGTTAGACAAACCAAACTCCTGCCTTGCCTCGGGGACAGGGCCGCCCAAGGCCAACGTACCTGGCCAAGCCGCCGTACATACTTGCGTTGACGTTTCCCTTGTACATGTCTTCAAAGGCGGCCGCGGGCGCCGTTTCCCGGAAGTCGACAAATTCGTAGGTGCCGTTTGGCGATCTCAGCAAGAGAAAGCCGCCGCCGCCGATTCCGCTGTGATACATGCTCGTGACGCCTACACAAAACACGGTGCCGACGAGAGCGTCGACGGCATTGCCGCCGTCTTCCAGCAGGCGCGTTCCTATTCTGCTGCATATGCTGTTTTCTGACGCGACGGCCCCCAGCTTGGGACCGTCACGACTGCGGCATTGCGTCTGGCCATTGACCGCCGGGGCGAGAGCAGCGGTTGCGAGAAGCAGTCGCAGGGCGAACTTGGCGTGATGTAGAAACATTCCGAGGGTCTGGATAATTGTGCTGATGATTCTTCTTCTCGTCGTGAAAGCGGCATCAACGTCTCATCAGAGGCAATGGGACGCACGAGTCGAGAGAGGATTCGGGTTTTATCCGTCCATTCCAATGCTTGTACTACCACAATGCATTCTTCACCGGGCCAATACGACGACAGGGAAGCAGCAATCTGCAAACCCCGACTGAACCCCCCGGTCCATTGTCAGACTGTAATTGCCTTATTTGGCAAGTCTGCACGGGAATTGACTCGAGCAACCGGGGGCCAATCTCAAGTGTGCGGGGAAAGATAACCAGAGCGTCTGTCTTTTGCACACCAGACCGTCTCTGACGTAATGGCAACCCTGAAATGATATCAAATGGCGCAAGTCGGAGTGGCCAGCTCGGCAGGGTGCTGAACAACCGGGCCATTGTTGGCCGGGGACTTGGGCCGCTCAAGTATGAAGTCAATCGGTCGGGCAAGACGCAGCGGTTCAGAACATATGCGGACTAGTCAATAGATAATGCTATTCGAAGTGAAGTGGACTAGTTCATACATGTATCAACAAAGATAGGACGTCAAGGCCGGTTCTCACCTCTCGGCCCAAGGGTCAGTCGATCGGTCATTCAGTCCACACTCTACCCACGAACTCGCCTGGTCCTGGTCATCGCAGTTCATGACTCGAACGCTTCATTTACTACATATTAAATTCATGAGATGCTGGCGAGTGGATCAGCTCCGAGGAATTCACAGCAGCCGAATAGGGAGGCTTGGGCGAACAGGGATCTTGGCAACTGGCTTCAACTTGACCATGACCATGCTGAAGGAGCATTCCGTCCTCGGACCAAGCACTCTGTTCCGCCAAGATATTGATCAAATTCACAAATTCTGGCGTGACCAAGTCCCAGAACGATCGAGTTACCAAGAGTCTGGGCGGCTACCAACCTCCGGTTTCGCATTTACGCCGTGGCTCTGAGAAAAGAGGAATGCAAGGACATTTTTCTGTTTAGAAAGTGTACCGCAGAGAAACGAACGGCATGAGGCTCAAAGTCTCTCACAGACATGTATTAGCAAAGTACGTATTGCCACCCGTTTACGAGTGAACAGCCATTCCAAGTGACCATTCCACGCATTTAGAAAAGACAGAGGAAACCAGCCAGGCCAACCAAGGATGACGCAAATCTGGCGCTTGACCTGCTCGGTGACGCTCCAGCCGTGACTACCGGA
Source organism: Metarhizium brunneum (assembly GCF_013426205.1). Taxonomy (NCBI): domain Eukaryota; kingdom Fungi; phylum Ascomycota; class Sordariomycetes; order Hypocreales; family Clavicipitaceae; genus Metarhizium; species Metarhizium brunneum. The sequence goes on along the minus strand of NC_089422.1, from coordinate 3,454,746 downwards.
GGAGTCGCAGTTGATGCATTTCCGTACGTTGAGCCAGAGCCATGAGCAGAGGAACCTGAGCCCGAGTCTGAACCAGAAACACCCCCCGACGGACCACCAGATCCATGTCCGGACTCGATGCTGCTACTTCCATCGGTATGGCTGTGTCCTGCATTATTTCCCTTTCCACTGCCGCTTCCATTTTCACCTGAGCCGCTCCCGAATCCATCGTCTCCGGAGCCGTTTCCACTGCCGTTTGCTGCGTCGGTTCCCGTGGGATTTCCAGATCCATTGCCTTTGCCACTTTTATTATCCTTGTAGTTCACGGTACCCGAGTCATGAGATCCTGGATTGTCGGGTTGAATGCTGGCTCCATTTTTAGATTCGCTGCCAGAACTACTATTCCCACCACGGTTATCAGAATCAGAATCAGAATCAGAGCCAGAGCCAGAGCCGGGCTGGAAGTCCTTTGCAGATTCATAACCTGGACTGTTGTAGATTCCGTTGCCGGTACCCGAGTCGGAACCCGAAACACTATCATGTCCATTACCAGTGGCAGATTCGTAGCTAGGTTTGGGCCCGCTGCCAGAGCCAATGCCACTACCAGGAGCTGAGTTCGAATTCGAATTCGAACCCAAACTGCTGCCAGATTCGTTTTCCATATCGCCAGATCCAGAGTCATTACCAGGTGCAGAGCCATCGTCTGGCTCAGAGCCGGTGCCGCTGCTGACTCCATCACTATTACCTGGGCTGGGACCCAAGTCGCAACCAGATTCATTTTCAGCGCCGGATTCAGGGCGATTGCTGTTTCCCGGGCCATGAGTAGGTGAAGAAGCCTCATCTGGGAGGGAGCCAGTGCTACTACTGACACCGTTACCAGGGCCAGAGTTGGAACCTAAGTTGCTTCCAGCTTCACCGTTTGAGCCAGAGCCAGAACCGTTGTCCAACTCATTGCTGGATCCCAAGTTGGAATCCGGACCACTGATAGGGGTATTTCCAGAGCTATTTTGGCCGTTTCCAGAACCATTGCCGTTCTGGTTACCATTTCCGTTACCACCGTCATGGCCACCGGATCCCGAAGAAGCGGGCACTTTGTCCTGATTATTACCATGACCATGATTTCCCTGGCTTCCCAGGCTCTCAGTTGGTTTGGCAGTACCTATTTGGTTACAAGTACTCGTAGGGGCCATGATTATTGATGTCGTCTCAGCAAGAGTCTTGGTGATTGTTGAAGAGCAGCCCTCATCCGGTGAGCCAGCCAAGACGGCAGCGCTCAAAAAGAGCGGCAGGGCTGCCACAATGCCAGTTCCGCAACGCATGGTAGTAGGCAACAAAGATAAAGAAGCTAACAGAACCACCTGGTGAACTGTGGAACAGGATGAAGAGAATGCTGACACGGAGCCATGAAGTTAGACACGGGTTTCTCCTAGTGATGATGGGGGTTATTCAGGTTCCTTTATACTACTCATCTTTCTAGAGACCAGAGGATGTGGCTAGTCGCGCAAGCATTTTCCCAAGTTGATGAATATTGATTCGCCGGAAAGAGATAAACGCAAGAAGAGATGGCATCCGTGCCACCGTCTCGTATCATTCCGGGGCAATAGCCGCCCTGCCAAGGATCGGTCTAGACCGTGCGAGTTACCTGTTCCTGAATTCATAATTCACAATCAGAGCAAAGAGTCATTGCCGTAATTCGGTTTTGACTCGGGAATCACTTATACAATTAGAGTCGAGTGTCCTAAAAGAGACCCCGAGGCAACGTCACTTAGAAGTACATCGAGCATCTATTTTAGTCAAGTATCGATGTCTGAGTAGGGCAACAGCGCGAGTCCACAAACCGTCATCGCCTTATGTCAAGATCCAATTTTTTTTCCCAGGTAATGCCCTTGGACCCCTGGGAGTCCATACCATGGAGTCTTTGTCAACATTATGACTCGCGGGCTGGCTCGCAGTGACGGATCCGTCTTGAGCTCTGTGCTTGCTGACCAACTTCACCCTGGGAACTTTCTGAGATGGTGACATCTTGTTGAGAATTGACTTACTCTACAAATACTAGCTTTGTTGCTCTTTTGTTGTTGATGAAGACGCATAGGGAAGGGGGTGGATCATGGATGGTGACAACCGTGGACTATTGGCATGTCCAAGGTGAGCATTGGTCCAGAGGAACCAGAAAATGAATATTGATTCTCCAATTCCGGTCGAATTTTTCTCGTTTTGTAAATGCACGTACGGGAATAACGTACGATTGTCTATTCGGCACCATTGAGTCTTGGGATCTGAGGGTATCGGGCTGGACTACGGATACTTCAGCGCGTCGCGATTTTCGCAAATCAACACGCCAATTATATAAACAGGATAGATTCCATACTCTGGTGAAGATTATGAGAAAGGCAGAGATATTCCTTCATACAAATTTGTTGAATGTCTTTCGTTTGATCACGCTGCGGGAGTTTGTGGACTAGCCGTCGATTGGCCTTGATAACCAGCACACCTCAGCCATGACAATGATATCCTACCGTCTTTTTGCGGCAGCAGTTCTTGCCTGGCATTATGGTACTGCCGGAGCCGGTCCTGTGCCCGACATGGACTCTTGTCCAGATGGTGTACGTACCTTGGAGACGCAACACACCCAGATCTTGACCATAACTCCTGTTCTTGTCTCGACACACTGTCCATATGATATGGACTTGGTGATTGATCATGCCAATACCATCCCTTGTACAAACGCTCCGACGGATATTTCCACAATCGTTACAATCACCAATACTGGCAGCCCTGCCATGACAAGGTACGAAGTGATTCATATCGGATGGACGCTACGCATTCTGGACTAACACAACATACCAGTCTAGAGAATGGCACACCAGCAAAGCCCACTGAGACAGGGAAGCTTCCTCCACCAAATACAGTGACTACGCAGGCAGAATCCGCCAGCACTCCTGGGCAGAGCTCGCAGATGAGTGATATTGGAAACAGCAATAGCAGGCCAACTGGCTCTGGAGCGAGCGGATCTGGCTACAGCAAGACCAGCCATGCTGCCTCCCATACTGACGAATCGAGTGCCAGTAGCAGGCCTGGAAGCTCAAACAGCAAGCCATCCATATCTCTGACAAGTAATTCTGCCTCCGGTCCTTATAGCAGCCCAGTGTCACTCATGCCGGAAGCATCATCTTCTGGAAACTATACATGGAGCCCTGCCTTTGCTTCCTCTACTGCGAATAGCTCCTCCGGCACTGCCAGTTCCGAGCCTACAAGTTCCCGGTCTGCTGCGTCCCCGGGAGAGAGCTCAGCAGTAGAAGGCTCCCAGACAACAAGCTCTCCGTCGGAAAGCTCCGCAGAATCAAGTTCTCAGATGGGGACATTGCCGACGGAAACCTCACGGACAGGAATCCTTTCGTCGGGAAGCTCACGGACGGCAACTTCCCAGTCAATAAACACACAGACGGAGACGTCGGCAGACACCACTCGGACAGAGACCTCCCGGAGTGAGGTTGCCCAGTCGATGAGCTCAAATATGGAAGCATCTCCGACAGGAACCTCGCAGGCAGGAACCTCGCAGACAGGAACCTCGCAGACAGGAACCTCGCAGACCTCTGAGGCGGCGATATCTAGCAGTGCCGAAATAAGTCCATCTGAGTCATTGTCGGCCTCCCTTTCATCGCCCATGACTGATGTCACGTCGTCAGCCACGGAGACCACCATTACCAAGGCCTCTTCGACCTCTTCTGCTGATGCTAGCTCTTCTACCTCTTCGACCTCTTCTACTCCTGCCAGCTCTTCTACTTCTGCTAGCTCTTCTACTTCTTCTCCCTCTGCCGGCTCTTCTCCTTCTTCTCCCGCTACTAGCTCTTCCACCTCTACTACCTCTACTACCTCTACTACCTCTTTGACCTCTTCTGCTTCTGCTGGCTCTTCTACGTCTATTAGCTCTTCTCCCTCTGCCAGCTCTTCTAATCCTGCCAGCTCTTCTAATCCTGCCACCTCTACTACCTCTACTTCTTCTACCTCTTCTAACTCTTCCACCTCTCCCACCTCTTCTACCTGTTCACCAGCTGCACCGACCAAGGTCTGTGCTACAGGACTTCCTCGTCCCTGTAAAGATCTGGCCAATCTGGGCAGCATCAATCTCAACATTCTTCAAGATGCCGCGGGATGCACCTCGGCACTCGGAGCCTTTGCAAAAGACGTGTCTCAGTGTTTTGTGTTGGGGCCACTTGACCTGCTTTCTCCATGGAAGAAGGTCGTGAACTGCCTGCAAGATAAAATAGGAGAGATGTGTCTTCCTCAGTTGCCCGATGCTTGTACAGGCCTCGCGGGCCAACATGGCGTGAGCTTGGCCAACAACGTAGCCGCTTGCACCGTTCAGCTGGGACCATTCGCGGTTGGAAAAACATACGAATGCTTGAAGGGGGGCTTCTTCGCCGGCGGTTTCTTCAACGGCGATGACATTGTTGCCTGCTTGCGCGGCACCACCGGGTTGGGTTTGTCGACCTGCGCACCCGCTGGCCCGGCGTGTGTATCGGCCTTGCCTCCCGATTGCAATCTTCTCGGCGGCCTGAACGGACTCGACATAAGCCTGTCCAAGCTAGAGGGCTGCGCCAAAGCCATTGGTTCATATGGCGGTGGTGTTGCCGCCAAGTGTCTTAACCCTGCCGCAATCGTGCAGACTACACTGGGAGGTGGCGTCGTTGCATGTCTCCGCGATGCGCTCAAAGACGTATGCATCCCAACTCTGCCAGAGGCCTGCTTTAATCTCATTACTGTGGGCGGTGAGCGATTGACGACGCAACTGCCGCAGTGTATCGATGCCTTGGGGCCGTTTAAGAGCGGAGCTGTGCTTGATTGCGTCACGAAACCAACCTCGGGCCCTGGGGTTGTGCTTTGCCTTAACAAGGCGATTTTCGGGTCTTGATGGTTGTCTGTGAGAGCATCTGGAGTGTTGGCATGATGGGATCGCCGTTGCTTATATCTGCTGCATGTGGAAGAGGTCTGGTGTTTACAGACATGGACGCACTCGTTACCACGCTTTCCATAGAATAGCTCCCGTTATAGATTGTTATAGATCCAGTCAAGTTGTGTCAAATAAAGGCCACAGGAGTTCCTTTTATACGCGGGGCTCTTGTGTATGTAGTATCGGATCCATCGTTGAAGAGCTGTCGTGCCACAGATAACCAACTCGTCTGATCCTCTGAAACACTGAAGCGTCCTTATCTGAACGACATGGAGTCATGGACCCCATGCAAAAGCCCACTTGAATCAGATGGATTCCGATAAGCACACTCCGGCCGTGTTATCACGGTCGCGTCTGCCTTTATGCCGCTCGACCGACCGTTGCTACTCGGTCGGCTTGGTGGGCCAGACACGTAGTGTTCTTGGAATCACCGACACACAACCTCGACACACTCAGCCTTGAGACGCCCAATGAGGCCATGGCGGCCACGGTGAGCACAGATAACAGCCCAAACCAGCAGATCGGCTTGGGGGGGCGAACGGAATAACTGCCGCTTATTTTGCGGGGTAAAAGGATTGACAGTGCTAGTAAAGGACTGGAGGGTGGAAGGAGGCTTGAAAGTTGGGAACCCCGCGAGTTGGTTTCCAATGGATCAAATCAATATATGACGGGCAAGGCGTTCCGCGTCGCTCGCCATCTTTCCACTCTCGACTCATCGCCTGGTCTCTTGTACACAAAGAGATTATTTGTGAGCTTTTTTATCTGTCCGAATTGATTAATCGATACTATCCTCTGCCATGCCTGGCAAGATCCGTACCGCACAGACGGTGTCCTTTGATGTCCCGGCCGCAGAACAGCCCGGCTTACACAACCGCTGGCACCCAGACAGTAGGTTCAAACAGTGAATCGGAGACTACGTGGCCCCTCGGATATCCAGATTTAACACAAACGCTTCACAAACAGTTCCCTCGATTGGCACCATCAAGCGGGGTGAGACGGTCAAGATTGAATGTCTGGACTGGACGGGAGGGCAGATCGGGAACAATGACAGCGCAGACGACGTCCGCGACGTCGATCTCACCAAAATCCACTACCTGACGGGGCCCTTTGACATCCAAGGCGCCGAGCCGGGCGACCTCCTCGTCGTCAACATCACCGACATCCAGCCGTTCGACCACGCTCCCTGGGGCTTCACCGGCGTCTTTGACCGCAACAACGGCGGCGGCTTCCTCGACAGACACTACCCGCGCGCGGCCAAGGCCATCTGGGACTTTGACGGGATATACTGCTCCAGCCGCCACATCCCGGGCGTGCGCTTCGCCGGCCTGATTCACCCGGGCATCCTTGGCTGCGCGCCGTCCGCAGACGTGCTGGCCCAATGGAACCGCCGCGAGGCCGAGCTGATCTCGGCCTGCGCCCAGTCCATGCCGGGCCAGATTGTCGCCCAGCCTCCCAACGAGGCGAATGCCCACGCGGGCCAGGCCGACGGGGACCTCAGGGCCAGGATTGCCCGCGAGGGCGCGCGGACGATTCCCGGCCGGCCGGAGCACGGCGGCAACGTGGACATTAACAACATCTCTCGAGGATCTACGACCTACCTCCCCGTCCACGTGCCCGGCGCCAAGTTTTCCGTTGGCGACCTCCATTTCAGCCAGGGAGACGGCGAGATTAGCTTCTGCGGCGCCATTGAAATGGTAATCATCTGTGTTCCTGCCCCCCCCCCCCCCTTTTCGTCGCTCTCACCGTCGTCTGACACTGCACTTGTACTAGGCGGGCGTCATCACCATCAGGTTTGACCTCATCAAGAACGGCATGAAGGAGCGCGCGATAGCCAGCCCCGTTTTCAGACCAGGCGATGTGCAGCAGCTCTTTGGACCGTCGCGGTACCTGACTTTCGAGGGCTTCTCGGTGGACGAGGCGGGCAAGCAGCACTTTCTCGACGCCACTGTTGCGTATCGCCAGGCGTGCCTCCGGGCCATCGAGTATCTCAAGCAATTTGGTAAGTCGAGACAACGCTACCCGGTATTGAAAAGACGGGGACAAGGTGTCCTCGTCTTGGGGAGACGAGACGCTAATCGTGCCATGCTCTTGTGGCGTCGCAGGCTATTCCGGGGAACAGGCATATCTGCTTCTGTCGTGTGCGCCCATCAAGGGCTCCATTGCTGGAATTGTAGATGTGCCCAATGCGTGTACAACATTGGGTCTTCCTATGGATGTGTTTCAGTTCGACATATCCGTCGAAGCTGAACGGGTGAAGAGGGATCTGGGAGCCTGTCCTGTGGCCGCAGAGTGATCAGGGTCTCGAAGGTGTCTGGTACGAGTGCCTGCCTGTCATGCGGTTGATTTTTTGGGTGTATTCGCTTTTGTTACAGCCTGGGAGTTTGCGGGGAACCTTGTCAGTGTCTTGCTGGAGCTTTGTTCTGTTCGCGAGCAAATAATTGCAGTTTAAGAGAATTTCGATCCGTTTCGCAGAAATATCCCCTGAGCAGACCCCAGTCCCGTCAACTGGTCCTTAAAATTGTCCGCCAATCACTACGTGCCGTCTAGATAGTCCACCAATAGCGTCAGCTCTTTGGCAATCAGCGAATGTGACCCATCGGATACCCTGTTGACAGGTGCAGCGCAACATCGGCATCTCACAACAAGACAGCTATCCGATGGCCATTGACAGGATGATATTTTTCTTTTCTTCCTAGCAAAATGCCCCGAGTATCATACTCACATTGTTGAAACTCCGTTTCTATTACATGCAACATGCGGACTCTCTTGGGATATCTGGTCTTGGCTGGCTCTGGCATCCTCAATGGTGTTCATGCGGCCAGCCGAGACGACGAGCTTGCGCTCATTTCAAAGCGTCGCATTGCTGACCTGGCGCAGTTCCCTGACCCGACGTGGTTCAGTCAAATATCAGCCTGGTTGGACACTCAGAAGAGTGACGGAACTTGGCCCGACGTCAACTACATGTCGGGATGTGCAGCTCGTAAGTTGGCTTTCCACGCACCGCTTCGGGACCTTGCGAGGTTGACGCCTTGGATTATTCTTCGTCGACATCTACATGGTGTTCTCATGTACGTAAACTAGCTGGCAGCTAATTGGCCCTGTACAGAACGCGCCAATTGGCCGATTCAAGTCCACTGGAATAGAATCATCACCTTCGCAGCCGCGTGGTCTGGCGCCAACCCGGCTGTCGCACAGAATTGGACTAGGAACGACAACCTCATGGAGGCTATTTCCAGGGGCTTGGAGTATTGGTTCAGCAACGACTATACTCCAGCTGACTGTATGGGAAATGGCGGGAAAGCGTACGTGTGCCAACGACGACATGTTGCTTACTGACTAACTTTTCGTGACAGGACTGGAGGCTGCCCATGCGGTACGCCTGGTTTGTGGAACACGGTATGTGCATGCCTGGTTACGGCATCATGTTTTTCAGATGGGCAGTCGTGCCTAACTTCCCGTAGAACTGGTATGGTCAGGCTATCCTGATCCCGCAGTTGTGCTCAACTGCGTGCTTGCTCTTGAAGGACGCAAACCTAACCAAGGACATAACTTCTGGATGCGAGCGTATTCCTCGCAGGTCGTACGACTTGAGAGATGGAGTCTACGGCAGCGGTGGCCGTATGACTGGCGCCAATGTAGGCATATATAAAATCCCCGTCGCTGCTTGCTCTCACCAGTCACTTACAAGTGACAGGCGGTGCTGGTAATGCAAAACTCGGCCAGTCTGGCTTTGTACTCGAACAACGCCACCATACTGCAAGATGCTTATGCCAGGGCTATGTCCGTCATGACAGTAGGTTTCACAACTATGAATAACATCCTTTCCTGACGCTGACGAGACCAGTACGCCGACAAGACAATGGAAGATGGAATCCACAGGGACGGCACGTTCCTTCAGCACAACGGCATTCTGTATAACGGCAACTACGGCAAAGATCTTGTACGTCCCAATGTTACACTCTACCCTTCATGTCAAGTCCGTTCTAACACGGTCTTCAGTTCAATGCCTTTATTCAACTTGAAGGTGAAGCAATCGGCACCTCATTCGCAGCTGGAAATGCCACCCGAGACGCCATCGCCGCCCAAGTAAGGGGCAATGAGTGGATGATCTTTGTTGACCAGCAAACAAAACAGGAACACTGGGACTTTGTAAGTTTTGGCATTGGTTTTTTTTATTGAAAAGGTCCCCGCCATATTGACGGGCTAAAAAAAAACCAGAATGCCATCGGCCGGTTTGTCGCATTTCCCACGCAGGACCTCCAAGCAAACGCCGACATCAACTTCAACACCACCAAGCTCGCCGGCGCGGTTGCCGATTTCGCGGGTGCGAATAATGTCAGTGACACGATTCGACGCTTAAAGTCCAATGGAACCGAAAAGTTGGTTGGCAACAAGGGCTTCTGGGCCAGCGACTACATGGTAAGCCAAGCGTTTGAACCCCCCGGGCAGACGGGCATGACCTCTTCGACAGCGCGCCTACTAACTTGCCCGCAGGTCCATCGAACCAAGTCCTTTGTGCTCGGCAACAAAATGCTCTCCACGCGGTCCCGCAACACCGAGTCCGTAAACTCTGCCAATCCGTACGGATATCACCTCGGCCAGGGCACCCTCTTCTCGTACGTCGAGGGCAACGAGTACAAAGACATCATGGGAGCGTGGGACTGGAACCTCATCCCCGGAACCACGACCCTGCTCAACCACACCAGTTTATCAGCGGGCGCGTCGGCCAATGTCGGAAAGAAGGACTTTGTCGGGGTCGTCAGCAACGGCAGGGTCGGGGCCGCGGTCCAAGAGTACGCCGATCCTCTGGACGGAAGCATCTCCTACCGCAAGGCGTGGTTCTACCAGGACGACTTTGTGCTCATAACCACGCAGGACATCAAAAAGACTGTGCCGGACGCGTCCGTCGTCACCGTCTTGGATAATCGCGCCTCCGCCCACGGAAATATCTGGGTGGACGGGAGGAATGTGCAAGCCGACGGTGGCAGGACGGCCCGGGGCAAGACCCTTTTCTACGGAGGAAACGGATACCTCTCGTACGGCAAGGCTTTTGACCTGACGCTATTTGAGGGCAAGCGGACGGGCAATTGGTCCGAGATATCAACTTCACCGGCTGGCGTGACCACCGTGTCTATATTCTCGGCATATGCCACCATCGCTGATACTTGCAGCGCGTATGCCGTGTTCCCGGCATCCAGCCGCGGCCGACTTGCCAAGGAGCTGGAGAAGCCGTCGGCCTCGCCCATCATCCAGAGCGGCATCAGCGGCGCCGTGGGATCCGGTAGGCTGAGTCTTGTCTTTTGGCCAGGCGGCGACGGGAGCATCAAGCTGAGCCTTCGGGAGATTGGCTGGGCGGAATCGGGCTCTGTAAACATCACCTCTGCCCAGCCTGGCTCGTACCTTTTTTCCGGCACCGGCAAGCGCGGCAAGGGCATGACGCTGGTGGTTACGCTGTCCGACCCGACCCAGAAGGCGGCTTCGGCTTCTTTTTCGCTGAATTTTGACGGAGCGAGGGCTAAGCTGGGCGCCGTGGCGGCAGATGAGGGTAGATCCGGCAACGAGACCGAGGTCAAGTATACGGTGGATCTGCCGACTGGTGGCATGGCAGGATCGTCGACATCACGAAAGATGTACGTGGAGTTTAGATGATGTAGATCCCTGGGCTGGATACACTTATATATGAGTATGAGCTGTTTATTGTGCTGGTTCAGCAGGGTGGTGCGGCATTATATGCCCCGTGGCCATGGTGCATCTCGGTCTGTCGTCAAACAGTGACTCGGTAGCAGCCAAACATCTAGTGCGGCGTCTATGTACCGGCACGTACTCAAGAATCCTACGGGGTTGTTCTCGGGATTTGGTTTCCTACATGTTTCCCCCTTGACAAGCGTTTGAGAATGTATAGCAATGCTGGGATTTGAACGAAGACGTCAAGGAGTCTGTGATGGTCGTCCTTAGGGATCTTTTGCCAGGGAACGGGTTTCCATTGGGTGCCAGAAAGGAAAGCGGGTGTTTTCTCGAAGATGGATCTCGCAATCTACATCAAGCAAAGTATTGCTTAGCGTCATGTCTCACACCCAGTCAGTATGGGTGCAGCAGAGTCTCACATGGATGCCCGGGCTGACAAGAGTGTTGGATGCAGCGGTGGATCCTGGAAAGCTTGAGGTCTGGATTGTTCTGTGAACATGGCAATGCCGCAAGCATGGCTAACGAATCCCCGTACATCGGAGAGCGATATACATAGTCTATTTCGACGCCTTTTCAGAAACGGGGAAACTAGTTGGGTGGCCCTGACGAACTCTCACCTCGATTATTTGCAGAATCATGAGATGAGACTCTGGATCAGATACTCCTCTCTCCCGGCCCCTTCCCGCAGGTTCCACGATATAAATCTTGTCGCTCTGTTTCTTCTTGTGGAAGCGTACTTTGACCTTCTTCCTCCGGCAGTTATGGCAGCGTGGCTTTACTAAGGTGCGGGGAACCATGGAAACCAACCTGTTTGAGGAAGATGCTTGCGATGGTGCGGAAACAAGAGCAGGGCTCTGCAGTTTGCCTGAGTGGATACGCAACCGGAACATTGTCCCATTTGGAAGAGAGGATGACTTGATAAGAATATAGGCTCAAAGTTGTTTATGGGAGCATGTAATTGGCCGCAAATTGCCATCATACGCAAACCAAGCTTTGTGTCAAACTTGTCGTGCCGAACTGGGGCCTTAAGCAACGCATCACCTTTCAGCCTCATCACTCATGCAATCTTGTCTCTGGTAGACAACAGTGGGAAGTGTTTTGCTCGGCGTAGTTGAGCAATGGCATGAGTTGGCAAGTCAAGGTTGAATTTCAACATGGGTCACTGGTACGTGATGTTCATGGCGGAGAGATTTGCTCGCTCTTTTACAATTCGCCCATGAATACATTTCAAAACTAGTCCTAACGACTCGTACTAAGAACTTGATGCGTCTACGCCTCGGATGCTCAAACACCCAAGCATTGTCTAGGGTGCAGGAATGATGCGATGCGCTCCAACTTGAACAGACGACAAATGGCCAGACAAGTCAGTCGCAGCCTCAGCTACACATGGTCTACACATGGCCTGCGGAAAAGCTTAACTGACGGTTTTGCACGCAACTTGGAAAATAGTTGCCACCAATGTCGACGTGTATATTTCTTGCGGCGGTCTCGCCTCGGGCGAAGCGTGACAGCGCAATCCCCGAACAGTGCTGCGGCCAACACACAAAAAGAAGCAGCCATGAAGCCGCCCCGGTTGTGAAAATGCTTCTTGTTTCATCAAGGACAGAAGAAAGGCAACATTCCCTGAAAACTGCCGGCGTAGGGACCCTGCTCTTACGCTTGGGCGTCATTGTGCATCCCAGACCGGGGTCGGCTCACGGGCGGCAGCAACCATGACGTAATTGATGGACGCAAGAACAACCGGAAGCTGCTCCTCCAAGAGAGAGTGTCAAGGGCGGAACATTGACAGGATAAGCGGGTAACTTATCACCGGTCAGAAATTGTTCCTACTGGGATGACTAGGGAATCCCTGCTTGTTGCCTGCAGTAACGCAGGCAGAAAGAATTCTACGAAAAGTCGCTTATTTTCAGTCCCACTCACAGAAATGAGGCCGACTACTACAAGGAATACTCGTTTCAATAGAACTACGGAGTACTCCTTGATTCTTACAAGTCAGTGGTGGTTGGCGCAGGTAACACGCGACAATGCGACGCAAACCTCGGACGCACTGGTCGCTACAGAACTGGCTCGATGGACCAAGTAGCCCCAAGTTCTAACTGCTTGCTTTCAACTTGGAATACGAGGGTCGACTTGAACAACATGCCGTGTCATTGGGGTGTCCGTGTTGCCATATCCGATGTCCAACGAGGCGTCCAGCCTGTGCGCAATATACGCTGGGCTTTTGCTTCAGCATCATCGGAATTGTGGGAAATGACAGACACCAACACTGGATATTGGCCAAAACAATGTACCGCCGATCAGTAGGCCATTTGAGGCGAAAAGTTCCGCCGCAACACAAAGACGGTTGCTCATGAGTCGGGCTCCCTGAGAGTCTGGGGAACCACCCACTGTTCCTGGCGAATGTCTTTGTCTTTGAGTTCCCCCATTCTTCAATAGACAAGTCGACTCTACAAAACTTTAATAAACCCAGCTTCTGGTCTTGGGTCGTTTATTGTTGGTTCCACTGCGAGCCGCCGGACACAAGGCCGTCGAAACTGGCTCCGTTAAAGCTCCATAACATGCGTCATGGAAGGCTCCATCTCCAGGCAGAAGCATTTCCAGGAGTTTGAGCAGGGAACAAACCGGGGGTAATGTAGCAGTGGCTAGTTTCTCGACATGGGAGAGGAGGAGCCGTCAGCCATCCAGCCATCCAAAGCCACCCGCGAGGGAAGAAGGCCGTGGCCCAAGTGGCGCGGACGTGCGGACCGATCGCAGACCAACCCTGCTAGTGTCTCTCCAAACGACGATGTCATGATGAATGGTGTCGACGGCTCACAGACCGGCTCTCTGTGGCGAACGAAGCAAGATACTCGAGGTTTCCCAAAGTCAGCCGAGGGCGACCGGACCTCCCGGTGTCGTAGCATGATGATCTGCCCCTCCATGTCAGTCAAGTTCCTTTTTTTCCTTCCTGTGTTTTGTCTCTTCTCCCAGAGCTGAGCTGAGGAGGGCTGGAAGGGTCCGTTGCCTGTCTTGCGTATTTTGGGCGACAGAGAGCATCTTGATCTAAGCGGCCAGGCTGCCCACGGCCGCCAAATGCCAATCATGCAAGACATTGACTTTGCCTGGGCCCTTGATGAGGCTGCAGGCGGTACTCCGTACTCCGTACTCCTACTACTCGGTGCTCCCTGCTACCATATCGCAACCCCCCGGGGCATGTCTCAGATGAGAACAGACGGTAAACACGGACGTCGACTGGCTCTCCCGGCGTTGCCAGGGTGGTGTTCCGACAAGAGAAAAGACTGGAGGGACTGCTGTCTCTCAAATGCTCACAGCTCGGTCGGGGGCCAGACCCAAGCGCCGTGTGCATCTGAGGCAATTCAAACTCTCTGTCCGCAAACTGAAGCCGGCTAAACCCAAATCGACGATCCCCAGACCATCCGCACATTGCCAGAGACCAAACGCGGACGCCAATGCCATACTGGGAGCCATTGTGAACCAACCTCGGTGGATCCTTCGCATGCTTCAAGTCATGGCTTATACAAACTAGGATGGCCATGTGGACGAGGGGACAAGACGTGGGAGACAAGCTCGGTGTTTAAAAGCAATCCGTCGCCCACCAAGTGGGTTGGAGGTTGTGTTTTGATATTGTTTTGCCCGCTTCGTCCCTTTCTCTCATCATCTTCCTCCCCCCCCCTTCCCGTCTCCATCTGTTCTTACTGTGGAATATCTCTCGTCTTGAAGCCATTTCAGGGCACACGGGGCCAAGAGGAATCAGAAAAGATGCCGCCCCAAACACACTTTTCCGAGGACCCCCCTCAGGTCATCAACCAGAAGGACCTCGAGCTGGCCAACGAGAGGCTTAAGCAGTCCGGGTCAGGCAATGGTCTGGCCGCCGCCGGCGAGGGCTCCGGCATCTCTGCCTCGGACGAGACCAGCTCGCCTCCCGGGACCGATGGCAACGGCGGCGCCATCGAAAAGGTGGGCACGTACGACAGGTACGAGATTACCGAGGACGACTGCTACGACGAGCTGGGATACAGCTTCCCCTCGTGGAAGAAGTGGTACATCCTGACCGTCATCTTCTGGGTCCAGGTGTCGATGAACTTCAACACGTCTCTGTACTCCAACGCCATCCCCGGCATCTCGGAGGAGTTTGGTGTAAGCGACCAGGCGGCCCGGTGCGGCGCCATGATCTTCCTGGTCCTGTACGCCTTTGGCTGCGAGCTCTGGGCGCCGTGGTCCGAGGAGTTTGGCCGCTGGCCCGTCCTCCAGCTCTCCCTGTTCCTCGTCAACGTGTGGCAGCTGCCCGTCGCCTTGGCTCCCAACTTTGCCTCCGTCATGGTCGGCCGCGCCCTGGGTGGTCTGTCGTCCGCCGGCGGCTCGGTGACGCTGGGCATGATTGCGGACATGTGGGAGGCCGATAACCAGCAGTATGCCGTTGCCTACGTCGTCTTCTCCTCCGTCGGCGGCTCCGTCTTGGGCCCCATTGTCGGAGGCTTCACCGAGCAATATCTTGACTGGAGGTATGTCCATTTTCAAAAGGGAAGTTTGGCAAACAATGAATCCTGTACTGACGACGCATACACACACGCAGATGGTCCATCTGGATCCAGCTCATTCTCGGCGGCTTTGTACAGCTCGTTCACTTCTTCACCGTTCCCGAAACCCGCACCACCATCATGATGAACCGGATCGCCAAGCGGCGCAGAAAGGAGACCAACCAGAACGTCTGGGGCCCGGACGAGCTCGTTCCCTTCAGCGACCGCTTCTCGGCCAGGGAGATTCTCGTCACCTGGGTTCGACCGTTCCGCATGTTCCTGACCGAACCCATTGTCCTGGTCCTGTCGCTGCTCTCGGGCTTCTCCGACGCTCTCATCTTCATGTTTATCCAGTCGTTTGCGCTCGTCTACGGCCAGTGGCACTTTACCACCGTCCAGATTGGCCTGTCCTTTATCGCCATTGGTGTCGGATATCTCATGGCTTGGGGCCTCTTCATTCCCGCGATCCGCCGCAATATCAAGGAGCGCAAGCAAAAGCCAGACGACGAACGTGCCCAGTATGAATCTCGCCTCTGGTTCCTGCTTTATACCGCGCCTTGCCTGCCCATCGGCCTCATTGGCTTTGCCTGGACTATCCAGGGGCCGCCCATCCACTGGATCGGGTCCATGGTCTTTGTCGCCATTGTCGGCATTGCCAACTACGCCATTTACATGGCCACCATTGACTACATGGTTTGCGCCTACGGGCCTTACTCTGCCTCTGCCACCGGAGGCAACGGCTGGGCGAGAGACTTTTTGGCCGGTGTGCTCACTCTCCCCGCGATCCCGTTCTTCAAGAATATCGGTGCTTCCAGCGGCAAGAACCTGGAGTACGCCAGCACCATCCTCTTTTGTATTTCTTTTGTCCTCGTGGCCGCTGTCTATGTTATCTACTGGAAGGGTCCTGAGCTGCGACACCGCTCCCCCTTTGCCCAGAAGCTGGCAGATGCTCGTCAAACGCAGCTGAACGAAGGCCGCCGTGGCAGTATCCCATACGACCCGGACGAACGCCGAGGTATGCCCCGTTTATTCAACCTTCTTTTGTGTCATTTGCTCTAGTCACTAACCGTCCACTTCAACAGGCTCTGCTACGTCTGCTGTTAATGTTCGCCCTGGAAACGAGCGACGATACAGCCAACAGCACCGGTTCTTTGGTGAAAGCCGTGTTACCCCCCGGGGGACTCCTCGCGGCACACCCTCGGCGAGTCGACGACCTAGCATGGCAAATCTGGCCGCGAAGAAGTAAATGCCGAGATGGATGATTTCATTGGTGATAAGTTTGGTTCTTGTTTTGTTAGATATATTCTGTTTCTGGACTATTTGTAAGTTTTAATTCAAGTACTTTGAATGCAGAATGATACCATGTTTTGCCAAATTCTTCTCCCGTATGTTTACTTGCACTCGTTGAATATCCAGCGATGCCAAGTCTTGCCCAGCAGCGCTGTCGGATGACAGTCACAACGATCGATAGAGTTCAATGTGGCGTGCCAGTCGACATGCTACAACACCCGGATCGCAGATCTTGACAAGTTGGGCGGAGTGACGTGACAGTAGGTTGGGCAGCGGATGTCACCTCCATCTCTTGCAATCTGTACGATCAAGTGACAAGGACGTTATTCCCGGATCACGGGAGTTCATTGACTGGTGCTCACCTCCCCAACCCCGAGATATCCGTGGTTTAGGCGTTCATCGTAGCCTCACGATTCCCGTTTAGAATGTGGCTTGCACTCCTGCGTCATCACTCATCACTCTGTGTAATGTGAAATGCGCCATGACGAACTGCGAAAATCACATACTGTAAATCCAAAGTTGTAGGCCAAGTCATGGCGTCAACCGCTTACAAGCAACACCGGCTCGAGGGATAAATGCCACGAGATCGGCGTTGGCTACCAGTTATCATTTGACCTGTTTGCGACCATTCCAACCATTACCTCTTTGGCCATGCTCATCACTGTCGCGCCAGCAAGCACCAAAACGGGCAGGGCTGCGATCCGCTCGCTATTGACCTCTCGCGATGCCGGGGTTGAAATTCAAGCCATTTACCGAGATGCGGCAAGGGCACCAGCCGAATTCACATCACTGCCCAATTTCACAGCCATCACTGGAGACATTGCGGATGAGTCGTCTCTGCATTTCCAGGGCTCAGATGTCGTGGTTGCCATCACACCCCCGGTTTTCGACAGCGGCGATATAGTGGCCATGGCGAAGGAGCGCTCCGAAAACGTCAAGAGTGCAATTGAAAAGTCGGCAACGGTGAACAAGGTCGTCCTCTTGAGTAGCATTGGCGCTCAGTACAGCAGCGGCGTTGTGTGTGTTTCTTGTCCCCCTTGTTTCCCACGCGGCGTCGACTTTTCCCCTCTAACACGTGTGCTCTTTAAAAGGGCGAAATCAAGACAAATAACATTGCGGAACGGGTGTTTGCGACTACCAACGTCCCCGAGATTATATTTATCCGCTGCGCATACTTTATGGAGAACTGGACCGTTGCGCTGGACACGCTCCGTGGTCCAGAACCGTTCTTCTTTTCCACCGTCACGCCGCTGGAATGGAAGATTCCCATGGTGGCCGTGGGAGATGTCGGCGCCGCGATTGCAGCTCAGGCATTGAAGCGGGAATCCTCGCCCAGTAGGCCGTATGTCTTTGAGCTGCACGGCCCGAGAATGTATAGTCCTCTGGATGTCCAGGTGGCGTTTTCGGATGCCCTAAGGACACGGGTGGCCGTTAGGCCCGTGGCAAGGGGAGACTTGGTCGGGTTTTACAAGCAGGTGTTTCCGGAAGATGTCGTTCCAGAGTGGGTAGAGATGGCCACGAGCTTCTTGCCAGGGGGCGTGATGAAGCCCGGTGATGTGGAGGAGGGCACTGGTGTTGTGAATGGAAAGACGGAGCTCGGAGACGCGGTGAAGAATGCTGTCGAGTCGTTGCTTTGATGATGCGCAAATGAGAGAGAAAAGCTCACCTGATACTACCTAGCGGTTATGACTAGGGTTAGGGTTAGGCTAATTGGTGTGACCTACTAACACAAGTGGACAACACCGAAGCCGCTCAACTTCGGTTAACCCGCCCTTTGATTGACCACCTTGACATGCACACATCCGTCTTATTCCCTCTATCCACACATCTACACCATTGCCGCGGATATTCCCCTCCGGTCCTCCTCCGAATTACAATGCGCTGTGACGTAAGCAGTCTTTTGGTGCGTCTTGGACCGAAAAGCCGACCGCAGCCGCCTCTCCAAGCATTGCATTTATTGACATGCTGTCCCAGTGCCGTGGGAAACCCTGGCCAGTGTTTCCCGTGTGTACCCTGAATCGGGCTCAATTGCACAATGTACATGTATGCAGTTGGACGCGCTGCAACCCAATCCTGTGGCAAGGCTGTGCGGCAAACCTTGCATTTGCAAACCCGGCAATTCAGCCTCAGCGCGGCGAGGAGAACTGATGACGGCAATGGCACGGCGCTGAACCCGAGATGGTTTACCGACTTGCGAGGCCGTATCAAGGCGTGCCTAGCAGCCAATCCGCAGGGAGAGGAGGGCGCGAGATTGAACAAGCATCTGGAGTATGTGGATGATAACTGGTTGGAGCTCTCAGCCGGCAGAGAGGGCTTCCTGACCGACGAGAGATGGAGGGGATTGAACAAGTTTGCTGTGGCCTGGGGTGACATGGTAGGTTCGCCTCAATCATGAGGTTGACAAGTAATTATTGACTTGCGTTCTTGATGCGGAAAAATAGGATAGCATGGTGAGCTCTTTGACTCGGCCCTTGTTCCTACATTGTATGTACTCACTAACTTTTCGTGCCTAGGGTATGTAATTATACAACAAGTATTGTGTCTTGGGCTCGAATCCCCCGAAACCACTGACACGATGCAGGCCACGTCAACAACATCATGTACAACCGGTACGCTGAATCCGGGCGCGTAAATTGGGTCACGTCGTTTGCGGCACACGCACCCCCCGAGCAGCGCCAGCAATGGGTCGACATCATGAGCCCCCGTGGCATCGGCCTGATTCTCAAGAGCATCAAGACCGATTACAAACTTGTGAGTGGTCCCGGCGAAGTTGCGCCCAAGAAAAGGCTGGCATCCTGACCGGAAACGCCGACCAGCCCGTCGAGTATCCGGACAAAATCACCGTCATCCACAAACTCGCCCAGCGACCAACCTACTCCTCCGACAGCATCTTCCTCGACGCCGTGATTTACTCGGAAGCGCATAGGCGCGTGGCGGCGCGGTGCTTCGAAGACATTGCCGTGTATGACTATAGAGCAGGCAAGCGAGCCACGTTGAAGGGCTTCATGGTCGACGAGCTGCAGAAGATATACGACTTGCAGGAGCGGGGCAGAAAACAAGTCGATGGCAAAGTGGACGAGTTGGAGCGCGACATCAAGGTGATGGAAGACAAGGCGTGATCGGCACCACGGGATATGCGATATGATATGACTGTGTATACAATATGTATTAATGCAACAGGTTACAAAGTGGCGATGGAACAAACACGTCGGCAGGTTTGTCGTCTCGCAAGATTCTCACATGCCGACTGGGAAAGCACAACTTGTGACTTTTTTTTTAACGAGTGTATGTGCAGCTTTATTTCTAGCGAACGTTGTGTTATGTACGGGGTGACTTGGCGACGCAAGTGATAACTATATACAGTGAATCGAACGTCGACCATGGTGCGACGCGTTACAAAACAAGACCAAAACCCTCAACCCATCCGGTGCGACATGCGCTCCTATCTACAGAACTATTGACACTTAGGTGCTGTAGTGAGCGACGTACGCAACCTCCATCATACTACCATAGCCGTCCTGGGTATTACCATTGGGATAGCCGGGCTGGCAGGTTTCGTCAGCATGCCGTTTCATGAGTCACGACGGCCTTCGCCGAGGGGGCTCAGAGAAGATCGGGAGCATAGAATCACAGACTTACCCAGTTGCCGCCGACGGCAAGATTCAGAATGAAGAACTGGGGCCTCTGGCAGAGCGCAACCCACAGGTTATAGTCGCCGATGCGAGCACCGCTGATCTGGTGGAACTGCCGGCCATCCATGAACCAGGTGATAGTCTGCTGCGCCCAGTCGCCGCTGCGGCGGTCAAACTCGAGACGCCAGACGTGCCACCCGTCGTCCGGGATGCCGACGGCGCCGCCGAAGCCGTTGGGCTCGTTGCAGGGGCCGCCGCTGGCCGAGTAGCCGCAGTGGACGGTGCCGTAGCCGGTCCAGAGGCCGTTGACGCGCTCCATGATGTCGAGCTCGCCGCCGGTAGGCCACTGGACCCCGTGGCGGATCGAGTCGCCGAGCAGCCAGAAGGCCGGCCAGATGCCCTGCTTTGCGGGCTGCGGCGCGCCCCCGAACCGGAGGGCCGCCTCGACCCGGGTGACGCGGCCGGCGTCCGGGGTGAAGACGTACCGGCTCTCCATGCGGCCCGAGGTCCATCCCATGCGCGTCGAGCCGTCGCGCCAGGGGACGAGCTGCACCGTCTGGCCGCCGCTGATCTGGAGGTTGCGCGTGCTGGGCGAGTACCGCTGCAGCTCGTTGTTGACGTTGAGGTAGCCGTCGACCAGATTCCAGTTGCCTGTGTTGGGGCTGGTGCCCGCCGCGCCGGGGAACGAGTCTTGCCATCGGAGAGTGAAGCCGCCGTATCCAGGGGCGCCCCAGGCCGTGGTGGAATGGGCAAAGGCCAGGAGGCTCAGGAGGGCTCGGTGGTTGACCATGTTTTTGTTGTTTTTTTGGTTTTTTGTTTCTTTATAAGCAAATCTTGGTGGAAGAGACGAGCGGAAATATGTACAGTAACAAAGAGTATATACAATATGTACGTCGAAGCGAGGATGGGACCGAGGCGTAGCAAGATCTGGATCTCGAGATGAACCGTTCCTTTCTACCTCGACCCAGGGGACGATCAGCACCCAGGGGGGGGAGGACCATTTTTGAGTTGATATAACTACTCGCTAGACAAACAAGCCTGATCATGCACAAAGGGTCAGCCCGGGATCAAGGAATGCCACTGTATCAGACCAACGACGCCAAGTGACCACAACAGCCTCGTTGCCCAAGGCCAATCAAGACAGGCACCATGGCTTGCATGGGATACATGGCCAAATACCGATGGCGGGAGCCTCCTCTGGGAAACGGCTGCTCGAGACCTTGATTGGCCGGGCTTGCACATGATGGTTGTGACTTATGGGGGTCATGAATCTCCCGCCGGCAACCAGAGGGTTCAGTTTCAGAGCAGAGGTTAGTTAGTCATGGAGACAGGAGACATGAGGCAAAGGGCACTATCGGCCATGCCAATGACAGCAACTGGGAAGCAATGCAACCCTGCCGCAGGAACTCGATGCCTCCTGACGAAAGGCCCGACTCAACTACACGCAACACGTGCCATGGCAGATGTGAAAGCGTCGCCGTGCCTGGTTCACAACCCCCGCCGCTTGCCCCAGATGATCTAGTTGGGGAGAAGAGAAAAGTGACAAGCTTTCATGTCCCGAGAGCTGGTCGGAGTTGGCATCGCAAAGGGGTTTAGCGCTGGCATGTGTTGCTGGTTCGTGGAGGATCCATGATCGTCGGGCCTATGTTTCTGAGTTCTGGGTTCCGCCCCGAAAGACAAAGACCTGGACCTTGATTCGATCTCCTTTTTTTCGGCCCGCTCGACTTTAATTTATTTTTGCCGAGACGTCTGTCTGGCGGCGTCGGGAGGCTTGCGAGTGGCTTTCTTGGCCGTCCAGTCGCCGCGGCTCGTTGGCGTGGTAAAAGTAATCAACCAGACCACATTTCTCGGCCGGGCGGCGCAGTCACGATGCCGATGGCCAACGGGCATTTATATGTATTAGCTTGGTTGCGAATCCACAAGCCGGGGCATATTCGACCGTCCTGCTGATTGCTCTCTTCCCACAGCTTGGCCTGCGCCGTGGCAGATGAGAGCGTCAACTGGTCTCCTGAGGACTCATGGACGGCGTGAACGCTGGCACTTCCCCATGACCGGGATAGCATGTTTGGCGGCTAAAGGCATCAGATGCCAAGAAATCTTCAATCGTGATGCGTGAGCCATCACATCCCGGATCGCGGACAGCACCCAGCGGCTTCTCGAGCCATCGGTCAGTCATGTGCGTGGCACGCCTGGGAGTTAGTGGTGTGCGGGCGGATGTGTCGCCTCGCCTAGCAGGTCGCAAAGAATGACTTGTTGGACAGGGTCACATTGGATGACGCGTGAATCCCTCCATGTTGCTGGAACAATGAAACGTGTGACAGCGCCGACACACCAGTTGACCCCTTCAGCGGCTTTGGCCAAGACACGGCCACGTCGATCCTCACATGTGTGTATCACTGTATGTATGTACATTCACCACTGTACTTGTGTGGGGAGCGCCGTATAATCGTATTGGTCGCGCGTTGTTGTGGAAAAGGTCGATGGCAAGTCGCACAGGGGAGGCTGGAAAACAGACCAGTGACAGCTTCAATGTTGCCAACTCCCAACTAATAACTAACTAACCAACCAACCAACCAACTAACCAATGCCAACAACCAGCACGCGGGCGCTACGCTAGGCAAGGGACGTTGTTGAATCCTTTGACTGTGTCACCAAAACGCCATGGCCATGCCGAGCGAGCTCAAGTTTCCCTGTTGGATGCAGGGACCAACTCGTTTGTGTTACACGGCGAGCTCGACAGAAGCGAGATAGTCCTCTTGCAAATGCTAGGGAGCCCGGCGTGTCACATATAGCAGTCCTTCGGCGTGGGTTCTATATTCAACTCCTTGTCCGTGATGCAAGCCGAGCGCCGCCGCCGCCACGAGCCTTTGCAGGATTTTCGAGTCCCCAAACCTCTGCATGACAAAGAGGTACTTGGCAAGCGAGAGATGAGCATCGCCGACGAGTGTGAAACCCGTCCAGCGATGCTCACCTGCGACTGGACCCGACAGAGCCACGGCATGCAATGCTAGACTGTCGCGGATTTCCGTCGTCGTGACCATTGGACGGCGCCCAACTTGGAGAGCAACTTTCAGCTTTCCCACCAAGTTGTAACAACAAGCTTTCTGGAATCGTCCGCCAATCTCGCCCCGGTCCAATTGGAGGCTGCTGTCGCTGCCGGATCCGACCGTACCAAAACCCTGGATTCTTACTCATTGGCTCTCTGGTGAGCACGGCAAGGTCTTGTTCCCACATTGCCCCGAAGGGCATTCACCACCGGGCTAATAGGACTTCAGGGCTGGAGGGCCTTGGATCTCTGCGAAACAGTCCGTCACAAGATTGGAGCCAAGTTCATGCACATGTGCGATACGCAGGGCGCTTCAGAAGCCCATCCCAGATGCTGATGCTGATGCCTGATGCACTGTCCATCAGGCCGCGTGGCAGCCGTGCACAAATGCCCATTGACACCACGTCTCAAAAAGTCTGGTCCAAGTCAGCGTACAGAGGTCGCGGGACTGGTTTGCTCGTCTTGACTTTGTAAACTCTAGGGCGTTGGATATTCCTCAAAACAACATTCGCGGAAATCTGATGAGGCGTTGCATTAGGTGGACCAGACTCGTCCTGCACGGCTTCGGAGTTAAGAAGAAAGAGAAATGTCAAGTCCATTGATTCGAGAGTCGAGACTCGAAACCCCCGCCACATTGCCGTCGTCGACGTCACGACCGCATCCTCACAACTACTAAACCGTGAAAGGGGACCTTGAAACACTGCCTTTTTGCTTGATTCGTTCCCGTATCTAGTATCAAAATTCAAAGCCCTACTCCAACATGCCCGCAACCGCCGTCTTCGCATCCGGATCCTCGGCCCTCATCACTGGCGGCGCATCTGGCGTCGGCCTGGCCATTGCAAAGCTCTGTCGCAGCAAGGGCATGAACATTCTCCTCGTAGACGTAAACGCCGAGGCTCTCCAAACCGCCAAGAAGCAGCTCGTTGGCGAAGACGACGCCGGGTCCGATGTCGTCACGGCCGCAGCCGACGTCAGCAACCCGCATGCCTGGACAGAGTTGAGCAAGACTGCCACCTCGGCATTCAGCACCATCGAGCTTCTCGTTCTTAACGCCGGCGTCGGTGCGAGGGGAACCTGGGGAGACGGCGAGTATTTCAACAAGGTACGCCCTTTGACTGCGAGGGCGGCCAGTCCACCCACTGATACTAGGCGTCATAGATTTTTCAGACGAACCTTTTTGGTGTCGTCTACGGAATTAACGCCTTCCTGCCCGTGGTCCGGCAAGCTTCCGAGACGAGGCCTACTGCTATTGTCATTACGGGAAGTAAGCAGGGCATCACGAATCCGCCGGGAAACCCGGCCTACAATGCATCCAAGTCTGCTGTGAAAACTCTGGCTGAGCATCTCAGTTGGGACTTGAGAGGCACCAATACCAGCGTCCACTTACTCGTCCCAGGATGGACGTTTACCGGAATGGTAGGTCTGCTGTTTATTCCTTTATTTCACGTGCATGGACCGAGGGCACTAACAGATGCACAACATTTGCAGACCCGTGGGGGAAATACGGAAAAGCCCGCGGGTGCGTGGGCTCCTCAACAGGTAGCCGAGTATTTGTATCGCAAGATGCAGGATGACAAGTTTTATGTTATATGCCCCGATAATGATGTTTCAGAGGAAACTGATAAAAAGAGAATGCTCTGGTCGGTGGGGGACATTGTGAATGAGAGACCACCTCTTACAAGATGGCGTGACGAGTGGAAAAGGGAAGCAGAGGAAACCATGGCTAAAACAAATGTATAATAGTTGCATTCATGGGGTTCATTACGCACACTTTGAAATTTCATACTCGCGCCAAGTTACAGGACAAACTTGAGTTTATGTACTAGATTATAAGCAAAGGTATACAACTCTGCAGGATTCCCTTCAAGACAACATGCATTTATTCGGTTCTCCTTGAGAAAAAACACACAAACCTTAGACGACGGTCCCAGACACCTGTTTGATCTTGCTGAGCTTAATGTCCCTCCACAGCCAGGTGCAGCCCCATCCAACCACGAGCAAGCATACACTTGTGATGAGCATATACCGCTGAGTCTGAGAATAGGCAGCAGAGATTCCATTTCTCATCTCAGACCCCACAGGGTATGACGCTTGCTTCCTGACCTGTCCGTAAATCTCATCAATGGGAGACCCAGGGGGTAGGTTGTTGATCAGCTCCTCTCGGAAAGTTCCAGTCCAGATGGCCGACGATATGGTGCTGCCGACGGCAGACCCGATGCTGCAGAAGAGGTTGAGCATGGCCATGATGACAGCCACATGCTGGTGGTCGGACGGCGCCATCATGGCCATCTCACCCGCGACAACCATGGGTCCTCCGGCAAAGGCAACAAAAATCTGCGTCATGATCACGTATCCAATGTCCTCCGAGGCCTGGCGGAACTTGATCATGAGCCCGACCCCCAGGATAGTAAGAGGCAGCGCGTAATACGTAGAAACCCACTTGAACTTTCCGACCTTGTGGACAATGAGGCCGATAATGACGGCTGCGAAGCAGGACCCAACACGGTAAATGTTGCTGATATACGTGGCCTTGGTGATGCCAGTATCCCAAACGACAAGAAGCATGGAGTAGAAGTAGCCTCTCCATATAGAGCCACTGGCGTAGATGAAGACGAAGCTCACGCCGGCGGAAAAGACGGTGCGGTCCAGCAGCAGCTCATAGGGGATGAAGCTGACGGGGGCGAGGAACTTCTCCCACAGGACAAAGGCGACGAGCAGGACGGCGCCAAAGACCAGCATGCAAATAATCAACGGAGAGCGCCACTGCTCCGCCTGATAGGACCAGATACTAAAGGGCAGAAGGAAGAGCGCCATGCCACCCGCGAGCAACATGATTCCAGCCAAATCCACAGCAATAATGTAGTCCCACACGTCCCGGGGGGTAATCCAGCCGGTGCGTCTCTCAATGAGGCCGGCCTTGACGGCTTTTCTGTCGTTGTAGAGGAACAGGAACGACAGAGGCAAGATGACAACGGGGGTGATAATGGTCCAGATGCCAAACCCCCATCGCCATCCGGGACCCGCGAGCACACTTTCAGTGACCGGGCCGCCGACCCAGGTCGTGATGATGTACGGCGATGTGGCAAAGGCAAGCATGAGCGGCCGGTTGAGAAGCGACGACGTATCGGCAATGAAGATGGTGACACAATACGAGACGCCCTGGGAACTGGACTCTCCGTTAGCAACTTCAACAACGCGTGTTAGCATACAAGTGCTTCCTCCACCTACCCAACAGCGTTGAAGACTTTGGCAGCAGCAAACGTTTCCACATTATTGCAAGCCGCCATCATAATCAGGCCAATGACCCAGATGAAGACGGTCAGGGTCAGGCCCTGCGGTCGGCCCCAAGTATCCAGGATCTTGGCGAGAGGGATGTAGCTCAGGCCGCCGATGATGATGGCCACGATCTGAATCGCAGGAGTAATAGAGTGTTTGTTGAAGGCGCTGGTGACGAATGGATCCATGCTGAAGACGACCACTTCCTCGATGGACTTGACAAAGTAGAGGAACCAGATCCTGGCTGCTGTTAGCTTTCCCGCCCCCCCTAGGGCACTCGGTGCGTCTGGCACTTACATGGCATAGGCGGTGATGAGGTGCGACTTGGACCAGATCTTGGTGGTGGCCTCGATGCGAGCGACGCCAGACTGTACCTTTCCCCTGTTGAGGCGGTTGCCAGTTGCGTCTGTGGACTCGGAGTCACAGACATTGTTTTCTGGCTTTTCAGGATTCGCCGAGACGGCCATCGCTACCGGCTGCGCTTTGGAGACGAGTCCCATCTTGAGATGGTGGCCGCCCTGTTTTCAGAACTTGGGAAACTCTGCTATGTGTACGGTAGGAAGTGCAAGGGGCCCGGCGCAGCAGAAATCCCTTTACTCTTTATAAAAATCCGCATGCCTCGTCCAACCTCATGTTCAGTGGGGATTCGGTAGACGGTATTGGATTGACCCTTGGCTCGCCTGCTGCCATCTCACCCACCACCGAAGTGACACCGTCTTTGCGACGTGAATGGAGCCCGTTTCCCGTGTCTTGCTAGATATTGCAGGGTATACACAGACAAACCTGGCCCTAAGAAGTGGATATCGTCAAGGTATGTCATTATGTCAGAAAATCAGGGTTGTACATCCCGGCCATGATCCTCCCTTGGTTGCGAGCAAGTGAAGTGGCCCACGCCGAATCAAGCGGTTATCTGATGATCTGATAAGATTTCAATTTTTTTTTTTCGCAAATCCCCACTAGACCTCATCCCCAGCGGCTCGGTCGAATAGGCCCAGGGCCCCTGTAGGATCCATCCATAGTAGGTGCATATCAAGGTGTGTCTGGATCTTTCGATATCGCTAGTTGCGTCGTGGTGGAGAGTAAAAGAAAGAGACATGGTCATGTCCAACAACCAACATGAGCGATTTTCTTTGGGTCACGTCCGCCTATCGAACTTGCATGAGGAAATTTCCGTCGGAACGCCTGCTTTGGCTGGAATGCGTCTTCTTTTGCGATGGCTGGATGCTTTTGATAGTCGTGGTCATTCCTTGGCCAGAATATCGGGCAATAGGCTCCAAGGCGTCCAGGATTTCCTGACAGAGCAGGCAGTTCTTTCAGGACTTCCATATTACGGCTCAAAAACTTTAATGTATTCGTCACCACCGCATGTAGCGCTGCCATGCGCGGTGGCCCAGCTATTTGAGTAGGTGTTTGGCACGCCGATATAACTCATAACGCTGACGGCGTGCCAATGGTCGGATGGCTAGACCAGTTGGCTGCTCATGTAATCTGACTGTGCCGAGGCTCTGAGCATTGAGTTTGGGGTGATACGATCAAGGTCAAATGTAAAAACTCAACCATTGCCCAAGTTAATGCTTTGTTGATCGCCGCTAGTATCATAACATAGTGACTCGACATCTGGCGGTAAAAGAAGCACCGGCACCGCTTCATACAGAATCCACCGATTGCTGACACAGAGAATTCGTGTTTATTGTGCTTTCGATAGTAGTAAAACCGATATTCGTTGCTAGGTGTCAGCCGCCTATGAAGAATTTGAAGGAGTCGACTATTTTTAGGCTGTAGACTTGTTGCCCATGGTGGAATTTGCGGCCACTACTACGTGTGCCGCCCAGTAATGTCGACGTCTTCAAGGCTTTATTAGCGTCCAATGACTTGATCGTTCTGTTATTCGATCCTAACAAGATTGTCTTGCCGTCTAGCGAGAATGCCATGACCTTGACCGAGCTCGAGTGGCCTGCGAGGGTCACATACACTGACTGAATGTCCGATGATAAAGACGATACAAGCCTGAAGGTAAATCTTGAATGGTGCTCGATGCCTCGTTCGGGCTCACGCCTTGGAGCTCCTGGCTTACGAAGCTTAACTACAAGTACGTTTCCTCGGACGTTTCAGTAAGCTCAATTTCTGCCTTGCACCACAACATTTCTCCATGGCTGCGGCGACTATCGGGCTCGTCCAGTTTGATTGTGATGCAAGCTTTCAGTTTCAGCGCTCCAAAATGGCTAGCGATTAATCACTTTAGCAACGTAGCTTGAACTTTACAATCCTCTAGAGTAATGTAAAGGAAGATTTTACAGGCACGTCCGATACGTCCGCGAGGTACATTTCCGCATCTTCAAAGAACCCGGAGACGAGAGGAATTTCGACGGCCGATTTCTCGCAATCCTTGGTGAGACCGGCTTCGTCCTCGCCAGCTTCCCAGACTTGCATTGTAGCATCGATCGTGGAGATTATGGAAGAGATTGGCGCCGACGCCCAGCATGCTTAGGACATTGTTGGTGATGTGCATGAGAAATACGTACTGCAAGTTGGGGGAATTTCTCTGCGAGGTCGCGTCTAATTTTAGAGCCGTGTGTCTGAGCCAAGGGCCGCAAGTCGTGCTCCCTGGGGTTGGGCTTTCTAGGGTTGGTGATTTAACCTAACCCTAACCCTAGCCCAGCGTGGTCAGATTACCGGGTTTGCGCCAGTGAAGAGTTTGTCGGTAATGCAATTCACAGCCGATAAAAAGAAGGGAGGAAGGAACGAAGCTAGCGTGAAGCCGAGACCATTTCCGAATACGTCAAGTAAAAAATAACCCCTTCGTTCTGTCCGAGATTTAACAACATCAGCAAAAATGAAGGTATAATGGTGGATTCTAACCACCTTAGATGGACGAACGGGGAATCGAACCCCGGACCACTCCCAGATCAGAATCCATCACATGGAAACTTGCTAAGGGAGTATTATACCACTAAACCATCCGCCCAATGAATGTTGAAGAACCATGTCGGTATAATAATAGAAAAACTTTTCCGGCCGGTTGTGCGGTGGCTTTCGGCCTTCCCCCCGTTTCACGGCCCAGCCCCCCCAACTCTGCCGAATGTGGGGTCGCACACGTGATCATCACCCCACTATCCCGAACCAGAGCCGTAATCGGCAGGTCGCTTCCAAGGGTGCGTCTAACCGTCGTTGCTGGGCGCTCTTGATCCATTCGCACCAAAAGCTTGCAGGCCACCGCCGTGTTGATGCAGCGCTGCGGTTGCTGATCACTGGCGCTGTAGCCTGGACAGATAAGAGACTGGAGGATTGTCGGATCGAGGTCCAAGCAATCTCAGACTTTTGCGCACCATGTCGGAGGACGACGTCGACATGCTCGGCCCCGACGGGCAGGGGTCATCCAAAGTTGACCGTGACCGCCGTGCGCCGAGGTTCAGTTGGACGCCCGCATACGAGACGACTTTTTTTCGCAGCCTTTGCGAAAGCGTCCAGTTGGGCTTGCGCGAGAACAGCAGTTTCAAAGCGGAGGCGTGGGACCGCGCTGCTCTAGCCCTGCAGGACAGCCACGGCGCGTATCCTGCCAAGAGCCACCTGATCAACAAGAGCGACAATGCGCGGAAGCGGTTTCGACTATGGCGAGGGCTTCGCGAAGACCCCGAGTTTATGTACAATCCCGTCTCCAAGACGGTGACGGCTACTGAGGAGGCCTGGAGAGCGCACATAGAGGTTGGTCATCCTGAACGTCCGATGCGCCGAGATGCGCTGCCATGTCAAAATGCGGTCAAGTGCGGGCACTGACTGGTGATTAGAGAGAACCGCTGTCGAGGGCTCTGAGGGGTCGGCCGTTTGATCATGAAGAGTACATGGAGATACTGTACCCCGATGTCATCGGGTCTGGTGGTGCGCCAAAGAGGATAATGAAACCTCGTCGTAGGACAGATGGACAGCCAGGCGACGAGTCAGATATGCCGGGGACGGGCGTTTTGAATCTTCAACCAGAGTCTGCATCTGGACAAAATACTCTTGAAAGCCCTGGTCCTGCTCGCTCATCTTTGAGCCAAACGCCAATTGGCTCCGCCACAGCATCAGGTACTCAGCTGAAGCCAAGCTCTACCACGATCCCTCCACGAACTACACCGACGCAGCCTTCCGCTCTCACTCCTCCAGATGAGTCGGCCAACCACGCGAAGAAACGGGTGATGCCCGCTCCTCAAACTGAAGGCGCGTTTGGTGCAACGCCGCCGCCTTCTGCCGCCAAGTCGGGCAATGCCATGGCAGACGCCCCGTCGCCCGAGAAGAAACGACGAACCTCTATACACGGTGACCCTGTGCCTGTTGTCACGTCGACTTCGAGCAACTGCCTTCACCATGCTTCATCGTCCGACTCGCCTACTGCTGTGCAGCTCCCACCGCCAGTGACCCTGGCAACTCCTCAGACGACAGCCGCAGACTCGCAGCCAAACGGATTGTCAACCTGTTTAAGCAGCTCGCGATGGTGCGAACTAGCTCTGGAGCAGTTCTTCAAGGATTTTGCAGGCGAGGACATGGACCTTCAAATACGAGTTGCGGAAACGGTTTTGGTTGATGAGAGCAGAGCACTGGTGTATTGCAAAATGCCCTGGTGCGTGAAACAACACTGGATAAAGAAACTTGATGAGACGTTCCGGAAAATGCGGTAATACTGCCGATTCATGAGAGGGCTTCGGCGACAAAGCCCGTTTTCTGGATGCCGAATGCATGAGACACGGGTGATTTTGGTGGGATTGATACCCCTGGCAGGAGTGGCAGATAGGAGCTTGTTTAGATAAGTGATACCCGTTGATGAGGCGTTAGGATTGGATTGATGGTTGAATTAAAGCAAGGGGTTCTTGGGGTGCATTTGTTTTTTCAAGTTGGGGGGAGAGCTTTGTTTGCATTTTACTCTCAGGGGTCAGGCAGCTCGTGTTGGCGAACGATAATTCGGCTATTGCAGTCGGTTTTCTTTTGGTAGGAGAGCGACTGGTATACCAGGTTTACGTGCTGGTCTCCAGGCCGGTGACCTGGTCGTCATCCATTTGGCTGCGTAATGATGTTATGTCAGACATGGTGTAATTGACCTTTTCGCATCTTCAAAGGCAGTTTAGGGTAATGTAAGGAGGTAATGAACAATGTTGTACTTACTCGCACATGTCATTTATTACCTTGTCCTTGCAGATATCCATTAATTGAACATGCTCTTAATATCATCTCGCGCACAGGGTCGGCGAAATTTCTCTCAAGATGGTTACGAGTTGAGTGGCTAATGGCCGGTTCTGGGCAGTCTGATCTGATCTCGATTCTCACAAAAGAAACGGGCTGCAAAGTGGAGCATACACTCTTTCATGAAAGCAAGGGAAGCAGGAGACGCGGGTAATCCACAGGAATTCTAGAGGCTGCTCATGAAAATTGAGTAAGAAAATATGCACCCTTATCCATCTTGGGTCTTTTTAAATGACGAGTGAAAGTGGAAGCGTGGAATGCCATCGTAAAGTAATATGGACCATTTCCTCGACCCCCTCCGACCTGCTAGCAACCGTTGACGCTGCAAGTGGGCCAGGCTGGTGGTGCCATGAAAGTACGTCATACATCGGCACAGAGACGTCAACAGGGCACCGCAGGTTTCAAAGCTCCTGGCCTGGCCTGGCCCGGCCTGCATCACATGAAGCCATTGATCTGCCCACCACCCTCTTCTCATCTTCCGTCTTATCTTCCGTCTCCCTTCTGACCATTCTCTGACAACCACCATCTCGATCAATCGCTCTACAAACCCCATCTTACGTCCCTCCTACACATACACAAACAGTGAGTTGCTACTCATGCACATGCACATGCACGTGCAGTCAATCCCAAAGTAATACAAGCTAAACCGGTCATCCTCAGTGTCTTACGCCGACGTAGCCGCCAGTGGCCCCAAGCAGTCCCCCGAGGACGTAAGTAACGCAGTCCCAACCCCTCTGCCCCGTGCTTCACCATGAACCACACGCCAAATCATCTCAACGACTGCCTGACACCTCGCGATAACCACAGGCTGCCGCCCCCCGACCCGCCGAGGTCGTCACCACCGAGTCCGCCTCCACAGCCTCCCTCATCGACGTCGACGTCCCTAGCGTGCGCACCGTGCCCTCCGACTTCCTCGAGCAGGACGTCCAGACGGAAACCCAGGCCGGGCGGCTGGAGCGCGACGTCGAAGCGGCCAAGGCCAAGGCCGAGCAGGCCAGGAAGAAGGCGGGGAAAAAGGCACGCGACACCGACTCGTGGCTCGTCAGGCAGTTTTCGAGCCTGTCCGACGGCAGCGCCGGAGCCCTGGTCATCACGAATGTCGCTGCTGTTGTTGGCGTGAGCTCCTACCTGGGCTATCGCGCCTGGGGCCTCTACGAGAAGGGCAACCTGACCTGGAAGAATGCCGGTGTCGGTGTTGGAATACTGGCCGGCGTGGGTGCCGTTGAGGCTGTTTTTGGGCGGTACTTGTACAAGGGCAAGAAGAATGGCTCGTCCTGATTTTGGGGGTGGTGTTTGGTCATGATACCAGGTTACACTTTTTTTTGCGTGTGGTTTCTTGGCGTTGGTTCTTGACGGTCAATGAGTCCTACTGCTAGTCTCTGCTCTAGTTTCCACTCCAATCAGTAATGCTATGTAAAACCAGCACCGCGGTGCGTTGTAATTGCGTGGCTACGGATGTACACCTTGTTTTGGCCTACCAGCTCCGTGACGAGAATCAAGTGTCGGGAATGAGTGGCCCTGCGGTGACCGTGTTGCGGACAACCATGAAATTTCGCATGGAGTGTAGATAGATATATGAACCGTCTATATTTCCATGGCCCGTAGTATGTATCTCTTTCGTCTCGTACATTTTTATAATACAGACATGCAGTCATGTCAAATGGTACATATTATGCCTTCCACAGTTGTAAACGCCTAGTTGTCCCATGCCTTTGCTTTACAAGTGATCTGGGAGCAGCTTTAATCTTGCTTTTCTTCGCTCTTCTTCTCCTTCTTTTCCTCTTCAGCCAACACGCTGGGCTGCTCAAGTTTGGCGTCCTCCTTGTCTGCGTCGGTGGCGTCTTCCCATTTCTTGGGGACACCGTTATTCTCTAATGGCTTGACGCCAGGTAGATTGTCTGTCTCGGGACTGCTGTCCTTGGTGGCAATTGCAGCAAGACTCTCTTGTGGCTCGCCGCGCGGGGCCTGCTGGAGGTCATCGGCAGCCTCTTCGCCATCGTCGGACAGCTCGGCGCCGTAAATATCAGGGTACTTCTTGAAGCAGTCCTGCATTCCCCTATAGGTGAAGAAGTTAGTACCCACTCATTACTTGAACCATCAACACCTCTGAAAACCACGTACTGGAATTTCTCGATACAGTCCATGCCCTTGGGCTCTTCGGTTGAGTAGACGAAGCAGCTGAAAGCGGTCTTGAATTCCTCGCCACAGGGGCCGTGTGCCATCCCCCCGAGACATGGGCAGTCCCAGTTGATTTCACCTGTTTCAGGGTTGAATGCGCCTTCTTGGCCAGCCTCTTCCTCGAGAGCCTCTGGTGATCCAGCGGCAACGACGGTGTTTTGTGATTCGGTCTTAGGCTGCGTCTCCGGGGTCGAATTCTGCTTTTCAATGGGCTTTGCCTGCTCCTCAGGTGTGGGCTTGAGTTGCTTGCGCTTCTGTTCAATAACGGAATCGACGGTTGGCACATCTGACTCGGTAAAGGCAGAAGGGGCTGCTATTGATTGGACTAGACACAAAGAATTAGACCCGAGTGTAATACGCGGTATTGGCTGCTTGGACATACTGGTAGCTTCATCGGCAAAGACGGAACCTGTGTTGTAATAGTACACAGCGCCGAGCGCAAGACCCCATCTCACGGCAGAGCCCTTCCACGTTCGCGGCTTGTACGCAGGGGTCGATGTTGATGCAAATCGACGGGGAGCGCTCTGAAACGGCTGGGAGCGAAGGCTCCTCAAGGCCTGTCGTGAGGCAGTCCGCACTGTAGCCCGATACATGCTGTCGAATGCTGCGACAAAGTTGAAAAGCGTCGAAGAAAACTGACGACAGGACTGGAATCGAGCATCAAAAAAACATCGTCAGCGCTGGCTCGATTGGTCAGCGCTCCGTCTCCCGTCTATCCGTGGAGCCCGGGCGCCAAGGCAGAACGGCGAACACTGAGTGGCCTAAACGCCAGTGTTTGCGGCCAAGTCCCCTGCGCAACACGGCCACAGTTGGAGCTGGCCGGTGTTTAGCCGAGAGACGGTTGAATGCCGAAGTCACTCACTCAGCACTGGGGGTACATGGATCTCAGAACGTGCAGCTGCCACATGGCTGTGACGCTGCAAGATTTCCTAGGGTGCCCTTGTACGTCAAGCGGCGATTGTCACCTTTTGGTGTCCAGAGACAGACAGTTGCGTGGCTTTGGGAATTCGAAGGTGACATTCACATCTCGCCGCTGGAGGAATGTCTGCACCTAAAACGGCAATTCAGTTCACGCAGCTCCACCTCCGAACCTAATCTAGGGAGACGTACATCAACCACGCATCACGCACCTGACTTTGGCCAGCTGCCGGCCACAATCGCCACTGCCTGCAGAACCATTGAATTTCTATTCATCTCGAAGAACTAGCGGGCCGCTTGTTCGCATATCCAAGGCAGCCTCCTGTGGTACCAAGCTTGGTGTTGAAGCTCGAAATGTCTACCGCCCAGTTCGAGTGGCACCCCGCCAAGCTCCTCGAAGATAACGCCGGTCTCCAGGATTTTGCGCTGCTGGTCCTCAACCAGCCTCTGAAGAATGGAGCTATTCTACGCAGACTCTGGAAGAACTGTATGTGCTAGTGATGTTCGACCTGTTAGTTGCGATTAGCTTTGACGGGGAGTTTCGTCCATCTCACTAATCGGAACATCAAAGCATCTGTGAGAGTCGCTGCCGATGGCGGTGCCAACCGGCTCCATCAGCTTTCCTCCTTTCAAGGGAAGTTTGTATGTAAATTCATAGCTCTACGACGGATAAGAGCCTATTGTGATTCTAACTACCTCCCCAGTCAAATCTGCAAGCCATCATTGGGGACCTCGACTCCCTCTGCTCCTCAGTGAGAGACTTCTACTCCTCACAACCGACCCCAGCGCAGGTCATCCATGACACCGACCAGGAGTCGTCTGATTTTGGAAAGGCCATCACATGGATTCGGAAAACCCAGCCAAGTGCTCTTGACATCGTCGCACTTGGTGGTATTGGCGGCCGTGTTGACCAGGGCCTCAGCCAGCTCCACCACCTGTACCTGTACCAGACAGACCCTGCGTACGCTAATGGCCGGATATATCTCTTATCTGGGTCGAGTTTGACATTTTTACTGAAATCCGGGACGCACATGATTCATGTCAAGGAAGATGGCGAGGATGAGGTGTTTGGGAAGCACGTTGGGATTATCCCCTTGCAGGAGCCAAGTCGGGTTACCACCAAGGGTTTGGAGTGGGATGTAACTGACTGGGAGTCGAAAATAGGCGGAAGACTCAGCACCAGTAATCACGTGCTGCCTCACACTAAGTGTGTCGAAGTTCATACCACGAAAGATGTACTGTTCACTGTTGCACTGCGCCCAGTCGAGGGAGAAGAGGAGGCGTGAAAGGCTGGAGGGTTCAAAAGTAGGAGGAAAAAGGAAAAAAAAAAGGAAAAGAAGAGAAAGGTTGACAAAAAATATAAGCAGCAAAAAGAGAAAAAAATCAAGTCCTAAAGCAAGACTTTAATTGCTCGCCAACCCAATGACCCCAAGACGCCATGCTTATGTTCCCTGTTGGATACCACGTGCTGCTGCGCATTCCATCACCGTAGGTAGTGCAACACTAGCCAGCAAAATGCGAAGAAAACGACGACTCCGCCCAAGAATAGCCATTTATCTTCCCGCGCTCGTTTTTCTACCATGCGAATGGTGTCTCCGCTGATGCCCAACGTGGTCCCGACACTGTATAGTCTCTTCTGCGTA
The DNA here is from genome assembly GCF_013426205.1 of Metarhizium brunneum. Lineage (NCBI taxonomy): Eukaryota > Fungi > Ascomycota > Sordariomycetes > Hypocreales > Clavicipitaceae > Metarhizium > Metarhizium brunneum. The sequence goes on along the minus strand of NC_089422.1, from coordinate 3,418,417 downwards.
TTCTTGAGCCTCTCCCTCTGCTCACCGAGATTGCCGAGTACAGCCTGACCTCTCGCAATGTAATCATCTAGGGCAGAGTGCGTCTGCTGGAAGAAGGCTTGCTCCCGGAAAGCATGTGCCTCGCGGGTCTCGTCTCCAGATCCCGTCGTTAAGGGCGCGCCTGCCGTCGACGTATGTCGAGGGTGAAAGGAAGAGTTCGTGTTTGTTGGTGTGCCTGCGTATGGGTTCTCAGGGGTGGCATTGTAGGGCCTTCTTCCTAGTAGCTCTCTTCCGTTGTTCTGGTATTGGGCCTCGTCTCTGGATTTCTTCAGTCCGTCAATTTGGGACCGGAAATCGGAAAGATCCTCTCGAAATCGTTTGACGCGCTCGAAAGCTTCTTCTTGTTTCTTGGGAACGATTTCTTGGCGTGCAAGGCGGTGATATTCGTCGATAATCTTCGTGAACGATGACACCGACGCCGATACATTGCCAATCTCACCTGGAGTCGGAGACCCTTTGGCATTCAGCGTGTCGAGCTCGCTGCGGATCGATTTACTCTGCCTCAAGGCAGAGTTGTACTGCACGTTCTGTGAAAAATTCGGAGTCAGAGGCATCACAATACGACCTAGGGCGAATATTACATACCATGATTCAATAATTGCTATATTGTTGTGCAGTGGCCAGCTTGCCCTTCGCAGCTTACCTTGCATCTTCACGTGGAAACCGTGTTTCTTATGCGTGGAAGTACTACTACTACTGTGTTCAGAGTCCCGGATCGGAACATCTACGGCCCGTCTGGGGTAACCACTAGGACAGCCGTCTGTTGGCCCATGTATGGAGAATGTGGTCGAGAGATTATGCCCAAAAACATTTGGGCACTTAATCTTATCCTTGACTGTCTCAGCATGAAAGAGGATGTCATTGCACGCTACACCATACAACGACATGGTGAAGCCGTGAAGCTCATCCATTCGTCCACGACGTCAACTTGGCAGGTCATTGAAGAATGGGATGGGGACCCTAGTCAATCGGCAGCCACAACGGCGGATGCCAAAGCAAAGCCCGCCACCTCATGGAAGGTTGGTCATGAACGCTGATCTTGGACACTAAAATCATATTGCAAACGAATATTAATTCATAGTGAGGTAGTAATGCCGATTGAGAGGGGCTTGTAGGGCAAAATAAGCAAGTTTGCCGAGATCGGCACCGATACGGCGCCGAAGGCCCCTTGCGCCGTTCCGTCAACGGCGTTGGCCCGGTTTGTCACACGGAAAACTACCGAGATTGATGTTATTTCCGTAAATTGAGGCAAAAACTTGGCGGGCCTTCCTTAAATGAATTCGTCTCATTCAGCAACTGGGATGACGGCAAACATGTTTTTTGACCTTGTGCGAGTTACAACATGACCGACTCAAATACAAAAAGACAATCGACGCTCCGGCAGCAAGAAGCACGGCCTTTCTCGAACGGTAACACGAGTAGCGACATTGAAAACCAGCTTGCTGCCGCTCAAAAAAATGACGGGCCACCCTACTCAGTTTTCACTCCATGGCAAAAACGAGCCATTGTCCTTGGGGCCGCAGTCACTGCGTTCTTCTCGCCTCTTACTGCACAGATATACTTGCCGGCCTTGACGCAACTGTCGAGGGACCTGGGTGTGACAAACACGCAGATCAATCTAACCATTACAACGTATATGATATTTCAAGGCATAACGCCCATGTTCATTGGATCGCTGGCTGATAGTGGAGGTCGACGACCAGCCTACGTTGTATGCTTCATTATTTATGTTGCCGCAAACATTGGCCTGGCTCTTGCCCCTGGGTATAGTGCATTGCTGGGGTTGAGATGCCTTCAGTCAGCTGGGTCAAGTAGCACGGTGGCACTCTGTACTGCAGTGGTCGCTGATGTAGTTACAAGTGCCGAGAGAGGACAGTATGTCGGATTCACGGTGATTCCGACCGTGTTGGCCCCCTCACTAGGACCAATTATTGGTGGCCTCCTTTCTCAGTATCTCGGCTGGAGAGCAATATTCTGGTTTCTGGCGATTTTCTCTGGCATAACCCTGGTTCTCATTATTTTCTTTTTTCCAGAGACTTGCCGCCGGATCGTGGGCGATGGTTCTCTAACTCCACCTCCAATGTACCGGTCCGTATGGCAGTCCCTACACCTTCGGCGCGAAAAGAAGGCGAGACGACGAAACGCACTGTCAAAGTCGACATCAAATTCAAGCAGCGCCAGCAAGTCGGGGAATAGATTCAAGTTCAAACCACCAAATGTTCTGGGCTCGCTGTTTCTTCTCTTCGAGAGGGAGACCGGGTTGCTGCTTTGGACCAGCAGTATTGTATTCGCTGGTTTCTATTGCATAGCAACGGCAATGCCTAGTCTCTTTTCGAAGCGTTATGGATACAACGAGGTACAGGTTGGTCTGATGTATCTTCCGTTGGCGCTTGGTTCCATTGGTGCTGCCAGTATTGTCGGTCCGTCCATCAACTGGAACTTCAAACGACATTGCATCCGATCCGGAATCCCCTACGATCAAAGTCGACAAAACGACCTGTCCAACTTCCCGATTGAGCAAGCACGTCTGGAAATTGGCCTCCCACTGTTGTGCCTTGGTGCGGTGAGCATAATAGGCTGGGGATGGGCGATGCATGCCGCCACTCATGTTGCTGTACCGTGTGTGATCAGCTTCTTTCTGGGAATTGGGATGATTGGCTATAACAATACGACAAACATACTTCTTGTCGATGTCCACCCAGGTCGGGCCGGAACTGCCACTGCTGCCAACAACCTCACTCGATGCTTAGTTGGAGCGGGAGCAAGCGCTGCGATTATCCCCATGATTGACGCCATTGGGGCTGGCCCAGCTTTTACTCTTATCGGGGGGCTCTATTTCGTTGGTATCATTCTGCTCTTGCTCATTCTTCAATTTGGCATGAAATGGAGAGCGGAGGCCAAGGAGAAGACTCAGACGAGCAAGCTGAAGACAAAAGAAAGGCATCAACAAGGGCTCCTGGTAGTTGATGAACCGCGACCAGCGGAGGATACCAGAAACCGAGATTTGAGAAACGCATAGTCGGCGTTGAGACTAGACATTTGCATTTTGAAGATATTGCATAGCGTAGCTCGGTAACAGAGGCGTCATCACAAACATGCCTTTTGGCATTTGCGACTTCAAATGTGGCATCGTTGGAGAGAAGGGAGTGTAAATTTCGCCAGTATTCATTAAAAATATTCATAGCTTAAGAAACAAACAAACATTGTTGTTGGAGACAAACAACTGCTGCATGGAGGATCCGATCGCAGGCCAAGACCCACTCACTGCGACTGCCTCAATTGCTCAAGCGTTTGTCCCACTCATTTTTCACCATCTCAACTCTCGGTGCCAGCACAATCGTCGCGACAATAGTCGTCAATTAAGTGAGCACAACAGCAGTGCATGTCTGCATATCGTTGACCTTCTATTGGTGCTGTCCTATTCACAAGACGCTGACACGTTGTTCTTTGTCCCCACCACTCCGAACCAAAACGGCTTCGCCATGATCTTTTTCTTCTTCCCATCTCCTCTCACACCGTCAAGCTGTGGTGATTGATCAAGCGCTTTCATCACTTCGATCATCATGGAACTTGAATACGTACTAGCCGTGTCCGTCGCCTTTGCCGGTCTGATTTGGCGGGCTATGTCACTTGCTGTCTTGGGCATCATTGCGGTTACACTTCATATTGTCCTCTACCGCCTCACTCTTCACCCGCTGGCCAAGGTGCCGGGTCCCAAATGGGCCGCTATCTCCAACTTTTGGTATGCTCGACAGATAGCTAAAGGGAAAATGGCTCAATTGGGGTTGGAAATGCACAGAAAGTACGGTGATATTGTTCGTGTCGGCCCTAATGAAGTGTGGTTTAACACGACGGAAGCGTTTGATCAGATATACTGTATGTACAGCACTTTATCGAAGATGGCCTTTACATGCGGATGAAGCTCACATTTTTTGACAGGCACCGGCAAAGGATTCGAAAAATCTGACTTTTACTGTAGGTCTACGCGCTGTTTTGGTCCCGCTGTCTGATACTAACAATGGGACACAGTGGCAACAGCACTGACCAGGCCAACTATTGATTGGAAGTTTAATGCAAACTTTGAAGATACCTTAGATCTCTTGTCTGAGCGAAATATGAAACGCTACCGTCTACAAAGACGTTTAATCGGCCGTGTCTATAGTGCCGCGAATGTCGCGAAATACGAAGATGCTCTCACCGCAGCACTAGAGAGGATAGTGCAGCGACTGAATGAGCTTGAAGGGAAGGAGATCGACCTGAAAGAATGGATGCATATTATTACAGTCGAGTGTCTCGGGGCGACTGTTTTATCATGGTCGCCTGGTCTACTTCGTGATGGTACAGATTGGGGGACGTTATCGCATAGTTTCCAAGGCTGGCGAAGGAAGTGCTTGTTTGGAGTGTTTCCGACAATGAAGAAGATGGAGCAGTTGTCTCCCAGTCTTGGAAGGGCATTTGCGTCCCTATGGGCAGTAACGTACCGGCCTCCGCCCACTTTCAAGCCCTTCTTCCCTGTAAGTGCCTTCTCGGAATGTGTTGATGCGAGAAGGCCCTCACTGGTGGAAAAGCTGACGGAAAGATTATCAGGGCGTGGTGAAGAACATAGTTCGCCGTCTGACAGCGTCTCTTAAACCAGGAACACCCAAGGACAACCGAGTTGATTTGTTAAACGACCTGATTCAACTTAGAAATGATAGACCCGAGTTCAACGAGGTATATCTTCGGAAAATGGCCGTCACTAACTTTGGAGCGGGTCACGAAACCGTTGCGTCGACATTGACGGCGTCTGTGGCCATGATCGCCTCTCACAATAATGTTCAAAAGCAAGTATTTCTTGAACAACGCACAGCTGAAGCGGATGACGCGCTCGTATATGCTTCGAGTAACCGATTTACTTACACTAAAGCTGCTATTCGTGAAGCCATGCGACTTTACCCCGTGGTGCCCATGTCGCTTCCCCGCAAGACACCACCCACAGGACTACACGTCAATGGATTGAGTGTGCCACCCAATACCACGGTTGGTTGTAGTGCCATTGCTCTACATCGCAAGGAGGACATCTTTGGCGCCAGCCCTGATTTATATGATCCTGGACGCTGGCTCTGCGCCGAGACTGTAGACGAAACGGCTGCAGCAACATCGGCATCGGTCCGCATGATGGACAAGTATAGCCTGAGCTGGGGAGGTGGTTCTCGAAGCTGTCCTGGAAGAAATCTGGCTGAGCTGCTCGTGCTCAAGGTCATTGCCACCCTCTTTAGAAGGTTTGAAGTGGAGGTGGCGATTCCACCAGACGCTGACAAGGAGGCGTATTTTCTTCTTGTCCTCTCGGGCGTTAAAGTCAAGTTTCTCCCTAGAAGCGGGTGAAGCCGCCAAGGCGGGACACGTAGCCAAAGCGCAGCAAAGTGCAGAGCAGCAACCACATGACGGAGCTGGGGGATGCCAGAGGTGCTGTCACCTCCAACCGCGTTTGACACTTGGCATTATTACTTCAGTGATGGTATTCGACGCTTTGGGTACATTAGAGGCGGGCAGGGGGCATGTGCACATTACATAATGCTATCATGATGAGGATGAGCGGTTTAGCATCACTTGTGGTTGATACTATCTTGGCGAGCGGCCATTTGTACACAAAGAAGGCGATACACCCGGTGACAACAATATCTGGAACCCCCGTCTATAGCCGAACCAATGTGTCTCTGATTCCACCGCTAAATTAAGCATAATCCTCCCCATATACCATGAAACGCGTGTGCCACATTGTGATGTAGTACATACAGCCGGCTAATATCAGGCAAAGGTACCATGCAGATGCGACCGGGCACATGAGATGGCGTCTAATAACCGAAACATGCCGGGGTAAACAATTGTAACTACTACTACTAGCTAGTCGGCCTTAACTTTTTGGAAATGGGAGGGACCGATTATTCCACTCGACAGATGCGGGCAGTGAAGCACGTTGCTTACAGCGGAGCTGTAATAGCACTACTCGTGACAATGCTGCCTATTAATTAAATGTACGGAGCACTGGGCTTGTGATTTGAGTCATTGAATATGGACTTTGCCAATTTTATGCAACTTGCCGAGGTAATTGTCATCAACCATATCTCTTGCCAGGGGCACGAGTGAGCAAAATCCATGATGCCTCTTGACCAGTCACAGCCGAATATTAACTACCTTCCCGACGCGGACGACCAGCCCCTCTTGATTGATGTGTGCCTCGTCAGCAAATATTAGCCAAAATGGGTTCCCAGCGGATTTGGATACAATCTTGGTGCCGTGTGATGTGCCCGAGTGGTTAAAACTAAGCTCCGGGTCAAATGATGGCTCTTTGGGTGACCAAAACGCCATAGTGCAAGCCCTGATTCGACACTTCTTTGAGGAAGACAGAAATTTCCAACAATTGTTCCGTGCATTGCGTGTTGGCGTTCCGGAGTGGGTCTTGGGGCTAAAGAGGCTTTGGCAGATCATTCAGAGAACCGGCGGCACACTGGGATAACCCTGTCGGTCGGTCGTAGCGGATGAGGCCAATCTCGACCGAGCGAGTGGCAGCCACAAGATCGTTTGTTGAAACGTATGATTTGAGCCCGACGATGGCAACGAGGCGCGTCGTGTTGTGATGCGAGAGACACTTTGAGGCTCTGTTCTTTGTTCCATCCTCCGTCAGCGTCTCGCATCGACGAGCAAACACATCCGTAACATGCGCCAGTTGAGGCCTCGGCTGGTACGTACTACTGCCAACCGAGCCCATGGGTAGGAGATGCTCAATTTGTCAAGGTACCGTGCGCAGGAGAGGGGAGCTGGACCATGATTGACCAGAGTGCAGGTGAGTGGCCAAGCACCAAGCCCAAGACGTGATGGATGGGATCGATTGATGATGGATGTTGTCCACATGGACACTTCACCTTGTCGTTCTGTTGGGCGCTTGTCTTCGCCTGACTGGGCGTCGGCCGTGCCTGCCGTCCGTGTAATGCGGCTGACCTAGCCACATTTGCGGCAGGAGCAGACGGCAACATTGAATCTGTCAGCCCCCGTGTAGTGTTGAGCAGTCAAACGCACAAAGATTCGAACCTGTCTGGTCCTCTTTGCGAACCAGTCATGGTCGACTTTCACCCTCCAATATGGCCAGCTTGTTTATTACAGCAGGGCAAAAAAATCAACAGCATTTGCAAGGATGTCTCGCTTCCTTCCTTATCCGATGCTGCCCGCTCTCCTTATTGTTTGGCCTGACCAAGGTCGTCTTCGTGGATATGCCACGGCGGATATTCTACTCTAGGCCGCGATGCTCGATTCCCTGGAAAGCCTTGGAGCTCCGACTATACTGCTAATAATAGCAAAAGGCAAATATCCGCACTGAAGCTTTCTCGTCGCAGTTTCATATCCGTTGAACGAGGGTTGGTATGAGAAAGCATCGTTAAGGACGAGGATCAAAGACAAACATTAACCCTAGGGCAATTCACATCCGCATACGGACTAAGACCTGAATCTTTATCTGCCCGACAATAGTCATGTGGTCCTCCTGTAGCCACCCACACCTCCGCATTGAGTTTCCCTTTGGTTTAGTGATCCCCCGCGGATCAACCCATCGTTTAGGGAGTTGAAGGGCCTCCAGTTCCCCATATTAAAATAGAAACCCCAGAGCTAACCCCAGATACAACCCACAAACTTTGACGTAAAAGTTTGGTCAACATTGCGTCTCTACATCGCGAAGGATGAGGTCATTAACTCAAGAACCAAACTAGTGTCTCGTACTAGTAGTGCCAAAATGAGCCTCAAGCTTTCCGATACTTTCGAGATCATCCTTCGTGTTTGGACTTTCACTCGCTACCAAGTCGCTTCTCGCTGCGGGTGGATTGGTTCTCGAATGGCCTATCATTCCTCTGCCGAGCCACCCTGTCAGCGCGCGCGTGCGACGCGACTTGCGGGGAAGTAGCTGGAGCAGAGCGTTGCGAGCCTTCACATCTACTATGCCGTAAACGGTGGTTTCATGCCGACAGGTTACATCTAAGGCGACACCCCACAGGTCAAATGCGCTTGTCTTGGACGATTCAGTTACGGGAAGAAACCCAAAAATGGTCCCAACCAGAACCGGAATCATGCTTTTGTCGTATCGGTACAAGCCTCACTTTACGAAGTAATAGCCACTCAATCGTGTGCTTCCAATTTATCTCTGCCATTGTGAGATCCCGGAGCAGATCTCGGCCAACACTCACCCGCTATTGCGAGAAGGCTTCAAATACGATACGCATCTTCCTGTGTAAGTGCTAAAGTTCGGCGAATCTTCAAAACGTACAGGGGCTCGCCAGCGCCACCAGATACCCAAAGCCGCCCCTACGACCTGGACAAAGGGCTGTGCGGTTCGTGGACTCCGTTCCCCACAAGACCGGCAGCCTCCACCTGATTGTGGTGGGAGGGAGGCAGGGAGGGAGGGAGACGAAGGGTCAACTGGCTGGTAGAGAACTTGGTGGCAGAGAAGGCCGAAAAGAACTTCTTGCCGGTGGCTGCTGCGAAGGCAAAATGAGGCGCTGATGAGAGCCGCGCATGACGACGTCAGGGCGAGAATTAGAATTTTTGCCTTGGGGACAATTGCGACGCCTCGCCAACCTTTTTTTTTTTTTTTTTTGCCGATGGGAGATTCTTGCGCGAGATCCATTGTTCGAGGCATGGCGTGCTTGACTCTGCCTCGTCATATGAATAATATGGAGTAAATCTCATGGACTCCATCGTTATCATCTGGGGAGGGATTGGGGGCAAATGCAAGGCCCGCATATGCAAATTCAGCGACTAAATGACATGAGCAACGCATTTGCTGATACGTTGGCCAACCATTCGGGCCCTTCTTTTTTAAGCTTGGTTTCTTCGTCTGGATCCGGCAGGGGGTCGACTATCTGTACTCGCCAGATTCGACAAGCCCACCGCGGTTGTTTTATCGCCTCCGCGGCGTGAGAACTTAGCCTGGGACCCCCACGGAGCTCAATTTCAGTTGAAGCATTGCCATGAAAATTTCGCCGTTGCGACGCCGAGACAATGGACACGGGTATGGAATCGCCGGCATGTGGCGTTCCGCGAGGGTGAACGTTTGGCAGCCGCAGGCAGAGGGCCAGGTTCAACCGCGGCCGCCTTGGCTTGGTGAGATGACAGCCCATAAACCGCTGTGCCTTGGCTGCAGTTCGTTTGGCCCTGCCTGTGTGTGGTCTGGTGTGGCCGAGGAGCATTTGCGCATCAGCTCACAAGCCCCAACACCTTGGAGCTGGTCACGGCACGCGCAGTCGATATGTACTACATACATGCTACTCCGTACACAAGGCCATTTCTTCGGGACATTGCTGCTGGGAACTGGCTTGAGAAGCCACTACGGCTGACGACTCTCTCAGTTCGAATCATCAGCATCTCGGATGACTTGTCAGCCACTCCTCGACCGAGACGACTGGTGGACGCCCATGGCTCCCTCCTTTGCGCCTCTTTTCTTCGGGTCTTGGCACTGATCAGGAGTTGATGGCTTTGGAGATAAGGTTATTGGCTGCATTGCCCTTGTGGACCAGCAGGTCTGGGCCTGCTCCCCACCTATTTTTAAGGTACTGGCCTGTTAGCCTTCGACTGGGATCTTTTGAATGCCATGGCCGGCTAGGCTGGATCGGGAATCGCTCTCCGGGGTCGTCGAGTCTTGGCTGTGCCAGCCGTCGACCTCTCACCACGAAGAGGCTGATAACGAAACGTGACAAGTGTATTCATGGAGTCCCCCAGATGTCTGTCAGACGTATAAACGACGGGAACAGGCTCTGGCCTCTCTGCAGGATTATATTAAGAACCGCTGCACCCCGCGACAACACCACGTTTTCGATTTCTTGGGTGTCCCCATCCTGCTCGTCTTTGGCAACCTGTCCTTAGACCTGCCCGGCAGTCTTTGTGTAGTCTTGTTTTGAAGAACAAAAGACGCCATATTCACAATGACGACCACCGTCAATCTCGACAACGATGCCATTGTCCAACCGGGCTTGGTTGATGGCGAGAATAAAGGGCACCCGTATAGCCCCTCCAAGGGATCCATGGATGCCCACGTGCGCAAGGCGTCATTGCAGCATCACGATGTGATGCTTGACGACGATGAGTACGAGGGTAAACCGACAGACGAGGAGATGCAGACTCTCCGCCGAGTCTCGGGCAAGATTATGTGGAGCATGTGGACGATTGCCTTTGTCGAACTTTGCGAACGTTTCTCCTACTATGGCTCGGCTGTCTTGTACACCAACTTTGTCAACAAGCCTTTGCCAGTAGGCTCGACCACGGGCGCTCCTCTCGATCCCAACGGCCAACCTGGTGCCTTGGGTATGGGCACCAAGGCTGCCCAGGGTATCAGTCTCTTCAACCAGTTCTTCGCTTATCTGATGCCTCTTCTCGGGTAAGAACAAAGTTCCACCGCTCCATTTCATCCTATACGCCCTGCCAACATTGTTGCTAATCTTGATTCTTTTTGCAGTGCCTGGATCGCCGATGCCCGTATGGGTCGTTTCTGGACCTTGCACCTTGCCATTGGTATTTCCACCATTGCTCACGCCATCTTGGTTGCCGCATCTGCTCCCGGTGTCATTGTCAACAGCAAATCCTCCTTTGCCGCTTTCATTATTGGATTGATTTGTCTCTGCGTTGGCACCGGATTTTTCAAGGCCAACGTTTCCCCGCTGCTTGCTGAGCAGAATGACGATGTCCGACCCCGAATCGAGGTTCGCAAGGGCGAGCGCGTCATTGTTGATCCCGCTGTCACCAATACCAGAATCTTCCTGTATTTCTACCTGTGCATCAATATTGGCTCGCTCGCCGGTCAGATTGGTATGGTTTACGTGGAGAAATACGTCGGCTTCTGGCTTGCTTTCCTCATCCCCACTGGCTTGTTCTTGCTGGCGCCTCTCGTTCTCTGGTCGCAGAAGAAGAGCTATAAGCTGAAGCCTCCCACGGGATCACTGCTTTCCAAGTTCATCAGGATGGCCAACTTTGCTCGCAAGCGCTCTGGTCTGAAGAACTTCAGCTGGGAGGTTGCCAAGCCCTCCCGCGTCCCCCTTGAAGAGCGACCTAGTTGGATGACCTATGATGATGCCTGGGTTGATGAAGTTCGCCGTGGTCTCATGGCCTGCAAGGTCTTCCTCTTCCTGCCCATCTTCTTTTTGTCTTACAACCAGATGACGGCAAACCTGACCACCCAGGCCAGTACCATGGAGCGACACGGTGTACCAAACGACATCATCCAGAACCTCAACCCTATTTCCATCGTCATCATGATTCCCATCATTGACCACCTTTTGTATCCTGGTCTCCGCAAACTCGGCGTCGCCTTCACCCCTATCAAGCGTATGACGACTGGTTTCCTAATTGCCTCTCTGTCCATGGTAGCCTCTGCTGTTATGCAGTACTACATCTACGAGATGAGCCCCTGCGGCTGGCACGCAAACACAGAGGACTGCCCTCCCGCGCCCATCAACGTTTGGGCCCAGAGTCTGCCCTACATATTGATTGGTATAGCCGAAATTTTTGCCAACGTCACGTCGTACGAATATGCCTTCTCCAAGGCACCTGAGAACATGAAGTCTCTTGTCATGAGCATCAACTTGTTCATGAGCGCCGTGTCTGCCGCCATTGGCCAGGCCTTTGTTCCATTGTCTGGAGACCCTCTGCTAGTCTGGAACTACACGGTTATTGCAGTCATTGCCGTCATTGGTGGCATTGTCTTCTGGTTCTGCTTCCGCCACCTTGACTCGGAGGAAGACAAGTGGAATATGCTCAAGAAGTCTGAGTTTATTGGCAAGCAACAGCCCGGTGTTGGCAAGGCCCATGAAGCTGGGGAAGCTGCTTAAAGATGGGTTTGATCATGTGTTGCTTTTTTAAAGTTTTATGTGCCAAGGAGTGTTATGATACCAAGTAAATGTAGCAATATTGATATCCAATACACTGTATATTCACTCGACATGTCTTGAGCCCTCTTCCCTCTTCAGCGTGACTATTCACCGTCGTGTATTTACCCACGCTTATAAGCCTATCCCACATCCGCCTTTGTTTTTAGATATCTCTTTGAACAGTGGAAGTATTTTAGTGCAACAGCCAGGAGAGGCCTGAATACCAGGATTCGTGGCGGCAAGAGAGATGCTTGCTATTACGGCGGCGAAATAAACGCGCTTCGATGTTGCTCTTTATACTCGGAGAAGATGCCTTTAATCTGAGACCAATTGATATTATATCAAAAATTTCGAGTATTAATTGGATTTTCGCTTTATCATCATCTCCCCTGTCGGTGGGAAACTGGAGTCTTCGTTGGTTCGGAGGAGTGTGGTGTCAGGCAAGTGGACCTTTGGGCCATTTGACGGAGTTGGGGTCAGGAATCCATCATTTCTCCCGGCTCTATGAGCCACAATAGCAACATGACATGCAAGTCTAATTTCTGGGGTCACTTGAGTACCTTTTGGTTGCGAGTGCTACTTTTCCCGGTGGATTCCACAGATCTCACTAGTTGAAGCATCTTCTCAATGCCTATTCATCTGAAAGATGTATGGAGTATGGAAATTGGCAATTTAGGTTTATTCGCGCGAATCTTGGATAACTAGGATGAATAGCGTAGAATAGAGACGACTGTCGATTACGCAATGTTGGCGATGGATACTAAATAGATAAGAAATGACCAAGACAAGATATCATAAGATAGGAAGCATGTCATAACAAGCGCAAGCTCGGATCGCAGTGAGTGTTATTAGGCAAGACGCGAGGTGGCTAGTATATATCGGAGTCAAGCTGTGCCTATTATTGATCGCTCTAGTTACCATTGGCAATCTGTCAAATCTAGACCCAGAGTTAGTTTTAAGAACACGTGCTCCAATACGGACTGCTTTCTCATTAACACTAAAATGTCATTATGGCAATGGTCATATTGATACGGGCAGAAGGAATAGATCCTCGGAACCTGGGACAAAGGTAGTACTCGTTGATTTGTAGTTCCGACTTACCCTAGATTCAGCTATTTGTCAGGTGGGTATCAGCTATGAAAGATCGGCAGTTGATGGCCCGGGAGGTATACAGGGCTGGCTTAGCTGTGTCTTGCAGCGACCGGGTCGTTTGTGGGGGACTCTCTGGAGGACTAATGCATGGCGTCAAGGGCGGGTTTACATCCAGACCGCATAGTTAACCCTCAGCTTCGGGAGCGATGGAAATGTGTAAAAGGATTCGGGTAGTTATCGGTGAGAAGCACACTATACCCTGCGGTTTGCAGTCTCGATACATAGCTGATAGACTTGGTGCCGCTACTAATCGTAAGATGGAACAATCGAAATTCAATTGGAAGCCTGGCAATAACTAGGTAGGGAATTCCATTGCCTCTTTGGACGTCATGGCGTTTACGGGGACAGAAGCTGGAGGGTTGTGTTCAAGTCAGCCCAATGGAAGCTCAACCTTTCAGACTTGAAACTGATGCATGGCTGTCATCAAGTCGTACGGACAATTCGGAGCATACCCAAGCGATCCATGCAACCCCAGGTTTCCCCCGCTCCATCGCTGTGCCGTCGTGTTGTGGCTCATCCGAGTCGGTTAATCGCCTCATTGCATAGCCTGGTCCACCCGAGTGGCTCTGAAACCGTCTCGCGTTGATAACAAGATCCGGCCGCGGAAACCGAAAACCACTAACAAAGGTCAGTATGCGCGGGCTCCGAGGCCTCGCGACTCTGACATTCGCAGCCGCTTATAAGAACGGAAAGGCGACAAGTAGCCAAGTCTTCCAGGCTACGGAGTCGGTTGTCGGTTCTTTTAATAGCCATTGCCCCTTTGACAAACTCAATGGCTTATGGCTTGAATTAGCTATCCGAGACTTTTTGCCAACTTGCGTATTTACTGCTCTCGATAGCCGCCCAGCAATCACATAACGCCCTTCCCGGTACTGTCAGCAACCTCAACCATGGTCAAGGTCCTTCGAAATGGCCGATTTCTCCGTCCGTCTGGACACAATCCGAAAGAGGCCGTCTTTGCAAACTGTCTCATCTTAGATGAGTCTTCAGGAAAGATTCTCTACGTCGGCTCAGATGACGGTGGGGAGGTGCAAAGCGCCGTGTCTTCTGGAGCAGAGATGCTCGACATGCAGAACCGACTAATCGTCCCCGGCTTCATTGACAGCCACATGCACCTGCTGCATACTGGACAAACGTTGAACAAGCTGGATATAAGTGGCTGTGAGACCCTGGAAGAGATTCGCACCGCCATCCGCAACTACGCGAAAGCTCACCCGGATATGGATCGAATCCTGTGCTGCAGCTGGTTCCAGACCTCTACCAACGGAGAGGCATTTGCAAGCCAGATCGATGATCTGGACCCTCGACCTATCTATATTTATGCATACGACATGCATTCCATGTGGTGTAACACAGCAGCACTGAGTGAATTGCAAGTCGCAGACCTAGAGGATCCCCCCGGCGGTAAGATTCATAGAGATGGGGCTGGCAAGCCCACAGGTCTGCTATCAGAAACCGCTGCGTTAGGCATTGCCGACCCGTTTCTGAGCGCGCAGCTTTCTTCAGAGCAAAAGCTGGACTTCGTTCACGATGCTATTGAATCGTACATTGCCAGCGGATACACTGGCCTCATCGACATGGCCATGGACGAGAAGACGTGGGACATCATCCTGAGTTACCGCAAGAAATGCGGCGGAAGTCTTCCCATCTGGATGGCCGTACATTGGTTTGTTCTGCCGCAAAAGACGCCGGAGGAGTCCCTTGCACAGGTCGACGAGGCCATTACGCTGAACAAGCAGTACAACGAAAAGACTTCCCCTGACTGCCGCATCACCGGCATCAAGATCATGTGCGACGGCGTTGTAGACGCCTGCACCGCAAGTCTCATGGAGCCATACGCGCACAACGGCGGAAACGAGCCGGCGGTGTGGACTGTGGAGGAACTCGTGCCCATCTTAAAAAAGGCCGACGACGCCGGCTTGCAAATTGCTATCCATGCCATTGGCGATGCTGCCATCAGAGTAGCCATCGACTCTCTAGAGCGAGTGGGAAACTCGCAAGGGCGACATCGCATTGAACATCTGGAAACATGCTCCCCCGAGGATGTCAAACGCCTAGGCAAGCTCGGAATCACCGCATCGGTCCAACCTGTGCATAGCGATCCGTCCATCCTCCAGGCGTGGCCGAAGCTGCTCGGCCCCCAAAGATGCGAGCACGTCTTCCCGTACAACGGCTTCGCTGAGCACGGGGCTACCGTTGCGATTGGCACCGATGCTCCTACAGCGTCACACCTCGTTCTTCCGAATCTGTATACTGCTACGACGCGGCGGTCTGGGCGAAAGCCGGAGCTGGACGAGCAGACGGCCCCGAGATTTGCGCTGAGTCTTGCGGCTGCCATGGCTGCGGCAACTCAGGGCGCTGCGTATAGTTGCTTCGCTGATGACCGTGTCGGTAGGCTGGAACCCGGCAAGGCTGCGAATCTTGCTGTCGTGGACGTGGTTTGGGATCCCGCCAGGCTTTTAGAAGGCAAAGTCCAGGAGACGTGGTATCAGGGCCGCAAGATTTACGGGTAGCTCTATTTCTCGTCTGGTTCGGATGTCTTGCGCCTGGAAGTACTATATATCAGGGAATACAACAGTGGACAAAATGATTGCGACTGTCCAAACACATCGTCGAGTGACCATGTCTCCAGCACTATTCCCTTCACTCCTCGGTTGATTGTTCGTTTGATTTGCATTCGCGCCAGTGACGGCTGGAGAGTCTGTTCCGGCTTTCAGGCCAACAATGTTGCAACTGGTTGATCCGACATTGGCCTGAATGATTCCGACTTGTTTATTGGTTGCGTTGTACACGACATGGGCGCTCCTGAGGACATTGCTTCCCACAATGACGAAACGGTTGCCTGTGCTATTGTTGGCTGACGTGCCTTGAAGGCCAAAGATACAAGGGGGTTCCAACTTGAGACCCAGAAGCTTAAGCAGCCCCGGGTTGCCGGTGTCGACAACAAGTTTTCTCAGCGGCACATTGTTCATCTTATTGGGAAACGCCACATCAACGGTGACATCTCGCCCTTCATCTTCTGTGTATTTGCAGTCAATGAAAGCTCTCTTCTGCGCAATCTCGACGCCAAGATTATCCCAGACGGGCTTGACATATTCATTCAGCAGGAACGTCAAATCTGTGCCAGAGTCCAGAACAGTAGTGACGTTGATATCCCACCTCCCTCAAGTACTGTACCTTGGCCGTTGTCTTTGTCCAGCGCCAAGCCAGACGTGTGCACAGCATATGCTACAACTCCAGCACCAGGCTTGAAGCCCGGGACCAGTGGTAGCGTGGCGAGGTTTCCCATATACTTCTCGGTATCGATGCCGCCAAAGAGGATTATTCCCGTCACATTGGAGCTACTCGAGCTCCTATTCTGCAGTGGCGTGTAAGTCTGGGTAGCAACTTCGGAGTTGAATATATGATTTCTTTACCAGAAATAGACTGAAGGCAGCTCTTTCAATGTGTCCCTCCGTCACTAGATTATCCACCACAGTGTGATACTTTTCGGCGGCTGCTACGCCTTCACTTAAACCCAGGCCGAGCAACCCTGTACCTGGTGTCTGGCTTCTGATCAGCCCGAGCTTTTGGTTTCTGATAGACCTTCCATTTATAGTAACTGTGTCCTTGGCAAAGCCGCCACGAACATTTCTCTGATCAAGATAGGAAGCATTGAAATCTCCCATGCCCACAACCTTGAGCGATGTGCCCGGAAGCACTGTGGAAAAGATCACCCTTGCCCTCCGGATATTTGCCGGGTCGGGGACTATTCATGCACTCGTGACTTGGAACGGAGTCGGAAGCAGATGCGGTCAGTGATTTGCGGCTTCTTCTGCCCAATTTCTTGGGAGCTCTGGCCGAGATGGCTATGAGACGAACAAATTTGGTTGGTGGTGGGCGACAGTCCGTTAGTGTTTTGAGTCGCTTGATGGGGTTTGTTTGCATATTGGCCCTTTTCTACTGCATCGTACCGCCGTATTAGTTCCCTATCCTGTACAAGGCCGCCATCGAGAGGATGTCTATTAAGATGAAGATGAATGTCGGCAGGAGGGTGTAGAACAGACGTGAAATTATGAGCGACGCATATGCATTGATTGTCTAGTCTAGGGAACTGTCAGCACTGGGCACACCAGACACTTGTCAGTCGTTTCCGGGAGGTTGGCGCTCAACTCAACACCATCTCCAACTGATACTGCGTGAGTTCAGTTTTCTGAAAGCCCAGCTTCTTGGCCAGTCCTTGCCCATACTCCTTGGGGAAGATGGGCGGTACCATCCACTTCTTCTCCGGGAACCGTCCCATCATGGCCTTCGCAAGCCTCGTTGCCTCGCCTTTCCTCCGAGATTGCGGCGCAACAATTAAACATGCCAGTTTAACCGTATCCTTCTCTTTGTCCTCTGGATCAGTCACTACACAATACGCATCGCCCAATCGAAAGGCCCTATTAGTTTCAGGGGTTTTGTCAAACCCCCACGCCTGCCAGGGTAAATCTCCTGCCGCATAAGTCTTGACCAGCGCATCAACCTCCTCAAATGAACATGGCTTCGGTTCCGAATCTGCTGGGAATTCTCCTTGGCGGGGAGTATGTTGCCACCCCAGTAGCTCTCTGGTGATGATGCATCCGGCATTAGTGTACATCTTGACGGCCGGCGCGTTCTGCTGTATACATTCAAATCCCACGGTGGACATGCCGCGAGCCTTTTCAGCGTCAAAAACCATCTTCAGGGCTTTTGGTCCCACGCCCTTGCCCCTAGAGGCCTTGACTATGCCCATGGCGCCGAGACGGGTCTCTGTGGGTTTGTCTGGGCGGATGGCGATGAGGGCGAAGCCGATGGGTTCGTCGGGATTGTCTGAACCGTAGAAAGCATGGCTGTGAGCCTTGGAGAGGTAATTCAGAGTTATGTAGTTGGACATTGACTCGGCGGTGAAGTTGACCAAGGTTCCGATGTAATCTTCGAACGACTTGTTGAAGAGTTCGGCTATTTGACTGTTTGATAATTCTGATATGGGTCTGGACTCCATCGCGACGTGTTCTTTCTGCATCTTGTGCGAGTTTCTTCTAGATATCGATGTATATGACGCAAAACAAGGGAGCCCGAAGAGCTTCAAGATGCTCGCCGGAGGGCGCAACTATTGCATGATCTGTCTTTCGCGGCCGGACCGGGTACCACGACCGGGTGGAGCTCCGTGGGTAATGAGTTGGTCAAGGCCGTTTGGTTTCAGCATTTGGCTAAATGGAGCGAAATTTGCCACTCTTCGTCATAGCCGCCCCCAAAGTATGGTATCCGATCGTGAGCTTAGCTTGTCCACCCAACGAACTTGTGCCCCTAAAACCGCCCCGAATGTCTCAACTCCGAAGTCTACGAGAGTGAGCAATGTTTTAGAAGTCCAAGAGGTACACATGAGTACCTCAACGACCGATGTGATGCTGTTTTGTTAAAGCAATATCTTCGTCGCAGATTTGGCCGACGACCAAGTTTGGGCAAGTGATAGTCATAGCCAGTCAACAAATGTGGGAGCGCAGCGACTCATGTCTGTTCCTCTGGCGTACAAATGCTCTTATCGGCTCAATCACAACATGGCTCACTTCTTCCTTCAGAGGCGTTTCCGTTATGTCGCCAAAGCTGATATGGCCGTAGGAACTTTGGGACACCCGATCCTGGACCATTCATGGGTGTTGACTTGCATCTCTCGTGCATACTGATGTTCGGATTTCAGGAGGGAGTCACTAGTACCTAGCTGGTCTCAAGATCAAATTTCATTGTCGGTCAGCAGCCAAACACGTAGAGCACAGTTGGTCAGCGGTGAAGGGTCTGGGACCAAAAAGGTGTCAATGTTCAGGGTTGCGGGCAGCCAGGAGTCTGGTATTGGCGTGACAGCTCCGAAGCTGGATCGGGATGCTCCTTCACAAATTGCTGCAGTCCTGGCAGGCCCCTCGGTTGCGAAGAGCCCTCCGGCTCCAGCTCGGTTCGGTACGCAATTGGCCCGGCATAAATTTCTACGGTGGCTCTGCCCGCGGTTATTCCTCCTGGACACAGAGTACGGAGTAGAGTTTTGGTACTTTCATTTATGACCATCCGCACGTAGGTTCTAGGTACTGGCGCTGTGTTATCGCTGCTCTTTGGTTGGGCATCGGCCCCCGAAATTGTCGACGGTAGCTCTAGGAGCTCTTCGGCAGTCAAGGAGCATAATAATTCGGCAAGCCCCCCAGCACCCGAGCTCCCCCTCCAAAGCTCCACAGTTCCTCGGCATGGATCCTCTCATCTGGAATGCAAATGCAGCCCCTCTGACCCGGAAGACTTCCGCCTTTCCGACAAGCAGCGGAACATCTTCTGATTGGCCGATGCCCCCGGCTCAAGGCTAGAAACGGATGTCGCTGGTGAAGCTCTGCCATCAAGTCAAAGCCGGCGACGCGGGGTTCCCAAATGCATAACATTGAATGGCCTTGCACAATGCGAAAATATAAGTGAGGTTGAAAAAAAAAAGGAAAAAGAAAAACTAATCAATCAATCAACCAATCAATCAATCCATCCATCCTTGGAAACAGGAATCAACACAGTAGCGAAAATCACCAAAATGTCCGACTACACTCTCTACGCCTACTTTCGCTCCTCATGCTCCGCCCGCCTGCGCATCATCCTCAACCTCAAAAACATATCCTACGACCTTATCCCCGTGAATCTCCTCAAAGACGAACAGCTGTCTGCCGAGCACAAGGCTCTCAATCCATCTGCCTCGGTGCCCCTCCTCGTCTCCAAGCGCTCTCCCGACGCAGGTTTTAAAATTGGCCAGTCCGTAGCTGCCCTCGAATATCTCGAGGAAGTACACCCCGCGGTGCCGGCCTTGCCGCCAACGAGCGATGCCAAAGGACGTGCCACTGCCCGGGTTCTATGTGAAATCATCGCCGCGGACACGCAGCCCGTGACCAACCTGAGAATCATGCGAAGAGTGAGAGCGCTCGGCGGGAGCGCAGAGGAGTGGAATAAGGAATTGATGGGCGATGGTCTGAGGGCGTACGAGGCCGTGGCCAAGGACTCGGCCGGCAAGTACTCCGTGGGTGATAATGTCACCATGGCGGATGCCTGTCTGATGCCTGCTGTTTGGAATGCGCAGCGCTTCGGGGTGGATTTGTCGCAGTTTCCAACCGTCTCTAGAATATTTGCCAATTTGAGTGAGCATCCAGCCGTGCAAAAGGCCGATTACTTCAAACAGCCTGATTGCCCGGAGGACTTGCGCAGGAAGTAGCATGTGGGGAAACGGCACGACAATATGAACTGCATCATGCAAAATTACGAACCAATGCGGTTCTTGGCAATTCTGGGTTGTATTTTTTTTTTCTGGGAGCTGCTGTAGCTAAGATTTCACATTGTCCATAGCATCATTGGAAACATTTTAAAACAGAGGCTGCGCTGGCAGGATGGTACCAGACACCTCACCGAATCCAATCAAAGCGCCTTGCTCACCAGCCCATCCCCGAATAGTCACCGTGTCTCCGTCCTCGAAAAACTTGCGCTCCTCTCCACCCTGCAGCTTGACAGCAACCTTGCCGCCCTGGGTTTGCTCCAGAATACTGCCCTCGCTGCCGGGCTTGTCTCCCGTGATGGTTCCTGAACCCAACAGGTCACCGGGTCGTAAGTTGCAGCCGGTAATCGTGTGGTGGGCAATCATCTGCGGCCAGGACCACAAAAGGTTCTTGGAGTTGGACCTGGAGATGGTGGTCTTGTTGCCCTTGGCAGCTGCGACGGGTTAGTACGGGAGTAGAATGTGAGAGACGGATTGCAAGTCTAGATTCACTTACTAGTCAAGTCAACCTCCAAGTGAATATTGAGGCAGTTGTCCTTCTTCTTCTCCTGTAGGTAAGGCAAAAGAGTCTTATCGTTGGGGATACCGGCAGTCCTTGAGTTATTCAGAGCGTCCGCCAAAACCACCCAGGCGCTGATTGCTGTGCCCATGTTCTTTGCAGTGAAAGGGCCGAGAGGAATGTACTCCCAGGCCTGGATGTCTCTAGCACTCCAGTCGTTCATCAAGACGTAGCCGAAAATGTAGTTCTCGGCCTCGTCAATAGGGATAGGGCTGCCGAGCTTGTTTTCGCGACAGATGAACATGCCCATCTCGAGCTCCAGATCCAGTCGCTGACAGGGTGACAGGGTGGGGATTTTGGGCTCGGCCTTGGGATCCTTGAGAATCTGTCCCCAAGGACGATGGAGAGGGGTGCCGGAAACCACGACGCTGCTGGCGCGGCCGTGGTAAGCAACAGGAAGATGAGTATAGTTGGGCTGCAGAGCATTGTCCGGGCCACGGAACAAAACGCCAACGTTGTATGCGTGGTTCTTGCCGGCGTAGAAATCAGTGTAGTCGCCGATGTTGAGAGGGAGATGGTTCTGAACATCAGCGCGCTTCAAAAGCGCAGTCTTCTTCAGCTGCTCATTGTCCTTGAGAATCTGGGGGTGCTTGGTGTCTGCACTGAAAATAGACTGGAGGTACTCGCGAGCTGAGCGATGGAAAGATCGGCCCAGAGCAGCGAAGTTGTTGAGAGACTCAGCCGCAAAGACGTCTTGGTGCTTCTGAATTTCAGAAGAGGCAGAGAAACCACCACCGCTGGCAAATGCCTTGAGATCTAAAGCGTAGTCGCCAATAGCAACGGCAGGGCGCTTTGTCGCATCGCTTGAGGTGGAGATGATGCCAAAGGGAATGTTGGCAATAGAGAAGTGAGACTCGGGGGAGATGGTAAGCCACGACATGGTGAAATGTAAGATCGAAGTCGCGAGATCGGGCGGTTCGGTACACAAGAATGGAATTGAATAGAGAGAGATTGAGACGGCTCTTCTATCCAAAAGACGAAAAATTAGATGGCCAGAGCAATGTCTTAAGCTGGTTTGAATTCGTCACAGCTGCCGGAAGCTCTTTCCTCTGTTCCGTTTTCTGCCCCGCCATAGTTGCCGCCGCAACCCGATTTCGATGGCGGGGTCGAGGGCAAGCCGATGTGCGGAAATCACCCGGCATGTGTCGCTCCTTCCGCTTGAATCCGTCAGTCGCATCTCGTACGCACAAGATGACTTGCATTTTCTGGGGCATGCTTCGTCTAGACATTTGACGAGGCAAGGCAAATCAATGAAATATTCGCCATCAAGCCCTGATTCAAAATGCTCCATCTCGACTTGCCTGTAAGAACACGTCGAAGGCTCATCGAGCAAATATTCTCTCTCACATGCCGCCATTCACTGTCCTGGTGTTTGTCGGCGTTTGCGGTTCCGATTCCGATTCGAGGCGATTTAGCATTACGGGAAATGTCGCAACTCCCGAACCAGTTGATGCAAGCAAGACCCGGGGCTTGCCATGCCGTTTTCATGCTTAGAAATAAGCCATCTCTTAAATGCTCTGTAGACCGACCCTTGGTTGGGATATCCTCTTTGAATCAGAACCACTAAGAACACCAGTGTGGCATCACAACACTAAACAACATGTTCCAAAGTGGCATGATAAAGCATCGCAATAGCTCAAAATACGGGGAAAAATTCATCAAAATGAGTGGAATAAATTGAAGGTCAGATCAACCAACACCGCTCGTTCACTTGCAATCAAGTACGTAGCAACCCTTTCAGGTGTTGCTCGCCAGCTTTGCAGCCTACAGCCT
This sequence comes from Metarhizium brunneum, assembly GCF_013426205.1. Classification (NCBI taxonomy): domain Eukaryota; kingdom Fungi; phylum Ascomycota; class Sordariomycetes; order Hypocreales; family Clavicipitaceae; genus Metarhizium; species Metarhizium brunneum. The sequence continues at coordinate 3,395,730 of NC_089422.1, read as the reverse complement.
ACACCAAAAAGAAACGACTTGATCACGAGGACATACACAGGCCATTTCAATGATTTCTCTTAAATAGCCACCTACTATGTGATGATATAATGACAGATGCGCCTCCAAGGTTAGTCACCGTACTCTGCATCAGAACCATGCTCACTTCCTTGTCCTCACATGGACTAACATTTGTTGACACGGTAGTCGTCCAAGACGCAAACGTCAACCCTCTCCGAAATTCAAGACCGGACTTGACTGCCTACTCCACCTATCGGTGGGTAGTTGGCCCTGTCGTCGGAGCCGACAGAAATCTGGGCCGAATTCCGCGGACTCTGCAAGCCATGTGCGAAAGACAGACAGCCGGACGACACATCACAAATCACACCTAGCCCAAATCATGCATCAGCAGTTGTACGTAGCCTCTGATTTGTGTGGCAGTGCTCCATTGGCTTGACGGGCAGCCAATAGCGGCCAAAACATCCAAAGGTTGTCAAGGAATGTACGACGTACGTACTCCGCCGTAAGTTGCAGAGGCGATAGACATAAAGGTTGAACAAGCCGCCATCGGGGATTTCGCGGTCACAAGCGCCTCCGATCCCTGGCTTCAATTAAACGGCGGAATGCGCTATAGAGTGTAGCCTGTACAATGCGACATCATCTACTTCTTTACGGCACCAGTGAAGTTCGAAGAAAAGGCGTTTAGTGTCTTGCCGGCTGGACTCCGTATGTCACTTGTCTATTGAAGTTCTTGTATTATACGACAAGCCCTAGTGCTATAGATGAGCTACAGCTAAACTCACTGGAATTCCTTTTTCTAGATACATGCTTACCCTCCTGCAACCATAGTAGAACTTGAACCGGCGCATCGGCTACAACCGAAGCACCGGATACTACCCTACTATGCGTCAGCATCCCTCATATCGGCCACTCAAGTACCCCGAGAAAACTGTCGAATACGACATTTGGTGTCGAAAGTCTCATGTCGCTCACCGAACCCCGCACAAGATCCGGAGTGCGATTCTTACGCTGGCCTTTGACGTTAAACTTTGATAGGTATGCGACCCGTGAGGACGTAATCCTTCATGTACTGGGGCGTGCATATGACGCAGAGGGCGCAGACAACAGTGAAATCCGACAGGCTCCACGGGGAATTGGGCTCATCTTACGGACTGGGCTTTGTTATATTAGAAAGTGCGGCAGAGAAATAATACCTCCATGGACTCGATAGTCTAGGACTCTAGTCGATGTTCGGCCACGTGGTGGCCATAAAAGGCAACCATCCTTCCATCGCTCTGCTGAACTCCCTTTTAAAAAAACATCGGTTGACTTTCTACTCTTTCAACATGTCCTCAAGCGATGTTTTTACCATGAGAGGCAGCTTGGCTGCCATTCCCATGGAATTGGACAAAGCACACTTTGTTCCTCTCGTGACCTTGTTTGCATCTACGGTACGTCCACGTCTTTCGTCCTTGTCTTCTAAATTTTTTGGAGCTCATAGCTTACATGGACAACCCTTTGCCAGTTTGTTGCCTTCCACATCGCCCAAGCCATCTACCGCCTCTGGTTCCACCCGCTCTCCAAGTTCCCAGGCCCCGTCCTTTATTCTGTCTTTTACCTCCCCTACCTATATCAGGCTTACATCAAAGGACGATGGATCTTCAAAACCACAGAGTTACACCGAAAATACGGCCCAATTGTCCGAGTTGGCCCGAATCACATTATTGTCGATGGCGAGATTGGGTGGCCTCAAGTGTTTGGACGCCGGAAAGCCGATCAATCCGAATATGAAAAGATGCCCGCCGTCCACAAGGCCAAGGCGTACAGCATTATCGGTGCTACTAGAGACATTCACCGACGTCAGCGTCGGCAGTTGAACCACGCATTCAGCGACGCCTCCCTCACCCAGCAAGAAGATATCATCCAGGCATATGTGACGCTGCTCCTTGAGCGCCTCCAAACACGTGCTGATGAAGCAGAGGTCGTAGATGCGGTAAAGTGGATGAACTGTACAACATTCGACATTATCGGTGACCTGGCTTTCTCCGAGTCCTTCTCAAGTTTGCAGAACAACGCCGTGCACCCTTGGGTTAAGCTCATCTTTGATAGCATCCGTTTCCTCGCGGTTAGGAGATTCTTTGTCAACTTTCCCCTCCTGAGATTTGCGCTGTCCATGTTCAGCAGCAAATTCGGCACAAAGCAGCATCCTTCGAGAGACCACGCCAAGAACAAGGCGCGTCGAAGAATGGCGCTGGGACAAGATCCTCCCGGCGGCCGCAAGGACTTCATGTCGTACATGCTTCGCAAGACCAGGGATGGGCAGGTCGGCATGTCGGAGGAAGAAATCCTCGAGACGTGTCCTACTCTTGTTATTGCCGGCAGTGAGACCACGGCGTCAGCGCTCTCTGCATTCTGTTTTTACATGGACAAGAATCCCCGGGCATACGCGCAATTGACAGAGGAAATTCGAACAGCCTTCGGCGCGGAGGAGGAAATCACAATGCAGAACGCTTCACACCTCGAGTATCTGCAAGCCTGTGTTAACGAGATTCTCCGGATATACCCGCCTGCCGCAGAAACACCCGCTCGTGTCTCCCCCGGTGATTTTATCGAGGGGGTATATATACCTGCCAATGTAAGTCTATCCTGTGCACTCGCCTGCTTTCTTTCCACGGCCTGCTGTATGCCATCTGTACTGACAATGCTGTAGACACTGGTTTCCGTCTACCAGTGGGCAACGTTCCGCAACCCCAAACACTTCAAGGACCCAGAGTCTTTCATCCCGGAGCGGTGGCTGTCCCCTTCTCACCCCCTTTACGATGAAGGTTTCAAGAACGATAACCACGCGATATTCAAGCCATTTAGCTACGGTTCGAGGGACTGCATCGGCAAGAATCTTGCGATTAATGAGCTGCGCGTCATCATCAGTCGCATGTTGTACCGCTTCGATTTCAACGTACTTGAAGGACAGGACGATTGGCACACCAAACAGCGAAGCTTCATTATTTGGGACAAGAGCCCGCTGATGGTTCGATTCCAGACGCGACAGATGGCTAATTAGGTGGAGCGACAACAGCATACGTGGAATTAAACCTCTGAGTGCTATGGTTTATGACTTGATATGGAAGAGATTGGCATTGCGAGGCATGTACGGGTACTCACTCACTCATTATTTGCATGGGTGTTGTGTTAATTGAGAAGGAATGCACGCCACCCATAAATATATTGCTAATCCACAGGCATGCATAATACTGCCAGTGTCTTGCCGATAATAAGTGTGCAGGAACAAGGCGAGTGTCGCAAGAGGCCGAAGATCAGATATACAGCGTCGGTCATTAAATCAGGCACTCCACTATATAAATCCACACGCACGTTGACGCTTCTCCAGGGGTTTGATGGGCTGCTTTCCTCGGCACCCAGGCTGCAAAGAATCGCCGTCCTGTTGTTCAATACCTTGTTGGTGATTGGTGGAAGCGGAAGCGGAAGCGTGTAGTTGTGTTGATGCGTGCATTATTCTTATGGCAAACGATTGTTCCTATAAAATTACAACTTGGAATATAGTAAGATTCCACGCATAACGCGACCACAATGCAAGACAGGAGCAAGTAAGCTAGACGTCAAGAACCGCTCGCTGTGGGATTAGGCAGCGCCGAAGCTGAGCAGAAGAAAAGGATCGTGGTGGGTGATATTACGCAGGGCTTATATGCTACGGAAGTTTGAATATAATCTCCTGTGGCTGAAATTCCTAGGGGGGATTATGACGACCAGTGATTGTACCTGATATCACTTGCACACATTTTATGGCCGTCGGGCAATCGTCGTTGAGGTGCTTGCCAAAATACTGTCAGAGATAATCTATGGTGCCTAGCTTTGAAAGCAGTTGATCTGGAGACGCTTCAGAGCCGAAATAGCAATTGCAGTCCATGCATTGTTTCTTCGAAGTTCTGACATGGTCTAGTCCAGCGAGTGCTGTATGGAACACTTATCCCGAGCAATGGATTGCTTCATGAGAGATGGGAACCAGCCCGAGTTGCAGCTTTCATGGCACTGTGTTCAGTACTTGGTTCTCCGTGTTTCTATGAATAGCCTAAAGACTCGTTGCTCAACGAAAGAAATCCGCTGTTAGAATGTCGATTGTTGCCCCCAGATGGGTCAACAGTGTCATTGGAAACCGCGAGGGGGGCCATGACGCACGAAAGAAAACATTGGTTTCTACTGACGCCTCACTGCTTTGTCTTGGTAGATCAAGAGATAAATGGCCCTCCAGACACAGACAAGTGTAACAATAGAGAGAGAGGCGGGGGTCCTTGCAGAGGAGATTGCAGTCCCAAGTAACAAATTCATGACATGCCGCTAGTTGCTAACAGATGCTATCCAGACACTCTTGCAAGTTAAAACTTGGCCTGCTCGCGCTTTGTCTTGTCCTTTTCTTTATCTCTGATCAAACGTCGCAAGATCTTCCCGCTTGGATTTTTCGGAACCACGTCAATGAATTCTACACCACCTCTCAGTCGCTTGTAATCACTCTTATGGTCGGCGACATGCTTCATGATGCTCTCAATGATGTCCCCATCGGCCCCGTTGACGCCTGGGGTTTTTACCACGAAAGCCTTTGGAACCTCGCCTTCTCGGTCGGCAGCAACTCCAATAACCACACAGTCATTCACGGCCGGGTGCGTCAGAAGATGGCCTTCTAGCTCAGCGGGGGCCACTTGATGTCCTTTGACTTTGATTAACCTGGAAGAGAAGTTAGACCAGTCGCTACAACTGAAGGCGTTTCCTCTTTCACTTACTCCTTGATTCTGTCCGTAACGAAGATGTGCTCATTGCCCTTCTCACTCTTGGTAACGAGCACTTCGTCTCCGGTTCTCATGTATCGCAATCCATCGTCAGCAGTTACGAAAGTCTCGTCAGTCGCTTTCTTGTTGTTGAGATATCCGACAACGACAGACGGAGAATGCACCCAAAGCTCACCAGGCTGGTCGTACTCTTTTACCTCTTCGCCCTCTGGAGTAAAGATTCGGGCGACGAATCCAGGTAGGAGTGAGCCAGATCCTCCTAAGAAGATGTCCTGAGGCATAGTTGCGCAGACAACGGTCGAGGTCTCTGTGAGTCCATACCCTTGGAGTAGCACCACCTTGGGTAGGACCTTTAGAAAGTCCTTTGCCGTGTCCTCCTTCAGGGGCGCAGCTCCCGTGAACACTGCACGGACCGACGACAGGTCAAATTGTTTGACGACGTCCGGTTGCTTTGCCACATGAAGAACCATAGGTGGGACAAGGTACAACATTTCGATCTTGAAGTCCTGAATAGTGTGGAGCAAAAGCTTGAAGTCATACCGGGGTAGAACGACAACTCCGTCTCCGCGATAGGGACCAACGTGGCAGATGACGATCAGGCCATAGATGTGCGACATTGGTAGAAGCCCCAAGCAGTTTTCCGTGTAGCGACTCACCCCGAGCTCCTTCTCAAGAGAATCTCGGTTGGGCCGTCCATGAGCCACGAACTGAATGGCATTAGCAATAACGTTCCTGTGTGCAATCATGACGCCCTTGGGAAGGCCAGAGGTCCCGCTACTGTAGCAAAGGAAGGCAATCCTCTTTGCGCCATCTCCTTTCTTCCAATATGCATCGGCAGGCTTACACGAGGGCAAGCTGGCACCAGCCCTGATCAAGTCGTCTGTTGTTTTGAGGCCGGGGTTGGAGAGACCGGGCGTGACGGATGGGGCGAGTTGGTGCAGGAAAATTCGTTCCTCGGGGATTCCAATTCTCGCCACCGCGGCCATTGTTGTCTTTAGCAGGGGCAGGCAGGTGAAAACAGCCTTGGCCCCAGAATCCCTCAGCTGATACTCCAGCTCGCTGGCATTGTACGAGGCGTTGACGCAGGACAAGATACCACCGAGTCGATGGACAGCCCAGGCCAAGGTTAAATAGTCTATAGAGTTGAGACTAAAGCACGCGACCACCTTGTCCCACTCTGTGCCTTGGTGAGCTTCAAAACCAAGTTCCTTGGATAGGGCGCGTGAGAGGTGGTCAACGCGCTGCTGCAACTCCAGAACACCATAGGACCTGCCGGTTAGGCCATCCGTGAACGAGGCGCGAGAATGTTGCACCGGACAGCGACCATATCTCTCGTCGAACATGAACGTCTCCAAGGAGATGGAGTCGGGGATCTCTGGAAGCTGAGGAACCCATGATGGGGGGTAGAAGGGCATTCTGGGTGTCTGCGATGTGGAACGGGCAGAACACGGAGGTGGAGAGCTGGATCGAGGCTGATGAGGAGTTGCAGATATCCGGCCGGAGTCGACCGCGTTGGCAGCCAGGGGCGATGTGAACCGTGATTGTCCAGGTGAGAACCCACGTCAAAGCCTTCTGCCGGTTGAACAGGCTCTACGAGCAATGTTTGACGCAAGAAGAGCAGCTCGATTGGAAAAATGACAAGTACTACCCATGCAGTGCTGCCGCGGCCTTGGCGTGGTAAAATAATTGTACCAGCCTCTTGGTAACTGCGTGACGAGGTGGTGACTGCATGTGGTGATAGTTGACCCGAGGTCTGGCACACCGACTTGCCCTGACCTTGTCTCCACCTCGGCTACTACTAGTGCATACGCGTGCCAATAGTCGAGTACGGGGAGGCCCAATTGGGCTGGCGGCGCCATATGTTTTAGGTGCATGTGGCTTCAATGTTGTGTCAAGTCGCACAAAACAATGGGCGTGGCCACGCCACATGTAATTATGTGCTGGTACCATTTATATCCTGCAACAGCTTGTTACCCTTCAATGTTCAATGTTACCGCTTAAAGGTGGTGCTGGATAGTAAGACGGGCCAGTTATTAAAGCGGGCTAGAAATGCCAGGAAATGTTTAATATATATATAGCATACTACAAGTATTCAACACAAGATCAGAGCCAAGATGAAGCGCAAGATATCCTTGGCAAATGGAGCAGTAACACTCGTCAAGGCATGGGCAGACGGCGAGGCCAACGCCCCCACGACATGATGACCCTCAACAGGTTCAAGCCAAACGAGTGTATTCAAAGCTGACCAGTCAACTACTATAATCTAGAAGGAGAAGAAAAGGTGACTGAGAGCTCCTCCATCTCTACCTATGTACATACTAAAAGCGCATTTGGTAGAAAGAACCCAAGCCTAACTTCAATGTTCTGCCCGCAGCTGCCCATGACTCGAAGGCTAGGCCGCCGCAGCCTGCAGTTTAATTGTCTAGTTATTCGCATTGACTGCACTCCTTGTCCCTCATGCTAGTGTCGTAACGATTGTTAACACAATCACGGGAAGCTATTTCAGTTAACCCGTCGATGGTCTTCTTGTTTTAAACGAACTTGATGCACTCCTACGCGGACTTTCGCACATGATCGCGACACTCGGGGCCTTCGCCATTATTCTGGACGTCCATGTAATTGTTTGCCGATTTAAGCAACTCGGCGTCACTGCCGTTACCAGAGCCCTGCTAACAGGAATTAAACAATTCGACTGCCTCGGCAAAGGCTGGCTGGCCACGATCCCCGTTGGCAGGGGCTTGTTCGCCGCTGGTGCCCTTTCGGAAACAGTCCAGAAATACCATCGACGTCTGCAACCTTGCCTGCAGGCTGCTTGGCAGACTTTTGGGTAGATTTCAAGCACTTGTTGGCCACCTTGCCCACCTGGTCCAGACAGCCGATGTCATCGCGACACTTGACACCCTCTCGACCAAACTCTACGCAAATAGCATCTTTGCCGGCCTGGTCTATGTCTTTAATCATGCTGTCATCGCGAAATAGGTCCTTCTGGCATTGTTTCTGAATGTGGAGTGCTTTTTGGCTAAAAAGGGAGTTGCCATCTTTAGACGGCCGATCTGTTGGGCACCCTGGCTCTTCATCCGGAACAGCGGCTGGCATGGCCAAGGCTGATCCGGTTAGAAAGAGGTTGACGAGTACAGCGTGCTTGATGCTGGATGTCTTTGTGTGAAAATTGATGGGGGGGAAAGGCAAAAAATGTATAAAGTGGTAGCTGGCTTATGGTAATGGTAGTTGTGAGTGATGGACTGCTGGACTATTCACACAGAGTTGGTCAAGGGCATGGTACACTTTTATACTCGACTTGGACATCAATTTTTCCATGATTCCTTCTCGCCTTGTGCCTCGTTCTGGTGGCATCTCCAGGTACAGAGCAGCGTTGAGACACATTCTTGTTTATGTGATACCACACTGGACAGACGTAGCAACTAGACTGCATGATGAGGCATTAGTACCCATCTAGAATTCTAATAGAAAGGGCTAGTTTCTTCTCTGTCCACTTAATTTGTCTCACATTAACCAAGAATAATAGCTGCAAGTTGCGCCGTACATGTTGCTGACATGCCGACAGTCTCCCCACATACCAGACTTGACCCTTCTATCATTCAAGGTTATGCTTGCACGATACTTGTACCATGATTGTACTACTGGGCTTGATGACAACGTAAACCCTTGTCATAAGTGTAAGCAAAGCGGCAAGCCGGGGGGGGTTGTTCAAAATTTGAGGCTTTTGAAGCTGTTAAATTCGAGGCTGCTATTGAATTCGGGTCTGTTGAAGTTGCTGAATTCGAGGCTTTTGAAGCTGTTATCGAATTCGACGCTTTCGAAGCTATTGAATTTGAAGCCGTTGGGGCTGTTAGGTGGCCTTGGAAGGTGCCTACATCAAAAAAGGCAGGTTCGCGACGATCCACAAAGATCTGTACCGGCATTACAATTTAAGTCAATAGTAGCAATTTAAGGTCATGTAGACCAATTATAGATTAAGTTTTCACGGGATGTGGCTTGCAATTATAGTGGCGCAGTGACCTGGGACTCCCATCAAAGAAGCTACACTCCCTGGCTTGCCTGCCCTTCGCATCAATGACGTAAATCTCAAGCAAAGCGGCGCTTTGCTTAATTATCATTTGTCCCGAGGGTGAAACAGAAACAACTTGAAAGGCGCACTTGCGAGTTCCAGTAAGATGTAGTCTGAAAACACGTGTAAGGTCATGTGATGAGGCCCGTCGTCAGCTGTTATTGCCACGTTATGTTGGCTGTTACAGCTAGCCAGGAACTATCTTGTCGCAAAATAGGGGTGACTACCAACACACAAAAATTTGGCGTAGCCACGCCCATTTTTTGGTGCAACATATCTGTTACACAGTCAGGACTTAATATTCAAGCCCAAGTTCAAGCACCTCCAGGAATACGGAGTACAGAAACTGATTGACTTGCTCCTTCCTGTCAAGGATGCTTTTATTTTACCCCTCTTAGCATGTTGGTCCTGGACCTGATCCTTCGTCTACATCGCCCCTTGCTCAAGGAATAGCCACGCAATGGATTGGGAGATACATCTGATGAAGCACTGGCGGTCGAGGTTTGCAAGCGAACACGACAGAGGAGAATAATCCACTTATTGGAACGGGCACTCGTGTAGTATGGGTGGCTGGTTTCGGGCAACTTGCTGCTGCTAGCATTGACGAATTAACTGGGTTTCAAAAGGAAGCATCGATCAAGGTGGAACTGTTAGAGAGTTGGGAGCTCAAGGCAGAGTGCACTGTGATTGGGCTTGTTGACTGGGTCTGGCTGCGCCTGCTTTGGAGTAAAGGTGGAAAGATTCCCTGTGAGGGTTGGGTAGATTCTGTTGTCGTCGTTCTTGATACCGAACATGTATTTGAGTCAGGAATGCGGGTGCCGTTGCGAGGATCGCTGAAGCGCTTTGGCGATTGGGCTACCGTCATGGCAATCTAGACACCGACAGTCGACGGATGATGCCCGGTACTAGTACTAAGCAAGGAGCAGTCAGCATCTCTCATTTTTCAACTCGGAAAAAGGGTCAAATGATACGTTACACAATGGAGTGCTCCGTACTGTGCGCTCAAGTCATTACTCGTCAAAAGGTCACGCCAATTTACTTGACGTTCTGACAGACAGACGGGGGTTATTCAATGCTCGCTTGAAAGTTGAAACAAACGGATGAACACAGGGAAGTTGCCGTTCGTCGCATTGGTCCTGTCCGGTCTGGCCAATTGAGACATAGTGGCTCCCTCTGAGCTGGACAAACGAGGCATTGGTGCCCTGACAAAGGCTAGAACCGCCCGAACGCCAGGAACAAAGAATTTTTAGAACCTTGGACCGGGGAGTGCCCGCTGTGAGTGGAGACACGGCTGGAATGGGCTCCATCTTTGTGCTGCGGTCCCCAGTATCGGCGGGAATTGGCCTCGACCGACCAAGGTGCTGGGGTTTTGTAGATCCTCCAAGGTGAGAATTCTCAGGGACTGAGACAGGAGCATTATTCGTGGAGGCGCTGAATGAGCCTTTGTTGTCATGTCGATGCAAAGGGCCAATCAAACAATGATGCATTACCCTCCATGACGGTGGCAATGGAAAGCTCCGATGGCTCTCCCTGGAAGTTCATGTGCGGCTCTATCGAGACTGGTATGGCGAGCCAGAAGACGAGGATGGAGTCGCCTAGGAAGTTGGCAGTCATATCGCCGAAATGGCGGAAAAGAAAAAAACAGAGCAATTACCTGCAATCTCGTATCGCTCGCGGACAGCCCATAGCCACCTTGAAATGCGGTGGGATTGGAGGACAGGAGGGAAAAACAAGGGCATCGCGCCGCCAGGCCGGACCTGGCCAGTCATGAGCCAAAAATCGCCCGGTTCGAGGGCTTTGACGGCTGGCCAAGCTGACCCGCTCCAACAAGGGCAGCCACCGCCAACCACGACTGGAGTCTCTGCACATGGATGGCGTCAGGGGAAAAAGTGGTCTTGTACGGCCAGCTGGCGTTGTGCTACCTGAGCAAAGGGACGAACCGCTGGAGGCCTGGAGGCAGCGGCTAACATCCAACCACTTTGAGCAGGCTTCTCACGAACTCGGCAATTAGTGGGCCGGGGCTGTGCATTTACTCATCAAGAAAAACAAGGCACCCAGGGGTAAAAGCGTTGCTGATCGCCTCACGCGTTGCACCGTCTTCTATTCCTTTCCTCCTCATCCATCCTTCTCTCCAAGAGTCCCAGAGCAGTTTCTTTCTTTGCCGCTGTGACTCTCTTTTTTTTTCAAAGCCATTCTTTTGTTTTGTTGCTTTCGTGGCTCTTCGCGTCGTAATTCGTTAATAACACTTTAGACTCCGCAACACGCTCATTCACAGAACGAACTATCGAAACCACTCCTTCAAAACCGACTCTTCTTGCAAAATAAGACTACTTGGTTTCCCCTGTATAGCCGTGGGCCTTGAGAAATTCATTTTCCAAAATTGAAAGAAATTCAGCCGCCCAAAATGCATCTGTCGACTACTCTCCTTGCGAGCGCCATGACCATGGGCGTCTCGGCGGCAACCAACAACATTCTTGGTTTCAACTCTGGAGCAACCTTTGCGGACCGGTCTGCCAAATTCAAGAAAGACTTCGAGGCCGAGATGAAGGGCGCCCAGGGCCTCAAGGGTGCCCCTGGGACCTTCAACACTGTCCGCCTCTACACCAACATCCAGGCCTACTCACAGGACGACCCCATCCAGGCTTTCGAGGCCGCCATGGAGACCAAGACCCAATTGCTCTTGGGTATCTGGGCCTCGGGCACTGACAACATTGACAAGGAGATTAGCGCCCTGCAAAAAGCCGTCAAGACGTACGGCAAGGAGTTCACAGACCTCGTGGTAGGAATATCTGTAGGAAGCGAAGATCTTTACAGAGATTCACAGACCGGTTCGAAGAACAAGGCCGGCGTGGGCAACTCCCCTGATTCCATTCTCAAGTTTATTGGAGACTACAAAAAGGCCTTCAAGGACAGTGCCTTGAGCAAGGTTCCGGTGGGACACGTGGACACTTGGGATGCCTGGACCAACTCCTCCGTCAAGCCCGTCATCGACGCTGTGGACTGGGTAGGCGTCGATGAGTACCCCTTCTATGAAAACGGCAAGGGAAATTCCATCGAGAATGCCCCTTACCTATTTGAGAAGGCGTATGGTGCTACTGTCAATGCCATCAATGGAAAGCCAATCTGGGTCACAGAGACCGGCTGGCCAACCACCGGCCCTGATTGGGACGAGGCCAAGGCATCTGTCGAAAACGCCAAATATTACTGGGACGAAGTTGGTTGCCGCAGTCTCTTCAACAAGGTTCCTACCTTCTGGTATACCCTGCGTGACTCCAACCCCGACAACAAGGTCAAGTTCGCCATCGCCAAGGACCTGACCACCCCTCTCTTCGACCTGACTTGCCCCAAGACCTTCAAGACTAAGCCCAAGTCTTCAAGCGTTGTCTCTAGCGCTACTGGCACTGCTACCGGCACTGCTACCGGTACTGCTACTGCTACCGGTGCTGTCAACGGTACTGCTACTGCCACTGGTGCCTCCAGGCCTACCTCTACTGGAGGCTCCGGCAACCCTGGCTCTGACGGCTCCAACGGCTCCAACGGCTCTGGTAACAACGGCGGCTCCAACAATGGCGGCTCCAACACTGGCGGTGGCTCTGGCACCACCTCTGGTGCTACTGCCTCCTCCACAGTCGTCAAGGGCGCCTCATCTACCGTTGAAAAGTTCTCTGGCGCGGCCTACTTCGTCTTGGCTGTCCTTGCTGGTTCCTTGACCCTGCTTTAAATGCTGCATCCCCAGGCATTTACAACCACATCAGCGTTTCTTTTTCTATAGTCATAAATTAAACAGGGATAAACGGATGGACTCGTTACGATTACAAAGGCTCGGAATATAATCCAGGTGTTGACTCTTACAATTTTCTTTTTCTTCGCGGCGTAATCCTTAGCTCGTCTCCCGACTGTACGGGGCTTTTACCAGGGAATACAAATTGTACTACAAAGCTCGATTAATGCCAATGCCGTTTGTCCCTCAACATGCACGTATGTGTTGCTGTGCTGCCGACTTTTGGAAAAGCAATCCGTCCCTCGGTCCAAGATGCGTAAACAGAATATTACCCAGTCACATCGCCTTCATCGGGCAGCTCGTAGTCCTCTGCGCCGTAGTCGGTCTTGTCGATATTGAGAGAGGCAATATCCAGTCCCTCCACACAGCGCATATTCAATGGCAACAGGTTGATGTTCTTGCGATACACCGACATGACGAATTCTTTTCTCTCGGGCGGCACGTTGTCGAATACACTCAGTGGTGGTCCAATGACGGTCGCAAACACAAACACGCCGCAAGTTGCGCAGAAATGGTCTGCTCCGTACTTTTTACCGTACATGTATGCTTTGGTGTATTCTCTCCCGTGGATGCGAACTTGGTCTTTATCGGGGTATACGCCAATGTAGGCTTTCTGTTCTAAGCCGTCAGTGCACTGCCGCTTCTCAGCAGGGACAAGAGAGACTGAGACCCCGTACCCTGATGCAGGAACTGCAGTTGTCCTGCTTTACTTGTCGTTCGGATAGCGGGGTGAGTAGTTGGGCTTGGACTCGGCCGCAGTGGCAGGAGAAGAGATGGTGTGTTTTGCGCTCAGAGGGGGAATCCTGCCGTGGTTCGAGGGCGTGCTCGGGCTCATCTACGTGTGTGACGGTCGTGTCTTGCCTATCCAGAGGTATAGGTTTAGGTTTCGCCCGTCACTGTAGTTTCGGCAATCATGCAGATCGGGGGCAAAGCATACTCTAGTTGAAATGGGTTGACTTCACGGACAGCAAGCAGGTTTATTGCCATCTGACCCTTTGTCGGCCCAGCGACATGTTCACCCGAAATACCAGTAGAGCACCTGCCGCAGAACTGTCGTACTCGGTCAACTGATTGTGCTGAAGGCGCTGAATGTTGCGTGGTGGTTACCTGGTGCCTCAAGGAAGCGGACTCGTACGTCTGCAAGAGGCCATCGTCTCGCACTACCTTGTAACTCCCTTTGGGCGGCACAGTCCAGATATATCCCTTCTTCTTGCAAAGACGACAATCGCATGCGGTGGCCGACTTGATTTCAGGGACGGTTAGTTCGAAGCGAAATCCCCCACAATGACAGTAACCTCTATATTTTGTCGACTCAGAGGGCATGGCGCTGGGCGCTCCGTTTTCAGGTTTGTCTGAGAGGAAGCGGGAATTTAGAAAGAGAAGCTGCAGCGAAAGCGGGGTTGGTAGGTTATATTTGTCTAGCTTCGGATATACTGTTTGATACATTTGCCTCGGCAGATTGGTGTATTGCGACTTGAATTCGGTGGTGTGGTTCAAGGTAGTGCTTACAACTTGTGCTGGGAGACGCAGGCTAAGCAGCCACAACGAGGGAACTGCCCTTTTGGGTCATGGCATGCATTCTCACATCTGTACGAAAAGAGGACGGTTAATAACACGAAATCTCGTCTCGGAAAGATGTGTATTTGCCGCCAAGCACATTCTGCCATGGACTGTAATCCACGTTGGTGTTGACGGCCTCTGGCTACTAAAGTCACTACTCAATCATCATGAAGTCGTCATGACACCCGAATCCCTACCCTATACTACTTAAGTACTTATCGATTCATTCGACACAGTGACTATCATCTCAACATTTCCCAGGGCAAAACCACCGCTTTGCCAGCTTGTGAAAACGTTCCTCATTTAGACGCGCATCTCTAGCGCTCCATTTACGTGGAGAAATGCTGCGTTATCATATATTTGGGGTTTGGATATACATGATCGCTTCCACTCTTGATGCCAATCTGGTTCACCCTCGATTATTTCCTGGCTCCGTTTTGTGCTTGGATAGTGATTGTCCTCCATTGGAGCATTCGACTACACGAAAGGTCAAATCGAAATGGCTTCAGAAAACCTGGTGAATCTAGAACACCATAACAGCAATCCGGCCAAGTAAACTAGTTTCTTCATGTTCTTCCTCGGGGCAAGTTGGACTCCGGGACAGACATATAAACGACTCGCCTAAATATTTCTTTTGAACGGACTTCGTGGCTCAGTTCGCTCTTGTACTCTCGATTCTGAAGATCTAGATGTTGGAGTCAATCTGTTACTTGGTGCTGCATTATTTCGTGGACAGACTAATGTTTTGGCCTACATGCTTTGGCCCTCAGGGAAACAGTGGGAAGAGTTTGGATCATTCATAAGATTCCCCTAACCAAGAAGTTTTTTGAGCCTTGTAAAAGTGAATTCTTGGCCTCCACAGAAGCGATATAGGCCAGTCCTACAGTGAAGCCTCCGCCAGTCCGCATGTCTACCTCATTTCGGCGGAGAGGTTAGAAAGACTGGCGTAAGTCGTGCCTTCAGGGCGCTCACATGAATGAACCATGAACTCTTCTCCAAGGTAAAATACAACATAGGTGCCAAGGACTGATTCAGGAAACGCCACGTTACTTGACTGACGGACATGGTATGTCGTCCTTGGATATATACGTTGTTGCTACTACGCAAGATCAACGGCTCCAACAGCAGCCAAGCATTTGGTTATTGTTTTCCGCAAAAAAATAAAATGCAGAAGTACATGACTCGTTTTGTTCTGTTTCTTTCCGTAATATTTGTGGGAAGTTTAGGGTAGTGAAAGCCCAGTTTGACCAGCTATCACGCCATCACTTCATGGCAACGAGCAAGGCGTCAGAGTTCTTCATGTCAACGAGAGCTCTGTGCTTGCGGAATGCATTACGTGTACTTCTTGGATGATTAGGTGATTTGATCCGTATACATGTGCACCATCACACTCGTCAAATGCGGCTTCCCTCGAGGAGCAACCAGCTGGCCTCGACGCCCGCCACGACGCCCGCCGGCTTTCCTTTGATAAGGACGATTCCTACTCATTAGGATTAGCCACCTTGTTTATCCCGCAGCCAATGTACATCGCGGGTACTGATTTTCAGCCCTTCAGCTTGTTGGTAGTGGTCATGTGTGGAGTTTCTCGGTCGTCCCGGCGGCATGGTCGAGAATCCGTCGACATGTCATCGGGCCTTGGGCTTGACGCGGCACAGGCGGCGGTAAGAAATAAGCACGAAAACAAACACTGCAGGTCTATTGCATGATGCAAGTTTCTCGTGGGTCCGACGGAGTATCGGTATACTCTTTTGGAGCGAGAATCCGTCGTATGGTTCGGAGCGGATCGTCGTCAGTTGTAAAAGCACACGACATAATCACCGGCCCCCAACAGCCAGAACCAAACTGAAGCATTGGGCAGGAGGGAAATTAAAAATATCTCACATTCATCTCACCGAGCTGAGGGGAATTTCCCCATGGAGGGTGGCTGTTGCAATGATGTGATCGTACTATATGAGACAACGACTCGACCAACAAACGACCAGGGTTGGCGTGATTCTGAAAAATTATTGCGTCTGAAGCATCTACAGATGAGGGTCATCACATTCAGCTCTAAATAAAGTCAGAGACTAGATTCAAAAGGCACGCCAACCAAGCCGAGACTGTTCTCGGCTTCAGACAAGGCGGCTGGGCCTCGTCGAGCAGGTTTTGCTTCTCTATACGGAGTACACGACGCAGCATGCTGAGCATAAGGAAACGAACCAGGGACGTCCCAGACGTGCATGAAAAGGGTCGAGGAGCGGGCGTGATTGCATTCTTTAGCGTTTCCATAAATGCTACAGAGCGTAGGGGATACGGAATTGCGACATGCCCCCCCTCGTCGACCAGACCATTCACGTCCAACGGTTTTGTGAGCTAGGAAATGGCGTCATCACAGCCCAAAGATGTTGACAGTTGAAGACGGCAAAGACCCACACAAGGGGGTTGAGATTGCTGTCAAGATGTGAAATCAAGTGCGCGCTATTGAAAGTTACGACAAGCAGGTTTACGACGATCGACCAAGAATATCGCGAGGCTGAGAAAGACGATTGGAAAATAGGTTTTGTGAACATGTGCAACGATGTCACGGGAAAGACGCCTTTCTCCCACGGTCCAGTCTCGTTGCTCGTGGCTGGTCGTTTAACATGTGAGATTCGTTTTATGCATGGTGATAAATGCCCAGGGGACTCTGATGTGCACAAGTCAAAAGTCCACATGGGCCACGATGATGACTTGGGTTGTTGGATGCACAGCGACGGCCAGGAATAGTAGTAGTTACGAGCCACTTGGCACCCGGCCCATCGCTGGTCGTACAAGCCCTGCAGCGACCGACGGGCCATGATCCGATGCATTCCTACCCGTCAGCTTGGATCATTGGCAAGGCAAAGAAAGCAGCAGATGCGAAGCGACGCACACAATAGCTCTGCCGAGCAGAGGCAACGTTGACGAGACGGTGGCTGCGACGGCGGCTGCATCGGTCCCACGTGCCTCCATCGCATCTATGTACATATGTATGTATGCATAATGTATGTACGCGGTCGGTACTCCGTACAGTCGATACTCGAGAGTTGCTGCTGCTACACGGCTGTGGCTTGACCTGGTCTGTCGATCTTGATGAGGCGTTCCGGTGTGGGTAATATGCGGGTTTGGCGGGCCAAACCATGGCCATGGCGGGCGCATATTGGCTCATCTGTCTGCTCCCTGCCAGCACGCGATTCCAGCTTCTCCATTCCTGGAGACCAAAGTTGGGTCCCCTACTCTAGCACGCCATCTGTGGCTAAAAGAAAGCCATCGATTAGCCTTTGCGTTACGCGACTCGTCTGCAAATGCAAATGGCAACATGAATCCTGGAGTACCAACCAAGTTGCGCTGCATGCCGCACAGGGTATTATTGGGCCGCAGCCAGCTCTGGGGGCCGCTCCCGATGCTGTTCCCGTTTCTCTCGGCCATGGATAAGGGTAAGGGTGGATGAGCGAATGGACGGAAAATTACCAAGGGCTTGTGTTGCTGCGGAAAGCTGAGAAAAGCTGAGAAAAGCTGGGAGAGGATCTGGCTAGCCCAGGCTCACATAAGATCTAAGGCCTTCCACACCTTGATCACGGCGTACCAAGAACACCGTCGTCTCCTTTCATTCTCGTGGCTGTCACATCAGCGTTCCGCAGCCAAGCAAAGGGATCATTCTTGGCTGCATCCCGTCTTCACATACGGGACACATCTCCGAGTTCTCTTGGCGAACCTTTCTCGCCAGCGTTCCACGGGGGCCGTTGACCTGCGTCGTCATGACGTCCACACCATCTATCAAGGGCCGTTTGGCCAAGGCCGTAGGCTACGATTCCGATGGTCGAGACGATGATGTCCCTTCAATATCGAATGCGGACCTCTTTATTGAGGAAGAACCCACCATCGGAGAATTCCTCGCTGAAATCACGCCCTCGCTCCAAAATGTCATCAATTATTTCGTTAACCTGTTTCCCTTTGTCCGCTGGATCGGCAAATACAACCTGACTTGGCTGATTGGCGACCTCGTTGCAGGTGAGTTGCCTGTCCTGGAGCATGTTGCGGCCGTCCAGTTTGTTTGGTTAACAGGAATCCAGGCATTACCGTCGGCGCTGTCGTCGTCCCCCAGGGAATGGCATATGCCCAGTTGGCTCAGCTTGATGTCGAATATGGACTGTACACGTCCTTTATGGGAGTTTTGATCTATTGGTTTTTTGCTACTTCAAAAGACATTACCATCGGTGTGAGTTGAGATACTGCGGCGGAAAACTGCTACCGGGAATATCATAAAACGCTGACACTGGTGTGCTGCAGCCTGTTGCCGTCATGTCTCAGGTTACAGGAAACATTGTCCTCAAAGCCAAAGATGAACTCCCCAATGTTCCCGGTCACGTTGTGGCATCTGCCCTTGCCATCATCACTGGCGCCATCATTCTTTTTCTCGGACTCGCTCGCCTCGGCTGGCTTGTCGAGTTCATCTCGCTCCCGGCCATTTGCGCCTTCATGACGGGATCTGCCGTCAACATCATCTCTGGACAGGTGCCCAAGCTGATGGGCATCAGCGGAATCAATACGAGAGATGCGCCATACTTGGTCATTATCAACACTTTGAAGGGCCTGCCGAATACCAAGCTGGACGCTGCGCTCGGTTTGACGGCTCTGTTGATGTTGTATCTGATCCGAGGAGTTTGTTCCTTCATGTCCAAGAAGCAGCCCCATCGTGCCAAGATGTACTTTTTCCTCTCGACTCTTCGTACGGTTTTTGTCATTCTGCTGTACACGGCCATCAGTGCCGGTGTCAACGTCAGCCACAAGAAGAAGCCGAGTTTCAGCCTAATCAAGGATGTACCTCGAGGTATGAACAACTTTCCAAGGTCTTGGGGAAGAAGACTGTACACAGCTAACATGATGATGTGATGGCTAGGCTTCCAACATGCTGCTGTTCCAGAGATCAACGCCCCAATCATCCAGGCATTTGCCTCTGAGATCCCTGCTGCTGTCATCGTCATGCTCATTGAACACATCTCCATTTCCAAGTCCTTTGGTCGAATCAACAACTATGTCATTGACCCATCGCAGGAGCTCGTTGCCATTGGAGTTACTAATCTGCTTGGCCCATTCCTTGGGGGTTACCCTGCCACTGGGTCCTTCTCAAGAACTGCCATCAAGTCCAAGGCTGGTGTTCGAACCCCGTTTGCCGGTGTAATTACTGCCATCGTGGTTTTGCTGGCCCTGTATGCGCTCCCTGCAGTCTTCTACTATATCCCCAACGCGGCCCTTGCTGCTGTCATTATCCACGCCGTCGGCGACGTCATTACACCTCCCAAAGTCATCTTCCACTTTTGGCGAGTTTCCCCGCTGGAGGTGCCCATCTTCCTGGCCGGTGTGCTGGTGACGGTCTTCACCACCATCGAAAATGGCATTTACACTACCATTGCCGTCTCTGCCGCCGTGCTGATTTGGCGCCTGTTCTTGAGCCGGGGCAGAGTACTCGGCGTGGCTCGCATTCGCACCGCGAAAGCCGACCAGGAGTTGAAGCACGCGGGAGATTCTGCCTTTGCTGAGGAGTCAGACGAGTCACTGAGAAAGGGTTTCCTGCCCATTGACCATGCAGACGGGTCCAACCCCAGGGTGGTGGTTCAAAGCCCTCATCCCGGTGTCTACATTTACCGCTTTGCGGAAGGCTTCAACTATCCCAACGCGACCCGGTATCTGAACCACCTCACAGAAGTCATCTTTGCGGAAACCCGAAGAACAGACCCCACGCTCCTGGGCAAAATAGGGGTTAGTATACCAATCTTGAACGCCATCTCTGCCTTGACATTGGAACCATTGTTGCTGACAAGATACAAATACAACAGGACCGCGCCTGGAACGACAATACACCACGTAACCAGGATGTTGACAAGGTGGACACCCGGCCAACTCTGAAAGCAATCATCCTCGACTTTTCTTCCGTCAACAACATTGACGTCACCGCCGCGCAAGCTTTGATCGACGTGCGAAACCAGCTGGACCGTTACGCCGCCCCCGAGGCGGTCGACTGGCACTTTGCCAACATCGAGAACCGATGGACTAAGCGAGCGCTGGCGGCGGCAGGCTTTGGATTCCGGTCTCCCAGGCCAGCTCACGGCTCGGGCGTCGCAAACTGGAAGACCATCTTCAGCATTGCCGATTTGGGGGGATCCGACAGCGCAGCCAAGGCGGCCGAGGCGGCCGCGATTGGCGACAAGAAATCCGTCCGCGAGTATGACATTGAACAGGCGGAATCCGACATCTCGCGGCTTTCAGACAAGGACGTGCCTCAAAACCCTGGCAGCGCAAGATTGGTGGCCATTCAAGGACTGAACCGACCGTATTTCCATTTTGACTTGCAAGAGGCGGTTGAGTCGGCGATTGCCAACTCGGAGCGGAAAAGATGAGCTTACCTGTTCAGCCGTGAGACGAAAGTGGTGGTTTTTCTCTCTTGTTTTTCGTCTCTACCAACATCGGGGGCTGCGTTTATTTTTCATTGAACCGCAAAGGAGCATTGATATAGCTAGCGTGTACAAGTTGGTTTGTTTGCTGAGCGTTGATTGCACTAATACTGTACTCCGTACCAGCGCAAGAATGCTGGATACTCCAAGACCAATAAAACACCTCTTGAGCCAGGGTCGCATCTAGTTTGTGCGAGGTTATGACGCAATGGTGCACCCGAGTGGATTTTGGCCACCCATGCAGATTCAGATGTTGTGATGCCATGTTCAGCAAGTACCTAGGTAGTCATGCATTACAAAGAGCGCGGCTGAGTTTGTCACGGCTCACGGGGCGCCGGGGCTCGAGAGCAAGCCGAAGGGCCCGGCTTGGCTGGCTTGACTCTTACAGAACTCATAAATGACTGGCAACAAATTGTTAGCATGTGGAGCCAGATCTGCCAAAACGAGAGCAGCAACCCGGCGAACCCGTTTGGGCTTTGGCTGTGGCGCTGTGACGCAGCTGAGATGATGATGATTGATTGATTGATTGCAGAGTGGCATTTCTCGACATTCTGGGGCAATTTGGAACATGGGATCCACACGGCATACGGCAAGCGCGACCATGACTCTAGTTGCATAGTACTAGTTGACTTATGTACTCCATGCCGACAACAATTAGTCTGTTGGCGGATTTGTAAAAACATCCGGCCCTTAATATCTGCCGTCCACCCGTCTGTCCCTGAATCCTTCTTCCTTTGCACCACCCATCTTGTCCGCCCCGCTGCTGTTTCGACGGCAGCGACAGATTCCAATCCTCATGGATTCGAATTCGAATGCTGGCCCGTCGCATTCGCGGTCCCAGCGTTCTCTCCGGGCCCCGTCAGACCGAAACCGAGCCTCGACCCTCTCGGCTGCCAGCCTTGCTGGGCCCGCGACGCCAGCCGAGTCGGATGCCCCGGCCGACGAGTATTTTGAACCGCTCAGCACGGCAGCCTCGCGAAGATCACGAATTTCCACAGCATCTCACGGTTGGGCTAGCAGCGCGGGTGTGCCCGAATCCAATGCCACAGAGCGCCCGCGACGCCCGAGCATCAGGATACGACGAAGCTCCCTTGGTGTACCGCAGTCCACGTCCAGTACACAGGATGCCGCGACCGCACCTCAGCAGCAGCAGGAACATGATGGCGGGAACGAGGCTCTTCGGGGAAATAGACCGCGGAGTGCCTCGCAGCCCAGTCCGGCACCACCGCCTGTGGGAGATGCCGCAGCCAGGGGTGCCAGAAACTCACGGCGCATGCAGCCGCAGATTGCACTGCCTAGATTGACCGAAGAAGGAGCACGGCCGACCATGGCGGAGCTGGGACTAGAAGGGACGTCGCCATTGAGTCCGAGTGTGTCCCTGCCGCCTGCGCCTGCGCTTGAGCGAAGCCATAGCGATGGGGAGGCCGGTGTTGACGAAGCCGAGGGCAAGAAGCCGAGGAGGAGCATTGTAGGGAGGTTGTGGAAACCGAGTTTTAGGCGCACGTCTGTAACTGCGCCGACCCAGGGGGTAGATCCGATGGATACGGATGAGTACAACGACGAGCTTGTGGACTGGTTGGATATTATTGGTACGTTCGGTTTACTTCTGCCTCAAAACTCGCAGCTGGTGTTGGAAGCTAACGACAAAGGCAGATCCTGAGGTTCAGACGCTTTCGACACTGACCAATGTGCAAAATTCGCTCTTTGTCCCCGATTTAGGAAGCTGGGTGAATCGACGACCAACATATGTCCTCTCCCAGTCAGATACGCTCTTGCCACGACCAGTGTCGGCGAGGGAGCCTATCCAGCAACCAGAACAAGTGCCAACAATTCGAGAAGATGAGGAGGAAGCACCGCGACCAGAAGAGGGAGAAGCGGATCAACCACCTTACATCCGACGGACAGATACCATTACCTCGCGACTATCAGACTCTCACTATGCGGCGCTGCCTCACGGCAGAAAGCTAGAAGGCTGGTCAGCAGCCGAGAAGTGGGAGCTGGATGACCGCGTTCGCCACATGATGCATTCACGACGGTCCCGGTTCAAGCGACAGATGAAGGGATTTGGACAATACGTCCGGCGGCCATTGGGTTTCTTCGTTACGCTGTACGCGACGCTGATTACGCTGTTTGGTCTGGCCTGGGTCCTGTTCCTCATCGGATGGATCTACGTCGGTGAACAGCAGGTCTACGCCATCCACATCATCGACAGCGTCCTGGTTGCACTGTTCGCCATCATGGGCGACGGTCTAGCGCCGTTCCGAGCCGTCGATACCTACCACATGATTTTCATCGCGCGGTACGCCCGCAAGATTGCCAAAGCAAAGAAGCAAGCCGCCAAGGAGCTCGCGAGAACTGATTCCTCGCCCGAGACGCAAAACACAGACGCCTCAGAAGAAAGACGAGGCACCCCTACTCCTCCCCCGCCTCCCCAAGAAGAACAACGAAAGCCGGAACTACCCAACGGCTCCCCGACCCTGCACCAACCCGCCGCCGCCGACGGCATACCCCCTATCACCCTCGAAGGCGACAACAACCCGGGAGTCGACCTCGAGGACGCCAAATCCGAGACCTGCTCCCTCGAATACGACTACCTAACCCCCAAACAACGCAAATCCCTCGAACACCACCAAAAGAAGCTCTCCAAGTCGCACAGTTTCTACAAACCCCACGAGACGTTTACCCACCACGCCTTCCCACTGGGCCACCTCATAGCCATCATCGTCCTGCTGGACTGCCATTCGTGTCTGCAAATCTCCCTGGGCGCAACCACGTGGGGAATTGACTATCACCACCGTCCGTTTGCCATCACCACGGTGATTCTGTGCGTGAGCATCACGTGTAACTTGACGGCGGGGCTGGTGATTATGTTTGGGGATAGGAAGACGCGCAAGAAGGACGTCGTGGAGCTGCTGGAGAGGCAGGCGCTCACCGGCGACGCCATTAAGAAGGTGGAACGGAAGAGGGAAAAGGAGGCCACTCCGGAGGAATCCGAAAGGGACAAGGAGAGTGTGCGTCAGCAGGAAGTCGACGTTGGCTCGGAGGAGAAGAATGGCGACAAGGGAAAGGACAAGGAGATTGAGGTTCCGACGAGTAGAACCGGACAAGTTTTGGGACTGGCGGGCCATGAAGTAGGATCACTCCGGTAGTAGTCTATTTTTAATTTTGTCATTTATTTTGTTTCCTCTTTAGAGGAGGGTGCTATTTCAAATGCATAGCGAAGGGTAATGGAACACGTGGGAATCTTTCGCATATCCAACTCCAAAGTGATGTCAATCACTCAATTAGGGCAAATAGAAGACTACTTGCTATCGCAACCTCTTGAACGGATGTGCCTCGGTATTAAACACCCACTCGTCCAAGCTAATCAGGTCCGGCTCGGAAAAGATCAAGTAGAAGTACTTGAGCGTCTCGCCGAGCCAGAAACTCTCCATGGAGTCTGCCATTTCCACCTTTTGTCCCTCCGGGGGGTTCATGTTGCGAACGGCGCTGTTGGCCAGTTTCGTCGACGTCAGGTTGTCGATTGCCTTCCACATCTCCCACGCCTTGTCCTGCCACTTCCTGTCCCCCGTGATGCGGTACATGATGAAGACGCTCTCGATGGCCTCGGGGCGCAGGATGTACCGCGCGTCCATGATGCTGGAGAAGCCCTCGGGGATGTGCTCCTTTGCGATGATGGACTGCGCTTCCTTGGCCCCGCCACCCGCGCCGTGGGCCTTGGCGACGTCTGCCTGCCACTTGGTCGCGTCCCAGGGGCAGGCGTCTCTGTCGGCGCAAGGGGTGAGGTAGAAGGTTTCGGGCATGACGCCTGTTGCGAAGGACCTGTACGCCCATACGCAGCCGTTGGTGAGCTTGTCGGCCCACGAGAGGTGGTCGTTGCTGGAGATGAGCTTGCCGCCGAGGGCGAGCATTCCGCCCGTGAAGCAAGTCAGGTGGCCCGACGCAGGTCTGAGCTCCTTTTTGCGCGACGGGTCATTGGCGTCGATGTCGACGAAGCCGGGGAAGAGGATGTCCTCGCTGGTGGGGGTCATGGGGCGGTAGAAGAGATGTTCGTTGGCGGCTTCCATGCTGCGCGTGTACATGTCGTAGTATATGCCGTCCTGTTGGCCTAGAAGGGCCATCATCTTGGGGAAGTATTCGTAGGTGCTGTCTGCCATGCCCCCGAGGGTGTATGTGGTGCCTGCGTCAAAGTATTCCTTCTGGGTGTCGACCACGACGGGCCACATACCTGGCAGTTTGGTCTTCTCCTGGGACGCGGCGAGCAGCTCGCTGATGTGCTGGATTGCATCGTAGTATTTGGGGTCCTTGGTCAGGAGGCTGAGGCGGGTGAACTCCATGCATAGGGAGCCGATTTCTGCCAGGAGCGACGTGCTCTGCGATTCTTGCTTGTTCCCGTAGGCGGCGTCGTGGAGATCCCAGCGCGCAATGGGCAGATGGTTCGGGGTGTCGAAGGCCTTGTAGAGCATGTCGCCTACATTGTGCGCCTTGACGAGCAGCCGCTTGTCGCCGCTCAGGTCATATGCCGACAGCAGGCCTCCCAAGAAGCGGATGGTGGTCTCAAAGACATTGATTTCCTTGGAGATGGTGGAGAGGAAAAGGGCATTCTTTTCGACGTCATAGACGGCATACTCGAACTCATCCTTGAGTCCCATGATCCATAGCGTGTCGAGAGCATCGATGAGCGTGGCACCCCATCCGCCGAAGGGGTCCTTGTAACTGCCCGACACAGGGGTGACTTCGTCTCGAAGCCAGGCGTATTTCTTGTAGGCGTTCCAGGATTTAATGAATG
The DNA here is from genome assembly GCF_013426205.1 of Metarhizium brunneum. Classification (NCBI taxonomy): domain Eukaryota; kingdom Fungi; phylum Ascomycota; class Sordariomycetes; order Hypocreales; family Clavicipitaceae; genus Metarhizium; species Metarhizium brunneum. Next base: position 3,370,304 of record NC_089422.1, on the reverse strand, counting down.
ACTCCTTGATGTCGTTTCGTCGACCTAGGCGCACCTTCTTCTCGTCTGCAGATTCGGGAGGGAACTTGGCCTGGATTGGTGGTAATGTTGCTGCGGCAGAGGTCGGCAGGGACCGCATTTGACTCGGGTTAATGGGAAAATTGTGCTTGATGGTCCTCCAGAAATAGTCCTTTTCCGGCTCGTATTTGGAGTACCCCGTCATGGGCCTTTCCGGGGCTGCACCGCCGCCTGACGCGCTGAGCTCCCGCGCTCGCCAGACAGTCAGGATGACGAAGGCGGCCAGCAAGGCCGAGAGGATCCTCCGCCGGCCGAGGCTGATCATGATGGCGGACGGGCGGTATTACATGGGCGGAGATGGAGAGGGTGAGGCGAGTGAGGCGAATGCCAAAGAAAATCGATTCGGGGGATGAGATGGCGTTGATGGCACAGGGCATCGAGACACATTGCCCTTATAATGGACCGGCGTAAAGCATGTCTGTCCCCAGAATCCATCATTGGAGGTTAAAAGTGTATGAGGTGGAATGCGGTTAGCAGACATCTGGACGCGCGTTGGGGCAGCGGCAGTCCCTTGCCGGCCGGCGGGGTTTAGTGCACACATGTGGTGACGGACGTGTGATGAAGCTGACTGGGGGCTGCTAGCTGCACATGTGCCTGTTTCAGGGGCTGCGGGGGCTCAAATATTTCTTGCAGGGGGCCTGAGGCTCCACGCCAGCGTACATATGTCTGATCGAATCGTGCCTGGGACCTGCACCTGCACATGCGCGGATAACATCAATTACTGTCAACTGGTCCGGTTAGATAGCTCTCAGTGCTCTAGTCTGGTTGGCACCAGTGGTGCACTGACGTCCAGATGTCGGGAAGGAACGACTAAGCTTTTAGACTTGGCAATGTCTTAACGACTCTCGTCTCTCGACCGGAATCTGTGCTTCACCGGAAACAGGTCATTGATACATCTACCTCCGGCATGCCAACTCTATACACGTCTTGTCGCCATTTCTGAATAATGCGTCCCTGCCAGCGCAACTATCTTTAGACCGCCAAATGATAAAACCGCGTCGCAGAGTCGTACTCCAGTATCACCTCTTTGTCCATATCGTCCACATCGACTACCACATAGCGCCACATGCTCACCTCAAAGGCACCAGGAAGCACGGCTGGCGACACCATGGCACACAGATACCGTTTGTATTTCCCATCCACCATCTTATTGCTCGCAGATCCCGCGTCTACTCTGCGTCCCATCGTATCCTGAGTTGTTGGCCCGACAGCTGCCGCAGGGCACAAGATTAAAACAATGTTGAGCTTTTCCCAGGAGCAACCCATATCATACTCCTTGGTGGGTGTCCAGCTGACGGCCATACCGGGACGAATGCGATCCTTGAATGGGATAGATTGAGTCAAAGCGTCAGGCTCGCGGCTTGAGGACCTGTCAAACTTGTTGAGGTGGCTCAGAACTGTGTCGGGACCATCGTCCTCTTCAACCTGGGCCTTCTGCTTTGAACGCCGAGTGTCAACATGAAGTTGCCACAGCTTTTGGCGAAAAGCAAAAGCTTGCTCGTGGATAACGCCAGGCGTCTTCATACATCGAGTCTCAAACTCTGGAGCTGGCAGACGAAGAAGCTGTGCGCCGGCCTCATGAGGAGCCAGCACCGTGGCATCAACCGACGGCGAACCAGACTAAAGCATCGTCAGCCAAAGGAATGAAAAAAAAAAGGAAGCCTCCAATACCAATCATCACTCACATTCGCAGTAATCCACTCCCGCAACTGCTCATTATTCCACGTCGTCGGCATGTCACTCCTATACTTGACCCCCTTCACCTGCGGCACAAACACCCTCAACATCTCCGCATATCTCAAGGTATTCCGGCTCGCCGAGATATCCAGCAGGCACGGATTGACACACGCCATAATGACGTTTTTGCAGACTCTCGTCCCCGCTGGATCAAACACGTGCTTGAGGACCTTTGTCAAGGCGCTCTGCCGAAAGGGCACATACGGCTTCTTCTTTGTCTGCGTCCCAATGAGGGCATCTGCTTCAACTTTCCCCCTGATACAGTCCTTCAACACTGAAAGACTGACATTGATCTCCTTTGCTTCCTTCATGCGTTGGGGCTCGTGTGTGTCTCTGTCGCGGGCTGCTTCCGAGCCTGCCAAGTCAACAAGATACAGGATGCCGTCTTCAGCGCCGGGAATGTCATGGATTTCTATGCGGATGCGGCATACGGCGTGAGATCTGGAAGACGTGTCGTTCCTTTTGGTTGCTTCGGTGAGACGAAATTTGGTGGCGTACTCGATGTGTGCGAGGACTTCAGATACGGCCTTGACTTCGTGCTCTAGGGCTCCTGCAAGCTGGGTGTTGCCAAAGGCATCCTCAAGCACGGAGATGGCGCGTCGGCCGTTGAGGAGGTCTGGTAGGGCAACTTAATTACTGAGGCTGGCGAGTTTAGGGCGCATTTCTTTTTATACTTACCGAATGCAGAATTGCCTGCGAATTCCGTCACGGAGATGAACATTTTGCGATCTCCTTGTAGATTGCCCTCCAGCAGATCTTTGGCGGCTAGTTTCTCGATACCACTGATTGTAAATGTCTTGCCGGAACCTGTTTGCCCGTAGGCAAATAATGTTCCTATGCCCCCTCCCCATACCCAAGGGACAAGATGTTGAACCGCGTCTTCGTAGATGGTTTCCGTTGAGATGTCAGGGCCGTAAGACCTGTCTACCGTATAAGCGGAAGACTGTACCAGCCATTCATTAGTTTCGCGGCCGCCATGATGACTTTTGCGATACTCACCCGAAGAACCGGTTTCCCCCTCACAGCATGTCTCAGTTCATGCGCGTCAAACGTCCCCGGCTCCCGAGGCCTTATGAAGATAGATGCTGGTAGCCCGGCGGCAACTTCTTCCTCTGCTAGTGGCCGTATACGAGCACAAACTAGATTGTCGAGAGACGAATCTGAATTGGGTGTTACCTTTGGCTTCGGCTGCATCTTGAATCGATCGAGGAGCCATTGGTAGCGGTCCAAGTTGCTGGTGATGAATTCTTCCATTGCTCCTTGATTTTGTCAGACGATTTACGCTGGTACGTTGAGTAATTGCAAAAATATTGTTCGTTCTGCTAATACAGTTGAAGCTGGAGTTTGGGGTTATTTGTAGCAAGAAAAGAAAAAAGGGCTTATGTGGTTGCCTAACTCAATTCCATTCCTCGAGCCTGACCGCCAAGAAACTCTCCATGACAAGGCGCCTTCTTACATGTCCTCTCGAATCTCAACCATGAAATTGAAACATACTGAAAAGGCGGTCTAATTTCTTTCAACTTTCTTTTTTCGGGATCCTGGTGCAACGGAATTGGCAGATTGGGGTTGTTGCTGAGCAACGTCTGTTAATGCGGTTGCCTGAACTAACACGACCAACGTTGAGCTGAATCCCCGTCACGAACCCCCCTCTCGTACATATTTTTATTTTGGTGCCTAGTTTCCGCCAGGAAAGATACTAGGTTTCTGGTTAAATTGTGAATCTGAGCCTTGACCAGGCAACAGGCAATTGCACATTGACCACGATTCCCGATGATAAACCCGTTGTAATTGCTCAATTCGGGATTGAGTTGGGATTTCATTCAGAGCCCAAATGGCTGCCTTGTCATGTTGTCCTGACAAAGCAAAGGGGCTTCTAGTTGCAAAGGTTGTCATCTCTCCTTTATCCTTGGCAGATTCCACAAATTTGTCAATATCACTTTGAGGGGGGTTGAGCACGTTTCTTTAGCGCGAGTTAAACAAACGTCTCTCCTCGCCAGAAATATTTCTTACGGCATGAACAGATGGCTGATTATCAACATCCCATACTTGCCACGCTTGTTCGCTGGCCAGAATAGCACTGATGGCCAAACTTGGCAACCTCCACCAACATGGCAGGCCTAGGAAACCCTCGACTCGACAACATCGTACGCCTTCTCTAACAAGTCAACCAGGATCTCTAAGTCTTCCTGGCTCACATTCAGCGGCGGCGCCAAGATAACATGGTCCCCGGCATGTCCGTCCGCCGCCCCCGCCCCCGGATAGATGGCCAAGCCCAACCTGTGCGCCTGGTCCCTCATCTCACTCGCAAAGTGAAGATCCGGCGCCAACGGCTCCTTGGTCTCCTTGTCCTTGACGAACTCCAAGGCCCAGAATAGACCTCTGCCGCGGATGTCACCGACGTATCTCCTGGGCTCGAATCTTGTCCGCAGCTCCTGTTCCAGCCATTTGCCCTTTTCAGCACAACGGGCCACCAGATCATCCCTCCTTAATACTTTTTGCACGGCGAGAGCGGCGGCGCAGCAGACGGGGTGAGCTTGATACGTGTGTCCGTGGACAAAGGCGCCCGACCCCGCGGCCAGGACGTCGATGACTCGTTGGTGAGCGAGGACTCCGGCGATGGGTGTGTATCCGCCGCCCAGGCCTTTGCCCAGGGTGACCAGGTCCGGACGGACGTCCCCTTCCTGGGCAAAGGCAAAGTACGTGCCTGTCCGGCCGGAGCCGCACATGACTTCGTCCAGAATCAGGAGGATGTCGTACTTGTCGCACACCCGGCGGACGCCCTCAAAGTACCCCCGGGGGGGAGTAATGCAGCCTACTGTCGCGCCGCCCACGGGCTCGGCTATAAAGGCCATGACGGTCTCCGGCCCGACGGCCCGGAACTCGGCGTCCAGCTCGTCCACCAGGCGCTGCGCGTATGCCTCTTCCGGCTCGCCTTGCTTCTGGAAGCGGTACGCGTACGTGGGACTGACGTAGCTGACGTTGTCGAGGAGGAGGGCGTCCTTGTAGGGTTTCTGCCTGGCCACGTGGCTGCCGACGCTCATGGAGCCGATGGTGCTCCCGTGGTACGCCTGCCTCCTGGCGACGAAGCGTCTGCGTTGAGGCTGCCCAGCCTCGACCCAGTACTGCCTCGCGAGCTTCATGGCGGCATCCATGGCTTCGCTTCCGGACCCGACAAAGTACGCCCTGCACAGGCCATGGGGGTTGCCGTCCAGCAAGGTGCCGGCAAGCTCCTCTGCACTGTTTGTAGTGAATGCCAGGGTGTGGGCGTAGGCGACTTGGGACATTTGTTCCACGACGGCGGCTTTTACATCCGGGTCGCCATGGCCTATGACGGCCACGGCGGCACCGGTGCAGCCGTCGAGTATGCGCTGCCCGGTGGAGAGAGTGTAGTAGCTTCCGGAGGCAGAGGTGACTGTTTCAGGGCGGTGAAGGAGCAGGCGATGGAGGACTTTGGAGGATTTGGTCTGGTCAGTCATGTTTGGTCGGTGCCGCCAGCTTTGCGGCTGTAAGTGTGGGATTATAAAACTAGTCTTGGGAGAGCTGTTCCACAGAGCCAGACTCTGCTATCAGGGATTGTAGGCTATCTGAGATGAGCTTGATAGCCATCGAGATGTGCTCCACGGAGCAATTGGAGTCTTAAATAGTATATAGAGTACACATGTTGTTTGCGCCCTCTGCCCCAGTTCTCTCCTCTCCTCCTCCCCCCCTTTTCGACGAGGCCGCAGATTTGTGGCGCTGACCTGCGATATCGGTTTTATGTGTCACGTCGGTGCGTATGCGGACCGACCAGCTGCCCAATGCATGTACGAGAAGTTGAAAATGGAAAATAACAGCAAAGCAGAACTGTACATATGTAGATGCGGGCAACTGGGGGGTTGTGTTTCGGCAGTTGGGTAGCCGTGGAACATTGGCGGCACGGCGACTTGCTTTGTCCAAACAGGAAGCGGCTGGAGATGCAAGTGGGAAACCAATACTAGTTGGGCATCAGTATTCCCCTGCAGACAAGTCGTAAACTCCTTCAACAAGGCGGCGTGTTGGCATCGAAGCCGCCTGGCCAAGACAGTGATGCAGACATTGATGTGGGCGCGGAGTCTTTGCTCGTAAATCCAAGCTAATTACTCGGCAACTAGCCATTTGAATCATTGGCAATCAGCATGCCAGGCGGTTCGGTGAACAAATGCCATAATATGGTCTTGTACAGACACGGTTGACAAAGATTGCATTGTTCGAGTCGACACCAACCATTCATCCAAGCACACTTTGGCCTCGAATTGCTGCCATTCGTCACAGGCCACGTGCCAGGCAGTCACAGCCCAAAGTCTAAATAGTCGGCTGAGTAATTGCGGCCCCTGTCCCGCCTCCGAATAGCCTATTCGATTGGTCATCCGCACCACGAACGATTCGCAACACCACGCATCGGTGGTACCTAGAAGGCGTCCATCGTGTAGTTGGGGCCCCATCGCGTCCATATAAAAGAGACACTGCCGTGAAATCAATTCAGTCATAGAGTGACCGCTCTTTCTCAGGAATATAAAATCCACTCCTAGCGCCGGTCTCCCCAGGTTTCCCGTTTCCACCGCGCCACCACCATCTGCAAATCCCATCACCATCCAACCCTCCATATCCCCCCCTCCAAAAAGGAACAAGAAGAAGAAGAAAATGGCATACACCCCAGACCAAGTAGACCGCTACCTCCAGCACATCGACTTCCCAGCCTCCAAACACCCCCCGGATGCGCTTCAGCGGCTCACGCAGCTCGTAGCCCGACAAGTCGCCCGCGTGCCGTTCGAGTCCTTTGCGCTGCACTACTCGCAGCACAAACGGCTCTCGCTCGACCCGGAGGCGCTCTTTGAAAAGATTGTCGTGCACGGCAAGGGCGGGTACTGCATGGAGCTCAACGCCTTCTTCGGCGGCATGATGCGCGGCCTGGGATACCGCGTGCTCAACGCCGGCGGCAGGGTCAAGACGCCCGCCGGATACACGGGATGGTAGTTTGACACGCTCGCCTTGCCTCTTGCCATGCCACAGCTGACTCCTTCTCTCGCATCTACAGGAGCCACATGGTCAACATTGTCACCGTCGGCGACACCCGGTACAACGTGGACGTCGGGTTCGGCTCGCACGAGCCCATGCAGCCCATCCCCCTCCGGCACAACTACACGTTCACCCAGATCGCGCCGCGGGAGGGGAGGCTCGAGCACCGGAGCGTCTCGCAGCACACGGACGCCTCGCAGCGCGTGTGGGTGTACTCGACGCGCGAGGACGCCTCGGCGCCGTGGGAGGAGCGCAACATGTTTGTCGAGACCGAGTTCTTCCGCGCCGACTACGAGGCCATGAACCTGAGCACCATGTCCGCCGCCACGAGCTTCTTCGTGCAAAACGTCATTGGCATGAGGGCCGTGCTCGACGCCGCCGGCGACGTCGTCGGCGTCTACACGCTCTTCGGGGCCAGGGTCAAGAGGCACATGAGGCACGCCGAGGCCGAGGTCGTGGCCGAGCTGGCCGACGAGGACGCCAGGGTGAGGGCCATTGACGAGTACTTTGGCGTGAAGCTGACGGCCTTGGAGGCGAGGGGCATCAGGGGACTGGCGACCGAGTTGAGGGCCAAGGGGACCGAGTAGGAGCGAGTGTTTCTTTCTCTTCTTTTCTTCTTTTGCCCGCTAATCGTAGACTATGCTACCTCGACGACGGTCCATGTTTTCGACCCGGCCGAAACTTGGTCGCCGAGCCTGTACGTCCTCTCCAGCGCCTGCTTGCACGGCAGCTCTTCCTGGCCCATTCTTACGGTCCGCACCGCCTGGGATCGCTTCCACTCCCACCTCTCCAACGAGATTTCCTGTCCGCTCCTGACGAAACCCTGGGAATACCTGCCTAGCCTCACCACCAAGCCCCTGGTTGGTCCCTCTTCGTACTTGAGCACGGCGCATACCTGCTCCGAGGCCGTCGGGGCGGGCTCTTCGTCGTCCCAGATTTCCTCATAGGCCGTCTCACGGCCCGTATCGGGGTTGACCATGCGCCCCTTTTCGAGCGTGCTCCCGTCGGGCTGCGGATACATGTCGCCTTGGTCGGAGGCTGTTTCGGGCTGGCTTGTTCGTGAATCAATCCAGTGGTCCCATCGGGAGTGTGACACTTGCTTGCCGTCGATGGTGCGGCTGCTTGACGAGGACGTTCCTGCGATGGCCCAGTCGAGTCTTGACAAGGGGAGTGTATCTATCTCCGTTGGATTAGCTTCTGCCGTCATCTACGTAGTCGGCAGCTGGAGGTGGCAAGCTAGGGGAATTTCAAGTGCTTTGCATTGGGACTATACTACTGTACCTTGGGCGCATGGCAGACCACCAGGACCGTCCTTCAATATTCGTAAATCTACAAACCGGCGTTGCGGGGAAGTCAATACAATAGTTGATGTGGGCTCGCTTGCTTCCCCGGGGAGCCATCGGATGCATCTACGAGTAGAAATACTCATGCTCATTGTGATGTGAGAATGTGAAGCGAGTTGACGTCTGATGTCGGCCGGGTGATGTTTGATGTTGGATTTGGGTTCGTATTGACAGGCTGCACAAGGGAATTCGGTCCCGATGTCGGACCGACGCCCCGCGATTCACACACTGGTCCTGTCCGCTTCGAGGGAGAGGCGCCGACTCCTCGGACATTGGGATGGCATTCTACAAGGTGTTTACTCAAGCCAAATGCCATTTCAAGCATGACACCCAGACTAGTAGCGGGTTTTCATATCAACGGGTCAATCTACGGTGTACTACAATGTGACGGCATTAACGTCCTGTTGCATGGACACAGACTCCGATAAGTCATAGAACGCCAACAGTCTCCGTAGATACACTGTTGATATACAGCAACACAGCAGCAGTTGTCGTACCAACATACAACAAACAGCCAGGTGTGGCCAGGGGAAACTTGAAGGTCTCGTAACTGCACACAAGTGCCTCTGTTTCTTTGTCTTCTCTCGACACACGGCCGAGATGTTATATGGTTGTTCGCAGACCCAATGCGGCAACCAAGAATGGTAGGGTATCTCTCTCATCATCATATCAAAGACCGAGAATACAACAGCGATAGCATGCTCAAAACAATACTTTGTACAACAAATGCAATCAAGATGTGCTTTTTCGGCATCAAATTTCTGAAACATGGTCCATCTCTACGACTGAGGTGCGCTTGAGAAGTTGGTGATCTGGGTCGTAATAACGAGACCAGCGACCGTAGCCGATGTTAACGTAGCAACGACACCAGAGATTAGAGCCGAAACAGCCAACTTGGAGACATCGCCACCACGAGACGGAGCAAGCTGCCCGAGGATACCAATTTGAATACCCAAGGAGCCAATGTTACCGAAGCCACAAAGAGCATAAGTAGCAATAAGTCGAGAGCGAGGGGACAGTCCGGCATAAGTTTTGTCCTTGGTGAGATCGAGGAAGCCGTTGTATTCATTCTATAACTCCATTAGCGACGGGCTCTGTAAAGAAAGGAAAAGAGATGCACGGGTTTGTGTGGGCATGAGGCCAGAGAACTCGAGGGCTGTGGCAATCATTGGGGGAGTGCATGGTCACTTACGGTGATGATTTTCTGAGCAATCAATCGGGCCACCAAGAGAATGTCATTGTTGTCTCGGGGAACGCCCAAAAGGAAGGCCACAGGGTAGAGTAAATATCCAAGAACGGTCTGTAGAGTCAAGGTAGGATCATTGATATTGAGGTATCGGCCCCACCAAGTCATGAGAGCATTGATCAGGCCAACAAAAGCGATGATGCAGAGTAGTGAGGCGATGATTGTTGCGCCAATCTTGATACCGAGCCAGGAGCCATTGGCAAAAGCGTGTAGTGCGTTCTCAGCCTTGTGCTCGTCGTCATCGGGGATAACGACACGTCCAGCGGTAAGGGTTTCCTCGGTTTCGGGGTATCGCAACTTGGAAATAGCCAGAGAAGCAGGAATAGACATAATACAGGATGAGACCAGAGCCTCGGCGTTCAAACCAAGCTTGATATAACCAACAAGGACGGAGCCGGAAATGGTAGCGAAACCGCACGTCATAATCTGATGCAATTCAGCCTTGGTCATATGAGGAACAAATGGTCGGACAAGCATTGCAGATTCTCCCTGCCCGATGAATGGGGTAGCAGCAGCGACAATAGCCTCTGCGCCAGAGACTCCCAATGCCCAGAACACAAAGGTGGCAAACTTCTTGATGAACCACTGAAGAAAGCCAATGTAGTATAGAACCTGCACCAGAGAGATGAAGAAGATGATGGCAGGAATGACACTGAAGAAGAACCATGGGGTCTGGGAGGTCTCTTCGGACGTCAGGAAGGCCACACCCTGACGAGCAAAACCCAAGAGATCACCGGCGCGATCGGCGATGAACTTGAATATGTCGTAACCGACGCCGGTTCGCAGGACGAAGAGTCCAATGATGTACTGGGCCAACATGCCGGCAATAACAGTTCTCCAATTGATGCGGCTGCGATGCGCGCTGGTTGCCCAGAAGACGAAGAGCATGACGGCCAATCCGAAAAGACTGACTGCACGGTTGGCACGAGTATTGTCGGCAACTTCTTCGGAAGCAAAACTTCCAACTATGATGACTGCCAGAGCTCCAAAAGCACCAAGAGGGATCCGGAAAGCAGAGGGGATCAGTTCATAAACGACCAGAACAGTGTGGCTCCATACCCAACGAATGGCGGTTGACAGATATCGACTGGGGACGTAGTAAAAGAAAAGACGCAGAGATATGGCAAGCCACAGCAGAAACGGAACCACCCAATTCTTGTCGTCCCTATGCAGGATGAGAGAAGCTATCCACCAGCCAGTAAAGAAGAGAAAGTAGACGAGGTGGAAGACTGGACGGTATCGTCTATAGAAACCCTTGAATCCACCGCCGGATTCCCTATGCCTATGGTCAGTTGAGCCGGAGCCTCGTCCAGTGCTCACCATGCCAGCCTCGGCCTTCTCATTATCACTGTACTCGGGCAGGCTGAGAGGGTCCTTCTTGTCGACGCTGTGTGCGTGGTGGTTATCTCCATGCTGTTGAGCGGGGATCAGAGAAGGGTCCATGGTGGTCCCTGAGGTGTACACGGCGTCGTCATGGCCGCCAGCGGCATCGATACGAGCAGAGTGGTGATGATGTGAATGCGTGTGTTGGTTCGCAGGGTTCAAGGCTGGGTCAGGATTGTAGTCCATGCCTGCAATTGGCGTGTGGTGTTGGTTCTGCAGGGGCGCCGCCACTTTGTCGCCAGCATTGGCTAGGGTGTTTGTCTCCCCAGCCATGATTTTCTCGAGTAAGAAGCTTGAAAAGTTGCAGCTGTTGAAACGCTGCAAGACAAACAAACCAAGTTATTCGGTCCTCGCGATGTCGCGTGTTTCTGCAGAATCACGCTGCCTTGTAATTGGAAGCGAAGGGTTGAGAGGACAGGCTTTTGGGAATGCTGAGCGCAGAGTTTTGGGCTGATGAATTTTGTCTCGTGCCCTTTTTTTTCTGTCTCTTGCTACCGAGGCGCCACAAAAGTTTTTGCGACACGAAGGTGAACAGGTACGGCGAGGCACTCCGGCTTGGAGTACACTCGTGAAGACGAAAAAAAAAAACCAATAAACAGATCCGGTCTGGAGGACCTAACGTACCTAAGGCAGACACAGATGAGGAGGGAAAAGAGAAACATCGCACTGGCGAGACAAGAGGACTTTTTGTACCCGCACGGCGATTCCGCAAAGCATTAGCAGGACGAGGACGATAGGACGACAGCCCAGACTTAGGGAATGTGGAGCAAACGATAACTAGACTGGACCATAACGAAAACGATGTACTCCGTACTCCGCACAATAATAACTACTACATAAACCAGCCTCCGGAACTAGCTCTGCATCTGGAGAAGGGCCTGCTGTAACTCCATCCGGGCAGCCAAGCCACTTTGCACTCACTGATGCTGCTCCAAGCGGAGACCAGATGAGGGGACTTTGGGCACCAAAAGCCGCGACCTACCGACACGACAGCGCCAGGTTGTGCAAAATAATAAGATGGTGGGCCGTCGAAGAAAAGAAGGCCCCCAGCTTTCTGGCCGAATCGACTCTCAAGGGTCGCCTGGCTGCAGGGATTGGTTATTCAGGCCTCGACCCCGGACAACGCCAGTACACGGGCATGCATGATCCCCGGGGATCCCAACTGACTACTATTCCCAATCCATCAATATACCCGCGCTTCTGTTGGTGATGGTGGTCGGCCTCGGTGGCCCGATTCAGCTTACAAGGTCTGATATCAGTTGTATTGTGTATTGTGTATTGTATGTACAATGCTGATATGAGGCCATTTCTTGGACAAAGCCTTGACACCGAGGATCCTTCGGAAAGCAGGTAGCCTTGAGAGGAGGGGTGCGTGCCCTCATAGGATGCAGCGCGTCTCCCGCAATACTTGTATGACCTCATAAGACCGGGTTATATCAGCAGACCATAGCCAAATACATCCTGCCAGACATACGGAGTAGTACCAAGGATAAAACGAACCCCAAAAGTTGGCTGGTCGCAGGCCAGTATTCCACTTCCAGAAAGGGACGGGGAGCCGTCAAAAGTGCCCAAGGCTAGCCCCATGCTCGTCTGGAGGTGGCGCCTTCTGCTGCGGTTCGTCGCTGGCCAAGGCCTCTTGGGCGTTTAACCGTTCTGTCTCTCGGCGATGGCGGCGGCGCCGGCTTATTTCTGATATGCACCGTCCCTGATTCCATGAACCCACTGCCACGATAAGACTAAGAGCTCTGGGGGCGAAGGCGGCTGGCAGAGTAAGCAACGGTGGCACTTTGCCTTCCGCTACAAGGCGTCGGGTTTCCCCTCCGATGGCGCTATGGTTTGTGGGAAAGCGTTGAAATCCTTGCCAACCTTGGACGACGACTAGAATCGCTTTGCCAGGGCCTGGAAAACCACTACGGCCAGGCTCGCCCTTTACAACGAACTGCAATCGACGTCCGGCGGTGGGAAGCTCACTGTTTCTGGAAGGTTCAAGGATGATGCGTCCTGTTGTTGTTATCTGAAGTCTTTGACAGAGAGCGTCTCAGCCACGTCCATTAATTGTTGGCAGCTTGGCAGTCCACGTACGGAGTACCAGACAGTTAATTCGGACATGAACTGGCGCCTCGCCATTGGCCCATGGACAGACCACTTATGACGGTTCGTTCTGACTCGCGCCCATGTGAACCATACCATCATGTCTTGCTCCTTCCCAGACATGGCACAAAGCTACCAGACTCGTCGGGAAGCAGCTCGAGCGTTGTTTCCTTTATCAAATTGCGCACGCAGTGAGGCTGGAGGTTGGACTGGACAGATAGCCATCGATGGATAGCTTCATATCTTCTCCTGTTGATGTCGCAAATCGTCCAAGTCACAATCGGGACAGGCTCTGAGATAGCAAACTCCACCGAAACAAGCCCCCTCCAAGAAAAAAAATATTGCCCCGGTGCTAAAGCTGATAAGCAACAGCGGCTTACTCCCCAACACCGGTGGCGTCCCGTGCAATAATGGCGTTCGACAACCGTTCTCTGATTTCGCGCCTTCACACAATTCGAAATCTATCTCCAATAGCGAAGCGATTCGGGCCATTGCCAAACCGCGTCGCTGGCCTCTGCTACGTACCCCATCATTGCCCAGTCATCACCCCGGCTGGATGTCCTCATCGTTCAACAACACCGAAGGTCTCTGATACAGTCAACAAACGGCGGCAACATTGAAACCTGGAGATGGAAGAGCTAGAACCAGGGCCTAGGCTTCTTTAGTTGCCTGGGTCCTTGGACCAAGTGATAAGCGTCGGTCGACCCCGAGCTTACCGTCGCAGCCTCGTGAGTTCATGGAAACAGGGATTACGAGTTGTGAGCTCCCAGGTCCTGATCTATCTCATCTGCGGGAGAGAATTGGTAGCTTGGTACTCGAACTAGGCTGTTTCGGAGTGAAGTAATAAGCTTGGACGGCCACGTCCGCCAACCACACAGCAACCTGCTCCGATGGGAACCTTTGATCGGAAACCTGGTTAATGCATAATGTGGCGGCAAATCACGGCCAATTTTCTGATTTGATCAGGGCTATCGCCACATTGACTCTGCCATCTGTTTGACTGCCAACGAGACGTGCAGACGCTTTGGCCAGAGGCGGCTTCTTCAGCATTCTGTCTTCCTTTCTTGTCGTGCTGCCAAGCACTGCCATTCGATCAAGGCCACTCCGTACTCCGGACCATGATATTCACTTGCCACACGATTCCTTCCACCCAGTCAAGAGGGGCATTTACAGTCTGACAGTCGGTACCAAGGCGCCTGTAACTGGTGGGGGTGAGTGGGCAAACGAGAAAGTCGACTGGGCACGCGACCTGGAAGGGATTCTCGGCTCAAACTCGACTTCTCCACAGCCTCGGGTGTAACACCAATGGGGAAAATGGTCAAGGATAAAGACAAGCTTTGGATTCGATGTTCGCACAGAAAGCAGAACGAGGCAGCTCGCTAGACATTAAGCCACCAAGCTCATGAAGGCACGATCGGGGCCCGGTAAATCTGAGAAGATATCAATACGTCGGGGGAATACATACTTGCATGGCATGTGCAGAATCCGCCCAACTGCATCTACCAAATTTGTTCGGGTTTCCTTTACTACAAGTCATGTGGAGACGCCAGTTCGCATTGTACTGGTACATACTTTTTTTCCCAATTGTGCCACGAGATCTCGAGGGCTCTACCAGCGGGGCTTAAAAACGTGTCCCAGATTGCCCCATGAACCAGTCTTGGGAGCATGGCATTTTGTGAAGTCGGCATCTCCAAGTCCGGCGATAGGCTACGGTTGCGGTTGTATTTTGGAGGACCCAGCGATCACGCGCGGCTGTTTCGAACAATAACTCGGCAAACAAGAATGTTATCCCCGCAAATCGAGCATTGGTGTGGGTCGAGCCGAACCTCTTCTTCCCCAGCCAGCATGACCATGAACCATGACCGCACGGCCATCGGTCACCGCCGTGCCGTCGTCGGCAGCTCCCTCAAACAACCTTCTCCTTTTGTCGTCAACGACATGCATGAGCCATGTGTCGACCACCGTGAGAATTCCCCGGTGCCGCATGAATGCAAGCGTGGTTGCTTGCCTCTTCGCTTGTCGATTCACGTATGGCGGATGGAGGGTTGGGCGGAGATGGCCGTCACGTTCCCCATACCCCAGACTACTTAAGTACATACTTAATGCAACGAAACTAATTTCGCACGAGCCAACACGTCGCTCAATATTGGCCTTTGCCTAGGCTTGCGTTTACGTATTCGTCTTGGTTCAGGGAACTGAGATGGGCTGATGCCAGCCGACGGCCAGAATAGAGAATGTTGGCAAGCCCATGTGCTTCGAAATGACACTTATGCAACCAACATCCAATTTCCGTTCCTAAACGTAATAGTCGTGCCCTTCCACGTCTTTACACACGGCGGCTCCCGTCCCCATGCCGTAACGGAGGAAAACTGACCATCACCAAATATCCCACCGCCACCTCATGTCTTACACCAACACATGCCCCTACTCCTAACCCTGCACATCATCCCCGGCCGTAGCCGCGCAGACGTAGCCTACCAGACATAGCCTGACTTGACTGTCCTCCCAAACCATGAGTAGTACTCACCCCCCCTCGCCACCAACATGCTTCAGCACCTATGTATGTTGCCATCTATGGCTTGGGAGGCGCATTCGGAATCGAGCCACATCACTTTTGCGATTGACACCACACCCCGGCAATTTATAGCCCTCCACCGTGGGAGTGGAATCACGGATACAGTGGCCAATGGAATATTTCCTTCCAACTCCCAACGTTGCAGGCAGTTCACTGAAACAACGTGATGCAAAACGTGAAAATGGACGGCATACAACACCAGCGAGATTGTATTCAGCTGTGGCTAAATAATTCACGACGGGGTAACAACATCACCCGGCAATGGGCGGAGACTGGAGGCAATTGTTTTGCTTTTGTTCTTTCTCTAAACCAGTGGCTAACAACATCCGCAACAACCTTCATGTAGTAGTGTCTCATTGATACAGGAAAAACAGGATAATTCTACTCCCCAAAAATACATTCTTCATCGCATGATTCTTCATTCCGCCCATGTCATCGTGAGAAACAACAATTTCACAGGGTATTGGTTACTCCCCTCCTCTGAACCTGCGATTGAACTCCTCGACAGCGACACCAATCATCTTGTACAGGTACGCTCTCTCACTTCCGCCTCCAACTGGAATAAAAGGCCCATTTGCTCCTCCTCGCAAGACAAGGCTCACACCAGTTCGTTCCTTGGCAATCGTCTGGATGTCCTTCAAAGGCACGTCCCACTCGCTGGTTAGTCGTTTAGACCTAATAAGCAGTATACGAGCAAATGTGACCATGACGACCATATCTTCCTTGGGCAATTCTAGATGGCCAATGTATTGCTCGTCAAAATACCTTCCGTTGTCCACTTGCTTCAGCCAGTACTGCCCCATTGCCTCGCGGCTGTTGTACGGTCGAACAATTCCATCGTTTGGAATAAACCGCGGGAATCGTATGCGATCGAGTTCCTGGCCATCGAATACAGTCGTAGTATTGCGAATGCCTTCGCTGACATTGCTTGCCATGTCCAAAACGCCAACAGCAGGTTTGGTTGCCAGACCGAGTACCCCCTTTCCGACTCCTTTGATAAACCCAAAAGCACCTTCCTGCTCTGCGCCTTCAAGCGGTTTTCGAGCCAAGCCGCCTACACCCGACGCAAGACTTGTAAGCAATGAGTTGGCGCCAGCGGTGACACCGGTCAGCGCATGCTTTGGTCGGTTTCTCGCTTTCGTAATGCGTCTCCGGTCCTGGAATTGCTTGTCCAGTGATGCTGCCGCGAGACCCTTGCTCAGACTACCAGTGAACTTGGAGAAGCTGTCGCTGAAGCCAAACACAGTCTTTTTTGCAAACGAAGCGGCACCCTTGGCAATTCCATATCCAAACTCTTCTGGTTTGTCCGAAAGAATAAGTCCTTGGTATGGTTCGTAAAAGATGTCAGTGACACCAGAAGAGATGGTGGTAAAGAGGCCCACGGGGTTGCCGAGGAAGTCAGCAGAGCCCAGAATCTTGTGAAGCTGAAACATAACCTCTTGGCTGTAGTGGTTTGAGATGTTTTGTATAAGTACTGGTGTTGAAACGCGTACATTATCCAATATCAGGGCGTTGAATCGAATCGGCGCATCATTGACGTTTCCAATGGCCATTGTCAGGACATTCACGAAGAACATGATGGGATTCCGTGATGAGGTCTTGTCTTCCGCATTGATACGCTCAGTGCGCATGAAACTCAGATCGATTTGCATAGGTTGAATGTTGAGCACTTCAAAGTAAATGTCTTGGCCACCCTGCTGTTGGGAAGGCTCGGGAATGTCCAGATCCTCGTCACACAGTTTACCTTCCTGCTCCACCTTGGACCAGCTGGCGCCAGGAACATTAGAGAAGTCCAACAGCGCAAACGCAAAATCCTCATCGAGTTCAACCGTCATTTGTTGAAGAAGAATGCTGGCATACTTGATATAAGTAACGCCGTACGACTCATCCTTGACGCGACTGACCATCGCATGAAGGGACGGATGGGCATCCACCTCGTTTGCCCTTTTTGGTACCACACTGGGGTAAAGGACCATTGGGAAGATGCCGCCGTAGAGCTGATTGTCAATTTGCATCCATTGAACTGCCAGTGATACCGTCTGAATCAGGGGCGAATCGCTGAATCGCAATTGCACATCTCTAAATGTGATATAGGCCAACTCCTTCAGCTGAGCATTGATCAACGAGATGCCAATGCCCGAAAGCTTAAGTTGAGCCCGGAATGTTGCGCCTGTATCTTGATCCTTGACTTCGAATGCTTCAGGGCCGCTGGTGGTTCTTGAAAGAGCCTTAGGTCTGTACATACTTCTACTCTGTCGGAAATTGCTCAATATAAGTGTTTGTGTCGGCCCATCCGCTGCAACATTAATGTCGATAATCTTCTGGTCGCCAGAGGCAGTGATAAACTTCATTGGAATTTGGTTGCCGATTTCAGCCAACTTGACGTGACGCTCCTTGTTGTTCGTGGTGATGACAACTTCCCTGAATTTGGCCGCCGGAAAATCCCATGCGTACGGCATGATGCTTCGAGGAGGCAACCTATACCGTATAGGCCGCCAACCGCTTCCGTCTTCAACATCATCCTCGTCAACGTTCGGGTTGGCTTGATAGAAGGTAAACTCTGTATCACTCTCGTTGCGCATTGAGAATGGCCAGTTCTTGGTCTCCATGCTCAGGTGAAGGAAGATTGTCGAATCTTCAAGCAGAATTTCAACCCGCAGCAATCGTTGGCGTTGACCAGCCTTTGCTATTTTGACGTGTGTTGTTCCAATGTCGGCAATGTTGAATGGAGATGTCCAATGGTTGTCAACACCAGCATAGCAAAGGCAGAGTTGCTTGACCGCCGACTTTTGCATAAAGTGTAGTGGTTGCAATGCGCCAGGCTTCAGTGTCATGTAACCAGACGAGCTCGACTCCCGAACCAATATTTCCTCGCCTAATTTGTTCTCAAGCACAAATCGTGGTGCCAGCGTGACAACCTTGGTCATTTTGTACTTTCCTTCGCCGGATTTGACAGTGATACCAACGTGGATTTCCTTGGTCTTGGAGGCAGAGTTCAAAACAACTTCGGACGTGCTTCCAACGGCATCAAAACTTTGGGGTTTGCTCCATTCCGACTCATCGACTTTTAGTAGCGCTCGATTCCGATTATCATCATTTCCATACGAAAACATGAATGGCAGAGCCTTTGGTCGTTCACGGTCCGAGGTATCAACAAGCGGGAACTGACCTGCAGCCGGTTTCGCTTGCTGCAAAAAACTCTTCATACGAATTCGGAGGTCAAGGCCAGTCTTGTTGAGAACAACATAGGGACTGTACACAGTAATCTTAAACGCACCTCCACTATTGGGGATTTTGAAGTAGTGCAGCGCCAGGTTCAACGGCAACCCTTGGTCATCTTTGACAACAATCCGGCTTTCCTTTCGAAAGTCCTCAACGTTCCCAGAATTAATGATTGAGAAATCGCTAGGTTTAAAGACGGTATCTTGCATGTCGATACTCAACAGTAAGAGGTGTGAGAGCTCCACGACGTGCACTGGACTCACTCCGCCTTTGCGCAAGAAGTTTGACCAATCCTTTTTCGTGTTCTTGTCGTAAATTCTGTACTTGAAGTCATAGGGCAGTAGGTTCTCAAGGGTAACGGGGGCGGACAACTTGATCTTCATATGCGGGTATATTCTACGGAGTCGGTTAGCCATCTTGCGTAAGAGCCTCGTCAATCCTAATACTTACTTCGTTATAGGGTTGGATCTGTCAAACTGGGCGTGGGCCTGGAAATAGAACGGATCGCCATTCTCTCCATTACACACAAGCTGCTTCGTTGGTCTCTGCAGCAAATCCCTCCACCAAAGCTGGTCTCGACTCCATTCATAGCCGAAACCGCCGTCGGGCCGGATCAGAGCACGTTTCTCGAACACAGCGCCAACAGGCGCCGGCCGAGAATCGCCAGGTGCAATCTTCTCAATCTTGAGCAGGTGGCCTTCTCGGGCATCATAGACGCCAAGTTCAACCGGAATCTCTGTCGCATTCTCCACGACGAGTGGTGACCGCAACGTAACATACTTTACATTATCGGATCCCAACTTGACCTCGACACAGAGGCGGTGTAGAATGTTCTCCGTTTTTGGTCGTAAGCCATACAAAAATTCGCCCTCCCTGTTAAGCTTAACGCTCTTGATGAGATCGAATCCACTCCCTTCAAGTTGAATGCCAACCCCATCCTGGCTAGATTCAGTGAGCAGATTCTCTCTCATCTTCTCCCAATGCTCAAAACTCCAAGGTTGTTCAGCCCCGTCCTCGAGTCGAAGACTAATAGGCTCCTCACTACTAGGGCTCTTGGAGTGAAGTACCACATCGAAGCCTGTGTAGTTCCTGATACGATAAGGTGCCTCAACTCCTCGTGGCTTATCAAGGACATTTTGCTCGGAAGTCAAAAATGTCAGGGACTTGGAGGCCAAGGCAATGGATGCTGTGGTGATAGTAATATCGAAAGTCTTCTTCGATGCCACGTCAACAGATATCAGCCCAGACGTTGGGTCTTTTGCTACACCAAGGCCAACATGCCATGGCTCTAGGAGTGGTTCCCAACTTGACTTGGCAAAATTGTAAACACTTGAATACATATTAATTGCGGCCTCCGCCTTAAGATTCGATGACCAATTCTCAGCAGTAGCCGTAAAGTTGTTGACGCCAATGTCAAGAATAGGCAATTCATGCAAATCACCAATGAGAACAATACGCACTCCATCAATAGTGGCAGAGAGCTCCTCGCGATCAGGTACCGTAGCTGGTTGTGGCTTTGTTGGTGGATGAATTGTTCTTCCAGTAATAGTCTTCGTGCCCCTGGTTTTGGCAATTGTCGATTGACCACGTCCGCTGGCAGACTTGTATTTCAATCCGGCATTTCGTAGTTCTCTAGCTTTCTGTTCCGCCGCTGTTTCTGGCGGATGCTTTGTCTCGTTTCCAGACAGCTCACTAGCTCTACTGATAATCTGCAAAATCAGGAGGATATCACGGAGAGAAAGGCGCAGAATGAGGGGCTCCACGTCAATATGAATGCCGGTCACCCCAACCTGTGAGTTGTCCATGTTTAATTGAATGGAAAAGTCATCAATGATGCGCAGGCGAGAGGTGTCAAACTTGTCCATTCGGCACCAGAACATGCCGGTTTCCGAGATCTGGAAGGTTAGGGCATGCTGTTTAGAGAGCAGAACCTGTCGAATACTCAAAACGATCGCCTCGGAGCTTGATGACAATGGGTCTGCAATGAGGATAACCTGAGCATCCACTAGATTGACTCGAAACGCCATCGACATTGTTGACTCCTCTTTCTGTTTCTGAGACTTATCCGGGGACACCTCGTTTCGCTGCCGAGAGGCGTGAGACTGTGTCCGCTCCGTGCCAGGGGCATTGTAAGTGACCTGCATCGAATCGGTGTCGGACTCATCAACTGTTTCTCCAATGCTTTCATCATCCATTGGGCTGGTATCATCCACGGCTAGACCTTCAGTTATGTATTTTTGAATCGCGAACAGATGGTCGAGTGCGAAGATAATTCGAGGGCTGTCAATAGTAGCCATGGCAATCAAGCTCCGTTCCTTTCCACCAGACATGGTCACACTCGCCATCAATTGCTGCGCTTCCTTGTTGGAAGAGGTCATAATTCGCCGATACTTGGTTTCTTGCCGACGACTGTCTTGGATTGTGAAAGACTGAATAAGCAGTTCTGCCTCAAGAGAGCCGTCGGACAGCATTCTTGTTTTGAACCTTGTATCATCTAGTGAGAACCTCGACAAACTTGATTTAGCCAAATCGCCAACCGGTTCATCTTCCTCGGCCATGATGAGTTCAAGAGCAACAGTGTTGACTTGAAATATGAGGTCAAGCTTCGTCCACGCATTTTGCAGCGAGCTAAGTTCCGGTGAGAGGTCAATCAAGCTCTGATCATGACTATTGTTACCGTTACCAGGAGCACCTCTAGCGCGCTGCAGCGTTCCTTCATCCACCATTCGCGCCGCCTCTTCATCAGAATCATCTCCTTCGCCCGCTAAAGCTGCGGGAACGGACTTTGAAATCTCCATAAGAGTCTTGAGTTGGTATTGTGTCAAACGAAGCTTGATGTCCGAGAGAGTCCCTTCAATTTCCGTATCAGGTCGCTTTACGCCTTCTTTATGTTCTACATACGTAATATTGAAGCCCAGATCCACACCGTCGATCATCTCAAGCTCTTCCGATCGGTCCTCGGAATAGTGGAAGTCAGAGGTGAGGCGCACATTTCTGATGCCTGCTGAGATTTTCATGGCAATGTCGGAGTTCTTGCTATCATCCAGGGGAACAAACTTATTTTGAGCGTAAATCTCGCCCAGGTACGCCGTGATGGCATCTCCTTTGTCTCGTTCAGACACGTAGAGGCGAGGGAAAACGACAATCGGTGTCTTTACAACAACATCAAATCTGATCCTGCTCGGGCTCTGCTGGATCTGATTGGCACGAGTCACAGCGGCCTGGCGGGCAGCATTGTACAAGGCTTGCATTTTGCCAAATTTGACAAGAAAATCAATAATCTTGCGGAAAGGCTCCTCGACAAAGTTAACCTTGACAGACCCAGCTCGGAGAAAAACTGAGCTGTCGTATCCAGGATAAGCCTTCTGGTTTTCAGGGTCGAATGTCTGGTACCTGAAGTCTGCAAGGTCATCACCTTGGATTGTAACAAGCTTCCGAAGACTCGAATCAGCTGAGACGCCAAGATTTACATCATCAACCAGTGACAAGTCACCCAATCTAGCGGAGATGCGCATCGCTTTTCCACTGATATAGATGCCGGCATCACCATGGTTGAATGAGAGGGTGGCCAACCTGATACCATCGTTATTGAGAATAAGGCGGATGGCCTTCAAGTCAACCTTGACACGAATCGACCCAACATTTCCATTGGGCTTTGGGGCGTCGACAATGCTCTGCTCAAGCTGCGGTTCGTCGCTGCCTTCCCCTGCCGCAATGGTTGGTGCCGATGGAGCTTCTTGATCGTTATTGCCACCCGTAAATGTGATCAAGATGAAATCAAGAAGAGTCAAGAGCGTTTTACGAGTGACGACAATGTTGATAGTTGATATAACAGCAGTGATGTTGGTCTCCACACCCTCGTACACCGGCATGAATTCTGGCGACTGTCTATTGATCTTCATGAATTTTACATGAACGAGGCTTCGCCCTGCTTTCAAATCTTCGCTATCTCCAGAAGAAACAATAGACTTGAACTCTCCAGGGGGGTTTTCGACAAAATCTTCGACCGCAACGGAGCCCAGCGACACTTCGGCTGCCATATCGTACGTTCTGGTATAAAAGGCAAGATCAAAGCGCTCAGCCACAAGCTCAACGAGAAGCGTGTCGGGTTTGACGCGGTCTGGGTCGCTTCTGTAGAGTGAGCCCTTGAGTGTATCGACTTTGAAGTTAAATTCAAAGCTCCTTTGTTGGATTTTTAGTTGCTGCCCGTCCACTCCGTCCGTCGCGTCTTCGAAGTCGTCTTCATCGTCGTCGATGTCTTCGAGTATTACAGCACTCTGTGGTTGCATAAATGGGAAAGCAGAGGATTGTCGGCGTTCTCGTTGAGACCTTCTTCGCGATCGTGTAGAATTAGCACTAAGAAGCCGTGGTCGTTGCTGAAGTGTTTGACTATTCTCAGAGGACGATTCTGGTTGTTGACTTTGTCCTAATTTTGGAATTGCCGCGTCGATAACCTTCATCAGGTTCTTGTATTTCGAGTCAGATACAGTCGCGTGCAACATTGGAAGGTGACCAGAAACTCGTAGCTTTGTAAGATTTGGAGCTTTGGGTAAAATGGAAGTTTCAACGACGAAGTCGACATTGATTTTTTCCACGACATGTAGCTGAGAGTCCGCACTTTTCTTAACCAGTTGCTTCTTGGTTTCTTCGATCGATGGACCAATGAGTACTTGTGTTGATGTGAGCTTGACGATAAATTTGTCGTACATTGCCGATTCGAGGCGCTGAAAGTCAGCCTCGCTGTAAGATTGCCGTTGCTTTGACTGGATTTCGTTCATGGTCTTGTTATCTACCAATTGACTGTTGACATGAATATGGCCAGCATCAACAATCAAGCAAGTTGAGTTCGCAGTCGTGATGCTCACGGGCACGATGATGAGCGGGGCCTGTAGATCTAGCTCAGCATTCACAGTTTTGTGCTCTTCGAGGGCAAATTCCAGCCCTGCACGAGTTTGCTCTCTGATACCCTCAACGGTTGCGCCAGCGCTTTCCATCAAAGCTGTGATGGATTCCATGTGCCTCTCTGGCGGCCGGAAGAAATCAACAATGCCAACAACAAAGTTGGGATTCCATACGACTTCAAGAGGTTTTAGTTTTCCGACAATGGCAAAGTCACCCTCGCGTTCTATAGGATTCTTTTCGATTTCGAACTGGAAGAATGGCTCTTCCTTGTCAATTTCCAGCTCCTTCAACGATAGGCTCTTTCGTTTCCTGACCTCAGGAGCATCCTTGACGCGGACAATCTCGGGGTACAGACTGTCCGGGGTCGTTCCATCATTCACGCGTAGGCCGCCGAGACTGATATTGGCCAATACGGAGTCCTTTCGCTGAAGTGCTTTTGCCTTGAAGACGTCGAAGTGAAGACTCAGAAGATCGGAAGGATTATCATGCGGGCTTTTCTTCAATGTAAAACTGCCCGTGCTCAAAGAGGCCTCAAGACATAGCTTTACAGCCTCCCTAGGGACGTCTACTTCCTCGGCCAGTGCTTGCTTCTCGTCCCATTCAATCATTTCATACAGTTCCTTTCGCTGCTCCTCAGTCATCTGAGTATTTTCTTCGTTTTCTTCTATCGTCCCCTGAGGCTGCGATCCCCACATCCAAGCTAGCCAGCCTTGCTGTTGTTGTTGCTGCTGGGGCTGCTTCCTTAGGGCTTCCGCATTTTCTTTCTTGAGCTGGTTTCGTGCCAACGATCTCCAGAACCGGAGATCTTCATATTCCAACTTGCACTCAAGCTTTCGAAACTCTTCACTTTCTTCTGTTGTGAACTGCTGCTGTTGTTTCTGCTTCATGAACAGCTCAATGTATCGCTGTCGATCGTCGC
This sequence comes from Metarhizium brunneum, assembly GCF_013426205.1. Lineage (NCBI taxonomy): Eukaryota > Fungi > Ascomycota > Sordariomycetes > Hypocreales > Clavicipitaceae > Metarhizium > Metarhizium brunneum. The sequence continues at coordinate 3,345,795 of NC_089422.1, read as the reverse complement.
GTCTTTCTCGGAAATAGTCCCAGGACCACTTGCGGTTCCTTTCATGTATCTTATTTAGGACAGCATTACCGGCAAAGAGGAGCCAGGCGCGAGGATCTTCCTTGGGCCGCACACCTTTCGGTTTCAATGACTTGTACTCCTGGTGACGAATGAAGTAATGGAACAAATCCACCATCATCAGCGCATCGCGATATTGATCATCATCAAGAACGAGACCAATCTCTTCGAAAAGCAGATTGGCTTTGAATTTTGGGGTGTGGATATCACCAGACTTGTCAATTTCGATTTTTGCCTGCCCATTCACTGGGCGTAAGATGAACTGGTGGTTGGAGGCAAGGGCGTTTGCCTTGCCAACCATGCCCTTGAACTTTTGCACCATCTCGTCGTGCGACAGGGGCTCCTTGAGCGGCGAAGATGCCTCGCGACCGGACCCAAACAGGTCTGAGTCTGTATTCCAGTATACGGCCAAGGCGCCTAGGGTTGCCAGCTTATGTGTTGTGGTGCTGGAGTCCTGAATGAACGTGGGCTTCCATTGTCCATCAGTGCTGACGGCACTGAATTCTTCCAAGGTCAACCCCAGGGCGAAAGGGTGTCCCGGGGCAGAAATTGAATCTTCGTACCGAACGTGAATGTTTTTGACGGTAACCTGCAAATTATCGACAACCTTGGTGACCAAACTTTGTGTGAAGCTTTGGCTTTTCTTTTGCTCCTCCTGGCTCATACCTTCTCGGTTTCGTTCCTTGAGTATTTCGGCGCTGTCTAGCTTTTCCAATTTGAGCCTCTGCCTTCTACGTTCCTCCTCCTCTTCGTCGTATTCAGCCTCCTCCTTCGGACTGGCCAGGAGAAAAACATCTTCGATGAAGACCTTGACGGGGGCACCACGAAGATTAGACCACGGAATAACCAGCGTTAGCTCTCCCAGGTGGCCCTCCACAACGTTAATTGGCAACTTCAACTGGTCAAGAGCCTCACGGCGCAACTCGAGGTTCCGCAGCTTGACATCGCCAGACCAGATACCAACTTTGAGCTGTGTTGGGTCGAAGTTCTGAACATACATGCCCAGGAATCGATTAAGAAGACCGGCGACCAGTCCTTCCAACATGGTGACGGTGGTGTTGCCGTGCCCCGGGCAGGGTATACCAGGTCGGTGTGGGCGGCTTTCTGTTTTCTACAATGGCAACATCGGTGGTTGGAAGCGTACAGCACGAATCAGGCGCGTATTGCAACAATCAATTCAAACTCTCTCAGCCGACGGTGGCGGCTGTGTCGTCGGCACGCGTCGTTCGACGTCGTCGGCTGCGATGGGGGGTGCTTCGGTTCGCGGTTGCGATGTGAGGGGCGCTCGCAAGTCCCAAAATTGAAGTCCGCTTTACGTTATCGTTAACAGCAGACAACGGTGGGGGTTCGGGATGTCGGCACGGGCTGCTGAGACGGAAAGCAGATGCCTAGGGTTGTGAATGATGCAGAAATAATGAGAAATAAATCAATAACTTAATAGGGCAGGTGATGGAGGAATGAGAACACGGAAGCGCAGCAAGCTGGGCTTGGGCTTTGGGGGGCAAAATACGTGGAGTAAACCTGTTCAAGCGGTCCATTAGATGTTGGACACAAGTCATGGGCTAATGCGCTGGATGTGACGTAGGCAAGACGGCAGGAGCGACCTGGTGGCTTGCTTGTTGCCGGTTGGGAGCTTCATTGTTGCCACGGTCACTCTGCCCACTGCCCGAGCCAGCGTCCCTGTCGATGTGGGTGTACAGAGTACCTCAAGTGCTGCTTCAAGCGCCCAAGGACCAAAGCCTCCATGCACCCAGCGACCGAGCTGTTGGCGGTCTTTCCCAGCTCTCTTCACTGCAGCCACACAGCGCTGCCCAACCTGCTGGGTCCAGTCACTACCTGCCAAGCTTGCCCAGCCCGTGCAAGTTTCTCTACACATTACGTCACCATTGAGCCGTTGTCTAGCCCCATAATGCCACCCTTCCTGGATAGTCGGAATCAGACGCCGGTTTGTTATGGCTTGATGTTCATACACATCACTCAGATAAGTGTGCTCCGTCAAATCATTTGGATATCATACAATACATACTTATGTTAACATGTTCTTTTCAGTTGATAAATGTATCTTGCTGGACACTGTCGTTGCAATACCTCGAATAGCAGCGCCAAGCTTGTCACACCCGTATAATGTAATCTTTAAATGCGCTCCGGGTACATTAGACACGACTTTCTTGGAAAGCTCTGGCCATGCCCACAGCCATACTTAGGATCCTGAGCTAAACGCAATTATCCATGTGGTATACAACACAAAAGTTGTCCTCGCTTGAAGAGCCCATCCCGTCATAAAGTCATTACCAAAACGTCCCAATGTCAATACATCTATGCCTTCCATTCCAGCATCACAGATGATTGCAGTGATCATCCAATACTACCCATGTTTCATAGCTGTCCACCACACAAAAAGACTAGGGTATGTCGTTTCAACGCCATCGAAATGCAGTACAAACTTGACAACCAAACATTATATGCAGGCTTTTAAATATACTAGAGAGAGAATATCGGTTCTCATCAGCACGACCTGCAATTTGCACCCTTCTTTTCGGCCCCGTTGCCGGACAGTCAATAGCTTAGGGTCGAGTAAGGCCTTGTTTAGCCTGTGAATGCGTTAGCATGCCGTAGCAAACCAAGTTCTCACAGTCATGGGGACAATTCTTCACACACCTTCATTTGTTCGATGCGGGCCTTCAGTTGGCTCGTAACTTCCGCAGCACGTCTCCAGCTCTCAACTCCGCCGCCATTTGTAGGTTGTGGCAATGCAGAAACAGGTCTCTCTCGAGTTGCTGGTGCGGTTGGCTCGAGAGACTCGTACGTTGGAGGTACAGCAGTCCTGAAGCCCCTAGCTGGAGAACCACGTCCAGAGGACGCTCCGCTTCCACTACGGCGAAGTTCTGGGCTGAGCTTGCTCCTTGGGTACACCAGCTCTCCATTCTCCTTCTCCTCCGACATGGTACTCGTAAAGCTCATTCTGTTACGGCTGGTCGATGTAGACCCTGAATCGCGGTAGATACCAACATCGTCGTGCGTCGGTGACGTGACTGCTTGATAATTAGCATACTACATGGTGGGCTATTGCAGACAAGAGAAGGGGTGCGTACCTGGACTTCCCACTCCTGATTGTGCTCCCAAACCCTCGGCCCGGCTCAGTGCTCTCTTCAAGCGCTCTAGCTCCCGTCGTAGCCTTTCATTGGCCTGTGCGGTCGCCTCGGCGTCGCTTCGGGCTCGGACAAGCTGTGTTTCCTTGGCCTTAATGCTGAGGACATCTCTAGTATGATCTTCTATGAGGCCAGCATTCTGGTTTTTCAACTCTTGAATCTCAGACATGAACTTATTCCGCTCTTGCCGCATATCGTCGACTTGGCGGGACAGTCTTTCGTTGGCTGCCCGAAGCTCTTCTAATTCTGCACGCTCAACAGCAGTGAGGCTACTTGACGGTGGTGGAGAATCAGCTGTAGGCATAATTGGAGCTGCGGCCGGCTTCGCCAGTGAGCGACCAGCGAGTCCCCGAGACAACCCAGCTCGGAGCTGTGGAGGCGGCGGCGCTGCAGGTTCGTCTTCTGGGGGCATCACAGGCGGACCTGTGGCCGGACGCCGAGGAGACGCAGTTCCAGGTCCCCCGAGCGTCCGTTTCTGGGGAGCCTTCAACCCAGCTAAGCCTGACGGTTTCGGGGCTCCTAGTTTGCTGCCGCCGGCTGCAAGCTTGGGTGCCGCCGGTGCTGCCGCAGGAGGAGTCTCTGCAGGCATGACGGGAGCACCAGCTTTCTTGACAGGCTGCCTCTTTGCGCCAAGTGGTTTCTTTGCCGAAGGCGGAGGGGCTTTCGCTGCCGGTGCAGGCTTGGGCTTTTCCTTGGCCTTGACTTCGGCCGTATCGAAGAATTCTTTAACCTTGGTCTTTCGAATATCGTCAAGGCCGTCCAGATATGGAGTCATGGCTCGTTCGCCGATAATCTTCATCACTGTTCCAAGAATCTCAGCGCCGCCATCTCGGAGCGCTGGGCTGCCTTCTGAAAGCAATTTCTTGCCAGATTCGCAAATGGTGGCAATCTCAGGCTTGGTAGGAACTGTTCTGGTATTCCGTAGGCACCGGATCAAAAATTTCATGGTACCTTCCTTTACTTGTGGATTTTTGTTGCTTAGATAGGCAGTAATATCTTCGAGACAATCAGTTAAGCTTGTCGAGACAAAAACAGCATCCAGGGCAGATCCAAGGGCATCTGAAACCGTCGCCTTCTTTTCTTTCAAACGATCCATGATAGGTTGCATAACAACCGCTCGGTACTTGCCATAGCTTTGTCGCAGTCCTCTAGCCAGCTGTTCGATACACTGGGCCGCTTGTGTAACAACAGCAACATTAGCGTCCTTCATACACTTGGCGAGGCCTCGATTGACTTCGCCGAAATCGCTGTCTTTGATGCGGGGAACATTTAATGCCTGATATAAGGCCTCGACGGCTTCTTTTCTATCCTTCCACTTTGAGGATGCGAGCATATCGGTAAAGTTGGCGGGGATCTTTTTTGTGATATCCTCGGGCTCAGCAAGAGAGAACGCATCAACCTCGACTGCTTCCTCGTCATCCTCTACTCCGTCCTCGCCATCATCTGCACCAGCTGGGGCGGATTCTGCGGCAGCTTGTTGGGATCGAAGCAGTCGCTCTTGTTTCGGTGGTGGCTCGGCCTTGATCTTCTCGAATTGTGCCTCAAGGTCAGTCTGTTGGGTTGGTTTAAGGTCACCCCAGAACATGGGCTTCATGGCTTCGCGCAACCATCTGTAAAGTTCCACGGCAAGGTTGGTCGCCTCAGCACGAACGTTCTTATCAGCTGCACCAAATACTTTCGGTAGAGCCTTCAGCACCGGCTTGGGGTCAACTAATTTACATCCGTAATTGTGGATTATAGTTGTTAACGCATTCAGTGTAGCAGCCACATTCTTGGGGACCTTGTTGGTTAGACCAGGTAAAACGTCTTCAACCACCGGGCCGGCGGCGTCGAGCTCGATGTAAAGAAGCAAAGCCTCTTGCGCGTTTTGCTTGGTAGCTGCTCTCGTCGATGATAGGCATTTTTCAACCATGGGTGTGATTGTGAGGCCGCGGGTCCGCAGGGCGCAATCGCGTCCGCCGAATTTCAGGAAAGCACACAAAGCAATGATAGCCTCTTGTTGTGCGGCGACATTGGAGTCGGTAACAGCAGACTTCCAGAGATTGGGATCGTTGAGGAATGGCCGAAAGCATGGATCGGCCTCGTCCGGTGAAGCAGAGAACTGTTTGGCAGCATCTTCGTATGCTGCTTTCCTCACCTTCCAAACCTATCAACACGAATTAGCTCCGGTCTTACAGGCAGGCTAGGAGATAAAAGCCAATCAAACCTTATGAGTAAATCGGTCAGGAAGCGGCAAGGAGCTAAAGTCCTCCTCTTGATCCGCCATTATCTCAAAGCGTCGGGCGTGGGGTTCGTGATGCGGGAGTGGTCGTCTCCCTTGAGGCTTCACTATACGAACTAACTTGTCGATTAGCACGAATATCCTTCCACGGCGCCGAGGCTCATCCATAGCACCCTTTGGATTCGAAATGCTCATGCACACTCCGAAGGGTCAAGCCGTGCATATCCAGAGGTTGAAATACTCGGAGCGGCAGAAGCTACCTACCAGCAGGAGAAGCTGTGGAAACACCAGCAGATGGTCAATGCTAGCACAATCCAGGTTGTATCGCCAGAACAAACGAAGGAGTAACTCGAAGCAAGATTTGGTACAAGCAGGTACTCCGAACAGGCCGTACGTTCCTGTCGTTGGTCGAGAAGAAAATAGAGGGCAAAAGACTCCAGAATTGTGCGTTGGTCGTGACGTCCCAGGCGGGGAGTGTCAGGGTTGCCGCGAACCTTTTGGGAGTTGAAGTCAACGCCAGTAGAGGAAGCCGTAACTGGTACAGGTAGCAAAAGCAGGACAATTAATCATATGAATCGCAGTCTAGGTAGCGCAACAGGCCTTTGATTCGAAGTGCGACAGTAGCGACAAGAGTAGTTTACGAAGCGATGTTTTGCCTGGTTGGGAAGGGGGATCAGACAACTGACTGTGCGATTCAATGTTCAATGTTATTTGGCGGGGCCGCGGTAGCGCTCAATGTTGGCGCGGATGGCGGTGGGAGAGGACGTCTGGGCATCTGGACCCTGGCTGCCTGACAACCCTGGGCGTCCAGGGGGCAACCCGGCCCTGATGTCGCATGCCAACAGTGGCTGCTGACCTCCTGAACAGTCAGGACTTCAGATGCCCTGACCAGGCGTTGGGGGCCAATCAGAGGTGCGCTGGTGCTGGTGCCTGACTCTGTCCTCTAGTTGGCTGTCCTTGTCACCTGCAGGGCCATCGAGGCGAGGGATTCATCATTGGGTTGCAAGCTAGTGGCCTACCCTAAATCCGAACACGTCCATGTCGAGTCCATGGACTGTCTGGAGTCTAGACTCACAAAGCAACTCGCTACACACGCGCACAGGTTGGAATTCAGCTTGAATGGAAGACAATGTTTTTGCTTAGAAGACTTCTCAACACTTATTTTTGCCTACCGCTGTCCTCGCTGCGGATAGTTTTCAGCGTCCTCTCACAAGTCGAGAGCTCGGGTTGGCACACTCTGTTTTCGCTCGCTGCACTCGAGCCCACCACCTTTGTGTTCAACGGTTGCCCAGTGACGAACACGGCATGCTGGAGGGCAGTGCAGCATCCCTATGCCGTTGCGTTCTCCCAGCCATATTCTGGCCAATGCGAACCTTTTAATTTTACCAGGCCCTGGACCCCAAGCTCCCAACGTCCAGGCTCATCCCTTTGGGTGTTCGAAGGTGCCGATTTTGTACCAAAAAAGGATGTCAACCAATTAAAAATCTTAATATAAGAGATACATTAATATACTAGGAGATTATATAGAGATATAAGTACTATTTATCTTTATATATATATATAAAGATACATATTATATACGCACTAAAAAGGTACTAACCAGGTATCTACTAGGTAAAGTCTCTACCACTTAAGTAGGTATCTCAGACCAAGCGGGCCCGGTACGCAATCGGTACCTTCGAACACCCAAAGGGATGTGCTGCTTCGTCTTGTGATGAGCAGTCTTGATTGGGAGTGCTCATGTTTCTACCGATATGCTGCAATACCGCACATTTTGGTTTGTTTGTGGAGTGCATTGATCGCCATTCGCCAACGACATGGTCGTCTTCAAGCTGGCATGGACTACGACGATGCTGCTGTAATGCTTGTATGTTGACGGCCAAGATACTGGCCCATCAACATACTTAAGCGGGAAAGGGATGCACAGGATACACAGCCCTTGATATATCTGCAGTTTTGAAGACGAATCGATCAATTGATTATGGCCTGTTGCTACCTACCCACCTGCGTACGTTCGTCGAGCTTATTCCACTTGCGAAAAAGGCGGTAATCACCTTACCCATCCCAATCCAACGCAATAATTGTTCCTGGAAAAAATAAATCAACCTTCACCACTCGGAATTTCCTTCAGATTACGAACAATCCATTTTTCCTTCTCTGTTTGTGACTTTTGCGAGGTTGAGCAATAGTGCTTAGGTGACTATGACGTTTCACAGTGTCAAAGGTCACGTGTAGATAAGATCAGTAGTTGCTGCCTGGGCGAGATGAAGGCGGCGCGGCAGCTACAACTTTTTTAAACCCCCCCCCCCAAGCTATCGGCGTGGGAAAATCCGCTGAACCTCTAGGTGAAGCTCTTTGAGCTCTAGAGGGAACACGCCAAGATGTCAGGAAATGGAAATTTCCCGTTCGACCCTTCACGGCTCACAAAAGCTGCCGCTGAAGAGTTCTCGTCGTCTGCCTCTGAAGACGAGGATGACTACCGCATCCCAGGCATGACGGCTGATGACGACGATTTCGGCGATTTTAATCCGAGAAAGAAGCGACGACTTGGGAAGAACAACAAAGAGAAGGCGGCGCTGGGCATCTTTGGTTCTGATAGCGAGGAAGATGGCCCAGGGTCGAGATGGAAACGAAAGTCTCTTCGGAATAAAGGCATGACATTTGTTTCCACGGCCTCGAAACAAAACAAGTCGGACGATGAAATGGAATCTGAGGATAACAGGCCCGTGTTGGGTCAACTGAAGAATAATGGCCAAGGTACCGACGGCGAAGGCCAGGGTGAGCAGGGTGAGGAGGAAGAGGAGGAAGAAGAGGAGGAAGACACCGACGACGACAATGATGGCTACGATAGTACAATGGCCGGTGTTGGCTTGGGATTTGGTGAAGGGCTAGGCTCTACATTCCAACGAGCCGCGCAGAGTCGAGTCCAAAGCACTGACAAATCTCGCATCTCAAAAGTGAAGCCCAAGTTTAAAGGTGGCAGCGTACTTGGAATGGGGTTCGTACCATCGTCTACGAACGAGCCAGTACTGCAGGAGACAGCTGCGGCTAAAGAACCGCCCCAAAATAAACCGCAACACAGCGCCTTCACGAGTAAAGGAAAGATCAATGCCAAGGGCTTCGGAGCGCGGATGATGGCTAAAATGGGTTATGTTGAGGGTAAAGGTCTTGGAAAAGAAGAACAAGGACGAAACATTATCATTGAGGCGAATCTGCGGCCACAGGGCATCGGCTTGGGAGCTGTTAAAGAAAAGTCTGAACACGAACGTCGGGAAGAAAAGCGGCAAGCAGAACTACGGGGCGAAACTGTGATTGACTCAGATGAGGAGGAGAAGAAGCGCAGGAAGGCGAAAAAGAAAGCTGTCGGCGGCCTGAGTGGCAGCGGCGCTAGTACTCCACGACGGCAGAAGACGAAATATTTGACAGCTGAGGAATTGAAGGCTTCAGCGCCGGGTTTACAAATTCCGGATGCATTCACGCCGATTTTGGATATGACTGGACCTGGAAACAAGATAATCACATCGACAAACGGCATTATGACACCGACTTCTGGAGTGTCTGAATCAGCAGAGCTGATAGAAGCAAGGAAATTGGTTAAACGAGCACAGGCGGACCTTCAGGCATTCTCTGAAGAGTGGAGAAATCTTGAAGAACGAAAGGCTTGGGTCAATGTCGAGTTGAAAGAAAGAGAGCAAGAAATGGAAGATCTACGGTCCGACTTTGAGAAGCTTCAAACCTTCTCAAACATGGTCGCTGAGAAGCTCACTGCGGACTCGAATTGGGACCAAGTTATTAGCTGTTTGCAAAAAGCAGCCGACATTGGTGCCCTCAATGCTGACGCAGCAGATATTGCCGTAGCTGCTATACATCCTTTTTTCAGAGATGCTGAATGGGATCCTCTTGTCGAACCATCAAAATTTGCACCTGATCTCAAGAAACTGTCGGTTTTGCTCATAAAACCAGAAAGCGAGGGACAATCTGTTGATAAATGGCGCTCGAACCGTATGCAACAGGAGGGGATCTATCGAAGACACCAGAAAGCCACAACACCATATGAAAGCATGATGTACAAGAACTGGCTTCCGCGGGTTGTCGCCGCGGTACGCGAATGGGACCCGTTGACCCCGAGCCCCATGCTTGACGTGGTTGAGACCTGGAATGACCTACTGCCCCCTTTTGTACGAGCTCAGGTCATGGATCACGTAGCACGGAAGCTGGAAACAGCAGTTTCGGACTGGAACCCCAAGAAGAAGCGTCAAAGTCACCATCTTCCGCATACTTGGCTGTTCCCATGGCTACAGCATCTTGCCCCCTACCACCTGGATCCCAAGGGCACTGGCCTCGTGGCAGACGTCAAGAGGAAGTTTCGGCAACTCATTGATGTGTGGGAGTTTGAGCGTGGAACAGTGCCCGGCTTGAAGCAATGGCAAGACGTTTTAGGCAGTCAGTGGCGACCGCTCATCATGTCTCATGTGCTACCATCAATGGGCCGATACCTGCGGGCCAATTTTCGTGTGGACCCTGCGGACCAAGAGCTCTACCTGCCTATCCTCACGGGCGTGATGCGATGGAACCGCATGCTTGGTGACGCCATCATTGCCGAGGTGCTTGTACAAGACGTCTTTCCTATGTGGTACGACAAATTGCAGGAGTGGTTGGCTCTCGGCGAGGCAGATCTTCAAGAAGTGGCCGAGTGGTATAGTTGGTGGCGTGGTGTGTTACTGAAGGACATGGTTAATGTGAAGACGGTCAGGGCTGAATTGGATAAAGGGATGCAAATCATGAATATTGTGTAATACATATAGAATCAGTGGCTCGGACGAAAGCAATATCCAATACCCTGTATGTAGCAAGGGACAAAAGCCAATTAACATATTCCACCTTTTACATCTATGTTTGTACGACCACACAGCACACAGTGTCCTACGGCCCAAGGAATCAAGATACACACGCCTTACCTTTGAGGTATGGTTACAACGCAACATTTGCACAGCTTATCCGATCCAAGTGTCTAAGGCAAGGTCAGCCTCGGCGTCTGACCAGGTGCTGACACTCGGACTTCCGAAGACTGTATGTGCGTTGGGCGATGCGGGGAGTCGAGACAGACAACGTGGCAGGCCGGGATTGAAGGCTGTTCGGGAGTTGCTGGACATGGGAGACGATTTCCCCACGATTTATTGCGACGATGTATATTTCTGGGCAAACGTTGTGCTGGGTGATGCAATATGGACCTAATGGAATGGGAGCACAGCCAGAATCGATACAGGCGTAACTTGGCCTGGATGGCGTAAAAAACAACTAACTTCGAGGTATAATGGCTTTGCAGTGGACGAAGGAACCCGGACACTGATATCGAAAGAACAAACGAAACAATCTGGGCTGGACTTGGGAATACCAGCTACTCTTTTTTTTTCTACAGGTGACAGTTTTGTCGCGATAGTATTTTTCTTCCACATATCTCAAGCACGTGCGGTACATACATACATACCTGTCTCACAAGGCACCCGCTCAATCATGTATGTACATATGTACATAGCAATTAGATGGCATTTGACAGACGACCAGATCTCAGACCACACTCGGGACCGTACAAAATGGAACCTGGAACCCGTCGCGAGGCAAAGCTTGGCAAGGAACAAACGCAACCCTCCTCACGCAAGGGCAAGGGCAAGGCCCAAGTCGCACCCCAAGGCGGGAATGTTGGGCGCCGAAGGGGAGATGGAACTGGGCTGGAAGAGCGGGTCGCAATATTAAGTCTACGCGGTGTTTTTTTTTCGGCCATAAAAATGGTGTTCATACTCGGTACTTGCATACATTAGTTGCTGGAGGAGGAAGCGAGCCATTTGGGGATGGATGCATAGTACTCCGTACTCGATGTCTCGGACAAAAGTTGGGAGCTGGCGTCCCGGCGTCGTGGTGTTCAAGGAAGAAAGTTGGGCTGGGCTTTCAAAGTTCAGCCCGTTGCCAAATCCGAAATGAAACGATGGACACTGGGGTTGTAAAGTTTGAAGGGCAAAGGTGGGTTGTACAGCGTATTATGGGGTCTGGAGATGTTGGATTAACTTGATAGCTATTGGGCCGACCGACGGTTCTGAAGCCGTAGCCGTGATTCCAAGGCAAGGCAAAGACAAGACGAACAGTGGACCAGCAGTTGGCGATGCTCATGGCAACGGCAATGGCAGCCTCGGGACCGAAGATGCAGCGATCAGACGAGAGTGAGGATTGATGATTCTAATGGAGCGTTGGTCTCGTCGGTCCCTGCCAAAGTGCCCGGCGACATTGTGACTGAAGCAGCTTGACCAGAGGCAAGGGCAGCAGACCAGCATCAATACAAGTCATCAAGTATTGACATATGTAAGCTGAGAGAGCGCCGGAGGGAGAGAGAGCCCTGATGGTCAACGGGGCGGTCAACTGGATCATTTGGGCAGCCCGAATCACGAATCACGAATCACAAACCAGTGACGACTTTATCGACATTTGACTCCTTCATCCGCGCTGCCTCGACAACTCGAAAGCCCCCTGCTGTGCATACCCGTCCGGCTTTGCAACGGCACGCATTGGATTCGACTTCCATCTTTGCGTACGGAGTGCTATCTCCCTCTCCTTTTTCTCCCCCAGCTCTCCTCCCATTCTCCCATTCTCCCATTCTCGCATCGCCACCGTCGAATCTCGCATCGCACCGAACCGCACTTGCGCTGTCAAGTGAAACGCGGTCTGACCTTGTTTCTCCTATCATTACCACTCTCCGTTCAGCTTTCTTTGCTCCTCCACTTCCCTGCCCTGGTCCACCAGTCCGTCCACCAGTCGTCCAGTGTTCGCGGTCCACTCTGCCCAAGTCTTCCCTTCCCACCAGTCCAGCAGGCTCGAGGCTCCCGAGTCTCTGCCTGCCTCAGCCGAATACCCAACCGTTGCGCTGCACATGTCACGTCTTCCAAACAAGGCCTCCGCCCTGCAGCGCAGTACATGATCCGGCTCATCGAGCCCATCGCCTTTCATTCCCTTCCTTTCCACCGCCGGTGCTGCGAGTCGCCCGGCGCTGTGCCATCGAAACGTCGCCATGTTTTGGAGATTCGGCGGTTACGCCAACATCTCCACAATTGACACGATCCTTGACAAGCCCGACTTTACCCTCGAGGAGCTGCTCGACGAGAGTGATCTCATCCAGGAGCTCAAGCAGCACAACTCCAAGCTCATCGAATATCTCCGCGAGGACAGCATCCTCGAGAAGCTGCTGGAATATGTCGTCGCGCCCAGGCTCGAAGTCTTCGCAACCCCCGATGACCCCGCTGACGATGAGTCCAAGGGCAAAAGTCGCCTGCTGCCCTTCTCGCGGCCCCGAGCTTCGTCCCGCGCAACCGACGTGACGGACAACGATGAGGAGGAGCAGGAAAAGAGGCGCAATAGATACGCCCTCGTTGCTTCTGAAGTCCTGAGCTCCGACACGTGGTCCATTTACGAGGCCCTTACCGAGAACCGAGACCTGATTCGCAAATTTTGGAAGTTCCTTGAGCGCCCTGCCCCTCTCGATCCGCTCCAGGCGAGCTATTTCACAAAGGTGAACGAGTCCCTGTTTGAGAAGAAGACAGACGACATGATGGAGTTATTGCGGAGTATCCCAAACGTAGTCGCCGAGCTTCTCAGACATGTCGAATGTCCCATGATTATGGATTTGCTTCTCAAGATAATCGCCCTGGATCGGAATGAAGGAGGACAAGGAATCGTGGAGGTTCGTCAAAGCCCATCTTGCTCATTCTGAATTCCAACCCCCCCCTGCTGACCTACGACGCTTGCCGTACAACAGTGGCTTTTCTCAAAAGATATCATTCCCGCGCTACTCTCTTGCCTCAACCCAAAGCACAGCTGGGTTGTGCAGACGGCCGCTGGCGACTTTATCAAGGCCATCATTACCATCTCTGCGAATGCCTCACAAAACGAACAGCAATGCATCGGCCCCAACGAGCTCACGCGCCAGTTGGTATCTGAACCTTGTGTCGAGCAGCTGATCGGCTATATGCTCGGAGGCGGCAACCCCCTCACAGTCGGTGTCGGAATAGTCATCGAGGTCATCAGAAAGAACAACTCGGACTATGACCCTGATATGGGCACCGAGTCCAACCAAGTTCCCTCTAGTCGGGACCCCATTTATCTTGGTTACCTGCTGCGTCTTTTTGCCCGGAATGTACCCAAGTTCATGAGCCTCATTATGGATGGGCCCGCAAAGAAGGAGGGATCCGAGTCCACTTTTGGGGAGAAGCTTGAACCCCTTGGCTTTGACAGATTCAAGACATGCGAACTGATGGCAGAGTTGTTGCATTGCAGTAACATGGGACTGCTCAACGAAGTCGGAGCTCAAGAATTGATCTCAACGCGAGATGCTGTGCGCCAGCGACTAAGGCACGAAGGAAGGTTGGGGCCTCTGCGGGAAGACGACCAGTCTGCTGATGATCTTACCATGCGCATGAGCCACGGCGCCGTTCATGACGAAGGAAGGCGTTTTGAAGTCACAAACGCCGATGATGATGGCTTTGAGGAAGTTGAATCGAGCAAGGAAATGAGCGAGGATACATCCCACGAATTTGTCAAGGCCGAGGACGACATCACTGCTGCCCCGCCCTCGTCATTCATCGATAAGGACGAAGATGATTTTGTGGATGAGCCACTTAGCTCTCCCCGTCTCTCTGTTGGCAGTGACAAGATCAACGAACAACGGTTTGAAGACCCCGACCTCGTTGTGGCGCCACTGTCTCCTTCGAAATCTAAACCGGCCGAGTTGGCCGAATCTGCAAAGTTTGCCAATCCGGACAGCATCCAACGGACAGAATTTGACTCGGCTACGAGGGAAATCGACGAGCATCTCACCTCTACCCAACAGCCTACCGAATCGTCTCTTTCCACCAGCGCTCTCCCAGAACCGACACCCTCTGGTTCCTCCTTGAACCCCAGCGACCTGGGAGATCAGCATCGTGGTCTTTCTCCTCATCCAGAAGATACTCCAGCACCGTTATTCTCTTCAGCCAGTGCCCCGCAGTCGGTTGCTTTAGATCAGACCGCACAGAAGACGGAGATTATTGTTCATCCCCCGGCTGCTTCTCATCCTGTACATGGGATGGAATCTTCAGAACAAATCGCTGATGTGGATGACCCGTCTGCTGCTCTTGGGCAGCAACAACTACCACAAAACATAAACATACCACTAGAACATGTTGTCGGAGACTTCCTCAAGATGCAATTTGTAGAACACCGCGTTGTACCTGCAATTTTGGTACAGCATGCCCTTGCATACATCTACATGTACTTGTTTCTAGCTAAACTAACTTTGACTAGACCTTTTTCTTCTCATACCCCTGGAACAATTTTCTGCACAATGTTGTCTACGATATAGTGCAGCAGGTGTTCAACGGTCCCATGGATCGCGGATATAACCCTACTCTGGCGGTTTCACTGTTTGAAGCAGCAGACATTACAACAGCCATCATTAACGGCCAGCAAGCTAGCGACGAGTCGCAGGCAAAGACAAAAACCCGTATGGGATACATGGGCCACTTGACTCTCATTGCTGAGGAAGTGGTTAAATTTACCGAGAGACACCCACCCGAATTGCTTTCCGAGATGGTCCTGGATAAAGTAATGAGTCAAGAGTGGATCAACTATGTTGAAGGTGCTCTTGCGGAAACGCGTGAGCGAGACAATGCCATTTTGGGCGGGGTCCGGCCTGAAGTTGCTCTTGGCCACCGCGCAAGTATAGGAGGCGGTAATGGTCTAGGCGGTGTTGGACTGTCTGGACTTGGAGGAGCCTCTGCAACTGGTTCAAACGCTTTGGCGGAGGCCGGCCTGAATGGCGGCATCGAAATTAGCGAAGGCAGCAACAATGGCATTGGCCCCTTTGCAATTAGTGCCGGAACCTTGATGTCAGGCTTCGGAAGTAGCAGCGATGAGGAGGATGATGAGGGCGATGTGGAGGAGGAGGATGTTAACTCTGAGGTGAGTGGCGATTCTTTTGATGATCGAAGTACTGGCTCTCCAGAGGTGGCTGCGAATGCCAACACAGATTCTCCGGTCGATGTGATCTCGATATCTGCGGAGCCTTTTGGAGCAATTTCGGGAGATTCCTCTGTGGACATTCGCCCGAGACTTGGTTCACCTGTGAGATTTACTTCGACTCGGGATTATGAAGAAGACGAGATTATGGAAGACGGCTCGCCGCAAGACAAGTGGTCAGGAAACCATTACGACGAACACGGAACAGAACGGTCACTGCCATCATAGGATGTGGCGCTAGACTCCTGTCTAAGAAATCTGGCAAGCGCCAGATTCCACAGCACGGTGGCCGATGCGGCGGGCGCCGACGAGTCAGATCTGTCTGATTGGGAAGAATTCGAAGATGATGATCTCAATGATCTGTTACGGTTACTTGCTGAAGCAGAGATTTGATTTTCATCATACATCGCAGCATGGGTATTCTCATATGAAATAGTTAGGAGGGCATACACGGGTTACAGTGAAACGGCGGATAGGGATGCATTGGGATAAAATATCTGTACGATGGATGGAGGCAGTAGTGCTAAATGTTGCATAATGAAGGGCAAAACACAAAAAAGATTCAAGATACAAAGAGCCAGTGGCCAAGGAAAGACGAGCGCAGACTGGAGAAGTGTTTGTCAGGGAATGGCAGGGGAACATTGTCGTGATGGAAGTCTTGCGGTCACGGCTACCTCTACTCAGTGCAGCCTGCTTCGATTTGGTCTCTTGTTGTTACGGACTATGGGACTCAGTTGCTGATCTCAACCCTCTTTTTTAGTTCCGGTCTTATACAGACCCTCTCAACAACATTGGCAACTCGTTGACTCCGCCATGCATCCCTCCGCCTCCACCGCCGCCTCCGCCGTTGAACGTTCCTCCGTCAAGAGCCAGGCTGCAACTGGCAGCCCGGTTGGCAATGCATCAAAAGAACAACCAAGTGGCGCAGCCATCCTCTGCAACAATGCATCATGAAGGAGACGAATATGACAACAACACGACGGACCCCTTTAGAGATGATAATGATGACATGGACGACGATGATGACCTAGATGTAGACGTTGTTCAAGATGGTGGACGTGGATCCTGGTGGAGAGGCATGGTCGGAAGAAGAAGCAGTGCAGACGATGGTGAATCTGACGAGGCAGACGAGGATGATGATGAATTCGGTGACTTTGCCATGGCGGAAGATGACAAGAGTGGTGGAACTTCGAACAAGGAACAGTTGGTACTGAGACCGCTAGCCGTCAATCCCGCCAAGGAAAGCAGCAGAGGTCTCAGCGGTCTGTGGCCGTTTGGGTCCAGAAGCGAAAGCAACAAAGCCAAACGTGACGAAGAAGGACACGGCCTGAAAGATGAAGTGGTAGTATCTGCAGACGAGAAGAAGGGAGAGGATTATAGAGCCATTGAGGTCAGGGAGGCAACGAGTCGGACTAGCATTGAAGAACCGGATGAGGAAGAAATAGTAGTTGGGAAATGAATCTCTCTGTGGGGCTGAAGGTAGAAGAAGTGGCGGGGTTTTGATATCAAAGGCGGACAGACGAGAGCTTGAATGGGAAGCGTTTGAAGCGCATTTTACGGATGGTGAATGGGTATGATGGGAAATGGCGGCATTACCGTGTAATTGTACGATGGGGGGATTCTATTACTTTTTGTGCTGTTTTGATTTGGTTAGATTCACGGGACTATGTAAACTACCATATGCAATGGGAAATTTGCTTATGCTCTGTGACAGTTGTTGACTGTGCTGCCTGGATGAGATTCATTGGGCTGCCGAGGCGCGCAGACATAAGCGACAGAGGCGACTCTTGGTGGCGCATCGTTGGTCACCGCTAGCCGCCGCTGCCAGACGAGAAATATTTTGGAAAAACGAGATGCTCGGGCATGAACTGCGTGGCGGATACGATGCGGCAGGCAGGCAGGCGGGCAGGCAAGCATGTGGTGGATGAGGCACGGCGTCGTGTATGTAAGATGGGTGTGAGTGACAGGGCGACGGCTCCGGGGCTCCGTCTGCAGGCGCAGCAGGCTGTTTATCCCACGTTGTCGACATTCTTTATCCTCGACGACGGCTACGTTTCCTTGCAACAGGGCAATGAAATATCGCCATACTGGGTGCGACTCGCCTGCCTTGCGACGTCGATGCCCATGTGGTTATCCTGGGATGTACGCTGGGAAAAGAAATGATCAATTGATGCTAATTTTGTCACATAAACGGCAGCTAATAATTAGCCCGCGTTGTATTCCCCCCCGTCCGTTTAGCCCGCTTAGGGTCATGCTAGCTTCTTCAGCATAACGAGTCGAGTGTGATCAAGTGGTGAAACAGACTTTCTTCTCCGAACCCGAGCCAGCCCTGGCCGTTCGTCTTCGCAGGCGACGGACCACGGCATCCAATCTTCGGGAGGATTACTCGGTCGCCAGGAGGGGACTGCCGCGCGGGTGCCGTTGAGGGCTGCAGAGTGTCATGCGTCGGCAGGGATCAGGGTGTTGACTGGCCTGCTTGACGCCCAATTGGGCAAGCATCGAACAGCCTGGCTGGGCCGATCTGTGATTATTTTTGGGTGTCAGCTGGGTGATGAGGCGCATCAGCCAAGGGGACAGGATGGCTGTGCTGAAGCAACCCTCTCCCCCAGGCGTGTTGATGGTGACGGGCCGTTTTCAGGTTTGGGGAAGGACATATGCATGGACTGCGGCTTTGCTGTGCCTGCAGATACTCTATTGTAGGCGCGGCTTTTCTAATTTGCCCATGGTCGCCCAGGTCCAAATTGGGTGAAGGCTTGTCTTTCAGCTCATTTGCACATAGTACATATCTATGATGTATGCATGTATGTATGTGTGCTGGAAAGGCCAAGGGCCTGGGGCTGATGATGCCAGTCGGGCCAAATTCGACGACGCATTACGGAGTAATATCAACGGTAATACGGATACTAGTACAACACTACAACGCCCAGAGCTGGTGGAGTCGATTCTCACAGTGCCGCCTCTTTTATTGTACTTTGCATATTTTAAGCGCGGTTTGGCTTTCGTGTCTACTGACCAGAAAAACCAAGTCTCGCAATGGCTTCTCTGGAGTCTGTACAAAGCCCCCCTCTGAGTTACATGTACCACCAGTATGACGCCTAGACTTCTCCAATGCCAAATCGGCCTCTTGAATCATGATATGCACAGGCAGCAAAGTTGACGCTTGTCGTCTGGTAGACATTGACACATGTGAATCTTCAAGACCATAAACGTAGCACGCATGGAAACTTTGGCCATCTGAGATTTCCCGAGTTGAGCGGTAGATGCATCGGCAGATTAACGCTAGGACTGCTGCAAAGATGCTGCAGAGCCAACATAACCAACATGCATTTTACACGAGGCCGGCCGAATTGGCCATTCTAGAACGTTCTTGTGAGCGCATCGTAGCACCGCGTCGGTGGTAGTGCCAGTAAATGGTGCAACGGGCCCAAGAGTCGGGTATGCATGAGACTTATCCATCTATTGGGCGAGTTCTAAATAATTCTTATTTATAAAACAAAACCTATCTTGGTTGAGACGGGTGGATGTTGCGGTACCCAGTGCGGTAAACCGGGGATTCGCACTCGGGACAAAGACGTCACAGGACTCTGGAGTACTACGGAGTAGTTGGTAACTTGGTTGAAGAGCCAGTTCGGGAGACGCCGTTCTCAATACACAAACAACATGAGTTGCAAGCTTGTTAGTCGCCAGGGAGCCGGACTCCAATCCCCGAGTCTTACGCACCAACAGACGGCGCCTCTCGGCCGGCCGGGGTGTCATGTTAGTCTTGTCTCGGGTGTCTGCCACAGCAACATGCAAAGCATGGGCAGCCCGAGGGCCAGGCGAGGAGGCGATATTGACTATTATACCCATGGTCCGTGAGGCGACGGTGGTTTCTTTCTCTCTCTTTCTTTTTAATCCTGGGAGAGGCCGCTTCTCCATCTCTTTGTCCCCCAAGACGGTGCGCACGTCTTCTGCTGGGTTGTTTGCGTCCAAGCCGAGCACATCTCTTATCGAGAGCCTCAACCGGAACGGTTTTACAGACCATCGTACGCTCTGACAAGAGCAGGCAAACAAAAGAAGCCCTCGCACATATTCCATGTACGAGCGGTAGTACGGACGGCCCTGCCCGGTCTGTGCCTGCGCCCGGTGCCTTGGTGTGCGTCCTGTCCGGCTCCAACTGGTCTGCGTCGTCTGACGGCACAGTCTGCCCACAGCCGCAATGGCAATGGACGGCTGCCGTCACGCTCACCGTCGACATGGACGAGCATCGCCCATGGACGAGGCCATGCTGGTTCAACCTCTGCTGACCCAGACCCGGCATCGACCTCGCAGCGCAGTCATCACGGCTGCCACCACCATCAACTCCACGTCAGCACAGGATATCGCCATTTCCAATGTTTCACCGCTCTCACGGCGCCAGTCGCTCGTCTCTGATTTATTCGACGACTTGAGCACAGCCCACCGCGAGCTGGAGGGCTATCTGAACCGCACCTCGTGTCGTCTGGCTGATGCGGTGGGGGAGACGCGGCGACGGACAAGTCTCGTGCAAAACAAAGACGACTCCCGGTTCCATCTCGACTTCAACCTCGACCTCGACCTCGACCTCGACCTCGACCTCGACTCACAATACGCCAACGACAACGACGGCCACTCCTTCACAACTCCAGTCTCCCCCGTGTCCCTTGTGTCTCCCGTGTCTCCCGTGTCTCCCCTCGGCAGCAGCTACTATTCCGCCTCCAAGCCATCGTCGCCGCAGTCGCAAGTCAGCAGCTATGAGGAGGACATGTTTGCAGCTATAGACGTCAACGCCGCAGCCGCCGTCATGGCCACCGAACTCAAAGCAACCAGGATCACGCCTGGAGTGCCCAACAAGCCGCCCTCATCATCGTCGTCACGGTCATCGCCGTCGCCATTGTCACAGCTGCAGTCACAGTCGCAGTCACCACCAGCTTGCCCATCTCCAGTCGCTGGCTCCAGCAACACCAACACCAACACCACCACCACTACTACTACCACCACCGCCGCCGCTGCCGCCAGCTCTAGGCCGACGCCAAACAATAGCAACAATGGTGGCGCCCAGCAGCAGCAGCAACAACAACAACACCAGCTCGAAAACCTATTATTGTCCACCACCAGAGTGGGCAAGGTGTGCCTGGTGCGTCCCCGCGCGGGGCCGTTTGAGGGTCAATACGTCGCCTTGATCACCACCACGGCCGTGCATGCCCCGAACAATGAACTCATCGCCTTGATTCCCGAGGCTGAACGCGAAACTGCGCAGAGGCAAATCCACACCCTGAAAACAGCAGTCGCCGAATGGGGTTCTGACTCCCGCCGCCCCGATGTGTGGATTCTGCTGCAGTCAATGGCCGTGAATGGCGACGGTGAGCCCGATGCCAGGAAATTACAGACGTGGGTGCAGAATATTGGCGAAGAGGCTGAGGAGAGAATTATGGCTACGCAATTCATCAACCACCGGAGGGGTGCACAACAACATCGCCGGCAAGGGATCGAGCCTCCCGTCTCACAACCGCCACAACTACCGCAACGTCACCCCAACCACCATCATCGTCATCAGCATTATCCTATGCGCCCTGATTCTTTTGTGAGACCTCATCTCGAGACTGGTTACGGTAACAATGGCCCCATACAGCAACCCCAACCTGACAGTCCTACCCAGGACCCAGGACAAGAGGTCTACTTCCCCCTGGCTGTTATGCAGCAGCTCTTCTTTAGGTCATCGGTGAAGCGAAGCGTGGAAGCATCTGTCATCACTGGCCCGAAATACCGCTTCAGCCAGAGCATACTTTTGAATGTCAAGGGCGATGTGGCCTTGGCAGATATCGAAGCCGCCGTCAGCGTTTTGGTATCAAGACACTCCATGCTAAGGGCTCGATTCCGACTGACCAGCCAGGGCTGGGCACAAGTCATCGCCCCCGAGTCGAACCGTGCTTACAGATTTGAGCACAGGTACATCAACGACGACGACGATTTACTGAGCGTTATTGATCAGGCCCAGCAATCATTGAATGTCTTCAATGGCCCCGTCTTTACGGTCAAGCATATTAGAAATACGGAGCATAAGCAGCTGCTGTATCTTGCCGCTCACCACTTAGTTGTCGACTTGGTCTCGTGGAAGATCTTGCTCCATGACTTGGATGAATTGCTTCGAGAGGGGACACTTGTCTCCGAGCCCTCAATACCATTTACATACTGGACAGACTATCAGAGCTACGAAAATAGCCAGCGATTAATTGAACCAAACCTGCCGTTCGAAATTGTTCCCGCAAACCTGAGATATTGGGGTTTGGAGGGCCACTCCAACCTGTACGGAGACACTACGCACCTGAACTTTGCCTTGCCGCGGGATGCGGCATCTGCTTTGAGAAAAACGTGCAACAATGTCTTCCGGACCGAGTCTGCAGACGTCTTCATCGCTGCATTGCTGTATTCCTTCCATCAGACATTCTCTGACCGCTCCATCCCCACCGCCTGGAAGCAAGAGCATGGGCGAGATGCTCGAAATAACGACTTCAATGTCG
The DNA here is from genome assembly GCF_013426205.1 of Metarhizium brunneum. NCBI lineage: Eukaryota > Fungi > Ascomycota > Sordariomycetes > Hypocreales > Clavicipitaceae > Metarhizium > Metarhizium brunneum. The sequence continues at coordinate 3,323,812 of NC_089422.1, read as the reverse complement.
TAGAGACGGTTGGATGGTTCACCGCGCTCTGCCCAATCAGTGTGCCGGTCCATCCTGGCTCGGATTTGGTCCATCTGATCAAGCTGCTCAAAGATTCTCGTAAAGCACTTTCGGAAAATGGCACACCATATTTCCAGTCGAAATTCGCCGCCGACGACACCGCAGCCACCTCCTTGCCCGTCGAGGTCATGTTCAACTGCGTTGACACTCTTAGCCAGCTACAGAGGGAAAATGGCATCTTGGAGCCCGTTGCCGCCCCTGACCGTGAAGTCCGCTCCTTGGCTTCTGACGTAGGGCCTGCAGTTGGCCGCATTGCCCTTTTCGAGGTGTCCGTGGGCCTTGATGATTACGGTGCCAGAGTAGAGTTCTCCTTCAACGTCAACTCGAGGCACCAGGATCGCATTACACAGTGGATGCATAATTTTGAGAGTTCCATCCTGAGCGCCATCTCTCGCCTAGGGGCCATGGAGCCTGAACTGACGCTTTCAGATGTGCCTCTATTGGAAACATCTTATGAGGCATTGTCAAAGCTCATGTCGAAGCAGCTTGTTGATGTTGGCATCAATGGAGTTGAGAATATTGAGACAATCTGCCCCGTTGACCTCGTTCAGCAAGAAATCTTGGTTGCTCAAAGCATCGATCCCAACTGCTTCCACGTCAGTCGCACATATGAACTTGCCACCGTCGATGGGTCAGAGGTTTGCCGAGACACACTCTGCACCGCCTGGCAAACACTTGTCGCTTGCCATAGCGTCTTGAGGAGCATTTTCATTGACAGTGTGTCAGAGAAGGGACTCTTTGATCAAATGGTTCTGAAGAAGACCTCACCCGACATGCTGTTCATGGACTCGAACGACCCTATGGAAACTCTTTCATCGCTGCCCCCCATGAGGCCGTCAAAGTCTATGCCGAGACATAGACTCTCAGTGAGTCGGTCAGACAAAACTGCGTACCTGAGAATCGATTGCAGCCAGGCACTGTGCGATTTGAATGCCATCCACAACTTGGTTGTTCAGCTTCGAGAGTTGTATATGGGCAGAAAATTGGTCGTCTCTAGTCCTTTACCTCCCCGACAAACCCGCAACATCGCTTCACGCGAGGCTCCTCGGAGCGTTGAAGTATGGAGGTCTTACCTCAATGGAGCTACACCATGCGCTTTCCCTCATCTTGCTATCCAAAACCAAGGACGTCTCGAGTCACGGGGCATTGGTCTCGACATTAGCCGGCACCAGCTATCCCAGTTCTGCGCCTATAATCAATTAGAACTGTCTACCGTTATTCAGTTAGCCTGGGCGTTTGTTCTGCGAACATATGTCGGAGAAGACCGTGTAATCTTGGGATACTCGCATGCTGGTAGGGATACACTTGTCATGCCTAGTATGAAGCGTCATGTTGGCAGTCTGGCCACCTTTGTTCCCTGCCTGGTCGACTTTTTGCCCATGTCAAGTGTGCTTGACCTCTTGTGGCAGTTGGAAAGAATGGCCAAGGATGCTCGGGAGACGGATGCTCCAACCTTGGCCGAGATTGAGAACTCGCTTGGCATCCAGGGCCAGAGCCTGTTCAACACCTGTGTGACCTGTCAGGATGTTGATGACTCCATCTTGAGCGATTCTGACTCGGACAGCGGCGTCTGGGAGCCTGTTCTACTTGCCAACACCATCGATGGCAACTGCGACGTCTCGCTTTGTGTGACACTCCGCGAGGACCGCATTCAGGCGGATGTGAGCTACTCTTGCTTGTCGCCGGCTCAACTTCACAACGTTATGAACACATTTCAACGTGCTCTGCAGGTCATCATCGACAATCCCGCACAGCTGTGCTCACAAGTCGACCTCTTCACTGAACATGACTTCCAACAGATTATGAATCCTGACTGGGAAGAGGAGCAGACCGACACCAAGATCTCAGCATGCCTGCACCAGCTTATTCTCAAACAGTGTGAAGTTCGCCCCAATTTCCCGGCCATCTATGCTTGGGATGGCGAGCTTTCTTATCAACAGGTCCGGGCTAGTGTCACTGCACTAGCCACATATCTTGTCAACATTGGGGTTCATCCTGGCGTTCTGGTTCCTATCGTCTTGGAAAAGAGCCGCTGGTCGCCGGTCATTATGCTTGCTGTGATGCAAGCAGGCGGCTGTTGTGTCTGCCTGGACGCTCAGGACATGGTCATGGTCGAAGCCATGATTAGCCAGCTCGCGCCAGAACTTGTAGTTGTCACGGAGGGCGCATACAAGCACTTGGACCTTTCCAACACGCCTTTTGTTTTGGTCAATGAAACCTTCTTGTCGTCTCTTCCACCACAAGTGAGTGTAAAGTTGAAAGACTCTCTCCCCCAGCAAGCAGCTTGTGCCTTCCTAGCACCGGGCATTGAGAAGCCAAAGGGATGCTTCTTTACTCATGAATCGTTGTGCTCGATTCTCTCGGTTCAGGGACAAGCCCTGAAGATCCACAATGGCAGTAGAGTGCTTCAGCTCTCTGCTTATACCGTTGACATTGCGCTTGTCGAGATTCTAGGCACATTGCTCCATGGGGGCTGTGTCTGCATCCCCTCCCCGTTGGAGCGCGTAAATGACTTGGAGGGCACTATTGCTCGGATGGATATTACTTGGACTTATATGACAACGGTTTTGTCACGAAAGATCAACCCGGCCAACGTGACGAACCTGCAAACCATCTGCTTCCGCACAAGAACTTTCGATGAAGATGCGTTCAAGCCATGGCTTGGCAGCAGGGACATTCTTCTTGCTTATGGCGCTCCGGATGTATGCCCACTCGCGATTTCGGTTTTCAACATTGCGGAGTCTAGCGACACCAACATTATTGCTCCGCCTCTCCTCGGTCGGTTCCTGATCCTCAACCCTGAGGACCCCAAGAAGCTGATGCCTCTTGGTGCCGTTGGGGAACTAGCTATTGATAGCCCTATCGTAACACCTCACAAGTACATTCATGGCAATCCTCTCATGGACCCGGCGGCTTTCCAGAAAATCCGTGGTGAACGAAAATGGCGTTATTTGAGAACGGGTCATCGCGTGCGATACCTCGACCGGGGGCATATTCGCTTCCTTGGAAGCATGCGAGATGAAGTCCTGGTCAATGGATTTCCTGCCCTAATTGCTGTCTTGGAACAACAAATTCGACAGTGTCTCGGCGGCGATGTAGATGTTGCCGTGGAGCCAATCACAACCAGCAACCACGTCAACTCTCTTGCTGCGTTCCTGGAATTTGGCGACAGCGAGTTTGTGGGACCATCTGAGCTTGACAAGTTGACCATGCAGATGAGATCCAAGCTCGCTGCTGTCAAATGGCTGGCGGAAACTTCCCTTGCCCAGGCTTCAAAGCTTAGCCACTCTGCTTGCGTCCCAAAGCTCTTCATTCCCATCCGTCGATTCCCACTGTCCACCTCGCTCAAGATTAATAGACGCAAATTGCAGAAGATGGCCTCTCCATTTTCGTACACTGACCTGCTGGAATTGACAAATGTCCCTTTTAGCAGCCAGCCTCACTTCACGGGGATCCAGAGTAAACCACTCCCACTTACACAAACTGAGGAGTCGATGCGTCTCATCTGGGCCGCCGTGTTGCACGCCATGGTCGCGGATATTAAGACGACAGATAGCTTCCTGGATGCTGGCGGTGACAAACTCCTAGCTATGAAACTTGTTTTGTCCTGCCGCCAGAATGGCTTCGATGTTCAAATCAGCAAACTTCTTGGCGGAGCCACGCTTACGGAAATGTGCCAATCCCTGGAAATCAAAGAACACCATCTCCTCCAGACACCCAAGCCCAAGACCTCTCCTAAAACCAGCGTCGTAGCCCGCAAGCTACCTGAAGGTACAGACCACGGCTTCGTCAAGCTCGTGGTTGCGCCGCAACTCGACATCCCCTGGAACGATGTCATTGATGTCGCTGAAGCATCGTCACACCAGCTCCAATGCCTCGAGCCTAGTCTCTATGGACCCAGGAGTGACATTCGCTGCCTCGTCATCAATTTCAATGGCTCTATTCGCGCACAACGCGTCGAGGAAGCATGCGAGGCCCTCACTCGCCTGCACCCTTCTCTTCGAACAGCCTTCGCAGTGCACGACTGCAACCTGTTCCAAGTTGCCATTGACTCGTTCCACGCAGACTTTGAGCGAAAGTCTGTGTCAGCGTCATCTGTAGACAAGGAGTTGCAGCAGGTCTTGAAGCGTATGCAGAAGGAGGTGCTCCAGCTACGAGAGCCGGCTACCAAGTTTGCCTTCCTGGATGCTGGACAACATGGCGGCAAGTTAATCATCCGATTCAGCTATGCCCAAGTCAGTGAATCTGCTGTGCCGCGGTTGGTGCAGGATTTCGTCAAGCTGTACGAACACCCCACGATGGAGAGTCACCGGACCTCGTTCTTCGACTACACTCGTGCTCTGAGAGGTGCGCGATACGATGACAGCAGGGTTTATTGGAGACAACGACTCGAAAAGGCCAAGGTCACACAGGTTGTTCCTCGTTCAAAGCCTCTTCCTCCGGTTTCCGAAGTCAAATCCTTCCAGGAGCAAGTCAAGATCTCATCGCTGACCGACTTCAATATCACATTCGACAGTGTCCTCAAGGCCGCTTGGGCCATGGCCATGGCCACGCTGTCCGGTATTTCGGACGTTGTCTTTGGTGAAATCGTCGAAGGACGTCGCCTTAAGCTGGAGACCAGTGTGGATGTGTCGTCCATCGCAGGTCCCATGGAGAACATTGTGCCCATCCGGGTGCGGTTCCCCATTGTCAATAGTTCGCCCTTGCAGGTTCTCCAGCTCATCCAGCGAGACAGCGCCGCTTCCCTTCCCTATGAAGCCATGGGCGCGCAGAAAATTGCACAAGAATGCACAGATTGGGCCAGCTGGTCGCGATTCAGCACCGTCGTGCGACACAGAACCCAGGTTCCCGTCGATGGAACCACCACGTTGAACATTGACAACACGACGTTTACTTATAAGCTCCTCCAGCCGCAGGTCCGAGATGTTCCCGATCTCTTTGCCAGTTCTACCATGATGTCACCAGACAAGGTCTCCCTCAGCATTGAGTACTCTCCCGACCGCGTCCCCGACTCCTTCGCAAAAGCAGCCATGAGGCTCCTCGTCGCATCCGTCGAAACTCTCGCCTGCTACGACACCATCAGTCAGCCCATCCTCCAGCCATCAAGCGACTACGAATCTATCCCGCCGCGTGTCCTCCTCGAAAAACCCGAGCCAGACGTCACACAGCCCTCATACACGCACTGGCTCTCAGCCGAGCAGCGCAGCACCCTCCAGCAGTTCCTGATATCCAGCTGGAACGAGCTCCTCCACCCACACCTCGCGACGCAGGGCATCTCCGAAGCTGACCTCCTGCATTCCCGCTTCTACGACATCTCGGGCTCCCTCCTCCCCGCATACCTCTTTGCTCAACGCCTCAATCACGACCTTCGCAAGGTTGAAATCGAGGGCATCCACACCGTACACATGACGGCCGTCGAAGTCATCAGCACGCCCACCATCAGCGGCCAAATGGACCTCATCACGCGCAAGATGCACCACGCCGGCGTCCTCTCCAAGCCGGGCCGCAAGAAGCCAGTCGTCAGCTTCCACGCCGGCTTCGGCCCGACCAAGCCTTCATCCTCCAACTGGGCGCTTCTCAACAAGGGAAAAGGTCGCTTCCGCCGCCTCCGCCACGGCGGCAGCCACGGATCCATGAAGGACTTTTCCACAAAGGCAGGCGACTGGGTAAAGTCGCGGGTGAATCTCAGCAAAGAGCGCAGCCCCATCCTCCCAGAAGGCGTCATTCACGAACCAAGCAGCTGGGAGGCCCTCAACAGCGACGCCATCGGCATCAAGGACGGCTGCGGCGGCATGCTGTCTGTGCCCGAAGAAGCCGTAGAAATCGGATCGAGTTCCGTCGTCGACCCGCGACATCAGACCGGGGGCGAGGTGAGCCCCCTGAGTGGCGAGTCGCCCAGGACGAGCTGGAAGGAGGAGTCGAAAAATGCGACTGGTTCTATATCTCCATGATATTGGATGAGTTATTGAGCGCGCTCTCTCTCTCTCTTTTTTTTTTTTCTTAAACAAAACGTGTTTTTGCTTCTTTGCTTAATCCTGGGTGGTGTAGCGTATCATTGTATTGTGCATTGTACATTGTACAGAGATTTTTAAGCCTGGCGTTTGGATAAAGGGCATTTTAGGTCGTTTGTTTTTTCTCCTTTCGTTTATACATGATGTAGAACTAAGAAGAATGATGAATAAATACATTTAGACTACGCCTTGTCAAGTCCTCTGTATATCATGTCGGTCAGCTGGGACCCCGATCCCGAGCGTACACCCCCATCAGGGTCCCATATCACATCCAACCCAACTTTCTCGTCGTTCTTTGATCCCGATTTCAGCATGAATCACGGTCCAATCGGTACGGTCACTAGGAAGAGGCAGTACGGGGAGTGGAACCGTTTTGGCCCCAGGCAATATTTGGATATACTGCCCTGGGCGTTGGAGTTGCTCGAGCCTGGACACTCGGGACGGGCGAGCACGACAGACAAGGCCTCGCGCCTAATGCCATTGCACCCGCCTGTCCGACAACCTAGCCGCGACGAGGGGACAGTAGAAGATGGCACCGCGCCATTTCCCTTGGCATCCTGGCTGGGGCGACAGATTGTCGATAATGCCCTGACTCGACGGCCAAATATAAGGAAGAGCCAGTAGTCGTCAGGACTCTCACGGTGCCAAAGCCGTATGCTGTGGCTTCGACTTCCACCTGTCTATTTCAAGTGGACCGGGTGACATCTATTTCAGATGCCAAGCCAATGGCGAGCGGCGACAACATCAGAGAATGGCTATAGTGGGTAGAATTGCTGCGTATTCGTGCTCGCTCGCACGCCAGCTGTCGAGGACAAGGCAGCATTCGTGGTTAGACTGATGCTCTTCGCAATGGACTACCTTTCTATTCCTCACGAATTGAGGCCCGTTGTTTGAGCAGATGTAAGCAAATGTCACTAGCACTCCTGTCTTTGCCGGACGTGATGACTGTGTTGGCCAGAGGCGACGAGGCCACCATGGACAGGAAGGTTGGTCGTCTCTTTCAGCCAACTCGTTCATGTTCCCTTGAGACAATCCGAAGCTCAAGGAAACATTGTATTGAGGTCAACATAGTCTACAATCCGTCATGCCTCATCTAAACTATCCTTTTACTCCATGCAGCTCCCTAGCCTCATAAAAATCACCTCGAGCTAGATTAGTAAACTGGGGTATAACGTTGTTCTTTAAGAAACTCCTTCTCTTCCGACTGGCCACACCATCTTGCAATGCCCATGATGCGAAAGACCCCAGTTTAGCAAAACAAATTCGTGAAGAGGTAAACTCCAAAATCACAAAAAAAAATCCACAGTACTCCGACTCCGAGACATGATCGCTTTACTGTATATATCGCGCTGGCTTGCAGCTAAAAAAAATTAGATGGGGCTCGAGGGAGGAAAGTCTTTCGTTCCTTCATTACGAGTGCACTTTTGTCTACGCCCTCTTCGCTTTAGTTGAACTTTCCCGGGCCGGGTCCGAACCATTCGCCGGGGCCTAGGGTCTTGAGCGCGCAGGCATTGCCTTCACAACCCATTTCGGAAACGTTGTTGCCCCACCAGTCGAAGTCGGTTTCGGTATATTGTAAGCTGAAGAAGATGATGATGCCAGAGATGGCGATACCACATGACCATGCTGCTGAGAGGACAAAGTTGTACTGTCATCGAAATTTAGCTTTGGCTGCGCCACCCGACAGGAATTATTCAACGTTAGACTTGGTACGTACCTTTGACCATAGACCAAGGAACCTGGTCTTCAGATAGATCCATGAAAAGTAAGCAATGGGAACAGACGGCCAGACATATGACATGTTATATGGCGCCCAGACGATGCCTCCATAGAGAATAACGACAGGGTGAAGTTGCCGAGCCCAAGTCCACTTGGGGAATTTCTTGTTCAGGGCCCAGATCAAAACGACAATGACAACGCCGAGTGGAAAGCCAATCAGGGTCTGGCTGTACTGGCCGCGGTGACCAAAGATCTTCTGGGGGCCGACGGTACCCCATAAGACAGAGGCGGTAAAGAAGGTGTTGACGCCGGGACAGGTGAGTTTATACTGAGCCTCTGGCGTGCAAACATTGTTGATATTGTTCATTTGAAAGTTCAACACGCCAATGCAGACAATGGTGCTGAGAAAGGTGGCAACCATCTGCGCAACAAAGGTCTGGCGAGGCGGAATCTTGACATAGTGGGCAAGCTTCAAGTCGTTGCAGAACCAAATGGCATGCGCGCAAGTGACGTACCCAAACGACTTGAAGTAGTTCATGGCCAGAGCATTGCCATCCACCCACGAGCCACCGACAAACTCGGCCAAGACGTTGAGCGTGACTTCAATCCCCGTCATCGCCTTGATGATACCAACAGGAATCACAAAGATTACACAGAGAGCAAGGCCCCAAAATACCACGCCCGGGGAGGTGTGGGTATCCCATCCGACGATGCCTGAAATTCCAAAGGCTATAGCAATGGCAAGACAAGCCATGTACCACCACTCGGGAACTTCCGGATAGGCGCGCATCAGTCTATTGTGCACATCCAACACACGTTCCTCCTTGACGGGCTTCTTCTTCAGCCGCAAGCTGTAAAACAGGGCCTTGAATCCCATGGCAATTTCGTGGCGATGATATAACGCGGCATAGGTAAGCGTCGACGTGTAGATGGCAAAAAAGAACATGTAGATGACCACATTGCCAGCACCAAGATATGGAGGCGAGTACGACTCGTATTTCTCTGCGTTGAATAGCCCATGATCGTCGGTTGCCTTTGTTATGTTGTAAAGCTGAGCAAAGCGATCGAAGACTCGGTTGGTGTTGATGGGGAGATAGCCCGTATTGTAAACGTTCTTGTACCAGAAGATCAAAACTACCCAAAAGGAAGCGAAGACGCCAATGAAACGGTTGAGCGTACTAAAGAAGGGAACCATGAGCGGATCAGCAGAATCCCACAAAAGCACGTTCCAATCCCATGTAGGGAAAGGGTTAAGGCCCAAGCCGTTATTGATGCCGGTGACAATGTTTAGGTCCCGGTGGCCAGGGGCAATCCAGCTGATCCAGTTGAACTTGGACAAGCTGACCCAGATGTAATTGGGGAACCAAAACCACACAAACATGGCGGCGAACATGAGGTAGAAGAACTTGATGCGCGAGATCCTCCAGATGGAGCGAAATGGGCCGCCAACGGGAGGGTTCATTTCGGTATGGAACGCCGAGTTGAGGGCAATAGTTACTAGAGAGGCCGGCCAGACGCAGTACGACGGATAGACGAGGAATCGGCGACAGATGCCAGCAATGCCGTAACCAATAAAATTGGTGGCGAGGGCAATTAGCAGCTGGTATGCAAAGTGCGATGCATACGGTTGATCAAAGTACTGTGGGAGATACTGAACCCAAATGATGTAGTTTGTATACGGCGTGTTGTAAGCCACGTTGGCCATGATGGTGATGAGCATGTGCTCCTTCTTGGAAAAAGGGCCCGGGTTGAGGGTGTGCCTGATGCCAAACATAGTAAAGCCCTTGTCAGGGAGCCAGCGTTCGGCAGCTTTGCCAATGGGGTAGGCAAGTAGCTGGGCGACGTTGGCCATGACACGAATGGCCGGTTGACGAATATCGAAGAGCTGGTTGATGAAGGCAAGCAAGACGGAAAAGATCAAGCCTATGGCCCAACTTCGGATAGTAGAGCACGGCGTTTTGGGGTCGTCCTTGTTGCTGACAACAGCACGCACCTCGGAGTAGGGACTGTTGCTGGTGACGAGGGCGGCCTCGAGCTTCATCTCTTGGATGAGATGCTGATGTTGGTCTGGGTTTTCAAAGATGTCGTCATTGTCGAGAAACGTCTTGACCTTCTCGATGACGGTTGTGGGGAAATTGGGGTCCTTTTCATGGATTCGGCGCACTCGTATCATGATATCGCGGACCTCTTCGAGAGTATATTGCGAGGCAAGCTCTTTGGCCTCGAGAAGGTCATCCTCGGTAACATTGAGATCGTGCTCGATGGCGGTAGGGGTTCGCGGCTGATCGCCTTGGCGGGCGAAGCTGTCGTCTTCATCGTAGGAGAAGGGTTCCTGTGAGGTGGCGTGCATTGCCCCAGTCAGCGTTTGATGCCCAAGGAAGTGTTGTCGGGGTTCGCAGCCCGGTCTTTTCCAATTGCTCTGCGTGTTGCCAGCCCAGACCGAGGCAAGGCTGGCAAGGCTGGCAAGGCGATAGTGGCATTTCGCATCCTTGCTTGATGTTGTCCAACGAGTGCCAAACGACACTGCCCAAAAGCGAAAAGCCAGGTGGTTGTCAAGGCGATTATCACGACGAGGATGTCGACAGACTGCGAAAAGACGACAAGACGGACAGGCAAACGGCGGGAGTTGGGCAATCTTACCGAATTCGGTTCGGATTTCTCGGTGGGCGAGGCGGACGGACGGCGTGCTGCGTCTTCGGTGGCCTCTGTCGCTTCTGCTACTGCTGCTCGTTTCTCATCCTCAGCCATGGCGACGAATGAGCGGCGTGACTGCGAGTGCAGACGAGGGGTTCGCAGAGGGAAAGCCCTCGCTGGGCTGGAGGATTGTCGCAATGGCGTCGATACGTCAATGACCAAAGGCTTGATTCTGGGGAGACGACGGTATTCGGACGGCGAGCGTGGTGACCCGAGCTACGGGATGTCGTCGGACGCGCTGTGCGATGAGATGCGAACGAGGGGGCAGATGGCGTTGATGGAAGACGAGGACTGAATGCAAAGGGAACGACCAACGAACGAACGAACGAACCAGACGAGATGCGCGGAGTCTGGTGGAGGGGGGGAGCGGCCGGGCCCCGATGCCCAGATGCCCACTAATAGATGCCCACCCGCTGCCCACACAGAAACCGGCGCACGAGGGAACACTGCAGACCTGACTGGCTTGCAAACGGGCTGGCGGCGGGCCGGAGACGCGCTCTGACTGGCTGGAGGCCCAGATGGCCCGATCAGCCCAGCACGGTGCAGGTGCCATTTGCTGGCTGGGCTGGACTTCCGAGCCCGCAGCCCCTACAATGTGGCCTGGCGGGAGAAACTGCGCACCACCGACTGCACATGTGAGCACCACCGAGCACCACCGAGCACCGTTGCAGGCACCTGAGCCGCATGGCATTGCCCCGGTGGCCGTTGCCACGTTCAAATTTGTCGACTGGAATCAATAAATGCATTACATTACAATACATGTATAGACCACCAGACTTCTCTGTCTCCTCTTGCGTGGACCGGGCCAATTGGAGATGCGCATTGTAGGCAAGAGCATTGTCTAATGCGCCTGCCCAGAGTCCGTCGAGACAAAAAGAGGGTCTTGTGTGCCGCTTTCCCGTTCGTGCGTCAAACCATCAAATCTGCAATGTCCCAACGTCCAACGTCCAACGTCCATCGTCCAATCTGCAATCCGCATTCCGCAATCCGCATTCAACACATGCCCTCCTCTTCAACTGCTCCATTGACCATGTCTGTCTGCGCTTTCTGCACGGACAAATCCGTTTGCCAGTCTGGAGTGCCCGCTGTATGTGCTACGTACTTTGCACAAGACCGAGTATCCTGACGGACAATCTGCCCCATGCCCTTCTATAAGAAGCAAAGCGTGGTGCCACCATCTCTGATCCGGATTGGGCGCTGGTTGTCTCCTTGACTCGAACTAGTCGGCTCACGGCAACGGCTTCGAGCACCTTGTCGCTCATTCACACCCTCGGATTGACTTCGCTATGAATGCATTGCCCATGGATGGGCCGGAGGGGCCCAGGGCTGCCAACGGAAGGATGGGAGCACACATTGGATCTCATGCGACACCAAACGAAGCCCGCGTTGGCCAATTCTCAGACAGACTGATAGACTGGGTGGTACGAGGTTACTCCTGGTCGGCTTTACGGCACACAACCCACAATGCCTGACACACAACTGAGCTGAGTAAAAGGGGCCACTAAGGGTCTGATTGATACGCAATCCGTTGGCTGATACCGAGGACCCTCTCACATTAGTACAGATCAACAACTACACTTTGTGCACCATTCGGGCATCACACACAATCTTTCACGAATAAGCCAAGAGAAACGGTCGGTGCGCAAGTCGCCATGGCAGGCTTTAAAACCAAACCAAATGTCTAGCCTATTTGCCGCCATGATGAAAAAAACTCAAGGCGCTCACTCCACAGACATTGAACCACGAGCAGCTTGTTGACGTACAACGGTGGAGTACAGACATGTTGATGCCGCACATATCCGGGTATGAGGGCCTGAGTTCATTAATGCCGATACAACAACACCGCATGCAAACTACCTGACATGCAACTTCTGCGCGCCATGTCGCGACCGCCACCGTGATGGCCTTGGTGACTGACAAGTGCTGCCTCTCCGTTCTATCCAAGGAATGTGAAACTTGGTAGCAGAAACGGCATTCGGCACGGATTTTTTTGGTTCAATCCGAAACAGCCGCCCATTACAGCGCCATGACAAGGAGTCTCTTGATGGCTTCGGCAGCGCAATCCGTGCCGTCGATCCTGGTCTGAAATTGCAGCCATACGGGGTAGTACACGGTACTCCATACAGCAACAAACATTACGGAAAGCATTTGCAAGGCCAATAATATGGACAACTCGGGTGGTAAGCAGACAAAACTCCGGCACCCGGCACTCCAAAAAGGGAGGGGGCGCCTTTGGTACTAGTAGTAGTTGCTAGTAGTATTATCAAGAATCTACAGGGAGGCACTAATCCTCCGCTTACATGTAGTACACGATAGCCAACATTTTCTCTCGGGAGCTATTCACCTCATTGTATTAAGAGTATGGAAGGACCTTGCGTCTCAGATTGGATTAAGTCTGCAGAGAAGTGCTGGTAACCCCTTTGTGTTCTGCCGATACGCTCAGTACTAATCGTTTGAGAGGCCATTCTGGAATTTACTGAGTGCTCCGCACAGAAGTCCCAGCCGACCGTTGTACCGCCTCTCCCAATAAAACGGCTGACCGCATTGGTATTTGCAGTACTATTGCTGCATGATAACTGTGGCAATGAGCACCACGTTGCAAGACCCTGTGCCGTCCCTGGGCGGCGGCCCTTTTCCAATTAGATTCACCTAGGTCGTTCTTTCTGCAAATAGGGCTGAAACGAGAAGGTGGTGGTTATATCAAAATAGCACAAGCCATACACGTCGGTAGCGCCCACGCAGCCCGCACACCTTTAGGCAACGAAAATCACGAATTCCTCTGGGTTTGGCGCGGGGCCGGCCGAATCTTGCCACCATTCATCATCTCTTGGACTTGAAGCACATGTTCTGGAAATCTTCCATTTGGAGGTCTTGTCCAAGGAGCCACCAGCGCTGCTACCTTGAACGTGCACATGGACTTGGCAGAGCATCTAGGCTTGCGTCGCCGCCTGGTTCTGTCTACTCCAGCTGAATCTCCTCTGTTCCGAAGAGCCTTCCTATCCTGGCTCGAATATATTATACTCGCCCACGGAATGGAGGTTCCGAAAAGTCGTCGTCAGCGCCAAGACGTATCTACGGTGAAAATGGCTCTTGACTATCCTATAGTCGGAATCGCTTGCGCGGTTTGTTGCAATACATACGGTTTCGCTAACCTTGATACAAACAAGTTTGCACAGCAAGTAAGTAGAGTTTCTGTGGAGCGAACCGCAAGGCACTTTTAGTGAAATGTCAACGACATATTATTGTAATCACCAAGATGAGTCGATGTGTGACAGTGTCAGGTTGTGATGTCATGCCAAAGTCATGTTCCATTTAGGTAGATTGCTGGTTCATGACTTGATGCTGTAAACACGAGTACATCAGCGGTTATTGGAATATACCCAACGTCTCGATGTAAGTTGTTATAAACGTATTGCAAGTCCAAGCGACTGTCGGTTGAGGCGACCTCATAGCCTGGCGACTCCCACAACTCCTCACACTGGCAGTTTTAATATCCAAGAGGTCCGATTGCGTGGCCACAACACATTGAAGTCTCTATCAGATGATGGATAGCACTCATCATTATTAAAACAGACAGAGCTCCTCTCTGTTGGCGTCCCAGCCGAGTCTGATATCAGGTTGTGAGGCGTTGTTGACTTTCTTTCTTTCCCTTTTTGCGACCACATTGCACAAAATGAAAGAAAGGGTTATTCAGGACATGATGTTGGGAGATTTTCTTTATGTATATGACGGAGATTTGAAGAAGAAGCACATGAATTGAAATTTCGGCCATTAACCTCCCCATTTGTATAGGGTAGCCCCGTATAGGGTAGCTTCGAATATTGGAATGTTCCAGTTTCCAAAAATTTCAAGTAGACGATTATCACATTCATTGCATACCTGGCCGGTCTATACAAGATATTCTACCATATATGGAGCAAATATGGAAAGGCTTTAATTTGCAAGCAGCTCCAACGTAGTGAGCGAATGGACTTGTGAGAGAAGGCTTCATGAGAAAAACGACTTTAAGTAGACCACCTCAGCGCGTCGTGGTTTGGCATCAAAGAGGTGAAACTTGCCCTACTGGCAGCCAAACCACATCAGTCAAGTTTACGCAGATTGGCTACGATATTTGGCGTTCGGTCTTTTGCCCAAGGATAACATATTCCATGACGGGATGTGAGATTTCGCAGAGGGCATTTGCTGAAGCCTCACCCACACACACAATCCACGGCACCATCTAATGAGACGGCCGGTGAATTACGCGAATTCTTCTGGGAAAGGGCCTCGAATCAACTCCAAACCCAGCCACCATTCTACAAAGCAACCTGTACAAAAGCTACGTCGGCCCTCTGCTGAAGCCTACTCAAGGACTGGACGACAATGTTTCTGCCCCTTGCGCCGCAGCCAAAACGAGGACTCAACAACAAGCACACGTCCGTTATCCAAAACGACAGTACCATGGCCGCCATACTAGACTTCCTCCCCCAAAATAGAACACAAGAATTAATACACGCCCCGGCTGGCCCGGATCGCAGCTGCCCCATCGCCGTTCATGATGCGGCCCCCGAAGCCGGGCCTCTCTCCAAATACTACTAGTAGTACAATCCTGTTTCACATCTCAGCCCACGAGCGGAGCGGGAATTGTATCAAAACGCGGGCAGATCTCGGCAACAAGTGGATTGGATTACAAAAGAGACAAAGAACAAAGTCATTTGTTTCCCTCGTCCCCCCACAAACCTCAACCCCGTGCGGTGTGTCTGGTTCCCGTGGGATCGCCCGCGTTTCCACCTTTGGCCGAGGCAAGCGAGCAACAATATGTAGATGCGTACATACAGATTCACGACTCACCGGAGAGCGTCGAGTCTCGACGCAACGCAACGGGAATGCCAGAAATGTCGCTCTGCCCAAGTGTCAAAGCACACATTCACTCACTCACTCACCCCTGCCGACTCCATCGCCGCGCCCTCAGATAACAAAAAAAGCCGACGTGGTTTTGTGGTACAGACGCCGCTGCCGAGGGTCACCATCAGGAGGAGGCAGGGAAACAAGGTCGTTGCAGAGATGGCCTGTTTCCAAGCAGAAACAATGGCACGACGGGCGATAGTACAGTGTCACAGGGCTGGATGGGAATGTCCCGGTCGAGATGGTGAGGCTCCTCGACTCGCGGCTGCATCTGCGGCATTGCACCGCCTGCCTGCCTGTGTGCCGCGACACGGCATGGTCGCCTTGTTTGTGGTTTTATACTAGTACTGTTGTTTAATTGCGCTCCGTGTCCCCTTTCCCCAGGAACACTACGTGGCTGACTCGCAGACCCCTGGGACGTCAAGGGCGTGATATAAATAAACAAATAACCAAGGGAAAGCCCACATTGAGGCGGTACGACGGTGAAGAAGCGAGTTCAGGGTGACGGGGGGGACAAAAAGAGTATAGAAAAGACGTCTTTGTGTGACGATAAGCTGTCTGTTGGACGGGGGAGGCTCGTTTGAAGATGTCTCGTTGGATATAGTAGACGTTGGATGCGCGTATGCTTCCGGTTCTCGCCCTGTAGGTCTTTTTCTTTTCTGTTGTTTCCCAAGAGACAATGCAGAAAACCTTGTCTGCTGTATAGCCGGTAGAAACAGCCAACACCACGACTGGACGTGACCATTCCGCCTCAGAAGCCTCCCTACCTTTACATCTAGTCACCGGAATCCGGAACAGACAGTCCATGATACTGCCTCTCGGCCAGCACGTAAACCAGCCTAGACCGAAAATGCATAAACGACCCCATCGTCTGTGTGCACCAACAAGTCTAGTATTGACTCGCCGGCTCTTCCCCAATAAAGTCGCTGCTAAACGACGGCATGGTAGTATTGTGCTATTGTGCCGAGTCCCTTCTGCTGCATTGTCCGCGATGCCACCCGCTCGCGCCCCCCGCATCACACTAGTTTAATTGTGCTGCCTGGAAGTTGGAACAGACGGACCGCGCTGCCATGGCTCCAGGACTCTCGCTCGGCCTTGACCGAAAACCCATCTCTCGGAGTCAGAGTATGGACAAGACCTGCACGGCGCTGGAACCAACGGGCCGTTACGGTCCACGGAGGACCGACAAAGAGACATGGCAAGGAAAATAAAAAGAAAGGAAAATCGGCCGCTCGGGCGGGAGATTGCCCAGCCCTGCGAGGCTAATCGATGCGGGAGGGCGTGTGTGTAAGTATGTATGTATTGACATGTGTACATATTTGTGCGCATACATAGTACTAGGAATGTGCAGTGCATGCATCTTTCTCCGTACTTGGTACATATATGTGTGTACGTGTGTACATGTGTACATACTACCCGACTATGTACTTGTGCATCCACGGGTCGATTAATGCCGGCGGTTGGTTGGCCCCGAGTTCGTGTTTATCCTGGAACCAGACCCGGCCTGTGTGCCACGGCGACAATGCACGACTGCATTGATTCTTCATTATTCGTCCGGATGGGAACCGAACAGCAAAGGCGTCGGCGGGCTCGCGGGTCCAGAGAGAGGCCTTGGGCATCCACCCGTGCGTGTGGCAATGAGTTCCCACGGGTACGGATTTATCTCTCTCCTCTGTCGTTGTAAAGCCGGCGTCGTCGAGTCATCATCATACATACGTACTGTACAGTACTATCCGCCTGCGCGCCTTCGTACGGGCGAGAGAGATCTGCTCCTCCGTGCTCGGTACGATGCAACGCACGCAATAATAGCTCAACCGCTTTCGACAGGCCCCAAGCCCCAATGTCTCGAGGACGGCATTTGGGATCTGAGCAAGACAGAAACCCATGCGCCTGAATCCCGCCCGCGTCTTATTCGCCCAGCGAGGCGTATTATCAGTTAGACCTTGAACCCTTGGAGAAGACATCCGTATGTATGTATGCTGTCCGACCGGCTGCCTTTTTGCCGTCTTGCATTTGCCACGCTGCCGCCTTTACTAGTAGTAGTACTACTACTAGTATTCGTTTCCTCCGCTCTTGTGTAGTAGTTGTTGCTGTCTTGTTTACCTGTTTGTTTGTTTGTTTGCTTGCTTGCTTGCACAGCCCTGTGATTTCCTCCTGTCCCCCTTGAGTTACAATCTTTTGGTCGTACCCAAGTTACACACTACCCCCTGTGCGCCTTTGGATGCCAGGGATTTTTATTCAAAGCAACGGGGGCGTGGCCTAAATCCGACGCCGCCCTTTTTCTTGTTTTGTCATGTTCACAGTTGCGTAAACCAACAACCCAACAGGGACACATGGCCTCATGTCGTACATGAATCCATACAGACCAACACGCAGAATAGCACCAAACTCACGCTGTCAAAGCCAAAACTGCGGCCGGCCCAGGTTTGGCCCGGCGCCGGAGCGGCCCCCTGTGGGTGTTTTGTTTCTTTTCTTGTGCAGGGCTGCAGCCAATATTACATTACACAGCGCTTTCGGACTGACTGTTGGGCCTGCCAGGCTCGCGGAGCAGCAAGTGTCTGTCTAGGCTCTGGTGTATCCAGTTGTCCTCGCGGGCCCATCCAACCGACTCATCGCCTCACCTGTATTTCCTTGCACACATGCCACCGTCAAGTCAAGACGGACAGATGCGAAAAACATGCCGGGAGAAACACCCCACGAGCTTCGAACCACCAGCCGGCGACTCGTGGATGGGCATGCCAGGAAGCCTCGTATCGTGTAGTATATCACGACAGCCAATACTCCATCCAACGTGGTCCATGGTCTGCCCATGGAAGAATCTACCAACGGCGACCTCGTTGAAAACAAAACACATTGAACATAGGATCCAATACTTCTACCCAGGGGCATGTGTCCAGACCCCGGAAATTGTACATGGCATGATTGCATGCCCATCACCCATCATGGTCGAATTGCACCTTGCGGGTCGAGACGTGAAGATGCCTCCGTGCCACTTCGATTGATTGCCGCTCACTGATGCTGCTCGTCAACTGGCATCCCGTTGATTCGCAGCCCCAAAGTCTGTGTGGTACGTAGCACCCAAGCACCCAAACACTGACTTGCCAAGGCGAATATCAAAACATGTTGGCCGAGAGCGTGTGTGGGCGAGCAGAGAGAGACATGGACCCAAGACCTTGTTGGCCCTCCCCTCACCTTCAACCAGATTTCGCAAACGCATTCCACATCGCGGCATGCACCTTTATTTGAGAGCCAAATGCAGGCAGTACAGCAGTAGTAGTACTATGTGCTAGGCTGGGATAACCCTCCCCATTTACAGCGCCTTGGCACGTCGATCGATGTGATTTACCGTTCGTACCAGGCTGCCATACGACAGGGCGGCTGTGGCCCTCGGGAAATCCAGAAGCGGCGGCGTCAAGAGAGGGCGAGGGATTGCCAACGATGCATCCTCCGGCCGCCCCCACTCCTTTTCAGAGGCTGCGGGTAGTATTGCATAAAGTTGTCGCCCTACCGATGCACTCAATGTCGGACATGACATGTTTACGGCCGAGTGAAGCAAACAAACCAAGGGAACCAGGTGGGCGAAAGGGCTGATGCGGCGCAGGGGAGCAGGGGAGCAGCAGACCACACAGGGCGCTGGGCGGCCCAACAGGGCCATGGGATTCTCTCAAAGTTCAGACATCTCCGAATCGTCTTGTCGTACCAGATGCCATTCGCACCAGCACCGAGGAAAGCTGTAATGGCCTATCCACCCATATCATAAGCTTGGTTGAGGAGAGCCACTCCATCAAAAAATGGAGGTCACGACTTGTCCTGCACGTACCCTTGATACGGACACGCCTTTTCAGGTCAGAACTTGTAGACCCGCTCTGCGCAACAAGATTTTGCCCGCCCCTTCCAGACTCCTTCTAGAAGCTTTCCCTCTTGGGAAATACCGTGTGACGCGTCCAGCAGGTCCAGCCGTGTCAGGAGCTTGGCTTTTTGCAGTCCGAGGCCGAAGATGCAACGAACAAGCAGGTGCCGAGAGCCGTTGTAGCGGGACGGGGCAACGAGACGAACCCCCAAATAGCCTGCTTGTGTATTGCTCCTCGTTCCCGACATGATGTGGTGCAATGACGCAGCCGTGCTCTAACCACGCCGTGTTGCCACGACGCCAATGCAGGAATACAATAATAGACGTATAGTAGTAATAGGCAAAGAAGGGTCAACTTAATAAGAGCGGCCTTGATGACCCCGCCAAGTCAGTGGGTAATTCATTCTCAGGAGATCTTGATTTACCACGTTATGCACACCACGCAATTGGGTTGCAAGTTCCGGGGGTCAAACTCCAAGGCTTTCCGGTCGAATGACTCGTTTCATATCGAACAGAGTATTTCCAATCTTGATCAACTTGGTTGCAAAATGGTCTTTCGGGCAAGAATGCCGTCAACAGGCACCCCTTGCAGCTTAGCGCCTTCTTGAAAAAGGTCCGGTACGCCGATGTAGTTGGTACGTAGTCGTCATTGCTTCTTGGCCTTCTTGGCCTCCAGAAAAGCTCGAGCGTCTCATCAACGAGGCCCCCCTGGGGATCCCCATTCATGCCGACAGTTTTACCACCGTGCAAGCCGATAAACACTGTTGGCCGATACGCCAGCCGTTGGTCTACTGTACATACAATCCCCAGGGGAAGTTGGCCCACTTGTGGCCGGGAGAATCGACCAACTTCAGGTGGAACATTGAATCTTGCGGCGAGCCAACTGTCTTCCGTCTACTTGCCGCTTACCAATGCCAGTTGTGGTGGTCGCGGCATCGTCAAAGCGACAAAGTTTCAGCAACAGTAACCGCAAATGCTTCCAGACTTTGCATGCATGCATGCGCCAGCCGCAATGATTCAGGTCGTCGACAACAGAGTTTTGGACCTGACAAAACCAAGCATGGAGCAACCGGGGTTCTAGCAGCAACTTGCATAGTGGCGCTCAATAGCCCACGGGAGGACTACTAATACAACGCTCGGCACATGGCTGCGGCCCTGAGCAACATGTCAGAGTTCGTCACCGGGCTCAATAAACGCCGATGCTTGGTGGGAGCCGCAGTGGCTTTCAGCCCTCCGGGGCTTTTGATTCAGCGCCAAACCACGCAGCCTGCTCGTAACCAGATTGCTAATCAATTCCGCACCTCCAGGTCCAGGCGGAACGCCATTTTTGTGAGGCGTCTTTGGGTGACATGTTAGTACCATAAATGCTCTGTGACATCCCTGGTCTGGGATCGGCTGCAGTGGGTTTTGCCCAGCGGATAGTTTCGTGAACGTGTTGGGCCAGAAGAAGCACCCAGTAGACGGCCTTGTCACTCGCTCCCTTCTGCCGCGCGTCAAACATGGAAAGTTCCAATGCACCCTGTAGAGGCAAAGATTGGACGTTGAGGAAGGGGGGGCTGAGAATCTTGGCGTAGGTGCTGATAACGATTTTGGATCGGCACTCGATGTTGCCCAGGCGCGGTAGTAATCTCTGCAATGCGGCACTGCCCTCCCAGCACGTCATTGAAGCCCAAGGAAGCCACTGACGTTAAGTGCCAATTGTCGAATAAGCACAGCATTGTTTCCATTAGCCTCGTGAGTGCCCTGTCTCGGCTAGCTCCATCTTGCTCGGTCAAACATGCTTGAAACGCCTTCAAAAAAAAAGAGTAGAATCGTGACCTTTTGGCGTTGAAGGCGAATGCCACGAGTATATGGAGTACTAGAGGCGGAATGACACCATGTGTAACATCAAATCACTTGTCGAGTTTGCCGTCTGCAGCGGGGACGCCCTCCGGAAGCTGCCAGGTCTCGGAAAACGGCAAACTATACCGACAGTACATACCAGATATAGGGATGAAGTTTCGCAGAGCTTTCTGGGTTCAGACAAGCTCCAAACCACCCGCTAGTAGAAATGGTCTCTGGCAATTATGTACACCATTGCCCGGGCCGCAATGGTCGCCGATCAAAAACCTAAACTGCTCACCATCAAATTCCCGGCAACTTGGAACGCTGGAGCCGGGCGGGTTCTGCCCTTCATCTTGCGCCATCAAGATGTTGGCCGACGAGGTGCATGCGCTACCCGTGAGCGTCTTTGGAGATTCTGCTCGACTGGCTTTGTGTCATCTCAAGACCTTGATTTTTCGCTAATGCCACCAGGCAGCTTTCAATTGTGCCACGCCCTCAGGACTATATCATGGAATGGTGAGCGAGTAGAAAATACCTCCGCCACTCAAAAGCCTGGACGCCACCTGCGTTCCAATTGGGCAAGATTCGTGTTTGCCGGCTCCTATGCCGGCTCCTATGCCGTCGACCAACCCTTTGTGATTTTGGGATTTTGGGAGAGGCATAAGAATTACACGGAGGGAGCTCCGTTGAGCCATCGAATGAGTATCAACCTCCAGCTGATGGTGGTAACTAGGGTTGCAAGTCCGCCGCCGTTGACGTATAAATCCTGGTGCAAACTCAACAAGCTTGCTTAGAAGGCACGTGCATGCCAGGAATTCCATGATGCAGCGGCCGTCTTGGCTAATATTGAGCGAGAGAATAGTTGCGGACAACGCCATGGCTTGCGTGGACGCTGGCCACTAGAGATCAGCATCCAATCGCCGCGGGCGGATTGAAGAGACGAACGCCAAGTGGTGACGCCGCAGTGTCAACAAAAAGCAGCTCCAAATCCCTACTGGTATGCTGCCAATTGGCTGGCGAGTCAGGGGCATATCGGAGGTGCGTCCCTACAACTAGCAAGACGTCTGGATGTGAAGACGTCTCCCGAAACGTGTTATGACACGAACCAAGTGAAAGAGCCCTCGAGATACTTCGAATCAATGCGAATAGTTTGGCAACAAAATGTGGAGCCAACGAGCCGGGCCATGGGGTGACAAATTACCAAAGACAGCCGACTTTTCCGTGAAGTCGTGGCAGTTGAAATCTATGTATGTGCGTCCACTGCCTGCTGCTCCGGTCATCCAGGAGAGACGTTATTCACGTATCCCGATAATCCGGACAAGGGTGCCGCACCACGTAAAGCCCCGAGTCTGTGTCTCAAACGAGGAGGCTACATACTCCATTGTGTATTCGAGACAAAGACTCGTAAATGACCAATTTAGACGCCTGAGCGAGTCGCATGATGAATCGTATGGTGTTCTTGGACGGCCACCAAGTTGATTGCCCACGCGACACTTCGGTGAGGCGTCCAAACCCTAAAAGAATGAGCCAAAGGCCAGGGCGCAACCCAGAAAAGGAAGGGTAGCTACTACTAGTCGAGCGCCTCATCGCTTTGGCGGGTCTTTCTGGTTGGACAAGTTTCTGCACCCAGATCTGTTACTCCCGAAGTTGTATCTGGCCATTCACAACTCGCCAGTGAGTCACAAAGGACAAATAAGGACGGCTTGCCCTGGTTCCCACGTTTGAACCGACAGAGCCACCCAGGTCCGCACCTTGACATTTGGACCTTGCAGCCGAACAAAGAACTGAACCTGTGGAGACTGGTCCTCGGCGGTTTTGACGTATTGACGCATGTACTACTCCGTACATTCATTGTCTCCGGGGCTTTACCAACTGCTCAGGCGTTGGCGACTAACACATGGTTTATGGCTGGGATATTCAGCCGTTCACCTGCTCCGTGTACCGCCGAGCTTCCCGAACACGCCTTGGATGCACCCCATAGGCCCCATCCAAGACATCATCCGCTGCCCTCTTCACCCAAATTGGGACATTCGTCCCGTGGACACGGAAATTTGCTGCCATTTAGCGCGAATAAGCCCGCAAATAGGCACCAAAGATCAAGATAGTCCACCAGACGGCGCAGGGTTGACAATGCTTCGGCAGCCGTCCTTAATTGTGATGGGATATTGGGCAGACGTGATATGTACATTCTCCAGATGTATCGTGAGACGAAACCACTTTGGGAAGCCTAATTTCGCCGTGCATCGCCTGCCAATACATAGTGCCGGCATGCGGTGACGCCAGCATGACAGTCTTTTTTTGGGGGCCATCGTTGACCAAAATCCAGTCATCATTAGCCAGCTCACTGGCACAAGACAGAAGCAGGTTCGTGCACTGGCCCTTCGCAGACCCTCGGCGGGAGCATTCTGTTATCTGTCCGTCTGCTCGGTAGTGCGCCAAAAACAGCGTCGACTAATCAGAGCTGTAACCAGAATTGTTGGCGAAGATCAATGACCCAGACTGTTCTGCCGCAGTAGTGGTTGAGAGAGCATACTCCGTACATACATACTTTGGCAATTACATGCAAGATCTGGTATAGCCCCAGTTAGATCCCTGACAAATAATAGCACACAGGAGGTACGGAGTGGCCAATTGTAGCAAATGGCCGTCTTGGGTTATACCACGATCTAAATGGCTCCGAGCCGCCGTTTTCTCCTTGTAGCAAGAACTTCCGGTCGTGAACTTTCTCTCTTCTTTTCTATTTATTCGTTTTATTTTTCTTTGAAACAGTTAGCGTCACGGCTTGGATTGCATTGAATAGTCCAAGGTGTATGTATGGTCAGCTTTTGTAAATATTATGATAATCACGACTTTATGTGTGCTTCCTTTGAGGCTGTGGCATGTAGAATCGGCATTTTTGCAGATCCCTCATCACCACCCAATATCACACGGCTGGGCAAGTGCTACTTGAGATGCGAGGAACGGGAGCATCTATATTTGGTTGTCGCAATGACACACAAATCGCAGAAGGGCCACATCCCGACTGCGCCGCCCTTTTGCATTATATAACTCGGCATGAATTCGGATAATTGTTGTGGTGTGTACCTAGAGGCGGGCAATGAAAAACACTCATTTCTCTCTCACCTTGCTTTGTTGTGCAGTTGTCCAAAGGTAGCTTTCAACTGGTATGCGGAGCCATCACATTCTCTGCGACTTACTTGACCACACGTCCGTGAGATAGTAGGAGAGGCTATGCTTTGCATCATGAGGTTCTCTCTTGGAGAAAAAAAAAGGGATCAAAAGAAAGGAAAAGAAAAAAATATGTTAAGAGTATGGTTGTGTAAGTGGATGCATTGGTCCGTGGCCCCTATCGTCCACAAACCATTATCACCTTGGATGATGTGCGTGCGCAATTTGTGCCACCAACACAAACAAGGAATCTGGCTTCGATAAGGAAAAGGTGTTATGACCCCTTCACTCACCATTCATGTGATATTTCGCTGATTGACATTTGTACATAGTCTTGTTTGGCCGTGACGCGTATTCACTTGAGGCTTGGATAGGGCCAAGTCCGAAAAAGAGGGGAACTACCACCATGTCGTGGATCGTTACGGGGTAGTATAATGGGGAGGGTGAAATCTTTTGCCCAGATAAAAATGCTGCGAACAAAGATTTGATGAACAAGACGAAAGAAAAAAGGGGACTGTCTAATGTGGAAATAACGCCGGACGTCAACTTCCCGCTGTTCTGTGAAGAGATTATCACAGTGCTGGTAAAATCCATTCCATCCTCAGTTGACGTGGCATCGTTTCGAAGAGATCCACGACAGCACCACAGGTAGTGAAACAGGATGACGCCGCCAGTCAGGGTTGGTTCTAGCTTAAAGCTTGCCACAGCAGGTGATTGGGTGTATACCATTTACTGCCGCCGTTGGACTATACGGGTCCTAATCACTAGTTCCGAATTGGACTGCCTGTATTCAATGTGCGAAAAATGGTCTTTTGACGGGGGCTTGTTTCCCGCGTGTTTTATGATTGCTTTTCGAAGTGATGATGCTGTAGTATGTATGGCCAAACCGGTCGGTGGTCTTGGGCGCTTGCAAGTGGAGCGTCTGGCTGATGAACCTGGGTAGGGCGTTGTATAACGTCTCATTGCGTTCTCAATATTACTCCGTATGTTGGCGGTATTTGATTTCCTCTGGTACATCAGCATGTTTGTCTGGGGCAGCGAAGAGGGACGGTTCACACCTGCACCGCATAAGCACTGTAGTGGCAGAGATGCTTGTCTCGACGGTGAGACCCACGTTTGCCACGGCACTCAAGGGGAATTGCTTAGAACTAAAGCCGGGAGAGATCCGCGCCCAATGTTTGGCCTGCCTGGGTAAACCTGCTCATCGTCAGCTAGTGTGGCCGGCCCTGTCAAGTCACTCGGGAAAGGAGTGCATCTTTCCCCGAGAATTCTTCTCAGAATCCCAAGAGCCTCCACAATGGCTAGTTCTATACATATATCAGCAGCTGTCGACATGCGTCAGGGTTCCTCCTGGGATAGGACAAGGCGCAGAACCAGAGAATGCTCAAAGGAGATTGGCGTCTAATACCGCCATGAAATGCTGCTGAACAGGTACAACCTCCTTGTGGCATATCAGTGATTTTTGGGTTTGAGACTCGATGCCAGAACTGCTTCTCGCCCTGACCTTGCGTCATTGGGGGCGGCGGTAAACGGCGGCAAGGTCCACTCCAACCACACAGGTTTGGTTATGTCAGATACCTAGGATCTCCGCTAATTGATCAAACATCCAGCGGCTTAAAGTGACGTCCAGCGCGTCATGCTAACCCGTCATCCACCGTCGGGGCTACCCTGTCGGCCGCACTTTCGGGCGAGCTGTCGTCTGGAGCCGCCGTCAGAGAAACAGTCCGGTGTGATTGTCACTTCTCCAGCGAGGACCAAGCCTGCAGTCTCCGGGGGACCAGTGCCGGCTGACTGACCTGGATGGATCTCGATTGGCCTTCACCCCGCTGAGGTCCAGTTGGGAAGCTCTTATTCAAGAAGGGTTGCAGAGTCCTGCTGCTCTCGGCCCTACGGCTCTTGGCCCTACAAGGTGTGGCACAGTATGTCAAGCGTCCGTTCTGGATGCGGACCAGTATAGCGTCTCTGGCCAGGGAGCCCTCATGATGCGAATAAAAATATAGTGTGCTTGGTAGGATCCTTGAGTTAGCTTGTTTGGTCGAATGACATGTGCCCACCAGTTCGTCCACTTGCACATTCGTTCTTAAAAGCAGGAGTTTTAAGATAATATTTCAATCTCACATTCCGAGCACCCCAACAGCACTGAGAGTTCAGTCCCATCTCGACCACCGTACTCCGTACTCCGTATTCTCAACCAAATTGCTTTTGCAAATTGACGGCTGACTGACGTGGTCCCATGGCGCCGTGGGTCCGTTGGTCTGTTTGTTCCTTTCGTCAGCAAACGACCAGGCGAGTTCGCGAAAGAATGCCGTGATGAAACAACGCCATGCTAGCCAGGCAGTGGTAGAGCCAGCCTCCGGCTAACTTGATGCTAATCAAATTTCTAAGCCAACGTGAAGTTGATTGTAGGCAATATTCAATAGCTGGGAACAATATGTTCAACCGTTGGTCATTGCTGGTGGCCAAATCAAAGCTCCAGCTTGTGGCAGAATTCCTATGCGCCGGGGCCGCTCAACTCCATCCGGTCTTGTATTAAGATTGGTTGGCCTTGGAAGAGAGTGTAGGCGATCTACCTTGGCCGTTGGCTACAATTTTCTGCATACTTCATACTACTACTAGTACCGACGCCAACACTAAAACAGTGGGAGTTCTTGGTAGTAATATGATTCGTGGGCATGGCGCCGGTGTGTGGGTAAGCTGAAGCTTCTCAGCGGTTTCATGCTCCAGAAATGCCTTGGAAAGTAACAATGGTGTCAGGTTGAGCCGGTCAAGTGCGAGTCGTGTCGCCATCTTCTGTTGAGGGCCTGATCCCAAGCGGACAAAAGAAATCAAGAGAAAAGAGAGATGAATGAGGGCCAGCCAACCTTGAGCATCGTCTTATTTTCAACTGTGTTCTCATCCCCCCAAACCCCCGTTTTTTCCTGTTTTCTTTTTTTCCCTTTCTTTCTTTTATTTTTTTTTTACAAAAATAATAATAATTTAGGGCTGGCTTCTGTTTAATATTGGAAGTCGCTTGCCGTCATTCGATGAAGAATCGACAGTCAGACAAATGCGGGTTGCACAAGATTTGTGCATACGCTCAGCCGGAAGTAAAAATGTGCATAATTCGGCACATCTACACCCAAGATCTGAGGGCCTGGTCTTACACGCCCTGCTCCAAAATGCGCGGAGTCCCATGGGGCAGTGGGGTGTAAGGCGCTTATGACCAACTTTGAACACAACAGGTGTTGGTAGGGCTGAATGCTATTGCGGGTCTTACACGGAGTTATTAGCAGTTAGGTGATGGCGAACAAAGGCTCTCTCTGCTGAAATTTCGACGAGCTGGGACTGGTGTACCGGGGCTGCCAGCATCTCCCGCTCAAACTCCCGAGCCAAGCCTCGTGCCAATCAGGATTCGTGACACGTCCTCGTCTACCATCTTTCAGCTGTGACGGGAAGGCCTTGTTCCAAAAGCAACTTGATACGAAAACGGGCTGAGAGCGCTGGTACCTGCGTTTTCAATCATGCTGTTTTGGGCTTTTGCGATTGGCATGTTGTATTTGTCTTTACTGTGTTAACATTCGGTTGAGGTGCGGCAAGGAAGAGACGTCGAAATCCTGCGACATCTGTCTCTTTGATGTTGCCTTTGGCAGCTGTGCAAGATTTCATGATAATTTGCCCGAGAGGCTGCTCGCCCATATCCTGTAGGTATCTACCGAGAGGTATAAAAATGTCGGCCGGGTACTCCGGTGGCAGCTACACTTTCTTCTGCAACGCTACTTGTCGTGCCCGCAGGCATGTTTCGGCAACAATATTGAACATGACGGAATGATTACTCCGTCCGGGGCAGGTCTCTTCTTTGCAGGAGGATCCTATGTCCCAAGTAGATAAGCCAGCTCTATTAAACAAGTGGATATTATATCTGGGGCTCGTGCCAAGTTCCTCAGAGCTGAACTGGTGGCAAGTGGGCGCTGAGGTCTTTGATCCCGCGCCAGCAGACAGCACTTAGCAATTTTTAGACTAGTAATTCAGAGGGCAGCCAGTAGAGGGCTGGCTAATTGTTGCACAGCAGGACATTGGATTGTTTTCCAACCCAATATTGACGACACCCTCCTCCATCTGGAGAGGGGATTGGTGTAATGCAGGCTGGTATTCCGTGTCGCAAAGTTGCTTTGTATCCTGATGGAGGACGGAATATCCTTTTGTCCATCAATGGCGAATCTGTCGGCTGCAACTCTCACAATGCCTTAGCTGACACGCATGTATCGCAGAGATAAGACAGAGAAATTAAAAAAAAAAGAAAGGCTGACACCGGCCTGCAGATAACACCACTTGCAGTGCAATAGTCTGTCAGGCCGGCATCGCAGTGACAGGATTGATTTCAACACATGGTCTCTTCTACTTTGCATGTGTCAATCGTTCCGTTTCCTTGACCAGATTCGCGGAAACATGGGCCCCGCAAATCATCGTTTTGCGGCTGTACATACCTGTTTGCTATTCGTTGTCTTCAGAGAGTGTCAGCCGAGACGGTTTGTTGTGCCTTGTACAGATCCGATTAAGCCGATCTGCTGAGCCCATACGCCCTCATAGCCTGTCGTATATACCTCGTGGCCTGGACCAGTGTATGTTAGGGCTGAATCGCAAACTATTCAGCTCGGAGTAAATTGTTCAAGAAAATCACAGTTGAATAGTATCCTGTCTACCCTCCCAGACCCAATGATTGCCGTTATCGGGATGACGGGGACGTGGCCAGCCACAAGCATCCGCCAACCACTTTGTGAGGCAGCAAATGTCGAACAGAGTTTCTCAAGACACGTTTTCTGGCAACATGGATGCCACATCGCCGTCTAAGCTAGCATATCTCACTATCCAATAGTGTACATCAGGACATGCAGGTGCCTGACTGTGTCAATTATGCGTTGCCTCTTTTCTTTGCGGGCGGAATTCGCCCTTGCCTCTGTCCCAGTAGACTCAAATGTGAGCACACCGTATTCATTCGATGGTACTTCAGGTAGGCAATGGAAGCCATCTCATAGACTGAAAGAACAAATGTATCATGAATAGTAGGGAACCATAAATGAGCCTGGAAATATGCGTTCAAGCGGGAGTTGAGCCCATTGGTGTTTTGGGGAACTTGGTACACCCGGTGTGATTCCTCAAGTCTTGTTCAGGTCCACGAGCTGAAACAGAAACTGCCTTGGTTGGATCTTGATTCAGCCTTGGTAGGCTCAGGCTTGATCTGCCCCCCATGTCGCAAGTCACGAACTTTCGTAATGGTGTAGAAGATCTCGGAATGAAGCGCCTATGCTGCCGTATGGCGTATCACAAACCATGTATGGAGTGGGCATCAAGTGGCCGCCTTTGAGCCTCATGCAGGTCGGTCAGCCAAATGATGCCCAAATAAGGCGTCCATGGCTCGCTCGCCTCAGATTTAGTCAAGCGTACTTGATGGCTTAACGCAGCTTGCAATACAGGATGAAGATTATCAAGGCTGCCCGTCGCGGTAGCCCCAATCTCGCTGTTGTCGGTCGGCCGAATGCTGGTACGGGTGGTAGATTCCTGGTGGATCTTCGAGAAACCAAAGTTTGGTGGATCTCGTGAGGTAATCCGTCGCAGTGAAGCCTGGACAAGGCCAATGGCGTCAATGGCGGCCCCAGTAAGGTGACTGGAGAAGCAACCATTGATGCCAATGATCATCAACGGTTGTCCTCATCTTGTCAGCCCCATCCACTCCTCAGGCAATCCTTATTCCGTAACTCACAGTTAGGACAGTCAATGTTGGCTCCCCGAGTCCATCAGAGGAGCAAGCCCAGTCTTTGAGCATCCAGATGCAGGAAGAGTAAGAGCGAGCACAACGGCCCAGGAGCAAAACTGACAAAGCCAAAATGACAGACGGGGCAAGCAACAGTTAATTGATGGCACTATGCAATATGGCGTATGGGTAGAGTGAGGTGCAGGAGACCAGGGCTGAGAAGGAAGCAGGTGTTTGTTGATCCAGGGCTTGTGTGGATTGTTGTGTTAATGGATGAGAGCATGCATTCTGTTCCTGACTGGAGCAATTGTAAAGATTGTAAAGAATCCTTGGTACTGCACACGGTACTTCTGCCTTTGTATAATATGTACGCGGCCTAAGGTACTCAGCGCCTAGGCAGGTACCTCGCTGGGGCTTTGCCTCTACATGTAGGTACTGAAGTAGCCTAAAGAGGTGCCTATCTCGGCTCCTTCATTACTTAAAGTACTAAGTACTTAAGTACTTATGCATGCCTGGGACCAGGTGCCCACTTGAACGCTCCATGTCGGAGCGTTGGGATGCTCTCACCGCAACGAATCCAATTGACATGTACCAAAACGTCGACCAAAGCCTGCGGGCGAGTGTAACAACGGTTGAACGATCCTGACCCTTTGGCCGGCCCTTCAAGGTTCAAGGCACGTCGAGCCGGTTGCCCAAATGCGCAAGCTGATACTAGTAGATGGCTGGCCAGCTGCTGTGGACTCCGGATGTCCTGCTTCAGTCTCAAGTTCGTACTTAACTTGGGTCTGGGTACTCTGCGCTTGGAACTTGGCCTCCAGGTTCAGGACGGAGCAACTACCGTCATCCAGGTATGCTCTGTGCTTTCAAGTGCTGTCTTGCACTCTGTACGCCGAATCTAATATACCAGGCTAGTTAGAATGTGCACCAAGGGAGCTCATTCACATGCGCCCCCTCGGGGAACTGTCATCCAGATGATCCAGATGCCACCCCCCCATCCGTCCTGTCTGGCTTTCCAAAGCTTGGGTTCTGGTACCCATCAAGCAAGCCCATGTCCTGAGACTTTGCCGAGGAGCTTCCCGTCACTCGCTTCCTTGTCTTTGCATGCACGGGTTCTGGGGTTCAGCCAGCCAGATAGTATTTCGGGCAAGCCAGAAGATCCCAGCCCAGAAAATGCCAGCCCTCGCCCCATGGCTGGCACCAAGGTTTGGCCCCTGGCGCCAGCATGGTCATCAATCATTTGATGGCTGCGCGGAACCCCAGCGCCCTGTGCCCAGGTGCCCATTTCTGGCACTCACCGGAGGTGGCACTACATGTGCTATTGTCCTTTGAGCGAGACTCCATGACCTGTTCTCCAAGTTCGAAGCAGACCCTCTGACTCAGGTGAAGGGATGATAGTCTGCGGGAGCGGAGGCAGTGGCGCGTTCGGGCTATCTGGGTAATTCTTGAGGACTTCGCCTCTTCGTCCGTCGCATCAATCTGCATTTGGGTCATTTTAGGACCGTACAGGAGCTTTTAGAGCGTTTGGTCAATTCCTAGATATGCAATATCTTCTTGGTTTGTCCAAATACAGGGCAAGCCTGGAATCTTACCCACCGCCAGGGCGCGATTGAGCTGGCAGTTACACAGAGAGGGGACAATAACAAGATATTTGATACCATGCACCCTTTTACCAGCTTGCCCGAGATCCGTTCAAGCACCTATCTGGGTACCTACTTAGCAAGTACCAACCTACCTAGGTAGGTAGGGGTGTTAAGCTGCCAGATACTCCGGATAGACACCACCCAAACAGTTGACCCTCGACCCTGGAACTTTCTCGCCTGGCTGACGACCACACGCGGCCAACTGCCCCGTTGGCGTTCCTTTGAGCGTCTGGTGGTCGCCGCTAACTACGCCATTGCAGTCGCAGTCCTCTCACATCGTTACTGTGGCACATCACGAAACTGAGTAATGATGGATGTTATGGCCTAAAGTCGTCGCAAACCTCACGTGTGGATGTGGAGTAAGGGTTCCCTAGTCAGTCGCTTAGAACGCGTGGTGCGAGGTAGCGAATAAACACCAGGCCACAGAAACTGGTGCTACCATGCGTCACAGTCAGCCCAGAACGGATATGTCGCTTTCCAAGAGTTCGGAAGGGATGTGTGCGTGGTGAGTCCCAGCAACTGCAAAACTATTGCACATCTCTTCGAAACTAAGATTAGCTTGGATGGATATTTAAAGATAGAGCTGCATGTAGAGATGGGCACACCTAGATGCTCTCTCGACCCCCTCAGGCCCATACGCATCTCAACTATGAACGTCCATATGTGCAGTCTTGTTGGGAGCAGCACGAATCACGGCCCCCTCAACCCCTCCTCTCATTTTGCTCCTTTCGATACCACCGACAGTTCTGCCTCTATAAGCGGCCTGCCATCTGCCTTGCAGCAAGCAACTCGTTGTTCGGTCTTTCGGATCCTTCTCGCTCTCGCTTGTGACCCCATCAACCATATGTGCCGGAGTACTGCCAGGAACTACATCAACAACACCTGGACAATACGTCTTGCCACACGCGCGGTCTAGACATCTAAGGGCATGGGACCGAATGCCCTGCTAATTCCGCTAGTAGCTGTCAATCGTCGAGTCGTACTGATAAACCGACGGTAACAATCAATGCAAACGATGCCTAGAATAGCAAATGCATGATACATAACAACTGGCAGACCCAAGCCAATGGGCAACGGCAGCGAGCCGAATGAGGCGATGTTTGTCGAGTATTGCGGGCACATGCACACGCTGGACC
Organism: Metarhizium brunneum; assembly: GCF_013426205.1. NCBI lineage: Eukaryota > Fungi > Ascomycota > Sordariomycetes > Hypocreales > Clavicipitaceae > Metarhizium > Metarhizium brunneum. The sequence continues at coordinate 3,291,098 of NC_089422.1, read as the reverse complement.
CTCGTTGGCCCCGAGAGGCACGAAGGTCTAGAGCTGTTTACCTACCAGCATGTAGATACTTAGCACCAAGTACTTTAGGCATAGGAACCTGGGGATGTTATTCAATACGCGTGGATTGCTCGATTTAGGACGTTGTATTAGTTGTACGGAATACTTTATCGGTGCTCGACACTGGAGGAGGCGGCTCGAGAACGAGGTGAGGGAGTGCTGTGAGTTCTGCGAGGTATGAGGCAGGATGCTGGTACACTTGGCCACTCGGGCAAGTACCTGGGTACCTAGGTCCCGTGGGACTGGGCACTTACCCGCCAGCGCTCTTTCCCTGCCCGGCCCTGCACTTGCCCTGCCCGTCACCCACTTTTCCATTGCACACGCCTAGTCCCCTCTACTGCTACGCGCACTCCCTTTAGTACACCCTGCTGGCACGCCCCATTCACCAGGTCGTCGTCACCACACGGGTCCCATAGCAAAGCCTCCACCTGCTCACTTGCGCACTCCGAAGGCAACAAAAACGAGCCACAGCCCTCGACTACGGAGTACCAGCCTTGGGAACCTTATCCGTCAACTGGTCCCTTCGCTGTTCACTTATACCTTATACCCGCACCTTCTTCTTCCTTGGACTCGCGTCCTCTTGAACACTCGCCGGTTGTTCGTTTTTGCGGTCAAGTTTATTCAGTTGTTTGCTTTCTCCATTCTTCTTTCTCCTGTCCATACCTTTACACTGGTTTTCCTGTTTTTTCTTTCTTTTTTCTTGTTTTCGCTTCCAACACGGATCGATGATCCCGCTGCTACCACAATTGCCCTGGTCTTGCGTTTGAACCAAACAAACACCCTCTCGCCATTGCCACCCAGAAGCCTCATCTTCCACCCGAGTCATAAATTGGCCTTCGAATCCTGCAAACAGACGACTCACGTAACGGCCCCTGGTGGGCGTGTTCACTCATCAATGATAGTGCTTGCCGTATCACTTTGCCCTCCGAACCCCATTCGCCCGCCTCCTTCGGTCTTCAGCCAGCCTCTCGACCGTTATCTGTCAACCGTACGATCCGGTACTACATAACCCAAGGCTGGGGCTGTAAAACGAAAGGCTTGATCAACTGCAATGGCCTTCCCTCCACAGTACCGGGAGCCTCCTCCCAGTTTACCGAGCATCCTGTCCTCCGGCCCTGGACGTTACAACATGCACCGCGATATGCAATTCTCCGGAAGCCCAGCAATTTCTATACCTGGGCTCGATCCGAAAGACGACGTCCCTCCTCCTCTACCTCCACCACGCCATCTTCCATTTTTGGAGGGTTCCGCTAATCCCGAAGACTCGAAGAAGGAATCGCTCGACCGCTTCAGTTCATCTACACACAGCGGGTACGGCAGTATGCACCCAGGGTCCTTTATGGACGAGAGACCAAGTTATAAGAGAAGAGGCACTGGAAGTAGCACCAATGGCGACGAGGGCTATGCAAGCTACACTGCAACTGAAAGGTTTGTGGCTGCTGCAAGTCATGAGTAAGACTTGGCAAAAATAAACGGCTGCAGTGGCATTGTCGACACTCACTAACCTTATCACCAGTACTCGGGATTCTCGACCCACCGAATTCTTGCACCACAGCAAGTTTCACTTTCAGACCGCAGCTGATTTGCATGGCGATAGCATGAAGAAGAAATTGAATCCGATCCGCACATTTGACAGGTCGCCTCGATCAGCAACATCCTCAGCCTTGAGTGAGCAAGTACGACGACAACCCGACCGTCGAGCCCCGACCCTGAGCATGCCTGTCCAACTGCCTATTCACACCAGATCACTACTAGATTCATCTGCTAGAATGACGGATACGCCCATTTTCTCTGCCGTTTCTCCTCGATCTGGTCCATTTCGGCATTTCCCGGGGGACCATCGTTTTGCCAAGGATGGATCAGATTATGACCAATCACCAAGAGGTCGTTCACAGCGAAATAATAGCGACGACGCATCTTCGACTCAAGGCAGTTATGATTTTACTGGTGTAGAAGATATGGAGATTGATGAGGCCACATCACCGAAGAGGCTTCACCCAGACGAAGCGTATGCCAGCGTAGGCCACAAACGAAGGGCAGCTAGTCCTCCAGCAGGAGATTCTTTACTCCACGGAGTCTCGAGCGATATTCGCCGACGAGAACTTGGTTCCCGTGGCTCTCCAACGCCTCGGCTCACTGTCATGCCCCAGGCTTCGTCTTTATCATCCATGTCCTCTGCGGCTATCTCTCGTTCCAATTCTTACATCTCTACTATGTCCATACCGCCCTCCAGTGTAACCACTGCAATGTCGTTCGGCCGCCGATCTCCTGGTGCCGCCTCTCCCGGTGGTATCTCACCTACGTCTTGCAATTCGCCGTACACAACACCCGCTTCATTGAACCACAGTCCTCGAAACTCTGTCTCTGGCAGAGGTAATACACATGGACGAACCATCTCCGGAACAAGCCCGAGAAAACTAGCAGATATTCAAAAACCTGCGGGGTCTAAGGTTCAGCCAGTTCTTATGTGCGAGTGCTGCCCTAAAAAGCCGAAGAAGTTTGACACGGCGGAAGAGCTCAGGTACGTCTTCCCCCCGGGCTTCATGAATCCTGGGAAGTTTTTTCGTTCTCCTGGCTCCGTTGTATTCAATCCCCCCTTAAGTTTCTTACCATACTGACAGAACACACAGTGCTCATGAGGCTGAGAAACAGTATGAATGTTCATTCTGTGGCAATCGTTTCAAGAACAAAAATGAGGCTGAGCGACACCAGAACTCGCTCCATGTTCGCCGACATTCGTGGTCGTGTTCAGCACTTTCCGGCTATGATCGTGCGTTTCATGATTCGACAACCCGTCCCGGAGAAGCCGATACTTGCGGCTATTGTGGTGAAGATTTTTTTCGCTCAGGTAGAGGACCTGGCAATGGGTCCTTGTCCAGAGGAATTGTCCCAAAACACGCCACGGACCAAGACTGGGATGATCGTATCCGTCACCTACAAGATGTTCACAAATTTGGCGAGTGCAACTCCTCCAAGAAATTTTATAGAGCGGACCATTTTCGGCAGCACTTGAAACATAGTCATGCGGGAACTAGCGGTAAATGGACAAACATGCTTGAAAATGCATGTATGATGGATGAAGACCCTACACCGCGATGACCGGCATGCTGCTCAATTTTTTTCCTTCTTACGACTATTCCCAACAATGGACGGCTCTATCTGCGCGATCAAAGCGAAGGTTGAATGCGGGAATCATGCGTCTGTATTGCGCCATATTGCACAATGCATGACATAGTACGACGCCACGATATCTGTTTGATTTATATATCTTTTATTTACGGAGTTCCGGTGGGACAACTGGACTGCAATGGTGATTGCGATCCGGACTGAAATACAAAATGCGAGATCAAGATTAGGACAGTTCAGTTTCAGCATCTGACGACTCAAAGTAGACGAAGCTTTTTTTCAGGTTGTCCATCATTGTGTGTTAGCGCCTCGAACAATATTGGCAGGTTCAAACAAGACATGCCTGCAAAAGCAAATGGATGCGGTTATACTGACGGAGGAGGCCTAACAATCGGCCGGTCTGACCGACTACATTTCGCCAATTTTTACGTTTTGTTCGGATATTCCCGTCCGCTATTGTTCACGCTGCTCTGTGGCTTGACTAGGCTCTGATTATCAACAACACCCTGGGCCTGGGCTTGGTGGCAATGGATAAGATTCGCCTTGGGAGTTTGCCGGCACTTGCTGTATGCTGCATCCTGAGTTTTCTTCCCGTTCTGCAACCGAACTGAGCGTGTGTGGCTTGCAGTTTTGGGTAGGCTGAAGCCGGCGATCCTTGTCTACGCATGGCGCCGGGCCAACCGGCTGCTGACGCACCTAGAGTGTGGAACAGGCCAGCGAGTAAGATCGTGTCTGGCATGAATTGGTGGTGTCTTGGATGGGTTTTTGTCCCCCTATGTTACATTATACCCAAGCGTGCGAAACGGGCTGCCGGGTTCGCTCTGGCAGAAGCACAATATGTGATGGCTTTTATTAAGATATGTGTACGCGCTGGTGACTGTGTGTGTGTGTGTGTGTGTACGTAGGTGTGTGCATGAGGGCGATGCTTTACAGTCATTTCCTGCCCTATAAGGTTGCGATGTTTTTCTTTTCCTGGTCAATATATGGCCGAAGACTCCGTCGCAGTTTGTTTTTAATTGTAGGGAACGAAGTAGTTTATAGATCTTTCTTTTCCCTTTGATTTATTTACCTAGTCCTTAGCCTTTTTCCCTCTTTGCGGCATATGGCGCAGGGCTCTAGTTGGGTTTGGTAGGGCTTGGATTCTGGATTCATGCCTTGAATGATGATGGAGGCTAGGAAATCAAACAAACAAAGCTTCGATAGCACACAAACATGGGTAACATTCGATAGTACGGTACTGCCTTCTCCGGGACGTGACTCGTCTTGTTCATTTTTACATGCGGCACTGTATATTTCTGGATGTTGCATTCATTAGATGGCTCCTTGCGACCCAAATGAAGCACAGCCGCGGTGTTTACTAGGGTGAGATGGAGGACATGGAATATGCTGCTGTGTGGTACGTGCTCGGGAAAATTGCGTGCCACGCTGCAAAATCAAAATCATTCAGTCAACAGAAGCTGTCCAAGTATCTTTAAACTTTGGACGAGGGGTATGAGAATCGATAGTGCAATGGTACCAGACCGCACTTGCAATTCGACCTAAAGGGCAATTCGTGTGTGGGGTGCGCACACGCCCCTTTGGTTTGCGAGCTGCGCAGTAGTAATTCACCAGCTCACCAGCTCGCCTGTGGCCACCAACGTTTTTTTTTTTTTTTGTCAATGAATCAGAGAGGGCACCACTTTTGTACCATGCCGTGCTTTTGATCTTTGATGCCGTTGCTAAGACCTGTCTGCATAAATATGTATGGAGTCTATGTGGGACTCGAGGACGGAGAATGAGGTGGTGGCAATGCCACCAGACGCAATGGGAGAGGTTGTCGACCGCTGCGCTATGGCCGTCGGCTGGGGTCGAGTTTTTTTCATCCAGCTGAAGGGAGAAGGGCCGGAGATAAAATGGGGATACTAATAATGTGGCGCTTAGTTTTTTTTTTTTTCAAAGCACGACAAGGAATCGCCAAAGGAGCGGAGAATAGTCGGGGTGTGCTCGAACACACAATGGAGGAAAAATTCCAATATGGAATAAGCCCGTTGAAGCGGCAGAGCTACGTGTGGGTGTGGTTATCGGTTGTTCGGCGTCGCAAAGAGATAGCCTGACTCGGCGGTTTCTCCGTCGTAATCGTATGTACATCTTTTCGTGTCTGGGTATGGGGAGACGCGTGGCGAGATTGGACGAAACGTTGAATGGCATGACGATACAATGGGATGGCTTGCTGTGGCAGCGAGGGGATGGCATCACGTGGGGCGTAGATGAAACGCCGCCCCGTAAGGCTGGCAAGCTGGGTACCGACGGCGGCAGATGTGGCGGCAGGTAGTGATCTGTGGCGGTGCGGGCTTGTCTCCTGGCCGAGGTATGTCTGCAGATGCGCGGCAGGTGCGGCCGAGTTTGGGCGGCACGTAAACCGCACAAATCTGGTGGAATAATCTCATTTGGCCCCAGGCCCAGAGAGTAGGCAACGTGCTGGGAATAATCGAGAGTCCAAGACGAGAGACGTGTTGACCCTTTTCCAGCCTTGGCTTTCGGGACCACGGCATCCAGGAACCGGAGCTGCTTTGAGGGCCAAGTCGACTGTGCCGCCCCCGCCGTCACTTTTCTGAAAATTTCAACAGGGCACATTTCGACTTGTATCACGGCGCAGATCATTGTATCAACCGGCATATCAAAGCACGAACCCCTGGCAAATTTCTCTGGTATTGAACAGCCAGTCTGAAAAGACAAGAAAAACCAACGAGCTGGATCCTCCAAACGACCGTGAGCCGCTCTGCCAATGGGATAATTTCGGCCATCAGCTTGACGACCAAGAACTGCGCCAGCTGAAAAATAGCATCGCCGAAATGGCTCTCAGTCGGATTGAAGGCCAGGATAACCTCTACGTAGGCGGGTACGTACTGTATACTCACACTTCTCATGTCCGCTGTGTACGCCACCACCACCATATTTTGCTATTCGACACGAAAATAACCTCAAATCACTAACAGACATCTGTTTGCAGAATCTGGGCTCTTCGCCGCTCAGATACCCTCACGGAAAAAGGTATAACACACGTTCTATCAGTGGTAGGGTTCAGCCCAGACAGCCTGAAAAACTTCAAAGACGAGCCGTGGTCCGAGTATGGCAAGCAATTCCATCATTTACTCATTGATATAGACGACGTGGATGAGTCAAATCTGCTTGCGGAACTGCCAAAGGCGGTCAAATTCATTGACGAGGGTTTGAGGGGGCCGAGAAACAGGAATACGAGTTCAGCTTCAGATCATGCCGAGAGTCAAGGTGGCACGGTCCGAGATGGGAGCGGGGAGAGTGGCATCGTGGACGAAGGACTAGAGAGACTGAAAATATCCAGTCCCAATTCCACGGCTGAAAGCACGGGTGCGGTGTCACAAGCAGGTGGTGTGTTTGTCCATTGCGCCGCGGGAAAGTCTCGCTCCGTGTCGATTGTGGTCGCATACTTGCTCTGGCGGTACCCGAACCGGTTCGATGCCAACGTCGTACCGGCCTCGGCGTATGGCAACGTCAGCAGCAAGAAGAACTCTGGCGCTTCAGCAGCCCATTCTTCGAAACAGAGCGCAGGCAGGAGCAGGTCACGCAAGGAGACAGCAGAGGAAGCAGTCGAATTGGCACTGGGGTTAATCCGACGAACGCGACCGATGGCAGAGCCCAACAACGGCTTCATGCAGCAGCTGGCGCTTTGGTGGGAGATGGGCTGCCCGGACGATGTGGAGACGCATCCTCTCTATCAGCGGTGGGCGTATAGGCGTGAGGTCGAGGAACATGTCGCTGTCGGCCAGGCTCCCAGCCGACTGCGATTCGAAGACGAAGAGCCCTCGGCCACGGCCGCTCGAGCTGCTGCTGCCGCCGGAGGGGGAGGAGGAGGAGACACCCAGCTGACGCTACGATGCAAAAAGTGCAGAAGGACACTTGCCACGGCGCCGTTCATCAACAAGCACGTCGCCTCTGGGTCGTCAAAGACCTTTGATCCGCGGCAGCCATGCCCGCACTACTTTGTCGAGCCACTGAGCTGGATGCGACGAGAGCTGGAAAAGGGTGAGCTCAACGGCCGACTGAGCTGCCCGAACGAACGGTGCGGTGCTGCCGTCGGACGCTACGACTGGAAGGGTCTCCGGTGTGCCTGTGGCGGATGGGTCACCCCAGGGCTGTCTCTGCAGAGAGCTAGGGTTGACGAGGAGATGAGAAGGAATCATGGGGCCGTGGGCCAAGGACAAGGCCCAGGGCTGAGCGAGTTTGCGAAAAATATGGGCATTCGGATGCCTCCCGGCTCAGGGAGGGGTGGCGGCAACTTGTAAAAAAAACGACATAAAAGGGGGGACACACGGCATATACATAGGCTATGTGCCGTAGTGGGATCAAACACAAAGAGGAAGAAAGACACAAATGGTTAACACGACGATGTCGTGGTGGCACAACGTTTTGGGACCTGACAGTGACGAAATGCAGTGGGAAAGCAAGATCCCCCAAATCATGACAGGACAACTCAGCTTTTGGGTCCCTGGTCACCCTTTGCGTCAAATTTTCTGCTCCGGGATAGCCTCCACCATGCAAGTCTCTTTCTTCGCCATCTAACCGATGTGCTCCATCTCTTGTCAAAACCGCGGGCAGAGAGATGACGAGCTTTGTCCTGTGGTGCCAAGAACATGAAGGCTTTTAGGGCCACAAGGTTCCGCATTCGGCGCTGCCATAATAACTCGCTAAATTGTCCAATCGTGCTGCCTGTATATATACATGTCAATATTAGAATGTATATATGTGCGCACGGCCTTTTTGCTCTTCCCTTGTTCCGACATGTTAGTATGGCTTCAAGGATAGCTTTGGGGCTGAGGTAAAGGAGCTATAGGACCCCCGTTCTCTTATCATGGCACTGCCGGGGCGAAGCTGAGCGTGTACTTCTATTTTGAGTAAAGTGAGTCTATTTTTTTTTCCCCTCAAGACACAGGCGGCTCGAATTTCTGGGTATGCAGAGCTTGATGCTTTGCACGGATAATAATGAAACGTGGTTATGGCCGGGATTTAACTTGAGCTGCGGCCTCGCCATTAGGCTTTCAGGGAAGCAAAGAGACGTTTCTACTAATCATTTACGTCATGTTCGCCGATTGCCGCCCGCCTGATGTGCGAGCAAGGCTGCGCGGGTGTGGATGCTATTTCAGACTCTCATCGGATCCCTGAGCAGGCTCTGCCGTCGCCATCCGGCCCACGTTCCAGGCGCAATCAAGAGGCGTCAGTCGAAGACGGCTTCGATGCCGGGGCCCGGCGCAACGCCCGAACTGGAGGCGAGTTCCGTCAAAGGTTCCGTCAAAGGCCATGCTGGCCGGCACCGAGCCGCCCCACTTGAAATGTCACGGATCGGCACGGCGCATGCGACATCAAATGCGAGTCTCGGCCGTATTCCTTCGGCTGGATGCCACGCTAGGCGTTTCAATCCGCCCTGTTACAGGACGAGCAATCTATTGCGGCGCAGGCGCTTTCTCGCGGATTGGATGTGGCACGCTCTATTCCGAGTTTCTTGTTGTTGTCAGGTTCAGCCCGATGCCGTGGCCCAAGTATACCTTTTCCGGGCTTATCCATACACTACGATAAAGGGAAGAAAGAAAAAGAAGACAAGACAAAGAAATCAGTCGAACAAAACGCACCCTGTATACGTACATGTATATCCCGGGATACAGACTCAGATACAACAACATATATGCTAGCGTGTCCTTGGCGGCAGGCAAACCGATTCAGGCCAGGTAGCACAAGAACCAAACCTTGCAAGGGCGTTTAATACGTCCTTGTTTGCCACCGACGACTCCGTAATTTACAGCCGGCCAAGTTGAGAGTACGTGATGCATAATTCCCCGACGCCCGAGTGCAAAAAAATGACGTCTTCTTGGCGTGATTCTCGAGGCTATTAGATCGAGTCATGCCATTGTCGTCTCAGCGGCCCTTCCGTCCGTCCATCAATGCAACTACAGAAAATCCGGCATGACTAGACGACCGGAACTATCTTTGTTCACAAGGCGGCCAGGCCCATGTTGGACACCCCCTCCCCCGGTCCCCTCCTTTCAATATGCCTATGTTATTAGTGTGACAAGGCTAGCGGCCGGGAGGGGTTTTGTTTCCTCGATGGAATCACTACATGTACCATTTGCCCTACGAGGTTTACGCTATGCCTGTCCTGAAGCAAGGGAGCTACGCTGACAGCGGCCGAGTCGCATCCATGCCTCTCCATTTCAGCCGTTGCCGCAGCACGCGCTGCCTCGTCGCCCGTCAACATTGAATCATTGTCGTGAGATTCCATTGCCCGAGATCCGGATCCGGATCTAGTGGTGCTGGCGAGAGCAAGACACTGCCTTCCGGAAATCTTTGTTTGGGGGCGTACCAGCCCGTCAGCAGACACGCGGTTGGTCCCGAGATCCCATCACGCTCAACCGAGGAGAGAGAGGGTTTGGAGAGCCTTAAATCTCACTGCATATTGGCGAACGAGAAGTGCAGCCTTTCCCCCCTCCCGAGTCAAGAGGATCATGATTGCGCAAGTTGTCATTCCGGCCCAACAGCCACGCTGGCCCCATGCCACAGGATCCTGGAAGCGTCTAGGTCGGTTAGGTTGAATCTCATCTCAGGCGTCACGATGCCGTGTCTCTGCTCGCAAACATAAGCGCGCGTCATGATGCATGAAGCAGAGATCCACTGCCGTAAGCAAATTGTGCCCCTACTCCTACGCTGGTCGAGCCTGCGCCCAGCCTCGTCCCATCCTCAGAGTAAGCATCCGCCAAAGGGCTGGCCATTCCCTATGCCAGCCACTGCAGTGTCATGGCGAGTGACTCCCCGAACGTGCGACGCAGAGCACGCAGGGTGTTGGGTGAAGGGCTGCTTCATGTGCGCGTCCCCCGCCCGTCGTGTTTCATGGATTTCCTTCAGCCTTCTCCCACCTCCTTCACCACCACCTCACCTCTGTCGTCGCCGGAGACTGAATAGCAGCATTCTTCTCATGCCGGTCAGGCTGTTGGGCCCCGCAGCATCTCCAGGCTGCGTTGCTACCCATGACACCATCGTCGACGGTACATGCGCTCCAAGTACCTGTTCCTCCGGCTTCAACAACAAGCACACGCCCCCCTCTCGAGCAAAAGCCCTCGCCTCCTGCTTGGGACTTGACACACATGAGCCTGCACGTGCTAGCAAGACTGCCTGACTTGCCCTGAAGTTGGCACTCCGGACATGCAGAAGCATCATGTTGCGGGTGACGCTTGGACGGGACTCTCCAATATAGTCGGGAGGGTTGTTCCCACGGCTATACGGCACGGGCTTTGATGCCCGGCCTCTTATATCCCGTTGACTTGGATGCTTTTCTCAGTGCCGCTTTTGCCTGTGTCAACTCAGATGCTCAGTTGCACGCCTGCTTGGGGAAACAGTCCATATGCTCGCTACGCAGGCGCCCAAGCTTGTAAGGCGGACTACTCTGTTTGTGAAAAGAAAAAGGTAAAAGGGGCGTATGAGTAGATAGCTTTTTGTTTTATATCGGACTTGACCTTTGTCTACCTTCAACAACGACGTGTCCCCTTGCCCGTCTATACGGGACGGAACATGCGCTAGGCGGTGAGCACGGCAAGGGATTCCTACAAACATTTCACTGTTTCGCTCGGCACGCCTTGTAGAACTCTGAAAAGAAGCGTTTGGCAATTCTCGGCAACATCAGATTTAAGCCCAATATGGTCCTCAGTTATGCAAGCACCGGCTGCACCTGTTTGCCGTTCCACGTAGCCCGGCATCATGAGCAACAAGCCCCGTCAATGAGCTCTGTTCTTGGGTGGCATTGTCTCCGTCATGAAACGATAGCAGCAGGGTCTTTGTTCAAATTGCCCAAGTTGGTCTGGCCATTAACGTGCTTGACGCGAGCGCTCCGCAGCTTTGGGACTCGGCAAGCAGCACGTGTCAACCGTTGGAGCCGTCCGTGGTGGCTTTCATCAGACAAACGCATGCCTAAAGTTGCCCGAGTACAAATGCGTTTTTCTTCACTTGACTTACATGACAAGTTTGACTTTCAGCTGATCCTCCAGTGTCGGAGATGTAGCCCCCGTCGTAGGGTACGTCTCGCCGAGGCCCTGGAGTAAGCTTGGTGATGGTGTTACTTGGAGCCTTGAAGGACTCTTTTCTCGATACATCTTTTTCTGTGGGACGGGGTTTGAAGCTACAATCTTTTGCGGGGTGGGCTGTCTGAGTAGCTGAGGTCGAAGCCTCCCCGACTAATACTGATGGTGATTCAAACTTGGGAGGATCATCATAGCCGCAACGCACACTTGAATATAATGTGTACGCGCGGGCTCCATGTACATGGGATATGAGCCAGAGAAGATAGAATCATGAATAAAGTCCACCACTTTGCATTCAAGTATCAAGGTTTTAATTCCCGCCCATGTTCTTCAGTTATTTCACAAGCACAGTAAATGAGAATGGGAACCCATTGTCAGCATAACGGAGCTGACGATCAGCCATGCTTCTTGTTGCGCTTCAAGACTTCTCGGGAGCCAGCCATCGAGCAAGCCGTTTCCTCGCCAGGGCACCTAGCCAAACGGCAGTCGCAAAACAAGAGCTCGAAAGAGGCATGTGTTGAGCTTCTGGGCTGTCCCGGCTGAATTGCGTACGGCAGGGACGGAGCAACTCCCCAACCTGATTAGCCGTCAAATCAGCAATTGCTGGACACGCTTCGAGCCTACGAGCCAGGGCTTGTGGCACCTTTTGATGGAGGTCGAGATACTCCCTCTTTTTTGCTTGTTCGTAGCAGGGTTCTCCTTGTTGTCGTCTTTTATCCACAAGATGTCATCTACAGACACAGATAACACGGATCGCTCTCTGGGAACAATTTAGGCCCCCACCTGCTGGGATCACACTTCATCATGAATGGATTGAGAAAACTAAACGCACCCATAGAGCAAGCCGCATGCCATCAGCTGTGCAGGATGCCATGTGGGCCGTAGCTTGTGATAGCCGTGGCTTTAGCTTGCAGCCAGAGCGTCAAGCTAAAAAGGCAACAATCGCCATAGTAGGGTTGCATCGGACGGCCGCGCCAACATTCTCCTTAACTAGCACATGGCTTGATCTAGGATTGAGTAAGGGTTCTTTGGCCTTGCCTATTGATCGGCTACTCACAACAAGATAGAGGGTTATCTATTCATTGAGCATACATTCTCTGACTTGGCTTGACAGGCGACTAATTGTGCGGTAATCAACACGCTTAGCCGTTGATTGCGCAAAGTCTAAAGGTCCTCTGGGGGGGTTTATCTGTAGTTACGGTGACTCGGGCTAGTACTTCCACCCGTCAATGTCCCAGGAACAGCTCGAAATTGAATCGGCCGACAGTAGCAGTCCGAGAGCAGGTGCCGTACTTGGGGGACTTCTGTTGCCATCAAAATGCAGAATCCTTGCAAGCTGCGGTCTGTTGGTGCGCAAATAATCCCAGGTTCATGACGGGGAGGAATCGCATCTGTTTGGCCACCGGAACAAAGCATGCATGCCAAAGTGCATCATCCCACGCCTTGCCCCTTGCGTTAAGCCGAGCTCTTCAAGTCTTGAAGCGAAATCCATCACGGGTGGCCTCGGGGACTTGCGCAATGTCTCAATGCAAGCTGCGAGGAAAACGCTGCCTAACCTCGCAGTTTTCAATTGCGACCCAAGGGGGTGGGAAAGCTGTGACAGAATCCTCCTCGGGGGTGGCTTGCTGAAGCTGAAAATTGTCCGTCAACATTTGTCAAGCAAGGCAGCTAGTGTCTCTTTAGACTTTCAAGTCCTCGTCAAAAAATATCAGGGTACTCTCAGCTTTCCGCCACATTTCGGTGGGAAGGGAATATCAAAAGATGTACTCTATCGTTTGTGGATAGCGATTTCAAAACTCACTGTTTCAATTGGTGAAAAATTACTTTATTCCTTCTGATGCTAGATTCCCGGAAGCCTCGGTCGGGTAAGACGATATTGGTCTGCTTGTGTCGTAAGAAGAGAAAGTTGGGCCGAGTAAAGCCAAGGCGACTGTAGCCTTTTGCCTTGTGAGCGCGACCAACTTTTCTGTGTCCTTCTCATGGCCTTGGTAGTGTAATCTAGAGGGTCCTTTTTGCCTGAAGCTCGTCATTGAGTTGCGCATGGAGTTCAGGTCTAGGGGGCTGTAAGGTGAAGAGTGCAACGGATGAGCATTCGCAATGTGGCGCCACGAGTCAGCTTTTGAGTACCGATTCGCCTAGATGCTCCAGGATCTCTCGCATCAGCGCCATCCGATCTGATGAAGCTTGGTCGGTAAAAAGCAAGTTCACATCTCATTGTTGATTATCAGATTCTTTCATCGAATAAGACTTTGGGCACGGTCGCCAATCTCGTAGGCGAATAGCCGTTATCATCGCAGGGGCCATCGATTGAGATGAACTGCTCACAAGACACTACGTTTGAGTATCATCTAGCATATAAAACTGAATGCGGCCTTTCCTTGAAATTTATATCCGTCTGAGGCTGCTAAAAGAACAAGTTTGCCGAAGCGTCGCTGAGAAGTGATAAAGGAGCCCTGGCGCCCATGAGAGAAGAGTCAGAAGACTGTGGAACTAAATCGATTAGTCAAATTTGGGTATCTTAAAATTCTATGTTTGTCCGAAATACGAAGCAACACAATCCAGTCATTCAGATAGTTCATGAAATGCTGCGGTGCTTGGCCCCTACACAACCCTTGATGATGAAAGGCATGAGAATGCAAGCCGACTGAGTGAAGATAATTGTAGCGACTACTACCTTGCTAATGCCCCATCACAAGCTCTCTTGCTTTCTGCATGGTCAAGTCATCCCCTGGCATGTGTTCCTGAGTGCAAACGATGCAACATGATATTATTTGGCGGGGGGAGCAGATGGAACAGATGGAAAGTATCCAGGTTGGGAGACCCGCTCTCGATCTCTCTTTGCAGCTTCAACCTGTCGTTTTCTTTGAAGCCGTTGTTGGTAGAATGCACTGACATGGTTAGCGCGATAGATACATGAAACAGAGGCCAACCAGAGTTCAAACCTCTTGAGTTCAAAGACACGAGGCTCTTCGTTTGGTATGCCGGATCCATCGTCCTTGGACTATCGACAGGTCAGATGATGAACGCAAAAAGCCCATGAAGTACACACGTTTTGAGCCGACTGATCAGCCACCTTTTCCTCGTCTTTGCTATCCTTCTTATCAGTGTCCTTGTCCTTTTCCTTGTTGTCTTTTTTGTCTTTATCTTTTGACTCCTTTTCTTTCTTTTTGCGTTGACGTTCCTCGTATTCCTTCTTTAGCTTCTCGGTCTCCTCAGCTATTTCCTTCTCGCGCTTGGCCTTGAGTGCGGCTTCGTCAATCTTTGGGGTGCAGAAGTAGGTGTCCTTTAAATGTGACGGACAGACATAGAAAAAGTCCTTTATCAGTGTTAAACCAAGTCTAAACACCATCCGAGAAACATACAACACGCAACCTATCTGAACCTACCTTCTTGTCTGGCGTAATAAGAACAGAAGTGCTTGGCTTGTAGCAAACGTCACAAGTTTTGGCTGCGCTTTCGGCCACCTTTCTATGCGTGTAAAGATTGGGGAATGGGGCCGACATGGCTCTGCAAACGACTTGTCTTATTCCCAAATCAATCCTTCCCTAAGACGGTATGATATTCTCTAGCACTCTTATGGTGTTTGATGGCGGCGGTAGATGGTTGGCGAGGCGTATTGACTTCAAGAAGGTCTGAGGACGCATGGAATGTCAATGGACCCCTCCGCGGGGCAGCCCCAACTTCGTGGGTCGGCCATCGAGCTCTGCATCTCTCCAACATGGGCAAAAATGTACCCAAAAATTCTTATGTAATCATCCAGGTTTCGCGCCGACGTCAGTCGCTTTCTTCTGTTGCCGCGCTGGCCATGGCCGTGATTGCAATGTTGTTTCTTTAATCCCAAACCAGCTCACTTAATTGCTTTCTCCATCGCGTTTGCCACGCTTGTACAAGTCAATTGGCAAGCACGGAACCCGTTACCATGTCTACAGCCCTTGATTCACAGAGGCTTGGCCTGATCTTCCAGTCGCGACCAGATATTATCGAGGGGATCAACCGAGCCGCCGGTAAGCACAAAGCTCCGTGAGCAATGCCCGAGTTATGATTGGAGGTTCTGATCGCGGCCTTAGATTCGCCTGGACGCATTGCTCTCTTCAACGAAATCGCCGGCCACGTCTACGACCAACTACACAACGGTGGCGAGCCCGCCCTGAAGAAGCGGAAAGTCGACACTCCCATGAATGCAAATGGTACACAACAGGCAGAAGTGAGCTCTGGAAACGCTTCTGATGAGCCCGTGCTATTGCATATTAAGGAGATATCCGTTTCGGTCCCCCAAAGAAAGAAATTCGAGATATGCCTTACTCAAAACTTTGTATACGCCAGGGCCCCTGGAACAACTGTCCCTATTCCAGGCATAACATACGCTTGGAAGGATATCGGTAGGCATTTGCAAGCCAGCGTTGTTACTACTGGGATCAAGTTTCGAGACCCCTGACTTTTTATAGAATACCTCTTCTACTTGCCTGTGCCAGAAAAGGCGCAAATACAGCACAACTATGTTCTCTTCCCCCGAGCAACATGCCTCCCGTCAAGGACCAATCCACCGACCATCGAGCCGTTAGTCTTCACAGTTCCCGCTACGGCGCCAAAAGAGGGCACCATTGGCGGCACCGAAGCGTCAGCTGCTGCTGCGGTATCGGACACTTACAAGTCACTTTTCCACTGGGCATTTGACAGGAGGCTGCGAGCTGCTGGGAACGCTCATGATATCATCTCAGCAGATCCCAACAAATTTCACAGCGTTGTTCGCCAGCCCCACCGACCGAATGAAAGGGCTGTGCATGTGAGTGGCTTCCGTGGTTCAAAGGACGGGTATCTTTTCTTCCTTGAGAACGGCATCCTGTGGGGATTCAAGAAGCCCCTGATCTTCATTCCATTGGACTGCATTGCTGCTATTAGTTACACTAATATCCTGCAAATTACCTTCAACATGGTGGTGGAGACTTTCTCGGGAGAGGGTGAACCAAACGAGGAACTGGAATTTGGCATGTTGGATCAACAGGATTACGGAGGCATTGACGATTACGTGAAGCGCAACCGGCTGCAGGATCGAAGCATGGCAGAACAAAGAAAGGCTAAGCTTCAACTTGCTGAAAACAGGGGCCCAAAGAAAGGCTCAGATGATGCTGAAGGTGGCAATGCTGAAGGTGGGACCGAGCTAGAGAAAGCCCAACTCGAGGCTGAACAACAGTTACAAGATGACGAGGACGAAGATGAGGAAGACTACGATCCTGGTAGCGAAGGGGACAGCGAAGGATCCGGAGACTCTAGTGACGAGAATGGCGATGATGATGATGATGGTGACGGAGATGGAGAAGAGTATGATGACGATGAGGAAGGAGTAGAGGAGGGAGAGGAGGGAGAAGAGGAAGAGGAAGAAGAAGAAGAAGAGGTCAAACCAGAACCAGTATCAAAGCCTGTACAGCCGGTGGGAGCTGCGCAGAGCAAGAAGACGTCCCAAGTCCCCGTTCGCCAGGGATGGGCGACAATGGCGAGCTCACGGCCGACAGAGGATGTGGACATGGAAGAAAAGTTTGAAGTCATGTAACGAGCACAGGATGGCGTTTTGTATTCTCCATGTGTACGAGTGACACGAAGCTCTGGGACGACGCTACAAGGGTTGGAGTATTAATACCATCAAAAAGAATGTATGCTGCGCGTCTTGCATTCCCACCCCGATACCAAGCAGAATAAACCATCTCGGAAAGAAGATGCACTCAAGTTCAAAGTCGCGTGCACAACCCCCCCGCACCAATTCGCGACGCAGTGTTCTCATATCCGCAGCATCTTGCAGGTCTACACCTCGCATCAACCCAGCGACACCCCATCACAGTCGTCCATCAACTACTCTTCCCCCCATCCGCCTCATTTCCCCAGGTCATCAACTGTCGCGACCTACTAGCGACATACTCCTGCGTGCTAATCTCGTCGTACTTCGGCCCTTCCCCCTCGCCGACACAGCTCTCCAAAACACCACACCGCTCGTGGAGGCCGAAGCCCCAAAAGAACGGAATGCTCACCCTCTCTTCACCACTCGGACTTCGCGCCCTGTGCACAGTGCTCACGTACCGATCGTTGGTGATCCTCTGCAGAAAGTCTCCAATATTCACGACAAACGTACCAGGAACAGGCAGGCCGTTGATCCACTGCCCGTCCCGGTTGAGAATCTGCAGCCCACCTGTGGAATCTTGCCACAGGATAGTAAACAGTCTGAAGTCGGTGTGGGATCCCATCGACACTTGTCTCCGTGCACCTGCAGGTGGCTGCGGCTCCTTCTTTGGGTAGTAGTTCAGGAGCATCATCACGTCAGGATACTTGACCTTGGAGTCCAGATGGTCTTCCGGAAGATCCAGCGAGAGAGCAAACGAGCGCGTGAGGGCTCTTGCCAGCCCCAGGCAAGATTGGAAGTAGGCGACGAGTGCGGCTTTGAGCTCGGGCATTTGCGACGTCGCCTCCCAGGGAGACTCGTCCGCCTTGATGTACTTGCGCGCATGTTCCGGGACCGCGTTGATGTCGCCCATCTCCGGGTCGTACGTAGCATCGTACGCCCAGGAGAAGGTTTCTCTGTGGTCGGCCCCTTCATCGGGGTTTATCCGTTGAGAGGCAAAGGGGCGATAGCCCGATATCTTGCCCTGGCTCGGTGCGATCTTTGCCCTCAGCTTTGTCTCCAGGTCCTGGCGGAAGAAAGCAAGTGCCGTTTCATAGGCACCGGCGATGACGGCATCGGGCACACCATGGTTGGAAATGTAGAAGAAGCCAATGTTTTCAGCGGCATCTCCGATTTCCCTAGCCACAGCACGGCGGTCGTCGATGGAAGGGCTGAAGGCGCGGGAAATGTCAATCACGGGTATTTCCGATGGCAGCGCGTCTCGAGGTGGAGTTTGAAGAATAGTTCGTGTAACGGGCTCTTGTCCAGATGCCAGTCTGAGCTGAACCGTTTTCGGCTCATTCACCATTGTTTGTGATTTCTCCATCTTGAAGATACAATTTGTTTGACTTGGCTCAGACTGGCTCCGCCATATAATGTCATTTCCGCGCCTAAATATATATACGTCGAGCACACAGTCCGTAGCATCATGACTCAGGTGATCAGTCTTCTTTCACGTGGGACAAGACGAGGGGTCCCATGATTGTGCAACCGCCAAGATTACACTGTTCGCAGCAGGCTGCGCTTTACTAGGCAAAACGTGCAGGTACGGGGAGATGCTTTGTGTACGATTGCGCTGATATCACACGATATACGAGGAGAAGGGGGTAATGCCGGTGCATGAGAGTGGCCTCTGGCCACGCCATTTTTGGTATGACGGTTGATTTCTCCAAAGTTTTTGGCTACGTGCTTCGGATAGATACCGCCTTGAGATCTTTGCATACTACCCGTCGAATGTTGCGGACACCGAATGCGTTGGCAGCCGCGGAGCCAGAAACCCCTTCGGCCGGCGCGGGCGGAATCTCGCGAGCTGACGGATGCCAATATAGATGAGATGGATGGATCACAAGCATGTCACTTGCCATGAGAGACTCCATTTACAGAGGGCAATTGCCTTGTTTGTTTGTTCTATCTATCCAAGTATTGATATTCAAGAAAACGAGTGTTCGCCTTTCGCCATGCTTTCCAAACAACAACAAAACTAATAATGGTATCTTTCCCTGCCACGACAACACCATAAAAAATGCTCCAATTTTTTTTCATGCCATCCAACTCAACGCCGTCGCAATGCCTGTATGCAATCATAAAATATATCTCTAAGAGGCAAAATGCTGTCATCCCGGCTCAATAAACGATAACAATGAACAAAGGTCCAAGTAAGACGAGGAAGCATAAGAATATGCAGAACCACAAGTGAGGAAAAGGAATAAAGAATATGCAGAAGCAGAAGCAAAGCAAAGCAATAAAGAATATGCAGAGGCACAACCAAGGAAAGCAATAAAGAATATGCAAAACCCCAAGGAAACGAACCATAAGGATATCCAGAAATCGGGAAAACAAACAAACAAACAAACGCCTCATTTCTTCCTGCTTTTCATCGTAATTATGTAATTGCTCATGTTCGAACTCGAGTCGACGATCGTGTAACTCTACTTGGTTTTGCTGGGGTTCCATTCTGGGACATCCCCAGAGTTGCTGCAACCTTGGCGGTGCGCTGTTGTTTCTGTGCAGTCATGGTTCGCGTGGGCTTCACGATGCCACTGCCACTTGCCTTTGCAATATTCTTGCCTTTCATGGTGGCGATGCGGGATTTCTTAGCATCTTCACCTTGGTGTGCTTCGAGTGGAGTCTTCCATCCAACACACTTGCGGCCATTCGCTCCCTTAGTTGGCTCTTCGGGATCACGACTTGCTTCGCCGGATTCCTCGCCGAGTCCCTTTTCCTGGTACCTAGCCAAGACCTGTGCGGGATACTCTGCATTGCCTCTATTCTTGAGAGTGTTCTTGCGAGTCTTGTTGGAGATTTCCTTTTCTTCATTTCGAGTGCGGTTGAATCCAGCACGACCACTGTTGGGTCGACCTCGTAGATTGATAGGGGTTGGGATGGATGATTTGGCGGTGTAACCAGGCTGCTGTCCTCGCAATCTAGTAGATCTGCGATATCCTGCGCCAGTTTCCGCCTGTTCCTCCTCACTGCGTTTGTCGGTGGTTGTGCCACCATTTGTAACCGCAATGGGGTTTGCCTTCGTATCATTGTTCTGAGTTCCAACTTCTGGGGCCTTTCCCTTTGGATCGGGGAGTGATTTCTTCTCTGGGCCAGGATTGTTGGCTCGTCGAACCTTCTTAGGCAGAGGAGCAATAGATGTCTTCAGAGAAGAGTCAGCGTCTTGGTTCTCGGTGTCTGCCTTGCGCTTGCCCTTCTGGGGGCTTTCGACATTGGGACTCTTAATCCCAAGTGGTGCACGTCTCACTGCTGGCGCAACAGGAGATCCGGTTTCTGTGGTAGAAAGGCGGTTTCGATGAGTTCGCTTGATAAAGTCTCTCATATAGTCGCGTCCCGGGCTGTCTTCGTAATGGTTTTGTTGAGCAGGCTGGCTGCCATGCTGAGTGGAATTGCCACTTGAAGCAGCGTGAGGCTCTTGATGAGCAGAGGCGGGCGACGTCTGTGAAACTGCTTCGTCGTGGGAAATAGATCGGTTGACTGGTGTGAATGAAGTATTCAGTTTGGTCTCGGGTGATGGAGTCCTGATCGAGGGGCCCTGATTCTCCTCGACAGTCACCACAGGAGGACTGGCCAAGTCCGATACGGCTGAGATGATGTGTTCATTGTGCATCGAAGAAGGCGAGATAGCTTGCTCAGTTCGTGGCGAATCTTGACCGTTTGTCAAGGCAAGTTCGTTGACTTCTTCGAAGGTAATTCGTGGTGATGAAGATATGCAAGAAGGGGTCGTGGTGAAACGAGATTCGTCCATGCCCTGACTATTGGGAAACAAGTATGTATACTCGGTAGGTAGCTTAAACCTAACAACGAGCCTGCCGTTCTCTTCAGTGACCATGACCTTAGCCTGGCCACCGCAGCATTCGACAGCCATCTCAGCCAAGCGATTGATTGCCAGAGGACTGGAAACGGGAGAAGGACCGGAAGCTCGAAAAATGTTGGGATGTCGGCGCACGTCGATTTTGCGCATGCCGTCTTTGTTCCCGGCTCGCTTTGGAGCGGGTGTGCTCTGGACACCGTCGCCAGACTTGCGACCTGTCATTTTGCCCCAAGAAATGGCAGGTGTCGTCATAGTCGAGGCAGGCTCGGAAAAAGCTGGCTTTTCGGGAGTTCGACCCAAGTTCATAGGAACAGGGTTGTGGCCATCGGAGGCAACTTCGTGTTGTGCCACGAAGACACCCTCACTCGTAAAGTCATACTTGCGAGGCGAGATTGTCTGTCGTCGGGCAATCTGTGTTCGGACGAGGCTGCGAGTCACAGGTTCACTGTTGCGTCGAGTGATCTTTTTGGTGGTCTGTTTAGCTCTACTAGTAATAGTGCTACTGAGCCAGGTAGGCGCGTTGAAACATGAAGTAGAGGGCCCAAACTTGAGTTGAGCTGAATCAATAGACGAAATCGGTTGCAGAGAGGATTTGTCGAGCTTGGGTGTCGATGTCGGAATGGATTCGACTAGGCCCAGACCAGCCTTGCCATTCTGCAGTGGAGTAGCAGTCTGAAGAGGAGTTGAAGGTTCCGCCTTGGACACTTTCGAAGGTGTCTGCGCAATAGGTTCGGAGACCTTGGTTGGTGATAGCTGAAGTGACGGACACAGGTTCGTAGTGTTGTTCAAGTTCGAGAACGAAGAGTCATATGAGGGTGCACAGAAGTGCTTCGTCGGGCCGGGAGACAGGCAGGGAATATCAGCAAGTGGTGAAGAGGGTGCACCGTGAGCGATGACACGAGCCAGTGGCGAAGGGCTCTGGGCCGCTTCAATTGAACAAGGCGAATCAACAAAAGGTGTGGAAGGTGATCCAAGAGATTTGACAGGAGAAATGGCCACTTGGGGGCTCGTCGCAGGCATCAGCTTGACGACAGTATCGCTCAAATAACGAGGAGAGGCCTTGAGTGGTTCAATGGGAAGCGGTGATTTCTTGGTTGGCGATTTGCCCGACTCGTCCTGGAACTTGTCAAGCTCAAGCATGCTCAGAGGTTCAGGCTCATCTGCAATGACCGGCAGGGGTCGTTCGCCACATATCGCAACTCGCTCTCGGGTGCTATAGCATCCCATCTCTTTGAAATTGTAGGCCACATCAGTAATGGAACCTTCCAAAAACGTAATCCGTGTGCCACCCCTGTTAGTGGCTACGCGAGTGAGATGAAGGACTTCGGTGTATGTTATCAGCTTGTATCCGCCCCAGAGCCCATGTGTTTCGATACAGTCGTTTCCAGCAATGCGTCGTTTGGCAGGAATAGTTGAGCGATGAGTCTGGGTCTGCAGAAACCTGAGCTCGGCGCGAAGAAGCTCTGGGTCGATTTCCAGGATTCCATTGGCAATGTCCACTGGATAGCACGTTAGTACAAACGTGAACAAGAGACTTTGTCAAGAGACTTGCCTTTTGCTTTCATGAAGAAATGAGTCGTCTCGGCCTCGGATTCAGGTCCGCCACAAAATGCGATAAGAAATTCATTTGGTTTGAATGACTTGAGTCTGAGAGACTTCTTCGGGGGCATCTTGCATTTTGTCGGTTCTGTCCAGGCCGCAATGCGCTTGGTGGCAGCAATTTCCGAGTTTCCAGATACGAAAAAGCGAGTTCCATATAGACGTGGCTGTGGGTGACATGTTCGTCTCATGACAATACGGGTAAGATTGGTGTTCTGCGAAGGGAGGTATTCGGTAGGGACGCGGTGCCATGCTGGTTCTCTTTGGAAGGGGATTGGTGCTCGTAAGACGCCAACCCAAGACCTACAAATGCCAACAGTCAGTAAGTTCAGCCGTCACATGACGTAATTCACTTGTGGAATTTGATATGAGATTTTCATACAGATTTGTGTAGCGAAGACCGGTAGAATTCTTTCCATAAGATGAAGTGCCATTGTCAGGTGCCGGGAAGAAGATAACGAAAGACGGGGGCAGGTTCAAGCTGTGAGACGCGCCATGTCAGTTTCCCGAATTCAAGAAATAAATGTCTAGATGTTCCATCACCATGAACATGTACTTACCTGATCTTGGGCTTGAGCCCAAGTCCCCAGATTTGGGGAGTAGGCGCGTCCATGAGGTCGGCCTACGAAATCGGGTGTTTGGAACGCGATTGCAGTAATCGAAAAGTGACAGGGCAAGCGCGTTGCAGATTGGTGAAATTGTTTTGTGAAAAGTGTCGTAACGGCAGTAGCAAAGAATTTGTGCTAAGAGCATCAAAAAACCGTAAAAGAGCAGTGCGATTTGAAAATTGCTTTGAATTGTTCGTAACAGTAGCTGGTGATGAAGATGGGAAAATACAGACTCTCTCTCATACATCCGTCTAACTAGCATTTGTTTACCTAGGCCCAGCCAGCATCATTGCGTACCGGAGGACGCTAGTCCTGAACGGGACAATGTGGGCCCCTGGCCATAGAGTGGTGGGGCTTCTAATAAACGCGCCTGTGAAAGAGTAGCGATTGTGGGCTGTTCTCATTGGCCCATGGCACTCAGGTAAGCGACAGCTGGTCGCGTAAATGGCATCGTACGCGAGGCAGGAGCAGCCGCGGCGTCGTGTTGCGTACCATCACACGTCATCATTTCAAGAGCTCCAAAAACAATAAGGTTTCCAAATGATGAATTTGCTTGTGAAAAGGGCATGTTATTAGCAATCCCAGTGCCAAATTTTCGTTTCGCATTGCTGGCGAGCTCCCAGGTGCTGACTGATCCGCCCTTTGACGTCGAGACAAGGTCGTGTGGGGCAGCAAACGCATTCATTGTCTGACTGCCCCTCCAAGAAGCGGCTCTAGCTCCCAACAGCCCAGCCCTCGTCACTGTGAATCTTGGGACGTCATCCCTTTGACGTTGACGCCTTTGGACTACAATATTGTATCGCTGAGCCACGACTCGGGATACACCTTCCAAGCGAGCCTCTACCGAATCTTGAACTCAAGTAGTTTTCATCCTAACCTCCCCTCCCGCCACCTTAAAACCGCGTTCCAACCACCGCCATGAACCGAATTTTCGGCTCCAAACAGTCTGGCCCAAAGCCCACTCTCTCGGGCGCCATAACCAACATTGACACGCGGATCGCCTCTATTGATACGAAACTAAAAGCCCTCAACGGTGAACTGTCCGCATACCAAGAAAAGCTGTCCAAATTGCGTGAAGGCCCCGGCAAGCAAGCCATCAAGCAAAAAGCCCTCAAGGTCCTTCAGCGCCGCAAAGCCTACGAGGCCGAAAAGGAAAAACTCGAGGGCCAAGTATGGAACATGGAGCAGGCGTCCAGCATGCAGGATAATTTGAAAAATGTCATGACGCAAGTCGATGCGATGAAGACGACCAAGAAGGAGCTACAGAAGCAATATGGCAAGATTGATATCGACAAGATTGAGCAGCTGCAGGATGAGATGGCGGATTTGATGGACGTGGGGAATGAGATTCAGGAGAGTCTGGCGAGGAGCTATGATATTCCGGATGAGGTGGACGAGACAGAGCTGGATGCTGAATTGGAGGCTTTGGGGATGGAGCAAGAGTTGGAAATGGAAATGGGAGGTGCGGTGCCTGGGTTTTTGCAGGATGAGGTAATGCCCGAGTTTGTGGATGAGCCTCCTCAGACGGAGGATAAAGTGAAAGAGGCTGCCGGTTAGGTACTTATGTATAGGACAAAAACTACATGTTCCAAGGGGGCGGTATTTTGGAGGCTTTGGAGTTGGAAAACAACTAAGCTGCTTCAAGGTCGCGGCGATAAATGTGGCATAGCAAGCGTGGGTTCGCACGAGTTCACTGTGGGTGAATGCAACTTTGTACTCACTGCTATAGCACTTCACATCAGATCACCACGTCGAGGCATTTACGTAGCGGATATGACTTATTAAAATACTCAATGTTTAATTCCTAATTCCTAAATCCTACACGTGTCAATGCGAGATATCTCCCAGTGAAGTCGCAACCGATCCATAAACACCCATCACGGTCCATCAACTATGGGCCTATGCCCCAATGTGCGCCTTGGTATGTGTCAACACCTTCTTTCCAAGATATAAACCAGTCCCTTAGTGCCAAAAGTTCGCCAAAAAAAAATTAAAATATTGGTCACACGAGTGTCCCATCTCATCATAAGATCCAGCACGAAACAACTCCCTGACATGCAGGCGGCTAGGAAAGCAGCCAAAAAAATCAGTGTCTAATCCACTGTAGCAAAGAATCGAGCAGTCTCCTCGAGCTCACTATCTCCGTTGCAAAAGTCCCAGCCCACAATGACGGGCGCTTGGCTACAGCACACAATCTTGCGAGCATCGAACTGGAGCTTGAATACGCGAGCTGGTGCATTCTCTGCCCCGGCAATATGCGGGTGGTGATGCGCCGGCGGGGGAGGGTTGTGTTGTGCTGGTACTTGGGCTGGTTGAGCTGGTGCAGGCGTGGGGGTCGGAAGAGGATTTGGCATTGGCGTAGCAGCCGTTGCCATGTTCACGTCTGGAGCAACATGTATCGCAGCTAGTGATGGTCCGGCGATGGCTTGTGTTGGTCTAGGGGTTGGGATATCTGCGGCCTGGTACGTTGCCGGCATTCCGGGAGGATTGCTGGGTCCCGCAACAGAAGGACCAGCAGCGGCAGCAGGCGGCGCTGTTGAGGCTGGATTCGGTGTACTGGCCGGGCGTTGTCTTGTCGACTGCTGCCCGGTTTGAAAGGCGACTAACGCTGCTGTGATGGCTTGTCGAAGCTGTGTGCGTGCCAATGGCGACGGCTCGCGTTCAATGACAGACTGCAGGTAGTTGTGGTGGCTAAGCATGGCTGGATAATTGGCCAATGTCTGCTCCAGTGCTCGGGCACCAAGGGGGACGACTTGATCAATCAAGTTCATATAGAGCCCGGAGGTCCCCTGCGCACCGACGCTGGGGTCGACGCTGGCCTGGCTCATCTCCCCAAGGGGCGGGAGTCTGCTGCGGGAGGCAGGAATGCGCATGGCCGGGGGACCAGCAGATGGGTGCATTGGGAGGCCCCCTTGGTGTTGATTTGAAAAAGTAGGTTGTAGGATGGGTTGTGGCGGTATGGCCAGGGCCATGTTTCTCTGCGCTGCAGCTGCCGCCTCTTCCTGGCGAAGGTGATGGGCCGGTTTCCAAACACCCTCCTTGTCACGTCTCCAAATAATGATGCTCTGATCGTATGACCCAGACACAATTCGTCCATACTTGCGACCGCCGCCCCCTCCAGGTGGCACCTTGGCTCCAAATGCCTGCACATCAGCCGGCCTAGAGCTCCCTGCGTTCACTCTCCTAGTTCTTCGGTTTCGTCTCTCACCATCACGGGCCACCTCTCCGGCCTCAACAGCTTTGAAGTACTCAGCATCCACAATCTTGGCATCCACCTCATCTTCAGCCTTGCTGTATGGCAGATCACCAAAGCCCGCTTGCACGGTTCTGACCAAATGCGCGTGGCCACGTAATTGTGCAACCTTCAACCCGGTAGGCGCGTCAAAAATGCACACCTCGTAGTCACTGCTACCACTTACAATTCGTCGTCCGTCGAACTCGACGCAGGCGATGCCCTTATCGTGAGCAGGGATGGTTTGCGTGCACACTTGGTCCGGCCAGTCCCAAACCTTGATATGCCGGTCTCCGGACACAGACACGATGGTGCGATCTCTAACCTGAATGGCATTGACGGCAGCACCGTGGCCTTCCAACCGACCAATCATGGTATATGGTTCCTTGACAGGTAGCTCCTGGGCTAAATCCGGTTCATAGCCGTATCGCTTGATGGTCTTCCCAACGGCGCTGAATGCCGACTCGCCCGCCCCATACCCCAGCTCTCCAAAGCGAAGTGGTCTTCTGTTAAAGATTTTGATGGTTTTGTCTTTCGAGGATGTGACAAGAATCCGTTTGTCGAAGCGAACATTCAAAACTGACTCACGATGCGCCTTGGTAATTTGTTGAATAAGCTCGCCGGTTGAGAATTTCCAGATGAAGACATTAGAGTCACTGCTGCCCGAAACAATGATATCCTCGGAGGGGTGAGCGTCAAACTGCAGACACAAGACCGAACCATTGTGTCCGATTAGCGGGGGTCGAACTAGGCGACGCGTTCGAACGTTCCAAATACGCATCGTCTGGTCTCTGCTGCCGCTCACTAAATAGTCTGCGTCGAACTGCAGAGTATAAACGCATTCTTGATGTCCCTCTTCGGGGTACTGAGGGTGTGGCAGCTGGAAAGTCGTGTATTTGCCAAGTTCCCAGTTGGACTCCAGTCGTCGTCGCATGTTGTAAAGATACTTCCAGTTAATGCGATACCTTGAGCTACCAATGTCCCAAGCCCACAGGGTTGATCGTATTGAAGCACTTGGGTGATCTGGAGGCAATATAGGAGGCAAAGAGGGTTCCGGTGTCCCTCCGGGCTCCTTTCGCTTGGCACGCACAACATCTGATGAACCACAGCTCCTATCTACGCCTTTGCCCTTGTAGGCTGACGAACTTGACGCAAAACTAATGTCCATATCGACATCCCCGCCTGTGAGTGACATAAGTTGCCGATTTGAGGAAAATGATGAGCCAGGAGTTCCAAAAATGCTGCTACCCTCGATTCCTACTGGTTCTGGGACCATGTCCTGGCTCCGAGACGTCCCTGTCATTTCCTGGTCTTCATCTTCATTCAGTATCGCACGAATCTTGTTGGTCTGGCCATCCGCATTCTGGATTCGATGTAAGTGACCAATAGAGCTTGTTAGACCAACGTTGACTCTGCCCTCGCACAGTTCAATCTCGCTCGCCACCGCCTTCCAGCCTTCGAGATGGTACAGGCGCTCCCAGAGTTTCCGATCCAATGCCAATTCGTACCAAGCGCGGCATGTTTGGGCGACACCAACTAATGAAACGGGATCTAGATATCCCAGTATTTTGAGACAGATTTCGGCTGGAAGATATTGGACGAAATCGATGTATAGCCGGGGATTTAATCGCTGGACGATCTCGGCGATGGCCGATGTGGGAAGGTCATCGAGAAGCGCGAGTGTTAATTCTGCGTAGGAAAACAACAGTCAGCAACAGCGCTCAACTAGTCAAGTTTCAAGATGTTTGTTAATTACCCTTCTTGACAGACACTGGCAACGCCGAGGCATTGCTTGCCAACCAAGATGGCAGCTCTGCCGGTGACCGTAATGTCGCTAAACTCGCCGGCAGACCATGATGAACGGTAGGATTTAAAGGGTCCTCCGAATAGCCTTCATCGGGCTGATGTGCTGGGGAAAACGGATCCATGGCCGGAAGTTGGTCAGGCTTCGCCATTGGGCTGGAAGCCAAGAGACGGACGACGCGGGGAGCCGAGAACACGGCCTGGCAGAAAAAATTGAGGCAAATAAAGTTTGCACAGGCCACAGGCCACAGGCGATGCAGCAGATGGCAGGATTTATTATTTCGCGGGGCGGCTGCCGGGGCGACCGTGATGCCGTGTCGATCCGGCCTGATGCGTGGTGGATTGAAGCTCCCTTGGCTGACTGAGACTTGGTCACGAAGCAGGCGCAAACACGATGCGCCCGTTTGAAGCAGCGGCGTAGCACGAAAGCGATGCCGAGCCGCTGTTGTCTGTCAACTATCAGCGCGTGCACACGGCGGTCCTCCTCGATCTCGGTGAGATGGGGGCTTTCGTGAAACGATGACAGCCGAGAGGGTCTCGTGGTGTTTGTTATCAAGGCGTCCGCGGGCGGCGACTTGGGGGTGCTGGGGTTGCACCGGAATGAGGCAAGGACCAACAGCAATTGAGCTTGAGCAGCAATTGAACCAATTGACGGCTCGGCCAGCAAGGACAAGGGCAGCGGGTGACGGTTACGATGGCTGTAACGAGTCTGGTGAGGTCAATGTCAATTCCGGGTGGCGGCTGGGGCGGCGAATGGCGGGTGGTAGCACTAATCGTTGGCCAGGCCAGACATCCATAGGCCTCGAGCTAGCGCACGATAAGCCGAATGATTAGCGCTCTCGGGCCTGGCAGCTTAGCAGCACCAAGTGCAGACATCAGTTAATTTCTGGTGGCCTGGGTGAATACAGCACGCACCTGGGCCGTACGGAGTACCACTCGTTATCGACAACAGGCGTGACAGTGAAGTCTAGAACTAGAATCCCAGCATCAATGTTTATGTAAGCCCAAGGAGGCAAACTCGGTTCTACAGCCGTAATGATTTATGCAAGGCCCCAGGTGCCAGCATTGAAGGTGCATGTGGTCTTGACAACTTGTCCAGTCTATAGCGATGTATTATTTTCGCGTATCGCCAGGACACGCACTCGGGTTGTAAAGTACGGAGTACACTGAGCCACCAGTCGCCATGTTTGATACTGTATGTAGCATCCCATGTAAGTACCTAGACTTGAGTAAGCAATATGTACTTACTTAAGTAGGCAAATACCTCCTCCTGTTCGAGCCAACCACGATTTCTTGCGTTGGCCAGATGCCGCAAATATCCAGCCTATGACTATACGGTTCAACTTTTTTTAACCCATGGTTGATCAATCGCTGTTACCAAATGGAAGTGCTGGTTAGATGGCTTCAAGTGTCCCATGTCAAGCGGGGATCGCGGCGGCCCAGGATTCTTCATGGTGCGACTCCAAGCATCTGGGCATGCCTGCTAGGTGCTTGCATAGACACTTGAGAAACCCTCCTTCAATCTCTCTCGAATGGGAACTCTTCCTTGATCGTCATCATGTACCACGTATGCATGTCAAACAAGTCAATGCCGTCGTTCGGCTTCATGCCTGCACCCACTAATCCGTCCCCAGAGTTGCAACTTGCAAGAGTTGGGCAGACACTATGCGCTCGCTGGAAGGAGAATTCGACGCTCCCTCGCGTGCCTCCTCTCTATACAACTCGGGAGAACATTCCTTGATGCTCTGCATCCAGTCGCCGCGAGGGCATGAAAGGAACATTCACTTATCAGTTGGTGTGGCCGCTCAGGCACGGATGCAGACGAGGAGCCAAGCCCAATAGACGATGCAACGCAGGTTTGTAGATACGAGGACAAGGCATCGCCAACTTGGAAACCAAACACGTCCATGCCTGTCATGTACTCTCGACTCGGGCTCGTCCGTCGTCGTATCGATGCTGCAACATGCCGCCTTGCAGGCGGCTTATCACCACTTTCATTTCACGTAATAGCATCAAATCGACCATGGAGTCTCGTCCTGTACTGTCACAGATATGACATAATGCTCAAGTTGAGAATGCTTGCACGCCGACTATAACTGCCTCATTCCTTGTTTCACTAAAACACATGGTGCGGGTTTGTTTCCGGCACCGCCTCTCCCCGAGAAGCAAACGGAATCCCTGGCTGTCAAGTTTTACTTTTACTGTATGTATGTATGTACAGTTCCTCGACTAGTCGTGGCTTCACCTGTCAATCACCAAGCCGCCGCGGGCTGAAGCGTATCCGGTTATGCGGCCGCGTGTGCCTGCGGAATACTACCAACCACAACAATGCGTTTCATGTGTCACGGCATTTTATGGCTATCCGTGACGATGACGATGATTTCAGCATCTCGGCTACGACATTCCTACCTACTTGTAATGGCCTATACTAAACCAAGTGGATTTCAGTATCGTTCCAATTGGAAAATATCGAGACACCCGGGCACTTTGTGCTCTACAGGGTAGTCCATGCGCAAAGCAGGTGGACAGGTGTTGCTAACTAGCAATGACTACCATACCCAGGTAGATAAGTGAGTTTCTCTTGGCGCCGAGGTCTGCTTTACATGCTTACATTCCAGCAAAGAGTAGTTTCATCGAGCCGCTGCATGCCCCAGAGCGCCTGCATTGCGATGATATGAAGCGATTCTTGGACCGTACCTGTACTCCCGACTCGAAGGCATTCTTTCGGGCTGGGGACTTTCCAGCCTCATCATCTAGCCTAGAGGAACAAAGATGATTTGTATTCGTCCCCGATTAGAAATAGACATGGCCCTAGGAATTATAAGTGCAGACAATCAGCTGTCCAGTTCGGATGCCGGCTCGCCACCTTTTACCACGACCCAGTAACTACCTAGGTAGTAGTAATTGGTGTTTTTTTAGATGGCGCAGGCCAACGAACATCGTCATGTACTCGGTACTGGTTACCTCAGATCTACTGTCGTAACCATGCGGTTCTGCATAGACAAGGACCGTGTAAAATGGAGACGCATGATGGCCATGCATCGCAGGTACCCTCCCTCGCCCTTCACATGGCGTCCACGGTTGGAAAAAGCAATGGAAAGTGGCTGCGGGCTGCTTTGGCTAGGAGGATGGTACCGGCCGAACTAGTTGTGGAGTTTGTCGAGGCCGTGCCGAAGGGTCGGTTGGAAAAGGCGCATTGTGATGGCATGCTTGAGTGAGTGAATGGCCGGAAGGCTAGAACTTGGATGTCTGGTTGTTGCATGGATCGCAGACAAGCACACAAGCGGCTGGCTTGGCGCGGTTTTGCGCTCGCAAGGTCCCCAAGTTCCCAAAATCAACTTCCCCTCTTCCCCCACCAGCCTGGCAGCAGAACAATTGACCAGACAGGATAGGCAATTATCCCGTCAACCTGCTGAACCTTGTTTGGCTCCCCAATGGCTCCCCCCCTATGTCCTTTACGTATGTATGTACTTGCTGAAAGATGCGACAAAAACACCCCCGAAAAATCGTCATGCCACACACAAGTCGGTGGCTAGTCTTTCTTGACGTCGTCAGCTGATGCTCACCCAATGCGCATTTCACTCCAGCCAGTGACTATTGGAATCTATCCATATACATGTTCCTTGTGCCTGATGTGGCAAGGACACACTCAACAAGAAATAAAACATAAAAGGCACGGGGACAAAGGTCAACCCAGGCCTCCATCTGTTACTCCAACTCCGTATCAAAGGGCCGAAATGTGGTGGTGCCATCCTATGGTGCCGCCGCCGTCAAGCACATGACGTTGGCGAAACACCAAACGGCGCTCCAGCGAACCCGGTGGCAGTCTTCGAAACAAAGACGCCACTCTAACGAGGACCGACCCCCTTTTCCATTTTCACTTGGACAGGTGCTGACGTTGTGCAATAGCCTATCACGGTTCCATGGCGCTGGACGGTGACCCGATGGGTAGCCGTCGTTGACTCGAGGGTTTCAACTGCCCAGCCCAAGCTTTGACGATTGGATGGTGGGCATTTGTAGATTTCGGCGCAGAGCGACACCCTGACTAGCATCGTGATGAGCCCACCCTGACCAGAAGAAGGGCCCGGTATGAAGGATGTATGTACATACCTACGCCATGCAGGCTATACGGAGTATTAATTGGGGGCAGATATGATCTACAAGTGCCAAGCGTGACACACAAAGTTGAGTATTGGGGACAAAGTTCGGTACGTATGTATGGACGCAAGAAAGAGGGCTTGCTTGGACCCTACGGCTGATCCTAATTCAGCATCCATACCTGGTCGTCTGTCAAGCGGGATGGCGACGACAGGGACAAAGCACTCGGGGCTACGGAGGTCTGGTAGCATTGTTGTATCAGAGCAGCCCAACTTTGGGAACCCAACGTCGAACTGGGCAGCCCATAGACCCGATGCTGGTGGAGGAACGGCAGAGGCCAGCCCAACTGTTCCAGCCCACGGCAGCGAGCGACGGTGAATTGATTCGGAAGATTGAACAGAGATCGGAGGGCCCCATACACGCACAGCTGGACCATCAGAGCGCCGTAGGAGGGGCTGAGAAGCCGATTGAATTAAACAAGTCGCTTCGTGCATGTATTTGCAGTCAGCCACACGCAGGTCCAGGCTGGCGATGATGACGGCAATACCTGCATCTCGGCGGCGGCGTACATGCCTACCTACCTAGTTACATACGTACTTGGGAGGTATTTACCTACATCAATTGATGGCAGACTTCTCCGTCCTTTTGAGTGCGGTCAAAATAATCCATGCTTTGCAGCCCAACTTCTGCCAGGCAGGCCCAGAGACTAGACAAAGCCCTAGTCTAGCGTTGTCTACTTACTTAAGTTTTGAAGTACCGAGCATTGATTTAGCCTCGCTCCTGCTCTTGGGGTACCTATTGAATAGGACCAACCTACTTGTTAAGGTATTACTAACAAAAGTACATACCTACTTTACCCAGGCTAGAGGTAGCCTTCTCGAGTAGGATTGGTGTCAATACGTTTGATGGTAAAGTTTTAAACGCGACAT
This sequence comes from Metarhizium brunneum, assembly GCF_013426205.1. Classification (NCBI taxonomy): domain Eukaryota; kingdom Fungi; phylum Ascomycota; class Sordariomycetes; order Hypocreales; family Clavicipitaceae; genus Metarhizium; species Metarhizium brunneum. Next base: position 3,258,113 of record NC_089422.1, on the reverse strand, counting down.
GGGCCCCCAAATGCTCCAGTGCCGCCTGTTCATGTCACCACCAGTTTGATCCCCTGCCCCTCCACTAGCGGACCGCCAACGCCAACGGACCAGTGGCCTGCACCCACTCACACTCACACACCAGACACTTGCTTGCCGCCACGTCTCTCGCAGCCTGGCCGCTGTGCACTGGTTCATGCGTCGGGGCTCAAGCTCCCCTCTCCGAACGTTGAATGCCAACCGGGTTCCCCGTCACTCGACAATGAATAGCACCAGGGGACCATGGGGACCAAGGGACCAGGCACGTAATAGACTCTGGCCGCCCGCCCCCAACTCCCTGTTTCTGTGGTCTTGTCTGATCTACCGGCTTCTTGCTTCGCCTGGTCCAGCAATCTCTGTTTGGCTGTACGGAGTACAATACGCCTGCATCTGCCTCACTTTCGTCACACGCAGGCACCGGTGTTGCCAAGGCCGCATCTCCCCAGTAATAAAGACAATAGCCCGTGAGCCTCTGGCCTCTGCGCTGCATTAATAAGTATTACTACTCCGTACTCACCAACCAATTACTCGTTGCTCGACGAGAACACCGCCGTGCTCGCTGGAGAAGAGTCAGGCAGGCCGTCAGTCCCGATCCCACAGACCCACGCGCCCCACTTTGAGTTGCGCGGACGTGAGCCACTGAGAGCCACTGCGAGCCACTCTGGAACAACGGGCAAATGCCCTGGCGCTCTCGAGTCGACCGTTTCCTGGACATCGCGCCAGGCACTCCCACACTGGCCAGGGGGAAAAGCACCGGGACACTGGGGGCATTGGAACGCTGGACCGTTGGCTGTGGCCACCGCACCTTGCATTGAGCAACCAGACCTCGACCTCGGCCTCGACCGCCTTAACTGAGCTGTCTGCCCCCCCCCCAAACCAAACATACAGAACTGCGTACTTGCGTCTGCATCGTCGCCTGCAGCATCTCTCAGCTCGCCCCCGAATTGACGGTGACTGTCGCCTGCCCCTAGACATCGTTGGTTCGACTTGTCGGGCCTCACCTATTAGACGGTAATTTGCCACATCGTTGCTGGCCGCGAGTCGTTCGGTAACGATTTGAGCTGAGATAGGAGTCGCCTTCCCCTCCAAAAACCCGACTGCGTCTACCACCGCCTTCGTTGGTCTGCGCATCCAAGAAGGGAAAAAAAAAAACCACCTACACTCGACCTGCCGTCTCGTGCCGCCCTATTCAACATCTGCTCCCTGCCAGAGGACGGGCCGCTGCATTTCTCGCCTTCTCGTGAATCGTCTCGCCTGACCATTGTTTGTTGAATGACGCGACCAAGGCTACAAATTTGAGACCACTCCGTGCCAGAAGGGAGGGCGTGACAAACAAAGACAACGCCCCTCGTTAACGAACGAACATACGGTTACCCTCCATACGACTGCACTTTTGCTACGACGAGCAACCCCTCATTCCTGCACCTCGACGACAAACACCTGTGCCCTTCATTGTTCACGCTGGGGCTTTCATTTCTCCTGGACGCATGGAGTAAACGGACATGGCCCATGCCCCTCTGCTTCGAAATAACACCGCTCCGGTCTTCCACCCCAACCAGAGCGGCGTCAGCGTCCTTCCACACAACAACATGAACAGTGTGCCCCGCGGTAGCCAGCTGTCAGGGTCGACGGCGTATACCAGTTCATCAACGTCGCTGAATTCACTGAGTAGTGCTGCAACCGTGGTTCCAGGGCAGAATGGCGGATCTGTCGTGGCCACGGCCAACATCATCAATCAAAAGGCGGATGCTTCACGATCGCTCTACCAGATTTGTGTCTCCCTTAAACAACGATTAAGTCAAGTGCCCGATTTTGGACCTTTTCTCGAGCAACTTGATCCTACCGATCCTGTCGACCCCTTGTGGAATCTGTTCCGGTCGGGGTATCCCCTTCTCACAATCTACAACTCGCTACAGCCCACGGAACCGCTCAAGGTGGAAGACCCAAATGCATCCGAAGCGAAAAAGTCCAAGATTGCCATTTTCAGGTTTGTGCAGGCGTGTATGAAGGAATTGCAAGTCCCCCCCGCCCAGAGTTTTGTCATTACAGATTTGATGGGAAACGACACAAGCGGTTTCGTCAAGGTTACGCAGGTCGTCAACTACGTGCTTGATCTGGCAGAGCAACGTGGCCTGTTGCTACAGCTTCAACCTTACCCCGAGGACGAGCCTGCCGTCGCAACAGGGGGCGCGCAAATGAGCTACAGGGACCACATTGTCAAGGAACTGGTTGATACCGAGCGAAAATATGTCCAGGACCTGGAAAACTTGCACGACCTGAAAAAGACGTTGGAACAAAAGGGACTTATCCCAGGAGATGTTGTGCACCAAATCTTTCTCAACATCAACGCGATTCTCGACTTTCAGCGACGATTTCTCATCCGAGTCGAAACGACAAACTCCTTGCCAAAGGCCGTCCAGCGATGGGGTGCCCCGTTTTGTTTCTACGAAGATGCCTTTGACATCTACCAGCCCTTTATCGCCAATCAGCGCAAGGCTGCTCAAATCGCCAACCAAGTTTTCGAGAAAATTCAACAATCAGAGCACCCTGTCGCCGCAGACTTTAACACCTTGGACGGATTTTTGCTAAAACCTATGCAGCGATTGGTGAAATATCCATTGTTGCTCAAGGACCTCGCCAAAAAATCGGAAGATGAGGAAGTCAAAGACGATCTAAACACGGGATGTGAAGCCGCGGAACGAGTTTTGCTCAAAGCCAACGAAGCCGTAAACCGGGACCTTCTTGATGAAGCTCTGGAGGAACTCATCACTCGAGTAGACGATTGGAAGTCACATAAGGTGGAATCATTCGGCAAGCTACTCCTGCACGGTGTGTATGGTGTTATTACTGGCAAGAGTGATCAAGAGAAGGATGTACGTAATGGCCCCATTCCATGTTCGCATCGGGAGAAACTAACCTTCTGTTGATGCAGTATGAAATTTACCTTTTTGAATGCATCTTGCTGTGTTGCAAGGAAGCCTCTGGCAAGAAAGACAGGACGCGATCCACGGGGCCCAAAATCAGGAATAAGAACGCAAAGCTTCAGCTAAAGGGCAGAATCTTCATGACTAACGTGACTGACATTGTGTCCCTTTCAAAACCTGGTAGGTGACGCGAACACTAAAAGGGGTTGACTGATTGCGATTTTTTTTTGTTGGCTAACCACTCTAGTAGGTTCTCACAGCGTTCAGATTTGGTGGAAGGGTGACCCTGGTGTCGAGAATTTCACGATCAAGTTCCTTAACGAGGAGACAATGAGGAAATGGGCAGGCGGATTAGAGACACAGAGAAAAGAACATGCGCCACGGCTCTCCACCAGCCAAGAATCCATCAACAACGACTTTGCATGGACCAGAGACCAAGCCGGCGGCCTTGAGAACCCCTATCTACTACAGCAGGACGAAGAAGACGACGAAGACTATGGGCCAGCAACGGCACCGGCCCAGTTTCCAATGCCTTCATCAATGGGCACCGCCGTGCCTCGAACCGCTTCAAGCTCCAGTCTGAGACAACGTTCTGCCACAGGGGAGAGCACACAATCCCTTGCAGGCATCGCAAGAGCTCCACCGCCGCGTTTCCCATTGCCTATGCCGCCCGCTCCCCTCAATATACAGATCCAAGGCAATGGCGCCCCATCTCCCGGCTCGAGGGGAGGAGACAGCTACTTCTCCCCAGTGGCCGAGTCTCCAGCCTCTTCTCGTACAAGCACCACGAGCGGCATCTTCCCTGGGCCTGCTTATCAGTTCCCCCCCAAGGCCGGTACACCACAGGCCGTTTGGGACGACCCGCGTTACTCTCCTTCAATGCCACGGGCCCCGTCACGAGATGGTTCCTCCCCCAATCCAATCGGCATGGGTAGCAGGACCGCTCGTGGACCTTCTCTGCCCGCAATGGCCACCCATAGTCAAACTGCGGCTCAGCAACAAAGAAGTAGGTCTTACAGCACACCGGATGTCAATGTTGCAGGTATCCCTCGACATCGTCAACCGAGCCAGGGTAATATTCCAGCCGTGCCTGGCATTCCTCAGCACTTGCACCCAGCTCATGACGGCAGCATCCCGCGATCGCAAACAGGCTCGCCTCGCAATGATTTACCAATTCGAACCAGCACACAAAGCCCGGGAGCCCAACGTGAGCGAATGCACCAGCACTCGGGAAGCCTCGGGGGCACGATGTCTCATTTTCCTCACCAACAACCCTATCCGCGTGGAAACACACCCACAGGCGGCAACGGTTTGCGAGTCGACTCTGCAACTGCGAATTCACGCAACGTGTCCCCATCCCTCGGTACGGCGACGCTCCCTCCGACCGGCAACCCCGTGGCGAGTCCAGATTTGCCCATGCCCACGCAGTTGAAGGTCAGGGTCAACTGTGATAGCGGGAACTATGTGACGCTCGTGGTTGCATTTAATATCACCTATCAATCCTTGATCGATCGAATTGACGCTAAACTTGCACGATTCATGACGAGCAGCATTAGCAAGGGTATGCTGAAGCTCCGGTACCGTGACGAAGATGGCGACTTTGTCACCATTGAAAGCGATGACGATATTCAGATTGCCTTTATGGAGTGGCGCGAAGGAGTCCGAAACATGTATTCCGGCGGCGTTGGAGAGATAGAGCTCTTCTGTGTTGGAGAAGGCCAATGAGACTGCTACGTCGCAAATTGGCCTTGTTATTCTCAATGGGCGTCGCACGAAGTTACTGAGAGCATTTACCGACCACATTTAGCACGAGTAGGCGTTCAAGAACATGCCAGCATTCGCAATCTTAGCGTATAGAGCCCCTCTCGAATTCCGAACGACGACTCCAAACACGGACAATTCTTCCCTACTCTGCCCTCCTTCGCCCGTTTTCCAGCAAGATGAACATATTTAAACGGCATCGCAGCGACTAGTATGGCTGCACAGTTTTAAACTTGACTGGGAGTTGATTTGTTGATGTTGGACGCGATTCTGAGTCTTGATCCTGACCTTTTTTCTTATCACTTTTTTTTTATTGTTTGGACTGCCACAGCCTGTTTCGCGACAGTGTGTCTTCTTACCTTGGCCGAACAGCAGACTTTGTTGCCTCAAGGTTGCTTGCATGTGGACTCGGTCCATTTCATTGGATGTTCTGTAGAGACATTGGTACCGCAAGGCTGTAGCATGGCATCATATTCTCATCTTTCGGGCAAATTTTATGGACATGATTTATAGGCGCTACTGGGAGGTTCGCGGAGCCAGGCATTGGAGGCTGGGCGCATCCTGGGTTTCACTCTTTTTTTCTTTTTTCTATTTTGGTTTGAAAGTATATACGGCCACACACTCGTTTGGGATTGTATTTTCCTGTTATTCCCCCCCTGCCTTCTGCCCCTCCTCCAACCTCGGTTTAGTTCTTCTTCCTCCTTTTCTTTTTTGGCGCTCTATGGACACTGAGCTGGATTTTCTTTTGTTGGCGGCTGCAAAGCTGGATAGACAGACGGTGGCATGGAGAGCTGGAACAGTTTGGGGTTGTGCATAGTAGACGTGGAATTATGGAGGGAATGAGGCTTCTCAGCCAAGTTACATAGATACTGATTCAGACACTTGGCTGTTCTGATGAGCGATTTAGAAGTTTGGTGTGAATGAAATGGTCACGGATGTTACAAATAGTATGCCAAGCCCGTAGTCTTGTACAGCTGTGATTTCCCTGGTGCTCCATGATGTCGACGTCTATCGTACACCAGCCGTCAGTGGGCCGTTTGCTCCCCGTACATCGTACATGTATAGTATTTACAAAAAAATTGCCAATGAAAACGCCGTGAAATGCACAAGGTCCATGGGACCAGACGCATATGTATGTACTCGATCAGTCTTTTTTGCCCAACCCCCCTTTCTCCTTTTCCCCAATAAACGCGCATACAGCCTTCTTTCATGATTTGATAGCCGACGCGGAGTCTCTACTTTTGCTTCCGCGGACTCGTGACGTGCTTCTGCATTCTCGAGAGGTGGTAGTTGACGGTATTCGCGGGCGCGGGCGGCGGCGCAGGCCCGTCCATGCATTTCCGGAGCTGGTTCTCGATGGCGGCGCAGCCCGAGGCGTTGTAGCCCGCGGAGGCCCAGCACGCTGCACTTGTTTGTAAGCACTACGTGTGGGCAAAAAAAAAAAAGGAAGGGGAGGGGGGAAACGTACCGAGCACGCTGGACATTATTGCGATGCAGGGGTTTTCGGGCTGTCGCTTGGGGTTGTGCACGCGCAGGGTCTTGAGGGGCGGTAGACGGATGGGCTTGTGGCCGCCGGACATGGTGTCTGTGGTGAGGGCCGAGACGGGAGCGAGTCGGGAGGGGGGGGAATTCGTGATGCGATGTCGCGTGGTGGCTGTTCGTTGTTCTTGGTGTTGATGCAGCTCTGGGAAGATTTAGCTGCTGGGGTCACGTGATACAGCGGATCGTGGGGCCACGTGATTTGTTTTGATGTTGGAGCTATTCTCGCTCTGGGGGATGATTTATTGAGTAATTATGACATTTATCGCTGCTTGATGGTAGGGTAGTTGGATTGTAAAGCGTGGTTTGCTATGAGGGTGCGTCGGGTTGGTGTTTTGGAGACAAAGGTGAGAAGGATGGTTTTCATGCAGATGGAAGAGATGGTTCAACACCACCGCGCGTACCATTCGAAACAGGAGAATCGCTACAAATAATGGCAAGTATACCCGAATATGGGCCATGTGATTGTCCCATCTCGTCTTGTGAGATGGCTATGTTCTTGGCCGCCAGCTCGCCGGCGCCGATGCCTGAGCCGGGTGTTGCTGTGGAGGCGTGGTTGAACATTGGCTTGGCATGTTGTGAGATGTTGTTGGACGGGGGGGAAGGTGCGAGGGGAATATTTACCTGGCTGAAGTTGATAATATGGGGGGTTTTTTTTCCTTTCTTTTTTTTAAAATCCTTTTTGGAAGACGTCGCGTCTATCCGTTGGTCTCGATGGCGTGTAAGTGAGGACAAGGCGGGTGTGCATCATACCCTTGTGAACATTTACATTCCGGCCACGGAGGAATAGATGGCTGGATCTGAAATGCGGCTTGCATCTGGACTCTGTTGGATATTTAATACGATTCTGGCATTTTCCCCAAGGTAGCATCTCGGCTGAAGTGACTTTGATGGCGTCGAGATGCACGCGTTGGGGTCAGACCAAGGCCACAAGTTACACCGCTTCATAATCTTGGAGACGAACTAACTTTTCTTGTTGGATGGTGTACGACTAGGGCTAAACAGCTAGTGTCTAACTAAGTAGCAGGGTAATTCCTGCAAGAGATGCCCCCAAGCCTCCCTGTCCAAATGCCACACCTGGAGATGGCTTCCGATATGCTCGGGAGACTCGCCCCATCCAAAACCAGCGGGTAATAAAACATAGGAAAATGTAATAAGGATAGAATAGTAGAGGGACCAAACATGTCCTCGACTCGCTCCAAAAGCCAAGACATGAGACATGCCTTAAATAGCTCTAAAGCTGTGACATCTTATTCTCCTCGTGTCCATGTGCCTTGGTAGGTGAAGGCCTTTTGGTGATCTTGGGTCCCTGTTCCAGAGTAATAGTAGACGAAGGCATCTCGGTGACCCTGGTTCCACGTCCCTCAGTAACAGTAGACGAAGGCTTCCCAGTCTCCTTGGGACCTTGTCCCTCGGTAGTAGTAGGTGAAGGCTTCCTACTCGGCATGCTCGGGCACACAAATACCCCCAAACCCGCGGGATTCTTCTCGAAAAAGGTTTCGCAAGGGCCGCAGCACGGAATCAGTGGAAGCATGGGCCTGGGGAAGCGGTTCGTGCTAGCACTCGTCTTTGGAAGTTGAGGGCGCACTGGCTCCGTCTTGTTCCTGTTCAGGGTCGGGTCTCCAAAGATGAGCCAGCGCTTGGAGTTCTGAACCGTGATCCCCTCGGTGGTCTGAGGAACGCCCCTGTATTTCTTGTGAGGTGGGATCGAGGCCGTTTCGGTGGGCTGTGCGGCAACGACTTTGTAGTAGTCGGCCGGGTCGCGATGAGGCACATCGGGGACGGCTGCCTCGGTCTGGACGACGGGGGCGGCGTCGGTCAGAGCGATGGCAGAGGTGACTGCGACAAAGACGGCGAATCGCATTTTGGAGGAGTTGATGTGTCTTGCAGTTTAGATGCAGAAAAGATATTTGTATAAATTGGGAATGCTGCTGAGAGCTGCGGGTTTTGTGTATATAAGAGATGATATTCGTGGGTGGGTGAAGGATGAGTGAGATGATGTTCTTTTTTTTTTCTGTTGGGGGACGTGACATCCTTTTATGTGATTTCTTCCGAGTCAATCAGCTGAGAGTAACATGTATTGCCTTTGCCGATGCGTATTGGTGAAAAGGTTGTGTGTCTCTATGTATCAGTATAGTTTACATGGACTGCAACGGCGTGAGAATCTGGCGCTCGGCGCTGCTTCGGAAAGAAGACAAGTACACTTGGCCCCGCGGCGGACACAAGCCAGAAAATTATAGCCTCTTGCAACATGCTTGGAATAAACATTAAGTTGGATTAGACTAAGAACTTGCAGTGGGATGGCGGTGGCTTCACCACCGGTCCAAGTAAAAGCGCAACACGTACGCGGCCACCACATGTTGGCTCAAAGGTTGTGGACGGCACGGCAGATACTAAAACTGGATAGGGGAAGCGTATTGGGCAAGCTAATAAGACTTACACAAAGCAAAAAGGATAATTCTTTTCTCATCTTTTCCGGGGGCATCGTGGCGTGAGCTTGTTGAATAAAACTACGAGATGAAACCTTGCGTAAACCTTGGCACATCTCGGCAATGACCGGGCCCTTTGTCAAAGACAGCATAGCATGTCTACCAGAGCACCGTCTTGTCTGACTGTATGACAATGCGAGCAGGCCTTCTTTCCGTTTGCTTTAACTCGGTTACTCGGTTTAGACCCTAGGCGTCACGATACGAGACACATTGTTGACTCAGCTGCTTCACAAAGACATTTTTCTTCATAGTCTGCAGCCATGTTTCTTTACATGCCAAAAATTCTCTTTGATCCGAATCTGTTTCGGTGTCAAGTTTGGTCATGAATCATGGTGACCGACGCTATGATGACTAGAAATTACACCAAGTTTGCTTGTTCCAGTTGCGAATTGAGCCGCAATGGCTCGGGTCGCCGTTGTCATGAACCGGTATTGATAGGAGCTTGAATAGCCTTGACGTTATAGTCTTGTGGCCACGTACATGCGCTCCTTTGCCTCCAAGCTTTCACCCAGCCGCCTTGCTCTTGTATCTGCCACGGTGATGACTTTGTGATGCTGGCCCTAACGTTGCTTCTAATGTCCTGTCATCAACGGCAAAGGTAGACGGCTTCATCACAACACACTCGTGTTTTCGTTGTATCGCGAGGAGATTCACTGTTGGCGTCGTGGCGCTGTTCTAGTTGATCCTGCGGATTGAAGATGGCGTCTCTGCTGCTGAGCTCGTGAGACCCCTTCTTGATATTGTTGGGCATGGGTGTACCACTTGGACCAAATTCGATGAAGTCGGAAATATGTCATTTTTCTATCTTCTTGGTTCATGATGAAAGGAAACATTGGAGTTGGTCACCAACTACCGCTGGATCATCCGGGAAAAGGCCATAATGAATTCTGCCAGGCGCTAAGAATTGTGCGTCACTGAAGCGCTCGATTAGGAACCTCTTGATAATATAGGAAGTCGTAAAGATCCTGCTGATGCCAGCGCTTAGAAGAAGTTTCCTACATTACTGCCGTTCGGTGTTGGAAGCCCGGCGGCTGGTCGACGAAGCCATCTTGGGAGCAAAAGGCAGCGACGCATGGTCTCTTCTCATCTCGAATCATGGGACGTGGAATGACGTTGCGTTGAGACACCATGGCGGCCGGTTCGCATCCATCATGTTCAACATTGGCGTGCGGTCGAGGAATCGTCGCCGCAGCATGTTGAGTGTGACGGGGAAGAACTTGGGCAAGGTTGAAGCGCATTGTATGGTCTGGTTCCTGGACATCATGCGGAGAGGCTAGCGGCGGCTAGCGGGGAGTCGGGGACTGAAGCTAGCGTCGATATGGTCTGGTTATTACCGACAGCCTACTTAGATGTGACATGCAGTTTGGAGCTCCGCCCAGTATTGACATACATATTCTCTTCTCTTAATGTTGATCCAAATGTCCTTCTATCGCATGTCGACGTCTGCCGCTTCCAGCAAAGGGCCCTGTCCGGCAGCCCGACGGCCTCAGATATCCACAGCCGACTCTGCAAATAACAAAGGCCGTCAAGACATCTTGACCAACAGCCACTTTGGAACAAGCCTGAACTAGTAGCTGCCAGGCAGGCAGGTCTTCAGATGGTCATGTCCTACAATGCCCGGACGTTGTCTTCACGACCAAGTCAGTCGTACACAACCAATCAATACATGATTCAGTACAGGCTCAAGACCTCCCGACCAAGAAAACCCCAGCCCCATCACCACCATCCCATCACAAGCCTCACGTGTCAGCATCCAAGTCATTACTCGTTCTGAATAGGCGCAATCCGCCTCCCTCTCCGTAAATCTCGCAATCCACGCCTAGATTTGCAAACCAACGAGTCGCATCTCATGATGCCGCTTCCCACAATACAACCGCAAGCCCCTAAACACAGCCATCCGCCTGCCATTCTCCCTATTCACCCAACGCGCCGCACCGACTAGAGAATGGCACACAATACCCGGCAACCCCGAGAACCGGCAGCCACCACGTTTTCCTCCAAGCCATCGAGAGGACAAGGTGGGGTGGGCGGTAGTACATAGTCGAAATTCCGCCCAGCCTTGATGCTTGGCCTATCATGGCTGCTTATTCCGACGGCGCAAAGTTTGTATTTGGAGCTTGAGCTATGAGATGTGTCGGTATGGCGTGCCAACACACGTGGCTGTGGTGGGTGAAGATGGACGAACGAGGGGGGCGACTTTTTTTTTTTTTCCCGCGGAATACTACACCAGATTTTTTTTTAAAAAGAAATTTATACGTACTCCTGACGGAATAGTCATGTCAATGACGTCGTAAACATGCCTCAGTATTCTAGACCCCAAGGCCCCCCATGTGCAGACTCCTTTCCGGGTCAAGTACTTTTTACCTCTACGGTTGATGCATGGCAAAAGGCAAATCATGACACCAGTCACTGGGAAACACAAATCAAAATAAAACTTATGGTATTCCTGCCATTCAGTGCCGACACCCTGTCAGCTGTCAATGCACCCTCCGTGACAAATTTGTTATCCTGAGCCACAATGCAATGTACATGCTAAAGCGAAAGTAATTCGAACAAAAAAAGAGGTCCCCAAAACTCCTAGTGAGTGCGCATTCTCCCCTCTATACAGAATTAAGCGTCTCTGATGTCAGAGCTATCCAAGTTCGCCATCGTGTATTCGTCGCGAGTTTGAATGGGTATAAGAAGTCTATCGTCTTGATGCGGTGATGCGATGATGTAGAATTCAGCCAAGGGTGGGCTTGAAGCCGTATAATTGTGACGTCTTGGCTCCGGGCCATGCCATCCACTTTTACGATCCCAAGTTCGTCCCGTGAAGCTCCAACTTGATATGCATAGGATAAAAAGAGTCCAGAACTTGAAAGGTCTTTTCGCGCAAGGTCCTCACTGTCCGTGGTTCTTGGATCCCTTGTAATGTCTCCTTACGCGCTCGCGGCCTCGTCTCTCTTCATCCTGGCTGTGCTCGGCTCTTCCATCGTCGCTTCCACTGCTCAGTCGTCGACGGTCTTCTTCATACCACGCGCTCAGTGATTTCCCACCAAACATCAAGTCCTCGTCGTCAATAACAATCGGTTGTATCCACGCATACGAGTCGAGATCGACCTCGTGGGCAGACGTGTCTAGGGCACGCATGTTGGGAACGAGGTAGTAGGTAGGTTCCTGTTTGGGCGACATGGTAGTGGAGGATGTGTGAGGCTGGGTCTGTGGTGGCGACGTGGGTTGCGTCGCGTCTTGGTTCGTCGCGTCTTTGTGTTGTTCGTTGGTGCGCTGGTCGTTGATGGGGAGCGCCAGCGCGGAGGCAGTAACAAAATATCTTCTTTGTGTGTAAAGAAGATATTTTTAGAATGTGCGGGATGGTTGATGTTTGAGTCAAGGAGATGAGATGAGATGGAAAGGAGATGGAGTCTTTGTTATATCGGGATCGGAGTTGGATTGTGGTGGGCCCCGAATTAGTCAAGCTGGAGCTCAGAGGGGCAAAATTAACGAGATTCAGTAAACAGACGCAGCAAATTGTGGAGACCTGAACCACAACGCCGGGCTGCGGAACGAAAGCGTCGTATTTAAGTCTCAGCTGAAGCAAATAGACTGCCTGCGTGCTGAATTCAATATTTCAGCTGCAAGCCCGACCGCGTGTCGACTCCGGGGATTTTCTTTCGAGGTTGAGAGTTGAAGCAACCCCCCAAAAGAAAGGACAGGGGGGATTTGAGATTTTTATCAAGAAAAAAAAGCAGTCCGGGCGCCGGCACCGGACGAGTCATGAATATGTGTGAGCGTCTTTTTGACTCTCAACGCTGCGACCTTCGGCCAACGGTGCACAAGTTGCGGCGGTGGCACCGGGACCAGTCGGAACAGGGATAACAGCAATGTTGGGGAACGTGTCAGAGAGCGGAGTGAGATGGGGTGTGGTGGAGGGCTGGTGGCGCTGGTGAGAAGCCAAGTGGGAGCTCCTACTCATGCGGTTGCGTTGGGTGCGCCGCGAACTTGGCAGGACGGACTGATTCCGACACTCTGGCTGGCGTACGATCGTGAGGTATCGATGGGCATGTCGAGCTGGCCGAGAGGCTGTTGATGATTTCGGTCACTAGATGCTTTAATTTGAAGTGCGCAGGCACAAGTACTTTCGGGATGTGATGCAGATGCAAATGCAAAAGGGGGAAGGAAGGAAGAGAGAAGTTAGACGCACGGGGCCCCGGGGGGGGAATAGGAGGAAATAAATGAAGCTGGCATGCGGCTCACAAGACAGCTGGACCGCAAGATTTCGTCACAAGGCGCAAAAGATGAGTACACGTAGAATAATCGCCTTGCTCATGGGGCGGAGGGTTTGGTCAAACCGACTCAGATGTAGGTCTGCCTGGTCTGGAGCGAGAATAGCGGCTCGGAGGCTGGAGGCTGGAGCAATCTGGACTGGGGACTTGGGTTACGTCGATCCGGGGCTTGGCGGGGCGCTGCCTTGGGACCAGCAGGAAGGAGCCACCGACTTGAGGGGACACAGTGCCGGGGGGGGCGAGTCCCTCCGGGCCAGCATGTACCTCGAAGCCAGGTATCTTTAGTCCTTTGCAACCAGGCCTTGCTCACTCGAGAGCTCTACAACCTGACTTCAGGATGCTGGGCATAAACGGCACTGTGTGCCGGCCGGACGTCTTGGAGGTAGGCAGGCGGGCTGCCTCCAGGCAGATTCACGGAATCACAGGGCTGAGCGAGCTGCCACGAAAGGCCTTTGGGTGAAGGCTTCCCACGTATGGTGCCACGCAGGCAACATTGAGATGGAAGAACGGTCACAGTCCAGAACGGACGAATGCGGCGTACATTGCATCCTGGTACTCGGTACCTTTCTACTGTTGGTAGCTTTTGTCATATTTGCCTCGCATCGCTATTACCACGCGGTATCAAAGTGTCTCGACTCTCCAACAAGCAGCCAACAGGTATCATCTCTGCCGTCTCCAGAAACCCATCTGAATGCCCAGTAGAATGCGCCGAGCATCGTCACATTTTCTACGCAGTACTTTGATGGCAAATACGACATCAGGCAGCGATAGACGCCTCACTTCTCTCGTCCTCTCGCTCTCTCTGGGTGTGTACAGTGTGCATGAGGACGGACCAACAGCCTCATCTCGCGACTCTGCCAAACTCGACTGCCACAGAGGGCAAGTTGTCGTTCCGCCACTCTGCCACGCTGCCATTCTGCCCTTCAGTCATTTGTGTCGGCCTTCTTCTATTGTAAACTCTCCTCGTTGGCACCATGTGGCGCAGCTCAAAGCGGCAGCTGGCGGCTTCTAGCCCGGCGCCCGTCTGTTGCGGCCTGCCAAACGAGACATTCCGACGACAGTGGTGTCTCGCCCGTAGACTCGATTGTCTCGGTTCGCCGACTACCTAGTAGTACTATTGCCTGGCTGGCTGCGTGAAATCTGTCCTACTGCTCACCTCAGCCATCAACTTGGACGCCCATATTACGTGGATTTACGTCGACGAGCCTTGACAGCCGCGTCAGATGCTGTGCCACCCCAGTTGGGCTCGCTTCTCAACATGATGAGCTGCGAGGCTGCTGCCGTCCTGCTGCCGTCAGCTCACCCTTGACCGCTGACAACACTCCATGTCAGATTGCTCCATGCGTCTGCTGCAAATGTACAAACCTGTCTCGTACTTCGTTTGTCAGCCGACAGGGCTGAGAGTCTAAGACTAGGATCACCGCCCATGGCCACGATCTGGGCTAGTTTGTGATGCTGCAATAGTGAACATGGTAAAGAATGATATTCCGTTCATCTTCGTAGCATCTTGTTCGCCCTTGTCGTTGCATCTCCATCTCCGGCTTCCTAATCTAGCCTAAAGACTTTTTTGACTACAGGATTCCCCTGAGTCACAAACTCCCTTGCTTGCATCGCCACCGAGTCTACCATGGCCTTTTGGCACCCCGAGACCCCTAACACCATGCATCTTGCGGTGGAGCGCTAGAGGATTGCCAAACAACGCATGGCTATTTGTCCGGGTCGTGCTCTGTCGTTGCAATTAGCCGCTCGTCTTGGTGATCTGGTTTGCGCATGTGCTGTGTGCCCATTGGGTGTCTTGCGGGGGGTCAGCGGATGGTGGACGGGAGGGGGGGCAGCGGAGGCAGGCGATAAAACCACAAGATACGGTGCATGGGGGCAAAGCGCCGCAGCCGCCGGACTTTGACAGAATACGGGTCTCAAGCAGAGTGCGTATGTATGTATTTTTTTTATTCCGGGGTCCTTACGAGTTCTCGCGTCGATCTGGATGCAGTTTTGGAGCTGTTGTGTTGATCATGGCCAGTTGGGTGGATGCGACCCGGACAGAAACATCTGCAACCTCGAAGCTGGGCTGCAAGCTGCACATGCAAAGAAGCCCTAGACGACCAACTTGACACAACGATGCGGCTCTGCAGTCAAATGCGTACTATCGCGTCCTCGACGCCACACTCCGAAGCTAGGCATCAGCGGGTGCGCAGATGCCCATCTTGCCACACATGGCGCGGTGCGGACCTACCGGGAACATGAACAGTTGACGAGCAAAGCAAACAGGCAAGCTTTGCACGGATTGAACAAACCAAATGGGAAAAGAAGTAGCAGCACCTCCATCCTATCGCATCATCCTGCCAGAAGCCATGGCTCTCTTTTCGGAACCATCCAGTATGGCACCGTTTGATATGCACAGTACGGAATGCTACGGGTCCTCGGCAGGGTTCCCATGTCCCGCCGTGTCAAAAGGACATGGCTTCACGGGGCTCGTGACTTTTGCTAGAGGCGATCGGCTTGTGAAGTACGGCAGCGCAGATACTTGCTAGGTCGGAACATTACGCCCAAGTGGATTGTGGAATAAAGGCCGTCATGTTATTCCTCTGGAGTGACTGAGCCAGTCACATGGTCGCACCAGCCGTCGACAATGCAACATTGAACCTTGACATTTTCATGCGCCGCTGTCGTGCAGCTGGGGGAATATACCACGTTCTGCTCGGGACCATGGACCGAGGCTGAGATTAGACTCCAAAAGACACATCTTGACTCGGCACCGAGAAGCCAAAAAAAAAAAAAAAAAAAAAAAAAAAAAAAAAAAAAAAGTTACTGGTACCTCTGGCTTGAGTATCTTGAGTTCAGGTATCTACTTGCCCCTCCCCCGCCTTTTTCTTCCACCTCTGGCCCCGTCAATGACCCTTGTTCATATCCATGCAAACCATATTCCTTCATCGCACCAATGCCAACTCTGTACAGAGACCAATGATAGCTGGCAGTACTCGGTACATGTGCTAAAAATTCGCAAGCTCGAGTACAAATGCCAAGGCAGCTGGCCACCTACCTACTATATCTAAGTACCTACAGGCCCTCGGAGATCCGGGGAGCATCAAAGTCGTCTAAACCAGTGGGAGGGCTTGGCTTCCGTCTTTGTCGGCCCTTTCGTGTCACATTACGGGTCAACGCCGTCATGATTCCGATTAGTATCAATGTTCATCAAGAATTCCCATCCCAAGATACGGGTTTCTTAAAACCCACGCGACGGCATGACGACAGGATTGACCGTCCCGGCTTGCCCAACGCGGAAACCTAGTGCCGAGTGTGAGCGGCAAACTCGTCATGTGTACAGTGTGACTGGACCCTTTTAGGCCCGTATGCCCGTATTTATGCCCGTATTTATGCTTGGTGGGATTTTGCTTGCATGCTTCTTATTCCCCCACTGTTTTGTCCAGTGGTGTTGCGCTCCGCCTTTTCGCCACGTTTGGTGGTCGCGGCGAGTGATGTCATCGACGACCGACAAGGAGGCCACGTTCAAAGACCTTCTGTTCAGCGTGCTCTTTCTTAAGCTTCTCCAACCATTACGGCTCGGCGTCAAATGTGTTACAATCCTGGGCTCGACTTCCATCTTCATATTACAAATTTGCGCAGAGAAGGAGCATTTGAAGATTGTGCCACCAGCACTGATGATTCCTGCCATGTTTGAAGGTACGACATGCTAGGAGCCACGGTCGAGTCGACTGCGACTACCCAATGTGTTGACGGCCGGAAGGCTCAACGCGAGGTTTTTTAAAAATGGCAGCCGCTCATGTTATTAAAAGTATCAGACGTAATGCTTCAATGTTTGTCAAGCGCGAACGTGAATGACACCAGACGTATTATAACCACTGGAGCGTCTTCCATGCCATCTTCTCCAAGTTCTCTTCTTGCATCATTCTCATCTGTCATATGCTCCCAGCACACAATTCTTCTTAGAGTCTGTCATACAAAACAGCCAAAACAGAGCCCGCATCTTCCTTCATTCTTGAAACCGTGTACACAACGTCATTCAACATGGTGTGTGCTGCTGCTCTCATCCTCGCTGGCCTTGCGGCCGCTTCTCCCATGGTCAGCCAGTCCGGCGGCAACTATCCAGCAAAGTCCTCTTCCCAGGGCTTTCACCTGGTCGTCAACAACACCGATCCGTCCCGCGAGCTTTCAGAGCCTGTTCACACCATGTTTCTTCAAAGCATTCATATCGGCCCTCCCAACAGTCTCTTTGGTACCAGAACTACCAGATCGCGGCGTGTCTTCTACCAAAACGCAACCGAGGATGAGCTCCGCTCTGGCAATGCTCATATCCTCTCTGACGCTGCTTCCCAAAGCATCACGTACGGCCTCAGCTTTCGCTTGGAAGGCGATGCCGCCCAAGGTTTTGTCTTCAGACTAGACGCCGGTCCAGGCCAGAAAGGTGTTGCCATGACCCCGAACCACCATCCTTGCGCCTTTCTCAATGTGCCTGGGCTGGCAATGTGCAACCGGCCTGTCGAGTATTACAGGGGCAGGAAGATGAATCTCCTGAAGATGTTTCCCAACCCCACCGGCAATCTTTGGAAGATGCCAGAGGAATGTACTCCCGTCCGTCTGCTGCCACAGTGCATTCCGCTTCCAGATGCCCCAAAGGGAGTCGGTCCCAGCCATGAGTTCGTTCAGACCACGCACTGCTACAAGAACGTCTCTGCCATTGACTGGTCCATGTACACACCTTGTGATCAGGTTCGTTGAGTGTTAATGGTGGGGAGAGATACTCGATGGTTTCACGATTGCACACGTTTCCTACTGGACTTGATGGTATAGACTTAAAGGCATCATTACATTAGTATTAATATACTCTGTTTTTCGTATAATGTTTCCTCGTGAAGCTATATATGTAGTGCAAAGAATGAAATCACTAGGCATCTGATTCGTTCAAGACAAAATACTCATTGGCAACTAGTTGGTAGAAAAGTGACTTACTGGACTGCAAATCACGCCGCCGGTCCAGAGTCCAGACCAAGGGGCGCTTGAGATCTCAGTAGATTGCCCTGTTTTTTTAAAAAAAAAAATCAAGTATCAATTCCTGGTTCTTTTGTTTTACGACATCCATGATGGGAGTGTGTGAAACGACTAGGTTTAAGCTCTAATCATACTGATCCCTATTTGTACAACTTTGAGTCTGGAGATGCTCTCAATAGAGCCCGGTAGCTTTGAAACTGGCTATGGTTCATGTAAGTGGTTGGGAATTGTGTGCATGCCACCCACTCTTGGCCCCATGAAACATGAAAAATTTGAGGATTTGTGCGACAAAGTCCATAATATCCTCCCAGAATATCTAGTTTCTTTTTCATGCTATTCCGACAATGAACAGCGGCAACGATGATGGCAGCCGAAAACGCAAACGTGATACATAGTACAGGGTACCCAGCTCCCAGCCCCACCCAAACCAACCAACCAACCAATCAAGTAGCCGCGCATCGGCGCGCTCCAACATCATTTGAACGTTCAACCTCATTCCATCTCAATTCATCATCACAGGGAAGCCCAGCCAGCTTTCACCCTGCATCACATCATCCATCAAAGAAAATCGCGGCATATACAGCCCGGTGGCACAGACGTCAACCACAATGTACGCCACGTACAGCATACTATCGCTGCTGTTCGTCGTGGGAGCATGTACGTGAAACAGTTGAACACACAACGCGTGCCCGGCACCCGCTAACCCCACGGTAGACATGCTCTTCACCGGCAGCGGCGAGTCCTTCAACGTCGGCGCCTTCCTGGAGTCAATCTCCCCGGCGGCCTGGGCGAACCTAGGCATCGCGCTGTGCATGGGTCTGTCTGTCGTCGGCGCAGCATGGTACGGACAACGGCGCGGACAAGGAGCTGACTTTTGACTGACTGTGCGCGCAGGGGCATCGCCATCACCGGCTCGTCCATCCTCGGTGCGGCGGTGAGGGCGCCGCGGATCCGCACCAAGAACCTCATTTCCATCATCTTTTGCGAAGTCGTCGCCATCTACGGCATCATCATGTCCATTGTGTTCTCGTCCAAGGTTGGCTATGCGACGGGCGCGGCGGCCTTCTCCGCCGACGCGTATTACACTGGCTACTCGCTGTTCTGGTCTGGCATCACCGTCGGCATGTGCAATTTGGTCTGCGGCGTGGCGGTGGGCATTAACGGGAGTGGTGCTGCTCTTGCTGACGCTGCCGATGCATCACTGTGCGTGGTTTCTTCATTTTTTGGATTTGGATTTGGGCCCTCTTCCCCCCCTCCTTCTCATCGTGCTTCCTGCTTCTGCGTGCTGACTTTTGTTGGCAGGTTTGTCAAGATTTTGGTCATTGAGATTTTCAGCTCGGTGCTAGGCTTGTTCGGTCTTATTATAGGTCTGCTTGTTTCGAGCAAGGCCAACTCGATGGACGGCAGTGGATAATGAATGACTCGGGGTTGAGTCAGCCGGCTCTTTTGTAAGACAAGGGCAAGGGTATGTATGGTATCCTGCGACATTGGCATCACTGATGAACTACGCGTAGCTGGGCAGGCTTGGAACAAAAAACACCAGAATATTTCACAACTTGGCACGGTCCGTCTCGCATTCGCGCCATATTCGTCGTGCTACTGATTACATCTGTGCACGGCGTCCTGTCCTCTGCGCGCGCCTTCTGTTTTACCCCTGCGACTCTGGCTCAACATGTGTGCCGAGTATATAACCAGGCATGGAAACGCGAGAGACTTTGATGACTTGTCGTGTGTTTACTGCGTGCAGCCATGCCGGGGACCCATGGCGCAAAACACCCCGTCTACAACAACCGAGCCCACGGTACAGAGTACACCAGGGCAGGGCGACGTGCTTTGGTTATGACTACGATTAGGGGGCCTGGGACCCAGAGTGGCAATATGATGGCTGTTATCAAGTTGCATGGTTTCCTCAAGCTAGCTTCATGGTTACAATTGGCTGCTGTAGATGTTACAAAATGCAGCAATACTCGTACATTTCTTCGTCAAACTCGTCACTCTTATCCTCCGTCACTATCGTCGTCCTTTCTCGTGGACTGCCGATATATTTCGGGAACCAAGGAATCTCACGGCTCAGTTTTTCCGGGGCTTCCCGCCAGTAAGGAGCAGAATGCAGGACATGTATCATGGCGTAAGAAGCGCGGTAATCTTCCAGCAGCCGGCGTAGTCTGATTTTCAAATCAGAACCTTGGTCTGCGGTACACCATGCCGCAATTGTGGACAGAGGAATGTGGTGTGCGCTCAACGGGAGCTGAGACTTGGATTTTTCCGCCAGCGTGGCGGCATCGGCGCAGAATGCGGCCCGGTCCTCTGCTAGTTGCCTGTCATCAAAGTCTCTGCCCGATGCGCGTAAAAAGGCATTGAAGTTGAGGCCGATGGCGATGTGAAGCGACTGTGCTTCCACTTGGATGGCCTGTATAAAGGCGTCGTGTTCTATTTTATCCTCGACGGCCAATTCATGCATGGGATTTGCATCTTTAACGCATCTTGGATAGGCGCGCCTGATCATGTTGTATATCAATTCGATTGATTGCATGTTTTCCCTCGGGCGCCGCAGCAGCTGCGGTATAATCAGGTACACGCTGATGTCAAGACAGTAGAAGTCGTACGGCCAGAGCGGCTTCTTCGTCTCGCCCTTGTGCCATGGCCGAGGCGCCACATGTCGCGGCTCGGCCGTTGCATCAAACACCTTGAATATCCAGGGATAAATGTGAATGTCACTGTTGAACACGCTTGACCGAAGCTATTACGTCCCTCGTGTCAGTGACTCTTGGGGGAAAAAGGGCTCCAAGGGCCGGTCATGGAACTGGACAAGAAGTAGCACTGGTGGTCCTGTACACGTACCAGTTGTATTGCAGCAAGCTTCAGAGCGTCATCGGAAAACTGAGCTTGATCTTGCAGTTGTACATCTTTATTCAACACGGCGGTGATCAAGTGCGCCAGCCCGTGCATATGGCCGCGAGACTCATCAGCACCGTCAACCAGCCACATGTGGCAGGAGGAAAGCACAAACACGGCGAGCAGGGTATCCCTCTGGTACCGGATGACGGGGTTATCCAAGCTCTCGCGAAGCGCGCCCAGAGCAGACGTGTACTTGTGAAGAGGCCCGGTGCTTGAGCGGCACAGTTGCAGCCGCGATAATGATGAGGATGATTCCACAGGCGCCAGGGACTCTACAATACCAACCAATGCCGCAAGAGACGCATCAAGCACCGGGGAGTGGCCAATGTGCTGGACAGTAGACTTCCTCACTATGGCACTTAGATTATATCCGGGATGACGGGCCTCAAAGAGTCCGACGATGGAGTCGGCCAGCTTGCTCGCGGCGTTGCTGGGCGGGCTGGCGACGCGCGAAGGAGCCGCGGCGTGCTGCTTGTTCACGACGGAGAGCGAGGCCGGCTGGTGTTTGAATCTAAACCGCTGCTGGCCAACCCCTTCACACGGGAGGTTCTTGCGGGCGCACAGCGAGCACTTGGGCCGGGCGCAGTCGCACTGGTTTGCACGATGGGCGAGGCCTCGGTTAGCCTTCTTTTTGGGCCGGGGATTATGGTGGCGGCATGGTATAACTACCTTTTTCTTCCATCTTCGACAGTTGTCACAGCCGCGATACGCCCCCATGGCTAATACCAAACCAGGGCCGGGCCGGTTGTTGGGGAGATGCGCGAGGTGGGTTGGGACGATTCCATGGATGACAAAGGCGACAGACAACCCCACGCGGTGGCGGAGGTTCGTTCCTTTTTTTTTTTTTTTTTTTTTTTGAGCCGTCAGCGACAGTCCTGGAGCGGGTCAGCACATGCAACTTGCAACTTGCAGACCCGACCCACTGGGCATCGGTTCAGAGATACGTATTTGTGTTGCATTTGAAGAGTCGGGTCTGGTTTGACAGGACTGCGATTTTTGGAGCAGGGTGGTATTGCAGGTTTCAATGTTCAAATGTTGCATCATGGCGTTGAGATGTGGAGGCAGCTAGAACTACTCAGGTACTTAGTATGTATGTACTTGAGGCAACGTGGATTGGTGCCTTAGGCCGTGACTCTCTCCATGTACTGTATTCACATGCAGGCTTCCATCAAGTTACATGAATCCTGCATCCTTGACTGAACCAGATGCCGCGACTTGGTGCAGCGAATAATGCCATCATCCCGAGTCCTTTGCAAAACAAGGCTGACGTGAGCGCGCAATGAACTCCGCCTGGCTTCCGTTTTGCCTCGCCACAGCAATTCTTAGCTTTGTAATGGCAAACTACGTACTACCGTGTTATATGTGGGGCTTCTTGTTCCGATGGAAGCAGAGGAACCTGGGGTAGAATAGAACGGAAGAATGTAAAACATGAGGGGATCGACCAGAGCCAAGGCCGCTCAACTGGGTTCAATATTTGGCAAGAGCGGAACAAGTGGATCTCCGCCCGGTACCCAGATTGACGGAATTCAGCACGTTTCCGCCGGTGCGCGGCCCCACCCACTGCCGGGCCCCAATCAAACCCGTTCACACCCACGGTTGATTGATAGCCATGAGACGTCTATGCAACTGTGCGATTACAACAAAATTTGCAAGAAAGCAGGGCCAGCCGACGGACGTCAAGGCTGAGTCGATGCAATGCGCCAAGCTTACCGACTGTATTGCAACTGCCGCGAGTTGCGAGGCAACGACGGCCCAGTTGCATCGAGCCCCCCCTTTGAGCATGTGGCAGTCAACCTTTCAGATAGCTGTCTTGCTGAACCGCAGCTCTGGTACGTGGCTTGGGAGCTTGTCCAAATTTGTGCTATACCACGCGGACTGGATTTCGGGCCTGCCGGCAGCCGCGCCACGATGCATCCCTGTTGGACAATTTGGGAATAAATGCCACCGCCCAAGAGGGCTGAGAGGGCTGAGAGGGCTGAGATGCGCATCAAGCTTTGCTGTGGCTGGACCACCGCGGATGGGGTCCTGAACCACAGCTCTGGTACGTGGCTTGGGCGCCTGTCCAAATCTGTGCTGTGCCGCTGGATTTCGGGCTTGCCGGCAGCCGCGCCACGATCCATCCACGTTGGACAATTTGGGAACAAATGCCACCGCCCAAGAGGCTGAGATGGCTGAGATGCGCATCAAGCTTTGCTGGCTGGACCATCGCGGATGGGATCCTGCCACCCTCAGGCCGATTCGAGGAACTATCCGTTGCGCACCCCCCGTTCCCCCCAGGCTTTGATTACATATTGGAAAAGAGGGGATGCCATGTGGAACACGTGGTTTTGATTTAAAGTTGGTGCCCCTCTCGTACTTGGGCAAATCAGGGAGCTCGCGCAAGGTCTGTGGTGGAAAGCCATTGACGTACGCCTCGTCCTGACCCACATGTTGGGTTTGAATGTGCGGAAAAACACCCGTCCAGCTGCCATTTACAACACCCAGGCCAAGGAAAGCGTCAATCCGTTGGGGCCAGTGTCGAGGCAGCGTGAGGACTCTGAGTTATGGGAGCGCGGAGCTGGCATGCCGGACTGACAAGGCACCAGCATTTCTGGTCTACAGTGTGGCGCACGGCTTCTCCAGATGCTGGCACTGGGGCTTGTGACGTCTGGCGTGCCACGCAGATCCACAACGACTAGGTTTTTTGGTGGCTCAGCCGTTCGTCAGAGATGGCGGATAGTTCGACATGTGTCGAAACCAGGCCCAAAGGAGAATAAAAAGAACCAGACCCTAGTTCGCCATGACCTGGCTCGTGCCCGTGTCTCCATCAAAGCATCAAGAGTCAAGACTGCTACTACGTACGTAGCATCCTCGCAAGTGCTGTCTTTTGGCATGACCTTGAGATGACTCGGCCCGTCCCTCTGCCCGATAACAACAAGGTCAAGGATCACCCCAGCTCAACCGACGCTACAGGAGCATCTGCATCTGCATCTGCATCGGCATCGGCATCTGCATCTGCATCTACGCACAGCAAACGTATGTAAAGCCCCCGAGACGAACAACCAAGCATGCAAACTAACCATGTCCCCCAGGCCACAGGTCGACCACCACCATGACGCCCGAACAGCTTGCGCGCAAGCGGGCCAACGACCGCAACGCGCAGAGGGCCATTCGCGCCCGGAGAAAGGCCCAGGTTTCGCACCTCGAGGCCGAGCTGGAGACACTCAGGAACAAGCCGCACGCATGCTGTCGCAAGCTGCTCCAGCGGAACCTGGAGCTCGAGTGCGAGCTGGCCATGATGAAGGGGAGCCCGCTGCCATGCCCGTCGGCCACGCCCGCACACACAGACGAAGGCACATCGACACACGCATCACCCGAGATGCACCGCATCAACTGCCAGCTCGAGTCGCCAACGTTCCCCCCCGGCGGCGACATGGAGGACTCCATGTCGGCGAGAACAAGCGCGGGTGCCCTGCTGCTGTCCCCCGCGGGCGGCTGCGACCTGGACTCGTCCATGTCCGGCGAGACCACCAGTCCGGCGGCCGTCATGTCGACGATATACCCCAAGTGCGGCCTGGAGAGCAGAGACGCGCCCCTGCAAGGCGCCGTGGCCGCCGCCTACGCCGCAGAGAGCATCAACGCCACATGCATGGCCAACCCGGGCCTCGACGTCGTCACGTGCGGACAGGTCTGCCCGCAGGCCAGGATACCCAGTCCCGCCCTGCCAGGCCTGTGGCCTGCGGGGACGCCGCCGTACGCCACAAACGCCGGCGGCATCATGGACGGCCTGGTACATGTCGCCCTCGAGGTTCCGTGTCAGAGCATGATGCCGGCGGCGAGCGCAATCCCTTCAACGCATTTTCCGCAATGACTCACGCACACGTCTCCGGGAGGAGAACATGACGAAGAATGAAATAATGTTGGCACATGGCCTGGTGTGCGCCCAACACAGCAGAACACGTCGTTGTAGCTGAGCGCAATGGTTCACGAAATTTGTATGGTGTAACGATTATTCATTTTCTTATTTCTTACCAGTGTTTTTTTTTACCCAAAAAGCGGCCGTATCGGTAGGCGTCCAGGGGGTTGGGAGTTAAGTCTTTGGAGATTGATGGCTTGGGGGCATTGTATAATACAGAGGCATGTCAAATGTACTACAAACTAGTCATGTGGAAATGCAATTTCGCAACTGGGACAAGAATGAATCCATCATCTCCGCATGCGCTTCTGGGACGACGCTCCATCACGTTTTGCATCCTCACCGGCAGGTTCAGTGCGCCGCGTGTGGCAGTCAGTAAAATGGCAACAGAACAGCCCGCCCCCAAGGACAGCCATGATCATGAATCACCATGTATTTACGGAGTCCACGTGCTCGGGACCAAGGTGGCTTAAGCCACTTTTCCACCAACTCATCAGATGCCTGGCGTGAACCGTCATGTCGGGACAGCCTCGATGACGCTCCTGTTTCTCCAGGATGGGCTGCCGCAATGCCTTGGACTCGGGGAAACATCGCCTTCGTCTGCGTCATGGAAGACATAGCATGCACGACACGGGCGACGACGACCAACTGGACAGACTGCAAGGCTGCCGTGACCAACACGGGGGCGAGGAAATGGAATACTCAAACCTACACAAACGGGTCTCTCTAGTGCCACTGTACCGGCAGCGTTGCATTTAAACCCAAGTGCCCTTACATGTCTAACTTTGCCAAGTGTTGCTGCACATTCCAGCCAGAGTATGGCAGGAGGGGGGGGTTACCACCTCGATGGTTCCAATGATACAAATGTGATATACAGTGTTTCCTTCAGTATGTCACGGTTCTCTGGTTTGGGCACGACCAGGCGCACGGTGCTTGCATAACTAGGCCCTACCTAATGCAGCGCCGGCACGAATATATTGCGACAGATTAAGAATCAAACAAATTAATAAAAACAAACATAATTCGATGCAGTCAACGGCTACTTCTGCGGATCTTTTCATCGTCAAAGATCCGCCACAACGCAATCCGCAGACGATACGCCGTCCTCGCACCCGCCATGAAGCCACGAACCACGGCCCAGTTTCGCATCATTTACGCTCGCCATTCACATATTCACAGCCGCTATTCGCAACCCGTCTGCGATAACCTCGCCCGGGGTTCCGTCATCAGAGCCATCATCCGCAGTTCACCCATTCTGGGTCTCGTTGCTCGGCCGAGTGACCGGGCGGCATGTTCCGGGACCCCATGTCCGCCATGGCCAGTCGCAAAAGAGCTCAACGTTGGGTAGCAAGCTTGGCTACGTTTTATCCGCTCGTCATCACGGCTCTCCTCACGGGTTCTATGTATGTACATACGTACGTAGAAAAATGTGGATATTGGTGCAACCTCGATGAAATAGAGTTTACGTTGAGGGGCAGCAGCAACTGACTGCACATGTGGAAACATGGCCGCGAGCTGGAGAAGTACTACTGCTACTATCTGGCACTGGATACATAGGGATATATGACCTTTGGCGTTTTTCTTGTTCAACGGGTATAGAAGCGTAGCGTGTTGGTGCGGCGAAGAACGACTGCCCAGCATTGAGGCCAGTCCATGATTCGGGTTTAGACTACTCCGTGAGAGCATCTTGTATACTTGGATGGGAAACCGCCCAGTACTTGCTCGTATAGTTTGCAAACACACACACAAAAAAACTTGGCAAACCAAACCGTCCTGGCTGCAGGAACGCAGCTGCCTGGAAGGGGGTTATCGAACCCGTGTTGATGAGCCATGTTCATTTGAGCCAAGTCCCAGGGCCCTGGAAAGCATGTGTTCCGAACCGTACAATTACCTGCTCGATTGGCCAATTACCCAGGTAGTTTGCCGGGTGCGCGATCAGATCTCGGAGACGACACCTGTGGCGCTCAAGTTCTGGTTGGCCGGTTGGTGCTTGGAAGCCAGTCACGCCGTTGCGTTTGTAGCACCAAGCTCCCTCCGCGCTGCATTTTATATTTCCCACGCGCCATCTTGGCCCGGGAGTCTCAACCGCAAGGGCTGCCATGATCTTGCAAAACTTTGCACAGACGCGGATGCACAGGGTCGCGGCCGCTCCGCCGCGGTCAATTCCAGCGTGGCAGCAGCCGCTGAAGCCAGGCGCTATGAATATGCGGCGATTATTTTTCCTGGTCGGGCTCAAGGCCAGTGTGTCGGGCGTAGGCTGAGCGGAAAAACACGACGAGAGAAAAAAAAAACCATGTCGTTCCGGCGCAGGAACAACATGAGATGCAATCGAAAAGTCGGAGCATCCGGGGCCATTGTGGTTCGACGTGATGCCGCATTAGCCCTGCCTGATTGGGAAATACCGACTCCCACACCCGGCACTTGGACGGGAGCACGGGAGCACGGGAGCACGGCAATTTGTCCGCCGTGGAAACAAACAAGCAAGCGCCCTTTTCTTTTCTTTTTTCTCTTTTTCTTCTTTTTTAAAAAAAATAAATAATACAACAAGACATGTGCAAACCACACGCGTGTAGAGGTGGCTTCGCGTCCTTCTTTTTCATGCAGCAATTACTCGCGTCGTGGGCTACATGTCCAAAGTATTCCAGCAGCGCCGCCTAAAGACTCCACCGCCGCCCTTGGGCCCAATAAATATCGAAATGTACGCCAGATTCCCGTGCTGTCAAGACGGAACGTGTGGATATGTTCACCCTGAAACAGAGTCAGTTTTTTTTTTTTTCTCCTTTCCCTCTTCTCTCTTGTACTTGCATGTATGGCTTCTCCACTCCCGACCTTGAAAAAAAAAACACACACACACACACATTCACGGACGGATGTGCTCCCCTTGCCCCCCCCCTCTTCAATGTCACCCTCCCTCGTCGAGTTTGGCCTCCTGCCACCCGTAGCCTGCAGAAGGCTTGTCTAGGACCACAAGTGTCGGCGCAAAATCGTTAAAGTCATACCGTGTTTTGACCAACTCAGCGCTTGGTCTCGTACGAGCCGGGTGCAAAGGGGGTCGCAGTGTTGGCAACCTACATACGTGACGGCAATATCGTCGCTCGCATAAACACCAACGCGCAACCAAGGGGGAATGGGCTCAAGGGCGG
Source organism: Metarhizium brunneum (assembly GCF_013426205.1). Classification (NCBI taxonomy): domain Eukaryota; kingdom Fungi; phylum Ascomycota; class Sordariomycetes; order Hypocreales; family Clavicipitaceae; genus Metarhizium; species Metarhizium brunneum. Next base: position 3,230,177 of record NC_089422.1, on the reverse strand, counting down.
ATCTCTTGGGCCCTCATGGGGCCACGGGCATTGCAATGGACGTGCGTAGCAGTGACGGCTGGGGCAGCACATGAGCGTGGCATGGTGCTGTCCAAGCGGGCAAACAGGCAAGGAAGAAACTGGCCATTTTATATACGTACGTGACACCAGACCAACAAGATATCGCACGACGGCCGTGTTTTGAGTTTTTTTTTTTTTTCTCTCCCTCTTGCCCTCGGAAAACAAACTGTGACTGTGACTGTGACTGCGACTGTGACTGCAACGCTGTGACCCCCTACGACGCTACGACTTCCCATGGCCCTACAACATGCCAGCCAGCCATGCGCATCGATCGAGGACTCGTCATGGTACGCTGGCACTACCTTTTCGTTTAAAAGTTGGATGCCGTGAGGATCCACACGCGTCCCACTCGAGACATCGGATCGGCAGCCAGTTGGCGGCGGCCGACCAAGCATGAGGCCGTCGAGCTGATGAGGAAAACGGCTAGTCATGGATGGGACCGATTTGTTGAACGTTGACCCTTGTTTCTGTCTATAGAAAAACACTCCTGCCCGTTGTATGTACGATTGTGTGTATAAGAGACCCTGATCCCGGCCCGGGTTTGTTTTTCTTCTTGTCCCTTTGTTGTTTTTGTATTGTATCTGTGCAAGAGTTAGTACAAATAATCGTCGTGTCCGCCGTCCCTCCTCACATACGGGGTGGATTGACTCTTAACAACACCAGACAACAAGACAGACTGCACACACACTCACAATGGACTACCAGCCCTCTCCACGACGACTCTCGTCGTCAACATGCTCTATTGCGTCCAACTCGTCATGGACGTCTCATGACGAGTGCCCCCCGCTGGCGACGTCTCGTCGGTGCTCTGTCCGGTTCTTCACGTATCAGCACGACCGCAAACCGAGCACGTCGCCGTCGTCGGCTTCGAGCCGCAGCTGTGAAGGCATGAGCCAGAAGGAGACGCGCGAGCTATGGCGCTGCATGCTGCATCTCCAGCAGAGGTACGGGTGCTATAATTCCACGAGGATAGACCTGGCGGTGAATGCGGGCGAGGCGGGAATCGATCTGATGCGTAAGTGGTGTTGTTGTTGTTTCCATGTTATTCCCCTTGAATCCTGGATGCGATGCGATGGACTTGAATCTTGAAATGCTGCGTCTTGGCTTGCAGCCTCGGGCATGTCAGGCCACCTCAGGCCGCCACATGTGCAGGCTGGGCTGCGGTTCCTCCCCAGCCGTCAACTGAATTGATCAATCATTGATCGCAGTGGGGCCTCCGGTCCGTGGGCCCCAGCGGGCATCAACCTGACATCTGGGCACTGGGATCAATGACTGGCACTGAAGGCACCGCCCATTCCACTGCTGCAACCTGGTCCGTGGGCAAGGTTACAGCGGTCGGCCACCATAGCGGAGCAGCACATGCACTCACTTGAGCGCTCGAGACGTGCCGCCAAGCATTAATGCCAGGCAAGTGGTGCACATGTGTGGGGCCAGTGCCGCCACAGTCGATGCAACATTGAATTCGATATTGGAACACTGAACCCCAAACATGCCTCCCTCCGTGCGTCAATCAAGCTTCAAAAGCCAAGTCTCGAGTCTAGTCGGCTAACATGGGGTCCCCCCCTCGGTGCAGCCAACCCTTTCATCATCGATACCCTCAACGACTCCCTCATTGATCTTCCCCACGAGGGATGGGAGATGCTGGACCGCTGCCTGCGAGGCGCGAACAAGGAGCCGCAGACGAAGCCCAAGTCGCACAAGAAGCCCTGGCGCCGGACTCGAGTCGGCATTCCCGTCCACCACACGTCATGAAGACTCGCCGCCGCCGATGATTAATCACGCGCTTCTCTGACGTTGATTCATTGATTTTTTTTTTTTTGTTCTCCTTTTGCGTGTCATGAGCCCGGGGCTTGGGATTGGAGTGGTCTGGTCTGGTACTTTTTGGTCCGAGTCTGTGCGTGGAGTTGGGAAGGGAAGGAACATTGAAGCGAATGGTTTTCAGACCATGGGAGAATCAAGCCGACTCACTTTTTGGTTTTCCTCTGGTGAATTAATTTTGTTGGATAATGTCTGTTTTTAAAAAAAGCACTGCGATACCCCTTGAACTGAGAATGCATCACTAGATATTTGAATGGACAAAAAACATTCAGTTTGGCCCGTAATGACCCAACGTACACATCCAACCTCGCATCCAACCTCGCATCATGGCAACGCGAACCGAGTCAAGACCCGCCTGGGCCGGCTTACGAGGTCGCAATGTCCATCCATTTCCGATCACGGCCCAGCTTCAACACGCACGGCGAGCGAGCAAACCGGCGCCATGGTCCGTAACACCGTTCGCGGCGTCCTTTTTATTTCTTCACGTTCAACACATCGTCGTTGCCGAGTACGACAACACTGGTGAATTGCGTGCTGTCACCTCCATCATTTGTCAGCTTGGCACGGATGACAGGCAACCCGGCCGGTTCGTACCCCAGATTCATCGGCGAGCCACGTCATTTTTTGTCTCATGTGCTTGTTCGTTTCCTCCCCCGCAGTTCTGATCTTGCCGATGCACGGGCTTCCTGGCTTACCAGATGCGGTAATAGTAGTCTCAGTGCTGGCACCTGTACTTAGCATCAGACATGACGAGCCAGGGTAGCTTGTTTCCCGCTGTTTGAGTGCCGGACATGGATGCATAGTCTCACTGGGCGGGCGTCTCTTGGCTTGTAGGTCCCGATTGCGAGAAGCAGAGGCTGCGGGTTAAAGGCGCAGGTATATGAGAGGTACCTTGCTGGTTTCCGTTCGACGTGCTTTTGTTTACCGCGTTGCAGTCATCACAAGGAGAGACGAATTCATGCTTTTGCTGCCATGTTGCGGCTGCTTGTCGGGGTTGGCGGTCACATTACCACACATGTTGCGAGTCTTTCAAAATCGTACGTAGGTGGGTTTGAATTCACTGTCAATGCTTGAGGCAGTTGGCATGTTTTGCTTGCTGTTTGTACGTTTGCCGTAGCAAATGCACGTATAAACAATGACCAGGTGGCCAACACCAACCAGTCATCATGTACTGAGCTCACCAACGTCACCGATAGAAGTCATGTGCAATGGAAATAAATAATAAATACTTGAAACTCGCCTTAGGAACAAAGTTCATCACCGACTTGGAGCATTGGCCAAGCTGCTTCTTCACTTGGTCGTTTGCCAACTACCCTATAGCTCGCCGACCTGACATGCTCGCAAGAATCAACACCATCAGTAGTATAAGCATATGCTTTTTTTTAATGCCCTTGAGAGAATGAAACTCAAATCTAACCAAATTTATTCGCCAAGTCGGTTCAAATTTTGATGACAGTGCCTTTGGAAGAAAGCCATGTAGGAACACACGGTCCATGCCGGATTGCCTATTCAACAGCGTGTCCATCACGATGTTTACGATTACTTTGCACAAGATTCACTGGCAGAAGCAAAATACTTGTTATTGCGCCGTCTGCTTTGATTACTAAATGAGTTTAGGAATAATACAGAGCAAGAATTTCCCCCCAGAAATGTGTATCCAGCCAAGTATCAACTTATACTTCGAGGCAGATCGGACTGTCCTGTCAGAGATGGAACGCAACGGCTGGATATATGCTCTATCAACCAGTTTACGGAAACCGTACCAATACTAGTACTTGTAAAGTATCCAAAACAAAACCCCGAGAAATGGCCCAATATCTGAATTCTGCCGGAAAAGACGGCCGTCGTCAGTTTCTGGTACCCAACACTCGATGGACATGATATGATGGAGTTTCAGCAGAAGTGTATTTGCCATAGGTAGTGTATTTGCCATAGGTCTCGGACGCCGGTATATTCAACTACTCAAGCTTAACGGATATATAGGCTAGCTTAGCGCTTTGTGCTTCATAGCAGCTGGCTCATGAATGGGAAGGAGGCATATGTAGATCTTGGACGTGGCCAGCGTAATCATCAAACAGTGCCACAACCCAAGAAATTCGATAATTTGGGGGCAGCTAACATCAGTCATGAATAAGAATGGTGTGAATCACCTTTAAATAAATGTAGTCATAATTGACGGGGCCACCCATCCAAGCGAGAGACCTACTCATCATCTCTGGATCTCTTTGATCGCAACAGGAGTGGGAGCAAGTAAAGTTGATAGCAAAGAAATTTCCGGGATTACAAATGTCTGAGTGCCGTGTCCATAATACTACGATAGGATGCCAAGTATAGTGTATTTTTTATGCCTTGACGAGATACGAGACGGAGTTAAGATGTAAATATTTCATGGAATCCATCCGCGCCTCGAATATTCATATCGCACGAACCCCGTCATCCAGAATACACTGGCATATCTATGTAGCAGATATGTTAGGCTTGAATACAAAGAGACTCATATCAAGGCTCAGGAGTTTGCGACACTTGTATGGCCTGTTCATCCCTTGGAATGTATTTCACACGGAGGGAGAGGCATGGCTGCTGATGCTGCCACTTACCTTGACCTCGGCTTTGTCGGGCCGTTTCTTCTTGAGTTGTCTTCAACTACAACTGCCAGTCATGGAACACCCGGGCGACAAACTGGAGAGAGTAGACAGGGGACAAAGAGACAAGAAGTTAGTGTTGGTCGCCCTCTTTGGGACAAGTTACAATGGCATTCAGAACCCGTACATGGCCGCATACAGATGCCCGTTTCGTCAGTCATCCATCTCGGCACATATGCCAAGTGCTGGTCCGCGATGTTGACACCACCGCACACTGAGGAAGTCTGAATCAACTTCAGCAGCAACCGTCAGACTCACCGCCAACTACACGACTTCGGCTCACGACAAAGCAAAAACAAAGGAGATAAGAGACTCTCACCGCCATACACTCAGCCCAACCCACAATTTATCACGTATCACGGCTAAAAATGAAGAAATAAGAATAGTGCCAACATTGCCCGCAATATGGTCCCGTAGTCATCTACCACGTTCGTTCAACAACAGCTCACGCGGTCAAGAAATCCCGCTCATTACCCCATAACATTTCCATCACGGCGTGCAAATCCTCAGAACAAAAACGGTCTACGATGGGATTTGCACCACAAACACCAGACATTTATTCACCGCCACTGGCTTGCATACCCAACCCCCACCACAACCACAACCACAACCACTGCTCAAAATCCACGTTCTCGTGCCCAACTCGACAGGCGATGCCAAACAAAGACCAAAGACAAGTCTTGGTCCAAAGGGCTTGAATGAGGCCACTGGAGCAGCCGTCCGTGTGTATGTACACATGGCATCAAATCCATCAGCGGCCGTCGGAGTCGGCGAATAGCAACGCGCCACACCGCGCAAGAACCACCGCTGCCGGGTTTTTGGGTGAGTTTCTTTTTTCCCCAGTGCCACGATCTCGGGCAGCAGGCGTGTTGGGCCTCGCCGGCTGTGGTCAGTGATATGAGTCTATACTTGTACTGCAGGTGATGAGGGTGTCATGAACAACAAGACATTGTGACGCTTCTGTTGCGCCTTGACACCAGCCACTCGACGTTGGAAGGTAGGCAAACCCTAGAATGTCGAGCCAAGAGCACACCACACAGGTGCTTGTGCCACTTCCATTCGCTGTTGAAAGACGCTGCCAAGGCCGGTCAAGCAAACCAGAAGTTGTACCGGCGGCCAGTCTGCGGCGAGGCACACCATCACGGGCACCAGACTCATCACGAATGCAAGTCATGACGGGCCAGCGGGGACTGGGGTGACGACGAGGGCTGGCAGCCTGAAAACAAAAATAAAAAAAATTAAAAAAATTCCATTGACCCCTGGAAGATGGCTTTTGCACCAGTATGAGCTCAATGGCGTCGGCATTCGGCGAGCGACCAAGACACATGCCATTTCTGGCTACCCTGTGGCCATTCTTGCGTTGGGTCCGGTGGAGTTTGAATCGTCTTGCTCTCCGCGTGCAGAGTTTTTTTCTCAGTCCTGCGGGCCGGAATAACCACGATTCCACAGTACCCATTCTTCAGCTCAAGCGGGGCCTTTTTTGGAAATGCCTCCACTTTCACTATCCATCCTCCAACCCACCAGACGTCAGGCCAAAGGGTGTCCCGATTTAGCCGGCATTGCTGTACCATCATCCTTGCTCGTGATGGATTCGACCTGGTCCACCACAAGGATGAAGATGTGTCAACGGTGGCGGCGAGTCCCCCAGCCTGCATGTGAAAAAGCCATTGCGTGCTCCATCGCACCACAGCCCGCGTCCTGGAAGTAAGTGTAGCTTGAAAGAGCATGCTGCCCGTGTTGACCTGCCATTCCCCGTCTATTTGCCTGCTGCATTGTACAGGGCGGGAACACGTTATTGCCTGTGACTGAATGTTTTAGGTCAGATCGAGATCTCTCCAGCATGTTATTACTCATACCACCAAAAAAAGAAGCATGTGTATGGAGTAAGCTTTTTGACAAGGGAAGCTCCACGGATGGCTGTGCACATCGGTTTCCCCTGATAGGGCAATGGCTTGGAGCTCATCTCCACCGAACCAAACGAGGACAGGAACCCGACAAACAGGTGGTGGGCTTCCCGGCCTCGACACAACAGTGGCAGGGGAGGCGTTCCGTCGGGCCTGGCTAATGTAAGGCACAAACTCAGAAAATCCCTCGCCACGTCGGCGGAAGGCGTTGGATCTTGGTCATCAGCCGCGCCGCGCCGAAAAGCCTGCGAAGAGGCTGAAAGAAAAAAACAAAAAACAACAAAAAAAAAAAAAAACAGGGTCAATCACGAGACTGAGATTCTGCCCGTCTTGTCGTTGATCATTCACAATGTAGCCGTCAAAGGTTGACTGTCTTCAGTTTAAGCTTATTACTGTTCTCAAACACACCAGGACCACCCGATAACTAACAAAATAGGTACCATTCATGCCACACCAATGAATGCCTCTTCTCCTCTCGGCTCAACTCGTCGGATATAACTCCATTTCCATCAGTCGGAAGCAACGGAATCAAGCATTCGCTCGTTCCTTGCCCACCCCTGACAGACAATGGGTCGAAAGTGGTTGTGGCGGCAGCCCAAAGGCCAAATGAACCTGTTATAGTTAGTGTCATCACAATGTTGAAGCGGCAGGCGTGGAAACTTGTTCTGCTGTCGAAGAGGGACAATTGGGGGCCGGATTTTCCTCAGCCCGCATGAAGGGCAGATTGCGTCAGCCCTGCATCTCAAATCTTCATGCATTCTTTTCGCTAATGATACCACACCTCGGAGGACTCTCTCTGATGCTGATTTTCGTCGTTCTGGCAGACGACTTGGCCGGTCCGAACACACTTCCAGCGCTGAAGTTGCCATTGCGAGAGTGTGGTCGTGCCTGTGTTCAGAACATTGAGTTGGCCTAGTCTCCCCCTTCAATATATGCAGCCACAACTGGCCAAGAGCCAGAGATCCAAAGAGCTGAGGATTACGTATGTATGCTGTAATCCCCAGGGTATTTGCATTTTAAAAATAGCAATGTACCGGGCTTATTCTTTGAGAAGTTTGCGGCAATACTAGCAGGTCCGACTCCTGGAAAAAGGCAGTCCCGCTGGACAACAAATCGTCGCTCAACGGCTCCGGTGGAAAGCAAGCAACGTTCAACTGAGAAACAACCCCAACAGGAGGCAACTCACTTGTCGTTGTGTCCCTACCGAGCTGTCCCTACCGAGCTATCAGGCCACAGGTGTGGGCTATTAGCTCCGAGCTCACCTGTAGCGATCGGGGACTCGGCAGTGCGTTACCAGATCTAGATCTGAGCGTGTGATGTTACTCAACAAATCGATAGCATCAGGCCACCTGGATATATATCCCGCCGCCCGATGTGTCTATCTGCATCCGCCTGTCCACACGTCACCTAATACTAGTCAATGTGCAGAGTGGGATATGTTCCATGTCCCTCGTAAATTGCACTGCGCCTGCGTAGCACATGTGAAATGTGGGTTATGGGTTCGTCGACGGCGAAAAGCTGAGCGTTTGCGGGAGGGAGGTCTGCAGATACATCCCAGTTCGACTTATGTATGTATTATTGATATGGCCCGAGAGGCTCCCGGGTGTGACTGCGACGGTAAGGAAATCTTATCCGCTTCTGCGCGCAATCGCCAACGATGCAGGCATTGGTGGTTGGTGCATGCAACCCGAGAAACCAATGGGGCTGACGGTATGCCGTTCGACGCATGTCGCATTTGGCTACTACATACATCTCGAAAGCCGTCATGTCGTACTTTATTTTCACTATCAGCACTATCCACGTATACTCGGTGCGGTGCTTGTTGTGTTATCTTTCCCAGGGCATTCGTATTGGCTGCTATTGGTGGCGGTTGGCATTCATGTAGGATTCGTCATAGCCACCAGTGCATCATGATACATACATACTCCAGCTCCAGGGCAAAGGAGTCGGTCGAGCCTTGCCAAGAAAGCGCAACCCGAGAGCCTGCAGAGCGGTATCCATGCATGGTTTTGCTGCTGATATCACTTGACATTGCAAGACATTATCAGCCTGGGAATCCATCTCAAGGTTGCAGTGGTCAATTACAGGACATATTTACACAACATTTGAACTCGCATTCATGCGGCAGGGCGCCATGGCTTACTTGAACCGTGCGGGGGGATGTGGAGGTTGTATTGACTTGTTTTGGGCAGGAGAAACGGGCATAATTGTCCGATTTTCTTGGCGCAGAACAAATACGACGTGCCCAGAAGCTCCAGCACGACTTGACTGCAAACGGAACTTGAACCAGACAAGACCAAAACTACCCGCACATTTGCTTTCCTCACCAGACCAGAAGAGGCCTATTCTTAGTTGCACCGGCAGCGAGTGGCAAGCAAAAGGTTGCGTGGCCCATACGCTGCAGGTATGCGTAAACCACGGCGGATGCAAAGAAGCTAAAAATACTGATTTGTTTGTTCCTTTCTGTGGAGTGGCGCGAAGCGGAACGAGTCGTGCAACCCTACATCTCGATCTAACTGACTGTGGCCCTGGGCCATGTAGCTAGATGCGCGTGTATAGATCTTCGGAGTACGGAGTACAAGGGTTTGTGTTTTCGTCATGAAGCACGCCCGTTTGCTCAGTATGAGCAAGAGGCCCGTTACCGACGCAATCAAGTCCAAGCACCGAGCACACCGAAGGCATGGAACATGCCGCTCTCCATGTGTGCTAGTAGTATTACGGTTTGTCATCGAAATCAAATCAAGACAATGATGGGTCGGGCCAGGCGGCGCAACAAATCACTGAACGGCCAACCCTACGCAAGTTGTAGTACATACATACGTCCGAGTCTACGACTACGAATCAACAGCAGCCACCGAGCCAAAACCGCCCTGACGGAAGACGAAGTAGATTAAATAGAGAGGTGTCCACAGCCCACCTGCAAACACTTGGCGGTTATTGGTACAGAGCACAGCAGACTCCGGAGGGATATGACATATCACATCGTACCGAGTACCTTTCTCTGTGCTGTGCACAAGATGGCGAGCATGTCTTCGGGTATTGCGGGCTCATCTTGGACGGAGCATCTCGGGTTTCTCCGCCAGTTGGTAGGATACTGGTAGAACGGAAGCGAGACGCCCTGATTTCGAGACAGCCGAGGTGGTCTAATTGCCGAGACAGGTCCTGGACGAAGCGGAAGAAACTCAAAAGCCTTCCCGAAATTGATCTTGATATGACAAGGCTTAGCCTCATGTCTTGAGACCGTGCATTTTCGGGTAGCGAAACACCAAGTCTACTACCTACTGAAGGACCAACTCAGAACAGCGACTTGAAACAAACTTTAAAGTGGCAGTCGATAATACTGCAAGCGATCCAAGCTTTGGACCATGGGGCGCACTCCGCAGGTCGCTGGATCTGCAGATAAACTTATTTACTCCGTACTCCATATCCCAACGTTTCGTCAATATTGATCGGGGGGGCACTAGCCATGACCCGTGGGGAGTCTGGCATGTCAACAACATTGAACTCAAGCAGGCCCTGGGGTCTGTCCACGTCCAGGCACGCCCGTGAAGGAAAAATTTGATGGCGCTGCTCATTCTGTAGGCCCCGAAAGCCGCGCCCAGCCCAGCAGTCCCGGAGCACACACGGAGTCCGAAAGCCGCCTTGCGGCGAACAATGCCCTAGGCACAGATCCCTTTGACCAAATAAGCCTAGCCCAGGGTCCGTTTCTATCCATAATCGTTTTGAATTGGGGAAAATGCCGCCGGGTTAGGACCACAAAGGTGTACTGAAAACACGACGCGGCAGGGGGATTTGAGGCGGAGCTTTGCATGACCACGGCCGTTTATGACTGCGCAGCATGGTCGGTATTATTAGCAAAGTCAAGTGGCAGCAACTCGGCTGTCTGCTAGTTTGGTAGCGCAAGCTGGTATTCCCCGTACGGAGTACTCCGTACTCGGTAGTAAACATATATTCCGCATCAATATGTCTGGTACATCCGCAACCCTGGGGGAAACGTGCTTTGCTAGGTACAGGCTCCATGGGTTTGGAGCCCTTGTCTAGGAGCTGCAGAAACCAACCAGTATTAGAGCTCGAGCAGCCCCGGGTTGGGCGGAGCGGAAAGGAGTGGAGAGAAAGAGGCCGGAAAGAGGGCGAGGGAGAGAGAATGAAGACAATGAAGACGAGGGCCCCGTGGCTGCTACTTGACTGCTCTGAGCGACATGCATCGAGCTCGAAAGCTTCTTTTGGACATGGAGAGGATGGACAGTGGATCCGATGGCACACGCTTGATTATTATAGGCCTGGGCCGGCGGCGGTCGAGTTTCCGTCGGTTCGGTTTCTTCCTCCCACAGAAACGCGAAACTAAAAAACAGCTGGATGGACTTATGGTTGTCCCGCGACCTTGGAAGAGAGAGGCTGGGGTAGAGCCGGGAGCGAGGGCGTTGGGAGGAGAGACAGGGACAAGGACAAGAGAGGCGCGAATGGCAACATTGAACGTGTCGACGGCCAGCCAAGGGTCCCTTGCTGAGAAAAGGTCAAAGAGACGATATGAGAGCCATGTCGACGGTACAAGTATGATCTGGATCTCTTGGGCCCGGGGCTTTCCGTGCCATGGCCAAAGCTTGGCCTCCCGCTCTGGCCTCGTCGCCGTCGAGCTGTCCATCTATCTACCCGTCCGTTGCGAGAAGTTGAAACGTTCAAGCTATGTCTGTGTCCGAGGCCGTCAATTGGTTTGTTTCACCCGGCCCAGCTTGGTCTGCGTGCATGAATGGGCTCCAGGAGGAACAACAACAAAGCACGCAGCAACGACGTGCCGTGGCTCAGGCTCAGGCTCAGGGCCGTCGAATACTGTACGTCGCCCTCTCCTCTCAGATGCGTATACACGGAGTAGTATCTCGTCCGACCTTGATCTCGGTCGAATGCACCCTGACGGGCCGTTGAAACTACATATGTATCTTGTGCCGCCACCAGACCCTATGGTGATGCCACGGTCCGGCCCTCGCTGTTCTGCAAGTAGAATTTTTTAATTTTCTTTTTCTTTTTTTTGCAATCTGTCTGTCCTAGCCGACGGCATTTCTTTCGTCTGTTGGTTCTGGCAACCTGTCCAAATCGATAAACGCTCACCTCCTCTCTAAGCGCCAATGCGAGGAAACAAGAACAACGACAAGAAACAAAAAAGACATCACCAGGCGCAGGATATCACTACAATACTCGTGCATCTGCCACACAACACAGTGAGACATCGACTGCTGGCACCACAGCAAACGCCTAGGCAGGCTCGGTAGGCAAGGATCACCAGATTGCTCTGGCGAAGTGCGTCTGTCCACGTCAAGCAAAAGCAACCGGCATCGGCGTCAACTCTCACGTGCCCGGATCAGCATCACCACATCCGCAGGGCACAACTGCGCCTTGGTGTTTGGCCCAATTGAGCGAGGCACTTACCCGCTGGCTGTTGGATTGACGCAGAGACACACTGATACGTAGGCGACTGGTCGGTTGGCCTCTCCATTGGGCATACGCACACGCACACGCACACGCACGCTCGACAAAGGCAAGCAAGAAGCTGGGTGCCCTAAATTATCCAGCCCTCAGAGAAGAGACACCATTGACATTGACGGCTCCTGAGTGAGTCCTGGGCAGCTCTGGCCCAACCGGCATCGCGCCAACACGTGGAACTGCAACCCCCCCGGTCTACGGAGTACTACTGCACGCGTTGGGCGTTTTGCTCTTCCCGCCTCGCCTTGGATTGCGCCGGATTTCGATTCATGGCGAGTCGACGCCGCCGTTCATGTTTATAAACGGCCTGCTTCCGCCCCCTCCCGAGAAACGCATTCCGGAGCATTCTGTTCTGTCTTCTGTGTTCTGTTGCTGTTGGTGCCGTCTCCAGACATCCAACATTGAACACACGACACACCGTCCACCACCATCCGCAACCGTCCACCGCCGTCATCCACCTCACCTCCATCATCCCTCCCTCCACCCACACAGCATCTATTACCCCGGCGTCTTTGTCCTGCCATTGTGTCCGCACAAAGACCCAGCCCCGTGCGGGAACTAGGTCACAAATCCTTCAGCCTGCCGCTCCTCCAAGACACGCTTTGGCCTGCTTTGGTCTTGGGCCGTGGCCAAAAAGCAGAGCCCACTTTTCTCTCTTTTTTTTTTTTTTTGCCCTTCCACAAGTCTTCTACTCCGCAAGCCCAACCCAGTCGCGTCAAGACGCCAGAGTACTTGGGTACATCGGCACAAGCACTAAGGATTGTGCAAAGACCCGCCACCCGCCCACCTCAGCCATCGGCCTCCACCCCGAGGAACTGAGTCGAGCTGACCAGTCAAGTGTCTGCAAGTGGGGAACGCCTTTGGCCAGAAGGCTTCCAACAAAGACCCCACCAAAAGCCCACCTCTTGTCTGTTTCCCACTCAGTCGGTCACTTTTGGATCGATTCCTACGTCGGAGGCGCCCAAGAACCCGCATACAGCAGCCCGAACCTTCGCTGCCAGCAACTTGGTGGGTTCCAAAGAGTTCCAAGGACCGGCCTGTGACTTGTCTGTTCCGCACAGGTCCAGGGTTCTGCGCGGCGCCATATCTTCGCTCGCCTGCCCTCCCAGAGTTGCCTCCTCTCCTCCACGTCAACTCTATACTACTAGTACCTCACGACATATCGACACCGCCCGCACGATAGTTGACCAGTTCGCAAAGCCGCCAGCCACCGCTGTGTTCTCACAGCCCCGACGCTGTGCAGGCATGACGCCCAAACTCAAGCCTCTGCTCCTACCGCCGCTGGTCGAACAGCGATTTGGACTACGGACTGATCAGCAACAAGTCAAGGGACCGCCCGCCATGGCAACTCCCGACTATGGCGATCAATCATTCGTCTACTACACTACCAATTCCTCAGCATCCGACATCACCTCCCCCGTAACACCCATCTTCTCGCCCAAGGGCCACCAGAGATGCTCGAGCTCCACCTCGTCGCTGGAACTGCCCATGCAGCTGGCGCAGGAATGCCCAACCTCACCATCACAGGCCTCGAGCACCATGTCTAGCTTGCGACAGCTGCCTGATGTTGAAGAGGAACCGCTAGACCGCGGGGAGGACACAGCTACTCTTTCCGGTCAGCACTTTGGCCTGTACAGCTGCCTGTGTATGTGCCGTCACTGTATCCTGGTCGTGTTGGCCACTTGAGCACGAGAATCGTACTGACCAATATATTCTTCTGCAGGTGACCAGCCTTGTTCCCACCGCAACAGCTCAGAGGCAATATTCCCTTCTGATTTCGTCTCGGAGTGTGACATCGACTACGACATGGGCTTTTTGAGCGACACCGACTTCACCACGGACCCTCGCTACCCTCGAAAAAAGCGCACTACTACTGAAGCTGCTTTATCCGAGTTCACATCACGGCTGGGCGCTCGAATGCCTACTCTCAAGCGATGGCGGTCGAGTAAGCGTGCAGCTCCCAGAGCGTCGCCCACCACTGGGCTAACCCTGGAGAACGTGTTGGCTCGTGAGTCGATGAGCAGCCGTTCATCGTCCATGTCCTCGTCAACCCATTACCTTCCCGAGCGTGCTGCCGAGTCGATGCCACCGGTCCCGTCCAACCCAAGCATGTCTTTCTACAGCCTCAGCGATGGCGCGGGAACTGGACTTGGCATAGACATTACTCCCGAAGATCACTCTAATCTGGAACGCGATCGCGCCATGGCTACTACTCCTCTCCTCCCTCCCCTCCTCATCAACCCGCTCGCTTCGCCTCCGCGAGAGTCGCCGCTGCAGTCACCCAAAGTTGAAACAAGCCCAACCCCGGATGCTCCGCTGTCGCCTGTGTTTGGTGCGCCGGCGCAGTTCTCCCGACCACCGCTGAGCACTCGCCCATCCATGTCCTCTCTGCGAAATGTGTCCAGCAGCACAGAGCCGCCACTTCCGCTTCCCGCGATTTTGCAGGAGCATGACGAGTGGTCGGACAAACTTGGACACGCCAATTTCACCATCTCACCACAGCCGTACGAGCTGGAAACCATCAACCCAGAAACGATTGCCAAATTCCGGAATGACTGGGATCTGGCTCGCATAAATTACACGAAGCACTTGGTCAGGACTGGCGAAAATTATGGACAGACGAGCAAAATCTACAATCTCACCGAGCGGAAATGGGCCGAGGTGGAACTTCGCTGGCAGACAACGTTTGGAGACATTGTGAAAAACACTAGCCATTCAACCGCTGGATCCGTCAGCGAGTCCCGAAACCAGAGCCGGGGCCGGGGACGTGGCCGTTCTAGCAGCTCCAATGCCGCGGCGCTCGCGCGACTGCCAGCGCATGACGATCTTGTTGCCGAGCTCGAGTGGAGACGTCTGGAGGACTGCCTTCCGAGCGCCGTGCCGCAAATGTTGAAGTCACTTGACGCGGACGGCAAGTTCCCCGGCCGGGGTGACGAAGACATTGTTGGACCCATGCAACGGGATGCGGTAATGGTGCGTGCAAGAAGCGAAGATGCAAAGGGTCGGTTCTGGAAGACCCTAGCAGATCGGGTAGGACTGCGCAAATAGCGTGCCTCACGGCTGCATATGCCGTCAAGCCACCGCCGTCATTGCGATTTGAATTGGTGCCCTCAACAGCCTTGTTGAAGGCGAAATTGCGACCAAGCGAATCTTTTTGCGTCTTTTATTGCAGCCCGGCCTTTTT
Source organism: Metarhizium brunneum (assembly GCF_013426205.1). Taxonomy (NCBI): domain Eukaryota; kingdom Fungi; phylum Ascomycota; class Sordariomycetes; order Hypocreales; family Clavicipitaceae; genus Metarhizium; species Metarhizium brunneum. Next base: position 3,215,094 of record NC_089422.1, on the reverse strand, counting down.
TTCCCCTTTGTTTTATGAAGCGACACAAAGAGATACCCCCACTACAGTCATTCCTTTTTTTTTTAATCGTATAACAACAGCTTGAGCGACCCCACTGGCGCCGAAAAGAAATTATTTAGATGGACAACCCAAAGGAAGGGTTCCTTTCGTGTTAATTACCTGTGTGTGAGATTTTGTATATGGAAGGAAAAAAAGGAAGGCGTTCAACTTAAGAGGAGTGTGCCACAAGGGAACCAAAAATTTTTAGACGTTGCCACAAGACGGAATCATGTAATGTCAGAGTAATGTTTTCAAACTATCATGAGGCGGGGGAAGAATGACGATGAAGTGGCAGCGGAATCAGGAAGGAGGTGGGAGACTGGGGACATGGATTCAGCTCCCGGATGACCCTCAGGGTCGTCAAGTGAAGAGCAATAAAAAATGAATGAACTTTGACTACTGTACTGCCTTGACCACTATTGACCTGGGTTGATTGTGTTGCATGGAAGCTGGGCAGGCCTCCCCGGCTCAGGGCGGATGGCCAAACGATGGTGATGCTCGCCGCCTAGATTGGACTGATGGCACTTGGTGTTGATTCTTGGGGACACATGGCTGGGGTCTAGATGTAGACGACGTGAAAAGCAACGGCATCATGTTCAAGGTGGGTATCATGGTTATCATGCCATGGACAGTCCAACCAGCAGGCACGGCAAGGGGCGGGTAATACAGCGAAGCAGCAACTCGCACGGGTCAAGTACCACATGAATGAATGACTTGGCTGTGGGCGACGGCTTCTCAAAGCATCCGGGCCTTTACCACACGCCTACGCGACAAACTACCTACTTGGTATGTAATACCCGGCGTGGTTCCCGGCGCCTATTGCGTACTTTCTTTCTCCCTTGGCTCCGCGTAGGACTTGAAACAACGAGGACAAGACAAGAGAAGAGAAGAGGAATCAACCCTGGGGGCTGGGTATACAGAGCCACGTGGCAGGGGACACGAAGTAAAAAGACGTCGAGGCCCGGGGCCCGGGGCACAGGAACAAGATTGAACAAGTCCAGGGACCGAGTTGACGTTTCATCTGACACCCGGTGACGCAGACGGCAGTCGATTTGATTGAGGAGCAAGAGTCGACGCACGGGTAGATACTAGTCGGCGGGTACGCCGTGCAACGGTGCATGGCGCGGGAGAGACCAGACCAGACGGGGCGCCGAGTCGACGATGCGTCCATCGTCAAGTCTCACCAGCCCCTTATCCCAGGGCGGGGGAGGGACTTGATGTGATGTGATGCTTTTTGACCCCAGCCGGTCATTGATGGGCCATGCGTGCTGTTGCACCGAGTCTACACGCGTTACAGGCGGGCAGTGCGAAAGCACCGGGCGTCTGCTGAAGAAGACGCACTGTCAATGGGTGATTCAATGCCCCGTGGGACAAAAGACGGGGGAGGGGGGGATGCACAAGCACGAGCACGAGCACGAGCACGAGCACGAGCACAAGTTGAGCACCTACATGTCAACTGGTACCGTAGGGACTCGGCAGCCAGTGAGTCGATGGGACGGACGAGGTTTGGCAGACCAGTTGACGGCGAGAAGGGGGGCACGGCACCTGGGGAAAAAAGGAACGAGGCACCCAGCCGGAGTGGCACACGCTGGTGGCACTGCGTCTTGTCGAGTGGCACGCTGGTTGCTGGCCGCGTTGAAGTAAATGCCGCCGCCGAACAGTGAAGAGATGGTGCAATCTTGAGGGGTTCAATCGCGGTTGGACAGAAGACGGGGAAGAGGGCGCTCGGTTCCGTCAATCGACTGGTGTCGAATCTTGTCCAGATGTCAGGTTCAGTGTTTCCAAGTTCGCTTAGACTTTCCGTTTGGACGGGCGTCGCATGGCGCAGCCAATGGCGGCGGCGGGCGGCTTCTGGGGTGAAACTCAAAACCAGCGTGGCCCGGACATCTGGACTCTCCAGTCTTGTTTCTTGTCTGGCATTGACGCTTGTGTATGCTGGTGGGCGGCGCGATCCGTGACTGGCGGTGGGTTTGGCGCCGGGGATGGCACCACTGGCACTGGCACTGGCACTGGGGTCATTGACTGTCTGGTCAATGCCGGCCGAGCTGGTCCACTTGTCGCGTGGCAGCCAGACGGGGGGCTTGGCGATGCCACCAGTGTGCGGGGAGGCATTCAATGGGCCCAGCCTGGCATTGATGACATCGATCTGCGTGGGGTCAATGGGACATGGTAAGAGACTGGGCGCGGGGGATCAAAATTGACCACGCTGCGATGGAGTGTCCTGGTGTTGATGTGAGCGACGCAAAGCGGCCATGGGATTGATGCGATCAATGATGGTCACGGTGGTGGGCGGGCCGTGACTGAGGTCAATTTGTTCACTTGGACCAGCTCGACTGGAGTGTAAATGTACCGCATACTTGGATTAGTTGGCATTCCTATAATTATACAATGGTTCTCCCTTTGATAAAAATTAAAAAATTAAAAAAAAAAAAAAAGGCAAGAGGAAAACAGAAAACCGCCCAGTATTAGATGTTGCTTGAAACCTTGGCTTAGTTCCGCGAAAACGCCCAGTTCGAGTTCATGTCTCCATGTCTCGAGCACTGCGCCCGGCAACCCTCACCGGTGCCATGAAGTCTTGCGCGTTTCCACAGTTAGACACGGAGGAGGGCATTCTGTCAATCAGGCGACCTGGACTTACATTGTCGAGCGTCAACCAACTCCAAACATCTTGGACAATGTAGAAATGGTCCATCAGCACCACCGCCCCCAGCTGGCGCCACATGTAAGGATACTCCTTGAGAAACGCGGCGTAGCTCAAGACGGCGTCCCAGAGATAATACACAAGTAGCAATGACCTGCGTGGCTCGCTGGCTCTTTAGAGAGGGAAACACACACACACGGGGGAAAGAAGTCGAGGGGCTGCTTACGCGAGTCTGGGATATGTCGAAAAGGACACGATCCACGCGAGAATATGAACCGCCGTGAGAACGGGCCGCAACACCCTCTCGATGGTCTTGCGGGCCACGTATGGGCTCTTCCAGATCTGGGGGACGTCCCGCAGGGTGCGGAGGAACGACTGGATGGTGCTTCGCTCCCAGCGAAAGGCCTGGTCGAAAAACGCGCGCCCGCTCTTGACCGTGGTCCGGCTCACCCTCGTCTCGGGCATGGCCTGGATGGCAATGTTCCAGTCGTGCTGCTGGAGCCACCTCGACGAGAAGGTGTCGTCGCCCGTGTCCAGCTTGAACCGCCCGAGCCAGTAGTCGTTGGTGAGGCCGTGCAGGAACCGGGCGTCGCGGAGGATCTCGCCGCGGAACAGGACCGTCGACCCGGCCAGCACCCAGCACCACCCGGCCGCGGCGTACACGGCCGCGAGGCCGCTGTTCCTCCGCCAGAGGGCCCTCGTCATGGCCGCCTCCCAGGGCGTCACGTCCCTGCTGTTGCGGCGCTGCGGCGGGATGTGCACGCCGAGCGCCGGCCCGACCGCCCCGACCGACTTGTCGTGGAAGCAGGGCAGCGCGCTGTCGAGGAACGCCTCGGGCCAGAGGATGTGGTCGTCGACGTTGACGATGATGCTGCCCGTGGCCGCCTCGACGCCCAGCCGGAACTGCTCGCGCTTGCTCGCCGCCGGCGCAAACAGCAGCCGGACCTGCGTCGCCGCGTCGGGGGGCAGCGCCGCCTCCCGGACCAGGCCCGCGACCTGCTCGCGCTCCTCCTCGACGCCGATGATGACAATCTCGCGCGGCTTGTTGGCGGCCCACGTCCGGAGGCACCCGGGGAACGACGCCTTGGTGCTGACCGTCGGCACGATGACGCTGACGTCCGACGCGGCCAGCTCGAAGCCCGGGCTGCCGACCTGCCGCTGCACCGGCCGGTACCTCTTGGACGCGCCCGACAGGATCCTGTTGTCAATGTACCCCCAGAGCCTGTAGCTGCCGTCAGTTGATCCGAGGCCTCGACTTTCGACTCGGACGGGTCACGGGTCACCCGGGGGGGGTGCATGAAAACATGCCGTCCTCGGTGCTTGACTTACCAGAATGCAACCAGCGTAGTGACGGCCGCCATTTGAATTGACCGGTTGACCTCACCTGGGCTCCCGAGCCACGGGCTATCTCTGTCTGACCTTGAGGATTGACCTCGAGACATTGAAAAGAATCGAAAAAAATTCTTCGAGGATATATGGACGGGCAGCAGCTCGATAACCGCCACGTGATGGTCTCACCCTGGCACAAACGAAAAAAAGCAAATGCATCGCCGTCACCAATCATGAAGCTTGGTTGAAAAATCATCTACGTAACCCTGCTCTCTGTGTCATGCAAGCAAAGTGAAGCTGCAGCGGATGCTCGGGATATGCATTGCTATTTTTTCCCTCCCCCCCCCAAACTGCATGTCGCGCCTCCGGAGCATGGACGGCAACATTCCGTTTCGCTGCTTCCTTTGCGTGCGCCGTGTCTCGACCAACCAACTTGGGACGGAGCCTTGTTTCCTACACTCTCATGTTCGTTGGTGGGACAGATGCTTTCGGACGCGATGAGATGGGCGCGACGGTGCTGTTGCCGCCGGCCGTGTTTGAGACCGGAGTAGTTGCGTGCCCGGGATGATGAGGGATGTGCCCGTAATGATTGACTGTGATTGACTTCTCCTGCTGGCCTCGAGGCTGTTGCTGTGGTATCTGATGATATCGTCTGAACGAGCAGTTGAGTCTGCCGCGCCGGCCGAGTTGCCGCAAAAGATACTCGGTAGACTTGGGAAACAATATACCGTGATGCAAATGGTATTTTTGCCAGATGAGCTGTTCTGCTTCTCTCGCACATCTCATGGTTCATGGCAGTGTGTTGGTGTACTCATGGCCATGATGAATAAAAATAAACGTGAGAGACGGAGCCTACACGCCGTAGATGATGTATCATGATACATAGTAATGCTTGAGACACTGGTGCTTGTGCATGAGAAGGGATGGTTGCCACGAAATGTCGGAGGCAGAGACGCCCGGATTCACACCGCGGTTCCAGAGTCAACGGACCATTGGCACGGCAGCGCTCAACTCGGAGAGCCAGCAGGCGTTGGGCATTCCAACTTGTCTCGGTTTCTCACATGTCTTGAGACCAACGGCGTGAGGGCCGTAACTGATCAGCATTGTCTGACTCGGTACATCGTCCATGCTTTGCCCCGGCGTGGCGCACAAGCTACATACATTGTTCTTGATTCATGTTCCAAAAACGGGATGCAGTTCCGAAACTCTCAGATTGTGGTGAAATTTGCCAATGGGGCGGGCAAGGAAAATTACCTGTAATGAGTATGCGGCCGGTGAAATGAGATTTCTCCATTCCATTGTCGGCGCCTTGTCGTCGTGAATGTCACGGTTGTTCACTTGTTGGTTAGACCAGACGTTTCGAAAATTTGTCATGGCCTGTCGGCGGACGTGCGGAGAGCCGGATCCGTTTCTTGGGCTTCAAGACTTGGCTTCATTTTCCAGATGCAAACCTTGCAGTGAGGCTACGCCGAAAGTCGCAACATTGAACATTGTCGGATGGGGACTGGTGATGTCTGGTAGAACTTGATGTGTGAGTTTGGGCGTACCAGTCAACAGCACTGGGCGATCACGGCAGGGGACTTTCACGAAATTATGGACATGAGACAATAGTATATACCGACTACTTGGGGCTGCGATAAATCCAACACGCGTTGTATCTGGCGCTACGTCATGACGTCTCTTTCGTCCCATCTTGGCTGTCCTGTTGACAGACTCGCAGTACTGCCATCAACACACCCAATCCGGATAACAACATTGAAGTTTCCAAGTTGCAAACTTCTCCACAGGACATGTTGGAATGCGGAACCAGTCAGTGCTTCTAGCCTAAATGTCAAGTTTCCCTGACCGCGGATCCAGACCGTCCCATCATCATCTCGAAGGCGGGGGCCGCTGGCGATCACTACTCCATTGAGATGCCAATCGTAACTTAATTATCAGACAAATGGCACATGGGCCTATTGTACCTGGTATCTTGAGTTGACAAGATCAGAGGGTCAATGCGGCGGTTGAATTGCTGCCAACCCCAGATCTGTCCGGAGACAAGTCTGGCGTTCCCAAACTGGACAAAACTGGGCGATTCAAACAAAGAGGACAGCAGAATGGTAATTACGCTTGACCAACTACGCACTTGGCGCGGGGTCCATCAATGTTGACATGGATGTTGGTCTTGTGTTTGTCGTCTTGCCCAGAACTTGCAGCATTGCGAGCAAACACCCACAGGATGGGCGTCACCACCCATGTATTTCACCGGTTCGTATACCTTGTAGTTTTGATGTTCTACCGTGGTGTTGAATAGGTAAAGGACCTTGACATGTCCTTCTAGGAGCCAAAGTTGCAGAGCAGCAAGATGCTCCCTCACGCTTGGGAGCGAAACTCCCGCGGTAGATTATCGTCCAACAGGCCAATTCAGGTACTACGAACAGCATGCTCATCTGACCGACAACTCATCCCCTGCCATATATGGTCGCATTGAGGTCTATGCGGGTCTGAACTTCGGGCCGTCGTTGTTGGTTCAAAGCCGTCCAACACGTCAAGGACGTCTGAGCATTTCCACTCTCAAGATTGGTGGCAACCAAGGCTACCAATACACACTTGGTAACTTCTGCAGCCATGGGAAATTTCCTGTCCATCACTGGAAAACCTGAATAGGTTCAATGTTTCGTCTCCATTGATCCGTCATATCATGAAAGGGATACCGGTGGCCTCGGACCATACATGGGCCACTTGGACCGTCCGGCTCAACAGTATAAGTGCCCAGTATCCCTCCTCTCAAAGACACAAACCATCTTCTCTCGCATCTTCACATAAACTACAGTCACTCCTTAGCCAGTCACTCCTTCAAGTCACTTGCATAGCCTTACGCCATCTCTTTTGCTTAAACAAGCCACCCCGTTTCTTACCTCGCGTCTAATAACCAAGCCTTACTTAATCTTATCAAAATGAAGTTCATCACCATGCTCGTTGCTGCCCTTGCCGGCACTGCCTTTGCCGCCCCCTACAAGAGATCCGTCCTCGGTGAGGTGACCAACGTCCTGAGCGGTGTTACTGCCAAAACCGGTGCCAGTCAGCTCGAGAGCCAGCTCCAGGGCGTGTTTGGAGGTTCGTTTGCTCAGGTAAGCTCGACATGCATTCTATAACACTGGTAGAAGGAATCTAGACTAACACATTGATGCCGTCGGTAGGTGGAAAAGGCCCTTGGCGGCGTTCCTCTGGCCAACAAGCTCCTGGATCTGATCCACGGCGGCCTCAAGCCTGCTGCTGCCCAGGCCATCGGCCAGGCCCTCGCCATGGTCCAGTCTGGCCTCCCGATCGACGCTGTCAATGCCTATCTCAACAAGGCTACCGGCGGCGCTGTTGCAAATCTCGAGAACACTCTTGGCGCCAGTGATTTGGTCGGCGGCCTGACCGGCGTCACCGGCTTGGTGAGCGGGTTGGTCGGCTCCGTGTAAGCGAGGAACCGTGAAGGATTGCGACACGTGTAAAGCGGTGCATAATAATGAGTGGATTGTGTTTCCATGTCAGATATGTTGAATGAGTTTGATTCTGTTGGGGACGGTGCTATAGTTGCATGTATACTACATATATATATATATATATATATACCACTGCAACAGCCCTTGCACAGCCTTGGACCTTGCTTGCTGTGCAATTTCATGTGAATGCGATACCTAGGTCACTACAAACGTCAGAGGCATGCTCATGTGAAAGATGGAGGGACTCTAGCACATGACACAGTGCTATCATGTGTCTGCTTGAGTCTTTATTGTGCCGATTGCAGTGGGATACACCTTGCGGGAAAATAATCCTCGGGGAACTACTCCATCTTGAGTGTACAATACAATGATTTACAAAAGGGAATTGATCTGTAAAGATGAACTTTTATCATGTGAAGAAATCAAAAGTCGTCAGTCGAAGAAAATTGAGTAATGGAGTTGTTTTTCTCTTTGGAGTTCTTCTCTGCAGTATATACATGCTACCCTAAAGCTTGCGGTGTAATTATCCGCGAAAACTACTATATCAACCACTCGTTACTACTCGGGCTTGATAAGCTGACTGAATTGTCATGTATTATTGATGCTCTCTATTTATTGAATACATATACTCACACTTGTCGCTTTATTTGCGCCGAGCAAGACTTTTACTTTCAACAAGTTCAAGCTGCTGCCACAAGTCTGCATCTCTGATACAAGTACCCGTACAGATGCCAAAACTCGTACTCGCTATGCGCCCATAAAAAACACAAAGATCTCAAGCCTAAATGACCTGTCCCTTGACCTGCTTCAAGTTCTTCACGTCAGTGTTTCGCCAGATGGCAACCGCAGCAAAGCCAACAGCCCAGATAGCCGTACCAGCAGTCAACATCATGGACTGGGCGTCTGAGTAGGCGTGCTGAATCGCAGTGCGTGTAGGCGTTCCTATCGGGTAACTAAGCTGAACATCGAGCGCGGCATAGATGCTGACGAGATTCGGCAGATCTTCCGGCGGCAAATACTCAGCAAGCTTGACGGGGAAAACAGCCTGCCAGATAGCACCGGCAACGGTGAGGCCGATGGCGCCGCCAATGGATGAAAACATGGACAGGATGGCCATGACAACGGCAATGTGCTGGTGGTCTGCGGCGGACATGGCGGCAATCTGCGGCGTCATGATGATGATGCCAGCGGCAAAGGAGATGAATATCTGACACATGATGAGATAGCCCACGCTCATGCTTGGGTCCCGGAAGTAAATCATGAGCCCCATGAACAGCGTGTAAACGGGGATGGCGACGTAGAGCGTCATGGCCTTGAAGCGGCCGGTATACCGAATGGCGACGCCGGCGGCAATGGAAAACAGACTGCTGCCGAGGCCATATATCTGGACAACGTAGCTGGCCTCGGTGACGCTGAGGTCCTGGACAACCTGGAGGTACGAGCTGAAGAAGCTATTCCAGCACCAGAAACTGATAAAAAGCACGGAGCCAAGCACGCACGCGCCGACCATGTTGCGGTCGAGCAGCAGCGCGTAGGGGATAAAGGTGACGGGGGCAAAGAACCTCTCCCACACGGCAAACAGGGCCAGCAGGACGACGCCAAAGACGAGCAGGCAAATAATCAGCGGCGACCGCCACCCCAGGGCCTGCTGCGTATACAGGTTAAAGGGCAAGAGGAACAGCGCCAGGCCGGCCGTGATCAACAAGAGGCCCACGGCGTCAAACTCGCGACAGTAGTAGAGGAGAGACTGCCAGGGCGCCCTCGACCCGGCCCTCGGCTTGATGACGCCCTGCCTCTTCGCCTTGAAGTAGTTCATCATCAGCAGGACGAACAGGGGGAGACACAGGACGGGCACGATGATGGCCAGGGCGCCGAAGCACCACCGCCACCCGGGGCCCTCGAGGAAGCCCTGCGAGATCGGGCCGCCCAGCCACGTGGTGACGATGTTGGGCGACGCCGTCAGGGCCGTCATGAGCGCGCGGTTGCGCAGGGCCGTCGTGTCGGCGACAAAGATGTTGACGCTGTAGAGCAGGGCGGCCGTGCCGACGGTCCAGAAGACCTGGGCGGCGGCGTACATTTCCACGCTCGTCGTCGCCGCCATCATGACCAGGCCGACGGTGACGACGACCAGGGACGCCATGTAGCCCTGCGGCCGGCCGAAGACGTCGAGCACCTTGGCGACGGTCAGGTTGCACGCGCCGCCAAAGATGCTGCTGAGGATGCCGACGGTGGGCGTGAGGGAGTGCTGCTGGAAGGCCGACGTCACGAAGGGGTTCAGCGCGGCCTCGGCGGCCTGCTGCGTCAGCATGATGAAGTAGACGATCCAGATCAGCACGTAGGCGACTATGAGGCTGGTCTTGGACCAGACCGTGGCGATGGCCTCGACCTCGAGGACGCCGGCTTGGGCCTCCCTGTCGGATGTTGCGCCCGCACCGTGCTCCGGCTTGTCGAAGGCATTGCTGACATCGTGGACGACTCCGTCGCGGCCCTTTTCCATATATTCGTCGGCGTGGGCCGGCATGGGCCGCGGGTGTTGAGTCTCACTCATGGTATGATGATGGGAGCAGGCAAGACGACTTGTGGCATAGACAAAGACGAGGGCTGGGGAGTGAAGACACTTTCAAATTCAACCATCTAGAGGACTATGTACATGATAGTTCCATGCGTGCTTGGTTATGTACGACCTTGGGGGGCCATCTCCCTCGAGGACGCTGGCCCGAGCTGCGCAAAGATAGTGTTGAGCAAATAAGCAATAAACTCGAGCATTCCCACACCAGTGAGGGTGGATGAACGGCACTGGATAAGCAAGTATCTTGCTCAACTCGAGCAACCTTGCATCTTGTTGATACGCCATCTGGTCTTGGCCCAATTCCCCAGCCTTTTTACCCGGACGACTGCCAAGGAAGGACAACCGAAATAGGGGGCCTACTGATGCCGGTTTCGAGCACGTTTAGGACGCAATGCCTGTATAACATCGATAGCATCTTGAAAGGATGAAACGTCGAGGATCATCCCGTCTATGGCTGGCTATATCCGAACCCCAGCGGAACGTTGGGCGTCAAGTTGGAGGCACAGGGACGATCTGTAAGCGCGTTCCCGCTCGATCTCACCGAATATTAATTAGCTCAATCTAACTCACTCGGCCCTTGCTGTGACATTCCAGGGTATTGATTGGAGGGTGGATACGCCCCATGAGCTTAGGTGCTCGGAACATTGATTGTGTCAAGTCAAGTCAAGTTGTCAAGTTGTCAACCAACACAAACACCAAGACCTGCCAGATGCCTCTACAAATCAAGTTACAATACAACCTCACCATCCCGAAGCCGAAGCCCGCTCCACACCCTCATTGCTGCACAATCCTCCTCAGCCAGGCCTGCTTCGACGCAATGGCGGCGCGGATAAGCGCCACGCCAGGGTTATCCATGCCATCAAACAGGTGAAACGCCCCCGGCCAGACATGCAGTTCGCACGTCGAGCCGCACCGCCACATGTCCGCGGCAAACCTCACAGCCGGATCGCGAAATACCTCGCACTCACCAACGTCCACGTAGGTCTGGGGCAGACGGGACAGGTCGCGCTCGCGGGCCGGCGACTGATACGGCGAGACGCCGGCGGACCCCCGGGCCTCGTCGCCGACAACGTGCGCCCAGGCCGCGCGGTTCGTGACGCCGCACCACGGGCTGCCGTACTCGAACTGCTGGTCCGAGACGCTCCGGCAGCGGTCGTCCAGCATGGGCGACAGCAGCATCTGCGCGCGGACGGGCGTCGCGGGAGACTGCCTGTCCCGGGCCATGAGACACGTCGCCGCCGCCAGGGCCGCGCCGCCGGACACGCCGACGACCACCATGGCCGCCGGGTCGATGCCCAGCTGTGACGAGTGGCCCGACGCCCACGCGAGCCCGGCGTGGCAGTCCTCGGCTGGGCCTGGGGCGCGCGTCTCGGGCGCGAGGCGGTACTCGACCGACAGGACGACGCACTCGATGCCCGCGAGGAGATGGAGCAGCTCGTCGACTCCGGCGAAGCGGTCGCCCGACACCATGCCTCCCCCGTGCATGTAGTACACGGCTGGTAGCGCGCCCGACGTGGGCTCCTTGGGCGCGAACGCGGACACGATGACTGTGTTGCCGTCGGGCCCGGGGACGCGATGCTCCGTGTGCTTGAGGTGTGGCCGCCCGTCTGTAATGGTGCCAGCATTGTACGACGGGGCTTGGTCATCTCCGTCCGAGGATGGCAGGCCGCGCATGAAGCCGAGATCCAGTTCCTCGGGGAGCAGGTATGAGTCGATGATGGGTGCGAGCGTCGGGTCGATGGGCGGGCGTGGCATCCGGATTCTAGAGTCCAGCTCCGCCGCCTGCGAGTAGCCGTAGGGGTATTCCGGTAGTTTCATGGCCACTTCTAGAAACGGTGGAAAAGTCGGTGGGCGTTGTGCTGCGCTGGCCAGGCATCCGATGGGCGGTTGCAGCAAAGTAATAGTTATCTGGTCGACGTGTGGAGGCGTGAGATGGGTTGCCGAGTAAGGTGCGCATTTTTGCGTCAATATCCATGTGGATACGTGTACCGGACTATCCTGGCATGCCTATGATGCTGTGCAAGAGACTACGTGCGTACCGCGTGCCAGGCATCGTGGGTGCCGTTTCTTTGTTGGTGAATACCATCGACATGCCAACTTGGAGATTCTCGGCCAGGCCCTGCGCTTAAGCAACCCTGGCCGCTTCCCCATTGGTACTCGCCAGTATGAGATATAAGCATGTTGAGCATGGGTGTTAACCGCAATTTAGGACTTGGGCTGCTACTCCGTACACATGGGATTTCCGTCTGACATCCAGACCGGGCTCCCGGGAACCCAGACGCCTCAACATGACCAAGCCCACGCCTGTACAACCCCGTCACATCTTGGCAAGTGTCCATGTGAGTACTCCGTATCCCATCGTTGTGATACATTGCGGGAAAATGGCCATGGCGGCCGTCAGCCAAATCTCTAATACTCCGTCGTCTGACACCCAACAAAGAAAGCTGACGCCCTTTGTTGAACTTGTACAACCTCCCCTAGCAAACAAATGTGGCAACTGGTGCTTATACTACGACATGAGTCATTGATACCTGTCAAAGTACTTCTTGGTTCCTCGCAGGATACCGTCTAGAACACCATCCTCAACAACACCGTCCTGCCAGCTAAAGCCTACCGTCATCGAGCCGTCCCCCCCGGTGGCGATGCTAACGGTGACTGCGGCCCCAGAAGCAAGAGCACTTCGACTAAGCATCACCCTCCCTACCTGCCAAAGAGGAGCACCCGTCTGAGGAGAGGACGAGAAGACGCCAATGTTGGTCACCTCAAAGGCGGCGTCGCGCGGCTTCCCGAGCATGGATCTGCAGACGACGGAGAAGTCTGGGATGGTTTTGAGGACGGCAATGGCGGTATAGGGCTCACCCGTGGGCGATACATTGCCGAGATAGTCTCCCAAGGCCCCGGATACCTCCCGGGCCCCTGGCCAAATGTCCGTTGACGAGCCGGAAGGGCTACTGCTGCTGCTGCTCTGATGCGGCCGCGTAAACGACACCCTGGTGGCGTCAAAGTACGTCCCGATGGCATCACGAGCAGCGTCGCCAGGCAGGCTCAGCCACGGCCGTAAGCTGACGGGGATGATACAAGTGAGTGCGTCCTCGGGCTCTGGGAGCGTCGTGAACAGGACCGACGCCACGATGGACGACAGCGCGGCCGTCACCGATGTCTCTTGCCCCTTGCACTCCTGGAAGAAGGCTCGAGACACGCCCGGCGAGAGGCAAAACGACGCCCAGCGAGACCTGCAAGGCATGCGGATGGAATTGGCGGTCCACTCTTTCCGGGTCTTGCTTCCAGGGCCAGGGGGGTTGGGATGATGAGGTGGAAGTGGTTGAGGGTGCAGGTCTTCGACCGGTGGGAGGACCGAGACTTTCTCGTCCGCCGTGACCCTGGACTCGGCCTCGGACTGTGATGACGAGGAGGAACACGCGGCTTCCAGGGCGGTCTGGAACGCCTTGTGGAAGACGAGGCCAGAAACTCCGTCCCCGAGTGCGTGATGGTAGATGAAGCTGGCTGTGAACTCTGTCTCCGCCCCGGGTGCTTGTAAGATGACGAGGCGCCAGAACGGCAAGGTGCCATAGTCGGACTTGAAGTTGGTATTGTGCTGGTCCTCCAGGATGGCATCTAGTTCCTTGTCGTCGCCGTCTGTACCGGCAGCCAGGGGGAGAGAGCGTTGGAGGAAGTGAATGCTCTGGTCGAGATCAATCGAAGAAAGAGACGCAAAGTAACTAGTATCTGGGGTGTCCTCGTTGACAGGAATGGCAAATAGTATGCCGTGTTTGCGGATCACATCTCTTGCCGCCGAGTAGATTACACGGCGCAGGTCAAATCCAGCCGGACAAGTAGACCCGGATAGAGCGTAGTGAGCTGAGAGTCCGATGTTGTTGAAGAAACCCAGGTGGTGGCAAGATGCCGAGACTTGCTCAAGTTTGCCTGTAGAGCCGCATTAACTTGGGAAGTTTGGCATTACGTCGCAGATCTACTCGGGGGTATCAACATACCCAAAGGGCGTAGCTTTTCCAGATGCCGCATCGTGGTCAGCGAGGACTGCGACCGCGCGAGAGAAGCTTGATTTCTGAATTTTAATAGTCGGATACAACGTCAGGGTTGTGCTACGAATGGCTGCTCTGAAAACATGGTGAATGGTGTTTGTGATATACCAGAGATTTTTGACGACTTTCAGCCCAAGCCCGTCTTACATCGGGTTCGAAGCCCAATGGCGGCGAATTACTAATGCCAAGAATGGCTGGTCGCCCTGCCGGAGGGATATTAAGCTCATTTTGTTTTAGAAATCCCAGGGCTGCATGTATATCCTTCCTCTGCCGGGGCTACTCCTAGTCTCCTACTATCATTTGCCTCAAACGTGCTCAGCCGAATCCGACCAACTCGCCATGTGTCAGATGGCCCCGAGGCTCACCACAGTTAAATCGTTATGTCTCACGATGGCCCATGTGTCACACCTAGGTGCTCCATTGTAAGGGTTTCTTGCTCAGCCATGTCAGTCATCATCGGACACGGCTTGCCCGGCTCGCTTAAAGACCTCTCGCTATTCCTTGGTCGGCCTTTCTCCCTCAGGACGGACTGTCTTATAAAAAACAAGTACCGAAACATCTTTGCCTTTTTGCATATACTATGGAGAGTTCCCGTTTCAGTCCCATTTAACTGTCCGGCCGCACATCTGCCTGTGACTGCTGTCACATCTGCATAAACCAGGACTTTGCCTACCCACCGCTTTGCCAATCAGCAGTGCACTGATGTTGGACAATACAACCTAAACTGAGTCAAAGCAGTGGATCATTACTCAATTCTTCTAGTACAACATCGCAATTGGCCGTCGTCAACATGAGGCGTAGAGACGATCTTCCCAAACAAGACCTTGTTGGGAACGATCAGGGCTCCTTTCCCATCAACTCTTCAAAGCCCAACGCTGAATCGGAAGAGATATCTCGCCAAATCTTGGATATCATCGTCGAGTATGCCCTGAACAAATTCGACGACTCAAAGGAGCGACTGGCCAAGGGCGCAGACACGTTCCTGTCGTCTATACACCACTTTGTTGCTGCAGGGACCCGGGTAGAAGCATGTCTCCCCGCATTTCCCTTCAAGTCTGCCAACAAGGTGTACAAGGTTCTTGGTAACCTGCCGGACAAGGCTGAAGAGCTGGCTCTCTGCCGGTTGAACACCATGTGTACACGCATAAAGGAGGTGTACCAGCCTGGCGCGCAAGTCACCATTATATCGGATGGCATCACATACAATGGTGAGTCTACAATGCGCAGAAACACGTACAAATCCATTTGAGGAACGAGGAACAATGCTGATACAGTGACATTATGTCTCGTAATTAGATTTGTTGTGTATATCGGACCAAGACACGTGGGCTTATGGAGAGGCTCTGCGAAAGTTGGCGGCCCAGAACAAGTTCAGCTTTATCAACTTTTCCAGGATGAAAGACCTCCTTGACTTTCCCTTGCCCCAAAAGATGACCGAGATTACTTATGTTGCCAACTGCACTACTTTCCGCCGCTTGCTGCTGAACAAGTACGGCAAAGCTGACCTCGATATTGACCATGAGATTGCCACGAATCCCGATACGAAGCTAACCTACCTCGGGTACAAGAGGTTTTTGGAATCTGATTTAAAGTACATCTTCCCCAGGGGGGCGGATAGGACTGCAAATAGTTACAGAAGGGATTGCAAGTATCTCGCCAAGCAGATGTTGATCCGAGGCCATGTAAGTGAAGCCGCATCATCATCCCTTTCAGCACGTCACTAAATAGTTGCCCCTCACAGGCCTTCGCGGGTGCTGTCAAGAACGCCTACCCCAATCATTTACGGCTCTCAATCCACGAGTCGGTGGCTGGCAACAAGGTTTCCATCTGCCTACTCAACACCAAGACCGGGTTCACGACCCCATGGCACTGCAGTGTTGCTCAGCTAGCCGATGGGGAATGGATCAGCGCCCCCATGGGTGAGTTCATCAAGGATGATAGGCTGGAGCTCATGTACATGGATGGCCAGCCCAGCTACTTCAAGGAGAAGCCCCGGGAGCCAGACGCCCTCGGCATCAGTGAGGCGACAGCAAGCTATCTCCAAGAAGCCAGGCCTCTCAGCGCAAGTGGCTATCTCACCGGAGCATCTACGCCCATTAAGACTTCGCCTGGTCGTCTTTCTCTCACACCTCCAGCAACCGAAAAGAGCAGTGCGGCCACCACGCCCAAGACGCCGTCTCCTCGGACACTTTCATCTTGCAGTCGGGACGCCGCTGCCGAGGATGAGTTGAATAGTGATTTGTTATTGGAAAGCAATAATGGAGCTGCTTCGATTCCATACGGAAAGAGGCTCATTCCTCAGATCATGGACAGCTTGGCTGTTGCCGAGCCGGACCGTACTGTATTCTCGCTGACGACATTGTCCGGCGGCTCACCTGAATTCAAGCAAATATCTGCTCTCACGTTCACCAAGGCTGTTGACAAGACCGCATGGTGGCTTCACAACCGTGTTGGCAAGCCCGAGTCTGTCCTACCTATAGGATATATCGGACCACGTAAGTTGAGCCAGATTTTCCCCGATACTGGTCTTGCGTTGCAGCCATAGCCCAACTCTCTAACTTTCAAAGATGACCTGCGACATATTTTGTTGACCTATGCTTGCGTCAAAGTTGGCTACGCAGTAAGTTTTGCTATCAAAACATAGAATCGCCCGGCTAACTCTCGTCAACCACAGGCCTTGTTTCTATCACCCAAGAACAATACCGAGGGAGCATTGGCGGTCCTTGAGGCAACAAAATGCAGCATCTGGGCTACCGCGGGCGAAGTCTCACCAGTGCCCCTGGTTAAAGAAATCCTGCGGCAACGTCCCATGGATGAGCTGCAGCTTCCTTTACTCGATGAGCTGCTTGATGTCGATTCGGTTGCGCCGTTTCCCTATACCAAGTCGTTCGAGGAGGCTGTCGACGAGCCGTTTTGTTTCCTGCATACCTCTGGGAGTACAGGGGTGCCGAAGCCTATTCCGTGGTCTCATGGCTTGATCGGCACCATGGATGCGGTGCGACTGCTGCCGCCTGTTGATGGTGATGACAATTTGCTGCCATGGACATCTGACTGGAGGTCAGGCGATACCATCTACTCGTCATTCCCTATGAGCCACGTATGTATACCCGTTCGCCTTTCTTCTTAACTCTAAAACGATACATGCCTGGTGACTGACCGATGAAATACAGGGTGCTGGTATTATAATGGACATTCTAATGCCCGCCTTGTTCGAGTTACACTGTGTCTTGGGACCGGCGGGCGTCTTGCCGAATCTCAATGTCATCGAAACTCTCGCAGAGCATGCCAAGATTGACATCTGGAGCATGGTTCCGTCTCTTGTTGACGAGGTTGGGGAAGCGCCCGAAGTCTTGAGCAAGCTGAAGCCGTCCAAATTCATCTGCGCATCCGGCGGTCCCGTCAGTCCGATAAGTGCCAGCAAGGTAAACGACGTCATAAGAGTGCTGAACTTGACCGGTACAACAGAGGGTCTGTTTATAGGAAACCTCGTGACCTCGAGGGAGGACTGGCTCTGGTTCTGCTTCCATCCCTACTCTGGGTTTGAGTTCAAAGAAGTCGAGGAGGGCACATATGAGCATTGGGTGCATCGCAACCAACACTGGCTCTTATTTCAGGGCATCTTCCACACTTTTCCGGACAAGGACTCGATAAACTTGAAAGATTTGTACACGAGACATCCTACCAAGCCGAATCTATGGGCTT
This sequence comes from Metarhizium brunneum, assembly GCF_013426205.1. Lineage (NCBI taxonomy): Eukaryota > Fungi > Ascomycota > Sordariomycetes > Hypocreales > Clavicipitaceae > Metarhizium > Metarhizium brunneum. The sequence goes on along the minus strand of NC_089422.1, from coordinate 3,197,298 downwards.
TCAAGGGACGAAGCGATGACCTGGTGGTCTTGTCCAACGGCTACAAGATTACCCCCTTGGAAACGGAAGCTCTTATTACTACTCACCCTGCAATCAGCGGGTGTCTTATTTTCGGCACCGGGAAGCCGCAGGCAGGTCTGCTTGTAGAGTTGAAGGACCCCTTGTCGAAACCCGACAGTCTTCTCGACAGCATCTGGGAGACGGTCAAGAAGGCCAACTCCCTCTCCAGACACAGAAACCAGCTGCTGAAGGACTTTGTTACTTTTTCAGAGCCCAGCAAGCCTTTTATTCTCACGGATAAAGGCACTGTCAAGCGCACTGCTACCTTGGCCCTTTACGCCGACTACATTGAGCGTTTCTACGATTCTCGCAACGAAGATGTTGCGGGCAACTTCCTCGTCGACCTGGAATCAACTACATCAATTCAGACTTGTCTCCGTGAGATTCTCACATCGTCACTCCCCGACATTCAGGAAGTACCGTTAGATTGGAATCTGTTTGATCTCGGGCTGGACTCCCTGGGCGTCTTTGCAGCCGTCAAGACTATTCGGGCTGCCACGGGGTTGGGAGAACATGTTGCTCCTCGCCATATCTACGCCAATCCCACAATCGCCAGCCTGTCTGCTACTATTGCACGCATAGCGGATACAGTGAAGACAGCAAACGAGTCTGTCCCACACAATGATGACGATGGGGTCTTTAAGATGCGAAACATGATTGCCAAGCACAAAGCTCGACAATCATTTCCCTTGAACGCATTGGACTATGTTAACCCAAACCACGGCATGGGCCTTGTGTTTTACTTTTCATTACAAGAAGGAGTCAGCTGCGAGCAAGTATTTACAAACTTGCAAGAAGGTCTGAACCGGACATTCGATATGATCCCGGCTCTGAGCGGCAAGATGATGAACCGCTCGGAGCAAGAAATCGGGTACACCAAGGGAGACCTCTGCGTCACCATTCCCTCTTTACCCATGGCGGCGTCTGTCCGCAACAGACTGAAATACAAGGATCTCTCCAGCGTTCTTCCGTCGTTTGCAGAGCTGCGAGAAGCGGGATTTGCACCGTCCGCCTTCAAGGACAGTCTTGTTTTGCGAGACGACCCCTTCCCCAAGATGCCCGCCGACATCTTCGCCGGCCAGGTCAACTTCGTTTCAGGGGGGTGCATCATCGCCGTCGAGCTAAATCACTGCTGTCTCGACGGCCTCGGCGTCATGGTCGCCATCAAGGCTTGGGCCGAGAACTGCCGATATCTCCAGGGCGACAAGTCGGCAACGTGCGATTGGTACGACCCAGAGAGTTTCAACCACAGCCTGCCCGAGATAATTCACGAGCAGGAAGGTTGGACTCGGCCTCTTGACGAAATCGACCCGGGCACATGGGGCTTTCTGCCATTCTTCCCCCCCGAGGACGAGTCTCCCCGCGTGGCCGATGAGAAGAACTCGATGGCTATCAAACCCGTCGTTCGGCAGGAGGCGCCAAACGAATGGACTCTGAGTCCTCGACCTGTATTCCCCCTGCACTCCGTATGGCCCCTTCCTCGCGCTGAGAGATGCCTGAAGACTACGTTGTTTTCGATCGGGCCCGACAAGCTGGAGCAGATGAAGCAGGACGTCGTGGCAGACCCCGAGGCCAAGGGGGTCATCACGTCCATCAGCGACATCTTGCAAGCCTTTTTCTGGCGAGCAGCTATTCGGGCGCGATACCGCGTTGCTACGGAAATTCGTAGACAAACCTTTGGTCCTGAAGACATGTCCATCCTCGAGCTGCCTACCGACGGCCGGCCCTACTTTTCCTCACTACTACCATCGACTTATATGGGCAGTCTTCTCATCTTGAATCGGTCCAGCATGCCCATACGAGAACTGTGCTCTCCGGAGACAAGTATCGGGCAAGTTGCGTACCTGTTGCGTCAGTCTGCCGCGCGCATCACCCCTTCTCTCGTGCATGATGCATTCACGCTCTTGCAGTCTCTCCCTGACCATGGCAGATTCTCGACTGCAAATATGGGCCTCGAGCACATGCACGCCATGATATCCAACATGATGCTGTTCCCAATGAGCGAGGTTTGCTTTGGAGACGGGTTCTTCGCCAACCAGGGTTCCCCTGAGTCTATGCGGCCGCAGATAGAGCGTGGCAACGGCCGCTTCAGGTTTCTTGTGATTTTTCCCATGAAGAAGGATGGGGGGGTTGAGCTGGTTTTGGGCACGCACCCGGAGGAGTTGGACATGCTGAATGCGGATGAGGAGTTTACAAAGTACGCGGATCTCGTGGATACTTGCTGCTAACTACGTTTGGGTCATGTACACGATACACGGAGCGAGGGACTAGACTGTTGGGCGTAATTTATATTTTATAGTTTATTCAAATAAAAGTGAAATAAACATGTTACAGATTCTGTATGGTTCCGGGCGAGTAAAAACTTGAAATACTGAAAAGGTGTCATGGACAACTATACCAGTATAGATCGTCTTCCGGGTAGAGCTCCCAGGTAGTCTTCAACATGTTGTGTAAATCACCCCGTCTTCTCCGACCGTGGTGAGATTTTCTCTCAAACGTTCCGGTGGCTGCGGTGATACAATTCCGTATACAGTCGGACTCGACCCATGCCGCTTGAGCAAGTTATGCTTATCTTGGGTGATGTGAGCAAGTTTTACTCCGCCATTCCTATTCCCACTCCCCACGCCATGAGCTGAGCTGCCCTTTGCATCCCCCAACTCACAAAAAACAGGCAGCGTCAACAAAAATATCGGGGAGAGTCGTAGTTTTAGCGAGGCTAGCAATAGCTATTACTGTGCCTGGCGTCTGTTGAGCCCCCCCCCCTTTTCTCCCTTGCTCACTCACTCGTGCATAAACTTGCTCGCGCAGGCACCTCTCCACTCACCAGCAGATTCACATTTGACAGCCTTGAGCCTTTGACCGGCCACCTCACTTGTTGGTGCTGTTTATTCAATCGAGGCCTGCTTTGCCGCGCAAAGCGAGAAGAGCATGGTGTCGGCCGTCAATTCTCAAGTTGGCACACAACCCAGAGCCTACGCTGCCCTCGACAGCGACGAAAGCTCAAGTCTCCTCAGCGATCACGATGTCGATAGAAACGATGATGGCAATGAAGACGCCATTCGGGCTTCTGACATTCAGTCTGGTGTGCAGGACGTCGAGGCCATGACGGTGGCATGGACCACTAGCGCCCTGGTCTTTGCCTACGTGATGATATGGCTCACTTACTTCGTCGAGGGCATGTTGACTGGCACCACGGCTATCCTAACGCCCTATGTCACGTCTGATTTTGCCAGGCACTCCCTCACACCAACCGTTGGTATCCTGAGCAATGTTATCGGCGGCGTCACCAATCTCACTCTTGCCAAGGTCCTCGACGTCTTTGGCCGGCCGCAGGGATACCTCTTCTGCATAGTTGTCGCCGTGGCTGGGCTTATTATGATGACCCTATGCCGCAGTATCCAGGCGTACGCCATCGCTCAGGTCTTCCAAGTAGTTGGAAACAACGGCATTCTCTATAGTCTGACCGTCTTCGTCGCCGATACCTCTTCACTGCGCAATCGGGGTCTCATGCAGGCCATCGTGAGCTCTCCGAATTTGATTACCTGTTGGCTGGCTGGGCCGATATCCTCTGCGTTCCTGAACGGATCCAGCTGGCGTTGGGCGTTTGCAATGTTCACAATTCTCGTGCCGTCTATTACGCTCCCGCTTTTCGGCCTTTTATGGACCAACTTTCGAAAAGCCAAGGACCTGGGCCTTGTGGCAAAAGGCGACAGCGAGAGTGACCGCACCGCCTGGGAATCCCTCATTTACTACTCTCGGCAGTTCGACGCCGTGGGCCTCGTTTTGCTATCGGCGGGTGTCGCGGTGCTTCTTATGCCGTTCAACGTATATGCGCTTCATGGTTGGAACTCCCCGCTTGTCGTCGCAATGCTGTTTATTGGCCTTCTCCTCATCATTGCATTCGCCATCTGGGAGAGGTATTATGCCTCCATCACTTTTATACCGTTTCCCCTGCTCCTTGACCGCACTGTTTTAGGTGCTTGTATTCTGTCGGCTACGCTATTCGTTAGTTTCTGGTGCTGGAATAGCTTCTTCAGCTCGTACCTGCAAGTTGTTAATGACCTCAACGTCGAAAACGCTAGCTACGTCGTACAGTCCTACACAGTCTGCTCGGTTCTGTGCGGCATCATGGTCGGCGCCTTGATTCACTGCACTGGACGGTTTAAACCAGTCTGTCTTTATATTGGAATCCCGCTCAGCATCCTCGGTTCGGGCTTGATGATGTACTTTTGCAAAATTGAAAGCAGTGTTGGCTACATCATCATGTGCCAGATACTGATTTCTATTGCTGCCGGCACTATTATGGTCTGTGACGAAGTCGCCATTCTGGCCGCCGCTTCGCACCAACATGTCGCTGTTTGTCTCGCAGTGTTGGGGATGTTTGGTAACATTGGCGGTGCCGTCGGCCTGACCATTGCCTCTGCAATCTGGCAAAGTGTCTTTCCTAATAAGCTGAGGGAATACCTTCCTCTTGAAGAGCTCCCTAACCTGGAAAAAATATATGCCAATATCTCGACCCAACTGTCTTATCCAGTTGCCTCCCCGGCACGCCTGGCAATTCAGCATGCGTATGGAGACGCTCAGATGAGGATGCTGGCTGTAGGCACGTCGGTTTGGGTTGTTGGCCTCGTATCGGTCATGATTTGGCGAGACATTAATGTGATTGGAATAAAGCAAAGCAAGGGCCATGTTTGGTAGTCTTTGTACATTGTCCAGGATGGTTGCCTCATGGAGGACTTTATCTGATCATTGTTTGCATCGATATTTGAGCTAAAGCTTTGGATGACCTCTCCTGTTGAGAGCACAAATATAGCGATAGGTTAAGTAAATAACCGTAATTTCGCGCATATTGAAGGAGCTTTACAGCTGAAGTATCGAAATCTCGTATCAATTCTCAAAAACGCCCCGACACCATCAATGTGGGCGTTGCTGTATATTAGTCAATGCTCTTGCCTCCAACCGAACACAAGCTAAAATCTTCTTCGTACTAAATGGTAAAGAAGATTAAAGTCTGACTCTGACACACACCGAGGATTCGTTGGTTCAAATTGTTGGTAGAAATCTCGAAAATAGTTCACCTAGCCAGAAGACACCAATCAAGGCATACACGACTCTTGTGAAGATTAGGACTATTGCGAAGTATATTTCTGGTGCTTGTGTTATTGAATGACTGAAAAGTCGGACGGGCGAGGGATGTAAGTTGAAATGGTTTGACACGATAATTATTTAAATCCTATCTACCTTTTAACTGCCAATTAGGCTTTGCCACCAACGTTATAATTGATGGGGTGCTATTTGAAGCCCCTTGTGATCTTGATGGCCACCGAGGTAGCTGTCCTGATAATGTCTTCTAGTTCGAGGTAATTTGAAGGGCGGCTGCATCAATCATATCGCATGGAGCAAGTCCAGCTTATGCAACATGTTGATCTGATGAGCACAACCGGCTGTTGTTACACCTTCGAGGCGCCACGAAGAACTACTTGTAGTCAGGGTTCTCACGTAGTTGGTATTAAGCCTTGCCTAGCATAACCTTCTGGGGCAAGGCTTGGATCCCTTGCTGCTGTTGGGCTATCCGGGTATCATGGACCTTGCGGTCAATTATCTTGAAGTCAAATGCCCCCTCTAGCTCTCCCCGAATCGACAACAATTGATCTTGAGCTAGTTTTATGTCGTCTGGTTTATTGTCTTGGACAACGTGGGATTTGACTAGGAGGATCCAGCGATTTTGCATGTCGACTGGAGTTACAGCATCCCAGGCCGGTAGTGATGTGAGAGGACTTGGTTGCTGGCCACCTCTGGACTCTAATGGCGCATAATCGCCAATCGATCTCAGGAAATACTGTCGAGTAAGACAGAACTCTATTTCTTCTCGAAAAAACCTGTAATTTTCCTCCAGTATTTCGGTTTTAAACCTGGCGCATGTCAGCTGGGCGGAAGTCTCCCCTAATCTGAGACCCTGCATACCTATAATTATTATCTCGCATAATTGGCAGAAGCTTCTTCTGCTCCCAAATTTCCACCATTTTTCTTTGAGTAAGCAATGGTCTTCCATGGGGAGGATCTGGGAAATCTGCCCATCGCAATACACCAGGCATGCTGTCCAAATCCATAGGTGCCGCAGAGGGGCCCATGTCTCGGTCTTTAACAATCTCGTATCTAACCTGAAGGATACATGACTGGCGGCTGAGGCTTTGATGAAGCTCTTTCCATAGTAATGCCAGGTCTTTCCGTAGGGGCTTATCAATGGATGACTGGTTTGTGATGCCGCTAGGTCTTGGAGGCCCTTGCAAGTAGAGCACTCTGTTCACAGTCTCCCAGGGTGACATGGCACAGAAGCCACTTAGGACAGCACATGCTGCGTTGAAGTCCTTGTCTTCAACCAAGGCTGTGAGGAATAGTTCGTACATTATGAGGAGATGGCGATGTGCTGGGTATACGCGAGGACGATTTATCAAACAGGCGGCCTCAAGTACCGAGGCGAGTATCCTTGGCGAAAGAGTCACGTCTGAGCCGGGCAATTTGGGAATAGGCCTGCTCGAAACTCAAACGCTCATCTAAAACAGGGAAAATGTCATAGATGTTCTCGGTTTGCATAAATTCGCCCTCTGTTGCGTTAGATCATTATCAAGATCAGATCGTGAATGGTCCACGACCCTAGGCTGTTGTGGGACAATTTACTTGCCCACCTAGCACGTGATCGCGCGTTAAGCGTCTCGCGTGCAGCCGTTTTGCTCACGCGCATCCTGAATTTTAGACAGCAACTTCATCTTGTACCACATTGGCTTGGTTTAATGCCACTGATTGACTGCAATTATATTTTGCGTAAAGCTTAGCCATATGATACTTTGCAAGAGTGCGATTTTCATAGCATGGCGCCATCACATTCTGCTAGCAAACGGAAAGCTGGGGAAGCACCCATTTCGCCCCCTCCTATCAAACGGTCTCTGCAGAGCACAACGACTAGTAGGTATTCGTATACATGCAGGTCCAGTGACAAAGATTCACTGACTGAACTGCTCAGAGTCAGCGGTAGCCAACTTTTTTACTCCAACTTCACAAAAGCCTAAGGATCGAACGACTTGGTCTGAACGCGGTCCGAATGACGATGTTCCTGCCACATTGCTAGTCGGTCGATATGTACCTGAGGCACACAATTCCGGGCAGAAGCCCAGAAGAAAGATTGCAGCATTCGACTTGGATTCTACTTTGATCACGACCAGCTCTGGAAAGAAACATGCGAGTGATGCGACAGATTGGAAGTGGTGGCACCCACAAGTTCCCGGGATTCTCCAAAAATTATACAAGGAGAAGGACTATCAAGTTGTCATTTTATCCAACCAGGGAGGAATGACGTTGCATTTCGATCCATCATATAAAGGCCCAAAGGCAAATGTCCAGAAGCGAGTTACCGAATTCAAGCAAAAGTGCAGTGCTATTCTCAACAGTCTTGATATCCCGATAAGTGTTTACGCCGCAACCGAAAGGGATATTTACAGGAAACCTAACACAGGAATGTGGAAGGAAGTTTGCGAAGACTACGACATCCCAGAAAACGAGGTCGACTTGGAACACAGCTTCTTCGTGGGCGATGCGGGCGGTCGAGTTGCTGGTCTCAGCGGTTCTGGTAGTGAGGGTCTCGTGGCAAAAGCCAAAGACTTCAGCTGCTCGGATAGGAACTTTGCCCACAATGCGGGAATTACTTACAAAACTCCAGAGGAATATTTTTTGGGGGAAAAGCCAAGGGACTTTGCTCGAGATTTTGACGTCGCACAATTTCCATTTGACGAGGCGGTATCTTCGTCTGAGGGACCTTCTAAAGTGTTTGAAAGGAAGAATGAAAAGGATGTGGTATTATTCTGCGGGCCACCGGGAGCTGGAAAGAGCACATTCTTTTGGAGGTATCTCAGGCCATTAGGGTATGAGAGAGTCAACCAGGACTCTCTTAAAAGCCGGGATAAATGTCTTCAGGCTGCCAGGGAGTTATTGTCTGAGGGAAGCTCCGTCGCTGTTGGTGGGTGTGCATCACGGTCTCGATTGTTATGCTACAAAGAGCTGACAAAGTGCTAGATAATACGAATGCTGACCCTGAAACACGCGCGTTGTGGGTGGATATTGCGTCCAAAGCGAAGGTCCCCATCCGATGCGTTTGGTTCAAGACACCGCTTCATATTTGTGAGCACAATGATGCAGTTCGAGCTCACAATCAGTCGTTAAATCCGGAAGCAAGGCAACGCCTACCAAAACTAGCCTTCACGGGCTTCGCCTCGAGATATAAAGCACCACAAATCAAGGAGGGGTTTCAAGACATAGTAGAATTAGAGTTCAAGTTCCTTGGGACGAAGAAGGAGCATGATATCTGGGCACGATATTGGGCGTAGCTGCAAGCTCGGGAGATGAACGTGAACCACGGGCGTCATGTGTCATTGTCTGACGCATAGGGATCCTTGCATCCGTTGCTTCCAGAACCACATGATTGGCGAAACCATTTTATCTTGTATGACAATACACGAGAATCAGTTCAGCGGCTCTCTTGGCAGTGTCTGGTAATGAAATGGCGGTAAGGTCAGGTTACCAGACATAACACGAATGCCGACTTAAAACTGCCCTGAATTGGCGAGGTTTATTTGCAACGACGAACCCTGCAACTAGCGAAAATGAATCGGATAGACTTGAACTGAAGTTGAACCGCAACGGGGCAGTAAGCAAGAGGGGACAAAAGCGGTTCCGTCCGCTGCCTGCCTCCGAAAAACTTGGCGGATTGCCGGCTTGCCCGACGGCATCTGTGGTGGCGGACGGAATCAATCCCACTTACGTGATGGCTTGCAGGCAATGGATGCGGCTCGAGTCTGGGCGTACATGGTCAGATGCTTCTCAGTTGATCGTCACGATCCACATTAAGCATCAATATTTGCAACTACCGCTGTCTAATAGCTGGATATACGAATTGACTATTCATAACTGACGAAGGTATTCATTCCGCACACGAAACGATGCTGTCCAAGTCATTAATGACAAGTCATCGCAAATACAGGCAATACATCCGGAGCAACAATATGAATGGCATCAAGGAATCGCAATGCAGCATATCGGAAGATTCTGTGTACCGTATGATGCAATTTTGATGTGTGCCATAACCTTATTGCGGCAGAATTGCAACTCTGGCTTTTTTAACTTGATGAAATGGAAAGCAGTCATTGCCACCCTCGAAGGTTACGACAGCGAGTCAAGATGATACGGACCATTGGTTATGCTTGCCCTGGACTTACCACCATCATGCACCAAACCCGGCAGTGGCACCACTCGAGCACCAGGGCTTTTTACCCTTTGTTCTAAAGTGATTGGTGGTTTTCAAAGGGGTTCAGGTATTGTTGGATTGTGGGCAAACCAACTTCCCCTCACCCACCTGGAGCCAGGGGTCAGAACCAGCAAACTGGTCACACAACTCATCGGCAACCCACATCCCACAGGCGCTTTCCAATAACGTCATTGACGAGACAGGGCAAGCGCTGCGTTGCGCGCCCTGTGGCGGAGATGGGACGAGGGCTGTTGAGAAAATAGTTGCTGGCTAACGACAGACCTGGATGTCGGACGTTGGCCGAGATATAGGTTTCTTAACAATGGCGGCTTGCGATGCCTGACGGCCTAGATGGTGGTGATGCGGCTCGTCACCTCGTGTCTACCCCCAAATCGGAGGGCTTCTTCGTGGGGGGGTCTCTTGGCGACGTGGGGAGCAACCATGCGGCTATTTGAAAGCAGCAGTCTAGTGTAGAATGGCGTCGGTCTGGCTGTCCGGGTTGGATTATCCCTGGAGTAAAGAGGTGGATTGTGCGGAGACGGTCGGGACAGTCAACAACAAAAAAACATGATGAGAGATGTCCATGGGAAGCCCTCTGGAGACAACCGGCAGATCACCACCGACTCTGGGCTTTGCCCTTCTTTCTTCTTTCTGGCACCTTTCATCTGACATCTGACTGCAGAGCTAATGTCTAAAATTGGAGAAGACAACAAAGTTGACCAATGTAAAACATCGTCACCAGGACCAGAGTCACATCGCAGTGTGTCGCGCCTCGTGGAAGCCCACAACCCCAGGTGTGAAGGTGAACAAAAGCGACGAGCAGCCACCGACCTCGGCTGCCCTGCTAAGACGAGCAACTAATGCATTCAATTCATGCGGCTGGACATTTGGAACCCGCCATGCTTCGACCCACCAGACCAGCGTGGCGCCCCGGACTGCTGTCCGAGTTCTGTGTGGGTTTCGAAAATGTCCGGTGTTGTGGTGGCCTCTCTCTCTCTGCGAATACCATTGTTGGTATTTCGCCCCCGACCTATTTTGAGTCAGCTGGCGAACTTGAGGTGGATTTGTGGCCTCATGCCGGCGGACCATGAACCATGCCGGCAAAATCGCGCGCGGCGCCGCCACGAAATCTGCAGCCCCTAGGAATGATTAGAGTTTGTTCTCGAAGCAGGCAATGCCTTACGGTACATATGTATGCTCAGCATACGATGGACACACCGACAGACCAAAGCACTTGGATCTTTGCCTGCTAGTACTACTACTAGTCAAACAAGCATGTGTCGGTGCATCAATGGCCCGCCCCCTCCAGGTCGTCTCTCATGATCGTGTGCACCGTTTACCTTTGCATCCCTGGATAGTCTCGTGTGCTTCCCCCATCCTTTGATTCGGCCCTGTTACGGTGGCTGAATCTGCGCCCAGTTGCCGACTCGGGTATTGAGCAGAAGCTAGGAGTACCATGGCTCTGGCCGTCTTGTGAGCCTCTGGAACTGGTTTGCCGCATGAGAGAATAGACCGGGGTATATATGTCCAGTCCGGCTTGTTCATTTCTCCACGGTTAAGGTTATGCTTTGGGAAAGAGGTTGCGACTTCGGTCATTCGGGCCTGTTTCGTTCCCCAGACCCCAGAACGCGAAACCCCAGACCCCAGAAAATTCCTCCAATTTACGGAGTGCATACATATATGAAGGTCACAACACCCGCCTACCTGTCGCCGCGTGCACCGTTCTTCGTTGCGTCTTGTCAAGAAAGCGTCTCTGTGGTTCTGATTCTAGTTTCTCCTATACCCCAGTCTTCGACTCGTCTCATCAACCAAGAGCCTACCCAAAGCACCGCAGCATCATGGCAGGCGGTGTGAAAAAACCCGTCAACATCTTCCGCCTTGGGAACCTTGGGGAACCCGACGGGGTCTTCAATTGGCGCCTGTGGTTTGCCGTGGTGTCCTTTGGTCTTCTCGGTGCTGCTCGTGGTATTGACGAGGGTCTCATCTCCGGGGCCTTCAACTCGCCTGATTTCCAGTCAACCATCGACTACAAGTCCTTCTCTTCTGTCGAGCAAGCCAACATCAAGGCCAATGTGTCGGCCATGGTGCAAATTGGTTCCGTCGCCGGTGCTTTGATGTAAGTATCCGTCTGTCTCCCTTTGGCTTGCATGGTTTGTGCAGGACGCTGCAGCCGTGGCGTCATGTGCGCGCGTGAGCTGTCTGGTTTGCACCACGCGACAGCTTTTTTGAAAAAGAGCGTGGACCATTTGGCGGTGCGCATTGGCTGACATTTTGACAAACCATAGTGCTTTCCTTGTGTGCGATCGCATCGGCCGCATCATGGCCACTCGGTTCCTCTGCGTCCTCTGGGTCGTCGGCATCATCATCTTCATGATCGGAGGTGTCAATGGCAATCTCGGCGCCATCTATGCGGGGAGATTTATTGCAGGCCTTGGCGTGGGACAGACCCCTGTCGTGGGGTAAGTTACAACGCCTTCTTTTCTTCCTGGTCATGGATGGGCTCGTGGTGTTGAGGTGCTCAGCCTCCTCCGCCGGGCAGCTCTGTCGGAAGAGATTCATGTGTATGAATTAATTTGCTGACGGTTTGTGAAATAGCCCTATTTATATTGCCGAAGTCGCGCCCGCTTCCGTTCGAGGCCTTTGCACATGTTTCTTCACCGGAGCTGTTTACATCGGCATCGTCTTGGCATACTTCACCAACTATGGCTGCAGGCTCAACATCCCCAGCTCAAGCCACAATCAGTGGCTTGTCCCCACAAGTTTGCACATCATGATGGCCGGCATCATTTTCATCTTGACCTTTATGCAATACGAATCTCCCCGCTTCCTCGTCAAACAGGGCAAGAATGAGAGGGCTACTCATGTCATGGCTCGTTTGCGCAAGCAGGCGCCCGATGGCGAGTACGTCACGCGCGAAATCGCAAGTATTCAGGCCGCCTTGGACCATGAGCTCGAAGCCACCAAGGGGGTTGGCTGGGCTGGCAAGCTCAAAGAGATGTTCCTGGACAAGAGCAACCTCTACCGTGTCTACCTCGCCACCATGGTCCAATTGCTGTCTCAATGGTCCGGCGCTGGCTCCATCACCCTCTACGCACCTGATCTGTTCGAGATTCTCGGCATCACCGGTAGCGAGGAGGGCCTTCTTGTCACTGCCGTCTTTGGTATTGTGAAGCTTGTTTCGGCGGTGCTTTGCGCCCTCTTCCTGGTGGATGTCATTGGCCGAAAGCGTGCGCTGCTCACTGGTATCACCCTGCAAGCTATCTCCATGATCTATGTCGCTAGTTTCTTGACGGCTGTTCCTGAGCTGGGCACTGTCAAACACTATGTCCTGCCTGCTTCAAAGGTCCCCGCCAGCCGTGGAGCCATTGCTATGATCTATGTCTCAGGCTGCGGATGGGCTCTTGGGTGGAACTCGATGCAGTACTTGCTGACTGCAGAGTTGTTCCCCCTGAGAATTCGTGCTCTGGCTACCTCGTGGGCCATGACCCTGCACTTCGCCAACCAGTACGGCAACTCTCGTGCTGTCCCCAATATGCTGCTTCCCACTTCTGACGGTGGTATCTCACCCATGGGCACTTTCTGGTGCTTTGCGGCGGTCACCATCCTGGGAGGCGTCTGGGTCTGGTTCTCTGTTCCTGAGACCAGCGGCCGCACCCTCGAGAGCATGGATCGCCTGTTCGATCTCCCCTGGTATAAGATTGGTCTGCATGGCAACCGGGACGCTGAACAGCAGGACATGGCTTATAATGAGAAACAGCGTATTGCTGAAGAGACACACGGCGCTGGACAGCACATTGAGGAGAGGAAGACCACGACGGTTGCATAGATTATGATACCCTCCTCTCCTTTTTTTGACGATAGCACGTCATTAGGTTAGATTTCTTGGTTATAATTTGAAGAATTTGCATGCTGAATACCATTTTGCGACTTCATGGCAAAAATATTCTTGACAACGGTTGAACATGTCTTGGCGGCGCTGGGATCGAATCATTGACCGCCCAAATACAGTTGATACAATACCGCATTTTCAAGTTCTCTCATTCGCGTGTTGAAACACCAACTCCATCTTCTTGTCCCCAACACATTATGCTTAAATCAGTCCACAATTGATCTCCCACCCATAGGTCCATGTCTAGATTCAAAATGGGGGTAGTATCCGTCGTCACATCGCCCACACAAACAATGATCAGTCACGCACCCCACGTAACTATCCCCGTTGGGGTAATTTGATGGAAGATTGTGAAACGTTGTTATTCAAGGGGCTGACGAGGCCGGGTCATCCCGGGTTCACACCGTGGTGAGCGAGACGAAGTGGCTTGATGTAGTCCCAGGGACGCGGCAGCCACGGCGGGATATATTAGCCGTCTACTCCGTAGTGCGTTCGGAGATGTCCTCGGGGACCGTTGGAGTTCCGAGGATAATGAGGATGCCGTTTGAACTCTTAATTTCGGGAAGTTTGAGATTACCCGGAATCTAGGATTAACCATGCTTCCCCAGAGTTGTGGACGTCTGATCGACGTGCGGGGTTATGAGACTGGCACGGGGGGAGTGGACTTTTACCTAGAATGGCCGAGTACAAAGGATGTCGGCGTAGGGGAAAGCTGTGTGCCATTATTGATGTGGCATGGTCTTCCAAGTGTTGTGATGCTGCATTCGGCGTTATGCTATGCTACTAACATGATGGCTTGCGGCCGGCGGAGTAATTTCTCAGCAGGACAGCGAGAAACCATCATGTTGCTTGCAGACGATGATGTCTTGTAGAACTTGGTTTGGAGCTTGGTATTCAAGGTGAGCTTTCTCGTGGAACATGCGTGACGCCATCGCAGACTGATTACTATAGAATATCTGCATAGTTCCACGTCCACGAGCGAGCGACTGGTTTATCCGAATAATCTTTATTTCTATCATCCAAGATATCCAAGGACATTGTTACTACCATTTTTTTAAACCTTCGGTAATCAGTCTGTACCGAGATGCGGGTTGGTGGTTTGGCATACAAATCCACTTACATGGAATCTCGACGTAAATGGAGTGAATACGTGATAACAGCGCCCGATCCGATTCTGTAGCTACCACATCCCGTATCTGGGCCTGTTCAGATCCTTGGCGGATTGTCTGGATCGTTTGTGTTGTGCCCTCGGCATCATCAAATGCGACTTGGATTTGACTCGACTTTGTTGCCACCGCGTTGGCGGCACAAGGCGGCCATCAAAGAGCCAAGAACTTCGAAAGCAAAAGTATAAACTGGAGCCATTATGCGTTTTAGTTTGCAGTTACAATTCTGATGCAATTGCGTCACTTGCCATGAAAGACGGGAGCGTCGTGGGCGTCATTTGTGCAGTTTTTGGATATGATCGTTCCGCTGCCAAGTGCTCATGCTTGGTAAATATCACTGGAGACGACGTATTAATTGTGTGTACTCTATGAAAACCTGTACGTTTTCGTTCTTGTTGTGTACATCTCTCATAGCAGTGGAATGGCAAGAAATGGCAACCGTTAGGGTTACTGGCAACAATAGGGCATGCGAAGACAGAGCAAGATAAAGGATTTGTCTCCCTCTTCCCCTAACTGACATAAACTGAGGCACCGAGATAATTGTTTGAGAACTATAAGAGAGGCGGGTTGATTTGCTGCTATTTGATGGCGAGTTGAGAACTGTCTAGATCGGATTTAACAACTGTCCACCACCTCTTTTGCTTGCGCTTCCTTGTCTATGCCGCTGACATTATCATAAATATAGAAAACATTCTCTACCGTTTACCCAGGGCCCTTTTAATACGAACCCACACTGAATCAGAGCCTTGTGGCAGATGCTACAACAGCCAAGATAGGTCTGCTGAGCTGCCGTCTAGCGCTGGTGAAACTGGTCGCCGAATACTATTCCCCAAAGATGCACCTCTCTCAATGGACGTCGATGGAGCGTTAATACTTGTCCATCTGCCGGAGGTATTAGACGTGGCGGTAGACGGTGAAGGGGGTCGCGGCGGATCGGTACTGGAGGCATCCAACGGCAGTGAATCCAGCCGGGATGATATCGAGGCAGCAGGTGACCGTGAAGGCGGCCCTATAGGCTCCTGTGGAGAGAAGAATGGAAAAGAGGTATTTGTAAAGTCTGGATCTGAATATTCTGAAAGCAACTGTATCGGAGACGCTGACCTTTCCGTAACGCCGGCAGCCTGCGCTGACCCATCATCTCTCTGCTCGACATACCAACGGGCCCAAACCTCGGGAGATACTCTTTCTAGGCCGGCCGGATGCAATACGACTGGCTCCTTGTCGTAACCTTGATCGAGACGCGGTCCGTCATCGTCGCTGTTCTGCTCAACCGGCGACTCTGGCGAGGGCACACTCTCTTGATTCCAACTCGGCTGACCCAAGGGCGACGGTACGACGGGCTCGAAATTTGGGCGACCAAAACTCAGCGACCTGTTGAGAACGGCCTGGCGTGATAGTCGTCGAGATCCCTGGGCCCTCACGTAGCTCAGCCGTTCTTGCGCAGCCGAGGTTAGATCGGCTAGGGGGCTGAGGTCGTCATGAGGATCCTGCTGCTCCATGTTTGGAGGAGACGGTAATCTGCCATTATCTGTATGCTGTAACACCTCGCATGAGAGAGCTGTTGGTGCTATCGTACGGGCTTGGCGAGGGCTTTATATATGTCGTTGTGGATGTGATGAACTCGGATCGCTCCGGTGTCGAAGAAATGTCATTCCGTGATGTGCAGCCCAAGCGTAACAAAAGGTGAGGTAGCGAGAAGCCGAGACCAAAGGAGTATGTCCATGCAGTGAATGTCGGATGGAGGCTGTTTTGAACAAATGCACATTGTCGAGCTTGTGTACCACGGGTACGACTGGCAAACGGAGCCAGCGCGTAATTGCTGTAGTTGGCCATGTAATTAGTGACCACGTATCAAATCGAGCCGTGAAGAGGAACGACTGTCTGCTGCTTCTGGCGCTCTCTGTGACTGCATACTCGGTGCACAAAATGTTGGTGAATTGGAAGCATGATGATTCTGTGGCCCAGTGAATCAAGGCTGGGATGAGTAACGCAGCAGCGTAAACATGTGGTGGAAGGAACACGAAGAGCGGGAGATCAAGGAAAGTACACGGGAGTCAAATCAAGCATCCCCTTTTCTGTGTGTGACTGTGTACAGTTGGCGATATTCAGTCATGAGTCTCTGGCACATTACAACTCACATGTCCTAATCGATTACCATTTCTTCGCAGACCGAGTAAGCTTCGGTACCAAGCCAGCAATTCTCGGGCCTCACTTTCCCATCCTTACTGCCTCCTTCATTATACGCCTCATATTCTTCATAAGGCACCAACCCCAAGCTCTTTGGTCGTCTATGGTTTTCTCCAACGCCTGCAGCTGTATCGTCAGCGGCGATTCCCCTACATACTGCTTTTCAAGAGGGTGCCCTGCTGCCCCCGTGGAAGAGGAAAGTACTACATGTGAATCATATTTGTTCAGAGGTTCAGATATGAGTATGACTGGTGACGGCTGGCCCAAAAGGAGGCGAGGGACCATGACAGCGTCGTGAAATTAGGATGTGGCCCCGTGGATTATATGGACAATGGGGGAGATGATGGGCAGGTGTAAATGACAAGATGCCTACGAATTACTTTGGACAATCGGATGGCCGGTTTGCCAAATTACTCTTCGGCCCCTGGACGCATTGCGGCTTCAACCGAGCGTGGAATACACCCAGTTCGCAAAGTCCACCAAGCTGGTCGCTCAAGTTGAAACATCTGAAGCAAGCAAGGCGTGCTAATATGGAAGTCGCTATTGGTTTAATCCGCGAGGAGGCCATGGCCGAAGATGCTGTGACTTTTCCCGGGGACGAATTCCATCACAAGTTGATAACGCCAATCGCTGTTGTTTCATCTCACTGAGTGCTTCAGGGACAGCAAGGCGTATTACTTGATTAGATACCGAATATGTATGTATTACTGTATCTAATGAACTTACGAGTGTGACATCCATTCGTTCCGTCTACCTCGCTAGATATTGACCGGTGCGACCTTCTTAGGATCTTCTTCCCCCTTATTGTGCTCTATTTCAGTGCTTCTTTTGACTCTACACTCCTTCTATGGCTGGAATCCTTGAAATGACACTTATATTTGGGCCCCAGATGTTCATCTTATCTTCACCCAACGTGTCTGGTATGAACATGGCGAGATCTGCAACCGGTTTTCTTACCAACGGGGACGCGATCCCCAGTCAACGTGTGCTCCAGATAAGTGAGTGCAATCTGTTCACCCAAGCAACCCGCCTTGCTGAGGGCCTGGGGATATATATCAGCTGGGTTTCATATTCATGACGATTGACACAAACGGAGAGTTGTGTGTAACGAAGCGTGATCGTCCTCGGGAAATCCTAGATATTGGGACAGACACAGTCATGTGTGTATTTGCAATGTGTTTTCTCTGTCTATAGCCTATATTCAATCATCTGGAACAAAACATATGGACAGAGTATAATGTATTGGAACACTTGTATGAGTAATTATGTAGATGAATCATCTGGGTATGAAGACAAGACGTTGACGGCTTCCTGCGTGGAGTTGTAAGCAATGAGGAAGCCTATATGGTTTCTTGGGTTGCCCAACCCTGTGGAAATCACACATACAAGACGGGCACATGAGCTACATTCTAGATGCATCAGCCAGCGAGATCATGGGCGATGCGACCTGCCAAAGTGTCACTCAATATAGCAGGTCCGGACAATAGCTTCTATATCCGGGGCGGAGGATAATATGCTATAGGCAACGCTGCATAACCTGGATAACAACTTTCATCAAAGTCAATCATTTTTGAACTTGTCAGGGAGATTCAGCCCATTGACTATCTAGTCCAGGGGCATAGCGAAGTGTATCCGTCGATGTCTGGCCTAGATATATTAAACCAGCCATCAAGATCAACGAGGCTGGATCATACCACGCCCACATCATGAATGGCCTCCCGCCACCTGAACGTCACGACTCACAACCTCGATCCGTAGTCGAATCAAGCTTGTTGTGGCATACCGCCTGTTCTCGTGCCAAGCGACGCAAGATTGGCCAAGCTTCTCGGCACTGGGGAGATTAAAGCCCCGTGCAACGAATAACCTTAATGCGGCAAGCTTGGGATCAGGCAGCAGAATTCTTTAACAGCTAACTGCTCTAAAAACGCCGTTTCATAATACCGCTGTTCTCGGCGGATGTATCATGTGGGCCGTTGTACTTGGCATGTTGGAGAAGTTGAGCTTGGCGCTCATCAACAAAGGGGTCTGGTGCTCAAGAGATCGGCATGAGTTGCGCTCCGAGTGTGGAGTGGGTGGCCCGATCTGACTTGATTATTGTGGTTACAATTTATTAGTTAGTTCGTCGTCGAGCGTTTTGCAAGAGTGTGTCTGCTATCCCGGCCCCCGATTGACCTTGAAGAAACGATAGCAGGCACTCTCAATCTTTCTTTGGGCTACTGTATAGATCAGAAGTCAACTATAACGCCGGACTCATTACGTCATTGTGCCGCTGGACGTGTTGGTGATGATGGTCAGGTTCTCTTTCTGGCAACTCTTGGCGACCATCACTGCCATGGAAGTTGCTTCACCATGCTGATGCCGAGACTTGGTTTATCCACATGGTGCTATTTTCTCCACGTAGCCTTCTTTGCCGAGCAGCTTTTACATTATGCTTAACCGGATGAGCGCAATACATGGGTCTGTCTGTCACGGCCCATCGCCATGGTCTCTCCGCAGAGCTTCCGGTCCCATGGTCGTATGTGACATGAAGCCAAGTAGATAACTGGAGCCGTCTCCCCGTTTCCTGCAACATGATCCAATTCCAAAATCCATCCCTTTCACCCCTTGCGGCAGTCTTGGCCGGTCAACCAAGTCCGCGTCCATGTCGTCTGCATAAGCCGTTGTAAACATCTTGTATATACAGGCCATTGACTTACACGCTCAGATCCTCGAGAAACCCCGATTCAAACACAAAATGCCACCCGCTCGAACAGACATAGAGTCGCCCAACCACGACGAAAAGTCTGTGCTCCGTCGCAACTCAAGCCATGGCGACAACTCGGCCAACTTCACCAATGAGCGGAAGCCATCGACAGCGGCTCTCCTACGCAACCCCTTGATCGGGATGACCAGGGAGCAACTCATTGCCGATGCCGACGCCTTCGTGGACGAAAAGGGCCTGGGCGAGTATCGGGAGGCCTTTCGCAAGGGAGCCTTGATCGCTCAGGTCATGAACACGAGCGGCGGCTTCGAGCACGTCCATCTTCTCAATGAGGAGGAAAAGACGGTGCTGCGACGGGAAATCACCAATAAATGGAGCCAGCCATTCATGCTCTACTTTCTTTGCACTCTCTGCGCCGGTTCAGCCATTGTGCAAGGAATGGACCAAACAGCCGTAAACGGCGCACAGGTACGGCCTTCTAACGGGTGTACCAAGTCTGGTAGCTGCTAAATAATAGGTCCTGGTCAGGAATTCTACTACGAGGAGTTTGGCTTGAGAGACCCCCTGTTGCAAGGTCTGATGAACGGCGCTCCGTACCTCTGTTCCGCACTCATCGGGTGCTGGACGAACCCGATCCTGAACAAAATCGGCGGCCGGAGATTCACCATCTTCATCTCGTGCTTCATGTCGGTTGTCACGGGCTTCTGGATGGCCGTCGCCGATTCGTACGTGTTTAACCCTGCCGCCACACCATGCCGCTCGTTGGTTGTTACTAACGAGGAGGAAAAAGGTTTGGCAACTTGCTCGCGGCTCGATTCGTGCTCGGCTTTGCCGTGGGCGCAAAGTCGAGCACTACGCCCGTGTACTCTGCCGAATCCACGCCCAAGACGATACGGGGAGCGCTCACCATGATGTGGCAGATGTGGACGGCGTTTGGGATCTGTCTCGGCTTCGTGGTCTCGGTGGCCTTCCAGCACACCGATTTCCTGGGGCGAAACTCCCAGTGGAGGTGGATGCTTGGCTCGACCTCGATCCCGCCTCTGATTGTCATGCTGCAGGTGTATTTCTGTCCGGAAAGCCCGAGGTGGTACATGGAGAAGGGCAAATACGACAAGGCGCTCAAGTCGCTGCTGCGTCTGCGGCATCACCCTGTGCAGGCGACCCGGGACATGTACTATGCGTATAAGCTTCTTGAGATTGAGAAGAAGGAGAGGGAGGGACGGAATCTTCTCAAGGAGTTTTTCACCGTGAGGCGGAATCGCCGTGCGGCTCAGAGCGCATGGTTCACGATGGTGGGTAAAATGTCTAATCTAATTCAAGTTGACATTTAATTATACTCGGGAAAGCTAACTTGCTTGTTCCCTAGTTTATGCAACAATTCTGCGGAGGTAAGAACTTTCATTGCGGCACGATATATACGCTGAAGCACGGCAAGCCTAACTAATGGAAATCTCTAGTAAATGTCATTGCCTACTACTCGACCAGCATTTTCCAAAATGCCGGCTACGATCGCTCTCAAGCTCTCCTGGCGTCCATGGGAGGGGGGTTGATCAATTGGATATTCGCCATTCCGGCCATCTACACCATCGACACGTTTGGTCGCCGCAACCTCTTGCTCACCACGTTTCCTCTGATGGCCTTGTGTCTCTTATTTACCGGCTTCTCCTTCTACATCCCCGGTCGCGCTCAGTTGGCTTGTGTCACGACGGGCTTGTACCTCTTCATGGTTGTCTATTCGCCAGGCGAGGGACCGGTGCCGTTTACATACAGCGCCGAGGCGTTTCCCCTGCATATCCGCGATATCGGCATGTCCTCCAGCACGGCAGTGACATGGGGCTTCAACTTCATCATCAGCTTTAGCTGGCCGTCTCTTGTTGAGGCCTACGGCAACACTGGCGCATTCTGCTGGTACGCCGCTTGGAACTTGCTGGGCTGGGTCTTTGCCTACTTCTTCTTGCCCGAGACCAAGAACCTCACGCTGGAAGAGCTCGACAGTGTCTTTAGTATGAAAAACAGGGAGCACGGCGGGTACTACCTCCGCAAGCTGCCCTGGTACCTCAACAAGCACGTCCTTGGACGAGACGTTGCTCCATTCCCGCCGTTGTATCAGTTTGCTGAAGATCAGTCTCTGCCGAACGACAAAACGGAGTCTGTTTCTGTCACTCAACATAAGGAGGCGCCGTCTGGCCCAGCCCCGACCGAAGGTACCGTGGTGACAGGCAAATAGTATTCGGCCGAATGTGCAGCAACAGCATGGCTCGTAGTGTATGGTCACGTCTTGCGGTGTGCGGGTGTATACAGATGGCGACGGCTAAATACAATTTCCATCCCAGACTACAAATTATGGGAATATATCCGCAGAATTTGAAGTCCAATACAGATTCGGAAACCTGGAGAATTATTTATAGGCGGTCAATCTACGACTCAAGTATAGGGTTATGAATATCAGAATATTGAGGTTTCAGAAACTGGCCACTTTGCTGCCAGAAGAACAGTTCTAGCTCGTCGCCTTGACATACACCTTGTCTTGGTTTCACATATGTCAAGAGGGCATAAGAGCCTTCGGTCATGAGATGGGTTCAGAGGGTAGTCCCGGCCACAATCTTCAATGTTCACTCGCTTCCACAAATGCAGCCGCCGGGGGCCATGTAGCGACAGAACGCCCCTCTTCAAGATGATTTCTTCCCCTTCGCGTCCAAGTGTGTGGCATTCTCATCATACCCATATAGACCAGGTTGGATTCAGCTCGTCTTTCCTTGTGAACTGGCGCGTGTTATGGAGTATCGAAAGCGGTACACATCAAGGTAATACACTGAAACACGGTCAAATCAAGTCTGAAGCCAGCATCGCATAACAGGGATATCATTCATTATGGATCATGGACATATTTCTTTGCTGTTGCAATGTTCACTGGCCAAGAGTTTCACGCACTCGGACATCCTGATGCTGCAACTGCTTCTCCATCTGAACCTCATCAACAGTTATTCTCCTTTTTCTCACGTCCTCTACACCAGGCGCGGATGAATGCCTCTCCCGCTCGAAAATAGCATCAATCTCTTCGAGAGTCTTGCCTTTTGTTTCGACCCAAAATACAGCCTAGAATCAACATCAGTACCGTTGTCGCCATGGAAAAGAATTACCCCCATTAACTTACAATGAGGAGAAACGTAATAACGTCCCACGATCCGTTAATCATGTACAGTCTCCAACCAATGTTATCCAGACCGATTGGCATGACGAAAACGAGCAACATCCTACAGCCGTTAGCCCATCTCAGCAAGAACGAGAGCGACGTGCAAGAGGATACTCACGCCAAACCATTGAGGGTGAATTGCGAAAACGCAACGCCGTTGGCCCGAGTTGGGTAGTCCATAACTTCGGGGGGATAAAGAGTAAGCAAGGGCGTCCAGGCAATGGAATAGAATCCTTGGAACAAGAACATGACTGCGACATCGCCGTAGATGAGGCCCTTTGACGCTCCACCAGGGTTGTCGGCATAGATCTTCGAAAGACCGCCAATTATGAACAGACAGGCAATCAGCAGCCCTTGCGATAGCAGGGCGGTAGATTTGCGTCCCCACGAAGCTGCGAGCTGTGTGCCGGCGAGGCAGCACGCCAAACACCAGACGTTCAAAACCACATTCTTCCCACCGTTAGTCAGGCACACTTTGCCGTAGTGATTGCAGAGTACTTGCCGCTTTCAGCTGGTCATCGGAGCTCGTCACTCCCGCGGTGCTCAGCTCGTTGCCCAGATAGTACGACGCAATGATATTGCCGGCGATGCATGAAAACGGCCCAGCAGAACCGCCAATTAGAACCCTCTTCCTCGCCACTGGGTTCTGGACAATCTCCAGGGGACTCATCGTCCGGCCTTGCTTCTTCTCCCACTCCAGCGTGTCGACGATCTCCTGATAGACCGTCATGGCAACAGGATCGGTCAAATTGCCATCGGCGTTGGTCTGCGCCACGACCAACCGAGCATCCTCATATCGGTCCTGGCGAATCAGCCATCGAGGAGATTCTGGAACAAAAGGCAGAATCAGAATGCAAATAAGGGAGAAGACACCCTGCAACAGAGACGGGCATCGCCACGCCCACGTGGAATCCCACTTGCCCGTGCCGAGGGTAACGCCCGCCGCCATCAGCGCACCGACGTAATAGAAGTTGTTCAGCAGCTGGACCGCGTGTTAGAGACTCAGAGTCGACGACTTGTCGCGAATACGTACACCAACGCCCCAGGCACGCCAGCGACTTGGAAAGGTTTCGCTGAGATACACCGGGGCGGCAACGTTGCTGATGCCGCCCCCGAATCCGAGCACGACGCGAGCCACGACAAACATGGCTACGTTCTGCGCCGCGCTCTGCAGGACGATGCCAGCCATGGTGATGATGGATGCCCAGAACAGGGCTGGTCGCCGTCCGAGTTTATCAGACATGACGCCCCCGACCATGGGGCCGAAGAAACCCCCGATGAAGACGGACGCCGTGTTGAGGCCCTGCGTCGCGGGTGTGAGCTTGAAATAGTCAGTGTACGAAGGCAAGATGTTGAGTCCGTTGAGCATGGATCCGTCGTAGCCGCCCGTGGTGGACTGGACCACGGAGCAGAGCATCAGGAAGACGGACAAGGTCGATGTGGACTCGGGAGTCCACGAGGGGAGCCAAGTTCCCGATGGTGTTGATCGCAACATGGCAAGCTGACGACGGTTTGTGCCTTGCAATTGCGGCAGGGACAAGATGAGCCTACGTCTGGTTGGTCCCCGTCGAGACTCAAGACATAGCCAAGCATCATTCGAGAATCAGCTTCGTTAGGCGTTCCATCTCCATCTTGAACTCGTCCAAGTCGACTCGGGTGGGCAGGGAATGGAGGCGTCATGGGGTTTATCCACGACACTGCAGCACGGCTAGCAAATGTAACCCTGATAGCAGCTGGAATGTGCCAGCAACGGCAACTCAGAAGACGGGAAATTAAAACCACGATACGTAGCGAAACGCGGGACCAGATAACCAAAGGATGCTTATTGGGACTGGCGGCATGTCTCACCGTCACCTTCCCCTCGCAGATGGTTCCGTACAACCCACGGCTCTTCAAAAGATGGTGATGGTCCGCAACGCTTCTACGCCAGGCTTGCATGTGGCGTCGGGGTATTAGAAAAAGACAAACATGAACTTGGCTTACCGAGACGACAGTAGAGTCTATGACTCTACGTGTTGGGCGGGATATTTTGGGCGGAGGATTCTCGCCAACGCAGCATCTCATTCTCAGGCTACAAGTTCCCAAAACTAGGTCATCACCCCAGCCGTGTCAGCCAAAGCCAACCTCAATAGCCATGGTCCGTCGTCCCATCATCGCCATCGCCGGCCTCGCCTGCGAAACATCAACCTTCACCCCATCACGGACTCTCGCCCCCGCATTTCACCCCAAACGAGGCGACGAAATCATCCAACGGTACCAGTTCCTCCACGCCGACCAGCCACTCGGCCAAGATGCAGAATGGAAAGGCGCCCTCATCGGCCACGCCCTCCCCGGCGGTGTCGTAACCCGCGACGCCTTCGAAACACTGGCCGCCGAGATCCTCCACCGGCTCCGGGACATTGCTGCCCTCCACAAACTCGACGGGCTGTGGCTCGACATCCACGGCGCCATGGTGGTAGAAGGCATCGACGACAGCGAAGCCGAGCTCCTCCGCCGGATTCGCCGCGTCACCGGCGCCCACGTCATCGTCTCGGCGTCAATGGACCTCCATGGGAACGTGTCCCGGGACCTCGCCCACATGTGCGACCTCATCACCTGCTACCGGATGGCCCCCCACGAAGACGCCATGGAGACAAAGGAGCGCGCGTGTAGGAACCTAGTCGGCGTCTTGAAGTCGAAACCTCCCGGTGCGCGGCCGCTCAAGGCCTGGGTTCCCATTCCCGTCCTCCTGCCCGGGGAGCAAACCTCCACGCGGACAGAACCCGCAAAGCACATCTACGCCGCCGTTCCAGAGGTAGAAGCAACCGAGGGCGTCGTCGACGCAGCGATATGGGTCGGGTACGCCTGGGCAGATGAGCCGCGGAATCGTGCCGTCGTCATGGTCACAGGCTGGGACAAGCACACCGTGGCCAGGGGAGCAGAGCGGCTGGCGAGACTATTCTGGGACGCCCGCGCTGCTTTTGAATTCGTCGCGCCCACAGGGTCCTACGCAGAGTGCCTCGATGCGGCAGTCGCATCTCCACCCTCGCAGAGGCCGTATTTCATTTCGGATTCGGGAGACAACCCCACGGCCGGGGGCTCCGGGGACGTAACCTGGGGCTTGACCCGGCTGCTGGAGCGCCCCGAGTTCCAGGACGCCGGCTCCGGGTATACCGTCATATACGCGAGCGTGCCGGGGCCAGAGGCCGTGGCCGCCGCGGCAGAGGCGGGCGTCGGCGCGACAGTCACGGTCACGGCCGGCGGCGAGGTCGACAGCATCCACGCGCCGCCGCTCACAATGACCGGCAGAGTCTGCGCCGTCAAGCATGGGGACCGGGATGCCGAGACCGAAGTTGTGCTGCAGGTGGGCTCCGTCTATGCTATTCTTACCAAGTTGCGGAAGCCGTATCACAAGGAACGAGACTTTACCGAGTTGGGCCTCAGGCCGAGGGCGGCAGATGTGGTGATTGTCAAGATTGGGTATCTGGAGCCAGAGCTATATGACATGGCCAAAGGCTGGATGCTGGCCTTGACTCCTGGTGGCGTCGATCAGGATCTGGAGAGGCTGGGTCATCATAGCATCCGGAGGCCCATGTGGCCGTTTGACAAGGCGTTTGAGAAGGACCCCGACTTGGAAGCAAGATGGATACCAGCTTCTAACGAGCCTTTGGAGGGGCCTGATGAGTAGATTTTAAGCGGTTGAGCAAATACCGAGGTAGAAATTTGACCATGTCGCTGCAGTTTCAAGCATAGATTTCATTTGCATATCATGTAACCCCTTACCGGCTGCTCTTACAGACTCCGCTACCCAATACCATATACAATTCTCGGAAATTGAGCATTCAAGTTCCTTCCAATTTCTTGACAAAAAGTAAAATACATTGATACTACCTTCGTGATAGGCCCACCTCCAAGCCCAGAGGCTTCCTCAGAAATCCTTCTCTGGTTTCCATTGGTCCCTGTCGGAGAGTAACCGTGTAGCGTCTTGCCCAAGTGGCCAAAATCAGCTTCATCTCCATCTCTGCCACGTTTCGTCCCACGCAAGACCTCGGCCCGTGGCTGAAAGGAATAAAGGCGTTCTTTTGCCTGGTTGTGACATTCTCCCATCTCTCAGGCTTATACTCGTCCGCATCTTCTCCCCAGATGTCCTTGGAGTGATGCACGGTGTAGGTGGGCACGCTAAGAACGGTACCACTGGGGAAGAAATATCCCTGGATGACAACACCGGGGGACTCGGGTGGAATTTGACGCGGCAGTCCAATGCCAGACGTACTGTGGTGACGCAAGGCTTCGTCGATAACCCATCCAAGATACTGAAGATCACGAACCATGTCATATGTTGGAACATCGACATGTTTGGGGATCGAGGCGTCGAGCTCAGCTTGAAGTTTCTGTAAAACACGCGGGTCGCGGATCAGGTAGTTCATAAGAGCGCAGGAGGAATTGGATGTCGTGTCACTTCCGGCAATCAGCTGTGTCAGTGCTTCGGCAGTCAACTCTTCACGACCAAGAGGTTGCCCATTGTCGTCTTTGCCTTCCATGAGCCGGGCAAGCAAATCCTTACGGTCCACGTCTGGAGGATTCTCAACTCGGCTTTCGACTCGAGCAATAGCAATCCCAGCGAGATTCTGTACAGCTTTCAGACCCTGGCTGAAGAACGGGTCAGGAAGCATGGATGCGTATGGTTTGAGTTGCGGATAGCAACCCAGCGTTGCGCTCACTTCCCCTCTTCGGTTCAGAATCTCGATAGCCGGGGCATAGATCGGTGGGCTATCTGGCGATGACTTAATCTCGGCGACGTCTGCCCCTTTTTCAAGCATTCCAAACGGCGCGCCAAATGCCAAGTCACCGATAACATCGAAAGCGAGAAAGTTGAACCACAATAGTGCATCAAGGTGTGCTTCCGGCTTCCCACCCTGTGTCCTGTGGGAGCTTTGCTCAACCAGCTTGTCAAGCTGTCGCACAAACAAGTCCAAGTTCTCATGAATATACGGCTCAAATTGAACCACAGACTTGGTAGAGAAGGTGTGAGAGACCATCTTTCGCTTTCGGGTGTGTTCGTGCCTGACTCGTGTGTTGAACAGGCCACGGCGAATGGACACAAAAGCATCATAAAACTCGCTAATCATCAGCGTTAGCCCACGTGGTCTGGCGACTCTGGTGTGATCTGTTCCATAGAGACTCCAGATTTTGCTTACGATTTCAAAAATCCATTACCGTGACCATAGATGGTAGGAATCGCTGCATCGTCTGCGATACTAACATGGTTCGGTTGTATGCGCACTACTTTGCCCAGCTTCGCATGGTACTCGTCGACGGTCTTGAATCGATCTCCTCGTCGGCAAACCATCAATAGCCATAAATTCGAAAACTGCGCGCCGAACGGCGCTGGGATCCCGCGCAGCTTTCCATTCGTCACAAAGTAGTCGAAAATGTAAGATGACAATATCAAGCCAACAATAGCCAGCGCGGCCGATGGCGAGAACACGTACTCTGTCAGCGCCATGCCAAAGTTGACGATCAGCTTCCAGGTTTTAAAAGACGCCAGGTTTGGCTCACAATGGTGCAGTTTTGGCACAGAAATATTTAGAAAGCTGGCTGTGGCTTGAGATGTGCCTCGACCACTAGCTAAAGCACCAACCTGACGCCATATATATATATACTGGCAGATGTGGCCACTGGCTTGATTTGGGCGAAGTTCCGACCCCGCAGGCTTCAACTCTCTCCCGGCCCGCTTTCTCGGGTTTTTCTATGGCTACAAGACGTGGACAGAGTCTGCTGGTAAAAATCCATGTCTCAGCCATAGGCCTAACCTGGCAGGCAACATTCATTTCCGTCTTCAAATTGCAATCCATTGTGTGTAAGTGGCTGTTGATCAACCCCACACGGAGCGTTCTCGACATCGCGGGGAATGCAGCTGATGCGGACTGGCCAGACGGAACGTCAGAAAGGGTGGGCTGCTCGGGAATAGATATCGGCAGGCCACTTCCGTCGATGTCTACCGCATCTCGCGCACCAATGACGACACAGGTCCTGCCTTGATCCGATGGCGTAGGGAGCTCACGAGTCGGAGTCCATCAGCGGCACTTCGCGGTACCCCTGGATCGAAGAGTCCGCTCAACGGGACCGGACGGTTTGATACCTAGGGTAGTAACGTCGACGGTCGGCCTTCGTCTCAATGGGTCCCCAAGTTCCAACATTTGGGGGCGCTGGAATCCACTGTGCGGCATGCGCCTAGCCGTCAACAGCAGCTTGCAGCCTACCATTTCGTATTTTGCTGTGCTCGTGCATCTTGCAGAGGCTACTTCCGATGGCAGACGCGCGGCAGATGAATCGGTTCGGTTCGCTGCAAATCCCCGGTCAACTGGTTGTCAGCCCTGGGATGCGGAGAAGAGAATCCGTTTTTGTAGCTTCAGTGAGCCAACGGTGAATGTTGCCTTGACGCTGACTAATGCCTTGAGAATTGTGTTGATGGGACCAACAGGTGTCGCTCCTTCCTCCTCAAAGTTCAAAGTTTGCAGGGCATCAAATGTAGCAAGACACTGCGGTCTGTTGAATAGCTTCACACACCGCCTCTCTCCATATGCGGCGGCCTTGGAGTAGCTGTCCTCTGGTCGCACACTCGGCTGTCCACTTATTGTGAAGAGAAACCAAAGCATGGTGCACACAGGAACGCTCCGTCCACCTTTCTGGCAAAATCTGGTCGACTTTCAGAAGCTCCGCCAACGCAATCAGGGTTCAAGTGTCCTCTGCTATTTCATTTGAGTCTAACTGTAATCTGGAGGCATCTGTATCAAAATGCTTATACTTCAATATACTCGGGGAAAATATCTGTCGACTCAACCACGAGTGATATTCACGCTCGCCACAGATCGGAAGTGGCCATACTGGTACGACATACGGGATAAACAAGCCCCTTGGGATTTTCAAACACGCCTCAATCCACAGCGTCTTTACGCGGAATATACATGTCCATCCGTCGACGGACGACGAGCAGCAATCCGGTATGAGCCTTGGGGACTGGTAGGTGCATCATACAGCTGGATATTGGACTTCGCAATCCCTGATCCCATGCCCAAGTCAGTATTTGTCGACGAGGAACAGCATTGCTCCAGAATGGCGCGTGCTTGCTGGCCCGACAGGGAATATTTCTGACGCAGGCTAGAAGCGGCAATTTCTGCTTCCACTGGCAAAGATTGACATGGCGGCCTTATTAGCAACCAATGTGTACAGTACAACACAAATGCCCAGGGTTGGCCAACGCCAAGGAAATGAATCGTCACGGTCTATAACGACCCAATCCCATAAGATGGACAAATTTATTGATCCTGCCTCACAGCACAACTGCCTTGTTATGGGGCTTTGGAGCAGCTCAGAGCAGAACTCAAAGCACTGCATTATCGGAGAGTGCCGTCGTTCGGCATGTGAAGTGGAGGTTCACCAGGGTGCTTCAGACTGCTTCCCCAATCTGAAGTTGTCCTTTCTGTGGGGAAATTCTACCATAAACTTGTGGAGTAGAGTTTGACCACTTCACTCTACGAGATACGTCCTGAAATTTACGTCGTCCTCATGGTCCATGGCACACCCGTTGCGCAAAACCAGTACACGGTTGCCATGTGTAGATCGCGCAAATATCGACAAAATAAGCCATTTATTGCAACGAAAGTGTACATGTATCTGAAAGTGTCTCGATGACACAAGCCCCCTGCTGAGGATGCCTCGAGTCAAACCAGGCGAACGCCAGAGGGCAATGGCCCCCAAAGTACGAACTGGCTGCAAAACATGCAAGTTAGTCTAATGTCTGTTCCGCTGCTCGTCCAAGAGCCTCATTCTAATTCAAGTGTCCAATAGAAGTCTGCATAGTGCTCTCTCCTTTCTTATCGCGTGAAGAGGAATGCTGACATCTGAGCTTAGTTCGCAGGATCAAGTGCGACGAGGGACGCCCCGCGTGTGAAAGATGTGAGGTAACCCCCATAGGCCGATTTTGAGACAAGATGGCAAGCTGACAGTCTTCTATAGGCTGCAAGACTGGCCGCATCTGCGACGGATATGATGGTCCTCCGGCGACGGGCGTCACCACACCGTCTCTGACTCTGACTCGCATTGCTTCTTCATCCGGCACAACCCAAGAAGTCCGGGCATTGCGGTTTTTCGTAGAGCGCACTGCTGTACAATTCGGAACATTCGCACCAGACGACTTGTGGAGTAGCCGAGTCCTCCAACTGGCCCATTCTAACACCTGCATCCGACATGCTTTGGTTGCATTGTCATCATATCATGAGCGGTACTGGAGCCATGATGTGGGCGGTGAAACGCCATATGGCCTGCGTCAATACAATTTGGCGATTACCGAGCTTGTTAAATCCGGGGCTGACCGACCGTCATATCTCCATATTCAACTCGTTTCTTGCACGATATTTATCTGCATTGAGGTAAGAATCGCAAGTCGGCTGGCAACAAGAAGGTCGCAAGACTGACATGCTACTAGATTCTCCGGAGGAATATAAGTAATGCCATGTATCTCTTCAAATACGGCTGCAGAATGATCGAGGGGGCTATGAAGCAGGTCAGAAAAGGCGGATACGTTGGCGGCGCTACGGGAATATCTATTGAGCCCATTATTAGGCTTGTGGAGGCTTTTTTTGCTCGTATATCGACTCAAGTCTTTCTCGTGAGTAAGCTCTAGGCCCTAAACGCGTATTATAACTGACTAACTCGGGCTGAGGCTATCGGTGGTGATATTGATCACAAGCTTGCCGACATCATTTCGCCCATGCTAAAGCTTCGCATGGTAACTATGACACCTAAGCCAACACTGTCGTCAATTCAAGAGGCGCGGGATTCTTTGCTCAAGCTTGCCTTGCAATACAGACGCGATATGACGATGGCGCAATCCAAGGCTTTGGGCATCCGATTCGACGCTTGGACGGAGGCGTTTGATGAGTTTCGCAGGGCCGTTGACCGGAACAGCCTGAACTCAACGGACAAGCGGGCGCTTGCACTGTTAGAACTACACAGACGATACTTGTATATCAATATCGCGGCATTGAATCAACCCGACCGTGAAGATCCATCGATGTGGGATTTGTGGACAGATCAGTTCCGCGAAATGGTCGAATTTGCAACAGAGGCGGGCGGGCTTGATGCTGCAGATGTACCAGCCGATAACCAACCGCAATTTTATATGGAAGTTGGCATACTGCCAGCACTGTTCTTTTTAAGTTCCAAATGCCGAGACCCGGAAGTGCGACGACGGGCGATAGACATCATGGAGACCAACCACATTCAAGAAGGCATATGGAATAGCAAGATGGCGGCCAAGGTTGCTAAGAGAGTCATTGCCCTCGAGGAAGGCGAGTTTATCGTCAAGTCGAGCACCGACATCGACGGCCTAGCTCGAGTGCGTCGAGTAGCGGTCCATGCTGGTCCAGAAGTGGCTTATCTGAATGTGGGCTATGAACTGCACTGTGGTTGGGTACAAGAAGAGCTGGACTGATGGGATATGGAACGAGTGCGGTGGTGTCCGACATGATGAGTTTGGCGATGCCTGAGAAGCCACTGTGGGCAAATGTCAACATTGGGTATTACACATGTGCCTCACATGTGCTCGTGATATCTTCAATGAAGCTGATATGCCACTCATGGAGACGCTTGGCACTCGTGTGGACGGAAGGTGAAGTGAGAAGGCGCCTTAAAACGACCCATGGTATAGGCAATGGCATGAATGATTGCCAAACAATGTAGCGTGGAGGTTTGATAGAATGTGAAAAGAAGGGAAACAGGAAAAGGCGCTCCAGAGTCGAAGGATTAGCTGGGCAACAAGCTAGCCATGTTCGAAGCGGATTTTATAGCTCCAAGGATGGCCCCTAGGAAAGACAGAGGGCTAGTCGAAGTATATACCTTTGAGGTTAACTGGTACTTTCAATAGGTATATGTGTGCTTCGCCCTCACAAAAGTGCCATCGGATAGACAGATACTGCCACGGTTCGCTGTTGGCCCGTGGTCGTAGTTGATGGGATTCATTCGTGCATGCATGGTAAGATCATGTCTTCTAGGTCCTCGTCTGGTATACCTCGATGTGAATGGCTCGGTCGTATGCCAATGGGTGCCAGCCTTGTTGCCTGGTAAGCTCGGTTCGAAGCGAAGAGGGTCTGCTCCAATAGACGCAGTCCAATGGATTGATGAACGGTGAGGTGTAAGTCCGGTACTAAAGGCAGGCGTGCCTAGCGTGTCTTCAAAGTTTAGTGGTGTGATATCTGGAAGATCGCAGCCTGGCAACATCGAGCCGTCTGGCCACTGACTCCGGTCGATTTGTCTCCGACGCCACTACACTTCCCCAGAATCAGATGGAGCACTTGAGGCCTTGGCGGGTCTTGTAGCGGCCAGCTCCCCCGTTGGTTGGTCGATTCGTACGCTCGGCTGGAAGAAGCGACATGGAGGCTCTACACTCTCGAAGCGAAGCTGTCTGTTGTGTGGTTCGGTTACAAAAGCCCTGGCACTCCTGGTGGCGCAGACGAATCAGAGCAGGGCGAGAGCCGTGTTTGGAAATTTGGCTTATCACATGGCCGCAGTGCCTGGCAGGTGCCTGGCAGGTAACCAACAAGAACATACTTTATGTAAAGTCAATCTATTGCATGAGCCGAATTATGCATTCTAGTAACCATGCACAGGGCGTTGTGCACCAGAATAAAAGCATTGTGCTGTACCCGCGTACCCATGTGCCATGTGCCCAGACCCATGCTAGCATCCTGATTCCTCAACTCCGCAACACCACGATCTTGCCTTTCTATCGCCCTCTGGGGGCCCCTTCATGATTCATTAGCCCCGCAATATCGAATCTACTCTGTTATATTACACGTACTTACTACTACCAATATGTTATATTATACATACCACTACTTAAATTGAGTAAGTGGGCTAATGTGTACTGAGTTAGGTTCCGGTGACGCTGGCGTTCCTAGCTCAGCTCGGGATGAGCCTGGCCACGATGCCAAGCCTCTTTAACTTGGAGCTTTTCATGTCGCCCCGGACGAAATCAGCCGGTGGGACTGTCCCATGGGGTAATGCGTTCAGATGTGTTGGTATCCTCCTCGTGCTTTTGATTCTCGCTCCGGCATGAGACCCTACCACTTCCCTTCTCCCGTTCTTTTCTTGGCCTTTGTATTTCGCTGCCGGTCGTGTGTTTCTGCGCCTTATACGCAAAAGTAATAACAAAGATGCGTCTTTTGACCATATTGTCGGCCTTGGCGGCGTGCAATCTTGGATTGAGAGCTGCAGAGTTGGACCACGAGAAGCTTCAACGATCATTGGAGGCACGGACATGGGCACGCGAGACTCGAGATTTAACCAGTCTAGCTGGTCAACTGAAGACTTGCAACGGCTGCAAGGTTGGCGTTCCCGTATTTCCCACATTATTCATGGACTTTGGCCGGTAGGGAGGGCTAACACGATGATGATTCAGAGGGTTCTCTCAGTCCTCAAGGCTTTGGTCAAGACTGGAGACGCAGCCCTCGTCATTTTGGGCAAAAAGCTCTGCAAAATAAACAGTGTCAGTACCAGCTGCACCACAACTTTTTTTGCGCAAAACTAATACTTTGTAGTCCTACGACGAGGAATTCTGCACTGGAGTTGTCGAGCGTGAGGCACCTTCGATTGCTTCCATAATCAGAACCATGAAAGTTGGGTCCGACTCATGTATCCATTTCTGTATGAGTTTTCTCGGAGTGTGTGATGCCCCAAAAATCGATGAATGGAATATCGGGTTTACGACCCAGAAGTGTTGCCATGGGGCCAAGGACAAGATCCTCAAAGACGAAGACAGGGACATTATCCAGATTGTTCATTTCTCGGATATTCATGTCGACCCTTTATATGAGAAGGGATCCAACACCAAGTGTGGCAAACCCACATGCTGTCGGTCCTACACTGAGAATGACAAGCCGGGCAAGACGAGGAATCCCGCGGGACCATTTGGCGATCACGCATGTGATTCTCCGATTGCTTTGGAGAAGAGCATGTACGAGTTCATCAAAAGGGAGTTTCCACAGGCTGCTTTTTCTCTCTTCACTGGCGACATTGTCGACCACGGTCTTTGGAATACCAGCAAGTCTTATAACGAAGACCTCATCCAACACTCGTATGAGATGATGACTGAGAACCTCAATATTGTGTATGGAACTACTGGTAACCACGAGGTTCACCCACCAAACATCTTTGAACCCGTGTCCAGAGGAAACGAAACTCAATGGGTTTATGACAGCCTTTCCAGGGCGTGGTCTCGTTGGATTGGTAACTCATCCATGGTAGAGGCCCGGGCCGTTGGTGCCTACTCCACCAGGTACCCCAAGGGCAATCTTCGAATTATTTCTCTCAACACCAACATGTACTACCGACTCAACTTTATTCTGTACCAAGAAGTGCTTGAGAAGGACCCCAATGGCCAGTTTGAATGGTTGATCAAGGAACTCGATGCTGCGGAGGTGATCGGCGAGAATGTGTACATCATCGGCCACATGCCCATGGGAGATGCGGACGCTCTGCCCAACGGCTCCAACTACTTCGATCAGATTGTTAACCGCTACTCCAAGACCATAAAGGCCATGTTCTTTGGCCATACCCACCTTGATCATTTCGAAATCAGCTACTCCAATTATACTGAACGTACTCACAACAATGCCGTTGCGATTTCCTACATCTGCCCCTCGCTAACGCCCACAGCCGGCATGCCGTCCTTTCGGGTCTACGACGTAGACGCAGAGACTTTTGAAGTCATTGATGCCAAAACCTACATTGCCGATATGGATGACGAAAGCTTCCAGACGAGTGGTCCAACGTGGAAACAGTACTACTCGGCAAAAGAGGCGTATAGTGAAATCGTTGAGCCCCGTCTCACAGAGCCCAAAGCAGAGCTATCCCCCGCCTTCTGGCACAACGTCACCGTCGCTTTTGAGAATAATCAGACCGCGTTCGATCTCTACATGACTCGCAAGTCCCGAGGTTGGCAAGCCGACAAACAGTGCACCGAAATGTGTCGACAGACAGAGGTTTGCGCCTTACGCGCTGGCCGTGCTCAGGATAACTGCTGGGTTCCAACTGCCGGCGTTCACTTCTCCAAGCGCGACGAGTCGGCGCACAACCATAACAAGCATGACGAGTGTGGCTCTTCTGTCACTAAGAGTCTCCTGAGCAGCCTCATGAGAAGAGAGGACATGCTGGAGCTGCTCCAGGAGAGCTTTCTGGATGTGGATGCGACCATTGAGCCCGCTCTAGTGTGGTGATAGGAGCTATTATCGTCTGCTGCCGCCAATGCTTCTCGGACGCAGAATTATTGTGCCGCCGCATCTCTGAATTCGAGCGTCACTGGGACTCCTACGGGCAGTGTGGTTCCTGCCACGGTTAAGGGGAGTGCTGCTCGTGGGCTTGGACTGTGGCTTTTTGGTCCATTGGCATTGTTCTCTTTTGGCTTTGAAGTTCTTCTCATCTTGATGGTTGCTATGGGGTCAGGTTTAGTCTTGAGATAACGGGGGGTTGGCCTAGAGAAAGAGGGAGAGTGAGAGAGAGTGAGAGAGAGATGGCGGCTGCATCAAGGATTGTTATATAGCTGTATGTTGTATGTAATTGCATCGTCATTACAATTACTTCTTCCCCGCAAGGCTCTCCATCAGCAGCTCGGAAAGCTGCCTTACACTCGTCTCGGACGTTACCTGACTAGCCATTACATACAAGACATTTCCCAACACACGACTATGCACGTTCCAGGGGCCGCCCTCTCCGTCTGCTCTGCCCAGACCCAAGCTCTCCCTCAACCCCAGGGCGGCGTTGCTACTATATCCCACGCCAGCTTCATCTCTCAGGTGGATTGCCAAAACGCTGCCCAGAGCCCATACCCCAGCCACCTTGCCCGTCTGGCGCGACAGCCGTTCGACAAACTCCCTCGGCCACGTGGACCACACGTCAATCTGCGCTTCACTCTGGCCAGAATGCTGCTGCGTCCACCCTTGTGCCTTTGCCCAGTCCCATTCCCCACGGTTCTCCATGTCCTGCATCTCCTTGACCGACTCTAGAGCAACCTGGCATCCAATCGGGTGGGCGGTGTAGCTGTGTCCATGGAGCAAAGCGTCCGTCTTGTCGGGGCTGAGGAAGATTTTGAAGATGTTTTCCGACGCAAGCGTCGTGCACAGCGGCACAAGACCGCCAGTGAGCAGCTTGGCGTGAACGGAAATGTCGGGGTGCACGCCCAGGAAGGAGGAGGGCGTGAAACGGCCGAGGCGGTAGAGTCCCGTGAAGACTTCGTCAAAGACGACGGGGAGACCAGTCCATTCATTAGGGTCTTGCGCTTCGTCCGCGGAGAGGGCCGACTCGCCAAAGAGATGGGAGGACTCGCGGACCGTGTTGACGAGAGTACGTTGGAATAAGGGGTCCCTTGGGGCCTCTGTTAGCGACTGTTTTGAAGGACGGTAGTTTGTTTCCGGACTGGAGGCTACTTACACAAACTGCATGCCTCCGGCGCCCAGGACGACGGGTTCCAGCATCAGGGCGCCGAATTTGCGGCCCTGGCTCTTGAGCCGCTGCAGCGTAGACGTGACGTATGTCTTGTACGCCTCGTGTTCGCCGTTGGCCTCGCGGCCCGCGACGTCGAATATCTCACGCAGCGAGGCGTACGTCCTTCCCGGGCCAAGGCTCTCCTGCAGCCCGTCCGGCGCGGAGACGCTCCATTTCCCGTCCCTGCACAGGACGGTAGGGTAGTCGAGCCAGTGCCCCTTGCCTTGGTACCACTCAATCTTCTCGTTGTAAATGCCTGGCTCGGCGCAGTCCATGGCGCCCATGGTGTCGCCGTGGTACGAGCCCTTGAGTCCCAGGATGCCCAGTTTCTGCGTCGTGTCCCAGCCGTAGCGCTTCCGCGCGGCCCGCAGGCCCATCTTGATGGCGACCTCTATTCCCGTGCTGCCGTTGTCGGAGTAGAAGACGCGGTTGAGGCGCGGGTTCTTGATGCCGTCGAGGAGCGTTTCCGCGAGAGCCATGGCGGGCTGGTGGATGGCCGAGGCGAACATGACGTGGCCGTAGCGGCCGGCGGCATACGCAGCTGCCATTGTGAGCTTCGGGTTCGAGTGGCCCAGGCCTTGCGTCCACCATGACGCTGAGGCGTCGAAGGATGAGCGGATGACGGGCGTGTCGGGGGACGGGGCCGAGGTCGAGGTCGAGGTCGAGGTCGGCGGCGCCAGCGTCTGGAAGTAGTCGCCGTGGGCTGAGTCGATGGTCATGATATCCTTGGGTCCGACGAGGCTTTGCTGCGTAAAGGGGTACCAGATGTGCTTGCTGGCTCGTGTGGCCATTGTATCCAGGTTTCTTATCCGGGCCGCATGGTTACGGTCCAGTGTCTCGAGTACCTGGCCGGTGATTTCAGCCAAGTCCTTGCGACGGTAGTAGTTCTCCATGACCTCTGCATCTTGGTCAGGATTGTCGTGTTTCTTGGGCGGCGGCAGCAAGCTGGTGACGGGAATGCCGTGTTGCTTGCGGAAGTACTCCTCAAGATAGCGATAGTTTCCATAGCCGTCATCCTTGAAGAGGAGCACGGATTCTACGTCGTAGCCGCGAATCCGGAGAGACTCAAACGCCGAAATTGTCTGCGAGATACCTCCGAGCCTAGAGTCACCGATCATGAGAGACGGAGCGCGCAAGGGGATGTATAAGTCGGCTTGAGTCTTGCCAGAGGGTCCGGGGGAATGTACGCCTCCAGCCGTCTCCATGAACAGCCATCCGTTTCTAGTAGCGCATTGGGCTGCAAAGGCACGGCACTTGGCCAGTAGTTCGTCTTCTGATGGGATGGGCTATGACCATGTTAGTGATATTGGCCTCCGGGGATGCAATTGGCGGGCTTGTTTCTCTTACTCTTCCAGATGCGATGGCTGCGGTGTGAGGGCTGCATGGTATGTCATATTGGTAGAGGGTGTTGCGGGCTACTCCTGGTGCAAACCGGCTTACATGTCTGCTCAATCAAATTAGATATAACCTGTGGTCTCAAGTATGGTTTGTTCAAAGAGCAGTCATCTACACAAGAAGTGTTGTTAGTCACGGACTCACGGCACTCGAGTAGAGTGAGGCTGCAAAGAGACTCACACCGATCATCAGCTTCATCCTCAGGGCCAGTAGAAACAGGCTTCAGAAATGCCACATTCTCATCTTTCCAGAGCTTCTTGGCCGTCCGGGCAAGCAACGTGGTAAAGATGGTCTTGCCGACGTCTGTATTCGCGCCGAATACCTGGTACACACGGAGGGAGCGCCAAAGCAGCGAGGCCAACGGCGACTTCATGGTGCCTCGAGGTCCCAATACAACAGGCAAGTCACGCCTCTGACGCAGAAACTGACAAACACAGCATGGAGAAAGGGCTGAGGAGTTGGTTCAACTCGGATGTGCGCAGTTATACCAAGCAGTTATACGGAGTACAAGGGCTGGCATTGCGGTGTTTTGTTGAGTCGCCGCGAACTGGAGGTACAAGGTACAAGGTACAAGCCCAAGGTACGAGGCACACGGTTCTCGGTACTCGGTGTACGGAGTATCCCTGGACCTGTTCACTTATCCTGTGGGGATGCTCCAAGTTGGCGCTGCTAATCACTCCGATCTTCCAGTCTCCAAGGAGAACCGAGGCCCAACGCCCGTCAATCCATGTCGCAACATTGAAGTACAGGGGCTTAAGCCGATTCACAAGATGGTTGAGCCGAAGACAGCCAACATTGAAAACGTCAACTCAAGTTTTCCAGGGGCTGGCCGCGCTATTCGCACGTCGCGTTTCGTTTCGTCGGCCACCGGGATCGCACGGATGGCCAACTACCAGGGGCGTTTCTTTCGGCTTGCGGGATTGAAACGACAACCCGGTGCCCCATGCTGGCTCAATTCAATGTTGAGCTCTGCAAAGCGCTAACCGCCATATCTTCAATGGTTTGCAGACGATGGGGCCGTGGGCTTGTCCAGCCCACATGTGTCAATGCAGAGATCAATTGACGTTATCGCTCCATGGCATTTCCGCAGCAATCCTTCCCGACCTTTCCAAAAATTAGAAAGAAATGAGACAATTAGCTCCGTCTCGCCGGCACTAATCATGGCTCCCTCCAAGAGCCGCCTAGACGACACATTCAAGGCCCTGCTCGCGCGTCGGGAGCACCAAGGCCGTCTGCGTCGCCTGACTCTCCGGGAACCGGCCACGGTGGACTTCTCATCCAACGGCTACCTATCTCTCTCGACAAACCCAAACATCAAAACAGCCTACATTTCACATCTCCAGAGCTCCTCGGATGACTTCTCACTGGGGTCATGCGGATCGCGGCTGTTGGATGGCAACATACCCCCCGCAGAGAATCTAGAGTCTCAAATCGCCCAATGGCACGGCGCTCCGGCGGGTTTACTTTTCAACTCGGGCTTCGAGGCAAACACGGGCCTGTTGAGCTGCGCACCGCAGCCGGGGGACTATGTCTTGTACGACGAGCTCATACACGCCAGCGTCCACGACGGGATGAAGCTGGGCAGAGCGCGGGCCATACCCTTTGCGCACAACCGCGTCGAGGACCAGCCTGGTGAGCAGGAAACCCCGGGGCCGAAACCCCTGGACGCGGTATTGCGTGCCTTGCTGAGGGGCCAGGACGGCCACAAGGTGAGGAGCGGGCAGACAAATGTGTTTGTTGCGGTAGAGGGCGTATACAGCATGGATGGCGACGCCGCTCCACTCGAGCAAATTGTTGAATGCGTGGAGAAGCATCTCGCCCGAGGGAACGGGCACGTAATTGTTGACGAGGCTCACTCAACCGGCTGGATGGGCGAGAGAGGAAGGGGTCTCGTGTGCCAGCTGGGACTGGAGGAGCGAGTATGGGCCCGAGTCCATACGTTTGGAAAGGCAATGGGTTGCGCTGGAGGTGAGTTTTTTTTCTTTTTCTTTCTTCTCTGGCTCGTCAGATGTCATGGCAGTCGAGATTTTTTTTTTGACACTTTTTCCAGCTATTGTTCTTTGTACGCCGGCTACCCGGTCGTACCTGATCAACTACGCACGCAGCCTGATATACACCACGGCAATGGGATACCCCATGCTCACTGCTATCCAAACCGTCTACGACTATTTGCAGAGCGGACAAGCAGACGGCCTCTTGGCCAACCTGATGTCTCTCATGCAGGAGACTCACACTCTTCTTCTTTCCGTCTGTCAGAAACATAGTCCTCCGCCCCAACTATTCAGAATCAACACCTCCCCGCCAGAATCACCAATCATTCCCCTATTCTCGGCACATTCGAGGAGTTTGGCAAGACACTGTCAGCAAAGAGGGTACATGGTGCGCCCCATCGTTGCCCCGACAGTCCCCAAAGGCACTGACCGAGTACGGCTATGCCTTCATGCGGCAAATACAGTCTCCGAGGTCCGTGGTTTGTGTACGGCCATTGAGGAGTGGCTTGAGCAGCAAAAGATAAAAGACTTGTCTCCTCGGGCTGACGGGGTGCAACGACCATCAGTCGGCGGTTTAACATCACTGCCCTTGGCCGAGCCTAGCAAACTATAAGATGAAAAGACTATTTGTGATCATGTGCAAAAATTCTCGTTCCATTAACTTTTGTGCCGCTTCCATGTGATTTCTCTACTTATATCTTGCCGGCTTCGATGTCACCAGCACCTTGGACGGGCTTCTTGTCAAAGCTCTTCATTGGCTCCAAACCCCATCGGCCAAACATGGCGCTGTCCTCATCCCACCCGTTGCAATCGGTAGTCAACATCTTCTCGCCAGTGAAAATGGCATTGGCACCCGCCATGAAGCACAGTGCCTGCTTCTCCTCCGACATGGTCTTGCGGCCAGCGGCAATGCGAATAATCGTCGCAGGCATGACGATGCGCGCCGTCGCAATCGTTCTCAGCATGCTCGTAAAGGCAATCGGGGTGGTGTCTCCTAGCGGCGTGCCCTTGATGGGAACAAGGGCGTTGACCGGGAAACTCTCTGGGTGCGATGGCAATGTTGAAACGGTGTGAAGCAGACCGACTCTGTCCTCGGATGATTCACCGAGGCCCAAGATGCCGCCAGAGCAGACATTGATACCGGCATCTCGCACGTTGCCCAGCGTCTTGAGACGCTCATCATACGATCTCGTCGTGATGATGGACGGGTAGAACTCTCTACTCGTATCGACATTGTGGTTGTACGCAGTTAGTCCAGCTTCCTTCAACTGCTTCGCCTGCTCGGCATCAATCATGCCAAGCGTAACACAGACCTCCATGCCCATGGCTTTGACCCCCTTTACCATTTCTGTAATG
Source organism: Metarhizium brunneum (assembly GCF_013426205.1). Lineage (NCBI taxonomy): Eukaryota > Fungi > Ascomycota > Sordariomycetes > Hypocreales > Clavicipitaceae > Metarhizium > Metarhizium brunneum. The sequence goes on along the minus strand of NC_089422.1, from coordinate 3,155,545 downwards.
TTCTTGAGGCTGTTTTTGCGGCCGCGCATGTCTCGCCATGCGGCGCCCATGCAGAAGCGCGTGCTACCATTATCCTTGGCGGTCCTGGCGGCTGCGAGGACTGACTCGACACTTTCGACACGCTTGGCTTCGAGACCAGTGCCCTTCTGGTAACGGGTGGCTTGGGCGCAGTAGGAGCAATCTTCGGTGCAGCCGCCAGTTTTGATGTTCATCAAGGTGCAGAGTTGAACTTCGCCAGGGCTGTGGAATCGTCTATGGACAAGGCTCTGGGCCGCCGGCGTCAGTATGTTGGTGCTTGTGTCTAGATGGGGGAAAGCCAACTCGAGGGCAATCGGGATGGGTCTGACTCACAGCTTGATGTGCCAATTCAAGCAACGGCTGGTAGTAAATGGCAGAAATCTCCCGTCGTGTCCAATTTTGCCTCGGACCTGTGGCCGCGACGGCATCCTGAAGAATCTTCTTTGCATTGGCCTGTCTAGCGGTGTTCTCGACAACCTCGGGTTGCTCGTGGGCCGCCGTCGGCGAGTCTACCAGCGTAGCGCCAGTTCGGGCCTGCTCCATTGACGGCAAGGCCGGTCTGGGAATGGCTGTTGCCATCCATGGTCCCTGGAATACAGCTGTTGGTCGTGAGCCAACTGACCGTAGTGAATTGAGGCCACTAGTAACAACCGAGGACCTCATTGTTGAGTCGCGGATGGAAGGTATGGTTTGTGCCGCTGAAGATACAGACAGATGGGACAGGCTAGAGATAAGTAGGTAGTTGACAGGGTTCAACCAAGCAACGCTCGGTGATGAAACTTGTTACGAGGACAAAACCACCCGTCTCCGGCACAGGTGTATCGTCGTTGGGTTGTAGGGATAGTCCCGCTCTACATCGGCTTTTTTATCTTGAGAGTCCTGCGGAAGCAAACACTCACAGAGTCATAACACTCCGTCGACGAGTCGCTGAGGGAGGGGGTGGGGACTAGAATCGATAGCCATAGCACACCATCAAATACGCAACATCTGGATGGACCGCAACATCGCAAGCGGATCCTGTTGTTTGTCCACTACTCGCGGCTGAATGGGGCAGCCGACGCCAAAATAACCCCAACATTGACAAACGTGGTCTGGCGCTATGCTGTTCTCCTTGTATCAATGGAGTTGATTCTGGTGACGGGTGACGTCCCTTTCCGTGTCGGGGCCGTTCCAGATAATATCCCTGGTACGGCGACGGAATAATGCCTCAACAAACCACTGGCTTGGTGAAGAGATCGATCGGGTGGGGATCAATGGCTGTGCGGCGTTGCCAATCTCTATCATGAATGGGGCTTGCAGGCGTAAAGCTCTCTCGACTGTTTTGATCCGTACGGAGTGGTGAGGCTGGGCATGAAAATGCTGATTTGCTGGGTTTGGAATCAAAAACCTGGGGCATAAAAATACTATCCCGTGCATGGTTGTACAATTCCATTGTGAAATCGAATTCCAGGCAGGTGCGGCTCGTTGAAACTTGCCAGTCCGCTTCAACAATCTAGAGAACCCCACAAAAATACAGGCTTGGGAATCTAGAACGGTGATCGTCAGTGGCGGGCCTTTTGGCACATGCAACTACGGATCCTGTACCAATCAGTCAGCCAGCCAGTTTACACTTTGACAATCAATTCTGTGCCGTCGTGGGACGGATTTGGTCTACCGAGCTAAGCCGACATACTACATCTGGGCGTCTTCCACTCCTCAGATTCAAGCAAGTCTCTTTCTGGATCGAAACGCGGAGACACGGAGAGGTCATCCTCTGATAAGCAACCACCACCTACCGGCAACTCTGGCCGAGGTGATTTCTCTCTATCCCACCTCGGGCTATATCAGGAACAAGACCAGGAACAAGAAACAATGTTGGGCTCAGCCCTATACAACGGCCCCAAGCACTTCCCCAGGCACCAGCTCTCGCCACAGTGGGCAACCATCCGCTGGTTTGAGTTAAGTAGTAACGGTTGAAAGGAACGGACCCAATAATTTGACTCATCATCAATTACCCAGTCTCTAGCCATCTTGACAGCGGCGTTTCGACCCTAGGTGTAACTCTAGCCACCGGGGGAAGGGGGGGTTTCGTCTGCTTTTTAGAGACTCCAGATGTCGGCTTTAATTTTGTTCGGGCGACACTACTGCTACCTGAAGATCCTCGCATACTTCATACTCTCTCGCCACCTGACCGAGAAATTTCTGTTGCACACACACTTTGGTTGGTGTTCGAGGCAAATCACCGCAGTGGTCATAGCATCGGGATGATCAGCGGCTGTGGTTTTATTGGAGTCAGATGACCATTTATCCCAGGCCTAGACAATGGATCTTCCTGGCCTTGCCTCTACTCATCACACTGAAGGGGATGATTCTTTGCCCCGTGCCACCATCAACTTCGGCCTGCGGGCTAGGTCGGAGCATGTTGCGCGTGTACTTTACAAAGAGTCGGTATCATGGGTTCGTTTGGAAGCATTCTATACTCACGCCTTCTTCGTCCGCTTCTTGAGTAACATTTAAATTTGGATGCTTGTTTGCTTATATTTTCGGCTTCACATACCTCAGAAAGTCTGGTCCATTCCTCACGAAACCAGAAGTTCAAGTGTCAGGGTTGCCTGTGTATGAATCATCCAGAGCATAGCAGCGCACGAATAAATTTAGCCAATGCGAGCAGCACACGTCAAGAGGCATCACAGCAGGTTTTGTGTAAGCGGCGCCTCCGTTACGCTCTGACAGTCGGACAATGAAGCCTCACTCGCTGTGAAAAGCTCTGCTCACCAACAAGGGAATGAAAAGGGTACTTAGAATCCCATGACAGACAGAATATCCCCGGTACTTTTCCTTGTGCCCCATTTTCGACACATAAAAATAAATCGAGCTATCCTCCTCGGTACGTTGTCGGTTCAATGAATACCAGGGCTTGGCCAACCAACAGGCTTCACCACAAATCGCGCACTCTGTGCAACATGCCGCAACACGGCGTGACCACACCTTGGGCCATTTCTAGTTATTGTATCATCACTACCCAGTCAGCCATGTGTTTCAAATCTAATTTCGTGGCACGAATTGTGGGTGAGGAACACAGCCTGCAATCCTTCACCGACTGTGCTCGCCGGGGTTAGGATGGCTCAGACCGAGCGTCACAAGTTGCAACAAGGCGACGGTCGTAAATTCATATACATGCATACACACGAAACGACATACAAGACGAGGTGCTTCGATATACGGACTAACGTCTGGCTGGCATCAGAGATTATGAGTCGGTTCGCGGTGAAAGCAACAAGACACTCCCGCACTTGTTTCGGCCCTTTCCGTTTCAAAACACCAACTAATCGGTTGGCTTCCCGAATTTTGGCAGCTCATTCAGAAGACTCTGACTGGGCATTTTCCCAAGTATTTTGTATTCTGTCAACAGGGATGAGCGACTTACAAAAAATGACGATGACCTGCATAATTGGAGGGACTGTACATGTAGCCGCAAGACCAAATTAGTACGAAACGGCCAACCCCGAAAACAGTGCCCAATCCCCTCCCCATCATCACAGCCCATCATATTGTCATCAGTTCCACAATCCCCGTGGCCGTTGGCAATGCTACCATCCAATAGCGTTGCTTCTGTCGCATAGCCATTGCTCAACTTTGCTAACACAGCATGGATGCCTCGACAAGATTTTTGGGTGTTTGACCCAGTCGGAATCCATGGAACCCAGATTTGAAAGGCTGCCCAAGGAAAAAGGCAAGACAGCTGACAGGGAAAGGTGTTGTCGGGGCAGTGCCATACTCCGCCCGCCCTATTGACCAAACACGGTCTTTGGACCGCGCTCCAGGGCCTAAGGCTGGAGGGAGGCCCTACCTTGCACCAAGCTATCGAGCAGTTGCGTCATGAATGGCTTGTCGCGAGAAGCACTTACAGACCCTTGCGGGGTAGATGGGCGTGCCAACATGGGGGGTGGTGTTGGTGGTGGTGGTGGTTGAATTATTCCGCACATGCGCCGAAACTTGACATCTGGTCGATGCGAATGGTCATTTTAAAAGGGAGTGGTGCCGCGGCGATCACGATTTCCCTGCTGTTTTTTCTTTGTGTTTTTCCTTCGTTTGCTGTGAATGGCCACGTTCCTTCTGCTCTAGCTTGTTTCCACAGACACGCAACTTATATACCTCACAAAGCCTCAAGATGCCGAGACCGGGAGCATTTGGCTCGAGGTAAGTTTTGCCTATATACACATGTCATGCGTTGGATATCTGCCAGTCTGCTCCCAAAAAGCGCAAGCACTCACATTTACCTACAGTCTTGTCGACCTAGCCAGCTACTTACTCACAAATGGTCCTCGCAAAGTATATCCAGCATCACGACGAGTGCGTGTGATCCACAACAACACTACAATCGTGGATTCGACCAAGGCTGTGCACGTGTGGGAACACGATGGCTACCCTCAGTTCTATTTCCCCCTAAGCGAGCTCAAAAACTGCTCCAAAAGAGATATACAGCTGGTGAGGAGTGATGGTGTTGCCAGAGCTGCCGTGGTGGAGGTTACCATTCCATCAAGAAATGGCATCAAAGAGACCAAGACGGATCGCGTGATCCGATTCACGGATGACAGGAGCCTTGGCGCGTTGTCAGGCCTTGTGCGCTTGGAGTTTGGCGCAATGGGTAAGAGCCAGTAGACGTCGTCCATTCTGCAAACCAGACTCTTCCGTTCTGACAGCCGTCACAGATCAATGGCTTGAAGAAGATATCCCGGTATACGTACATCCCAAGGACCCCTTCAAGCGAATAGATATTCTCCCTTCTTCACGTCCAATAGAAGTCAGAGTAGGCGGCAAGACCGTCGCAAAGGCCGCTTCGTCCGTCCACTTGCACGAGACCGGCCTTCCAACGAGGTACTACATCTCGCCGGGGGCGGTCGATCCCGCCGTCCTGCGTAAGAGCAGCCTCGTCACGAGATGCCCGTACAAGGGCGACGCCGAGTATTACGGCATTGTCGTGGACGGGAAGCAGCACCACGACTTGGTGTGGTATTACAGGCTGCCTACTCATGAAAGCGCCGGGATTGCAGGACTGCTGTGCTTCTATAATGAAAAGGTTGACATCCTGCTCGACGGACAACTTTTAGAGCGACCCAAGACTCACTTTGGTTAGCATCAAGTCTGGTATCAGTGAGGTATTGTTGTGCATTGTCATGATGATGAGACTATGACCGTTTTTATATCAATGCAATTATTTTACGCATAAATCGTCCTGCTCGGTTGCAGTACAGGGATTCATGCAGGAACCGAGGATTAAGAAATGCCCCGATGCACCCATCCGTTTACACGCCATGAATTATACTTTTAGACACGTGCGCAATTCTCGCATGTCTACAACCAATGTGATTGGGCCACACTGATCAATCAGCTGTTGAATCATATGTTTTCCTGTGTGTTGTTTTTCAACGGCGTCTTTTTTTACGAGAAGTAATAGCAGCCAGTGTAGAGTATGGGAAGGTTGATGCGCATTGTAGTTGCCATTGCAATATCGCCAGATGCCATGTGTGCATAGTATGTATAGGGTGGGTGCTGTCTGGGCCACCCCCAGGAAACCTGGCAATGGTGTGTCGCTTGACGGGAAGCACGCCGCTCGAGCAGATGTATAAAAAGACGTAAAGATGAAATATTTTGTCGTCCCGAGAGACGGTAGGTCTCGAATATTACGGGTACTTTAGTGCAATGTGACAAATATCTAGGTAGGGAGCATGGTTCAATATGGCTGGATCAAGATACGGGATATTGGGGCATGGCTTGTGCCTCCTGTGCACACCGGGCAGAATATTGCGCATCGATATGACATCAGGACGTCGTACAGAAGCCAGCCGCTGGATGTCAAAGCTCTACGGAGTACCGGCAAGCCTACTTGATTTTCCATGTAGGGTCCTTATCGAGCCGAATATGGAAAACGTAATCTATGCAATGTGCCTGCATAATCTACGGCAGGAGGGTGGCAGAGGAGCGCCCATCTCTGGAGCTGGACAACGTAGGAAAAATCTACTTGGTATTCGGCAGCACATCGGCATCCGCTTTGAGAAGTCGGTAACTCAATCTGGGTTGTGGCGACCAGCGACATCAATTTGCTTGATTGCTTTTTGCGACATCTCGAACCGAGCAGGACTAGGACACGGGTCGGTGATCAAGCCGCACGGCGTACCACGGGCTTGCTGTCTCTACCTGAAGATAGGTCCCCTTGCTGAGCTGAGCGTCAGAGAAGCTGACTGTTTGCAGGTTTTCGGGGAAACACAAACAAAGATCCATCGGTGGCACAACGGCTACGTCTCTGCAAGGCTGCATCCATACCAGGTTCTGCCGCGCCTGCCGTACCGAAATAGAGAGTCGTCATTTTTGCCTGCGTGAGGAATCGGAACCTATCATGGCTGCCTAGACACCCAGATGGCGAGTACCAAGCTTGCACCCTGGGAGCCAAGTTTGGCCAGCTTGTTTTTTGGAAACGCATAAACGCATCGCAGTCTCGATCTCAATATGATGCGCTGATCCGTTCCGCCCAGGTTGCTCATTGAATCCTTGGCGAGGCGGGAAGCGAACAACCTAAAAAAGGATGGAACATTGCAAAATCGATGGTAACAAATCAGGCTCGATACACTCCAGTTGCCAGCCGGCCCCAGCTTGGCCTTGAATGTTTGCTGGCGCCAACCGTCGTGTGGCGTTTTGGCTTGCATGTCCGACAGAGCCACTCCCGCAGGGCTGTACATGTATGAAGATGCAATACGAGAAAGCACCTCTTGGCAGCTGCAGAGGTTTGCAGGGAATTTGGACTCAAGCCAAACCAAGAATCAAGCAGAAGAGGGCGTGACCGCGCACCGACCGCGGAGTAGCCGGCTAACGGTATATTGGCTAGGCTTCAATGCTGTTGGACCTTGCTTTTTCTTCCAGTCATTTTTTGAGCGAACTGGATCCTCCCCGCCGAGGGCCAAAGAATGAGATGGACTTGCTGAGTTGCTGAGTTGCTGATGCGCAGATGCGTATGTATGCGCAAGTGTGTGTCGCATGTGTGTGTACACAGGTCGTACGAGTGTCGATTTAATGTTTTCGATGGCAGGAACCATCGCAGGAGCCGAGAGGAAGGACCAGGAGGGATTCTAGGTCCTCGGAAATGAAGTGGCACCTGGGGTGCAAAGACATCAATTGATGGACGCACCAAACCAACAAGCCCAGGCCAGCTAAAATGCCCTCTAGTATTTGAAATGGGACTAAAGAGTCCGGGGGCACCGTGCTAGTTCTAGTCGCACAAGCTATCGACCCAAAGGGTTCAGGTCTCGCGCAACCCGGCTCCTCCAGAGCTGACCGTGAACGCATCGATACACAGCCCCTATTGTAGGCTGTCTCGGGGCTGTCCTTGACCTTTTCTTTTTTTGCCGTCTCAGTGCTTCTCACCATGGCATGATTCCGGCTCGCATGGCCATCAGAGCACACCAACCAGCCAAGGTACCAGTTGACGGCAGTTCCAGGGTCGGTTGCATACATACTTACCTTTGAATGTGCGCAGGTCTAATTGATGTATTCAACCCACTTTTTTATGATACTTGAAGATACTTGAAGATACTTAAAAATACACTTATATTAGTAAGAGTAACTAGTATATTTTAATATACTAGTGTATCTTTAAGATCTTGGTAACTTTTATTATCATATAATTTTCTAGTAAGTATATATCTTTTAAATAAGTAATTATTATTGGCTAGAACCCTGATCCGGTACAAAAGTTGCATTGGACAGCAGAATTGACCCAGTGCCTGCTCCACTGTCGAATCGCTGGCGCAGCTTGGCTTGATCTGCACGTGTGCGCCACCGCCCAGGCACAGACCATGGAAGAAGCCGAGTTGGTACGAGTTGCTTATTAGCCAGGGGTTTGGCTGGAGTCTCTCTTTCTCTCGCTTCTGCGGTTTGTTGTAACCATGGCACGGATATCACGGCGCCCCAAGGGCTTCAACAGTCGCTCCTGTCTGCTTACGGCACGTACTGTCTCAGACGGTTGTAACCGAGACGTAGATGCATTTGCTCCTTCCCAGACGCTCAATTGCTGGACGGCCCAGAGTCATGTCGCCTCGAAAAAGGCTCCCAGTCTCGGTCAAGGCCCACCCCAAGGCAACATTCAAAAGAAACAGGCAAATGAACGCCATGGTCAAGGGAGCCATGTCGAGCCTGCCTTTAGCGCCGTTTGTATACATGGACTTCCAGAATAGTCAACAAAGTTTGGGCTTTTCGGCAACAACGGTCCACCCATCCCGACATCTGCAGGCACGGGCTCACTGGTCATATTATACGGCAGGCTCGATTCGGGTCCTGCCGTAGGCCTTGTCGTGCCGAGTCTTGCTCGTATTTGTACGGTCCCCTCCCCCCGAACCTTTTGCACTCCTTGCTGCTTGGCCATTGAGTTTTGCGTTGCCATCATGATGGCTTCTCGTGCGCTGCTGGCCATGGCCACGGCCTTTTTTGGCCTGGCTAATGCCCTTGGTGATACGGACACAATCACCTGGGGGGGTGACAACTCTAGAGCTGGCTATCAAACGTGAGTTGACGATGTTGTTAACCCATTCGGCAGAAATGGGGTAACTGACCGACGTGTATGCACAGAAACCATAACATGGACCCGTCCATCGTTGGCAGCAGTCAGTTTGGTCAACTCTTTAGAACAAAACTGCCTGGTGTGTGGGTTGGCCAACCGGAGCAAATCTTCTCGCAGCCTCTTGTCTATACCCCGAGCGGTGGTGACAAGCAATTTGTGTACTTTGCCACCACCCAGAACAATGTGTACAAGCTCGATGCTAAAACAGGACAAATCGTTGCGTCCCGCAACCTTCATATTCCGTTTCTCACTGCGGATCTCGATGGCTGCGTCGATATCAACCCAACCATTGGCATTACCGCAACTGGTGTTATTGATCCTGCCACGGATACCCTCTACTTGACAGCCAAGACCTATGTCGACCAGAATAGTGGTGAAAAGGCCCAGGGCAGGCCTGCCGGTCGATATTACATTCATGCTCTCGACGTCAATGATCTTTCCGAGCGCCCCAATTTCCCCGTCGATCTCGAGGGCATCATTGCCAGGAACACTGCCGAGCGCATGTTTCAAGGCGGTATCCATCACCAGCGCCCAGGTCTTTTGCACACTGGCGATTTCATCTATGCTGGCTTTGCCTCCCACTGCGTCCAGTACAACTTTACTGGCTGGATCATTGGCTGGCACAAGACGACGGGAAAAATTGTAGAAAAGTGGGCAACCGAAGGCGAAGGCGTTCCCAATACCATCAAGGGCGGCGGCATCTGGATGTCTGGCGGCGGCATCGCCTCTGATGACAAGGGCTCCATCTTTCTTGCCACGGGAAACGGGTACGCCTCCCAGCTTGCTGATGTGCCCGTCAATGGCTTCAACCCCCCGACCGCGTTGGAAGAGGCTGCACTGCACATGACGATAAATGCGGATGGCACTCTTCGGCTGGTGGACTTCATGATGCCCCACGAAAAAAGGGAATTAGACGGGGCCGACAAGGATCTAGGCACGAGTCCATTGGAGATCTTGCCCAGCGAGTTTTCGTGCGGCGCGATCAAGCGAATTGGTGTTGTAACAGGAAAAAGCGGCAAGACGTACTTTCTCAACCTGGACAACCTCGGTGGTTACAAGAACGGCAAAGATGGACTCGACGACGTGATTCAGGTTTACGAAAATCTAAACTCGGTGTACGCCGGTGCTGGTGTGTATCCACTGGAGGGCGGATATATTTACATCAATGTCATCCAACACCCCTCCATCGTCTTCAAGTTCTCGTGCAATAATGGAAGCCCTTCCTTCTCCAAGGTGGCCGAAACTCCCACCAGCAACGCCTACATTCTCGGAGTCAGCCACGGCACAACCACTTCGCTCAATGGCCAGCCCGGCACAGGTCTCCTGTGGATCACGGATGTGCAGGGCCTCAACCTTCGAGTCTACGATGCTGTGCCTCAGGGCCAAACCATGAACCTGATTCAATCCTTCAATATTCCCGCGGTCACCAAGTTTACTCGGCCCGTGTTTGGCAATGGTATTGTGTACGTTGGAACGACCCAAGGCTACGTTTACGGATTTGGCTCCCCTGTCAAGGTGCCCCTGAACTGCACATCGCCTGTGGATTTTGGCGGCGTCGACATGAAGAACAGCAGTATTGCCAAGCCGGTTACCTGCAAGGCTCTCATTGGCGTTACAGTGACGGGAATCGAGCTCAACGATGCCAAAAACAAGGATTTCAGCCTTTCTGGGTTGCCCGATTTGCCCTTGGAGCTAGCTGTTGACCAGACTTTTACCGTCAACGCTCAATTTTCTCCTTTGAAAGTTGGCCTGCAATCCAACGACGTTGTCGTAAATACCACCAACTCGGTCACCGGATTCAGCACCGGGACTCATGCCCGACTTACTGGAACAGGCCACAGCGCCGGCGCCCTCCTAGACCTCACTCCTGTGATCCTCACTTTCAAGAACGCTGTCACGGGCGAGGATCCCAATGGGATCTCGGAAAGCATCATTGCCTCCAACTTGGGTAATGGGATACTGACTGTCCAAACCGTTCTGTATTCCACTACCGGCACTGATGGTCCATTCCAAGCTTGGAACGGCCAGGGAGATTTGGTTATTGGCAAATTCAGGTTTCAGAAACTGCCGCCTACCATTGCACCAAACTCGGCAGCAACCGTCAACATCCAATTTGATACATCCGAGAGCGGGACCTATTCTTGCTACGTAAAGTTTGTTTCGGACGGAGGGAACCGAACAATCTCGGTGGCTGCATCGTCAGGCCCTCCACCAAAGGCGCTGCTCGAGTTCCAAACACCGGACGAAACTGGATGGGTCAAATACAAACCTGGCACGCCCTTCTCATTCGGCAATATAACTGAAAATAATTCTAGGTCCCTCAAGTTTCGGGTCACCAACAGCGCAGCAAGGGGTGCGGCTCAATTGTCATTGACTGTGTCAAAGCCCCCGTTTGGTGTTGCTGGGCTCATCAGAGCCTTGAACCAGGTAGACCTTGCCGAAGGCACATCTCTTGGGGCAGGAGAGAGCGCCAACGCCACGCTGATTTGCAATGTACCCTACGCACAGTGGAATACGGCTCCGTACAATGGCACAGTCCAGTGGACTATGAACACCAACGATGCCACGCTTGGAAAGCAATTCATTCAATTCTTCTGCAATGCCGTCGCCGAGCAAGCGCCGCCGCTTCTACCGAATGGATTGGGTCAATTCAAATATGTTGGATGCTACAGGGACAATACTCCTGGCCGCCAGCTGCCCAATCAGATCCTAGCCTCTGACACGATGACCAGTGCGGACTGTATAAAGGCGTGCCATGAAAAGGGATACACGTTTTGTGCTACGCAGTATCATCGTGAATGCTGGGGAGGCAATACCATTCCGCTTCAAAAAGTGGACGATGCCAATTGTAATTACTACTGCATGGGAGCCCTGAAGCAGATTTGTGGCGGAAACGGAAACAACAACGATGGCACTTACATGTCAACATTTGGCGATACACTCAAGTGGGATGGCAACACCACACAACCTCCCTCTGCTTCCGGTCCGGTTGTCAATCCTGGTGTTTCGGGATACACGAGCATTGGCTGTTACACTGAAGCTACAGACGGCCGCGCGCTGACGAACGGTGTGGGCACAGAAAAGAAGACGGTCAAGGATTGTGTTGACGGTTGCAAGGCTGTTAATTATATATATGCCGGCGTGGAATATGGTGGCGAGGTGAGCTGAGGATTCTTTACCGAGGCAGCCAGTATATTGACTAACGCGCTGCGACAGTGTTGGTGCGGCAATGAATTTACCGCTGGCGCTGTTCCTGCTCCTGACAAGGACTGCAGCATGACTTGCAATGGTAAGATCAACGACGGGATATTTGTAGATTGTTGGCTGATATCCAATAGATAACTCGACAGAGTACTGTGGTGGCCCGTCTCGGCTTAATGTATACAAACTCGACGCCGGAAAGACCGCCAGTGCAACATCCGCGCTGCCTTCGGTTACCGTCAAGACCACGGCTTCTGTACCAGCTTCAGCTTCAAGCACGACTACTCTTGCCGGAAGCAGCACAGTTGCCACCTCTTCAGCTTCAACAACAACAAGCATTGCAGAAATTTCGACAGTCACCAGCACTTCGTCCACACCCACCCCAACAGGCCCCGTCAAGAAGGCCAAGGTCGGCAATTGGAATTTCCAGGGGTGCTGGACGGAAGCAACACACGGTCGTGCGCTCACCAGTCGTGCTTATGCAGACGACAACATGACACTGGAATCTTGCGCCAAGTTCTGTCATGACCTGGCTTACTTTGGGGTGGAATATGGTCGAGAGTGCTACTGTGGCGACAAGCTTCAAGCTGGCAGTGTCAGGGCTGACAATCAGGATGACTGTAATTTCCTCTGCCCTGGCGATAAAACGGAGTATTGTGGTGCGGGTGTAAGACTCGAGCTATACAAATATGGCGCGTCTTCTAGCCTTTTGCCTACTTCTACTTCTGCATCTAACCCGCTCAGCCCGGGTTCTAGCACCAAAACCCAAACTCCCGTCACATCAGTCCCTACAACAAGAATAACCACAACGAAACTAGCTGCAGCCACCTCCAGTCTTGGCAGCTCTACTAGTGCTGACACAGCTGTGTCGTCGCTGTCAACTACAAGCCTCGATAGTACATCAATTGTGTCATCGTCCACCGAAACATCCACGACTTCGGCTACGCCCACTCCTACTGGCCCGGTAATCTCTGAGGGCAATGCAAATTTTACTTACTACGCGTGCGTTTCAGAACCATCTGGCGGCCGGCTTCTCAAGAGTCAAGTTCTCAACACTGATAATATGACGATCGGGATGTGTCTTGGCAAGTGCAATAAGTACCAATATGCGGGTGTAGAATACGGCCAAGAGTGTTGGTGTGGCGATAAACTGAATCTAGGCGGTGACGGTAACGGTAGCCCTGGAAAGAATGTTACAGACAAGGAGTGCAGCTTCTTGTGTCCTGGTAACAGCACTGAATACTGTGGTGCCGGTCTAAGGCTGAGTCTTTACTCGCGCAAACAAATTACGAAGCGATGGAATTGGTCGATTCTTTGAAGATGAGGGGCCGAGAAGGCTTTCCTTGAATCTAGTTGGTGCTTGGGATTTTGTTGCATGGATGGCATATAATGATCTAATGTGGTGCTGTACATATTTGGCTGCGGATAAGCATGGTCGTCATTCGGCATTGACACCGGGACATTTCGCTTGTTGCATTATCAGCGGAAGGAGCTGAAGATTGAATGAATTTGCGGCGGGTCACACATTGAAATAGTGACAAGACTGCACTGCACAATGGGCTATAATCATAATTAATTGCCCCATGTTCAATCTTGTCCCACAATGTATTAATGAACTAAACTTTATGTTTGAAGATGGACCCTGGCAAATGGGATTCAAACGACAAGGGAAAGAAACAAGAAAGAAACAAGAGGTATACCAGAAGGCACCCGCCGTGTGTTCTCATCAAATACTGAAATGAAACGCTAACACATAATAACAGTGAGCCTCTATATCCCAAATGCCATGCTAAGAAAAACAACCTGGTATCTCGTGACATGTTCTAATGTTGGAAAACAAAGAAAGACAAGAAAGGAAAACGCTCCATTGTTCTAGTGTGATCGGCTTAGCAATTTCCCCCTTGCCATCTTGAGCGCAAGTCTATGCGCCAGGCCGCCATGATCTGAAGCAGCGCTGTCCTTGTCCTTACCGCCGGCTTCCTCGATGCCCAGAACCCGGGCCAGGGCCTTTGATTTCTGGGTGTTGCGAGCTTCCTCCAGCGCGATAAGCCCGTCTCTAACAGAGTGCGCGTACTCCTCCGTGTAGTAGTAGGCGTCTTGAATTTCGCCTAGAATCAGAGGAAGACTGATGCTGGACAGGGCAGGTATGTCCATGAGGTTCAGGCCCGAGTAGACAGACCAGTCCCGGGGCTGGATAGCGACCGAGTCGTCATCGAGAGCCTGGTCGTAGTTGGGCGGCTCGTCGCCGCCCCCCGGCGAAGGGACGCTGTAGCTCGGCGGAGGCCGGGAGGCGACCTCGGCACGGCGCTCAGGGGAGACGAGCCCGAGCCCGCCGGCGGCATCTTGGAGCTGCTGCATGCGGCCGGCCAGTGCGGCGTCCGCCTGGAGCATGTCCATGACGGCGAGGCCGGCCTGGGCCCGGTGGCGAGCGGCGTCCTGGCTACTGCTCCTGATTACCCGAGGGGGTTAGCACCGCGCTGCCTTGACGTGGAGGAAAAGGGTTAGGCTATTGTGGACTTACACGTGCAGCACGTTCAGGAGCTGGGTCATGATAAATTCCAGCATGGCGATTCTGTTGGCGTCCTTGGCCAGGCTCCGCGAGTGCCGCTGCACCATGTCGTCGACGCTGACGCCCAGCTCGCCGGCCTGCATAACCAGGCCCTCCAGCCGGGCTTCCAGCTCGGACAAGGTCAGGACCGAGGCGGTCAGCACGGCGACGAGCACGTCCAGCTCCATCAGGCCGGGGCGGTCGCGGTGGGCCAGGGTCCCGGCCTCGACTCTCCGCAGGAACTTGTGCAGCAGCAGCGCCGTCGTCTTGAACGACTTGACCTCGCCGAGGGGCCTTTTCAGCAGCGCCTCCGACGTGTTGAGCGCCTCCAGGTCGTGCTGCGCCTGGCACGACGCGGCGATGAGCCCGACGACGGCGTCGGCGGCCGTCAGCGGGGCCGACTCGGCGCCGGCCGGGACGGACGTTGACGCTCGTCGCCACGAGGCAAACAGGCCGGGGGCGCTGTCTGTCGACGACCATGATGAGTGGCCGGCTGTCGAGACGGCCAGCGAGTGGCGTCTGCTGGACGGGCTGGACGACTCTCCCGTCACGCCGGCAGACGCAGGGTCGAGGTGTAAGTGCATGTTTGGGCGGAGGCTCTTGTCCCGGTCTCTGCCGGCGGTTGTGGACGGGGGAGACGAGAGAAACGAGGACAAGGAGCTGTAGGGCTTCTTATGATTCTGCGCGACGGTTGGCGCCGCACTCGTTGTACTGGGCTGCTGTGTATCGGTGCTGTTGTTGCTGTTGTTCTTGCGGATGGTTTCGTCCAGAGCCTTGCCAACGGCGCGCTGCTTCGACTTGACGTTGACGGGCAGCAGGGCGTGTGCCGGCGCGCCTAACGGGTTGTTCATGGCTGATGTGCCTTGCCGCTCAGCTTGGACCCGGGAGCATGCAAGCCGCCTCACTGGGTCTTTGGTCTCGCGCTGCAATGTCCGCTGCAACGCGTGTGTATTCACCGGCGTCGGTAACCAGGCTCTGCGAGACGACGGCTGTACAACCGAAGGTCTCGAAAGGCAAAAGAGTTCTTGAACTAGTTCAGTTGAAAATTCAGTTAAAAGGCCAAGATTGCAAGAAGAAAATCCTGTGAAAATAAATCTTGGTCAGTTGGTACACAGCAATGCTTATTATATGGTCTTTCATCAGCAGCAGCCTCGAATACGAAAGCAACTCGACTTGACTTGACCCGAGTGCCGACCGGCCAAACTCCGCCCTTCTGACTGAGCCGCTAACCTCATAGGCTCTTTGCATTTTGAACAAGAACCAAAACGGCTTGCAATCCAATTGAAGGGAGAAAATCTAGCCACGCAGTCATCGGCATCAGCATAACGAATATGTCGCTAGTCAACAGCCAGCGTGCGTTCTCGTTCGCGGCCCTCCTCGTCATCCCACACCCTCCACGATCCGGGGCGACCCACAGCCATAAGGGTTCACGCATGTGCGCAAGTCCAGAAGCCGGCTGGAATTGGACGCTGCCTTGCGGTAGGCCAGCGAGGCGTCAATTCAAATGAGTCAAAATGCCCCGTTGTGAGTCAACCGGATGTGAAGCCACCGCCCTAGACCTCGTTGGAACCTGACGGCGCCCCCCATGACTGGGGTTTTCATTGACGGGAATCCGAAGAAATTAGGCGCTGATCAGCCTTGAAAGTTTCGGGTGGCTCACGCGTCACCCGCGCTATGTTTGCACAGACTCGACTCCAACGTCCTCACTTGTCCCGACGACAAGGCCTCGGAAACCGTTCCCGTGCTGTCTGGACATGGGGGGCTGGAGAGTATCTCGTCGGTGACTGTCATTTTCACGACGGCTGCCAGCCAACACGCCGCGCTATCGCGTCTGGCAAACAGCACCTTGACGTGTCGCGGGACGGGGTCGAGTTGAAGTATGGATAGGTCAGGCGCGGTAGGTATCTCCAGTCGTGAGAACGAGTAGTCATACCGTTAGAGAGAACTCGGAACTAAGCCTTGCATGGCTAGCTAATGTGCCAATTGGCTCACAATTTGCGCAGCTAGTTTTACGAGAAACTCAGCCTATGTACAAGTGGCTGGATTGCTCACATCTCGCGTCTGGTCACATTCAGAGTTGCCTACCAACCCGTCGACGGTGTGATACAGCACCACAGCTCAACGCCCAGTTATACGCCCGCATAATAGATCACATCTTTCTGAACGGAGTACGGAGCAGCGCGCCATAAGCCAAGTATCATGGCAGTCGACATGTGCAGAAGCTCAGCCCCCATTCTGCCCGACCATCACTGCGAGTAGTAAAAAGTGTTGGTTACACTGCTGATCCAGTCTGGCTGACGGCTCGTGTTGGCAGCGTGTTTACAGACATCACGTCCAGTTGTCGGGCGAGAAGGCCCTCTACTACACAGGGCGATCCATCACCAGGTTTCGGGGCCAAGCATCAATTTCAAGATTCTCTATTCATCCCCCATCAACTATTCTTTCCCACACACAGATCCTGCGACGAAATCCACCGAGCGTCCTATTTCTCTCCTTCCTTCTTGGGCTACCCGGCAGAAGGCCCTGGCAATGCAGCCTTGTCCCGGCAATTTGTCTGCCCGTTTGGTCCCGGCACATCGTGGCCCCTTGGCGGCCCCCAAAAACCCGAGTCGAATGCAGAGGTGCCTTGCGAAAGAGTCGACAAGGCAGTAGAAAAAAAAGGGCCTCGAGCAAAGTGAACTGCTGACAGGGCTGCCAAGCAAGACGGCAAGTTGGCAGGCGTTTCGAGGGCAGAGCCTCATGCCCTACCTCGGCTGCCTCCTGGAACGGAGTACGAGCTCTGGTGCTGAATTCCTAGCGAAGAAAGCTCTTCTTTTTTGCAAGTTGTGCATTTTTCACCGTGTAGGAAAACCCACTCTTCATCTTCAATGGCCCAGAACCGTCTAGAGTATGAATCGAATTCACAGGCGGGTTTGTCTTCCTTGCACTCCTGGCAAAAGACTGGCCACTCAAGATGCTCAAAAACCGCGTTCTGCTCCTCCTCGGACAGGTGGCCCGGCTCCAGGGCCTCCAATAAAGCCTTTACCGCCGTTCTGTAGGGCCTTCCCGTATTTTTGTCAATTCCCCTTTTTCCTCCAGACTTATAGAGGCTCCTCCGGACGATTAAGTCTTTCCCCGCTTGGTCGAACGTGGTGTCCAAAACCTTCCTGACCAAACCCTTCCTGACCTCCTGAATCGTTTGTGCTTGCAAGGCCCGACCTTGAGCATGCCCTGGAGTCGTCTTTGACCGTGGGGTTGGACGATCAGGGAGTGGCCCGGACGGAGGGGGACCGGGCGATTGGGGGAATCGAGGGTGTCCTGCTGGTCTTCGGCCCAGCCTGATGGGAATCCAGCCTTCGTCTTCGCCAAGCGACGTGCGGTTTTCGTCAGTCGACTTCGTAGGATTGATGCCGGTGTACATGATGTTGGTGTTTTGCGTATCGATGATACCAAATGGATATGGTAAATCTGGCGAGGGGGGACAAATGCCGTCGGGTGCAGTTTCGTCGTGTGAAGCGCGGTGTGAGCCCTTGCCGCCCAACTCCTCTCATGGGCAGACATGACGAGACTTATATACCTCGACGCTCGAGATTGAAACATGATGCCAGCCATCTGTTCAGATTCACTTCAAAGACTCGCGAAGCAGGCCGGCGGCGCTGAATTCACCGGCAGCTGCAGGAAGAGGAGAGTGAAGAGGGTCGCTGGCTGAACACGCCTCGGACGAGGAGAGCATACTTTGCTTGAGGACCGAAATGGTAATACCCTGCGAGAACCAACCCCATGTCCTCTCTCGATGTGTTGGGAAAAGGGTCACCTGGTAGAGGAGATGCCGTGAACTTTGTGTGAACTTCATGGATTCTGTAGTTATGCGGTAAGTACGCGTGGTGTGATTGCACGAGGCGCAAGTCTTGCTGGGGCATGCATATGACGGCGTTTTAAAAAAAAGTCACCCGATTCTCTTTTCTTTGAAACAATGCATGTTGGCTCTGCTGGCTTTGCTGAGCACTGGCCGTGAAGTAGTTGGTTCAAGTGAGTTCCTGACGTGTTCATTTCAGGAACCACTGTTTAGTTGCGAATAATGCCAAGGCAAACCCAGCGTTGCACATAATTTCTGCCAACAAAGGAAGCGGCATGCACATCAACTGCATGCAGCTCACTGTTTTGACTTGTGCTTTGAACGGAGAGTGGCGCCGGCTTTTGTTGTTCTCGTCGAGTCTGAGGGAACCGTTAAGCGAACCAGTGAAGAGTCAACTGGTTGCATCTCCACAACTCCCGGTAAATGAATGGCGTTTCCACCCGCTCTTTCCTTTCTTCCCTCCTTTCTTCCCTCCTTCCTTCTTTACTTCCTTCTTTACTTCCTTCTTTACTTCATTTTTTTTCTCTATATTCTTTTCATTGCGATGGAACCAGCAGACTCAACCAACGTCCACGGCGCATTAGAGACGTGCCCAACGAATCTGGGCTTTTGTTCTCCAGCTCATAGCCATGGCCCCATGAGAACATAGCCGAGTGAGTATAGTCCTGTCAAGTCTTTACTGCTCTGGACCTCAAGTGATGGCATGCCTGACCTGCCTTCTGTGATAGGAATGGAACAAGGCCCTCCCCCTTTTCGCTCCTCTTGGCCTTTTGCCATCAGCCATTGAAGCAACTGTTAGGCTATTATGATTGCCATTTCCATCAACGAGATGCGGAACAATCTTCACCCTCCGTGATCTCTTTTGCAGCCTTTGCTTTGTTCTCACCCGGCTCGCCATGAAATCCCCCCGGCAGCCATGTTTGTCCCTGCCGCCCTGCGCAGAGACATCACCGTCGCGGCCCTCGTCGTGTTCGCTTTCTGGTAGCTGCGCTACGTGGTGTATCCCGAGCCACCGACGCACATGGGCAGATTGAAGCACTGGATGAACGACGCCGCCCCGAAGAGACGCGTCCAGCATGTCACAAGCAGCTTTGACTGGAGCAGGGTCGACTTCGGCCGCCAATCGACCAGCCAAGTGTCTCTCCCGAGACCTCTGCGTTCACCGGCACAGTGTACCGATAAAGCATCAGTCTGCGCCCGAAGACTTGGAGAGCGCCGTAGCCCGGCTGATAGAGGTGCGTGGGCTGTTTTGGGAAAACTGGAAGAGCTACCGGGAACTTGCGTGGATGAAGGATGCGCCGCTGCCGGTGAGCGGCGGGCCGAGGGATCAGTCCTCCGGATGGGCGGCCACCTTGGTCGGCTCGTTGGACACGCTGTGGATCATGGGCCTGCGAGATGAATTCGACGAGGCCGCCGAGGCCGTCTGCCGGATCGACATTGGTGTGTCGACGAGCCCAAAGGCCAACACGTTGGAGACATCCCCGGCGCGTGGCCCATGGGGATTTCGATGAGAGACGAGGACGTGGTCGGCGGCGATGGCTTCATTCCTGGCGCCGGCGAGGACTCTCTGTTCGAGCACCTCCCCAAGATGCACGAGCTGCTCCGAGGAGGCGAGGACAAGTACCAGGCCATGGCCAGGGCCTTTCTGGACACGGTGCCCTGGGAGCATCGTTTTCAGTGCCCCTGGCAGGAAGCCCTCTGGGACCACAAGAGGAGGAGAGCGGAAGCCGCATCTCCCAGAGGGATTCACCGCCGGCAAGGACCTGTGATATATCCGGCGACCCGAGGCCATCGAGAGCGTCTTCTACCTGTACAGAATCACGGGCGACAAGGCCTTCCAAACACGGCGTGGGACATGTTCACCACCATCGACAATGAGGACCAACTATGCAAATGCAGCCGTGTTTGATGTCATCGTTGCACGGTATCCCTTGCCCAAGATGGACTCTATGGAGGTGAGTCTTGTACTGACTGGGCTTGCAGACCGTCACGGCGCAGCTAATAACGAATCCCACAACCCCCCTTCAGAGCTTCTGGCTGGCCAAGACATTAAAGTACTTCTATCTCGTCTTCTCGACGCCCGACGTCATCAGTTTAGACGAGGACGTGCTAAACACGGAGGCACACCATTTTCGCATCCTAGGGTAGAATTCAGCAAGCCGACGTTTTTCATCGCCACACCCCGGGATATACAAGACCATGAGAAGAGGGGGAACAAAAGGGGAAAAAACCCTCCAGAAATTCATCAGCATTTAGTATGAAACTCATGCCTCGTCCTTTTCTCCACTACTTCCAGCAGAACACCATCACACGAAAAACCAACCAATCCCTCTGCAAATTATGTCCTATTACCAACAACACCGCCCCCACGTTTGCAGCCCGCATGCATGTATCACCCCTCGAGACCCAAGCACTGTCCCTTGATGATGCCAGACGAATAAATGGCGCCCCAGACCCTGTCGTTCCACTCGCTGCAGCGGCAAATAGGGCTGGACCCTCCGGACAAGGAGGTGGTACCGTACTGCGTGTCGGGCGGATCGACGCTGCGGCAGACATTCTCCAGCGTGTAGACGTCGTGCTCGTCGATGGCGCCCATGGGGGTCTTCATGTCGAAGCGCGCGAGCATCTCGCTGCGGGAATTGAAGACGAGCTTGCCCCCGGCGTTGACGGAGCCCCGGACGTCCATAAGCATGCCAGCGCCGTCGCTGCCGGTTTGCACGAAGACGCCGTAGTGCAGACAGTTGCCGACTCCGAAGCGGACTTCGTAGACGGTGAGCCCAGACATGGTGCTGTTACGGGATGTCCCTTCAGGCGCTGTGAGAAGGGGGGGGGGAGGGGGGGGGAGAATTGTCTCCAACTTGGCTGGATGGACTTGGTGCCTGCGTTGTTTTCCCAAGCTAGTAGACGCGCGCGAGCCAGCTCGAGGAGAGGGAAATATAAATATGTATATTCATATATATATCGAGGCTTTGAGTCTCCCAGACGCGGTAGAGAGTGACACAGAAAGAAAGAGAGCAAAAAGAGAGGACCAAATTCAGACAGGCGTCGGCTGTTGCTGACTTTATAAGGCATCAGCTGTGCGAAACGTCGAGGAATCAGTCCGACTCATTCTCACGCACATGACTGCAGTGCTGGATGCCCTGAATAACAAGTTTCAATCGCCGAGTAGCGAAGAAAATAATAATCAGTTCGCATTTACTTGTCACTCGAGCGACGCGCGCTGGTGATTCACCGGCAGGGCGAGAGAGAGAGCAAGCATCCGAACGGGACATCTGGAGAGCATGTCCCAAGCAAATCCTCCCGTCCTGTCTCCCGGCTCGTCGCAAATCCCCAGGAGACAAGCACAACGGCAAAGTACACCATAACGGAGGCAGCCAATTGGCAGATGGCTGAGTCGCACCCGATTTGCACGGTCGCGCGTCTCGTGGAAGCACAGCATTTGACAACGATGCGCTTGCAGACTTGCCGTGATATCATCCCCCCTCCTTCTGCCCCTTCCCTGTGGCCCTTTTTGCAAAATATGCAGACTGAGATTCCCGCTATTGGCCTGCTGCATGTTTTGAAGGAACCCTTCCGGCCGATGTGTACTCCTAAAGGGCGGCAGAAAGGCGCTGTGAAACCAGCAAAGCGTGGAGATGAAGAAGTGAAACCGCGCGGTTGCAAAAAAAAGAAAAAAATATCGACGGCCTTTGTTGGGTGCGGCAACAAGCGTGCGCTGCGCTGCCGCAGGACCATGTTGATATTGGCCTGTTCGAAAACTTGCGTCTGCCGGTGCCCAACTCGGCTGACCGTGTTGCAAGTCGTTCCAAGCATCCATCCGGGTGTAGCCATCTCGAGCAGCTGCGCCAGAGTTACGCGCTGGTCTCTGAGCCTGACGCTCTTTGGGATACGTATATCCGATGCATCGTGAATGCAGCGAATATAAGCAGACGGTAGAGAGAACAGACACAGCCAGAATCAGGCCTCTTCTTGCCGTTTCCGTGGCCCCCAACATCGCCACCAACGGGGGTTGCTGGCCTCATGCATATGACTTCCAAGGTTCAGCGCCACAGCGGCTCTGTTCATGGATACATTTTGCAACACATCGTATTCTCTGTGCGACTCGTACTTGATCCATGCGCCAGGTATCATCGGGACGAACCAAAGCTGCGCCGTTGTCCGTCTCCTTCCCCTCACTACTTACTCCGTACGGAGTACATATCGAGCAGATGACGCGAGCTTGAAACCTATTGATACCCTTTAGTCTTGGTTTGCCTTGTCCTGGCTGTGCCAGCTGGAGATGATATACATACATATCTTACCATGCAAATATGTGAGATGTAGCATGTTGGTGGCACCTTGATACTATGGTCGCATCCGATGATGATGATCCTACACTGCACCTGGGTCGCACGCTTCAGATTGTCATGCTACCTTCACCACGTCCTGCCCCATCTATACTTCTTCGCAGACTCGACCACCGTGTGGAAGACTCTTCCAGTAAGGGGCCTTCTCCAAGTCATCCACCAGCATCCTCCACATCACACCCTCCGCGCCCGGCCTGTCCCTCACGCCATTGTCCATCAGTTTCCTACAGACGGCACGAAAGTCTCTTCTTACCCTCTTCCGAAGCCACCAAAAGTCATACCGAAGTAGCAGCCCCAACCAATATCCCATGAGCCACATGGCCATCTCATGCCGCCTCTCCAGGTCGGTGCGGAAATCAACGTCCAAGGACCCAATCATACTCACATAGAGAAAGAAATTCTTAGGGCTTGGCTCCAGCTTATTAGTCTCACTCAGAATCCTAATAGGGTGAAAGAACTTGGCGTCAGGCTGGGAATCCCGCGTCAAGCCAACCAGGTCCAACCAATGAAGAGGAACGTCATGCAAGTGCATCAACTCCCATGAACCATGAAAAGACTTTGCTTCATCATCGGATGAGTCAAACAGCCAGTTCAGAATAGTATTCTCTCGAAATGTCTCTGTCGCGTAGATGAGAGGCTTCATACCCAGTGAGAGCGAAAACCACCCCAGCCTGTCAGGATGATTGTTGTATACCCACGAATTCCCGATATCCTCGTCCTCTACCGCCGAAAATGACAGCAGGTTGAGAAACATGGCCGTTAGGAGCAGCGCATCAGCAGTCTGTTGGTCCAGGGGCGAAGCCAGTGCACCCTGGAAATTCTTGATGGCTAGTGCTTGTTGAAAGTGTTCGGCCACGCGATGCGACGCATTGGATACAGATTTGAAGCGGAGATGGGACGCCGAGAGAGCAAAGATGGAGTTCATCAGGAATGGGCGGCATAACCCAAGAGCCAGGATGGGGGAGAGCTCTCTCGCGCCTATGACTTGCAGCTCCAGGAATACGTGATGGAAGTGGTTCATGAGGACGTTGCGCGGCGTCCCGTCGCCTGTTTGCTCCATTTCCGGGTCAAAGCCGTGAATTGCGGGTGATGATTCGAGACAACCGAGGCGGTTTAGTTCATGGCCCGAACTAATTGAGCGTGCCTCATCCTGGCTGCACAACCTGCCGGACCCAAACTCTTGGGTGGTGTAGCTGCACCAGGCACTGTTTCTTCGGCACCGGGAACATGATGGGAGAGTTTCGTCACACTTTTGACAGTATCGTTAGTCTTGGGGGAGATATCAAGTATGGTGTGGACTAGTGTACGTAGGGGTGCGTTCAACCTTGACTCGCTTCAATTTACAACCCAAACATCCCGTCTTCGACTTCTGGTGCGTCTTTCGACGCTGATATTTCCTGGCGGATCCAAATGCTTCTCCGCGCTGGGGTCGGAAGGAAATGACTCGAAAATCCGGCTCACCAGACACCCCGGATGGCATCTTGGTATTTGTGGTGTGTCGAGTATTCACGCCTGGCTGCTCAGTGCGCCCTTGGTTCGTTCAAGGATACTATTGCATTGCAGGACGACCAAATGGCCCTAACAGGCAAACGAGAGCATCCCATTCAGATATGCGGTGACAGTTCTAGATATGAATGTTGTGTTGCCGAGTATCAAGAGGCTGAGTCAAGGGACGTGTAATGCAGTCGGCGTAATTACTTTGTGTGGCGCTGACCTCGTTTTCCCTTTTGGGCAATAGCGCCGTCAGATTGAGATAAGAACATGTCAATCCTTCTTCGATCGGCCGATTGCTGAACGATATGCAAATGCTCGAGAGGCGGGCGGTTCGTAAGACTATGCAACTAGTAGACGCAATGCTCGTGTGTCAAATATAGAGATTCCTCTAAACAGACGAGGAATGTAACTCGTGGCCACAAGAGTGAACAGCCTCAGTCGTCTCGCCTGACTCGGGTTGCGGCAGGCTGCGAATCATCTTACACGGTTAGCACTGCCTCGATGGAGTGGACGGTTAATTGAAGCCAGCATTGTTGATGAGGGTCGTGAGTATAGCCTGGACAATTCGAATCCGCCTTAAGATGATGCACTGCTCGTTTGCCTGATTAGGACAAGAAGCAATCGTTCCAGCTTACGACTTAAAAAGACGATAAGTTGCTGATGTGGCCGTAGAAAAGGGAGAGCAGGGCGACAGTTCCATCATTTGATGACAGATATACACCATGGCCGTGTTGAACCTTTCTCCTCTGCTAGTACTTGCGCTCCTGGCACGCACGTTTGCCAAACCTACAAATGACGCTCCGAAGAACGACATTGTTGATCTCGGATACGCTCAGCATATCCCTACATACCATAACACAACCATTTCTGGGCATAAAGTCAAAATCTACAAGAATATTCGCTTCGCCAACGCGCCAACGGGTAACCTACGCTTTCGGGCACCAGACACCAAACTCCCCAAAGTACACGGTGTCCAGGATGGTAAAGTGCCTTGGGCGAGCACAGCTTGCATCGCCTCTGCGCCGGGTTATATTCCGTATCCCGAAATCAACGGAACGACATGGGGCCGAGAAGACTGTTTGTTTCTGGATGTCTATGTGCCCGAAGGGGTGAATCCAGGTGACGATGTTCCTGTGCTGCACAACTTTTTTGGCAGCGCATACGCTTTTGGAAGCAAGGATATTATGTTCTCGCCCATGGGCCTGTTTGATAGAATGTTTCGGGACCATGCTGACAAGTTCATATTCGTTTCAAACAATTATAGGTGCGGCTCTTCCTTCTCCTGTGCTCTCCAAGTACGACCACAAAATACTGATAGAAACTGTCGCCAAAGACTGGGGATGCCTGGCTGGACGTATGCTGAAGGTGAGGATATGGACGGCAATGTTGGCATGCTCGACTGTCTTGCCGCAGCAGAATGGACCTCCAAATACATCAAAGATTTCGGAGGTGACGGCAAACGCATCACAACCATTGGGCAGAGCGCTGGGGCCGGTATGATATACTATCTGATGGTCGCATATGCGGGTCGTCGCAAGCTCCCATTCCAACAGGTTTGATAAGTTGTTCCTAATAGGCATGCGATTGACTGACATAGTCCAAGGCGTACTTGTCATCACCTGCTGCGCCTCCGAAGCGAAATGTTACCGAGCGACAGAAGGAGTTGTTCAACCTAGTGCTCAAGACTGCAAATTGCACAACTCTGCGGTGTTTACGATCAGTTCCTGAAGAAACCATGATAGGAATCAACGATCAACTAATTAACCAGATGCCTTCACAGAGTGGCGGCGGCCAGATAGGCCCGCTCCATGGTTTCGGTCCTGCGCCCGACGGCAAAATCATCCCAGATCTGCCACTGGCCATGCTGAGAAGGGGCGAATTTTACAAAGGGCTGAATGCTTTGATCTTAGGTAGTATGGCGCTCGAAGGGATGGGAACATCGCACGACACTGGTTTGCCAGGCTATTTCCCCATCATGGTACGACAGCAACTGCCGTATGCAAGCAGCGAAACCATCAAAATGCTGCAAGATGAATATCATGATGCCAGCAAGGTTTCAAAGATGGCATGGGATTGGACCACGGATATTGTGTTCGCTTGCAATGCGAACAATCTTGCCAATTCTTTGCCGAGCCTAGCAAGAAGGTATATAATGTCTACCCCACCGGCTGTGCATGGACAGGATCTGGACTGTAAGTTGATTTTTCGAGAAGCGGAGAGACTTGTACGCTAACAATCGCATCAGACTTCTTTAACAACGAGGACATCGCGCCTGTTAATAATACAGAGCTAGTAAACGGCTTCCAGAGACGACTGCTCAATTTTGTCAATGGCCAAAAGATGGATTGGCCGGTTTGGGGTTCGGTCAAAGAGATGTATAATATCACAGACGAGTTTGAGGGGACAACTTTGCCCAGGAAGCTGATGAAGCGGTGCGACTTGTTGAACCAGCTCATTCTCGACCCTGCTAACGGCGCTTGAGCAACTCACGCGTTAGAGATGGAGAAATGGACTTGTTTCAGTATTGCTGTCTTGCCGTACCTCAAGGTTTTGCTTTAACGTCTTGTTTGCCATTCTCGTTCATTGGCCGGTCTGAGGAAATCCTTTGATAGAGTAGGAGATTTGGCTTGAAGGGCCAATGGAACTCATTCCTCCTGCCTCATGTCGCCTGTGTTTCATTCTGCTGAGCGCTGCAAGATACAGCTTCCTGCCGTAGTCTCGGCCATTACGAACTCCACGGACCAGGAACCGAAGGGAAACAGTATTGCGAGCCTGGTATTAATGGAAAGCGGAGTCACCAGCAGGTCTTTGGCCGGTCGGTACTGTCTGGCGCTCTAGAAAATGCCGTATGATGTGGGAAAAGCTGTCGGCAAACATGGAACCACACATGTCGAGGTCGAAGTTGACCGAGCAGGCTCCGATTCTAGGTGCGATATGAAAAGATCGGCAATGGATGTAGCCTGTTGTTGGCGGCGTCCGAGAGGCGTTGCGCTAAATACCGTCTTATTTCTTGGCGTTAGCTGTGATAGGCTCGAGTGAGGCAGGAGGTAAGCAGACCACTCGTGATTTGAGGCGTCTGCAAGAAACTTGAGCGATATTCGCACACAGTGCGCCTCTGTGGCTGCTTAACAGGGAAAAAATGCATAAGGAGACTTTGAAACTGCGCGGTTCGACCTTGTGGCCATGGCTCGGAGGAGAATGTGGTTGAGATTGATAGCATGAGGCCATATTATACGGCTGAATAAACAACCTTTCTCAGCGAGACTGGAATTTGTAGTATTTCGGATGGCGCAAAAGAAGTCCGAATGCCACGTTTGCTTGACTGCTAAATTTAACTCGCAGCCGCAATTTGGCAGCATGAAAAGAGCCTCACGACGTCGAAAGTGGATCCTAACTTGTACATAGAACACCAACATGTCTACCACAATACGATCTCCATCTGTAGGAGGTCCTCCGCTTTGGGTAGATTCGTAACAAGAAGCCCATGTCGATGCGCAAAACACAATGCTCTGTCTGCAACGAAGAGCCTGTCGACCGCGGGAGCTGCTGTAGTGCGACTCCTCGCCCAGCTGTGGAGGTGCGCAAGCACATGACGGCACTGTGATTCAACCTAGAACAAGGTTAGACCAGGAGACACAAGATGGCAAATGCCATGCCGCTCATCCGAAGCCGTCAAGCAAACCCTAACTGTCCAGAGAGGCTATAGCGACCGATGATGCTCCGGGTGATGGACACAGGGCGGTCAACCTAGCCCCCACGGCTGACCACATGTTTCACGACAAACAAGCCACCAGTCCCCGTCGGAAGCCGTCGTGGCGATTCAGCTGCTGTACGGAGTACGGAGTAGAGTCCATTGCTCGTGTTCGTGTGAATGCTTCGGGTTATGCACCAAATACGCAACTGGGGAGCAAAAGTCAAAGCCAAGACAGGTTCCTGACCAACCGTAGGACTGGTTCAGGATTTCGTTTGTGATAAAACGCAGCAAAAAGACGCCAGACCAGGGACGCAGGATGCGCACCTCTTGTTTAAGTAAGAAGATTGAATGTTTGAAAATGGCACCCCTTAGATTTGCCCCTGCGGCTGGCGGGGAACAAGCAGGGAAGGTGCAGTAGCGCTACCGATTTCTGGCTTGTGTCATCCCTGCCACGTACGCGTCCTCCTCCAAGTACTAGGTACCTAGGAGGCAGTTATTGCCGGTTTGTCCACGAACGACCTCCATCTTTTTTGATCGATGCTTTGTTGTGGCCTTTTGGCCTTTGTTTGTATATCGACACCGCGCTCGATCTCGCGTCCGTGGTGTTGCCCCGAAGACTACTCTGTCCATGTCTATACAACTGATACCTTCACTTCGGTCCTCACGTACTCCGTAGAAAACCGCCTCTCTCATTATCCTTACGACGCAGCGTAGACATATGCTCCTCCTTGGCAAACTTGGCAATATCTTGGCAAGACGACGGCTGTCTCTCTCATCCTTCTCTGTCGACGTCGGTGTGCGCCTGTTGCAGCCGAACATTAAACGAAACCACGGCGTCAAGTTGTCTGGTTCCATAGTTCTGGCGCTTGTCTTCAGTCCGGCCCTCTCTTAAGTCTCCGTTTCCCCTGAGGTTGCCCTAACTCAAATTTGTCCCTTTCCTGCCACCTTGCCCACCCCTTTTCCCCTTCTCAGTTGTCCGTATTTTTGATTTTATTTTATTTTTCGCCATTTCATTGTCGGAACTAAATTTGCAATTCCTCAAGCGACGTTGGAAAGCAAGAAAGTCAGAGCTGGGGGGTTGTGTTTCTCTTTTGTATTGACTTGATTTTACTTCACCCTTCGTCCTTTCTTGAAAACCACAGCCAGGGCCAATCGTTCCGTCAACATTCCTAAGCTTGTTCCTGTGTTGGGCTGTTGTCAGACAGGCCGCGAGTTGTCTGGTCAACATTCCTAAGCTTGTTCCTGTGTTGGGCTGTTGTCAGACAGGCCGCGAGTTGTCTGGCACCAGACCCCCACACTCCACTCGTTCAAAAGCGCTCAACCTCTCCCAGGTTCCCCACGATAAAAACGTCGCGAGCCGGCACAGGGGCACTTGAGCGCATACGCCTTCGCGGCCCTGCCCGTCTTACCACTCGCGAGTCTTCGAATGGTATGGGATCGCCCTGCCCAGCATGCTAAACAACTCTGTGCGCTCGACCAAGGGGATGGCCATCCTCGTCGGGGCCATCTTCTTCGTCGCAGCCTTCGTCGGCCTAGTATATAACCATCTCGACTCCTGGAATCTTCCTGTCAGGTACACACGCTTTATTGTCCTCCTGGTTACGAGACCGACCTCCCTCCGGCTGAGCTGTGCTGACTTTTTTGGCTTCATTGCCTCAATAGACCCCATACACAACATTCTCAACCGCGTCCCTCAACCACCGACGACAATAGCACCACGCCGATACAGAGGCCTTCTCCAGACTCCAAAACGCCAGCTGCAGCAACATCCAGTGATGACGAGCTTCGAAAATTCTTCCTTAAACAAATGTATAAGCCCGCCCTTACGCCTGATCAACCCTTTTTTAAGCCGTATAATGCTTTCGAGTGGAGATTGCCCGAAGCGGCACATTGGCAGCAGCCCATGGGCGAGAATCTCTGCATCATCGATCTCGACAACCGCCTATTCAATGAGTCTGGCCAAGTGTTTGGCCCAGACGTTATGGACTGGGACAGTCCCAAAGGTGTGCACGGCCTGTCCCTTGGTCTTTTGAATCATTATGTGTATGGTATGTTTGTTGCCCCCACTGGCTAGAGATTCCTGGTCCTGGCTGGCTAACAGAGGATAGCTCGCATTCACGGATACAAGTACTACTACATTAACACCGTTGACCCGGGTGATCGCCGGGCATCTTGGAAGAAACCCCCCGTTATTTCGAAAATTCTCAAGGAGCATGACGTGTGCATCTACCTTGATTCTGACGCAATCTTCCACTACCTGGACCTTCCCTTTGAGTGGCTCATGAATTACTGGAGGCTTTATCCTGATACCAACTCCATGGCCCTTGCTGTCGACCCCGACACTGATTGGAACAAGGACCGCTTTGGCAAACTCTATCTCAACACTGGTTTCATCATTTCGCAAAATAACCCCATGACATACAAGATAATGGATGCATGGAACAAATGTCCGGACGATGACAGCCCGTATCCCGAATGCAAGGAATTCCGGTTGAATGCTCCAGGACGCCCGACGGACCAGGGCGGTTTTGGTACGTTCGTCCGCTACAACTATACGGAACATATCAGGGAGTTGCCCTGCACCGAGGCCAACGGCTTTCCGCAAACTGATTCTGGCTGTAACGGCATTTTTGTCCGACATTTATGGACCGGAAAGGACGATCAAATCAAGATCGACGTCGGAACGCAGATGCCTGGTCCCTACTTGAAGCTTTTCCACGAGCAATATTTGAAAGAGAAGCCTACTTTCTACATTGGACAGGAAGACTTGCTTCGTCTTGGTCCATCACAGGCACTAAAAGGCAAGTCTGTGATGCCATGATGCGCCAGCCTTTGGAGTGGTGGATTTATTGAAAACCGCCCACAATTTCCGATAGTGTACGATACGAGTTGGGGTCTTGAGTTATTTTCCCTCATTTTCTCCTTTACATAACTAAACCTGTGGCTTTTTGTTCCGTTTGGGCGCAATTTTGCCTATGTTTTCACACACCTTGGCTGAAACCAATTTTTGGCCATGGGAAAATGCTATACAGCATGGAGGGGGGGATTCACAGGAAGTGCATTGGAAGCAACCGGAGTTGATTTTGGGCACATGGCGTGCATAATACCCTAACGTACATAAACATATATATTGTTCATATGCACAGGATGCATGTATTTGTCCTTTTTGGGCAGTGACAAATTTGAAAGATGAAGAGCTAGTCGAATGTGTCATATTTTGCCAACCAGTCCATGTATATTTTCAGAAACCTCGCCATTGTATAATCCACGTCCCCTACAGTTTATCTACCTCTTCCTCAGCTTCCAGGCGAGTTTATTATAACCGCTCCCTCTAAAGAAAGATCTCCTCGCCAACCACAGACACTTGGTCTGTTTTCTGAGCTGGGGCTTCCTCACATCAACATGTGCGACTGGCCCTTCGCGGATATTGGTGTCTGACGTCCTGCAGAAACGACAAGCGAGATCGGTATATATCTCCGGCTTCTCGGACGAGTAGTCGCCATTCCGACATGACAATCCGTGTCTGTAGATGCAATGGGGTCGGATCTCGCCGTTCCAGCAGGGGACGAGGTTTCGCTGCTTGTTGAAGGTGCGGCGGCAGGTTGGGCAGACGTGCCATGAGATGAAGTGGAAACACATTTCGCCAAATCTAGGCCGGGGACCTGCCCTGGTATATCGGAAGGATTCCGGCACCGATAAAACTTGGAGTGAGGAAAAAAAAGAAGAAGCAGAGAATATATTCTCTTCTTTTCGTCTCTTCTAGTCCGGATCGCGGAAATGCAGACTTGCTAGTTGCAAAATCTGAGGCGGCGTCCACTTCTTGTCTGAGTAGGTGCAAAGATCGAGATATATACCACTCCGAAGTGACCTTTCCGGACCATTGCTAGTCCTTTCGGAGACTGCTCGAGATCGAGTGCCCGACGGTGTTGAGAGTCGAGACCCAACCGGCGTTATTGCCATGGAGGACGATATGTCAGCAACTATGGGCACAGTAGCTACAGCAATCAAACACTCAGTGTAGCAAGACCGTTGCAATGAGCTCTGCAGGCAGATAACCAGCCTGCAACGACAAGATACCAGTGACCTGGCAGATGGTTTCTACGAGGACCCAGGTTCATCGTGCGATTTGGCCCGCAGCCCCGTTGAGCAGTGGTCGGCTTGCCTTGATCACAAACGCGAACAGGGTGTCAGAGCGCCCTCACTGCTTTAGTGTCGATTACTCGGAGCTGATAACCAGCGTCCGGCAGTTGGTATTCCTAGCCAACATGTAATCGTGCCTCTCCCCGTGGTCGGTTCATCAAAAACCCTGCGTGGCTTTAATCCTCCGGGTCTGCCCAGATGACCATATTCGTCGGCGCATCCTCCAAGTCCGTGAAGAACTGACAAACCTGTCTATCCGAGTACCTCATGCTAAAATGGATCAAAATAAAGGTAGTTCCCGGCCACATGCGTATGACGGGCTCCAAATCGCTCCACTTTGTGTGCTTGGTTTTGTCCGCCTGCGCGGCGTGGGCCTCGTACAAGAAGCTGCACTCTGTAATGACAACGGGGATCCCGTCCCGCAGCCAGGGCGGCTCGGAAGCCAAGGTGGCGATTGTGGTGTCGCCCAGAAACGCAAACATGGGCACCGAGTGAGGTTCTGTGATTTCCACGCCCGACCGTCGCAGATCCCGAAGCTGGGGCCCGGCGAGCGATTTGTATTCTTGCTTCAAGCGGTTAGTAGTGGATGAGAAGACGTATCCTACGCAGGGAACGGTGTGGTCGCAGTTGAACGCTGTGGCTGTGATGCCCTTGAGTCGCCGGAGCGGGACTGTGTCTCCGTGCTTGACGCCGTGGGTGATGTGGGTGTTTAGAAATGCCCGCTCCTGGGGCGTTCGCCCGTCGACGTCTGTTTCTCCATTCGCGTCGTCTACTTTGTAGCCTTGCTTCTCTGCATCACCTACCTCAACGAGGCCTCCCAGGTTCATCATTGTCGTGCCGAGAATATGAGTGTCGAAGATGTGCTTCATTTCTGCGGGGCAATACACGTCTGGGGGATCTTCTCTTTTCACAAAGGCGAACGCTAGGAGCGTGTGGTCTGCGTGTCCGTGGGTGAGAAAGATGTGCTTTGGCCTTTGCTTGTTGACACAGAGGCCGGCGTCGAGGAGGAGGTTGAGCTGGGGGATGACGAAGGATGTGTGCCAAGCCGCGCGGGATCGGCCCGTCAGAACGAGGTGGTTGTGTGGCCTCGGGAATTTCCATTCCAGCACTTCGGAGCGTGTTGGTTGTGGGAGGGGCGTGGCAAAGGATATTTTGCCCATGGCTTTTGAGTGAAGCGAGAAGAGGGTCTTGGAGAAACATGGTGATGATATATCGAAGATGTATGGAGTTCGTGAGGCGGACAAAGGTAGTTCGTTCGGTGCCCCACAATAAGTTGTTTGTTTTGACGGCAAGAATGCATTACCAGCAAACAGGCAGATATCAAAATGCAGGCGCTTTGGATTTTTTTGCGTCACTGATACTGATACATAAATGGAGAATGATTGATCGCTGCGCTGTATACTTGCTATAATTTCTAAATGGAATTGGGCATTCGCTATTCAGGGGGTTGGAGCCTCCCAGAGTACAAGACGTGAATTGAGTTACTTGTACATATATTGATATATCAGAAAAATATATCTACCAAATTAACCACAATATCGTGCCTCTCTATCCGATCAACTACGTTGGGCCTCAATCCGACGGCACCAATCCCTCCCATGCGCCAGCTGATACGCACAAAGACTCGGCTCCAGCAAAATACTCACAAATGCCGCGACGCAGATGCCTCCACTGTCACTTACAGTGGTAGCACTCAAGCTAAACTCGCGCTCTTCTTCAGGGATATTCTCCATAATCTCAGCGAAGCAATTCACGTACACTGCCCCTCCCAGCAGGCCTTCCCAGAATATAATGATAAAGACAATATACACCGAAGGGATAAAGAAGAACAAACTTTGAAGAATCAGAAGCACCATGTTGCCAACCTGCAGGACGGACGGGACGTAGAGTGTGTGGATGCGGATAAATGGAGTGGAGGATCGAGAAATGAAGACGCCCAGCTGATACAAGAATCCATAAAAGGGGTAAAAGCCGCGATATTCTTCAAAAGGAGACGATTCGATGGGAAAGAGGAGGGTCGGCGAAACCCCTTGGTTGATGATGTACTCGGCGATGTACACAAGTAAAAGAGGTGCCATATATGGGATAAACAGAGACTTGGCGCGCCTCAAGTTGTTTCTCAACGAGCTTGACCCCTCTAGGCTGTGTAGCGAGTAAGCTGCGTGAACATTCGACGGGCCTGGCGCCAGCAGCGCAGACGAAGCCACTCCCTGCGGCATATCCTCCACATCCTCTTCCGTAAGATCCTGGTCTGGAACCGTTTCATAGTCCTTCTGCTGCGAAGACTTTCGCAACGGATCCAGCGGCAAAATGAAGAAGAAGCTCACAAACATGACAGCAGGCAGGCACGCAGAAAACAACAAGCTGTCTCTCACGCTGAATCTCCACCACTCCGTCAAGACGACGTACAGGCCGGCACCGACTAGGCCGGCAGCACCGGTCCCCGATCCCCATCCTACAAGGCTTATGTGTCCATAGTAGTGCGACAATCCCAAGAAGCTGAGCTCGCCTCCTCCGCTGCTTAGGCTCGCCAGCACCACCCCGACCATCTTTACCGAGACCGATTTCGACGGCGGCGTTAACGCAACCATGAGCATGCCGACGGCCGACAAGGTAATGAAGACAAGGACTCTCACGCGGTACGGGACGTGGTGTATGAAGTACGGGGCGATGAGCTTGGTGAAGAATGACGGCATGACATCGGCGAGGAGGACGACGCCTTTGGGGATAGAGGAGCCGACGAGGTCTTGGGCGGCCGAAAGAATGATGACATAGAGAACATTATTGATCAGGCCTGTTGCATCACCGTCATGTTAGTCGCAGCTGTCACGGGATCTGTAGCGGAAAGAGGCATTGAGAAATCAGGCGCAGCGCACCGAATAGCCAAAACGCGATGAGAACCTTGGTGTCCTGGTGTCGGAGCAGGGACGCCATTCTGGAGCGATACGTTGCCCATGATGAGCCCGGGTGCCCGGGCATGGGGAGCAGCACCGACGAAGACGATGGCGTGCTGCGGCCTGTCATTGTGGTGGATGTGCAGACATGGCCTCTGATCTGGGGTCCCAAGATCGAGGGTGACGGGTTGCGGCAAGGAAGAAGCTGGCTGGCACTGGGGGTTATGGATGTCAGCGACGTCACGCGACATGCGGCTGCACATGGCGAGGACTGGACTGCTTTTGTACCTGATACGTCTCACCACACCACCACCACACCACAATGCAACTCTGTTAAGAGTTGTCGAGTACAATTCCGGGTTACATTGAAAAGAAAAAACCTGCATGCAAGAACTTTTGCACTTTGTTTCTAGAACCAATATCCGACAGGGCCTTATCGCGGGGAATATCCCGGTCTCCTTGCTACTCTCCGTCACGCTCTGTGGTGCAATCCACCCATCGGCCGAAATACTATCTGGCACGCTCTCCGGCGTTTAATACTCGTCGCCCTTGAACTGGTAAGTGTTCAAGTCGGCCTCGGTATGTATGATTTCATCCATGACATGATATCACCTTACAGTAGATGCTCTCGCCATGGATTCTGATCTTGAATTTGGGCGAAATACAAGCGATTCGATGCTGCGTGGAGAATCCCTGAGGTTTTGGTCCTGTTCAAGATCGACGCGACATTTTGTGGCGAAGGAGCTGTTATCGACTCCTGGTAGTATTTTTTTTAGTACTTCTTGTCTATATTCCATGCAACTGATCATAGCGAAAATGACACTAGAAATAATACTACGTCTTTTATCAAAGAATAATAATGGGGGATTCGTGTGAAGCTATCCAGTCAATCAATTACTATCATTGATAACTAGCACTAGAGCTCAGAATGCCTAGTCCCTATAAGCACTGGCTGCGGACCACTAAAACCACTGGCATGGGGCGGCAAATGCCGGTAAACTGCACCCGGTAAAACGGCGGCTCGATTTTCCACTGTTAACAATCAATTTCCCGTCATCGACTATTCCCGATGCCGACGCCAAAAATTTGGCGATAGTTTCACCGCAGGTCCCAGCAAATGCGCCTTAATTGGCACACACCTCAGCTCGACACCGCCTCCCACCATCAAAGATCGATCCCAAAATGTCTTCCGCGAATAAAGAGGATGCATGCCCCGTCGATCACAAAACCCGCGACGCATGGCTCTCCCAAGCTCGCGCAGCCGAAGCTACCAAGTCGCAAGCCGCCGCCGCCGCCCAATGTCCCGTGGACCATACCTCACAAGCGCAGTCCAAGTCATGGACGCAGGCAATAACATCTTATATGCCCTGGACGTCAGCATCAACGGCACCAGCCACCCCCGAAGTCAAGCCTCGCAATGCTCCTCTCACCACTGATCGCGTAATCTCGACTATTCCCCGATCTGCCACCGGGTCCGAGGCATGTCCCGTAGACCACGGCGCATCCGCCAATGCACCCAACGCCGAAATCGAATCCGGCGTCGACGCCTCCGGGAACTGGGTCTATCCCTCGGAGAAGATGTTTTTCGACGCCATGAAGCGCAAGGGCTACGATGCGAGAGTCGCAGACATGAAAACCGTGGTGCCGATTCATAATGCCGTCAACGAACGCGCCTGGCAGCAGATTAAGCAGTGGGAGGCTCCGTATCTCTCAAAATCAAGGTATGTTTCCAAACCATTCGGTTTGTCCCTCGACGCCCGCCCAGTGCTGACAAGAGGCGATTGTCAGCTGCGGCGGGCCAAAACTCGAATCCTTCGCCAACAAAAACGACCGCATGACGCCGACCGCCCGTATCAACACCATCCTCGGATACACCGCGCCCT
Source organism: Metarhizium brunneum (assembly GCF_013426205.1). Taxonomy (NCBI): domain Eukaryota; kingdom Fungi; phylum Ascomycota; class Sordariomycetes; order Hypocreales; family Clavicipitaceae; genus Metarhizium; species Metarhizium brunneum. The sequence continues at coordinate 3,118,902 of NC_089422.1, read as the reverse complement.
TTGACCGCCACGACTGGGTCATTGACCGATGCGGCACTCGCGTCGAATACGTGATTGACTTTTATGCCGGGCGGCCGGGCGCCAAGGATAAGGCCGGGCCGAGCTTTTATCTGGACGTGCGGCCCAAGCTGAATACCTGGGAGGGCGTCAAGATGCGCGCCATGCGATGGACGGGTTTGGCGTGACGCCCCTGCCAAGGGCGGCTGAATACTGGCATTGCCTTCACTCTGTACAAAAGGAAGAAAAGAGTTTACGAAAACCTGTATGATACCATTTGGCGTTGGGCGGCATCTAAACCAGTTGCCTGCGTGCGTTATAGACGAGCTTGTGCTCTTGTACAATATACTCCTCCCCATGTTTGGAGAAGTTTCCCCTCTTCGTTCGTTCTCATACCAATCGTCTAGTTCGCCATTCTGGCGAGTCAATCGTAAGCTACTCTACATGATTTTCGCATCCATCAATCTTTGCGCAGCTACTCGTCCTTCCGGGCAGCTGACTGGGCACGGAGTCGAATAGGCGCACTCGTCTCAAAGGCCTGCGCCTCCAGATCCCAGCCCAGCCGGCCCAGTGACTTCCACAGGTCCTCGTCATCCGCGTGCCTCTGCGTGAGTGCTGCAGAGGTCTCGACGTGATAGCCCTCCTTATCCATCGACCACGCAGTCTCCATTGCTTTAAACCACGCCAAAACGGCGTGTCTGGGTTCGCAGCCGAACCAAAGCAGTACCTTGATGGCTCCAATACGGCCGTCGCGCGGCTCCGTAACAAACAAGGTGTACTTTTCCCCATCTACCACCTTGACTCGTCTCCCGTTGCAGCTCGCAGCGGCCCTTTGGTAGCTCTCGGCAAATTCAATCTTGCAAACCCGTTCGGCAAGGCGACCACCTACCACAGGAAGCCACAAGACTATGTTCTCCCGCGCGGCCACGGCCTCAGGAGTAAGCACCCTCCCCGTCGTCATGTACTCCCTGAACAGAATCGTAGCTCGCTGGCGATTAAGCGTCGTCATACAAACGCTCCTCACGCCGAGATAGTTCATCCAGAGATGCGCAAAGACCAAAGCCACCATCAAATAAACGACGCTCTGATGATCTTGCACAAGCTTGACCACCAGAGTGCCGACGACAAGTCCAATCAACCCCACTGCCGTTTCCTGGCTGGCCTCCTTGGCATTCAGCTCGGCCAAGTTGTCGTGTTTGGCGAAATGCACGCTCAAGGCGGCCTTGCTAGCACCGGCCGCCACTCCGCATAGGGCCCGCAGAGCCTGCCCGACAGAGAGGGCCAGGATCTTGCCGTAGTCTCCAAAGTAGGGGCTGTAGAGCTCGAGGAAAAACGCCGAGTCGTTGAAGATGTCGGCCAGGAAGCGGAACCGCTTGGCGTCGGGCTCGATGCGCAGGCCGAAGCGGTGCGCGAACACGATGGTGGCGATGCGGGACGTGGCATCCGTGAGGATGGTGATGAGCATCGCAAATGTGGCGGAGGAGTCGGCATCTCCCACCCCCAGGCCCTGGAGCAAAGCTCGGTTGGCCAGGAGGGACGTGATTGTCGAGAAGAAGGCCTGCAGAGAATCATACGTTTGATAGGCGAGGTAGTCGTTGGATACGGAGTGGGGAAATCCAATGGGCAGAAAGGCGTCTGAGAGAAATCGTTTCCATTCCCGCACGGAGCTGTGAATGATGCCGTTTGGCTCGGTTTTGGACTCCAGCTGCCGCGTGAAATGTCAGTAGATTGATTCATGGGTTGGTGGTGGAGTGAGTGAGTGAGTGAGTGTTGGAGCACGGTGAAACTGACAATCGCTATGGTATTGTCTGGGCGATGAAGCCAGCGACGTTGAACGTTGCCCGACTTGTCAAGCTCGGCAATCTCGACATCGTCCCCTTGCTTGATCAAATCTGCGAACTGAATGGGCGTCTGGTCATTAGTATCGTTGTGGAGGACTTTTTGTTCCATGGTGAGTGAGATGTCAGAGGTGCGAAATTGCCAAAGTGGTGCCGGAATCGTACGGAGTACTAAGCCATAAACGAGAGGACAATGATTTCGCACCGTGGTCCGCAACACACGTTTGGAAAGAATATAGAGAAAAAAACTAAATGGTGAAGAGGAAAAGTGTGGGTTTGCGCGTTCATGACACGGTGTTGTGAAAACATGCCTGGTTATTTGAATAGCTAGTCGCTCACAGCTGCCAACGACACCCTGCCAGCTGGTGGTGATGACGCCGACCAAGCTTCAGGCCGCGTTATGTTGCGAGAGTTCCGCGAATCACCCGAAATCACCTGGTGTGTCGAAGAAAGTTGCCAATATGCAATGCCTCTGAGTAATTACAGCACTTCATTAATATATAATGGCTTGCGTCTAGGTGAACAATGGCATGTCTAGCTTCAAATCTCACAGCATGCCTACCTCTTCACAGCCTGACCATCCTCACCCACCAAATACTCTTCCGTCTTCAACGGACCCTCGCCAACGCCAGTCATAATGACTCTGCTCACTCCGTCCTTCAACGTGCTAGCAATCCCATCTTCCAACTTTGCGCCAGACTTGACGCTAGAACTGTCGTCTTTCCATCCCGAAACGCCATTCAGAACTCCTGCAAACGCACCAAGCACTGTGGGGGCATCTTCCTCAAGATAGTAAACGACGCAGTTGGGACCGGCATCAAACGTGTAAGCGGCAATGGTCTTTCCAGCCTTGGCGTTGATTGACTCCACGGCGCGGATAGCCGCACGAGAGACGTCGTTCATGTAGAAAATTGGGGGATATGTATCGGCACAGCAGGCGTGGAACGAATTGGAGTCGCGCATGGTAACTTCGGCAAACTTGGCAAAGTCCTTGGCCTTGATGGCCTTCTCCATGAGGTCCATGTTGGCGGGGACGACTTGGGCGATTCTCTGCTGGAACAAGCCGGACGTGGCGACTGTTTGCTGCATGCCAGAGGTGGATGAAACGCCCTTCTTGGCGGCGCTGACAACGAGGATAAGTGCGCGCATGCTGGGCCAGTGCGACGCCGGCGCGACCAGATCGGCCATGGAGTCGCTCCCGTCCTCCTTGTCTCCCATTCTCCACGCAACGTAGCCGCCAAAGAGGCTGCGGCACGCTGATCCAGAACCCTGTCTAGCAATCAGGGAAAGCTCTGACGGCGACTCTGGAAGTTCGTATAGGTTGGCAATGGCCTGGACCAAGGCGGCGAAGCCAGCGGCCGAGGAAGCCAGACCAGCAGCTGTGGGGAAGTTGTTCTCGGAGACAATCTTCAGGGGCAAGGTCGACAACTTGGGAAGAGATGCGTTGGAAGCTTCCAGGGCGGCACGGCGAGCTCTCAATTCGCGGAAGCAGGCTTGGGTTCGTGCTCCGGAGATGTCCGAGGGTTCGCCATTGAGCATCAGGCTATCACCATCGGAAAAGGAGGCGGAGCAGGAGGCTGTCGTCAGGGTTCGGAGATCAGCTTGAGAGAGCGTGACGGAGAGGGAACTGTTGGTCGGGAGGTTGAGTTTCGCATCTCGCTTGCCCCAGTATCTATTCGAGACGATATCAGCAGAGGTTCGCCCTCAATTGCAAGACTGGGTGTGGTGGGGGAGACAATTACTTCACAACGGCGATATTCACCGGGGCCGTGGTGCTCGCGCGATAGACCTTGTTGTCAGCCATTGTCGAAACGCCTGTCGGCTGTCAACTGTCAATTGTCGGGAGTGGGTGAAGTTTGACAATACAACGAACACTTGGCCTTGCGGAAAGATTTGGCCTACACCGCTAGACACTGGGAAAAGAAATCAATGGCGAGAGCATTCGAGAAGGAGATTGATTGGGCTTGGCCGTCACACGTTTGGCCTGTCACATTCGTCTTTTAGTGCGGGGCTCCGTTGGGAAAAACCCCGCCATCGCCGCCCGAGGTTGCCAAGTCGACCAACATGGACGGATGAGATTGGCCACCTGTTCAGCATCTCAATCACCTTAGTGTCGAGCTAGCATTGACAGATGGCATCTGGGATCCAACCAGTCGTTGACATTTGCAAGTTGGAGACGCAATTAGAAGTTCTCCACTGTTAACCTCGCAGATCACTCCAACGTTTGATGGTGACAGACACCAAGAAGTCGACGATCACTACAACATCATTATCGAGCCACAAACCGGCGCAAAGCGTTAAACATTCATCATTACATCACGAAACGCCACAAGAGTCTTGACAACTATTACAATTTATTATCCAAGCCCGGCAGAATACAAAACCAATCCAAGCACTAGTGTGTCCATTGACAGAGTGACGAGAAATGGTCCCCGAATCCACCGGTTGTGCTCTCATGTGAGCTAATAAAACATGTACAGAACAGAGAAGAAAAGATACAGGCCCCCTCTCCAAGAAGTGATGCGCTTTGCTACCATCTTCATCCAGGGCACCGACATATACATCCATTACGACAAGTTGGAGTCCATTGGGCCCCTAGCCGATTGAAGTCGATCAGAGGCTAGAGCAACCACGCCAAGAGGGTGTTCGCTCGATATAGTAGCCCCTGAGGGTGTTGCTGACACGCATAAACTCGCGACGGAAAGTCATGTACCGATCCTCGCCGGGCAGATCCGCCAAAAGGAGGAAGTAGAAAGGATACCACGTGGAAATAAAGGTCTGTTCCAGTGGATTAAACTCGTTGGCGTTGTACACCGGGCGGCTCAGGCCAACGGGCACGACGATGTAATAGTCCGTGTGGATTCTCGCAACGACGAGGTTGAGAATTCCGGCGTCTAGAAGCATTTTTTGGATGCGAAAAGTGAACTTGTCCAAGATGGCTCCTCCCTCGAATGCTGGGTAGTATCTCTTGTGCGGAAAGCCACTCTGCGAGGCCTTTTCAAAGATTCCTTTGGCCTGGGAGCTCCAGTAGTAATCATGACTTTGGTCATGGGCCCATTTGACAAGTTCTTCGCCGCTTTGTCTGCTCCATGGCTTCCAGCGGAAGTATCCCATGAAGTCCATCTCCCATTCGAGGCGCGAGTTGTTGGCCATGAGGGCGGCCTTGGTATACAACGCCTCGACTCCCGCACGTAGCATCATTCTGTCACAACGCGTTCGTTGCCGAGCGTTTACGATACTCGGGAACCAACGCTGTATAGAAGGCACGACCGGGGTGCGGTACAGATACGCCGGAACTGGGGTCGGTCGAGGTGCTTGTTCGCCATTGCGGCCGACTCCAGCTACAGAGGATACTCTTGCCCAGTTAGATAGGATTGAGGGTCCGTCGTATGCCAAGTTGTGAGCCAACAGTGCGCTCTCGGTCAGTGGCCCTCGTGGGCCAGGTCGGATACGTCTGTGGTCGACGGATGCCAAATCGAGAGCGGTTATGGTATTAGAGGTGAATGGCAGTGACGAGTCAAGTGGCGTAGAAGTTTCGTTGCTTGACAAGTCGAGCGCACGTATAGTGTTTGAGGCCATTCGTGCATGGCCCGTTTCCGTAGACAAGGGCGGAAACTCATAGATGGGCCGGGGGCGTGATGCAAGACTTGCACGTCGGGAACGTATTGGAAGCGTCAACCTTGCACCGAAAGTAGGAGCCATGGTTGAAGCTGTTGAGGCCAAGGGCGAGCTCACGGACATGATGACTGTGGAAAGAGACTGTGACGTTGGTGTTTTCGTAGCTAACAGTAGTAATACAGAAAAGCGAATTAGAGTACGTCTTTGTAGAACATGGAAGACGAAGAGACTGGGAAGCTGAGCATATATATGTCTTTTCCCCCAGAGGGCTGGGATTGACAGGCTTGCCCGTGTACTTTGGATTTTGCAAGTAGCTGAAGCATATCGCAAAGGACCAGCTAACTAAACATGGCACTATAATGGCCTAGCATTGTCTAGTAGGCTTAACCTGGTACTTTTGAGAATGCTACTTGGATTATACGAGATGCCACACACTAGGGCAGGCGGTATCAAGGTTGAAAGACGCAAAGACACTTTGCTGGACAAGTACATGGGGGCTACGAGAGAGCGAGGGATGGTGATGGAATTGACTATTACAGCACACTGTGGAACTTTATGGAGCTCTTTGGCTGAATCTTATCGTCGTTAGGTTAGACCGAAATAATGTAATGCCAATGTGAACACTGGCACAAGACGTCAAAGGCCAAGGTACGTATCAGAGGGCCATTCAAGCAGAGCAACTCCTAGCAGATGGCACTGAACATGGCCATCGATGTACTTGAACAACCAGAGACTCACAGAATTATGGAGTTACGCTGGCAAAGGTTGACTACCCGTAGACTTCTGCCGTAATATATCATGGCACCGCCACAAAGAGCAAGGGTAGAACTACTAATTCGAAGAACTCTAAGTAACTAGCGGACCATCAAAATGCACCGTCTTATTACATGGTAGAATGTACACATTCTAAAGACATTGGGAGTTTTTTTTTTTTTTGGGGCAGAATTATAATGAAAAGACTCGGTAAGTCAAGTGAGGCCAAGTCAAAAGAGCTAGGACAGCCGTCTACAAGTGTCTGGTACAACATTGTCTGGACTCTGCAGCTCTGCAGGTCTATTTTGTCTGCTGCTTTCTCGTGTCGCCAGCGGGGTACATGAAGCAATCAAATCGATCAGGATGCCGCCACGGAGAAGTCACTGCTCAGTAGACAGTCGGAGGCTGGGAGCCACGTGCACGGCTCGAAGCCTAAACATGAAGAGGTGATGCCGTCGGCGCCTCGCCAAAGTTTGCGTGCGCCTCCAGACAGCGAGCAGCGAGCAGCGAGCAGTGAGCAGTGAGCAGTGAGCAGTGAGCACCAGCAAGCGACTGCCGTCTTGTTCCTGGGCCTGGGAGCGGGCAGCCGCGGCACTTGCGAGCCGACCACATGACGTCTCTTCCGCCTGGCACTGGTGACGTCATCATACCAGCAGATGCACAGATGCACAGATGCGCACCGTCACGTTCAGCAAGCGTGGTTGCACACGCGACCATCAATTGATTCCATTGACCTCACATCGCCAACAGAGGTTGCTGGACCGCACTGCTTTCATATTTGGTCTTTTCACGCCGTGCCTGCACAACTGCCCCTCGGGCTTGAATTCCGCACGGCGCCATGGGCCATGTCATCCGTGGCACCACGTTGGCCGCCAAAAAGATGGCTTGGCCGCCCGCCGTGAGCTTGGGCAACCCGCAAGCTGGCTGTTGGAGAGCTTCACCGTGGCCCATGATAGCGCCTAGTGCTCTCAAGCTTCAGTTTTCAAGTTCCAGCACAAGGCATACCAATTACACTAATTCCCGGGACGAGGCTCGCGGCCGCGGTTCAACACAGCGAAAGGTTGATGACAGGCCGTGGCATCGTGAGAGCAGTGGATCGTTGCCCAAGTCGACCTCGCCTGACCCGACCGGGGGAGATGCAACCAAAGGTCTGTGGAAGTCAAGGGCCTGCTCATCCTTGTTTCCGCGACACGAGAGGCGCTAACTTCTCGTCGCAGGCCGTCTGCTAACGACTCCCACTCGACTGCTGAAGCTCATCCTCCCCATCCCCTTTCACCCCGAGCAAGAATACATCAATTCGAACGAGACCAAGACAAACAAGCCGAAACAAGAAGCGGTTGAGCCTCTAGCGTTGCTCGTCCATCCGCAGCAGCCGCTCTCCTACCTGGAGAGGCTCATCCAGGCCGAAATCCCCCCTCTTCGGGTAAAGGATCACGAGAAACTGCCCGAAATCATCTTCCGGGCCGAGGCAGACTACACGGGCGGCAACAAGAGTGATGAGAAAAGGGGGGAGTCGAATGGCAACGGGTCCAACGTTGCATCTTATTCTGGTCTCGGGCGTGAGGGGCCAAGCAAAGGCGACACTCACTGGGTCCGCTGGAGTGGAAGCACCGAGATTGGCGACTTTATTCGAGACGCCGCTCGTGGCCGCGAGTTTTCCGTCACGATCGAGGGGCACGGCGAGGAGCTGCGAGTTGCCGTGCCGAGCTTCAAGGACAGAACATACTACATGCGAATGAGGCTGCGGCAAATGTCGCAGGAGATTGACCAGATGGCAACGGTGAAGCGGGAGTGCGATCTATTGGCGCACAAGGGTGCTCATGCACTCGCCAAGGGCGGCTTCGCGGCGTTGGCAGGCTGGTGGGGGATTGTTTACTATGTGACATTTCACACCGACATGGGCTGGGACCTGGTCGAGCCCATTACCTACCTCGCGGGACTGGCCAGCATCATGGGCGGCTATCTGTGGTTCTTGTTCATCAGCCGGGACTTGAGCTACAAGGCGGCCATGAACGTGACGGTTTCAAGGCGGCAAAACGCTCTGTATCAAGAACGGGGGTTCGACCCGGCGAAATGGGACCAACTCGTACATGACGCCAATGGTCTTCGACGAGAGATCAAGTTTGCCGCTACGGAATACGGCGTGGAGTGGGATGAAATGAAGGATTTGGGGGGTGAGGAAGTCAAAGAGGCATTGGAGGAGGAGAAGAGTGACAGGGAAAGGAAGCGAGAGCAGGAGGAGGAGGATGATGACGGCGATGACGATGACCAGGGCCAGGGCCATGACCAAGGCCAAGAGCGCAAAAGGAAGAGATCAGAGAGTTCCAAGACGTCTTGACATGAGCCTTTGCGGAGCATCAAGTGTCGAGTCCACGTTTGGCTGGCAACACGGCGTAGTCGGCATACAATAGATTTCATGGCATTTATCAGCCATCACAGGCCAATCATGCGGTGACGCACTTGTGACAAAGACGGACGCAATAGCCGCAAAAAAACCCTGGCGTCCCGTCACTGTAGCATAGAACTTCCCTTCTCGTCACATCTGTCACAACGGGAGCATCCACGGTCAGCCCACGGTGCACACAAGCCCCGCCCCCGACAGGCACCCAATGTCCGAGAAGGCCTTGGTCAAGATCGGCTGGCCAAATGCGGTTCCTGGTGTTGGTCATGCTGTTGGAAACGCGCATCGCGTGATTGGCCCGTCTCGGCGCAACCCGGGCCATGGTCAGGCCCGGCTCGGAGTATCACACCAAGGCTGTGTTTTTATCCATTTATTTGATGCATTTTGGCGCTTTGTGCTCTTGCCGAGATGGCGAGCCAGGCAATTATTGAGCGGCAGGACATGGCACGGTTGGCTTTGTTTGGCCTGGCTCGAATCCTCGATCACCCCACCTGCCTCTCCCGAGTCCTCGGTCCTCAGTCCTCTCTTCCTTCCTCTCCTCGTAGCGCTGCAGCGCCCCCTCCAGTTGGCAGTCACTCATCCAACTACTCCAGACTGGACCCCAGAGCGGGGCATCATCGCCTCGATCACTTCACCTCTGTTCATCCGTGAGCCCTGGCCTTCACTCTAAATATTTCTCGGCCCCCTTTCTTTTTCTCTTTCCATTGTTTGTTTTACTATTCACATTCAAACCCAGTCTGTCTTGGGGCTGGTATGAATCAAAACATCTGTGCGGCACCATGACGCCCCAGATCTTACACTTGCCCGATGGCAAAAAGTTCACCGTCGCCCCCGTCTTTGGCGGCCTGGGATTCCGCAGCCATAATCACCATAACCTGCTCCATCCGTATCCCGGAGGCTGGATGACGGTGCTGCACACCGAAGAAGACAGGGTCGGGTTTGAGGGCCCCAACGGCGGCGAGGGCCAGAAGGACCACGACGAGAACCTGCCGCCCCAAACAAAAAGGCGGACCAAGCCCTTCACCAGGCCTACGCTGCAGAACGACACGCTCTTCATCTCGTCCATCTCCATCCCTTCCGACGCCGAGTTCAAGCCAGCCGCTAGCCCGACGAGGGAGATCGCCATGATGCTCTGGATCACCCTGTACTGGTACTTTCACCAACCGCCTCCGGACAGGGAACTGCACACGGCGGCCTCCAAGGACACGCCCGCTGGCGCGAAGCCCGTCGGCGAGTGGAGGATTCGCATCAAGAGGGACGGCGTGCTCCGCGGGAGGAATCTAATCCCCAAGCTGGAGAGGATGGGGCTGATTGCCTCCGAGGACACCGCCGTGGGAACCTGCGTCGACGACAGCGGCGACGGCTGGACCAACATGTTTGTCTCGAAGCGCATGTTCTGGCAGATCCCGGCCAACTTGTTCCTGTTCACGCTGCAGCCCGTCCGGGGGCTTGACATGCCCGGCTCCCCCAGCACGAGTCGCCCGGGCTCGCCCATCAAGGACGATACGGGGCGTTTGGACGTGCGTCCGATGTACTCGCAGTCGCAATCGCAGTCACAGTCGCAGACGCCGGCCCTCACACCCACGGGTGCCCTGACGCCCAGCGGCGGACAGCTGGCCGCCGATGTGCCGGGCGCGCCGATGCCGACGAGCGTCACGGCCGCACCGGCGTTCCCCATCGGGCCGTACTTCTCCTCATCCCATCTGCCGACCTACTTCCCGCCGCCGCCGCTGCAGTACGTCTACACCGACGGCGCGCGCCACCCGTTGCGGCCCAAGCCCCCGCGGATGGGGGAGGTCTTTTACACCCGCTTCATCGACAGCCTGGGCCAGTACCTGTCGTTCCGGGTCGCCTCGGCCTCGGCCTCGCCAGTGCCCTACCTCGGGCCGCTGGGGCCCAACCCCCCGGAGCAGAGCCACCTGTCCTCCATGAGCGACCGAGATCTCCTCCAGTCGTGGTTCGCGAGCCAGCGGGTCAGGGACTTCTGGGGCAGCTACACCCCCGAATTCCTCGAGACGGCCCTGTGCTCGCGGCACTCCTTCCCGGTGATTGGCCTGTGGGACGGCGTCCCCTTTGGATACTTTGAGCTGTACTGGGTCAAGGAGGACATTCTCGGCCGCCACGTGGGCGACGAGGCGGGCGACTGGGACCGCGGCGTCCACATCATGGTTGGGGAGGAGTGGTCCAGGGGCAGGGTGGCCGCCTGGCTCACGAGCTTGGTGCACTACTGCTTCACGGCCGACCAGAGGACCATGAATGTGTGTCTGGAGCCGAGGGTCGATAACCAGAGGTGCGTGTGTGTGTTTGTCTCTGTTAAATGTTTCTCTCCCCCTTTCGTACGAACAAGTGCTGACCTCGGCGCAGGGTGCTGCGACACTTGGACGCGTGCGGCTTCTCCAAGGAGAAACAGGTTGCGTTTCCTCACAAACAAGCTTGGTTCGTGAAGCTGCGGCGGGAATTCTGGGACGGGCCAGCCCTGTAGGAGCTTGTTGCAGTGGGAGCAATGGTTGATGATGAGCGGGACAGGTCATCTGGTGGGCGTAAGCAACGATAATCTACATTGTAACCTGTAATCGAGCTGCGTTCCTACTACAACCCCGTCATGTTTCTGCGATTCGGCCCCGTCGCCATGCCATAAACCCCGGTGTTGCTCTTCATGGCATACACCCTCTTGACTAGTCTGGTGGTGATGCCTCGCCAACAACTCGGAGCCCTTGAGCCCTTGCCCTGCTCTTTCTCGGCGCATCTCGCCTCCGTCGATGCTGCCTCCTCCACTACACTGTTGACGTGTCGAGGCGTGAGCAAGTCGATGGCCGGGATCATTGGGCAGCACGGCAGGTTAGGCGGCGCGGCCAACAAGCGGGCGTGATGGGCGAGAACCACGGTTTTGGGGTACTCTCGCGGGCCTGGATGACGACGAGTGGGAGCCCATCATAGGGGTCGATCTGACGGGGTGCGTGTATTGCTTGAGGGCCATTGCGGACGGGGCCCGCCATTGTAAACATGGCTTCTTGTTCATGGAATGGTGAGACTGCCACTACGCTGCCGCGCTTGAATTCCGGCATCGAAGTTTTGGCGCAGGTGCTGCCGCGAACAATCTAGAAATAGGGTATCATGGCGCATATGGTGCCAGAAAACACGGCGTCACGGGACTTGCGAGAGCTGCGGCAAAGGAAGCATTGAAATGGGCATCGGGGTCCGGGTCAACGCCGTTGCGCCGGGGACCGTATACACACACATGCGCAGCAGGCTTAGATTGCAGGTGGCGGTTTTACTTCTTGGCCCAGAGAATAGCTTTGTGAGCGGGAGTGTTTACTCGACGGACGGAGCGTGGCTATAAGTGAGTCGAGGAGTGGCGTGGCATGAATCCACGATATCCACGGACTTTGCTAGCGATGTAGCTTCACTCGACGCGGTGGCCATCCGACGTGAACTATGACCCCTATCACAGGGTGTCTTGGTTTGTCATTCATTATATTCTCAATAGCTTGAGCCCATGTCTATAAATTGTCATTGCTACCTGTGCAGTAGAATAAAGGAAAATCACCCATATCATTAATAAAATAACCCTCTGGTATTTTTGTCTTTTCATGATGCCTGGCTTGCTCCATCTCTTGTTTTTTTTTCAATTCTCGTGCCCCTGGACCACTTAACCAACCCATCTACGGACACTCTTAAAGATTCGAACCCAGGGACCAAAGTCACCCCACTCCTCGGTGGCCTTGGGGGGGATGTAGCTGTTTACGCCAGCAACGATTGTTCGTTCAGGGTGAGGCATCATGGCAACAAAACGGCCGTCCCTGCTCGAGACACCAGCAACACCCCCGGGGCTGCCGTTGGGGTTGTAAGGATATTTCTCAGTGACCTTCAGCCTGTTGTCAACATAACGCATGGGGATCATGCCCGAGTTGGTCAGTTCCTGCAGGGAGTTTGGTGAGGAGAATTTGGCTCTTCCTTCGCCATGAGACACAACCACAGGGAGTGATGAGCCGTTCATGCCGTGGAAGAAGACGGAGGGCTTGCTCTCATCTTCCTGGATTGTCACCATGCTGTATCGGCCCTCGAACTGAGCACTCTCGTTGTGAACAAAGGTTGGCCAGTGTGCCGTGCCAGGAATGAGCTCCTGGATCCGAGTCAGGAACTGACAGCCGTTACAGACACCAAGAGCAAAGGTGTCGGGACGCCTGAAGAAATGCTCAAACTCGCGGCGTGTGCTCTCATGCATCAAAACAGACCTGGCCCAGCCTTGGCCAGCACCGAGAACGTCGCCATATGAGAATCCACCCGGGGCGGCAATACCGGTAAAGTCAGCAAGAGACCGCCCTCCAAGGACATCAGTCATGTGAACATCAACCGGCTCGAACCCAGCAGCTCTGAAAGCGAAAGCCAATTCAGCATATCCATTCACACCCTGTTCTCGGAGAACAGCGACTCGAGGAGTCTTGTTGAAAAATCCAGTAATGGAGGATGTGAGTGGTAAAATGTTCTCGGATGGTGAGTAAGTCAAGTGGTAAGAGAGGCCAGGGTCGGACACATCGGAAATTGCGGCGTATTCGGAGTCGGCACAGGCAGGGTTATCTCGGAGCCGCTGCATCTGGTGGGATGTCTTGGACCACCACTGTTGCATTTCGGTGCGATCAAGATTGGCAAACGTGGTCGCCCCATGGCGGATAGTCAAAGACTGGTTAGGGCTAGCCTTGACGACTCCAAACTTGCGAATCAGGCCAGGAGGGGGGCCGCAGGTGGCGAAGCATCGCTTGAAGTTGATCTCATCAGACGCCTTGACCTGGAAGACAGCACCAAGCTCCTCATTGAACAAGGCTTCAATCATGTCGCCAGCCGAGCCGCTCTTCGAGATACCATCCATCATCATGTCAACGCCGCAGCGACCAGCAAACATCATCTCGGCAATGGTTGTGATCAAACCTCCGTCAGAGCGATCATGATACGCCAGGACAACGCCACTCTTATGAAGTTGCGAGAGAGCATCAAAATAGTCGGTAATGAGGTTGAAGTTCTTCATGTCGGGGGCCTCATTTCCAATTGCACCGAGCGACTGGGCCAACGCTGAGCCTCCCATGGCTCGTCGACCTTCTGCCAGATCAACAAACACCAGAATAGACTCTCCAACCTCTTCAACTCTTCGGAGCTGAGGGGTCCATGTGCTCAAAATGTCCTCCACAACCGCGAAAGCCGAAATAGCCACAGAGACGGGGGCCGTTACGCTCTTCACTTCGTTCTGTTCCTTCCAAACAGCCTTCATGGACGTTGAATCCTTTCCAACGGGAATGCTGACGCTAAGTTCAGGGCACATTTCCATGCCAATAGCCTCGACAGCCTCATAAAGAGCCGCACCTTCGCCAGGGTGGCTGACAGCTGCCATCCAGTTGGCCGAGAGCTTGACTCTGCGCAAGTCTCCCATTACATCTGCAGCACCAATGTTCATCAAGCTCTCTGCGACAGCCATTCTGGCAGAGGCTCCGGGGTTTATGAGAGCCAGAGTCGGTTTCTCACCCATGGCCATGGCCTCGCCAGTTCTCTGCTTTCCACCAAGGCTGAATGAAGTAGCTGTCACGGCAACATCGGCCACTGGAGTCTGCCAGGGTCCAACGAATTGATCACGAGCCGTAAGACCACCGACAGTTCTGTCTCCAATGGTGATGAGGAAAGACTTCGAGCCCACTGCTGGCATGAGGAAGACCCGTTCCACCGTTTTCTTCACCAGCGTTGCATTGTCTAGGTCAGCTCCAAATGCCTTTCGAAGACTGGCCAGGGCATCAAAAGGTGTCAGATTGGCCTTCTTCGTGTTGACATTTCGTTCCTGCTGATGCTTTGGTGGGAATAGTGCATCCATTGGCAGGTCAATGGGGCGAGGATATTCTTTGGATTCGCGGTCTGTGAGAATCAACTTGGCGTCTCCATTTGCATCCTTGGTGGCAACGGCTCCAACATCTGAGAATCCACAACGTTCTCTACGGCAAATGCTAGTGAAGCGATTCATGTTTTCGGGATTAATTAGTAGGACATAGCGTTCCTGAGCCTCATTACACCAGATCTGCAGAGGGCTCATGCTTCTGTCAGCACTCTCGACTTGGCGTAATTCGAAGTTGCCGCCAAAACCAGCATCTTTAACAACTGTACAACATGTTAGGGGCTAAATTGAACGGAGAGAAGCAGCGCTAAATGGTGAGGCATCAAAACGTACGCTCGGGTAAGGCATTGGAGAGGCCGCCAGCTCCAACGTCGTGAATCATGGCAATCGGGTTCTGTTCGCCAAAAGCAGTGCAGGTATTGATGACCATTTGGGCGCGGCGTTCCATCTGGTGCAAGAATTTAGCAAAATGAAGGCATTCAAACACAGTTTCAGAATAAGCCAACCTCTGGATTTCCACGCTGCACACTATCAAAGTCCAAATCAGCATTACTCTCGCCGGACGCATTACTGGACGCAGCACCGCCCCCGAGGCCAATCAACATGGCCGGGCCACCAAGAACAATGACGTGGGCACCTTCGCGGACAAAGCGCTCCTCTTTCAGCGCGTTAGAAGGCCGAACTGTGCCAACACCACCAGCCAGCATAATGGGCTTGTGGTATCCGCGCCATGCCGAAGCTTCAGCTTTAGCACCTTCAGCGGGAGTTTCGGGAGTAAGAAGCGTTCGAAAGCAGCCCGTAAGACAAGGGCGGCCAAATTCGTTATTGAAGCGAGCACTGCCGATAGGGGCCTCAAGCATGATGTCTAAACTGCTGGCGTAGTGGGCGGGGCGGCCTATATCAACTTCCCAAGGAGCTCGATGATCGGGAATCAGGAGATCAGAAACCCAGTAACCAGCAAGACCGCCCTTCGTCACGGAGCCGCGTCCGACAGCAGCTTCGTCTCGAATTTCACCACCAGAGCCGGTGGCGGCACCGGGGAAAGGTGAAATCGCAGTAGGGTGGTTATGAGTCTCGACCTTGGCCAAAATATGGGCAACTTCTGGGGTCATCGTCCAAGTTCCAGTAGAGTAGTCGGGGGCCCAAAAATTCGCAGATTCACCCTGAAGAACAGCGGCATTATCGCTGTAAGCCGAAACGGTATAATCAGGGGTCTTCTTGTGTGTGTTTCGGATCATTTCGAACAAGCTTTTATTCTTCTTAACACCGTCAATTGTCCAGTTGGCGTTGAATACCTTGTGGCGACAGTGTTCCGAGTTGACCTGGGCAAACATGAAGAGCTCCACATCGTGAGGCGAGCGGCCGAGCTTCTTGAAAACGTCGACAAGGTACGCCATTTCCGATTCATCAAGGCTCAGTCCCTTTTCTTTGTTGTAGTCCCGGAGGACGCTGAGAGGATCCTTTCCGTCGGCGAAAATGTCAACGACAACAAGTGGTGCAGGAACCCCGGCAGCAAACATGACGTCAAGTTCAGGCTTTTCGAAGGAGAATATCTCGGTCATACGATCGTACAGGACATCCCGAAAAGTGGCGTCTTGTCCACTCTGATAGGGCTCTTCGAAATCGATGACAATGAGTCGGCCCTTTTCAATGCGGTTGACCTGATCCTTCAAGCCGCAGACATGGGCAATGTTGGTGGCTTGAGAACTCCATGGCGAGAGGTATCGGGGGGTGACGTAGACGGTAATTGTGTTGCTGGTGCTCTCAGAAGCAAGGAGGGGTTCGGAGTCGACATCCTGAAGGAGTGTTTTCACGTTGTCCAGAACAGCCTTGTTGGATGACTTCAGGTCGACAAAGTACACCCACTGGCCCCGGATCTGCTGGATCTTGGGCTGGCTGGTCTTGTTGGCACGAGCTTTGATCTCTTGTGCACTGGTAGCCGTGTAGCACGAGCTACCGACGAGAATCTCGTGCGGCATGTTGAGAAGTGTACCGCCGTGAGCGATAGATTAAAACGTGTAAAACGCCTAATCGTGGAAAGGCGTAAACATGAGCCTGGGTCGACGAATTTAGAGTCTTGCTGCCCCTCCTCTTATCGATAGAGGGGCTCATGAAAATTTTCGGACCGGCGTTTGCCCGCATCGACCCCACCAGCAGAGCTTGCTGGGTTGGGGTTAATGAACTGACATCTTCTGCCGGAAACCGGGACGCAACAACACCATGGTCTTCAGCACCGAAACGCAGGACCAGTTCACATTACTTGAGGCGTTCTTGACACTGTAACACTCGAATTTGCAGTGGCCTTTTTTGGTCAGAGGAAGTTGGTTCTTCTGGTGGTTTTTACGTCAATTTCCTTGCTGCTGAGAGCCCACGATCCAACCTTCGCTCCACATGCTACCCTAGGTCTAGCGCATGCGGAAAACGCATTCTATCCTGCAGGTACAGGAACATTCGCTAGGGATAATAGATCGAAAGCAAGTGGGAAGCATAATCAATGCTTGTTGGGTCAGCTGTATGATTGGAGTGCTAGATGCAATGGTGCAGATACGTCAGGCCAGATGAGTGGCAAAGGTTCCTGCACATGAACTTATAGACCGACATGGCCATCGCGGCGGTAGCAGCTGTCAGAATAAGGTTGCCGAAAATGGGTAGTGATCACAGTTGTTCGGAGAGAACAGGACATTGAACAAATGCTATTCACTGCCAATTCATAATCAGTTGAGGGGCAAAGCTCGTGTGCATGATCATATTATCAGTAACACGCCACACCTCAAGCAGCACTGCATGATAAGCTCATCAGTGGCTTGAATGGTCCCAAAGTCCAAGGTAACCTTGTTCCTCATCCATCGCGGTCTTTGTATTACCCGGTCCATGAGCTACAGACGGCTGCTACAGGACCTGGATAGTGTTGGTGGACGATCACTGGCCAGAAATGTTGAGTGGTGAGTGATAATAGGCAACAAGTTCGTTCAAAGCCGTGACGGACGCACCTAATCTTCCGTGACGGCGCCGCACTTTGGCAAAAGTGGGGCCGAGCCGGATGAGCTGATCGGGAGATCAGTCATCCTGAACAGCATTGTGACATGGCACGATGCGCACCACGCCCTTCTCCCTGACCAAGCTTTAATGCGCAACTTGCTGGATCTATACGCTTGGTGCCGGCTTCACACAATTTCGGAGTGCTGTCCGGTGTTTCTGCCGCTTCATGAGCAGGTTCAGCTAGTCGCCTGTGCTGGCCGTTCCATCGGCATCAATATCGCAGACGTTTCCGGCCCAAATCGAGAGGGCTGGTTGGCGGATTTGTGCTGATGCCTTTTTTAGGACCTGGGCTTGGGTACGTGTCAAGCGCCGGCTCGCCCAAGAAGAAGGGCCTGAAGCTGCCTCCCAAGGTTCCTCTGCGTGCAAAACTCTCGCTATTTGCCCGCGTCGCCGTCATTCGGCCCTTTCACATACTCATCGCTAAACTCATCCTCACCTTCTTGTGTCTCTACGTGGCGGTCAACTTTGGCATTCTTTTCAGCTTCTTTGCTGGTGTGCCTCACACATTTGGCCTTTTTAAATATGTCTTATCTGTTTATGCCTGTTTTCTACCGTATTGTATGTTTTCGCAGGGGCGCGTTAAGCTGATGTGTGAGCGGTTAGTGATGCATGAACACATTTCGCAACTTGACTCCACATGATCACATCCATGACCACCCTCTTCCTCAGAAATTCACTTCATAGCATCGCTAAATCTAGGTTTTCTTATTAAATTTATTAAATTTATCAAATTGTGTCTTACTTTTCTTCTATCCTCTCTATAGACTTACATCTTACATCATATTCACACAGAAAAGCCTCATGCCTGCCCCTCACGTTCTGACATTGATTCATTGTAACTCCTCGTAAAGGCCACGTCGAAACGATGAAAAAAAAAAAAAAAAGGGTTGCTGTGCTAGAAAAACTGGCTCCAAACTCCAAACGCCATTCCATTCCTACGTCGCGAATTCTACACCCCGAAACACAAAAGTTCACCACCTCGGTGCATACAGAATTAAGCCCATCAGACAGCCGGATGTCAACGCCGTGACTGGCACAGTAATGAGCCAGCCCAAGTATATCCATCCCACCAACCTCGGATTGATACATTTCCAATCCCCATTAGCCAGGCCCACGCCCACCGTAGCTCCTGTAATGCACTGGGTCGTGGACACGGGCAGCGATAGTTTAGTCGCCGTGAGGACGGTAATGGCGCTGGCGAGTTCCATACAGAATCCCCGACTCGGTGAAATGAGAGTCAGCCGATTACCCAATGTCCTCATGACGTGGTACCCGTACGTCAGCAGGCCGAGCACAATCCCTCCGCCGCCAAAACAAAGCACCCAGATGGGAATATGGACAAGATCGGGGATGGTCCCTGTTGACCAGACTTGGTACGCAGTTGAGAAGGGAGCAATTGCGTTTGAGACGTCGTTGGCTCCGTGTGTGAATGATGCTGCGGCCGCGGTGAGGACTTGGAGTGACGAGTACACGTATTCCGCTCGGTTGTCGAATCTCGTTGCTCGAGAATGCATGTCTTCAATATCCCATTTTAGAACTGCATTGCGCTTCTGCATTGCAATGACGTCTTGTTCGATGCCACGAAGTAGGAAGCGATTGGCTTTCCAGGCAATCACTGGAAAACTCGTTGATGGCCCGGGTGGTCTGGGAGGAATAAGCCCATCGTTTGATAGAGAATCTCTTCGAGTAGAAGGCATTGGTGACAAGGCAGATGGCGGTAGAATAAGATCGTCGTTCTTATCCATGTCGGGTTGTTCCCCGGGGCGACCTCTCTGCACCGATTGCAACAACGTCTCTGATGCTCGCATACAATGTAATTCTTCGGGGGTTAGGTGGCCACGGTAGTAGTCCTTGATCTGCGGCTTTACGAAACCAGGAGGAGTTGGCGGAGGTGGCTGTCGTCGTAAAAGCCAAAGTCCCTGAAAAACATGATACCATTTCAAGGTCCAGTCTTGACGCATAATTCGTACCCAGAGATATGGCATGACAAAAATCATTTGCAGTAATGTAGCTCCAGCGGCTGCGATGCCAACGGACAATAGAACCTGCGTGGTTGATAGTTGGACTATCTGTATGCCCTTCCATACAATCAACACTGCACGTTGTCAGTTCCAGCATGCCCACAGCTGATTGGTGTCAACTCGTCAAACGCTTACTGGTAATAGACGCAACCGTAAGAAAAGTATAAAAGGGGATGGAATAGAAGGCCCGTTGCGCCGCCGTCGGCTTGATAAGAACGCTATGCTTTGTGATTAGAAATAGCAAAGCACCCAGGCATCCCGCCATGCAAGGCGCAACAGCCCAGGCAGCAAATACGTGCGAGAGGCCCGTCCATCCCCAATTCACATTTTGAATTCCAATGGACGCACTAGCTGTGCCTATCAGTCCGCCAACCATGGCATGCGTAGTGGAAACGGGCATGCCATACCGGGTGGCCACGGTGAGGAAAGTCGACGATGCCAACACTGTGCACATCATGGCGAGCAGGAGGACTGGAGGCGAGGAGTCATACTGGTGAGGGTCGACGATTTTGGTGCGGATCGTATCAGCTACTCGACTGCCGACGGTTGCACTTCCGGAGAATTCACAGACAGCAGCCAAGGCCATGGCCTGCTTCAAGGTCAGAGACCGGGAAGAGACTGACGTTGCGAACGAGTTGGCGACATCATTGGCACCTAAGCATGTTAGCTCAGAAGTCTTGTTCCTTACGCCTTGACACGCCTGTATAGATGCCTACCGATATTCCAAGCGTCAAGAGCGGCAAATGCGGCTGTAAGAGCAAACACATAAGTATATTGAGTTAGAGCCGCCATCTCATGTGTCGAGGCAACTCAATGAGTGCCGTTGGCCTCGTCAAAAACTCGTTTGGATGGACCAATCTGGTCGGTGTACGGGCCTAAAAAGGCAGACAGATAGGGCTCGGGCTTTTCTCTCAGAACCAATCTACTTGACTTCCACATCCATTGTCATTGATAACGAAGAGACCAGCTGAGGGAAACGTCAAAATGCGGGATCCGAGTGCTAAAGGCCAATGAATGGGAGTATATGGAGGCGATACAACAGCCAGTGCCTACTGTCAACTCTAATAGCCCGTTGTGAGTTCCGAGCCTTTGTGAGTCCTCAAACACTACAGTATTGCCAGAGCTTCAAAAGCAAACTACAGCAGGCTGGGGAGCTGGGGAGCAAGAATATATGGTGTTGAGAGGCACCGGTTGACGGCTGCCGACTTCCACGCGCGCATGTGGTTGACCCCAGGACTGTGATTCGACGCTTTGGTGCTGCCATCGAGGAGACAGGCCAGCACAACAGGTCAAGGAGATGCCAAGGTAGCATCGAGCGTGGTGAGGAAGACTAGCAGGGGTGGGTGGACGGGACCAAGACGTTGGAGTTGATTCTGGCGATGCTAGCATCATGGGTCGGCAGAGTTCCGCTCTCGGTCGCCAAAGAGGCGTTGAGTTCGGGGCCATGGATAGAAGACCAGGCTATCCATCGTATCGAGGCACGGGATCATGGGGTGTTCGATTCAACGTTTGTCTCCACGACCCCGGCCGGCCAAGCCTTGCGAAACCAAACGTGTTCTGCCAGGAGAGCACCGCGATGGCACCAGTATGTATGTGCGTGCGCCAAGCGTTTCGTTTGACTGAGAGAAGTTGATGCATGCTCCATGTCGTGGTTTGAGCAGCAGCATGCACCCTCGCACCTGCTGTGAAGAGCGGACGCTATACTATTAAGAGAACCGGACAATTATGGAAGCAGCTAGCGTCCTACGCATGAAGTGGGTGGCATCAATTCCGGTCGGGAGACATGTCTTCAAGAGGCAACGTGGATGGAGCCTTCTATGCGAAGAGCCGGAGACGCCAGTTCCATGTCTAAACCTCCGTTATCAACGCTGAGTACGTACCACTCTCTTGAAACAGGAATCGGACCCAGAACCGGAACCAGGAACCCGGCTCTGAGCAGCTTATCTCTAGATCCAGAGTCCGCGACACTTTATGCCAACATGAAGCTGGTCCACACTCTCGGGGCCCAATGCGCTAGCCCAAGGGAGCACTCGGGTGGCACAAGAAACCGTGTATCTATTACAGTTTCGCGACCAGACGCTTCCAGAATCCTGTACATGGGATGAAGAAAATCTCCGTAGTTCCAAACACTCCGTGCCGTTACCTGACAGATCGATGCAGCTAAATGACAATGCGCCACTGTTCATCCGTCGCCCGCCTATCGTGGTAGATAGATAACTTACCTTGTGATTTTACTTCACCAGGCACAATGCAAACAGATGATAGGGCTGTCTATAGCCTAACTTGTCCGCTGGCAAACAATTGAAGCGCCAGGCTATCACTAGATTCACTACCGCATACCCAGGTACTAAGTAGGCTATGTGACAGCCGACTCCCGGCCCCACACGCGACACCCTCAACCAATCCCGCACCTCATGAAAGCCATCAATCCAAGCGAGCACATTCGCCTTTCTCAACTCCGGTTCCAACCATCAGCACAATTCAAAAGCACCACAACAGCCCGACGCAATCGTCTCAGAAGCCAACAATGCAACGCCTACGGCCCCTTCGCGCAATCCTCACCCGCGGAACCCGCACACGCACCTACTCATCCTTCCAGACCCGTCCCGCGCCCCCAAAGCTCCCCGCCTCACAGCAAGCCGAATTCGAGCGTCTCCAACGCGAAGCCGCCGTCTCCTCCGCCTTCCAGCCCGCAAACACCGGCGCTCCCGCAGAGTCACTGTCCACCCAGGGACAGACGCAGGCGCAGGCCAATACGCTCACGGAAGAAGAGAGTGTGAATCCGGCTCTGTTCCGCGGCGCGCCGCCCGAGTTCGACGGCGACAAGAATCCCAAGACGGGCGAGGTTGGCGGTCCGAAGAATGAACCTCTGCGGTGGGGAGGCGACGGCGACTGGAGCTACAACGGGCGTGTGACGGATTTTTGATCCAAGCAAACAATCCACTCTGCCGATACTTTTGACGGGGTGGGTGTACGGCACCAGATGCCAGCGGTGGGAGAGGGACGGCCTATGTATAGCACTTATGACGAAGACGGCCGGGGGAACTGGGATGAGAATACTCGCTCGGCATGATGGAGACGGAGGGTGTGGCGTTGAATTAATCATGATTTGAATTGAGAGGGCGGGCGTTTCCTCATCACATGTACCATAACGCGACACTAAACTGTACAATAAAGGCTGCCGGGCATGCCACATGTCCATCATCCTCCTCCTCCCTCGTCGCTTTGCTTCCTTGATGACCGGTATTCTTACATTTTGCGAATATTTCGATAAACACGTTATCCAGACGCCATCCTCTAGGTATCCCTAATTGTCGCAAGAGGAAATTAAAGCTGGAAAAAAAAAGAATGGTTACTTTTCTTCGACAGTATCAGACTCTTTCTTCCCCGCATCTGCTTCCGTCATTTCAACATCTTGATCTGGCGTTTTCTTCGTCTCTTTGGCTGGCTCTTCCGAGTTGCCAGGCTGCGTCGTTACTACGCGGTTCTCCTTGTTTCCCTCGCTGGCTGCGCGCTCTTGGTCCGGCTTGTCATTCACAACCTCTGCGGGCGCATCCGGCTGGTCCTTCTTCCTCCAGTTGCCGATGATATCGCCTCTTTGGGGCGACGCATTGCTTTCCTTGCTTTGCTCCACGTCAAGCCCATGGATGTTGCCAAAGCTAGCCGTGACCTCCTTCATTGCTTTACGCATGCGCTCTCTCCTACCTTTGCCGCGTAGCCTTGCCTGGGGCTGCGCACCGTTTTCTACCCATCGGATGCTTTTGATCATGTAGCTTATGCCATCGTGAACCGAGTGTCGGCTGCCGTATTGGCCTCCAAACTCGCGGCTAGAAATGCCAAATCGCGTAGACCCCGCGTATTTAACGAGTCGAGGTAGGATCAAAACATTGACATGCAAATCCCGGTTTGCTGGGATATCCATGGGTCCCAGTGGCGGCGGCGTAGTGATGGCGCCTTCTGATTCTCGACTCGGCAGCTCTGGGGTTGGAATCTTGGTCTTGCGCTTGCCACCCTCAGCTGTTCCCTGTTCCAGGTCCAACATGGCCGTATCAACGTCGTCTGTCCACTCGCCCTTTATCCAGCCGCCATGGATGCAAGCCGCAACTACGTCCGAATCATCAGTGTAAACGTCTGTGCCCCACAGATAGGCCCGCGCCGTGATTTCCTCGCGAGCTACAGGAGAGAGATGTATAAGCGGCACCTTGACCGTCAGTAGGCAATTCTCCTTGTCCTTGATGATATCCCAGGGAAGCGGCTTAGGATTCGACGAGAAGCCTCTGTGTGTGGGTGTGTTTGGAAGTAGTCGACCCGGCTTCAGTTCGGGTTCGTATATGAAATCTCCGAGATGATGTCTTGCGCGATTGGCGACCGAGTCCAAGACAAGCTTGGAGGCTACAACTGTTTTGGTCTTTGGTGGTATGACAGGAGGCGCAGGCTTAGTCTGGCTGGCCGGCGCGGGAGCCCCGGTCTTTTGGCCATGGTGATGATGGTGGTGGTGGTGGGACTTTTCAGTCGGCGAAGCTGTCGGTGTACTGCCTTTAAGATTCTTAAACTGAGCAGCTGCAGTCGGCGGTGATGGTACTGAATCTTGTCCGTGGTGGTGGTGATGGTGATGATGACTAAAACTATTGGTTAGCTCCGGGCGATGCTCACAGCTAAATTGGGGGGGAAGCAGCATACTGGTGGTGATGATGCTGATGCGGTTTGGCACGTTTGTTTGCTCGGCCTGCAGGCGTAAGTCTGCCAGAACTATCATCATCACGAGCATCTTCATCCTTTAACTTTCGTCTCCTTCCAGGCTTTGGGCCCTTGATATTGTCGACGACAGAGTCCACCCCGACACTCTCAATGTCTTCGCGTTTGCCACCTGCGGGATGTGAGGTTTGGCTTGGGAACGCCGTCGCGGCCGAAGATGCTACCGGGCTGGACATGCCGATACCACTGACGCCGCTTCCAATGCCGGAAAACATGCGACCAAATTCACTCTTGATGCCTGGCTCAGCCGCAGGGCCAGGCTGCTGTGGTTGTGCGCCTTGGACTGCTTGCGGGAGAGGGGACATTCGACCCTTGCGATTAATATCTTGTACTGCCAATAAATTTCGCTGTAGCCCATTCGGCCCGTGATGATCGTCACTCTCCTTACGAGGCGAATCAAAAGACGGGCCATGCGAGGTGCCATAGCCCGCAGGAGCGGGTGGTGGTGGTTCTTCACGGCGGGGAGGGCCCTGAGGCTGAGGTGGATGAGGGTGAATTTGATCCATGCGAGCTCGGTCAGCCTCGTAGGACTGTGGAGGTGGCGCTGGCGCGTTTCCAGATGGATGAGGAGGATGCGAGGTTGGCGGATACCGATCGGGGGGAGAAGCCTGATACGGCTGCCCGTGGTGAGAGTATGGTCCGGATGCAGGGGGGTACTCTGAGTGTTGAGGTCGTTGATGCTCGAGGGGCGGTCTATAATTCGGGTCTGAAGTAGTTGGTCGTCCCCACTGATCGCGGGTATCTCGGTGTTCCGGAGGACGCCCATAAGCAGACTGCCCAGGGTGAGTGTCTCGATGTCCCAACTCATGAGGAGACATATGCTGCTGCTGCTGCTGCCGGCGCGAATCGGCCCCTCCCGAATACGCTCGCTCCCTACCTTCTCTCTCACGAGCCTCAGGAACTGGCTGTCGATCTCTATCGGGGTGGAACCGTTCATCGTAAGGATATGGCCTTAGACCTGGCCGTTCAGGATTAAACTCCATGGCTGGGGGCGGCCGGCTATCGTCTCGTCTTGCATAAGGGTCATCTGATCGGCCCACCTCCAATGGCCGCGGCGGCATACCACCATACGGCGGCGGCGGTTTGTTTTGAGTCGGTGGCGGACCGGCAGACATCCTCCCTGGCTCTCGCGAAATATCGGCGGGTGCAGACGGGTGACGCTGGTGATAGCCCTGGGGTGTACCGTATCGTTGTAGGTCGGGTGTAGTCGCAAAGGGGCCATGAGGTGACGGTGCAGCACTGGCTCGGGGATCGTATGGTCGTGGATGGTCAGGGGTCTGAGGTCGGCGAAATGGGGGATATTCGGATGACGCAGAAGGCAACCTTGGCGAAGCTTGCATGGCAGGCCCATATCCCGGTCCTGATGATGGCGGAGGACCGTGAGATGAGTAGTGTGGCGGAGGTTGTGAATCACGGGAAGCTGGAGGCGGTCCGCCAAGCATAGAAGATATCGACATGGAGCTACTTCCAGCGCCGCCACCCGACCTGGAGAGCGAGCTCAAGGCCGGCAGCTCCCTTCCAGACGGGAACGAAGTTGATGGCCCAGCAGAAAGAGAAGGCGGTCGAGTCGGCATCGGGCCGTAGCTCACGGAGCTCTGCGACTGCTGGTGATGATGATGATGCGGCGGCGGCGGCTGGCCCCCCTGCTGGCCCTGCGAGGGCGAGGTTGGCGGAGGAGGCATTACGCGACTGTGCTCCCTGGCAGACGGGAGCGAAGGGAGCGACGAAGCACTCTGCGCGCGCGAGTGTGAATGCGACTGCGACTGCGAATGGTTGTGGCCAAGCTCCGGAGCTGGCAAGCTGGCGCGGCCGGCCGGCGGGTAGTACGGGGTGTCTGAGGCCCGACGAGGGTCGGCGGCATACGCGGAGACGGGTGCAAAGGTGTGCGTCGCGAAGGGGTGGTGATGGGCCGAGTGCAGAGGAGGCGGCACGACGATCGAGGCGGGAGGAAAAGGAGAGGCGCTGTTGGAGCCTGCATTCGAGATGGAGTTGGAGTTGGCGTTGTTGGACCGTGGCACGGGAGCAGGCTGGCGGTGTCTTGGATCCATGGTCGTGCCGAGTTTTTAGCTCGAAAAACCCGACCTGTCCGGTGGGGCACGGCGGCAGCCTCCACCTTCACAGCCAATGATCTGGCGAGACAGGGGTGCGAGCTAAGAAAAAAACGGGTCAGAAGAGGCGACGGGAAAGCTGCTGATGGTCCCCGGATTCAAGGGACATGGACACACGCACCAGCGCCTGACCGACGAGACCGGCTGGTCAGAGGCGTCCTGTCCTGTCAGAGTCGGCGCATCGCACCTGGGGACCCAGCGCTCGCGTAGGACGTCGAGAGATGTCGATGTTTCTGCTTCTTCTGGGCTGGCCCTCTTTCCGTGATCGCAGGCTCACAGGCCGCCGCGGGAGCTGCTGCTCTGACGCTGAACGAGTCGCAACTTCGAGCCAGGCAGCCGATGCCTCCTGACTCCTGAGAATCAAGCCTGGTGGCGGCGATGGCGGAAGTGATGAGGAGGTGAGAGAGGTGAGAGTGGGAGAGAGGGAACTCAAGAGGGTGCCAGCGAGGAAGGCCGTTGTTGAGGAAATTTGCGGTCGGTTGCACGCATGAGACGCCGCAAAGCCCACATGCGGCACAGATGGAGACTCGCGATGTGACGAGCGGCTTCCTAAGGACTGGGATGTGGCGCCCAAAGCCAAGGACAGCAAAGCACTTGAGACCACCAACTTTAGAACATGTTGCGGTCGCCGAGCTGGGTGTCTGAGGAGACAGCCTAGGCCACCTCGGAGCGCCCGCTGGGAGAACAGTAGTACTACATTCAATGACAGGACAATAATCATACAATGCAGAGCACTGGCCGGGCCCTCGTGCTATTGTCAAGGAAGGGAAAAGTGCTCTGTCGAGTTGACCGAGTTGCCAAGGCTGTGGCACAATCTGGAGTCAGATGCCACCGGCAGCTGAGGATAGAGATGAACCCCAGACAGTCGCGAGATTGTGGTGGTGGTGGCCGGGTTGGGACGAAGGCTATTTACCACAATGCTATTGGATCATCGTTTCTGCTCGATCTCATACTTGACAAGTCGGGTAAACAAGCAACGTCCCGCGCGTCACTGATTGAGGCAATGTGCCAATTCTGAAGACTTGGGCGAACAGAGGGGTCTTGAGGGCTGGATGCTAAATAAGTATATGTATTTCACTATGCCATACCGGCAGGCCAAAGGAAAATCACCTACTAGTACCTCACAAACGCCAGTGAGCCAAGCTTGCCTTTTCGTTCTCGATCCACCCAGGGTCTTCCGCAACTCAAGGAACGTATGTATGTATGTAGGTATCGGGGCCCAGCGTTTCCATTACGGACCATGCTTGTCCTTCATTTTCATCCGCGGTTGTGACGTATCCACCAAGCATCGCGACATGACAATTCTGGCGCGAGCGACAGCAAGGAGCGATTGGGAAAATACCACATGCTTGCGCCGGGCGACCACAGCAAACACGGGCCTCTCCATCTCCAAGCTGCAGCCACCCGGGTTGAGCGTTGGGAGTTGTTGGCGGCAGTTCTCGTGTGACACCCTCAGGAACGACGGTTTCGGGTTGCAGATCGACGGTTACACTAGGGAAATGATTGGTTGACAGATGGCCAGCAAAGACCACAGAAGGGAACAGCTCGAGCTGATGCAGGAAGCTAGACTGCCGGCATCATCGGCTCCAGAGCAGTGCGGCGAAGCTCGCGGGGAAGGTCAATATTGACTTTGGCGATGTTGACCATGATGCCTCGAGGTTCCAGAGCTGTCAGTGTGTTCTGCCTTTGATGTACCGAAACTCTGCGTTACGCTTGCTGCAGCTTGCTGCATTTTGAGTCCGACAAGCCTTCACACGAGTCGCATTCCGGAACTGTGACGAATAACTGCTCACCGTTAGTATATTATGCACTCAAGTTGTCAACATGCATGCATGGCCTTGGGCCTGTGTTTCTGCCATGCACCAACCTGCAACCACTAACGCCGTACACAAATGCGCATCACAAATGATGACTGCCATTCTCCCACCACGAATAACGCAACAGCATGTCTGGAAAGTGGCATCCATCGCCTAAAAGGACCCTGCCATCCGCAAAGTTCAACAGCCACACACACATCTCCCGCTCCAGATGGATCGATGGTGCGGATCTCGAGCCCGGGTGCAGCAGGTTCAAGGTTCACCACGTCCAAGGTCTGGTCCATTGTCCAATGCCCAATGCCCAACGCCAACTGGTAGCCCCTCACGCCCGGCTCCTACTCGTCAACTGCATGTGGTACTAGTTCCACGACGAAGGAGCAACCGAACACCGGATCACATGATTGATGCCTTTGAGAACATTGACAGTGCAACAACACTACTTTGCAGATTCACATGTAAACTGGGACGACCACGCATTTCATGTATCATGTGTGAGAGAAATCTTGTTTCTTGCCTGTTTGGCCAACGTGCGAATATCTCTAGCAATGTCCGTGGTGGATTTTTCCTTCCCTTTCCTTCCTTTCACGCTCCGCATCCTTGAACCGAACCAGCCCTACCACGAGTAGTTGTCGACACCATCGCGCTTCTCATGTCGATCAAAGGGCACATCCCGGCAAGGTACCGGGGCCAAGCCAAGAGTGAAAATGCCCCATTCATCGGTTAGGGCGGACCGAAAGGGTACATACATGATGCCGAAACCGCCAACCATTTTGCATCTTTTGTTCGGTGGATCAAAGGAGGCGCCGCTGGTGGCTGCGCCTAATCTGTGGGCTTAATCTTGTTCCTGGGCCATTCAATGCTCAAGGTCGTCGCTGGTTTCAGCTGCAACGTCAATGGACACAGCCCGTCATCAGAGATGGTCCAGCCAACGAAAAGAAACTAGTGACGTAAATTGGGCTGCCTCTTCCGAAATTCAATTGCACCAAACTTGACTTCTCTTATGATACATTTTATGCCATCGATCATCACATCACACTCTGGACCCGAACTTCGATTCCCATCCACCCTGACGAAACAGCACTGTGTGTCCCAAGATGAGACTCTCTTTCACCTTTTTCCTATCACTTATTGCCTTGGCCGTGTGCGATACGTTCTCCTGCGGCGACACGGTGTACAGCTCTAAAAAGCTCACCACAGCGACCGGGGAAGCATGCTCTTTGTTGAAGAAAGGCCGCTCAGTTGGAAGAAATAAATATCCGCACGAGTACAGGAACCTCGAGAAGATTAAACTCACCGGCAGCGGGCCTTACTACGAATTTCCCGTTTTCGCAAACGGTGAAGTATACGATGGCGGTGAGTATTTGCATTTCCCACCAGTTTCCAACCCCACCCATCCTATGGAGGGCCATGGCGATAACTATATTTGGCTAACAGCACCCAGGTTCTCCTGGACCCGATCGAGTCATTATTACCAAGGATTGCAAGCAAGCAGGCGTCATCACTCACAAGGGGGCCAGTGGAAATAGCTTTGTCACTTGCTCACCTACTTCTGTTGGTACCTTGAACAGCCAGTCCGTCTTTGCTCTCTGTTTCGCCATGATGCTTCACGCAGTCTTTGCCTGAAAAAACTACTCGGAACGTGCGTCATTGTTACTACGGGCCTGTACAATGTGGCGAGAAAATGCGTGGTGTATGCTGAGCACCAGCACTGGCGCGAGGAACATGGACACGAATGTTATCGAATCTGGTTTGGGGGAGTCGGAGGCACAGTTGGGTACGATGGGGGTTCCTGAATGAGTTGGCTTGGTGTTTGCTAATCTCGGGAGTAACAAGAAACTGTTCAAACCACTCCATATTTGTAAATAAGCTGACAAAAAGCCTATTGTAAATGTCTGTATAGTGGTAATATGATGACGAGCAAACACGGTTCATAAGACCTCATGATTGAATATAGGATCCAGCGTAATATGAGACTGAAACATGGTTGAAGCGACACAGATGCCGGCCACAATCCCCAGGCCTGCCAGATGTACGTTGAAACACTGCACGATGCGACTGTGCGAATGGCAATCACAATATCCATGAACAGTGAGTGGTCTACAGGATCAGGGTCTTTTATTCGTATCAAAAGGTCGGGGTATGTGCCGGGCCAAGTCACCATTTCTGTGGAAACCGGGAATGTGCAACGTAGGCACACAGTTGACTCATTGTATCGTATTATGATGCAGACAGCTTCTTGCAATTACATCTACCTACCTAGTATCTAATCTATCTTTCATTATGCAAAAGTGTTCTCGCTGTCAGCCGCTCGACTGCAGTTGACAGTAAACAGCCACTTGGAAACTCAAATCTCGCCAAACCTTTTCCACGCATTGCGTGTTGCAGCACTACATCTTTCCTCCGGTGGTTGCATTTTCTGTTCCGCAACGTGCGACAGAGACATGGCGAAGACTATATGGGATTACATTCGCGAGGCCTGCGAGCAGTGCAACATCAGCATTCCAAGTGACGGGCTCCCCTTCACTAACAACCAAGATGTAAAATCTTCCATCATTGACGCTGAAGGCAGAAACCGAGTTATGTTATTTCCGGGCGCATTTAATCCCGCCCACGAGGGCCATTTGCAACTTCTGCAAAGCGTTCTCAACGACATGAAGAAGCATCTCGACATTAGGGGAGTCGTCATCTTCCCCCACGATGACGAACAAATTCGCGACAAGACAAGGGAAGAGCCAGCGGACCTCGGTTTAGACAAATCCAAGCGCTCGGCGCTTTGGCGAAATGCTGCTGGGTTCCCTGCAGACAACGCATGGATATTCACAGAGTCGCGCTCGGCCCTAACAAGATTCCAGAAACAATTGCAGGGTAATCTGAGAAAAGAGAATGTCAACCTGACGTTTTTACTTTTAGTCGGCTCAGACTGGATAAGCACTCGGGCAGTTTACGATCCCGGCCAGTGGAATTGCAGCGAGACGATTACCTCGGACGTGTCTCGGCCTGTGGATTTCCGGTGCGAGTATACGCTTCGACAGATACCGGGCTGCTTCGATTGGGTTCAAATGGTTTTTGCCGAGTCGACGACTTATTTTCCGTGGGATTCTTTTCAAACACCATACGGGCGTAAGTTGTGTGGCTTTCTGCTTTCGTGGGCGAGCGAAAATGAGCGAGCGCTGGCTGACTTGTCGTTCAAGCTCACATGGTGGAAGGCGTCAGCCTATGGTCGACATCGACAGTCAGCCCACCGATTCGGCGATACTACCTGGTGCCTTGCCTGCGTGCATGTTCTCTCGGTACGCCGTGTCCAAGCTCTACGAGTATCCGTCAAAGGATATTCGAGGCCTGTGCCGAACGCCTCCCCATTGATGAGGCTGTTTTGGCAACGGCTTTGTCACCAGATATTCTGCTGGGATATATTCGGGGAAATGTGCCATCTTTTGATGGAGAAGAGGCGAGGGGTGAGGAGTCTCAGAGCGTGTTGTGAAGAAGGGTTCTTATGCGAAGTTGCTGATATGGTTGTTGCTGGGCTGAGCTGGTAGAACAAATTGCCTGCCCAAGTTTCTCGTGGGTAACGGCACAGAGTTTAGCAGAGGCAAACTCAAGTAATAAATAATTGATTTCATCATCGTTTTTTCCACCGTCGCGGGCCGTGGCGAGCGAGCGTTGTCAACTTGTCATTGATTTTCTTGGCCAAATATCAGCGTACCCTATAGGTGCTTTGTCCAAGTCGAGCGTTTTCAATTTTGCAGCCCTGGAGCCCAGATCCTCCGTCCATGTCGGCACTTGCATCGCGTCTCCGCAGGAATCTCACCACTCAAGTGCCGTCTCCCCCTTTTCCTTCGTAAATACATAGGTCAACGGTAGAGTCAGATTTTCTCTCCATTAGCACCACCTTCCACGGCCATTGCGACCGCCAATCAAGGCAGCAATCCTCATCACGACAAGACACAATGGGATCGAGCGATATACCACCGCCCACAGCGCCAGGCTGGCTCATCCCGGCATCGTCAGCCCTCCTCAGCGCCGGCGTCGTCTTCTGGCTCATCTGCTACGTTCTCATGACTAAACGCTCCCTCAGCACTCGCGATACGCCCATCCCGCTCCTCGCTCTGGGGATCAACCTCTCATGGGAGCTCGTGTACGCCTTCTACGTGACGGAGGAGTGGCTCGAATTCGCCGGGTTCGTCATGTGGCTCGCCCTCGACATGCCTGTGCTGTACACCACCCTCAGGTACGGACGCAGGTCGAATGCCGCCTCGCCACTGGTCGCCCGCCATGTGCCCCTGCTGTTGGGCCTGGTCTTCGCCTTTGGGCTCGTCACCAACAGCCTATTCGCGTCGTGGTGGCTCAAGGAGCCTCATCGCGGCTCAGGCCTCAAGTCCGGCAAGGTATGGAAGGGTCTCGAAGCAAGAGATACGACCGAGCTGGCATGGTGGTCTGCTGGCGTCGCACAAATGATCATGAGTGTTGGTGCACTGGGCATGCTGCTTCAGCGAGGGCATTCCGGTGGTCAGAGCTATGCGATATGGTGAGTTGGCCGCCTCTCACTTTTCTGCATCTGCATCGCCCTTGTCGGTGTTGGTGATGCCATGGAATAGTCCGTCTCGTTTGTCGCTTTCTCTTTTCTTGCCATCGTTTCTTATCCCAGCATATGAGAGGATAAGCTGCCATCACGTCTGTTGGGCCTTCTTCTTCTTTGTCACATTTCTTTTTTGTTTTCTGGTTCAGGCCATTTTAGACGAAGGTGACCCCATAAGCTGAACAATATCGACGACCAACACACAACTCTCTCCTCCCCTCCCCACCGGCGGGCCATACAAGTTGGCCGATATTCGTAGGGCTGTCCTATCACACCGTCCTTGGCCGGTGCTTCCTGTTTCTCCCGGAGAATTAGTCTGCTTTTGCTCACTTTTCGGGCCGATGAAATTGCCTCTGTACCACGCGAGACGCAGCACTCAACATTAGAGTCATAGCTTGTGATATTTCTTACAGTGAGTGAATTTGCTGGCTGACTCGGCTCCTTGGCCTTCTAATAGGTTCACCCGGTTTCTCGGGACGCAGCTTGGTCTTCCTGGGACGTGCGTACTTCTATGGTGGTTCTGGCCCGAAGCACACGGGTTCGTATTTCACCCCATCTCTGTAATCATTGTTGGGACCTCTTTGCTTTGCGACTTGGCCTATCCCTTTCTTCTGGCACATGTCAGGGCGACGGAGAGGGTTCTTCCTGACGGGACAATCGTGGCGGGTGATTCTGATATCAAGCACTGGAAGAGTCAGTAAAACAGTGGCCGGCTTTTACAGAAATAGAGCGAATAGGATTCAGACATACATACATAGATTAGATTCCTACCCTCAACGCACACAGCCCAGGCTTCGATCACTAGGCGCAGTTCTGATCTGCAGCCACCACCGGATGCCAGATTCCCCGCCTTGTCATCGTCGCCCGACAAGACCAACTTCCTCTCAACGGCAGCTCGAGCCCTAATGTGGTCTTTTCCATCCACCGCGGCTGTGCCCATCTCCGCTAGCCCTGTCCGTTTGCAGCCGTTGGAGCCGCTATATCCATTCCATTGTACTCCGTATGCCCGGGGTTTCCCCCCGACCTGCATAAGATCGACTCAAACCAGGCAAGGCAATTTGTCAGTTAACGATTCGAGCAGGTTCACCTTGATGGCCCGGTAGCCGAGACGCCACCTTTGTTGGTTGACGGCGTGAACCTGCCCTGTTCACCAAGGCTGCCTGCCCATTCTGAAATTGTCTGACTCATTTAGCAACTTTTGCCAAGTTGTTGTACGGAGTAGCCCTTCGTAATACTCCGTGCTCTAACTAACAGGGGGGAACGCATTGCAGAGCCAGAGTGTCGGTATATTAAAGGCGCACAAGCACCAATGGGAAAGGGGTTTAAAACAAATTGTTATACTAACCAACAAAACGAAAAAGGCATGAGCACTGTCTGGGGACGCTGGGACTGCATCGAATGTCAAGAAGACGCAAAGATGCATAAGCGCCGCATGACTAGGTGGAGATGTCACTGGTGTCTTTTTCGGTATCAACAAAGCCTCATGCATTGGAAGCGTGTGGGGGTCAATTCGTCTAATGTTTCTCAATCAACGCATTACAGCTACACCCCCGTTGCAGAAAGCGTGTACGGAATGACAAGTCACTACCGCGTCCAACAAGCTGTTGCAATCTGCCCGTCAGAATATTCTCGAGCACCTAGCTCTCATAGGCGTGCGGCCAAACGGCTAGACGGGGCGCATCACCGTCCACTACCGCTCCTGATGTAGTCGTCGACGAGGGAGCAAGAGACCAAAAAATTATCCCCAGTGTAATAGTCTTTTCTTCTAGAGATGCCTCACCATGACACCTCGTTTTGTTGCAAAAAAAAAAAAAAAAAAAAGCCATCGTGGTTCTTGGCAACGTCGACAGACTTGTTCCCAGAATGGGGTTGTATTGGACAAAAAGTCACCTGACAACCGTCTCATGCGAGGACCCTAGTCTCAGGTTCTCGACGTACCTGTACTTGTGCCCTCAAATCCAGGGTCACAAATGCACACCCCCCAATTTGCCTTGAAGTTTGTCTACCATTACTACTAGTATTCCTAACGTGTGTCCCACTAGAAGACTGACGTGCGGAGCAACAGAATTGTCTCTTCAGCAATTTCAATTGGTTCGTTGCGGTAGCTCAACTCGAGGGTGATTCAGGCACCATCGGCTGGCACTCATCGGTAGGGTGTCGTTACATGTCCGTGACAAATTATCCAGACATCTAATTTCAAGTCCGAATGGAGGGGAACTAGCTCACGTCAGATAGCGGACAAGATGGCAAGCAACCGTTGGCGAACATTTTGATGCCTCCTAGGGTCGAGGTTGGCATCATTGATGCACTAGAAGCGAGCAATGCCTCTCGAGGCAGACAGCAGGGCCCTGCAGCGTGCGGGTTGCAAATGGCGCATAACCCGACCCCGGCATTCGCTTGGAAGCGTCCATGAGTGCCAAAGCTGCAGGCGTCAACGCCGTAAGGAAGAACCGCCAAGACGCCAGCGTCTGGGGGTGCGAAATTTGTTGTCAGAGAAGGCTTCGACTACTCCGTACATGGTAGGCAACGCTGTGCCTACCAGACACTAGGTTCGCGGCATGGTACATTGCAGAGAGTGGATGATAGGCCCGTCAAACGAAATAAGGTTCGTTCATGCATGGGACTTGAAGCATCAACCTGTCCTTCACCAGCTAACGCACGAGGAGTTGGGGGGCAGGACGATCATCAACGCAAGGACGCTTGGAAGCACAGAGCACGTTGGACTAATGCACGCTGGGCCAACGACTTCACACCAAGTCTGGCGATTTGTTGCATGATGATGATGGCGGGCACGCTGGGCGCCAACCGCAAGTCATGGGGACGATGGATGGACAGACAGGGCAAGCAAGGAATTGACAGGGCTTGGGATTTCCAGCAAGCAACAGGGCAGTCACATTCGGCGGGCGTGGGCTAATCTAAGAATAGTGCACCAGACACGTCTCTACACCAAACTGTCGACAACGGAGTAAGGCAGCCTATTGGCAAGGCTTCAAGGCTGTTGTTGTACAAATCTTGTACTACATCAATTTGGCAAGCCGTCAGACACCGGGCAATTGGACATGGTGGAAGAGAGGACGCCGAAAGAGAGTCACCAACACACCTATCTAGGCAGTTACTTGCCTGGAAAAGCAGTCGACCTTTTCCGCCTTCACTTCTTTCCCTCTGTCTCTCTCAACCATTGCGGCCGGCCACCCGCTGCGCATCTCCAAGTCTGGCGCAAAACTGCGCTCACTGATGCGTCACTCACACCAAAGCTGGACAGATTCTTCTCCCTCTTAATTTTTTTTGGACATGGACACGCTCAGACCCTGATTCCTGCTCAACGGTCACGCATTAGTCCAAAGTATAAATGGCACCAGTACTACGACCAAAAGGCAGAAGCGGACGGGCGGAACCCGCGCCGCTGCCGGGCTGCAGCAAGGGCCGGTAATGGGGTAGGATTGGGCCGGCAGATTTGCTGCTGGTGAATCTTGGCAGACAAGGCAGTTGACTTCGTGATGGGCGTTTCAAGTGCAATACGCACTAAAATACGCAATGACGTGCTTTTTCTTTCATGGGAAAAGGGGGGGGGGGGGGACCCGGCGAGCAGCGATTTGCATGTTTTGACCGGATTTACCCCTCCCAACTCTGTATAATGTATGTACATCCGGAGAAAAGTTTTGCATGGCCAAGTGCTGGGATATAAGCCCGAACCCATATGACAAATGTACCCGAACTGAACGCGGTGAACAATTCGGAACATCGGCTTATCATCGGAACTGACTTTTCCTGCTCCGACTGTTGGAGGGAAGACGGTTGTGGTGTTCCGAATCCGCCGTTTTCCACAACCCGGCCATTTGCCTCACGAAAGACTACGCAACTCTGTAGAAAGCTCTACCCTTTTCTGCGAAGACGCGCAATGTCAAGATGGAAATTGGACCACATTCGGCGTCTCCAAGCCCCGATTTGGCGATTTGGCGATTTGGCTCGGTACGGATCCACCCAAAACTGGACATGGGAAGAAAGTTCACGATGGCGTTCATGGCAAGGCACGGCACGAGCAAAAAAACGCCTCTTCTTTAATGAAGTGCCCCAATATTACCCGCCTCCCCCCCTTTTATTTTGAAACCTCACACCCTCGGCACACAAATAAAAGATTTCAAAACATTCACATCATGGCTCTTTCTTCGCCTGGCGCCCGACAGAGAGGGAGAAGCAAAACAAAGCCGCAACAGCGGGAAAGGGTCTCGGCAATGCCGGGCTGCTTTGGGCGCCCGCGATGCCCGACGTGTTTCTCAATACTCGGGAACTACCAGGCTGTTTCTGAAAAAGGATAGGCGTGCACGGCCAGAGGCTCTTCAAAACACCCAGCACGCCGTACGTAGATGCCGACAGGGATGGTTTCCTCCCGGTGTGTCAAGGTGGAGGAGAATGGGGTGTATTCCGGCCACCTGGAGATGGTATCTTTTTTTTTTTTTTTTTAGAAAAGAAAAAGACCAAGAACAAGAACAAGAAAAAGAAAGAAAGACTGTGCACAAAGACAAGTCTTTGATTCTGCACCGTAAACACCTGGTCGAGGTGCAGCTGCAGTCTCGTGGATGGATGCGGCCCTGCATGCGCGACAGAGGGACGAGTGGATATTGTTTGCGCGCAGCCTCATCGATATCGACATGGTATGAATATACCGCGCGGCGAAACATTGAACAGCTGGGAAAGCCGAACGAAGAAGCCGGCTGCGGCGTGTTCTCATCTGTGTGCATGTATTCGAGATGCATTGCCCAAAAGACAACTCGCATCTCAACATGCCCACCGACCGAGGTTGTTTTTTTGCTCACCGAGATTTCACCCCAAGACCTCCCGAGGAATGGATGCTCGGAGTGAGACTGCGTCATTCAGTCGCTTCGTACGTGCCCGGCTAAATATAAGTCTTGAAGAGCGAAGCCAACCAGATCGGCGGGACACTGGAATGATACTCCAACCTTGTCGAGCGTCGTGGCGCGGCGCAAAAAAAAAAAGAAAGAAGAAAAGAAGACAAGGACGACTACGGATTACATGGGCGTCAATTGGCTTCCAGTCAGCCAGTCTCTCACCAGATGATCGACTGGCTTTGTCGTTTTGGCACTAAGAAACGAAGAAAAACAAGAAAAGAAAAAGCAAAACAAAGTCGTTTGCGCGGGTGCTTGGCCCAATGGTGTTCCGCTCAGGGCTACTTCATCGCATCCCTTCCACAGAAATCTCGGCATCATGACCACTTGTGGCCTCGCGCCGACCCAAGCGTAGTTTTCTCTCTTCGCTTCGCGCTGGCGGAGGGGGGATGGCGAAATGGATGTCCATCTATTATACGGAGTACATACATACTCTCTTGTAAGCGTGCTGGTGGATTCTTTGCTGCTGAGATGTGCGAAAATTGCGCACTCGACATTTTTGCTGCGTTTGGGACCCCGGCATCCGTTCCCTCCTTCATCACGCGGTATCGCCAAGCCGTCAACAGTCGGTTGGCAGGGTATGTACATGGGTAGCGTCGATTTGCCCTACGGAGCCGTTGGAACACGCCTCGGAGCCGCCCATGGCAGCAAAATGGCCTCACAGCCCCGGCGGGTGTTGCGCGTCGGGAAGGGAAGCCTCAACGCCATCATGCGGCTGCATCAGATCCCGGCTCACCGGGGACCGCAGGTGGTGAACTGGAACACTTGATTCCGATCAAGATGGCACGGCGCGGTTGCAGTCATCGTGGGAGAGCAAAAAGACAAGATGCAACACTCCTTACATATACATACTGCTTCATGTCCGAGATGCCGGGACCGACGAGACTCGGCTTCCAGGAGCCCGCTGCAGGTACCGGCACGAGAGAGAGAGCATTGCATGTCTATTTCTGACTGCTCGCCCACCGGGCCATGCGTGTTGACCTGGAGTTTGATACACAGCCGGGGCCGGCATGTCGGAAGTTGGACATGTTTCAACCCGCAGCGTGCGTCTCTCCAATGCTTTCTGTCAAATTAGGCAAAATGGCACCCTTCCCTGTGTACATCGACACCAAGACCAATAATACACTACGCCACGGACAAAAGCTGAAATGCAGCTCAGAACACCCCCTCCACTGCCAACACGTACATGTGTGTGTGTGTGTTTGTGTGTGTACGTATGTATGCAAGTGTGCGCATGTATGTACAGATAACTCGACCACTCCACAGTAAGATCGTGGCTTGCGCGCTTCTCCCTCCCGAGGCCGTCACACCGTGAGCTGGACGGCACGGGAGCCCAGGGGTTAATACGCGAATATCCCAGGATCGGCAGATGGCGCTGGATTCTTCGCAGCCTCCACGGAGCCTTAGACACGGGAAAGAAAAAGAGGCGAGGAAAGCCGACAGCCATCGGGGAGGGACGAGATGACAGCGGCGTTGGAGACATTAGAGGAACATTGAAGGGCACGAGGCGTCGGGCGGCCGCCGTGCCGCTCCGTCATCAAAGTAGTATACTATTTCTATTGTACACATGTACGTATACGCAGTCTGGAGACGGGACGAACACACATCCACATGCGGCTTGAGCTGGGCTCGAGCATGACCTGGCAAACAAGCAGAGGTTGCCGAGGCTGGCTGGCCGGCCATGAGCTGTCTCTGCACAGCCCTAAGGCCAGCAACAGGCCGGGCAAGCCTGCGGCTTCGGAACATTGAACGGGTCTCGTCCTGCTCGTATGCATATAGATACATGCATCTGAGCACACACGGCGATGGCTGCAGTAGGGCCAGAGTCCAAATGCTCCGGCGCCTGCTGGTTGGTGAGCGACCATCGTGACCAGGCGGCCCTGGCGAGCGAGGCATGCACGCCGCGCGAGTTCATCACCACATCCGTATACCGTACTACCACGATGCGTGGGGCCAGGAATTCCGCCGCGTCAAAGAAGGAAGCACAAGGTTGTGCGCCCACCGCTGTGTCCCCTCGGCGGAGAGGGCTTCAACAAGCCCGGATTCATCGTCACCTAGTGAACCATTGGGGCGGGAATCGGGGGCGCGGCCCGGGATAGTTTATTTTAAAATAGGACGCAGAGGGCAAAAGGAGCAGAAACAGGTTCAGAGAGAAGAGAAACGTCCGAGACATACTATCGAGCCGTGAGGCGCCCCAGCCGGCTGCTCGATATCAATGCTTTCCATCGCCGAGCATGTCTCGTGGTACGCAATTACACGCATATCGTGAGGGATCGGCACACTTGACAGCTACATGTATGTATTGACGGGGGCAAATCTGCGGCAGACAATCTTCAGCGCAAAAGGCAACCAAATGTCGACGAGTTCCATGGAATGTTCCTCCATCTTCTTACCGAGGCCGGCGCCTCCTCCGGCGTTCGCTTCGATATCGGCTCTTCCGCCCACTTTAAGTCTTGGGAGGTCGCGCAAGTTATTAGACGCTGACCGTCTTCCCAGACGTCGTGGGCAGTACTAGTAACACTGCCGCAATTTAATACTACTCCCGAGTGGTCCAGGACCTGTGGCACAAGCGCCTCGGGACTGCAGATGTGCATCTCGCCGCCCATGGGGCACTGAGCATCGGCAACCCAAGACCAGACGTGCTGCTCGGCCGCGTGGGCTGACTCAAGACCTTCAAGACATGGACCGGTGAGGCGGGCATCGCGCTCTAAGTGGCCGGCTACCGTGTAACCATTTTGCCCCCTTGGCCCCAAATTGGATAAGAACTGAGATTCGTATTCTTCTTCTTCCCATGTCTCAAATCGAGCGGCATCTGCGAGTGTTTAGGGATTTGCAGGTCCAGCCAACTGCTTATACAAAAGTCGTACGGAGTACACAACGACAAACGCCGTCTGGTCCTCGTCTGTTGGATCCTCGCCTTCCATGGCCCCATGCAAAAGCAGGGATACCTTGGCATAAATAAAGTGACAAAAGCCACGTTTCAGAGGACCACGACGTCCATGTCAAAATATGGCAAACGCAGCACGAACCAGAGGTGGGCTCCACGATGATGAAATCCTATCAATTGCAAAAACCGACTACGTGCGCCTGCCTGCCTTTGGCCGTATCGGTTCAAAAAAAAAAAAAACACACGACTGCCTTGTCTCTGCCACTGCGTTTCGGCTGCAGGTATCCCAGACCTGCTGGTGTCCAATAAGCCACTTGTCCCGGTCTCGCTCCCTCAACCTATCTATTCCGGTTCCACTGGCTCATTGCCAATGCCGATTCTGATGCAATGGAACCGCCAAGTAGGCCATGCTATCCCCTCGCGCGTGCAACTCTCGCAACAGGTACGGAGAGAAAAACGGACGGAGCAGAACAAAAACACTTGGCCACCCAGAACTAGCATGACAGCGCTGGCCAACAGCCCAAGACGTGTAGTGTAATCAAACATCCTTCCTCCTATTTTTATTAAAGGAGTAAAAAAAAAAATAGACGTAGTTTGCGCCCAGGAACTTTGCACTTCTTTCCATCCAAACCTGATATTCCTAATGCAATGTGTGACTGTGACCTAATCCTTGCGCCGAAAAAAAAGGGGATATATACCCGACTTCCTGTCCTGAGACGAACTTTTTAAACAATGTTGGATCCATGCGAAAGTTGAACCAAAATAAGAACAGAAGATTGCTGAGCCTTTACCCTTCCGATTGGTGCTGTATTACTGCACTCCAGGTTTGACAAGCGCATGCGCCGGCCACTAACGGGGCTGGTGTGTTGGCTAGGCCGACGATGATGGTTGGAACGGATGGATACAGATGCCGCGGATCGGGTATTTTTGGCCAGCGTGTAGTTACGTGTCCGTGTGCGTGTGCTGCTACCGTGCAGAAAGGTGATGGGGATACGAGGGCATCTTTGGTGCCGGCCGTTGAATTAATTTAGCCCACGGATGGTTGCTTGGCTGTTGTCGTTCTCGGCATGCAGCTGCGCACCACCCATTAGTATGTGACCAATGAATGACCAAGTTCAGCAGACGGGCATCTCAAATGACTTCGTAATACGCACAGCAAATGTCGTCGCCCCTGTTACAAAAGCATTAGCATCACAGTATCAGTCCAAGTGGCACCGTGGTCTCGACCCGAGTGCGCCTGTATCGTAGATGACCTTACCAGTACTGCTTGCTGACGATGGTGGGCGGACACCTCCGTTCCGTCTCGATATATTTGGAGCACCATGACTCAACGAGATGGTAGTGATGCTGACAGCTTAGCTCTTTCTACGCATCTACGTGGTTAGTACAGTAGAGTGTTGTGGTGTTATTCGCACAAGCGTACTCACGTAGATGTAGTTACACATTTTGGAATCAAGGGGCGGTAATCTCGGCACAAAGATGTCGTAAAGTTGGTGGTACAGATGCTTAAACCCTTGTTGTAATAGACAAGTCGGTGGTAGTCGAGGCAATATGTTTATGAGACCGGGTGACGGGAAGGGATCAGAGGCGTTACGAAGAGCAAGGAGGGTATGGCACAAAATGAATAGGCCAGTATAGTGATCAGCGAGGAAAGAATAATGGTCTCCAGAAACAAGACTTTTCAGCTTAGTAAAAGGCTCTCGAGGGCGGATTAGAATATTTAACTGTACAGATGCATAGGCAAAAGGCACCTCGTCCCTGGTGTTCTCCGTAGGCCTCATATATAAGCTCCGCGGCATCCAGGCCCTACTTATGAGGACCAGGCCGATGGGCCAGTTCTGCCAGTACTCCGCTTTGCCATGAGGCCTACCTACCCCCTGGACGGCCCATACCGACCAAGGTTTCTAGCGCCAGTTTGCTAGTTTTGAAAGCACGATGTATTACCAGGGTCAACAAACAGCAAGCAACGGCCACCACCAACTTCGGCAAGGGTGTCTACCCCGGCCCAGAAACCACACGCCCAGGACCCAGAGCAGAGGGGGGAGGGGTGGGCTCCAGCTCAATGGGCACTCCTTGGGAGTGGACCTTGCAGATGCCCAAGAGCCAGAGCCTCTTGTAATAGCCACTTTGTATCTGTACCAGAAGGAGTCCCAACGGTCAGACCCTGCACCATCCTCCTGTCATTCACTCGCCGACTCTGGTTTACCCCGTCAAGACAATTCCTTCAACTGGCCCATCGTCATAGCCAGAACTGGGCCCTTCCCAGGAGAAGACACAGGGCTGGGTGGGTAAGGACTGGTGTTGATGGGTTTTCTGGACCCAAACTGTTGCCTGCGAGACTTCCGCCACTCGACGTACCCGCCTCTCAGTTGGTTGTTGGGACCAGCTGGCTGATGCATCACTCTTTCTTGAGTCAAGGCCCCAAAGACTGTCACTGCGCATTCGTTGTTGTAATCGCAATGCCCCCAGCGTAGCTCAGAATGGGGCTAGAAACGTGTGTCGTGTGAGCCCAGGCAAGTCCTTAATAAAAGACACAAAAAACAAACGACCACCACCGCCAGTCATCTTGCATGGCACTCTTTCCCCAGCAGGCCAGGCTGCTGTTCCCACTTGTCTGGGAGGGACGTACGTAACATCGATTCGACTTGGATTTTGCAAAGTCCATGCATCGCGGCCTGTGATACTCAAGGCAGCTAACTGGTTCATCGGTGTCGAGCACTGCCAATCTGATCCCGCTGGCAAATTGGCTGCATAGTCATCTAGGATGTTTGTTATCGTGTTGTAGACGGACCTCTTGCAGTGCGTGGCGTGTCCTACCCAATTTGCGAGCAGACAGCTTCGGGGGTGGTGTGGCCGACCACCCGTCGTCGACACAAATATGGACCTAACTGATCAAAACCTGGACCGGTCTAGTGCTGTCTTGGACAGGATACTGCACGTCAGAGAGGGCGAGAGAAAAACTCGAAAAGAAATAAGGCTCCCGTGAGAAAGTGCATGACGTTGCGAGTGCCACAAAGATGGGCAGCGCAGCAGCCTGGACTCAATAGACCGTCGGTACTCGGTGCTGTGCTCCGATGTCTTCCGGTCCATCGATTTCGGCTTGCAACATGCGTGTCAAGACGCATCACGGCACCCTGGGCACGTGAAGGATTGGACTCGAATAGAGGCTCTGGTCTGTTGTGCTCGCCATCAGGACGATTCGTGGCCTTGGTGTCGATCAGCAGCAGTGCAACAGCAATTGTGCA
The DNA here is from genome assembly GCF_013426205.1 of Metarhizium brunneum. NCBI lineage: Eukaryota > Fungi > Ascomycota > Sordariomycetes > Hypocreales > Clavicipitaceae > Metarhizium > Metarhizium brunneum. Next base: position 3,075,071 of record NC_089422.1, on the reverse strand, counting down.
AGACGAACCATGATCCCGAAGATCGGGCATCGCACAGCATCGATTGGCGCTTTGGGACGAACCTGGAGTTGAGGAGTAGGCGGAACTGTACCGAGTATTAAAGATAAGAGGCACTCTGGCATTTGTTGATACGTTTTATTTGCTCGTGTTCGGAATCAAACTTGTTCATTGGAGTCACGTCAATCTTCTCTCTTGCGGCCGGAAGATGCAGCTGGTACACCACTGTCAGCTGGTCGCTCCTTCCCTCTGGCTGACCACCCCTCTGGTCTTGAGGCAGATCCGTTGCGTCGACAACGTCAAGCCTCATTCATTTCTGCCCAAACCGTCATTTGATCTTGTTAATCTTCATCATACATAGGATAACCTGTCACCTCATTGCTATAAGGTCCTCACCTTTCAGCCCGTCACGTGGCGGTATTATGCTTCGTTGATGTCTTAAGATGCCCGAACCACACCCCCAATGTCCGGCTGACGCGAGTTGCACCGTCACGGACCCCGATTTTAAAGAATAGTACTTGCATCGTTGGGCAGAGGCCATGCCTATCAAAAGAATTCTTTGAGCAGCGCTCCGCACCGGGCCTGCAATTCGACAGGTTTCCTTTCTAGTTGACGACCTCGACCAGCCCACAACGTACCACCCCGAGTTCGCCGGGATGGCCACACAAGTCAGTTTCGATATCGTCTGGTCCTTGACAGTTGTTGTTGGGGCCATGACATGGAGCTCCCCACCATGCTTTTGGCCATTAGCTTCGTCTGCTCTACTCGGTATTGCTGACCTACTGACCAAGTCGGCGTATGTCCGAATACTGTCCAAGCGACGGTGTGATGCTCGCCCCTAGAATGCGCAGGAGTAGAGTTAATTTTCTCCTGCCAAATTCTGCGGCGAGCAAACGGTTTCCATAATTTCAAGCATCACGGTTCCAAGGGTTCCCCCTGCCATTTATCTTGAAGGGCACATAATATGTTCAATCCGAAGTATGCTGTGGGTAGACGACGAGCAATACATCGACTTTCGGAATGCATACGTGAGGAGTGCGTGTATTTTGAGTTGTTACATCCCGGAATCCGTCAATTTTTTTTTTTTGAAAGTCAAGTTTCTGCAGTTGTTCGACGCTATCTGACAACCTACAACCGTGTCTGAGCTATACACGACCAACTATTTCATTTCCAGTATGATTCATCATCTGATATAATCATAGCTAGGGGATGGTAATAACAATCCAGTCTGCAATGCATACCTGACACACAACAGTCGGTTGGATCTGGGACTTTCCTCACGCTACTCGGAGATCTTTGTCTAACTCAAAATATTCCACCACGCCATGTGTTGAAATGTGGTGCCAGACTGGAAGTGGCCCCGCTGAGGCGACCAAGTTTTTTTCGTAAACTTCAAGCTGACGGCAGGATGGCATCCAAAAGAAGGGCACTATGACGACTGATCCGCGATAGTTTGGGATCTGATTGCCATTGGGCAACCAGCATACTCCCTGTAACTATTCCGACCGCCTTCCTCATGGAGGAACCGGTGAAGCTGGGCGATCGTTGGCCGCCAGCCAATAGTGCAAGAATGAGTACCAAAACACGTCTATCAGTGTAAGTTATAGTACGTTTATCGTGCCCGGGCTGACTGTATGACATCATAATACTGCACCATAGTTGACAGCTATTCGGAAAGTCAGATTCGACCGCGACGTAGTCGAACTGGTATGCGTCCGGTCCGGCTTGTGAGGTTAAAGCTTAGCTACAACACCAGTCTCTCTGTGGCTATGGAAACCGAAATCGAACAGCTCGTGGCCGCTTGATACCGGCAGCCGCAGTCCATCAATGGGAGCGCCCCTCAGGATCTACATACCGTTGCTCCTTGACAAATATTAATTATTCTGCAAGGCTTGGATCATGTATGCGCACTGCCAGCCATTTTTGTCAACCTTGCAGCGGTCTCACAGAATCCATGGAATTTCAAGCATCACTGGAATCTATATTGCCCACTTCATCAAGGGCTGCGATACTATACAACACAACAACATACTGTACATACTCTTCGTACCAGTAATGCTCAAAAATAGCGTTTAGTGTCAAAACCAAGAGGCACTAGTTGGCCCCGACGCTACGGCTCGGTCCATCCGCCGCGGCGGGTCAGTGACCCAGGTTGACGAAGTTATCTGCCACTTGACCGAATCATGGCTCCTCGGTGGCGTCCCTGGTCGCTACAAGCCGCGACACCGTCGACTCCCTATTTGCTAGAACACACGGCGCAGTTGTGATAGAGCGTTTCCAAGGGCTCAAACTTGGGCCCTGACCAGCAAGGTTGTCTGGGGTCGGTAACAGTAGACCAATCAACATCGCCCCAGGTCCACGTCTCTGGTTTTTCAATGTTAAGACCAGGGCTACCGTGGCTAGTCCACTTACTAGTTGCCAACGGGTGAGTTGCAGCCGTCGCACGACGTCAGTGCCGCCAGCACAACTCTTCTCCCGTCTTGCCATTTTATTGCTCCGTATATTGTACATATTCAGGGGGGGTAGCTGAAGCCAATGCCGGTGCCCTGCTGCCGTGGCTGCGTTCATGCAAAACGCGGAGCATATTTTTTGGAACACGTGCTACGTTGTTGGGAGCAAGTGGTACTGGCACGTCATGGTTGCCGCTTCTTCAGATCGCTTCATGATGCTGCTTCTCAAGTATTATGCCTGGCATCAAAGGTCCATTGAACGGGCCCCCGCAGGCCACCTGCCTATGGCCTAGGACCTGGGAGCCTTTCTAGCCGACTTGAACCTAGTGGACCGGTGGTAAGGGTCCTGGTTCCATGACGGGATCTGTCAGAACAGCATACGCCGAAGCCCCTGTTACTCCCCAGATGGCTCTGGACGCTGGCGCAAAAAGTGACCTTGATTCGTTTCTGCTCTTCAAAGGAATGGTCGGTCTTACGGTAGCAGAGTACAGGGCTCAAGGATCCGACTATCAAGACGGAATGGCATCAAGCAGTGCCGCACCGGACGATTTGGCTTTGCTCTCTCCGGTTTCACTCGTCTGATACGGCGACAGTGTACCTCGGTACCTAAGTTTCTTGGGCAAGTGTTGTTGTCTCAAAAGTGGAGGCGGTAGCAAAGGTACGCAGCGACTTGGTGTTTGGTGTCGCTCCGAATATTCTTTACCGAGAAGACACCTCTTGAGTTCCCCATTTAATTCATAGGCACACACGTGGGGAGCATGTAAAAGAACCCTTGCCATCTTGAAGTGTTCGGCTAAAAAGGACGACTGCAGTCTTTGAACAGGATTCTCGCTGGCTCCAAGCTGGCTGGGTTCAAATGCGGTATACTCCGTACGCATTACTGAGAGACTCTATGGGAACCAGGCTTGAAACAAACCTTGGCTGAACATCTTCAAGGTACCAGGCAACCTGGGCAATTTGTGGAATGTGGACGACAATACAATAGGCACCCAGACACGGAGTAAACGTCCATATGTCCATAAGCCTTTGATGACGCTACTTGTACCAATACCTGGGAACATGAGGTCCCCGATCGAGCCCGACAACCTGGTTGTTGGTAGTCTTGTCTCTCGATGCTGGTTTCGAGGACTAGATCAAATTAAATATCCTGGTACTGTATATTGGACGCCGAGCGGGCAGTCAGTCAGTGACCAGTTGTCTGAGACATGCCTCGTCGAAGCAACTGTGACTGCTCGGGTTTTGCTTTCTTTTCCCTCCTTCTTTCTTTCTTCCTTCCCATATTGTATATTCTATGTGCATGAAGTACGGAGTAGTGCAGTGCCATTGCTAGAAGAAAGTGGTCACCTCCAGTCTCTCCACATGTCCTCTATCATTGAGACGAGAAAGGTATTGATTGCCTAGCACGCCAGAACTTCACACAGTTCAGGCCGCAGATACGTTTGTCTAGAGGGAAGCATTTTAATTCTGGCGTGAAAGCCACTGAAATTGGATCGTGAGAACTCTTCTGAGTCGTATCATGCTGTCCTATAAGAGAGAACCATCTTTACTAGTCCTTGATTCGGCGGCCAAATAACTTTGAACCTTGCATACGCCCGACATCATCTCCAAGGCAGTGTAAGTGCAGACTTGGTGAAACCAACTTGTAAACTAGAGTGGGAGGTGTGCTCACTTACAAAAGATATACGTGCATACATATCCGCCTTGATAATGAAATTCACAGGCGATATGGTTGGCTTGGTGTTTACGACTTCACGCTTATTCCTTGCACTGTCATCTGCCTGGCACTCAGCTACCTGAGACTTGGAATTGTCGAGATAGTCGAGTACGGAGAATCTACTATCAAAATACAAGGGATAGCGGTTCAAATGTAAGACAGAACAAAACGGTATGTTGAGAGGATCCTTAGCTGTCATTTGTTCTGAGGCTCAAAAGATGCCAAGATCTGACTTATAAAGACAGAAAACGCCCATCAAGAAACAAATGCCACTCTCTCTCAGGCATTGTAGTAGAAGACGCGTTGCATCTCGACAGACCGAGTCCAAATTTCCTAGATCACCAATAGGCCGGCAGCAGAGGCGGGAGAATACACACGGGCAGCATCTTTGACCTGCTTAGCAACACTATTGTCACAGGCTATGGCCAAGCAATTCCCAACCAGTTGTGGTATGTCAGGCTTGATATGTCATGGACGTTCGAAAGAGGGGGTGTGCAAACTGGAGGAACTGCATACCAGGGTCGTTTACGGAGTAGTCTGTATGGCTTGTTTGAATCACATCAGCTGCGAACCGTTCCTGCGGCTGCATCCTCCTTCAAGACCTTCTTGTCTGGAACACGCCCCCCCAGAGTTGCAACGACCCGCCAACAATGGCTTGTGTTGCGACATTTCCGGTCGTTGACGATTGCGTCTTTGAGGCCAATGGCGAATTCTAAGTGACGACCTTTGCAAGCCGTGCAGAAATCCCTCTCGGGATATCGCAGTCCCCATGGTGCCGCTTACAAGAGAAGGGCCAAAAAGAAAAAAACGTAATCACGCCGCTCAGAAGAATAGTCTCTCATAAGACCGTGCTGCCATTGAGGCTCCGCTCGGCTAGGCATTCTCTTCAGCAAAAATGGATCGCATCATGGGCTTGAAATGTGACGAAATGTATCAGGCGTTTTGCCGATCTTCTTCCCTTCTTCCACGTCCAAGACATGATAATTACCAAACAGGCATGCATAAGAATTTGCTTGGGTCTAGCCAGGAAAGCTCGCATTTCCCACTGGCCGCCGCCCTGAAATCAATAACAAACGGCCCCCATTCTTCGCCCTGGCCTGCCTTAACACCCCTCTTAACGCCTGCCTTCCACACCGTAACTCTTAATGTTTGCTACTACCCGTGGTCTTGGTGGCGGACGAAGTGATGGGAGGCATGGCTATCGCGGCAAAAAGAGGGCTGGGCTGAGTCCCACATTGTCAATTTGGGGGCTCCCGTCTGATTATTCTTTACCTAGGACTAATAGGCTTGGCGGCCATGGCAGGCATTGTAAGCAGTCGATATGTATGTGCGTACTCCGTACATACACGAAATACCCAAGTCCTTGTTGATGGGCTCTATTTTTAGTCATCTGCAGAGGCTTTGACATTTGTCTCACAGAAAGCAGTTCAGACGGCGCCCATTGGAGTTTGTCAACCTTGACCCAAAGGGAACAAAAAATTACAAGGCTTTTTGGCAACGGTGACGACTTAGAACGTCCGCGGCTTCGGACGGACGGATCGCCTAGCTCCCGGCAATAGTACATCGCCAAGCCAGCCGGGCATCACATTGGTCGCGAGAATATACGTACTACATACATATGGAAAGCTCAATGCGCATGTTTCACATCTTCATCCAACGTGGGGATTCTCTCGGTAGTTTTACGACGGCAATTGAGCTGTATCCGGCATACTCCGTACACTGGACCGAACGCCGTGGGTGGGGGAACGCGTGTATTTCGGCAGCTCAAAAGGCGATCAAGGTCCAAACAGGCGGCGCATCTCTACTTTTGGCCCCAAGTCGCGCTGAAAAGCCGTGCGCCAACTGAAAGTGCTTGTGTCCTGGCTTGCGCCTCGTCGCAGACCTCGAATGATTTTGACTTTGGGAGCGCTTGGCGCGGAACTGCCATCTGGTCACGCGAGGCTGCCCTCAAACCAATTACGTCCCGGTATGGATTTCTGTCAATGTTTGTCGCCTTGATTCAGTCATGTGCCTACCGAGTTCGTATTGATCTTCCAGGGCGGTGTGTGTCATGGGGAGATTGCACCACGAAAGTGCAACTCTATGATAGTTATACAATACGAGAGGACAACGGACCCTTTTTTGTAACTAATCTCACCATTAGTGTATTACTGTTTCACTCCTTTCTAGGGACATTTTGTGGTAGGCGAGCGCCATGTGCAAACAGAGGCGGTGATTCGGATTGTGCCAGTCTCTACTAGACTACTGACGTATAACCTTCAACTAAATTTACCCAACTACCTCTTTGAAAGCAGTTTTATCCCCAAAATGGCAGATATACATGCATCTGTATCGTTTACACCGTACCGATTTCCAACTCATCATCAAACACTATGTCTAAGGGTTTAGAAAGGCCTCAATTTCATCCCGCAACTCGGCGAGATGCTTCCCAAGGCTCTCCTCCTTCGTCTTGACAGCTCGAAAAGAAATGTCCACCACATCTGAAAACATTGACTTGCCACTCCCACCGTCTTCAGATACCCCTTTGCTTCCACCGCCATTGCTCAAGGCAGGATCCAAGGCCGCAGTCGCCACTCGGAGACGAGCGAGAAACTCCTCTGCCAACTGGATAGTAAGAGACATCTGCAATGATGGAGAAGGGTCCACGGCAAAAGACCCAACTTGGACGTCAGGAAGTCTCCAGAATCGGAAGAGAGCTTCCGAATCAACTTGAGACAGTTCCATGCGAACCAGACTGAACACCTTTTGATACATGTCGAGCAGGCGGACATATATCGAGAGAACAAACATGGAGTTTCCGGGGTCAGAGTTGTCCATTCTGGTTGCAGAAGCGCCTACTCCTGCCGACAACCGGTCGAGGACATCAGCCACTCGTCGAGTAAGCTTGAACATCTCATCAATTGGAAACCCCTGGTTGGCAAACGCTTCATCATTTGATCTGCCCAGGGTGTCAAAATTACATGCTGCCGGTTGCTGCTGGGGCAAGACAGACGCAAGGTCCAATAGCCGAGAATTGATTTCAGATAATTGCGCCATCCAGTGTATACTTGGGGGGTCTATGTGTGTGGCTGGTGCGTTTGCGATCTGGCGTAACGCAATTTGCCTCGGTCGGTTTCTAAGACGGGGCCTTCTGCGCTTTTCTGCAAGAGACTGACTGTGAGGAGTCTCTGTCAGACTCAGTGTAGGAACGGCTGATTGAAACCCGCTGTTGTCTCCGGGTTGGAAAGATGTTGGCGTAGCGTGGAATGCTTCGGCGGCTTGATTCAACTGCTGATCCCAAGGGTCTGGGAACGTGGGGACAGGCTGAAAGGTGTCAAGACCTCCTGGAACTGAGTTGTGTGGCAGGGAAGCGGCTGGAGGGGGCGAAAAGAAGTTGAGGTTCTCAATCTGGCTAAAATCAAAGTCTGCTGGTTCCAACGATGCCTCAGTGGCGACGACACTCTGCTTCTCAGACAATGTGTCCTCGGCCTGCTGATTGATTGGTATTCCTATAGACGAGAAGGGGCTATTAGAATAGCTGCACAATACAATGTCATATCATTGTGGTTTCAAGGTAATATAACATGCCTTGTTCTCCTGAAAGCAGACCCAACTCACAAGCTGTCCTTCGACGCTTGGGCGAACGCCTGCCGACAGGGGGCTTTGACACTGGCGTAGAATATGCTGATGGTTGTGTTTGAGGTTTCTGTTGATTCTGATATGGGGTTCTTTGCTGCTGGCGTTGGTATTGCTGGCCGTGCTGCTGTTGCTGCTTCTTATAGCGAAGAGAGGGACTTGATTTGCACTCGGTCTGAAGTCTGACACAGCGTTCGCAGGCCTCGTCGCCGACTCGTTTACAGCTCAGCTTCTGGGAGTGGCAACGGTCGCAAGCTTTCCTAATAATGCTATCGGCCATGGTAATAGCCATATTTTCGGAAACCAGAAGGGCTGGTGAGAGACATGTGGAAGTTTAAGAAGACATTGCCGAAATGTGAGAAACTCCTTGCCCTTGCACCACTCCAATAATTTTCTCGCCTTGACTCTACGCGTGAGACAGGAGTCGGCGAAATCATTGGTTACCGAGAAAGCGTTTAGAGAGATGCAGAACTCCGTGGCCCTGGGCCTGGCCAGTTCGTTTCCGGTGATGTTGACGCTGTGTTGACGCTTTCCAAATTTGGCGTGCTCATCAAAACTTCTAGCTCTGTGAAACGTCTGAGATCCGGCGTTTTGGATAGGATGAGACAAAGTAGCCAGGCTTTTTCTCCATGCAATGCGGACTGAAATGTTGGGGGTTCAAAGCGCCGCCCAGTTCGCTTACCAAACTGTCGGTTCAAGATGAGCAAACGCAGGCTAGTCTTCCCGTTCCTTCGTATACCAGTGACACAAGAAACCATGCTCGAATATCTTCACTGGCGTACCGACCCAATGGATCGGTGTTTCAAGGTGTCCGAACAGCGGGTCTGCGGAAGACCCAAGATCAACCTCAGGTAAGCTTTTGTGAGTTTAATGTCGCCCCCAGCCATCTGCATAGATATGTATGGACTTGCGTAACGTTACCCAGAGCAAAATTACATTGCATCGCAAATAGCGATATCTCGTGTTGTGCTCTCATCCAGCACTGACATATAGCCACTATAAAAGTTGGACACTATACTGCATAAACACATTTCTGGGATATCAGGTGCTGGAAACAGAGGATTACCATCGCCGAATTACTCTTGTATAACATCTGGGAAACCTTGATGCCGTCATTCCGCACGGGAAGCGGATTTCGGCAATGAGCCGTTTCTGTGTTGTGGAACCAAGGTTTCCGGGTTCAAGGAGCTCGTCAATTTGCCTGCCCATATCCCTTCGAATCCGTTGGGGAAATTTAAGTACCTGAAGACGGGACGCCACACCTGAGTATATACGAACAGGGACAGCCGCGCAATCCCCAGAATTATATGCCATTGTATGGTTGGCTGGAAACTGAAATGCGGCAGTACTTCATTCCTGCAGAGGTGATATCCGGGTGACTTGACTTGGTCAAGCACAATTTGCCTCTTGATGCACATAAGCGTCAAGATTCATCTCGGTATATAGGAAAGTACGTCGAGGTTGAAGAGCCTACTATGAGTATCAGATGTAGATTCTTAAGAGCGTCAAAATTTTCATCCTTACGCAGGGTCATAGGCTCCAAATGATTTTCAGAGAAAATGCTGCTGTTCATCCTTTTCAAAGCCGTCGAATGTCAAAAGAGCTGCCAGCGTTCAGGGTTCAAGTAGGATGCTTTCGTACTTCCAAAGGCCGAGTACAGCACAGCATTGACAGACAAGCCCAGGCTTTCGGTTTCGGCAAGGTGAGCTTTGCGGATGCCGTATGAGAATTTCATGGGACCAAGAAGCGAGCGGCGTTGGAGGATAGACGCAAGATAACGCCTCACAGATTGAAGTCCAGAAGTTCGAGCCAGAGAGGGCGGTGAGGATGCCAGTAACCGCCTTCAAGTGTAACAACGGCAGCACGGTAACGCATGCAGTCGACATCCGAACCTAAATTCGGCATTTGTGCGATGGATTTTAATCTAGTTTGAGCCCATAAGTCTCATTCAACGTGAGCGCCATTAATGAACTGCCAGCCTGGCCATGTGCATCTGATCTAGACCAGGGCCGTTTACACGTTCCACAGGCGGCGTAGATTAATCTCATTCCGAAGTGTCGGCGTTCGGGGGTTAGGGATGAGTTCTGAGAACCGTTTTAACATGCCGAAAGTTCGATCGATGGTCTATGCGACTCTTTTCATCATCGCGAATTCAATAAACTTCAAAATCCAGCTTCCACTATTCCATTCATTTCAAATTTGACGTGCCCCAAGCCCCAGCATTCATTGTTCCAGTAGTCTTCGCAGTGTTTGATGATCGTCTGCAGTGGCTCGACAGCTCGGCAGACTTGAGGCTAGAATGAGTATCAATAGCTCGGGACATTAATCTGTCTTGATATCATCATGGCTCAATATTCTACCAACTGGTTATCACCAACCGTGGCTTAATTCACATCTTTTTAGCCGAAGAAAATCATCCCACAAAGTAGCGACCAGGCAATCTGTACCGGTGTGTAGATCAGCCCGTTTCCTGAGATTTGGATCTGTTGATCACGACTCACCACCAGTAGATGGTGCAGTCAGCAAAGTCAGAGGGCATCTGAGTTCCGGTTGTCCTCTGGGTTGTCTTGATAACGCCGCCGACGGGTGGCAATCATCGACCGGCCGTTGACGTTCAAGGTGGTTGATGACACATGCTGCAAACCATGGATGAAAGTGACGTATTCAAAAGCCGCAAGACTTGAGCACTGTCGCGGTGGTAGCGAATTAACGATGGTGATGTCTAGCTAACATTGAACAAAGGACGCCGCACCTATCCAGAATTGACGTCAGTATTCGATGGTTGTTTCGACCACGCTTCAAAAGACCTTGTGACTAGAGTCTAGGAAGTAGTTTAAGAGAGGCGGAGATGCTTTGTAGAGCTCACCAATATTAAGACCGAAATGCAAATTACTTGGTCTGGATATGCTGAGGACATGTGCTGCAGGTGCCAGGGAAATCAAGGTCCAAGAAGGTACGGGGCCTGGCAAGTGACTGGCACCTGCCGCCAGCTGCATTCCATGTTTCCACCCGGCAAACAATTAAAGCCTCAAATGCTGACATTGGCAGTCTTTTCAGTATCGTCATAAATTCTGCGGCCAACCTCGTCTTGCAGGGCTTTTGGGGATTCTCGATGCACGTCTCCTCCCGAAGTGTGTTTGGGCATCAGAAAAGTCTGATTCCTCATCTACTGCAATGGCGATGAACCCCGAACGGGAGAAAATGCTCAGAGATGCTTCCGCCAAAGAAATCGAGCTTCCAAATCCGCCACGCGTCAAGTGCATTCGCATCACCGGCTCAAACGTTGTAGCACTGAAGGATACAAATGCTGCCAGGCCCAAGCCGGATCGTCCCGATGCAACTAAGACGTCCGCTACTACATCACGAAAACGATCCCGCGACTTGCTCGAGCAAGAAAACCTGGGAGATGTTGCATTTGATTACCGGCTCCGTCGACAACATGCTGCCCTTTTCCCTCTCCGTATGTGATTTCAGCACCATGTTCAGCTTCTAGACCCATCTAACCCTGTCGCACAGCGCCTCCCCCTAGCCATCACACGACATATCTCACAAGCCTGCTTCAAGGCTGGCTGTTGCGGCTGACCTTGGAGCCAAAGCCGACCAAAAAGTCTGTTCCTGCAGTTTCCACACACACGGACCAAATCACGAGCGTCGGACTGCTTGTAAACGAACTAATGCGCCGAATGGGACTTCCAGTGCTGCGTCTGCCTACGTTGAACGAAGTCAGCCAGCTTGCCCCTGCACATGAATACTCCATAGACCGCGTGGCACATGGCTCACGGCTGGAAGATATTTAGAAATGTCTTTCAGCTTCGCAGAAATATGATATAGCCCGTCAGGTTCGAAAATTTGTCACACAATTACGGAAGACTCCACGGCAAAACGCGCAGCTGGGGTCTATTGCCTCTGGGAAATGTTCCCTCATGCTGGACAAGCATCAAAACAACACCCACTGGGCTGTGCGGCTAAACCCTACTCACAGCATGTTTATAGCATTTCTTATGTCGTCCTTTTACGCCACAGTTCCCAGTTCTGTTGGTGCTGCACTTGCTGAGCAACTTAGGCGCGAATCTCCGCTTGTCATGTCGCATGGCGACATTTGCCCCAAGAATATAATAGTTGACAAGTCCCAAATCATTGCCATTATGGGCTGGGACTGTGCAGGCTGGTATCCAGACTGGTGGGAATATGTAAAGTTTTTCGAAGCCCGCACCAGTGACAAGAATTCTGATTGGTATGAGTATGCAAGCGAAATCTTCTGTGAAGAATTTCCCGCCGAGTTGGCAGCATACCAAGGAGTCGTTCGATGCCAGCTCCCCTAGCACAATGACGTCAAGAGCGTCTGCTCGAGTTTCTTTGGGGCCAATGCTGAAATTCGGAACTTATACTTCTAATGGTGCTGCTGTTAGCCTCGATTGATAACAGAGCACGAAACATGGGGTTTTGTGACGACTGGCGAGCTACGCGCACATTGAGTATTGTCACCAAGGTGTATATATTACATATATTCAGCTACATTCGTCACATGTCAAACACTGCTTTTCATTTTTCAAACCGCTTGGAAACCGTGCTCCAGTTGATGACCTCCCAGATGGCACTGAAATACTCAGCCTTGCGATTCTGGTACTGCAAGTAGTAAGCATGCTCCCAGGCGTCAATACCCAGGAGAGGCTCAAAGTTGCCAACGACGGGATCCTGGTTGGCACGAGTAACAAGAGACAGTGTGCCCGAGGTCTTGTCTTTGACGAGCCAGGCCCAGCCAGAGCCTTGGATGCCAGCAAGAGTCGCGTTGGTCTGCTTCTTCAAGTTTTCGAACGACCCGAAATCTTCATTGATGGCGGTCTACGCGAACGAGCAATTGTCAGTATTCACGTGCGCCCCCAGAGGCTGACGAGGGCTAGGTCGACATACCAAAAGTTTACCCTCGGGCTCACCACCACCGCCCTTTCCATTGGGGGCCAGGTTCTCCCAGAAAAGGGAGTGGTTAACGTGGCCACCACCGTGGAAGTTCAGAAGAGGACCTTGAGCAGCGGCCGCTTTGGTGTCGTTCGTGGAAAGGGCCTCAGCAAGCACCTCGCTGGCGGCATTGAAGCTGTTCACATAGGTTTGGTGGTGCTTGGAATGATGGAGCTCCATGATCTGGCCGGAGATGAAGGGCTCGAGAGCGGCATAATCGTCTATTGGGGGCAATCAATCGCGCAAGGAATTAGCGACATTTGTTCCTCCAGCCATACACGTCGGTGCGAGAACCATGCGGATGCGACGGAGCCAACTGGGATAGACTTACAGGGAAGATCAGGCAGAGTGGCCTTGCCACGGACGAAGCTTGTGCTAGCCATGGCCATGGGCTTAGCGGCACGCAGGCCGGCCCTCACAACGGGCGTGGTGCGAAGAAGCGCTGATGACATGGTGGGTTCTGTGTTTGACAACGACGAGTCTGTTAGCTTGCGGAGGGAGAGACACCTTTGAGAGAGATGCGATGGAGGTGGCAGGAATGAGGGCGATTGGACTCAGAGGTCGGGACTGGTGACGGATGCAGGCTGAAGGTTGATGTTTAATAGGGACTCGACGTATGGCTTACCAATTGGAGCAGGGTGGGTGGTGGAAGGGAAGAGGTGGATGATGTCAAAAAGTTGGGGACAGGAGCTTTCGGATAGCCGAGCTTCGAGGTGCTGGAGCTTGGATTGCGTCGGGTGCATCAGCCCGTCGTCACTGTGGGTGGGTGACGCTAAACGTCGGCAGCAGCTGGGCTGGTTGGCCTGTTGCGGAAAGGCTGGTGTTGTGGCTGGTGTGGCTTGACCGGAATTGAGAAAGCTGTTACAGACATGGGCTACCCAAGGAAGTACCTAAGTAGGTATTGAGTTGGTTATTCGATAAGCTCAATTAAATTTGGAAAGATGTCTGTTTGGTCCCTTGCGTGTGCCCAACGTTCTTTTGTTGTCTTTGGCCTCGAGCTGTTGTTGATGGAGTTGGCCACGGTTCTGACGACACTTGGGCAGGCAGCCACCGTAGGCTATTCGGCTCAATACAGAAAGCTGTTCAAGTTCAAGCACGTCCTTGGCACGACTCAGCTCGTCACCAGCCTAGTGCAATTATGAATAAATTATAAAAAGGCAATTCCTAGACCTCGGCCTTTCTATGCAATGCCGAGCCGCGAGGCGGAATATAATGCTCTGTCTGCCAGCTTTTAGGTAAACTAGCCGATCGGAGGCGAGCGCAGGTCCGAGCCGACGTCAAGACCTTGGCGGGTGAAATCCAGGGCGACGCCCTTGACTCATTTTTAATACGTTTGTCTTTGTATCTGAAACACGGGCACCTTGAAGATGGCCGTTATTTTTCTGTAGAATAAGGCGTTGTAGTTTGCACGAAACATTCAGCAGCGAGATTCACGTCTGCCGTGTAACAGAGCTCCAGGCAGTCTGTGCTTGGCAATGACGACACTGCCACTGCCGAAGCAAACAGCGCGCCAGTGCCGTGACAGGCGTTAGTAATCACATCAAGCTGTCGCTGCCCAGACGCGTGTGGACCACTGGACACCAATTGGTATCTCAAGCTGGACTGTGGAGGGGCCAAGTCGCGGTGCATCCATCGCATGTTGATTGATCCCACCAACCGAGACCTCTGTAGACGAAGCTTCTTCCATTGGCAATGCCGCATCGCCATTCATAATGTCGTACTACGACGTGGATGCTATCCTCACAGACGCAGAGGTACCCATGGACTCTCAATGACAACTCGCGGTGCCAACCTGTCCAGCTGACCCTCCGCAGAAAGTCCCCTGCCAGTTCGAGCTCGATGTCCCCTACCTAGGCCACCTCGACAACTCCTCCGGCCTCAAGCCCGGCACGCCGCTCTCCCTGCCCCTCTGGCTTGCCGAAATGCTCGCGCTCGCCTCCGCCGGCGAAGACTCAAAGGCTCCCCTGACGCTGAACCTGCCGCCCTGCCTGTCCGACCAAGTCATCAACGCGTTGAAGGCCGACCCGCGGGCGGTTGCGCTGCGTGACCAGAGCCCGCATTTTTACGGAGTTGGCGTCAGGATGTTGGATTTGTTCGACGAGAGGGAGCTGGGTGCCGTGCTGAGGACCACGTTTGTCGTGAGGGCCAACGATGTTGGACTGCATGCGAGGAAGGCCGAGGACTCTGTAGGCGGCCAGGGGGAGGAGTTTCTGAGGGGCCTGGATGAGTGGGAGAGGAATCTGTTTCGGAGGGGCCACGAGGGCGTAAGGGGGGCCAAGGAATGGACTGAAAAGGTGAAAAGGCTGTGATTTTCTTTCTTTCTTTCTTTCTTTTTTGGAGTTGGGCTTGGGTTCGGGCTTTGCATGGTTTGCATTTACACGGTGGGATATTTTGGGAAGTAAAAGAAGCAGTCATTGAGCGATGCCCCAGTGGTACTTGATAATGCATGAATGGAGAATGATTATTCACAGTTGGTTTGCAGAGACACGGACATGGACAGTACCGAGGAATATATGTATTTGACATGCGATTAGGCAGCTCGCAGCGTACTATTTGATGCCAGCATCTATCTCACCAGAATATCCCGTTCTTTTGCGTCCCTCCACCCCAACACCGTCTCCAGCTTCAACAGCAACACCGTCACCAACCCCAGCGCCATCCACCCCAATGTGACCAACATGTCACTCAACTCCAAGAAAAGGAAATACTTATTCGAATAGCGCACCAAATACGCCGTCCCGCCCCATATAATCCCATGAACCACCCCCATCGCGGGCTTCCCAGCTGCGGTGGCCCTGGCTATGCTCCGAGCCGTGGGCAAGAAATGAACATACGCCCAGTAAAGCACCAATCCACACTGAAACACGGCATGTAGCCATCTCTCCGATATGCAACTCCACAGAAAAGCCCGTTCAACGGCACCTCCGTACACAACTAGCCGTGACAAGGCGTACACGTAGGCTGCGGAGAAGCACGCCTGCGTGTAATACCCCTCCATGAGGGTTAAACTCATGGCCATGCAGAGCATATCGTGTATTCCAAGAGCCACCTCTCGCTCTCCGTCAAGAGCTAGAAGCGGCGTCGAGGAGGTATCTTTCTGGTCGGAGGAGGTGCCCTCTTCGGGGACGAGCCCATTCTGAATGCCCGTAAAAACAAAACGCCCGATAACAGTGCAGCATACCCAGAATAGAACCTCGCTCCAAGTAAAGGACAATGATTCCTCAACGAAATAGTGTGGCGACGACCTCGCAAGCTTCATGTTTTCGACGGCGTGCCACCAAATAAACTGCCCCAGCCATGGGACAAGTACCCTCCGAACATGGTTGGCAAGAGTGGCAGCTAGGACGAACAGCACAGCGCCAAACGGGCCATTACAAAAAATGGACCGCCTGATGATGGCAATTTGGCCCGTTGGGGCCAATTGACTTGATGAAAAGACGGATGATGCAACTGACCTCCGTGTCGTTGGTGGTGACATTGTTGAAAGCCAGGTGGGTAAGATGCTTGGTGATTTGCAATAGATGTGGTGGGTCTGACTGGGGATACATTTTGCCAGGACTGGCTACTAGTAGCCGCGTACTTGGGAAAGATTGCTTTGACCTTGGTTTTCGGAACACTCGCTTCGAAAAAAAGGGAAATAGCACCAGGGTATTTAACTTGAACCGGCAAGTATACATTGATTCTATTCATGTCATATGGCAAACGCCAAGACCAGTCCCATGATAACCGCTAACAGCGATATACAAGTCTATGTATGTATCAAAATAATCCGTATATCCCAAATCTTTCCAGAAATCAGGTTCAAAAACAAATGTCGTTATAAATGGGTATCCTCTCCAGAATATCATATCCGCCATGCCCAAACGCCTCTATAAGTAGCATATGCCCAATCAGCCGTATAAACGTGTCCTCATAACCCAATCCAACATTGTACAGTTCTTCTCTATCCGTGTACCCCAGAGGGCCAACAACGAGTGTGCATCGGTGTGGCTAAAGGAAACGTGGTACGTACTCGCTACAAAGCCAAAGACTTGTGCGATAGTGGTTCGCCAAAGGACGACCAAATCCCATCAACGTATCCCCCACTACTTAAGATCATTTGCAAAGACGCCAGGCCAAAACAAAGGGACAAAATTAAACAACGGCAGCATAAACAGACGGCGGAAGAGGGAAAGGTAAGAAATAGGTAAACTTATAAGCCAGAATCAGGTTGAACAACAATGAGGAAAGTGAATGATCAGCCAAGGAGCCTTATCTGGTAAACCACGATTGGGGGTCCCATTGACTCCGATGTAGAGTCAGACATGGAACTGGCCTGAAACATGGCCAAAAAGACTGCACTCTCATTCTGCAAGAAAGAAGAGCAAAATTTTATAAAGTTTTTGTTCGTGAATCAGTCATTGCTCCCAGGTACGAGTCCTTGAAGCCTAGTCCATCCGCCACCGCCCAGTCCCGATTTCTCGGCCAGGATAGTATGGGTGGTAAGTGACGACAAAATCCACCGATGGTTGCAAGCATTGCAAGCCTAAGATCGACTCAGCACAGTGGCTGCATACTTCAGCGCTTACATAGCGTTGGACCATTGGTAGGATTGCTCCTGAGCGTAAAAGGTAGGGGCAGGTGCGGATGAAGTAGACTCCAAAAGAGCCGCGTCATAAGGGCCAGTGTCATTTCCAGCCAACGGAAACTCATCCACGTAGGTAACTGGGTGTACTTGGTCAAAAGAGGAGAGCTCAACCATTTGTGTATCCTCAACAGAGGTGTTTCTCAGGGTGCACACATCGTCATTTTGATATTGTGTAGCCAGGCCGGCCAGGGGATTCCACGACGGCATACAAGAGTCGCCCTCAGCATCGTAGTCAGACGCATCGTCGTCGACTGCTTGATCGAGCGCCCAATCAATGTTATTGTCATCTTTCATAAATGGATCCTCGTCATCAGCGACTGCGATAACAGGACACTCATCAGCGTCGTCATCCAGGGGCACATTAACTTCTTTGAACCAAAGTTTCAGTTCAGACATGGCGGGCCAGTCACCGCCGCCTTTTCCTCCACGCTTCTCATCATTGGGTTTCTTATTCTTCCCACGAGGAGCTTTGGGTTTGAAGTGGGTGCGGCGAAGATGTGCCGCAGCGTTATAGTAAGCCCCGTACTGCTTGCCTGTAGAACAAGCTTTGCATTCTGATAATGGCTGTAAAGCTTTGACCTCGGACTGTATCCCAACAGTTGCTGGATCTTGACACACATATTTCTTGACAACACCTTTGTGTTTAGCGTTGAGATGACGGCGAAGTTCATGGTCACCACGGAAGCCATCGGGGTGCTCGTTGCAGAAGTTGCAAAAGACTTTTGGGCCCTTGGGCCGCTGATAAGGAGTCTTTTGCAGCGGGATTTTGCCGGCTTTCTTCTGTGGTGCGGTGGTTGAAGTCTTAGCGGGAAACGTGCTATCGGCTTTGGGACGAATCACATTCGTCCTGCCATTCTTCAGAGTGCGTGTCAGAGCCTCTTTTAGGCGACGGTCTGCATTCGAGCCTGTTGACTTTGCGCTGGAAACACTAGTGTTCGAAATGGAGCGTTCCATTGACTGTGAGACAGAGGTGGGCAATAGTAGAGTAGCATTTCCAGTAGATGGAGGGTATTCCTGGCCAGTCATACTGAAACGAGAACCCATGGCGAGGAAGTCGGTGTCAGAGACGGCACTCATTGCGCAGTGATCCTCAACATCCGTGGTTTGCAGAGGGTCGTGAGGCGAAAGCTCGTCCGTATGATGAGACTGAGAAGACGGAAGCCTCACCATATTTGCACTATTGCTGCCACCATAAGAGCTATTCTGTCTTGTAAGTGGCTGGGTAGGCTCCAGGGCCGAGAACCCAGACACCATGGAGGGAGGAGCTGAAGGTACAAAGCTGCTCTGCGCTTCATCTGGAGACAAATAAGTCCCATTTGAAGCCAAGTACGACTGCTCAGTGTACCAATCACGGGCTGAAAGATAATTACAGGGATGAACTCCTACATCTGGAAGAGTGTCATTTTCATGGACACTAGCCAAGTGACCATTGATCGAGGCGGCACGAGAAGACCCGTTCACAAAGCCTGGGGCATTGGTGAACGAGGTCGCCGCGCCACCATATGTGTACGGCATATCTAGCTCGGAATGGTTGGATATGCTGCGAGTCATAAGGTGATCTGGGTGGTCCTGCTGCGAATAAGCTCTCTGGCGGTTTTGGGTAAGCCAAATATGTCCACGTCGACCCTAAATACGGCATGTTAGCAATCTCAGTTTAGAACCGCTGTACCTTGTGTGGGCAAGGTAAAGGACTCACGTCCATGGCGACATCAAAAGATGCTCGACTCCCCCTGGAGGGTTGAGTATTCCAGCATGGAGAAAGATTTGCTGATGGTCGGGGGCCTGGGGAATGCTGATTTTGCGATGCGATATGGCTCTCGTAAAGCTCAACCTGTGCCTTCAATGTGTTCACCTCGTACTGAAGCTCTTTCTCTCTAGCAGTAGACGTGGTCTTGGTCATGGCTTGAGGGACGGGAACTTGTGGTCGAAGAGTAAAACAGTGGCCTCGTTTATGCCTGGCTTTGGAAAAGACCTTGATACAAGGCCAGACAGCGTATAAGGCAGGGTGCAACAAGGGACCAGTCGTAGTCCAGTGATGACGGCCTTGTGGAGCAAGGCCTCACAGCAGAGTCACAAATGAGAAAAGGAGAGATGATTTCTTTGATTTGCAGAGGAACAATACTGCTAACGGTCGGAAAGGGCTAGCAACCGTTCGATGCAGAAGGGTGAGAAAGAAATCCAAGATTGGGGGAGAGGGCACGGCCGGGTTAAGTAAAAGGCAACCAGAGGTCGAGTGGTTCGAACAAGGCGGCGGCGAACTGACAGGGGAGCGAAGGACGACGCAGGATGCGGCTCCTTTCTTCGTCGAGTCGCAGTCGCAGTCTGGCTTGGGGCCATGCGAAGCGCACAAGTGTGCCGGACATACAAGATTGAGTGTGAGTGCGTCGACCGCTCACTCAATCATCGGGACACAGGCCAGGGTTGGGACGGACATGGTCACCGACCGACAAGACTCGACAACGCAGTCTCCCAGTCGCCTGCGTCCCTCTGCTGGGTCGCTGGGCAGTCGTGTGTGTTGGCTTCTAGTGAGGTGTGGGAGCCACGCAGGGGTTCGGTATGTACCAGCACTTGTTGAGTCCAGTGATGCTGGACCCTAGAACCCGACCTTGATATCTCAAGCAGGAAAGGTGAGATATGTACAAGTTGTACGGAGTAGGCAACTCCCAATCCCTCCACAGTGCCCAATATTTAACTCATGACTTCTGGAGTACCCACACCCCTGTCGCTGGACGTTTTTGAGAACTGTAATACTAATGCGCAATCAAGCCTCAGGAGGTTGGCCATGAGCGGAATGCCAATGCCGCAGCCGCCTTCTGGGCTGTTGAGCAAATGCCACACCATAGAATGGCACCTCGGTTGCTAGGTTTCCTTTGCACAGTGGTATTTCGGCAGTATCCTGCAGGTCTGACTGGCTTCATCGGGACAGCTGGAGTGGCTGGCTGGCCTGGTGCAGTCTGTAGTCGAAAGTCGAAGAACTACTGTTCGGTGTCGGCTGTCGACGGATCGACAGTAAACAAGTCCTACCAAGCACAATTGACATGCGTGCGTCCTAGAATAGCACGCTGACATTGGCGCAAAGCGACCAGGGTGAGAAGGGTCAGACGTATCTTGTTTAGTACAGCACCAATAGTGTTGGTTTGGGCTCTGCAATTCCACCCCGCGACATGCTCGTAACAACGCGGCGCCATAACGAGCCTATATCATCCGCAATTCGTAGAGCCAGAGCCTTGTGTTATGCGTTTCTCGGCACGGAGTATTGGCGTCAATACCCCCCGTTGGTTCACCAATGAGTTGATGTATTGTCCAAAAGCCAAATGGACCTGTAGCTGGCAAAGATATGAGATGGACATGGATCTCTTTTTCCTTGTTTTGACGTCGAGAAGCTGTGGAATCAGCGGTCAGCTGATTTTTGACATGTATGTATGCTTTCCTAGCATGATGGCCGTCATTGGGCTTCGTCGGAAACAAAGCATCATCGGCGTGTGGACAACTGCTGTGCCTCGACCATTTGGCAGCTCGGAATGTTGCACAAAGATCTGGAGATTGAAGACTGAAGAATTCTAGAGGCCATGCTCGTCTCTTTCGATTGATTGTCACACGTTTTGGTGCCTTTCGTGCCTAGGGTCTGGTGCCTGCTTCTTTTCCTGAGACCTGCAGTCGCTATTGGCTGCCGAAGGAAGGCACGACCCACAACCCCATCGCCCGATGGATAGTGTGCATCCAGGCAGACTCCAAGGCCGTTTCATCTTCACTTGCAAATGCTGTTTGGGAGCAGAGAGCTGTGCCTTGTGCCACCCACCTCGCATCGATTCCACACCACCAGAATCACTCGCAAACTTCTTACACCATCATATCGGTCTTCTATTCCCGACCATTCCACTTGGTTTTGATGGCATTGGGCACGCCCTTCCATATTTGAGCACACACACCACCCGTGGTTCTCGCACTGTATTGCCTCGCGGTACTGACCGTACCATGGTGCCGTGGGCGTGCTGGTGAAGTAGTGGCAAAGCCTCAGCCGGGGAACCTAGCCGCCGAGCCCGATAATCTGGCTGCCTGGGCATGTGTCCTATCTCGGCCTGGCGAGGATACATACAACACGATGAGGGCTGCAGTGTCGCTGCCAAGACCTGGCCGAAGGCTTATGACCAAATGTTCGGTACCGGATGTGTTATGGGGTCGGAAACCATCGCGTTCATGAGTCAATCTGGATAGGAACCCAGTCTACCATATGTACATGCACACTTGATATGTTAGCAGGGGCATGTCTTCGAATTGGCCAATATCGTCACGTACTTTGCCTTGCTGGATTTGCCGATCTGTTTCGGGAAGAAACCCCTTCGCGAAGAATATATGACATTAAGACCCGAGCGCTAAGGCTCAACCACGCATGTTTTGCACCCGTTGAAAGCCAAGGTGTTATCCATGAATCTCTGGAATCGCATCCCCGGCAAGGGACGCTGTTGTGTCGACACCGAAAGCGCTAGTCGGTTTTCACGCAGTTTCGGTAACATGTGTAGCTTGCAGTGCCACCTCAATCGATAGTACATTGGCTTAAAGGCAAGCCAAATGTCATCAAGGCATGTCGATTGCACAGCGGCCAATCAAGAAACCCGGCTGCTGCGACCAGCACTTGATTCCTTTTTTCGGCGCTCTGCACTGATGAATCGGAACAGACATCAAACTTCACACATGGTCTGATCAAAGGTGGTAGCCACCAAAGCCGTTATGCTGTACTCCAACGCTTCAGCTCCAAAATTCTGGAGCACAGCCCAGTCAGACAAGACAGTTCATGGCCACATTGAGAAACCAAACATTGTCACGGTCGCCGATACATAGCAGTTACTTACTCAAGATCAACTATATTTGCACAGAGGTGTTTCCGTCAAGTAATATAACAACAGGACGGTAACTACTGGCCGCTACTGCCAACTAGATGGATTTGAGCTACGTACTGTGTCTTCCTGCTGGGTTATCGACGGTTCCCATTGACGACCTCTCAGCTATTGCTGGACTGACCTCGCATTTTAGTATGAGAAAACAGAACAAATATTACGACACGGCAACTTGGGGTCCTCGACGCCAAAGGGAGATCAGATGCATCTTGGCAAGCCAGTCATTGGTGAGCATTCAGTTCCAACCCTTGCAACGACGAAAAGTGAGGCGAACAGTCCACAACGTAACTACCTAGGTACTTAAGTAGGTAGTTTGTGTGGTGCATGCGGCAAGTCAAGAGGCGTGACAAAACAAGAAGAGAGAGTCATTGACAATGCATGGATTGCAATAGCACAACCCGATTGCATGGGAGCGACAACTACTAACCTGATATTGATCCATGATCTGTCCCCTGCCTGTGCCTCTGTTTCCCCAGTTTCTTTAAAGCAGCATTTGAACCCGTGTCTTGATCCAATGCTGACTGGCGATGAGACTAGCGATGGGGCGCAGCCCCCGTCCTGCAGGCATGGCTCCAGGATTCATGCCATTCGACACGATTTTGTAAGCTTTCGAATTTGTCCCGCGTCGATGTAGATTCATGAGGCTCTTGAGTTCAAACACTCACTAGTCACAATTGACTCGTCCACCTGACCTCTGCCACTTACGTACCAAACATGACCAGGCACTATCGTGCAGGGGTTTCGATTTTGTTTACCTACCTAGTTAGCTGTTGCTTCCGATATCTATTCCGTCCGTCCCGAAACAAAGAAATACATACATACCCTGCGAGTCTAAGCGTTTTGAAAGCATCTCGTTGCTGGCGCCCATTTGATATGTAGGGTATGTTTGGATATATGGGAACGAACGGGAGTACCGGGTACCCAACTACTGCGCTCTTTGATTTGGAGTTAAATATATTACTGTATAACCTACCAGGTAAGTATGTAGGTACTTAAGTACCTACTAGGGTACAGATACTTCTTAATACGAAAGTATCTTTATTCCTCGGACGGTACTTACTAGCCCAGACGTCAACTGAACTGGGGACGAGCCTAGGATTCAGCGATTTAAATTGAAGACACGACACATTCTGCATTTGACTGATCTCGTTATGACAAGTAGACCTGCATGTGTTTCTATGTTGTACACTGTTTCAAATAGAATGTGTCTTTGGCTGTGACGTACTGTTCCGGGTCCAGGGTATCGCGACCCAACGTTCCAGAACTAGATACCGGCAGATCCTCGGCAACCAACAATGACACCTTGCCATCTTGACATCGGGAGCCATTACACATTCAAGATCCTCTTCCAAAATTACCACTATCTTTCAGCTCTATGTGAGCTTAAGTGACGAGCTGCGGCAAAATGCGCCGGACCAATCTTTTCTTTTTCGCTGGAATCCAGCTTTGTTCTGCGCGATCCGCGAGCTTCAGCATCCACGATGATTTGCTCGCCTATCCCCAGGTAAACTGGTTCCGCAAAACGGCTTCCGTGGAATACACAAAGGGACTACTAACACCCATCTAGTTTGAAGTAGTATTCGCCAGCGATTATATTTCTGAAAAGGATGCACAGGCGCTAGTTAATCGCAATAATCAACAACACCCAACATATTCCGCCGAGTTTTCGAAAACAACCGGAAATCATGCACATGCCACAACGACGACTGATGCGGCTGCTCCAAGTTCCAACGAGTCCGATGAAATCGCGAGCTATTCTTACGAAATATTGAATTTATCACCACATCGATACCTGTGTTCGATACCCGTCATAGAACCACCTGGCCCAGTAAATGAAACGGAGAATGCATTGGCCAAAGTGGAGGAGGAACGAGAACACCAGCGAGCGGCCGTAAAGGGCTGGGAGCTCGTAAGCAAGCTAGAAGGTTCTTGTTTATACTACGTATCTGGATGGTGGAGCTACAGTTTTTGTAACAACCGCGAGATTGTACAATACCACGCCATATCGGTGTCAAGTAACGGCCAGATTCCCAGGCGGGACCCTAACGGCCAAGAGTATATCTTGGGCAGGGTGCCGACACTCCCCGCAACAACCGGGGACCGAAAAAAAAAGAGGCAACAGCGCGGTTTCGACGATCCACCTCGTCCGCCGGCCGAACTACAAGTAAAGGGAGACCAACGCTATCTTGTGCAAAAGCTCGAAGGTGGTACGATTTGCGACCTGACGGGCAAGGACCGAAAAATTGAAGTTCAGTACCAGTGCGTACCGGGCATCAAGACCGACAAGATTGGATGGATCAAAGAGGTGGTTACTTGCTCCTATGTTATGATGATCAACACGCCTCGACTGTGTAGCGATGTCGCCTTTCAGCCACCCGTAGAAAAGATTGCAAACCCCATCAGCTGCAAACTGATTTCTGAAAGCGACGCATCCACATTACTTTTGGATCAGCAGCCGAGAGCTGCACAGCCTGACAATGACGGAACGAAGGAGAACATCAGGCAGAAAGAGACCAACGACGAGGTCAACGAAAAAAAGGACGCCGCACAAGTCACTGTTGGGGGCGTTCTTGTTGGAGGCAAACGAGCCCTCTCTACCGGCGACGACGATGGCAAGCCCCTCAAGCTCCAAGGGCTCGGTCACTTGTTTGCTCCGCAACCCAAGATCCTGCAGATCATCGCCGAGGCGGCCAGTAAAGAAAACGGCGGAAAAGTAAAAGGTCTAACCGAAGAGGAGCTTGAAAAGCTAAACATCGATCCCAAGGCTGTTCAGGAAATGCGCGAGAAACTCAAGAAGCTCGCGGGCGAAAAGGGCTGGAAGATGCAGTTGTTCCAGATGAATGAGGACGACGAAAAGGAGCTTTTCGGCTATGTCGATGATACTGAAGAGGAGGAAGGGGAAGGGAAGCCTGGAGACGGGAAGGTGGACAGCGGCAAGACGAAGAGCGATGGGGACGCTGGGGGAGAGAAAGGGCCGAATCATAAAGAACCGGGGAAGCAGAGGATGAAATCAAGGGAAAAGAAAAAAGACGAGGGAAAAGGGAGCGAGGAGAAGTTTTTCAACCGTGACGAATTGTAATTACACTGAGCGGGTAGTCATCCCGAGCTATATATGATCAAAATAGGCTGGCTTATCAATATTTTTTTCACTGTGCAATGCTTGTTCGTCGATGGAATGACAAAGTAGTTGGCCGATGTATGAACTCTTGTGACAAGGGGAGAACATTGCGATCGACACTAGTTTTAACACCGATGATAGATTACTCTTCATCATAATAGGCCGGGCTGTCTATCATTTGCAGTAATTGGAGACTCGGTGCCACTGGGATAGAAACTGCGGGTTGATAAGCTGCTTGATGAGAGTTAAGCCAGCATTTCCTGATTGTCAAGGCCACAGGAACCATGTTGCCCAAGGTTGATGCAATGTTCGGCGGGTATGCCTGTTGCGTAATGGGCTACCGCAAGGATGGCTTCAGTTTTCCCTCGTGTATTATAACCCCCAAGTTTCGGCTGCCAGGTCTCCTGTAAGTTGGACGAGACTGATCGGCCGGGGAGAAATTGGTTATACCATATTGGGGAGTCTGAACTCAAGCCTTGTTAGCGTATTAAAGTTATAGATCTGTCTAATGATGCTGCTCCGTTTTCTGGAACTGCTGGACTTGACCAGATGTCCCATGCGCCTATGGTGGGTGTATATCCAGCCTCGAAGTTTGCTTGGGCGAAGACGCTCAAAGTTTACAACCCAGACTCCTTCGAATCAATGAATCACTGATATGTCTCTTGACGAACTTGTGATATAAAAGTTGATGGCGAGGGTCTTGGCTCTGTCATCTCCGTTCATAGAGTTTCGAACCACCACACCCAGCCCTCTAGAGTCTCTTCCAATAAACGCAGTTCCAAATGTAAAGGTTTGGAAGCTCAGATTTAAAAGACGGTTATGCTGGCAGAGGGGATCCATTGAACTATGTTGTTCAAGGCGACAAACGCATTTATGAGGTGGCTACCAGACTGCTACTACTATACAGATCGGGACATGATGAAGGATGAATGAAATCATAGCTTTAGGTGTAAAACGTACTTAACGATATCATCCAGGAGCACGTTGAGCGTCAAGAAGATATAGCACAGGACTATATAAAATATAATCAAGTCTTACTGAATATAACGCGACAGTATTTTTTCTTCTTCTTTTTCTTTTTGTAACATGATGCTTAAATGCTGAGAGGATTATTTTAAAAAGGGACTTGGATCCTTTGTTCCAGTTCGGAAGCAAGATGCTTCGTGTGGTAGGGTTGGCAATCAAATGCCCAGGAATGTCACTCGTCGGAGTATGTATGTACTCCGTATGAACCCAGGATATGATCGCGACGGACACCCCATTCCGCTTAATGGTTCCTCTGCAACGATATTGTTCTAATATTAGCAACTCGATAACATGATCTCATTTCGGCAAGTCATATCTTCTCCACACAAATGCAAGCACTTGACGGTCATAACATAAAGGGATAAAGTTCCGTTCGTCACAAGGCCCCACTGGTTGGGCTCCCAAGAGCGACCATGGGGACACAACGGGAGTGGCTTTGGCCGTTCAAGGCGGATACGGGGAGAGAGCGTGGCAATCAATGTGTGATGCAAAAGGTTGAGTCATTAACACTACTGCGATAGCAAGGACGGGCGTTGAAAGCCGGCCTACTATGCGCCATGTGTTCAAATTCAAGGTTCTTGCTGGAGAAAACTACCTCGTCCTGCGTACAAATTGACGGATTCCGATTTCATAACGGAACTAGCGGGGAAGAATCTGACCAGGACAGGCAATGCTACGGAGGGACCTCTGGTTTTGGTGTGGAAATTGACGAATCAGTTGGTTCATCACTTTCAGTTGCAGGAAGTTCTTTGTGTGGTGGGCCCATCATCTTTGCAGAGCAATTTTGAAGCCGGGATCTAGGGACCCCTGCTCCCCGGGACGCTGGAATACAGTTTAATTGGCGTTGAGCCCCAAGGATGGATACAAGAGACCATCGCTGGAAGCCTGAGAATTCAGGGGTGAGGGGCCAGCAGAGAGAGCAACCAAGGCAAATGGATGCTGTAAATAAATGGTGATGAGGACAGTTGAAAAGGCGGTGATGGGCCTAATGGCAGAGCCAAGTGCTTCGTGTCCAGTCGAGGAGATACTTAGCTCAGCGGTGAATATGAATGACCCATCGCGCCATGATGAAATGCAGGATGCGAAAATCTTGGTCTGTCAATTCGAGCTGATGACAGTGCCGTAATCTGACACGTACCCTGGCTGTTGTTGCGGTCAATGCGAATCGAGCTCTAGGATCAAGGCAGGTCAGTTAGCCCATGGGCCAGCATGCTAAGAGGATATTGTAGCAGACGGCGTGAGGGAGGATGGCTACGAAATGCAAATGAAGAAAGAAATACTCCGTACATCTGCATAATACTCCGTAGGGAGTACATCCATAGCCAGTAAGGTCGAGCATTGGAATCTTTCATCCCTTCTATCACATTTTGCTTGCTTTTGACGAGCATGGTGAAGCAGAGCAAACCACTCGGTAATGCGGATGGGAATCTAGAGTTGGGCATATCAGGCATGACATGCTAGCATCAAGAAAGAAAAAAAGAACAAAGAAGGTGAAATGGCGTCGAAGTCGAACTCTGTTGAATGGGGCGCTCGAGCCGTTCCTTGCGCCGTCAAACGAGGCAGCGAAGTTTGCTCATGTCTGGTCCAGGGTCAAAGTGGCAGTGGAGATGGAAATGTGGATGGGTGGGTGGATGTGGGCACCTTTGAAGGCCTTGGACGCTCGACTCTCGACGCTCCACCAGCCTTTAGTCTTCCCAAATGGTTGGCAGTTGGCTGGCAGTTGGCGGATGACAGTCAATAGTCAGGCACCGTCTGATATTAGTATTCAAGGTCGCCACCAACAACTGCCGCATTGTCCAACAAGCCAGGCTGGGCGGACAACAGACACAGAGCATCGACCGGACGCATCCAAGCCATTAATACTCAACCCATCCGCCAATCCGCCCCCGGTGCCTGGCCGGCTCGCAAAGACACCAGACACGACATTGAACAGTTCAACAGGGGGTTTGGGCGCTTCCCGATTCTGATCGTGGTGCTCAGCTTGTCATCTCCCCCCTTACCTGGTTGGCTCCAGTTCATCCTCCTCCTTTGAGCATTCCAATCCCTCTCTCGACTCTTCACTCCGCACTCCGTATACTCCTCCGTAACCTGCATCCGCAGTCTGCGTATTATGTATTCACCTGCCAGCAGACATACCAATCGAAGCCCTTGACCTTGCTCTCCGTCGGCCTGCAACTCTTCTGCCTAGTACCCGACTGCAGCGGCTGTCCCGGTGTTTCTATTCTGGCCATTCGTCGACCTACCAGCTACCAGCTTACTCCGTACCGGTACACCCGCTCGATTGATTTGTTTGAGACAAAACCGACCCGGGCCAACGAGCTGACCCCGATTGCCATTGGGGTTTGCTGCGTTGCCGTGGCCTGCATCTGTGGCTGCGTCGTACTACTTGCGGCATCCAGTCGAGTCGACTCTTTTTCTCTGCCCCCAGTCGACGACTGCGAACCGCACATCTTGCGCACATCAACCACGCGGCAGACTGCAGACACACGCACATTTGCTACACGAGCACGAAACCCCAACCGCGATCCTGGTCCGCGATCCCTCTTTCAGCTGTCATCAAATTATGTTGCGGCGGATGAATTGAACCCACAAGCGCCGTCATACGCTGGCCACCGCCTCAACACCCATTCTCTGGTGCTCCAACAACGCAGCATTCAGCATGCTTGGGTACTTCCGAAAATTGCCACCGCATATGACGATTTAAGCTTTTGTCGACCTTCTAAACCTATACACCTATATCCTGCTCCTACTCTGTACATGTGCATGCTGCAGACAACACAGACAACAGGCCAGCCTTGCTCGAACCCTCTGCAGCGCCTCTCTGCAACTACATTGTGCTATTACCGCCCTTATACTATTACTACGTACATGTTGGACTGAAACTCGATCTACCTAGTCTGGAATCCTGGGTGCTTTGGGAAGCGGGACATCTAATATCTGAATCATATTCGGGTACGAGATTAAACAACTTCCTTTTTTTGTGTGTGTTCCGAAGCTTTATCAACCATGGATGGAGCTCAATCACAAGCACGTCAGCGAGCTCACCCGCGCGCGCCATCGCGTTCCTCAATTCACACAAATACCTCACGTACAACTCCAGTCAGCCCAAATAGCTCGACGTCGCAAATAGCTATCTCGCCTCAGCTTTCCCAATCCCACCCAATGCACCGATATCACCACAGTCGGTGCGGTACGGGTTCGCCCCAACCCATGTCGCGACCGACACCTCCTCTCTCGAGGCAAGAGAGTGTCGAGTCCACTCGACAAATCGCCCTTTCCTCATTCTTGCAGGAAAAGCTACAGAAGGAACGCAGGGCTGAAAGTGAGAAGCTTAATCAGTCACAATCATCTCTGCCCAGATCAAATCCGGACATGAGTGTATCAGCTGATCTCAGGCGAACACCGAGTTCCCCTTTCAAGACAAGCATGGAGGGAAACAGGCCACAATCAAGCGCTGGCACTGATCAGGGCAAGAAGAAAGGTCTGGGTGTCAAGGAAATGGAAAAGGTAGCTGATGTCGAAAATGGCGCTGCATGAGTGGCTTGCTAATTTGGCGTGCATGCATAGGTGATATCAAACTTGCATAAGCAAAATTTCGACTTGAAACTCGAGCTTTACCACAGGCGCGAGAGGCAGACTACACTAGAGGAGCGCGTCGACGCTATGGAAAGCGATAGACAGCGCATGGAGGAAGTCAACGACAAATTACTGATTGAGCTAGAGAAGCGTGACAAAGCTGTCGAGGAGGCGGTTGCGATGATTGTCACTTTGGAGGCAAAAGTGGACCAGTTGTTTCGTGAGCGAGCTATGGTGCACCGAATTGAGAATGAAGGCTTCTTTTGCCCCCGCGATTATGACAACATGGGCTACAAGACTCCTGTCCCCCATAGTACAGGGCCAGACACTATGAGGATGGAAGAGGATGCCAAGGTTGTCAATCGCATGCCCAGCTTCTTGTCTGACCATAGTGAGACGACGCAAAATCTTCGCAACGTGTATCTGGGGACCCAAGCTAGCATGCTGAGTTTGACGAGGGTGACTGAAGGCTCTCCGGAAACTGATAATGTGCAAGCATTGGGGAGCCCGACCCTCAGTGTGCTGAGCGAGAGCTCTTTTGTGAGTGTTTATGGCCGAAAGGACAAGGTCATGGACGCCAGCCAGATCGCTGCTGATGTTGATGAGACTTTGGTTCTAGATGGCGCGGACTCAAGTTATACCAAGGAAAGGAATGGCAAGCAACCATCGCGCAACCACTGTCGATCGGTGTCATCGAGTAAGACAGCAGACTCCCGAGCTAGTTCTACAGGACACTTCCAATCCATTACAGATGTTATCGCCGGCTCACCTCTGCAACGCCTGGAACAACTCGACACGTCGTATGGACCTAATAGGGAATCAGGCCATCACCCTCGAAGTCAAATAAAAGATTATTCAAAAGGCCAGCTGCTGCCTGACAAGAAACCATTTGGTCTTGGAAGTATTAAGCAAGATAAACACGATGCTCTGCGTAGAGTAACAACTGACGGACAAGGCGGCGTACGACTGCATGATCAAGCGCTCCCTCCCACGCCGGATACGACGTCGAGCTCGATGCTCCGCAGGTTCAAGGACTCCAATGACACACTCTCACAACAGGACCTGAACGAAGAGAACAGCAATGGAGTTGTATTAAATCACCTTGGTTCTCAAGGCGGCAGCCAGCACAATCATCAGTTGGCAGCAGTACCGAACGAGCTCCCCGAAGAAGCAGACAGTTGGGCTTCGCCTAGTAAACGAGCTATTGACTTGCTTTTCGAACACCGAGGGCCTCCTATTCCTCGCCCACGATCTGCAGACGAATCCACTGCATCTCATAGGAGAGGCAAAGGCTGGGATAGCGACGATGACGATTCGGATGCACACTCGCTTCAATCGAGTCTTGATATCTGGATGCGCGAGAGCGCACAACCTTCGAGAAATAGAAGCCGTGCATCGCCAGATCTATTTAGTTTCCCGACGGGCTCATCGAAGGGAGGCTGGGCAATGTCATCCACTTTCAAACAAAACAGTGAACTGGCTGAAAATGCGCCACTGCCCCCAGGATTTGACTATATGCGCGATCTTTTCTCTGTGAGACAAGGCCTTTTTGCCGGTACTGCACCACCACCACCCAATAGAAGGTCTAGCCTACATGCACAAACTGGGTCAACACCAGAACCAGCGACATCACAAGGGGCAAATAATCAAGGGGTTGATCAGGGTCCTCCTTCGACCGCACGTCGTCGAAGCTGCCACAGCAGGCAGAATAGCGTAGACTTGGGAAAGAGAGATGATATGAGAACACCGGTTCAGAGAGACCAATTTGCATCGCCGCCTCAACCTAATAGCGACCAGAAACCGAAGCATTATCCTCCAATTGCGGGACAGCAGCATGGAGCTCGAACTGGCCTCAACAGACTTTTCCGACGATCTACCAGTGCTGCCCCTCCTGGACCAAGCTCTGAACAATCCAACCCTGTGGAAACAGCCGTCTCTGAACAATCCAAGAGCTTTCCTACTATAGGCATCCCATCGTGGGCAAGTCGACATTCCGCGGTGGACGACGACAGGTCGGGGGCTACTCCGCCACCGATTATGCTCAACCCTCGTCAAGGTCGGCGGCACACATTGGGGGCAGAAGGGGAGACAGAGAAGTCACCAGCACAGGATCTCAGCCGCAGCATGACGCCTGGTCCAACGCTTGCGGCCGCCGCCACAGCCAGTGCTCCATCGACCGATATAGAAAACAGTCCAGCAGCGGCGGCGGCGGCGTCGTCGTCTTCGGGTCGAAGGAGATGGTTGCCTGGCTTTGCACGCACAAATAACTTGAAGAACAAGGCAGGTTAGAGACTGTGCCGACTTTGCGGTGCGAGGCTGTAAGGGCAGCTTCCGTGTAACAACAACATTCATAGCGAGGCAGCATGGGACAAACACTTGTAATAAAGAGGACTGCATTATATCTAGGCATTGAGAATGGTTTGTTTGGATTGGGAATCAAGGTTGGTCTGGATACTGCATTTGTTATGGAAAGTATCGGCGTTTGTCAAGTACCGTGCAGGGTTCTGACACGATAGGATGAGAAACAAGCAATAAAGAATATCTCAAACTTGATCACAGGTTCATTCTTGATGTACGGAGTACTTTGGTCATGCTAGAGCTGTCACACTACATATTTCACAGGAGTGCCCTGATCCTCGGCATCACACAGGCTGTTTGTCCATGCGTGGCATGCACAATGTCTTCAAACCAAAACCTCGATCCAGGTTCCAACCACCAGCCATAACCAAATCCGCCCACCTTTTCTCGTATGTATTTCCTATCAAATCGAGTCCCACTGCGCCCGAGCTCTTCCAATCCCAGTGTCACCGATGACCTTTTGGAAAGCCGCAGGCGCCAGGCCCAGGTCGTTAGGTCGGCAGCTCATGCATTTGGGATCGCGCGATGTGCGTGGCTTTGACGACTGGCGACTTGAAGGAAAGGGATAAAGATGTATGTGGAGGCTTTGGGCGGATTCTTCTATTTCTCCCAGAGATGCATTATCGCACCAAAAAATAGGTGCAGCCACGCCACTTGTATTGATGCGTTGGTACCCCCTATAAAATAGCCTTGCGACATGCATCATCTATAGTCGTCGAGTGGAAGTGGAGTCTGGATACACCGACCGAGATGGGATGGTTTCCGCCCGACTACAGAAACAAGCTCGTCTGTGAATCACGACTTGTACTACAAACACCAAGCTAGAACTGGCAAATCTGGTCCTTTCTATACCCCAATTCCTGCAATATCCCACGTCTCCTCCCGTCGCCGACCAAGGCCTTCTCCATGCTCGGCGGCCCGCAAACAAACACCATCGTCTCGCTTCCTGCCGGCGAGGGCGTCACCTCTCTCAACAGGTCCTTGGTCACATAGCCCTTCCTGTACGGCGATCCCTCAACAGGGTTGCTCACCGTGTATACGGCCTTGAACCTCCCGGGGAACTTCTTCTCCCAGTCCTGGAACTCCTCCTTGAGCAGGACATCCCGGTCGCTGTTGACGCCAAAAACCAGAGTCACGGCCGTCTTGTCCTGGGGGTTGCGCAGAATGGCCTGCGTCAACTGGTAGATGGGCGTGATTCCGGCCCCGCCAGCAATGAGAGTGACGTGCGGGAAGGAGTCGGCTTTCCACCGGTGGCCCTTGAGGGAGGCGACGAAGAAGAGGGACTGGCCCGGCTGAAGCTTGTGCAGATGGGTGCTGGATTTGCCGTCGGGGTAGTGCTTGACCATGAGGTCCAGGTGCCCTTGCTCATCTTGTCACGTTCACGTCAGAACTGGGTCAACCTTGGGAATAGATATGCAGCTCGCTCCAAGTATTACATACCGGTTGCGCTGATGGGGGTATACGGCCGTATGACTGGAAACCATCTCCCTTCCGGCCACGACAGGGCCAATACCGACGCTGTGCTATCGTCAGCACTTGTTGCGAGATTCATGTTTGAAGAGGGGAGGCTGCTGTTTTATGGACTCACAGTTTACGGGTAATCCGCTGACAGCCTCCTTGTCGGCAAACTTGAACCTCAGCAGCCGCGTGTTGTGGTTGACCATGTCCGCGCTCTCCAGCGGCAGCGAGAAGAACGCCGGTCCGCTTCCAAAGACCTTTGGCGGCGAGGCTCGCGAGTCGGCGCGAGTATCTTGGATGAGGAACTTGGTGGTGATGCCGGCGGCAAGCGATGCGGCAGCGATGGTGCTCAGAATGGCTGCGGGCCGCGAGCGACTGAGGATCCGCGTTGTCATTTTTTTTTCCCTTTATTTTATTCGGACGGCCCTTGGCATTGCGAAACAGGAAGGCGATTCTGCGTAGGGCTGACCGTCCTTATATAGATGGCACGGGGTTGGGACGGAAGACATGCCGAGACGGCGTGGCATTGTCCATCTACAGCTAGGGGGTCAATGGCTTTGCACGAATTTTGCATCTCGGAACAGACGCCGTCTAACGGGCTTGATTTAGGTTTAGGCGGCGGTAATCATCGTTCCACTTGCATGGTTTCGCCGCCTCGTGTCGGCGGGCTGACCTGACCCTTCGGACATGAAAGAGTCTGCGACGGGCCCGAAGCGCTGAGTTGTCGCCGAGAGTGCGAAATGATCCCGGAACCCTCAACCACAGGGCAAATTTGGTACTTGCGATTGATTCAAGTTTCTGGAATCCGTAGGCGGCAGTGGATTTGTGCGGAATCCCTGGCAATCAAGTATAGGGCGTACAGGGATCCTATTTCCATTGACAACAACTAACTAACTTGGGTTTGAAGAATGTTTTATTCATCAAACATTTTTTCTGTACACGTGTATTTGTAGCCATCTCTGTGCATCTATCGTCCTAGACCCTCCCGCTTTACATCAAGCATTGCATCATGTCATCATAAACGTTGGTCAAACGGCCCAGTTAGCAACTTTGATTCTCCACATCACTCTGCAAAATCGTCCCATTGAGGAACTCGGTCCCCTTCTTCAGGACCTGGGCACGACCAGGATGCAGTGTCGGCGCAGGATCATCATCAACTGTGCCGTTGGCATAGATGATGCCATTCCATGCCGAGGCCACCTGGCCAGCGTCCAGAGCATTCACGGCCGAGTTGGCTCCGGGAAGAAGAGGTGACCGTTTCTGGTTGATGTCGCAGTTTTCGCTAATCATGTACAAGTTCATGCCAATCGCGAAAGTGTACATCTCAGCACTGAGTTGCTCCCAACTCCACTGGTCCGCGACCACCACGCCTATGTAGTCGACCAATACCGCAGTTGGCCAGGACTCTGGGCTCATGTTGTTGACGCCCATCCAGTAGAGGGCGGGATTGGTAGGAAGGATGCCGATGTTCTGAATGCTCAGGGCGGTGGTGGTGATGGCATCCGCGCTGACCAGCCACTGGCCGATGAGAAACTGGTCATTTTTGAAGTCGCCGCTTCTGCCGACTGTCTTCCAGCTGGCCACTTGGTCATTTGCCATCTTCTCAGTGTCAGGCAAGTTGGACCAGTGGTCCCAGACGTCCATCATGGAGTTTCTGTAAATACCATCCGGGACGGAGTCTTGAGGCACATCTGGTTTCAAGTTGCCGTTCAAAAGAAAAAGAACACAGCCCTTGCCGCCATTTTGGTCCATAAAATAGGACGCCTTTTGTTTGTTGAACTTGGTGTTGAGATCAAGATGTCCACATCGGTTGTTAATACCCTTCAACTTGCTAAAAAAGTTGTTGACAATGTCAGCGCTCCAGTAGATTGGGCCTGCAGTGGGTATATCGAGGATGCCGTTCAAGTATCGAACACGAAAAAATATGACTTCGCCGGGGTTTTCGGCAGTGAACTGGTTGACCTCCTTGACAACGTCATCGAGAGACTCCCCCGTGTTGCCAATAACTACTTTGGCCAGCTCATCATTGACGTGCATAGTCCAAAAGCTGTACGAGTCCTGATTAGCCACCTTGTGAACACTGCCAACACGAAGATCGAACAACCTGGCGCCGGCGCGTAGTTGATTGTAAATGTTCAGGCCTTGCGTCTGCGTGTTGGCTTCAGTACCAATGGAGCCAATTTTGCCGCTGATCCTGCTCATTCCTGAATCGTGTGTGGCAGGCATCACAATGTGCTGCATCTGTCTGTCTTTGATAACATCATATAGTCCCTTCATCCAGTTGCCCCGGCCATGTCGAAGAGAAGCGGTAAATCCATAGGAATCACTTCCAGTGATAACCAAGGTAACTGCCGTTTCTTTACCGGGGTCCAAATACTCACGTTGACCGAGACCCATACCAGACAAGTCAATAATGGTTCGGCGAGGGTACGAGTCTGGGATATGAGTTCTAGCCCGAATCTCGAACCTCTTGTTTGTTCCTTGAATGGTGTAGGAGGCTTCGCCACCGTCGTCTACTGGGTTCTTGCCAACGTTCTTCGTGTATTCTGCCGTATTTTGACGGGCACGACCTTGGGGGACATCGTCCCAATCAAAAGTGTCCATCTGATACGAGTGCGTGCGGCTTCGATCAAGGACGAATCGGTGGGGGGTAAGATTGACAATGGTGATGTATTGTTTCGCCGGAAA
Organism: Metarhizium brunneum; assembly: GCF_013426205.1. NCBI lineage: Eukaryota > Fungi > Ascomycota > Sordariomycetes > Hypocreales > Clavicipitaceae > Metarhizium > Metarhizium brunneum. Next base: position 3,038,593 of record NC_089422.1, on the reverse strand, counting down.
CCCAATTTCACGGAGGGGAATCAGTGCCCAGGGCATGTGGCTCCCAGCCTTTGACACCTCCGAGCTATACGTCCTGTCCTCTTTTTGGCATGCATCTTGTACAGCTCTATTGCATTTCGCAAGTTGCCGTGGAGCTGGTGTAGCTGTTGTGGTTTGAGCCAACAAGAGAAAGGACACAAGACCAGCCACAAAGAAAAGCAACAATCGACTTTGCGCCATTCTTGCAAAGGTCTGGTCAATCCAAATGGAGGAATATAAGGGGGGAAAACGTTGCAATCTCGCCTGGGTCACAACTACGAAGAAGCATATTTCTAGTTCAGAGCCACGAGAATCACAGGGACCTCAAATTGTAATATACTTTTCCTCATCCCCCCCAAGATTACCTTTGCTGCTGCCCATGCGCGTGTTCAGGCGGTGTTCTTGCCATGCAACCCGTCTGAGCTCAGATGATGCGTCTGCTAGCCTCGTGAGCTGGAGACTCCAAGGCGGCAAATTGGCCTTTAAGTCGTGCCCGCCGTGGGCTCAACGCGCCGTAGCGTGGAGGCGACATTGAACTTTGCGAAATAGGGAAGCTGAGATTACTTTTCAGCAATCTTACTGGCCAAGCGGTCAACGGGGTGGCTGATCCATGGACGAACGACTCAGGAACATGGAAGATGGATTGGGCGGAGGCCGTCTATCGACTAATCCCGGAGCGGGGCAGTGGCCGAATGAGCGTCAGGAGTGTCAGGGAGTCAGGGAGCATCTCCACGATTCTGGACGATGATACCCCTTGGCAGGCGGCCGGCCACACCAAGTCACGCAGGGGTCTGCCTCCCATCAGAAGGCAATATCAGCTGGCGATGGAAATGTTGCCTTAGACGGATCCCGCCCATCCCTAACTTTGGATTGTAATGTACCATTGATGCACCAGAGTTCCAGACTAGTGCTTTGGTGATCAACAGACCCGGAAGAGTGAGCAAGTTGGCCAAGCGGGGAAATCGAGGGTGTGCATGCCTTAGAGGATTCCATGCGGTGAACTGTGATCGGATGGTCGGCTCTAGTGTCCGGCTGATTAGCAAGGGATGCTGCAGATCTGGTACGAAGCTTTTCGGTCATTTCCATGCTGTAATGGACTTGACGAGAGGACTCGCAAGGTCGGATAGCCGTATATCGAGCATGGCGAGTTTGCATACCTAGATACCTAGGTAGTTAGTTGCATATTGATGTTGTGTCGTGCGGGGGGTGAAGACGAGAGATGCCACTGTTGGTTGTCTGCCCATGTTGCATGTGGTTGGACTGGGACAACCAAACACGTGCGGACCAGGCCGGTGGGTGTTGGCATGGACCAGCTGCACATGTGACTACTACCCAGCATTCGGTTGTTTGGAGCCCGCAGCTATCACACGCATACCCTGTCGCAAATCAGTCAGACAATGAAGACGACGACACAGACGAAAGTACGAAAGCTCAGAAGGGAAGTGGAAAAAAAAAAGCCTGCAAGACATTATTTACGATGAGAGAAAGAGATTACTCGTCGATAACCGTGCTATACTGGTGTTGCTTGAAGTTGCAAATTCTGACCCCATTCTTGGAGGAAGGAGTGCCCTTTGCACTGATTCAAAGGCTCTTGGCCTCCACGTTGCATATTGATGCATTCTGGAATTTGAGGAAGGCACAGCTCGCTTCCAGGTAATGGTAACACCAGTGCTTTATTCGGTTTCTACTTTCCTTCTGCCGAACGGTCGAGGCATTGTGGTTATTCATCACTCTAGTAAAGAAATGGTTCAATGAAGTCTTTATTCCTACTTTCTCCTTACATAATAGGCAATGTTGTTCAAAATGACACTGAACACCTAGATTGCTTCAAGCTAATGCATCACAGGTTCGAAGGATGTCATGACAATTCGGCTGACTACACCCTTAGTCGTGCCGTGTCATTCATGATCAATAATCCGGTGCGCGCTATCTACAACGAAAGAAGATAGACGAAAAGCTCATCCTTTCTGAGAAAGATTCTGGCAGCTCGCGTAAGGGTCTTCGAAGACCTAGATGCATTACCTCACTGTGGCTTTGCCTACCGACGTTCAACATCATCTTCCACGGCCATGGCCGAGAGCAGATGCGCAACCAAAGTAAGGAATATGACAGGATGAGGAGTCCGTCTTTGGAAGACAATATCTAAATCAACAGTTGTTTTAAATGAGGGGGTGATAATGCGGCCGGCTATTGGTACGTCAAAACTCATCAATTGCATCTAGATACTGAATACGAGGCGGACAGGCGAACACAACCGTGTAATTAGAGTAGCCACCAACATGCATTCATCCAGCCCTCATTACGCTCTCGCCCGCCTCCTTACCTTGGCTCCCTCCATGGCCATTTCCCAGTCCCCAGCAATAAGGCCTAATCGGATTGATCTGATAAGAATGCAGTTTGACCGTACAGCCCCATTTTCTCTATCAACTTTTCTTCACTTGTCCTCCTCAACCTTCTTGCAAGTCCATCAGCAAGAACAAGCTAAATACCCGAGATTGGAATCCACAATACGACCGTTCCGGCATCCCCTCACGATTTGATTGATTGATCTCTTTTGGACTTCATCATTGGAGCCGGATCTAAGCCCCACCGTTGTCGGTTGATGATTTTCAGCATCTCGCATTAGAGCTTTCATCCATGGTTTCCCGAGTAGTCTATAATACGGCAGTTGATCGTGAAATTTCCCTTTCCTTCACAGCATGACTTGAAGGGGAGCAGCTACTTTGACTTGAGCTTCGACAATTGGAGCTGCCTCACTAATTGCTATTCGTCGTTCAATCAACAGCCGCGCGCCCATTATTCCAACTTCATTACATCATTCTTCTAGCTGCAAGTCTGAGGACAGAACTAGATTGGGAAACACTCCATGATCTCTCGGCCGAGAGCCAGCCACTCCGTCTACAACCCTGTGTCACTATCCAGCTGTCAAACGCACGCCCTCGCCGTGTTACCATTGGATCATGCTTCCGTCTCGTGTCTCGCAGGATTAACCCCTGCACCTGCATGTAGGCGATGCTGAAAGCTTAAAACTAGATGTGACAGGGCCAGTTCGGAGCCGGTGTCGGTTCGGTTCGGATTATATCAGAAAACACCACGAAACACTTGTCTTAATCCCACTAGCTTCGTCGATTCAAAGTGGGATGCTACCGTCCGTAATGGGGCCCATAGGTTTCCCTCCTCTACGTGGTATAGGTGCCGAAATATACTCATTACTAATGTATGTGTATTACTAAGGACGTTACTACGCATCTTGTGGATGAAGGATTTTTTTGCCCCCAGGAATTAGACAACATTCCAACCTCGACAATGCACCACGAGACCTGTCTCGGGTATCTACACCAACCCTCAATTACCCATGCTGTGGTAGGATAGGACACTAGGCCCGGACTCCATCGTGGACCCTACTTGCAGTACTTCATCATACTAAGCCTAGGCTGCCAAGCGGTAAATTATTGCAAAGATGCATGACTTGGCTTGCCGCGGAGGCCTGTCTTAAAAGAGCACCCTATCTTTTGGCGGCCAGCCTCGCAAACACCAGAACCATGGTCCTCATGGCTCTGTCTAAACAAATGCATTCCATGTCTTGTCACGAGGCGGACACCTGCTGGCCACTGACCGGGCCTACTTGTGCGACTGTCTATCCACGTGGGACAGCACCGCGCCACATCAAAACCCAACGATGAAGGATGACACAAAGATAGAATTAAAGCACGCATCCGGTATGTCGTCTTGATACTCGAAACGCGACAGTCTCTTGTTTGTGGGATTCTTCTTCTCTGACGACCTGCGGATATCCGTAGCACCAGACTGGGATTGGATACGCTCACAGGAAGTCCTATCAACTAGGCGGGTATAATAGAGCCAACTCCGGTCGGGACCAATAAAGCCTCAATTATTAATCCGAGGTTAAGCAATGGGGTAAGGCTGTGCGCCTGGTTTGCTGGATTCTTTGGATACGAATTCTTCAGCACGGATACGACGCTGTGTTCTCACTTGGTGTGTGGTTTGGAAGTCATGAGTATGTCTTCGCATGCGAGCTTCTAAGAGACACAACCACAGGAGCTTATGCTCAACGCGCTGCAGTCGTGCCGGCATATGGGGGAAGTCTGCTTGTAACGCTTTTGCGCTGGTGGATAACTTGGCTCGTATCACATGGCAGGCTCAGGGGTAGGAATCTACCAGCACACACGTATTTTTCTTGCGAATGATGGGTTGTGAACACATGAACAAGTATTACTGGCAAATCACGCGGTACAAGTCTCGTATTTACGGCAATGTATTAGGTGATATCATATTCGAAAAAAGCAAAACCTTCAAGTTATGATGCCTCCTCTGGCATTGCCCATGCTTCCACGAGATCTGCCAAGGCGTCCTCATTGCCGACATTTCCAGGGAAAACGACAAACGGGACGCCCCGATGTCGGCTTGTTTCCTCATCGCATCGCCATAGTGGCACGCCAGGAGCTGCTTGGCCCAAAACCCTGGCGCGCTTCATTTTGAGGCCTTTTGTGGCAGTGTCAGATGAAGTAATGCCACCCTTGGCGATAATGTACCTCGGGTGGACGTCAACCAGCCCCAGCAATTGCACGAGAGCATTGGCAACTTTAGACCCAATGTTCAAAGAACTAAGGCCATCATGGCCTTTTATGAGCGCTCTTGATGTCATGACGAGAACGTCGTGTCCGGCGTAAAGCTTCATGGAGACAGCCTGCGCTGCTGCCCTGACGATGCTCTCGGCAGCATCTTCCGAGGCAATCAAGTCTGGCACCTTGAGTTCCACCACCTGCAGCTTAGCTTTGAGCCGTTGTGTCAGGGCTTCCAACTGCACTGTCGTCTTTGGGACATATGATCCGGCAATGACCAGTCCGCCGGGACGTCTTTCGCCAGCACCCGAAAACACCCCCAGGTCTTTCATGGTGAGTGGCGGGATGCCCTTGATGCCAAGTCTCGACGAGACAAAGGCCGCCCCTGTTCGGTAGAGATATCGCCTGCCCCCTTTCTCCGCCTCCAAGAGGCCGGCGACGAATACATGCATATCTGACTCGGCGACGGCATTCACAATGATGACTCTGTTGGAGTCCGGGCCCACAGAGAGCAGCTTCTCCGTCACGGCTTTGGGCCCCCCCTCTCGGATGTCTTGCAAGGTGATGCTGAGGAAGGAATCATTGTTGAAGCGCGGGCCGCACTTTTCGAGAATGTATTGCCGCAAATTGGAGTTTTGATATCCAAAAGTAGCATCGGCAGCAAACTGCGTCTGGCTGGCGGGCACCAGGGTATCCCCTTCTTTCACGTAGTGCACGTCATCAATAGTGTATCTGCCGCCCTGGGCGAAAAATGGAGAAATTATCCAGCCGTCAAACGCACCAAGGGCGGCCTCTGCTGCCTCGGGCTCCTCGGGAAGATGGCCTCGCAAGGTGGAGTCCCCTCGAAGGACGATTTCGAAGGCCTTGCCGGCTCTTTTCGCTGCTTGTGCCACGTTTGCGCAGATTTCTTGGATCAACTCGCGAGCTGCTGCGGATGGGAGTGCTCGCGAGTTGGTCAAGATGAAGAAACCGCGGGGGTCAAGACGGAACTCGGAATCCAGCGTCTCCGAATCCCACACGGTCAAGACGTCAATATCGTGACAAGTCTGCGTGCCTGTGGGGTCATCGTCCAATATTACCAGCGTAGGAACTTGATCGCTGCCCACCACCCCCTGGATGGAACTGAGGACGTCGTGGGGGTATTCGGGCGGCAGTGATGCAAGAGTAGGAGCAGCAGGGAGGCGCTGTGGCCCTTTGCGGTTGTCAGAACCGGGGTTCATGATGGACGTCCTCTTGGCTTGGTCTTCAACACCCTGGCTGTTCGGCTTGTCCAATTTCTCGTCGGCCTTGCTCTTGACTGATGGCCCTAGCATTTCCCACAGCCTTACTACGCCCGAGTCGGATTCATTTGTCCAGCCGTGGCCTGCGCCGGCCAGATACAAGGTGTGTGCGGCAGAGGAGATGGGCGCATAGTAGTTCAACCGCGCGGCTTCATCAAGAACTATCCCGAGATCTTTGACGAAAATGGCTAAAGCGGAATGCGGGGTCCAATCACCGTTCAACATCTGGGGAACTCTATTTTCAAACATCCAACTCCACGCCGAGGACGCCTTGAAAATGTCAAATACTATTTGGGTGTCAAGATCAAGACGAGCAGCAAACGCCATGGCTTCAGCAGCCGCAGCAATGTGGACTCCTGCGAGCAGCTGGTTGATGAGCTTCACCGATGAGGCCATACCAATGCCGCCCTCGACCTGGCATAAATTCTTCTCTCCCCCCGTCATGGCCAGGAGGACCCCTCGAGCTTTGGAAATGCCCTCATTCTCCCCAGAGCAGATAATCTAATCATGGTCCGTCAGCAAAAATGGCATGGGTGTTTCATGGGCAACAAAGTGTGGAGGGGGAAAAGCTCACCGTCAAGGTGCCGTTGGCAGCCCGAGCTACACCTCCACTGACCGGGGCATCCACCAACAGAACGCCTTTGCCCATCTCCTTCAGTCTCAAATTGACATTCCGGACATGTTCTGGTGGAACCGTTGAGCTGACAATGACCACCGAACCGCTGGACAAAGCAGCCGCGCCTCGGCAGCTTCCGAAGAGCACGTCGTCAATCTGGCTCGCATTTTGCACCATCAGCAGGACCGCGTCCGATCCACTAATTGCTTCTCCCGGGGAACCTGCTGACATGGCACCTGGGCCCAGGCTGGCGAATGCCTCTACTGCAGGAGAGTGAACATCGTAGCCCTGGACGACAAAGCCGGCCCGGATCAACGACGCGGCCATGCCTTGGCCCATGGCCCCCAGGCCAACGAAGCCTATCTTGGAAACGTCACCAGCCCTGCAGCACGGAGCATGCGACGACGTATTCACGCTGCGTTGGCCGGCCTTGTCCTTGACGAGGTCGGGACATTCGGGCAAGTAGGCACGAACCAGTGCGCCGTCGCCATCATTGCCAAGGCCTTGCGATACACCGGATATGAATAACTGCTCTACGGTGGCAGTCAGGGGCAAGGGAAAATGAAGTTTTCGCGCCGTTGAAATGGCAGATTTCTAATATACTCAGGACTGTCAGAAGTGGACTTTTGCTGTAGGACAAGGGAGAGACTCAGCGATAATATCATACAAGGCTGTCGAGGGTTCGCTGCCAAGTGCTAGCTTGAGACTTCCAATCTCCCGACAGCATGTGCGGAACACGCGACTCAAACGCCGATGAAGTTCCAGCTGCGTTGCTTATGATATCAAAGGTAACCTGCGTATTCTGTCCAGCCTTGGCCGCCAATCCCATGGCCTCGGCCGCTGCAGCCGCATGCAAGCCGGTCAAGAGTTGGTTAACCATTTCCACTTTGGAGGCCTGGCCAAGCCCTCCGGGGATCGGCCATATCTGGACCGGAATACCGCGAAGCGTTTCATTTGCTTCTGCAAGAGCCCCGGCGGGTCCTGACAGAACAAGGACGTTGCGCCCGTGGTGATTACCATGTGATGACTTGGCGAGACAGGCGGCATCTAAAAGCGAGACGTCAGGCCTGCCCTCGTCTGCTATTCTTCGGAGCAGGTACGGATAGTACGACGGCGGGCTGCTGGGGGAAAGCAGGACAATGGAATGTTTTGGAAGTGCTGTTGGCAAAGCGGTTAATCATTCGGATTCATCGTGGTTGTCGCATGCTTGTAGTGAGAGCAGTTGGCTGCACCGCACCAACCACATCATCATCATGTAAGTGGCCCATACCTGGTAATATGCCGCTCTGCGAGCAAAACAGATGGCTCTCTAGCTCCTTGATATCGGACGTTGCGCACACAATGGTTTGGCAGTGCCTTGCCACCTTGACGAGACTGTCTTTTGTGATGGCGCCCAGCTCTGCCAGCCTCGGCACCAGGTCAGAGGCATCATCGTAGACATGAACCCGTAACTCGGGCTTGGACACGGCACCCATGAGCAGCGGCAAACTCCAGCCACGAGCACCAAGAAAGCCAATGTTGGCAGGAGAGACAGGCTCCGGGCCGTCATCAGGCTTGCTGGCTGTCAATGGCATCATCTGGCCGGCTTGCGTCCTCGTCTCGCCCACTTGCACTTGTTTGCCGTTTCGCGACACGAAGAAGTTGTGCGGCCTGTAGTGTATTGTATGCATTGTAACAATTAAAATAACCCCTATCTAATCGATGATGGGGAAACTTGTATTAAAACACCACACATCCCCATTATCAACACCCTCGAATGCTTGGGACCCCCCTTTGTGAGACTTTTGGCCCGGGGCTCCGACCGAGATTCAACTCGAGTCTGCTCTTGTCTCGCCATGCCATCGCCCACCCATCCCCGCAGATTCTGGCTCGTCTGCGTAGTGCGTCGAGCGACGGGCAGAAGCCCGCCGGGTCCCAATTGCTCCAATTCCGCACGACATCAGGCCAGAACGCTGCCGGGCCGTGGCCGCGTGGCGCCCGGGACCAGGTTGGCACCGGGTTGCTAACCGCGACTGGCGGGGAGCACGTGCACGGCCGCATGCGCGGGGGGCGGACCCGAGTGCTGGGGCCAGAGACGGGACTCGGCCACGATGCAAAGAGTTTTCGCACCTCGCGTCGGCCTTTGTCCCGCCCCCTCTTATCGATCGTCCAGGGTTTTCTCTGCTAAAAGAGACAGCTCCGTCCGACCCAGTCTTGCACGCGGACTTCGTTCCACGACGTTGATCGCATCATGAAGCGGGCAAGGTTCGATTCATCCCAAGTCAGTCCGCCCAGCGAGTCGGCCGAACATCAGCCGAAGGTCTCACGGAAGATTCGAGCATGTAAGAATTGTTTATTTTTATTTTTTTGTTTTTTCTTATTGGCTGTATTGTAACGTGCCAATATTTATGGCTCCCTGTCACGGCCATGGCCCTGGCGTTGATAAGAACATGGCTCGCGTCAAGTGAGATTGACGTTGGCTGCAGGCGAAACGAAACGTTGCTTCATTTCAATGTTCCTCCGTCAACTAGTGCCTGCGCTAACTCCGCAAACCAGGTCAAGCATGCCAGAACCGCAAAATCAAATGCGATTTGGAGCCTGGGCAAGAGCAGTGCGCGCGCTGCGCCAGGCTTGGCCTGAAGTGCGTCGTGAACAAGAGCCTGCAGACGCTGTTGGACAGCGAAAACGAGTGGAAGAACAACATTGAGGCGCAGATGCAGAGCCTCCAGGCGGCCCTGTCCGAGGTGCAAAGGGCGTTGAGCATGCATGTCAACGTGCATGTGCCGCGTCCGACGCCAGCTCAACTGCCGGGCTTGCAGGCGAGTGCGAGTGCCAATAATGCACATGCACATGGCTTTCGAGGCGGTGGCCATGGCCATGGCCATAGCCATAGCCATAGCCATAGCCATGGGCCGTCAATGCCTGTGCAGCCGCCACCCCAGACTCATGTCGACGCGCCGGCGCCGGTGCCTGTGCCCATTCGACCGACCGGCATGACCAGGGAGAACTCTGTCGAGCCAGAAGCACCCGAGGCCGACGACCAGGCCATGGTGAACGCGCCCATGGCAAGCCTCTACGAGGTCACCAAGCTGCGCAATGTCCGCAGCGACCCGTGGGCCCGGATGCATCGTCCCTCAAGTCCGTCGCAAAAGCCCGACTTTATATCCCAAGGAAAGTTCGACCTCCAGGAAGCAGAGCGGCTCTTTGCCAGGTTTCGGGAAACACTGAATGCGTATCTATGGGGTGGCATAGCTCTAGTTCACGACAGCTTAGAAGGCGCCAGAGCGTCATCGTCTCTTCTCACCGCAGCAATTCTCGCCGTGACCGCCTTGCATGCTCAGGATGACGGGACGTCCTTTGATGTCTGCTACCCGATCTTCCTCGAACTCGTCAGCCAGGCCATGTTTGACCGCTATCACTCGCTTGATGATGTGCGAGGACTGTGCATTGGCGCCTTCTACTTGTCCGACCTGAGCTGGAAGTTGTCGGGGCTTGCCGTAAGAATCGCCACCGAACTCAACCTGCACCAATTCTGCGCCATGGCCATCGGAGACCGTCCAGAGTACGTCGAGGAGGCTAGGCTGTGGTACTTTTTGTACGTTTGCGATCACCACTTCAGCATTGCCTACGGCCGCCCGCCCGTGATTAGCGAGAACTCGACGCTGTCCTGTCACGAAGACTTTTTGCGCTTGCCCGGAATCACAATGTCGGATCTTCGCCTGCACAGCCAGGTCGGCGTGTTTATCATTCTTAGTCGAATTTACCATGTATTCGGGCCCGACAGATCGAGAATGATTGCCAACGACGAGTTTGAAATCCTCCGACGGTTCGACGTTGACTTGGCACGGTGGAGAGATCAATGGAAGCCTCGACTTGGTATGACAGTGACAACGTTCTAGGCAGCATGTGTCAGCTTCTAACCTGCTTGTTTTCTTTTCATCTAGCTCCAAACCCCCACATCGCCGACTATCCAGCCAAGGGCGTCATACTGCACTACCATTTTGCCCGAGTGCAGCTATTTGCAATATGTCTTCGGGGCCTGCGGCCCAGTGAGCAATTCAGAATGTCCAATGAGCGCCGCGAGCTTGTGAATCTGGCTATATGCAGTGCATTTGGAGCTTTGGAGCTCATTCTCAACGACCCCGATATGAGGCGTGCAGTGCTGGGCGTGCCTCTGTACCTACTCACGACGATTGCGTATGCTTGCCTTTTCCTCATGAAGGCCCAGACGCAATGGCGGTCCGCAAACCTCAACATCCGCCACGAGACCGTCGCTTCCACCATAGAAGGCATCATCATACTCTTAGAGGAGACCAGCCCTTGCGTCCGCCATGTCGCGCACTACCTCGGCCGCGGGCTCAACGGCATGCTCCAGAAGTTCAAAGAACACAACGCAATGGAAAAGCAGCAGGTTCAGAATGGACAACCCGTGCCGGTGTCATATGCAGATGGTGGAGCGTGGCCCGATTGGAACAGCTGGATGTTTGGCACTGCAAACGTGCCGAGCCAGTTTGGATCGGACCAGGACCAACAGTATGGGCTTAGCTTTTTGGACGCTCTGAGCTCACAAATGCCGGGATGATGCTTGGCAATTGCCGGGCATTTTTCTCCGGGCGTATTGACGATGCCAGAATATCCCTCATCATGTACGTCTTTTGTAATATTGTACACAATATTGATGGCGGGAATGGAAATTGAGCCGGTATGCCTTAGGTACTTGACAAGGTAGACAACAAGATGGCATTGTACTATTAGCAACGGCCGTGCGTTAGAGATCCAACGCGGTGTCCGCGTGACTCTTGACAAGGTTGTGAGCGAAGACGTCGGATCTTGGCGGCCATGACGGTGTTGAAGATGCCGCGTGCAAACGTAATACCCGTGCAGGGAAGCGGTCAGCCAAGCACCGTACTCTGTCATGTTTGATAACGGTTTTGTAGATGCTCGATTCTGGATTCCCGGTTCCCGATTCTGGCTTCCCATCCGACCAATGAGTAAGCAGGTGCGTGGGAAGAAGTGGGTCAAGTCAGCAACACGAGGCCAATGGCTTCTCTGCGGTCCCAGCCGTGCCGCTTGCTGACCTGGAACCTCCGACATCAGACACGGCTTGTTCTCCATATTACAACAGAACACCTGCCAACGTGCGACGACTAAGCCAAACTCAGCGCCGTGGCGTCGGTTTCTCAACAACTCGCAGCTGCCCCATGGGGGGAAAGAAGGCAGACGACTCATCGTGCCATCCTAACCGGCAACGAGCCTGGTCGTGGTACGGCCCGATGCCTTGTTCCAGCATCGTCTTAAAGTTGACTGTTCCCCTTGGACTGGCAATCCCGGCCCCCATGCGCGTCTCTGTACCACCAGTTGACTGCTCGGATAGCCGCCAGAGACATTTTGCCCGAGTGCGAAGCGCAAATGGCGGGCGGCGACAAAACCCGCTCGTACGATGACATGAGGGAGAAGATGTCTCCCGTCGTCAGCACCGAGCCTGAGCTGGCAGAGGCACTGCGCCGTTATGTGCCTCATTCGGCCGAGGAGAAGAAGCTCGTGAGGAAGATTGACTTGTTCCTCATGCCCATTCTTTGGATCATGTACATTCTCAATTATGTCGACCGGACCAACATTGTGAGTTTATCCCCCCCCAGCTCCACGGCGTGGCAACGCATGTACATGTTGCCGCCTCGACTAACCCCCAGCCCAGGGTAATGCCAAAATCGCCGGCATGGCGGTAGATCTTGATCTCGACGACAACCGCTACGCCTGGGTTCTGTCCGTTTTCTTCTTCGGCTACCTCATCTGCGAGGTCCCTTCAAACATGATTCTCAGCCGGAGCAAACCTTCCATTTTCCTGCCAGCCATCATGCTCGTCTGGGGCGCACTTAGCGCATTAATGTCCATCTCCAAAACGTACGGCGTTCTACTGGGCTTCCGTTTCGTGCTGGGGTGCATCGAGTCTGGATTTTTCCCCGGTGTCCTGTACTACCTCAGTTGCTGGTACACCAAGGCAGAGCTAGGTACGTGGCTTCCTCTCCGAGTCTTTTGAAGCTGGTGTTTGAAAAGAAAAACAAACTCTTGTCTAGCACGCTAACACCCTCTAGGCAAGAGATTTGGCATCTTTTACACCGCTGCTGTGTTGTCGGGTGCCTTTGGCGGGATTTTGGCCGGTGCCATTACTGATTATATGCATGACGCACATGGCATTGCCGGCTGGCGCTGGCTGTTTATTGTAGAGGGAGTTGCGACTGTTGGCGTGGCCTTCGTTGCCTTCTTCGTCCTGCTTGACTATCCCGGCACGTCGAAGCGGCTGACACCAGAGGAGCGCAGGCTGGCTGCCATTCGGATTATTCACGACGGCATTGCGACGGGAGGCCATTCGGACAAGCGTTTGAGTCATTGGCAGGCGTTTGTAGCTGCGGTTACGGATCCTAGGACGTACATGTTCCTCATCCTGTATATGCTGGATGTTGGTGCTGGTAGTAAGTCTGCCCCTGTTTTCGATTTCTCTCTCCCTCACACACACACACACACACACACACAAAAGCGAAAAGAAGCGCTAATAATCCCTCAGCCATCTCATATTTTATTCCTACTATTAGCCAAACTATGTACAAAGACAGCACCAGAGCGCAATACATGACGGTGCCAATCTATGTTGTTGCGGCTGTTTGCCTCAACATTCTCGCCTGGTCATCCGATCGCACCGGCGATAGACGCTGGCACATTACGGGCGCTCTTGGGCTAGGCTTTGCCTGCAGTGTAGTGTGTGCCGCCGTGCAAACTTCGGTCGTTCGCTACGTCATGGTGTGCTTCGTGGCGGCGGGCATATGGTCGGCGCTGCCTCTCATTTTGTCGTGGACCAGCAACACGGTCAGTTTGCCGCCGGAGAAGCGTGCGATTGTTCTTGCGCTGGTCAATGCATTTGGAAACTTTTCCAGTGTCTACGGAAGCCGTATCTGGCCCAAGGACAACAGCCCGGCGTTCCATATTGGCTTTGGCGTCACGGCCGGCTTTCTTGGCTGTGGCATGATTTTGGCGGCGCTCATCCCCGTGCTTTGCGCTTTATTCGCATGGAAAGGCACCCAGGTTGAGATGGAGCTCCGCGACTCATCCTGCACTGAGGAGAATTAACGTATATATTTTAATATTACTGTACTTTGTAACTAGATTTAGATAGACGATACATCTTGAAATTTTCATTTCATCTACCTCCCGATATATTTGGAATGTAATGCTCCCCGTCTTGAGTATTGGTGGAGTTTTCTTCTCCCAGATGAAACACCTATGCAAGCAATCAAGCCAAGAACATGCGTTGGCGGGCTAGATCCTGTCGGTAAGAATCCAAATCAGGTCGTCGGGAAAGCCTTTGAAACTATGAGCATTATTTTCGCTAGAGTTCCCAAATGTCCGTAGAATAATTCAAGTGGCGTTGTCTATCTGTGCATTCCCACCACCCAAACTCGAACAACAACTCTTTTCAAAAGAGCAGATTATTTGCAACCACAAGACAGTTGATTTGACTATAACAGCAGCGCCAACAGTAGCACTCACTCCTTCTGCCTTTCAGGTGTTGATACTGCGCGAGGGTGAGGCCATGAATGGGTACGTCTGTGCCGGACTCACTGAGGCAGAAATCGTGGCATACGACAGCCTCCATGTCCCGGGTTACCTGTATATCTACCGAATTATTAGAGTTTATGCGACTTCTGGCTAAGGGGTTTCTTTACCAAACTGCAGCCCGTTAGTCATTGATCTTGGTTAGTGAAAGGATTGTCCTACCTCAACAAATGACGCTCCCAGTTTTGCAGCAGACAGAAACGATTGGTAATAATGTCAGTACACTAGCCTCTGGGTCGGAACTTACGTTCGACATACCGTGATCGTATTTTCTCCAAGTCGGAGAAATGACCGACTTGATACATTCTGTCCGCATCCTAGAGTCCCTTCTATTAGTATTACTACGAGAAAGAGCCATGGAGATCAACATACCTCTATGCCCAACAAGTTGAACGAAAGTGTTTTCAGGTCTGTTTGATTGCTGGTACTGGGTTTTTGCAAGCCTGGGAATGGTTTGGCGACAACATAGCTTAGCAAGACAGTACCGGCAGGAGCGGAAGTTTCCTTGTCCATCAGATAAACTGTGCGCTCACGGATGAGGCTCTCATATTTTTCTCCCAGCAGGCTTTCTTCATCTAGACTTGATGTGCCACTGCTTACTACAACCTTGGAGTTGATAGATTCGCAGCGATAAAGTTTGAGCATTATTTGTAGCGGCATGTCTGATTGACTCTAAAAGCCAGTGGCTTATGCAATTGGTCATCTATAACTGGCAGCTAGATCCTTCTTGAAACAGATTCAGTCCCTAGTACGGAGATATGAAGCTCCATGGGAGATTCTTGGCGAGAGTGATAGCCGCCATCTGAGCTGAAGTTCTCCAAGTGAAGCATTGTTCGATTGTGCCCTCCTTGGGTACTCCCAAGATGAACAATGAGTATTTTCTCTCCTGTATTGCAAACAAGATGAGCTTTCTTCCAATCATATCTGATAACACCAGCAGGTCCATCATGAGGATGATTTGGCGGTTTGGCTTGAAACGCCTCTGCAACGGCATGATGTCCTCGAGATATGGCATGTTCCAGAGCTGTCCATCCTCGAATATCACGGGTGTCTGGTTTGGCACCAGCCTGCAATAGAAGCCTGGTGATTTCTACATGTCCATTAGCACATGCTGCTATTAGTGGTGTCCATCCTCTTGTCTCCTCAGCGACATCAATCCCATATTCGCCCTTGGATGATTATCGTACAAAAAGGTCAGCCATAGACAGGTCTCCTGCCTGTGAAGCACAGTAGAGAGCCGTCTCGCCACGACAAGACTGGTAGAGGAGATCCGGTTTATGCTCCAGCAACATCTTTGCCATTCCCTCGGTATGTGCTCTTATTGCAAAAACCAGGATGCTTCCGAGAACAACTCGAGCTTTAGACATTGCCTGTTGGTGGATACCAAACCCCGATAATGCTCTAAGCAAAATTCCAAGCACTGACAACTTCCCTGAGGCCACTGCGCAGTGGAGCGGTGTTTTCCCACAAAGGTCGACGGACATTAATTAGTGTATCCTGAGCACAACTTCCGCCTATAGTGATCAAATAAGATACTATAGCCTCGCAAATCGAGTCTAGGCGATATTGAGCCGCGTAGTGCAGAAGAAGACATCCTTTGCCATCTTTCTTTTGTAAAAAGTCCATCGTTTTCGGACCAAGTGCTTTAAGCAACCTTGCAAACTGATCACTAGCAAAGTTT
This sequence comes from Metarhizium brunneum, assembly GCF_013426205.1. Lineage (NCBI taxonomy): Eukaryota > Fungi > Ascomycota > Sordariomycetes > Hypocreales > Clavicipitaceae > Metarhizium > Metarhizium brunneum. The sequence goes on along the minus strand of NC_089422.1, from coordinate 3,022,828 downwards.
AAATGCTCGTTACGCAGCTGGTAAAAGCAGCTTCGTGAAGCCACGCCGCTTATTTTCACAAAGGCAAACGCTTGGCTTGCGCTGCTTCCTTCAAGTATCATCACTTCGAGAGTGAGGGTTGCGATATTATTTGCCGAATAAATAATAGAAGTAAGAAAGACGTCGCCAACGAGCGAACTGCTATTGCCCCTCTTGGTGATGTCTCTGGTTGTTTCTGAAAAGACATGTTTCTCTACAAGAGAGTGTCGATCATTCTTGAAATAGCCGTGCAACTGATCATGCATATTCTGGGTTGTAATACGATCTCCGAGCAGAGCAGTAATGCACCAAGAGTGCGTTTCAAGTCTAGGTTGGGTGAGTAGTTGGCGCATTTCGGACAGGAGCCTGTTCACTCTTCCAAATGCTTCAGCCCAAGATTCATCTATGCTTTGCTTTACAGCAGCCCAGCGGGAATGGCAAAAATTGAAAGTGCTTTTTTCGTATGTATAATTGCCAATCTTGGCGAAAATCCTCTCAATTGCCGTGTCAATGACCCTGTTGAACCATCGAAGATCTTTTAGTTCTGACAGTATGTCTTCATAAGCAGCTTGAACAATCTGAAGTTCGAGCCCATGGACGCTTTCAATGTTCGGTGAAGTAATAGGGCTCCGAGGCAGGCCAAATTTGGAGCGTATTTCGCTTTCGCGAGAAGTAATTGACTGCAATAGTCTCAACGTATAAGTCTCAATGGATGCATATTGGCCTCAAGGTATTTAGACACCTCTGAATTTAACAGGTAGAATATGTAAGAGATTGTAGATCCAGGAATCTTGCCTAGGTTGTCAGCAGCGCCAATTTTACGGGCCGAGTCTCTAATCTTCTGGCGCAAGCCATTGTCGTCAATGTAGTATGCGTCCCATCTTGGGATGAGCAGTTGGTGGAAATACAGACCGAATTTCATCGCTCAGGAGGCCAATAAGGACCTATGGCCGAAAATCTCTCAGTATTTTGCTAGGAATGTTTGCTCGAGAAGTAACAAGCCAATCTCTTAAATGATGTCGTTTCGGGGAAATGTTTGGTCGGCCACGCCTTGTGTGAATGGTAACAGAACGGCGTCCAACTTTGGAAGGAGGGGAAAGCCCGCTTTCCCTGCGTGTCTGTTGAGCCATCTCCTTTGTGTCCTTTCAACGTCCGATATTCCAGCAAAGCGCAGAGATGACCGGCTGTCCTGATCATGGATCCTATCTCGTTGGCTGCTAATATTATTGGCATACTCGACACTTTTTGGTCGAAAATATGCTCGTCCATTGCAGACTTGCGGCCCCTCTGCAAAACTCTACCTGGCAGAATTCCCGCTGTTCGCAACGAAGTGGCAGATCTTGTGCTTGTGCTTTTGCAGGTCAACAACCTGATACAAGACCGTGTCTTTCTGCCGAGATCAAAGTATTCAGCAGTGCCACCTCAGGTGAAGCAAGCCAGATTAAAGTTGAACGGATTTTAAAGCATTATCAACAATTTGAGTCGTATTTACTTGACATCGAAAACACCACCTCGTTTGATGCAAGATTAGCGGGAGGACCAGGAGCGCTTGAAGGAGCTGCAGGATAATATACGAACTGTTAAGAGCAGCCTCAATATTATGTTGGGCGCAGAAATTCGTATGGGCTTGTACCTCAAACTTCTCTTGATTGTTATCAGTGGGACTAACCGAGCGAGGATTTGCTCAGAATTTGGGTCGACATTCAGACAACATCTGCCACGACGACCCAAGCATCTCGAATGCAAATTGTCACAAACGAGAAATTCGTGGCCACTCTGACGGGGGTTGAAGACCGTATTGCAAGGGTAGAAGAGATGTTGCAAGAACAATCACGAAGACTGCAAATGAACCAGTATACCCAAGTCAAGTCCGCATATGGAACTGAAAGACAGACGAAGAGGCGATCCGCGGTTCCTGGCACAATTTCTATTAGCTCACCGCAAGCTGACTTTGGCCTTGGGATTTGTGTCACTCCGTTTGAAAACACATGTAGGAGACGCTGCCACTGCTCTTGCCACATTCTCAAGCACTCCTCGTCACCAGCATTTTTGAGCAACTTGTTGGGTCGTTATTTGTTGGTTATACAGGATTGCCGGTTTTAAGCCCAAGATGTGACAATTCCGTTTGTCAAGCCTCTCGGTCGAGCAAATTCAATGTGGAATACTGGTTCCCAGCTAACTTCTGGTCTAATATTATACAAATGGAACCTCTCGTACCATCAAACAACAGGGCCTTCCTTGCAGCTTCGTACCTTGAGGGGAGTTCCCGACAATGCACAGTGCGTCAATTTTGCTCTGAATGGAAACATAGACGGACCGAAGTTTATGTTTCGCCACGGATTGGCGTCACCACGTGATGTAAGTACCACACGTGGCTATTTCTATTTTACGACGGGCATTAAATGGTAAACAGTATGAGACTTGACAAGCAGGCGCTGATGTCGACTACAAACCACTTGGCGCATTTGATAATAGCCCACGTATTAAGGCATGTCATTTCCTTCTGGAAGGTAATCTTTCCGAGTCCGCTGTTGGGGCTCTCCGTGCCATCACAAACGGCAGCGAGTATCTCGATGATTTCATAGAGGAGTCAAGTTTTACTCAAACGCATCGAATCATTCTCGGTCTCCCAATCGGCGATTTGGAGCGAGAACTAATTTCTCATCCTGGTGAAATCAACGCGCAAGATTCGATGGGCCGCACAGCCTTGGCGTGGGCTGCCGCCCGGGGGGATAGCCATTCCATTTTGACCTTGCTCAGATATGGCACTGATCCGAACATAATGGACTCCCAGATATCTGGCCCGTGGTCGAATGCTTCAGCCCAGCGTCATACAGCTTGTGTAAAACTCCTGCTTGATGCAGGTGCAAATCCTGACCCTCCACGTCCTGGCGGTATCAACAAGGGCGGGCCTTCAAATGTTGCTGCCCGAAGATATGATGATCCAATTCTTGTTAAACTTCTCTTGGATTTTGGAGCCGAGGTTGATCAATTCGGGGTAGACGGCAAGACAGCCCTTTGCCATGCGGCGCAAAATAATGATGCTTCTCTAGCAATACTTCTTCTGGAGTATGGTGCCGAAATCAAGAAAGCTACCATCACTGGAGATACACCATTAACTATTGCAATCACGCATAATAGTCACCATGTCCTGAGGCTTTTTCTTGAGCGGTGGCACCACTATTCAATATGTCCTCGACTCAAAGGACCGCATCTTCTCGAAATTACAGCCAAGTATGGAGACCTCGAAAAAATTGGTATATTGGCGAACACGGATCATTTTCGCCTCAAAAAATATGACGAGAAATACACATTAGGTGACTTCAGCAAAGTGATTCAGGAACGTCCCGATAGGGCGGACAAGTTGACTCTGGCATTTGAGGAACTACCAAGCATATTTAAGCATGCTCCTCATGCAGCAGAACAGCAAGAAAGTCTATTGAAGACAGGTTGTTGGCCGCCTTTGGCCTCGCGCCCAACTACGTAGGAAACAGCAAATGAAAGCCCAGAGCGAAGTGATGATGAATCTGACGACCAATTACATAACACGCAAGCCCTGCCAGAAGATGATAATCGACACGAATACGAGGATTGCAGAGAAAGACACTAGGGACACGTCTAGATCACTAGGATCATTGGTAGGGATATATTTTTCGGCAAGTATGGCGCAGGCCGGCGAACATAAATGGTCATACTGAGAAAAGTATAATATTGCGGGTATTTATTGACTTTTTTTTACGTCAATCATACATCAAAACCCAAGCTCCTCAGTACCAAGGTTATCGCTCCCACAGAGCCAAAGGCAATTTGTGGTCGGCTTCCGGAGCATCTTTCATCGCCAAAAAAAAACACGCAACTATCCCAGCCTTGGTTGCCAGTTGTGAAAGGAACACTTTAAAATACTGCAAGCGCATATTGTCATTACAACATTTTGCTGCAGTATTTTCGACATGACCAACGCAAAAAATCGATGTAACTAATCAATCACCTGTTTTTGCCTACATTTTGTCCATCCTCTGTCCCTCCGCCTCACTCTTGATGCAGATGCTCCTCAGCAGGGGGGGCCTCATCATAATCTTCTTCCTGGTCATCATCCGCAGTGGCATCCTGATACTGTTGATACTCGGAAATCAAGTCATTCATATTCGACTCAGCCTCGGTAAATTCCATCTCGTCCATACCTTCGCCGGTATACCAGTGTAGGTATGCCTTACGACGAAACATGGCGGCAAATTGGTCCCCGACCCGCTTGAAGATATCCTGAATAGCAGTAGAATTTCCTATGAATGTGGATGCCATCTTCAAACCCTTTGGCGGCACGGTACACAGCGATGTTTGAACATTATTTGGGATCCAATCCACGAAATATGTGGAATTCTTGTCCTGGGCTTTACGCATTTGCTCTTCCACTTCCTTACCGGAGAGCTTGCCACGGAACATGGCCGAGCATGTCAGAAAGCGGCCATTACGGAAGTCAGATTGCGCCATCATGTTTCGAGGGTCTAGCATCTGCTGTGTTAAGTCGGGCACCGTGACAGATCGGAATGCATGGCTGCCCCGAGCTGTAAGGGGAGCAAAGCCCACCATGAAGAAGTGAAGACGTGGAAACGGAACCTAGGAATAACGAAACGTCAATTTACAGTTTCGAGAAGCGGGACGAACAATCTAGGGCTGTGATTCGTGAATCTTGTTCAAGATACCGCTCTGCCTGTTTGAACATACTACAGGCACCACAGACCGCACTCACCAAGTTGACACAAATCTTTCTCAAATCAGAGTTCAGTTGACCTGGGAACCGCAGAGAAGTAGATATTCCAGACATGACTGTCGAGATCAGGTGGTTGAGGTCACCAGTTGACGGGTTTGAGAGCTTGAGCGTTCGTTGGCATATATCGTACAAAGCTTGGTTGTCGATGCAAAACGTGGCGTCCGAGTTTTCAACCAGTTGGTGAATCGACAGAGTAGTGTTGTACGGCTCCACGACGGTATCGGACGTTTGAGCAGACGGCACCACACTGAATGTGGCCATCATGCGATCAGGGAACTCTGTACAACCGAATCGTTAGCGGCGCCCCGATGCGTCGAGCCATCCGGCCATGATGATGGGTCACTCAATACCTTCTCGGATCTTGGATAACAACAGAGTGCCCATTCCGGAACCAGTACCACCGCCAAGGGAGTGGGTAATCTGGAAACCCTGAAGACAGTCACAGCTCTCAGACTCACGACGGACCACGTCGACTACTTCTTCAACCAGCTCTGCGCCTTCGGTGTAGTGACCCTTGGCCCAGTTGTTGGCAGCAGATGACTGTCCGAAAACAAAATTGTCTGGGCGGAAGAGTCTGCCCAACGGCCCAGCTCGAACGGCATCCATGGTACCAGGCTCCAGGTCAACGAGCACGGCGCGTGGAACATACTTCTTCTCCGACGCCTAACGTGAGAAATGGCGCGTCAGGATGTGCACTTTTTTGGAGCGTGATGGGGGCAAGTGTCATACGGCATACTTCGTTAAAGTAGACATTTACACGGTCAAGCTGAACTCGAGAATCACCGGTATACCTAGGCAGGGCATGACAGGTTAGCGTTCCTGCTGGCCGACCAGCTAATGGAGACATGTGCGAATCACGTACAGTCCATTGTTGTCCAAGCCATGTTCGCCCAGGATTGTCTGCCAGAAGGCGGTGCCGACTTGATTGCCCTACATGGCGTTAGATGAGATTCAACAGAGGTTGACTCTGGAGGCCCTGGCTTACACACTGGCCGACTTGAAGATGAACCTATGGATCGACAATTACGTCATAGGTTAGTTAAGGAGCACGGCAGGTTCGCGACGCGAGAGACTCACAATCTCAGGCATGGCTGCTGTTTCCGGAGGCCCCGCGACGAGTTTGACAGGACGGCAAGCAAGCAGGTGGCGAGTCGTGAGCCGGCCGCGTGTTGAGGAAACAGACGACAATTAAATAAAAAGGTGGGAAATTGCGAACCGCCGACCTCGCAGTGGTTTTTTTCTGAGAAGCTAATTTCGCAGCCTGGTGCCCAGGGTAACGAGGAACGGGGAACGCGACCACTGGATCCGGAGTTTGCTGTTAGGCAGCCTCGAAATTTCAATGTTATTTCTGGTCAGACCACCGGCTTCGCCCAACTGGTCAACTGGCCAACTGGTAGCACCAACGCCAACAGCTACGGCTATTGCCTGGGAAAACTTGTGGGGACGGCCTGACATGATTTAGCGACATTAAAAAGCCAAGGTGCTCCTTTTCCCGTGACCAATGTTTCTGCCCGACACCATCATTCCGGCCGCTTTGGGGCTTGTGCAGGGCGGGACACGGAATTGTTGGGTGCCACAGCCAGGACCGCGTCACGGCACGTGAGGCAGTTGTTTATAAGGCTCTCGCGAATCTTAAAGGGGAAGCTTGTTACGGAGTTGTATGTGGCTCATATACACAATATATATGTTCATGGTTCTCACCCATGATGCTGCCAAGAAGCTCACATGCTTTCCAGATTAGGAAGTCCAGGGTAGTTGCACATCCCTCGGGATTCATGTGGCTATACTGCGACGGTCGACTTTTTGCAAAATCCGAGAAATTGGACACCGAAACGTGGCATCAATAATCTTGCTTTGCTTTTCTCTCTGTGCCGATACGGGTCGCGACAAGAAGTAACGACGGCCCAGCTCCGCGGATAGCAACACAGCCAATATCCAGGCCATGAACTCAGAGCTGCTGGTGTATTGTGAGCTTTGTGTCTTACATGTGCATTTTTTGCGCCACTGCTCACCTACATTGGCCCATGAACAATCAATCCATGTCGTCCATGTCGGGGGTTTTGTCGGTAATTCTCAACAATCTGGGTTAGGCAGGTGCCCGTGCGAAAAGTTGATGACACTTGATGACGATGCCGCCATACGCCTCTGCCTGTCTGTACGTTATTGGCGGCTCTACGAAAAGGGCAGCTGGAATTACTTGCACATCGGCTTTGTAAGCCTCCGCTCACCCCTGCTTGATGTATGCATGGTGGAACATGCCGAAAGGGGTAATTTGGGAGTTGCGATGACTGGCTTCCATCATTCGACGACTTGTCTTGGAGCATAGCATACTGCTGGGCACCACGGGGATGCGCTGCGTTCCTCAGACATATTGACGGTCGATTCGACGAGTCTTGCTCAAAATATACTGTTTATTCAAATTGATGCGTTCATGTACATCAAGGAATCCCGGCCCTTGTCAGAGGACATATGTACAGATCAAGAAGACCAAGTGGTAGCAGCAGTTGACACCCGTCTCACACCACAGAACCTCGGTTTCGCCCAGTAAGAAAGAAAGAAAAGAAAAGAGAAAAACGTTTACGAAGTGCCGGAGCAGCCGACAAAGTTGTTTCCAGAAGCACCGGTGTGGGTGATGACGCCAGCAAGGTTGCAACTATTAGAAATGACAACGCGGTCAGGGCCGGGGGAGCCTGTCAAGCAAGTCAGTAGATAACCCTCAAGACGAGATGGAACAGAGTATTTGGTACGACCTCAAGACATACCACCAGAGTAGATTTGGCCAGACTTGAGGATGGGGAACTCGTTGTAGGGGCCGGCGACGGGGAAGTCGAAGCCCTCGTAGTTGTTGTATCGATGAGGGTAAGTCGAGGATCCGGCATGGCTGCCGCTCTGGACATAGTTGCAAGCAGCATCAGCAGCTGCCTGGACAGCACCAGCGGTGTATTGGACGCCGCCGCAGTTGGTAGCATCTCGAGCCTGGAGGTTTGCAGGCGCGGCGCTGACCAGGGCAACCAGGGACAAGAGGCTGACGATGGGGAAGTGCATTTTGACGGATGCCGAGCAATGGATGATGAGGATAAATATAAAGGTCTCAAGACAAAGACGGCAAAGACGGACCAGTTGCAAGACCGTATAATAAACTCTGCCAACGAGCACAAATGCCACAAGTCGGATTCGATGGAGGGTCTGGCGTTGTTCTTATAACACGAGACCTCTTCCACAGTCGGCCGAGAGAAGCACCGACACCAACTTCAGATACACAGAATACTGTGTCACCGAATCCATTCTTAGAATGGCAACTGTCGATCTTGGTGCGCGGCCCTTGAAATCGAAAGTCAATTTGGCCATGCCCATGCTAACGTCAGCTCGGTGGGCGCGGCCAAGTCCAACTCTGAACGGCAACACAATACATACATATAGTCTTGTCCGACGCCTCCTGCCCCCGGTGATGTGAGACCGCCAAACTCCCACCACTCAGAGGTCCTTATCTATGCCATGTGAGGGTGGGGAGCCGGCTCAGGTTGCGCATCTTGGAAGGTCAAGAGTTATCGTGGTCGTGGATCGGCGCCCCAGTGGCCAGCTTCCCCCGGCGGCGTTAGTCTGGGGATGAAGCGGCCCTCTCCGACCCTCCGAAGGGATGGCCTCTCTCTCCACTTGGTCAAAGTAAGCGACGGCCCATGTTGAAGCTCTGAGATGCGGTTGACGTGTCTTGGTTGCGGCCTCGGTCGGTCGAGCTGAGGCTGGAGGAGGAGGAGGGAGAGCTGCTCCTCTCCTTATGAGGCCGTGGGGTCGTTTTTCTGTGCCACCGGAGCGTCTTGGGCCCGGACTGAGGCAGACGTGTGATGCGACAATTTTGGACTTGGACCAGCATTGGAGGAAAGAAACCAGATGGGCCGATTTCCCAGATCTCAACCGAGCCCCCCGGGCCCTGTGTACATCTTGTGGCACCGAGATGCCGTCAAAGCACACAACCGTCCTCGCATCGATAGGATGAACTGCTGGCAAATGGCATTGTAGTAGTCTGGTACTAGCAGATCAAGATCCCAGCGCCCCCTGGTCAATGGTCATCCTCGTCAAGAGTCGGCCAGTACCGATCGGGAAGGTCGTGTGGATTTTAGCCTTTGCTCTTCCAGGCATACATATGTAAGCAAGGGAGGGCGTCGTCAGGCCTGCAATTAGCATACCATGTGTGTTTTCGCGATGCAGTTATTCGGTGATCAAATTGGGACCGGTTCCAAGTTCCACACAACCCAGCAAGCGGCGGCTCTAAAGCATGTCAATACGTGTGCCGAATCGGGAACGAATGCCGACCGTCCTCCAGCCTTGCTACATGTATGCAGTCCCTGGATTCCGGCACTGCGGCCCCGAATGGCTTTTGAGCCTGAGGGCGCCCGGACCGTATGTATGACTGCATCATCAATATTGCGCGACGACAACTCCTATATCGCTTTCGGTGGCCATGGGAGTCAAGGGCAGCTTCAAGACTCGACTGAGGAGCATCTTCCTTCATCACACATGAACCAACTACTAGTCGGGCTTTGTTTAACACGATATATTCGTACTGTTCCACGGTCTAGATAGAAATACGTGATACGGCTCCTTGGCATCCTTGAGCATGGGACTCGGCTTTGCCCCAAGTGCACAATTCAGTCGGCCGCCTTTCCTCCAGGTACAGCATGGTGCCAGCGAACTTTGGAATCACCCCAAGTATGTTTACTGAGAAGCCTCAGTTATAAACGCCTTGGCCACCCCATCCGCCTCGGTAATTGTCGCCCGTAGCGACCCTGTTGCTCTCTCTAGGCGACGAATCCGCAGTTTTCCGCGCCAACAGCGCCTATGGCAGCACAGGCTTTGGTCGTCTTGGCGCAGCACGTAGACGCGCAATCAGCATCGCTAGCGCATACGCCAGTAATAAACTGCTTGCCCGCTCCGTTGGCGAAGTTTTCCGCCCCGTCACCCGTAGGGACGCCCTGGTTACCTCCATTGCCGGCGTTGGCTCCGTTGTTGCCGGCGTTGGCTCCGTTGTTGCCGGCGTTGGCTCCGTTGTTGCCGGCGTTGGCTCCGTTGTTGCCAGCGTTGGCTCCGTTGTTGCCAGCGTTGGCTCCGTTGTTGCCAGCGTTGGCTCCGTTGTTGCCAGCGTTGCCTCCCCCAAATCCGCAACCAGTCTTGCCGTCAGCGTTGGCGACGGCAACGGCAGAACAGACACCGCCGCCGTTTTTCCCGGCGCAGCAGTTGGTCGAGCAATCAGCATTGCTAAGGCATTTACCAGTGATGAACTGCTTGCCGTTCCCCTGACCGACGTTTTTCAACTCGGAAGGGTCAAGTGCGGCGTAAGCCGTCACGGCCACTAGGCGGGCAAAGAGTCAGTCGCCGGCGCTGAAATGTAATATATATAGTCATGTTGCGAAACTTACAGGTAAGAAGAGAGATAACAGTCAGGCGAACCATCTTTACGACTGGCAAAGAAATTGTCTAAAATTGAATTAAAAATATTTTTAGAGAATGGAGTAATGGCAGCTCGTGGTGCTATTAATGACAAGGTGAAAAATTATAATAATAAAAAGTAAGACGAAAGGAACGAATCGACTCCAGGTCGACTATTGCAAGATATTCTTCGGGATGAAGCAAGTGTGAATAGGATTCCACCCGGAGCCTTTTTGGGATCGGGCCGTCGCGGCCTTAAATAACTTGATCGAGCCCATATGCGCATCCATCACCTGTGTGTGTTTCGGCTGGTCTGATGTGAATAGGCCTCCCGACACCAGCCGGATGAAACTTTGACACTCGTCGAGGGCATTGCCACCCCCAATACTCCGTGGTGAATTGCTGCCGGAGTACCGAATTCGACGAGGAGTGCCCTCGCCCTTTCTGGCGCGCCTGGCGGTTTGGCGTCGCTGTTTGCGGCTGGGTTGGGGATGGGGTCGATCCGTGACAGCTCCAATCTGGACTTGCGACAGGAGGCGTCAGTCAAAACTGGGAAACTAGGGTTTCGCAGGCGACGATGAAACCTCCCACATCGTCACGAATGTTGTCGATCCCCCCCTTTGGCAGCTGCTCTCCAGGCACGAACGAAGATGCGTAGTATTAGTTTTCCGTCGTCAAATTAATTCGTCTCGTAGTCCGTCAATGCTGATGGTCACAAGATCAGGGGGCCCGCGTTGGCTCCATGATTCCGAGAGACTCTGGACATGGCAGGCAAGGCAGCAAGGATGTTCGTTGCTCTTGATGATAGAACAGAAGCCCTTGATTGCGACCGAGTATGTATGTACAAGGAAAATGATGACAGGCCTCGATGGGCGGGTGCGGCAGATGTCAAGACACTCTTGGGTTGTTGGTTACGTAAGCCTAGGCCATGCCATCATCTTACTACTGAGGTGAGGTGAGGGGTGAGGGGTGAGCTTGTGAGTTGTGAGCTGTGAGATGAGCTGTGAGCCAGGACACAGACAACACATACAACGTTACGTCTATCAATGCCCTTCCGCCTGCAATACAAAAACCCATCACAAAGTTCATGCTTCTGGCGCCAGGCTCTTGGGGGTCACTGGCCGGATGGTCGGAGACTCGGTGTCCCGATTTATGCATTCGCCATCATCTAGAATGGAGGACTCCTCGCCATGCGCTTCGCATTGGGGGGCCCAACCTATGATGATCCAAACATTGGCAAACCAAGAAGCCCTTGTTTTGTCTTGATGATGCGTTCATCCAAGTCCCCTTGTTAAAACCCATCTGGTCGCCACGAGGATGTTTCATGCCGCCATGATGCAGTCTTGGCTTCTTGACCCCCAAGCTTCGCAGCCTCTGCGTTTCAGCTCATTCAGCAACTACAAATGTGAGTATCCGTGGGTTATGGTTTTATTATTATGATTATTATTTTTGGCATCGCTCTGATGTTTCAGGAGTAGCAGCATGGCTGCTTGTCGAGCTGGGAATGATCTCGGTGTAAATGCTTGGACAGTGCCGAGTCCTGTTTAGCCTCACCACCATTATGCCATTGATCAGCTGGGGCATGATTGCGTCTGCTTGGAGGCATGTTCTCCCAGCCAAGGTGCCTTACGACGCATGACTATTGACCTCCTCTCTTGTTTTACCATTCTCGCAGCTACTTAGCCCTTTCAATCCTAGCCAGGATGCAACTCGCCCTCGAGTTCTGGTCCTAGTTTGACTGGAACGTCATCGCGAGGGACGTACGGAATCACCTCCGGCCTTGGAACTCAACGGGGCAGCTTTGGACTTGTATACATCATGTTGCTGTACATATATCGTGAGCTAGTCGGTGCCGCAATTGCCATGTTTCGCAAGTTTCCGCAAATAGACTGGATATTGCCTGGCTGCTTTGCTCAGGGACTCATAAACGATGTATCCCAGTTGTAAAATAAATAAAATAAAAGTAAAAATTAAGGGTACTCCTCTCCATTAACTAGATATGCAATCACATCATGGCGCAAACCTGGTTCTGTGCCCGGAAATGTCCTCGGTAGCAATTCTTCCATATATGACTCCTCTGACAATACAAAATCGTCGGGAAATACCTTGGACATGACATGCCAGTGGCGTATTTTCCATTTGTCATTTGTCTTTGACAAGTATCCCACCGGAGGAAGCAGTTAGTGATTCGGGTATCAATGCAATTTTAAACCGAGTCTCGGCCACACATGCTCTGGGAGGATCAATTCATGCGAGGCCGGATTTAGTCGACCGATCATTTAGTAATTCCGTTGTTTATTGTTTCCCTCTCAAGTCAAATAATATTGCAAGCGTGATACAAGTATCGTGCGAGCACAGCATCTGGTAACGCAGTATTGGGTTGTGCCCAGCGAAGAACAGTAAGAGATGAAGAAAAATAGACCGTCTGCGCAACATGAGATTCACGACGCTTCAGACACACCAGCGTAATTGGTGCTGCATAGCGGCAACGCAGCACCAAGGAAGCTGCTAAACTACTCCCTAAAGGGGCTGAAAGGGCCTAGTAACACAATATTGGTAGTTTATAGTCTCATTCCAGAGGCCGAGACTGATCATTTACATCTCGAAAAATTACAACTTAGAGACCTGATAAACGAAGCTTCGTTCAATCGAGGTTACCCATGGAGAGTTGATTCTGTGGATTGGAAAAGGTCCATCGCGAACTATTGTTCCTGTCCGCAAGACTTCATCAATTATCTCAAAGTTATCTGGGTAGCTATTAAGTGTTGGTTCAATAAACTTCAATCTACCAAGCTAATAACAAAAAACATCCCTTTTGATTAGTTTTTAGCTGTAAGAAGCCTCGATTCCCGAATGAGATACAGTGGGAGGCAAAAAGTATGTGACCAGACGACACCTGGTTGTCGCGCTTTACATTATTATATATTACAGTATAGTATAGGAAGAGGGAAATGGCTTTTAGAGAAGTCAAATACCATTTATTACACTTTACATATTAACACATCAGAGTATACTTTTTAATGAGTGAATAAATTCTACCACAGACTGTAGACTTAATCAGGGCCAAGTCTCACATTCAATGCCATCTATAGCTACCAAGCGTTACAAGATGGCCCATGGCTCTCGGTCACTCGCTCAAAGAACCGAAACCTTCCAGCTTGTCAACGAGTGGGTGTAAACTTCTAGAACTTGAAGATCGTGCCGGGTCAGGCAAGTCAACAAGGTCAGCTCGACTCAGCCTGACACTCGAGTAACAAGTTGATCCCTGGCAATAGCAACGACGAAGCAGAAATAGAAGACGCCCCAGATATCATTGCCCCCACGCGGCCGTCATGAAGCATGATGAAATAACACGAGTCAACTACTCCTAAACATGTGAACCGGAACCAGAAGACTTCATTTTCAGGTGCCCCTGTCCTCGTGCAACACTGTTGAGAGTCAAGTCGCAACATTGGCGAGGAACGCCGGTCAACAACTACACAACAGCAAGGCCTTGCCAGTTCCCTCGTGCTGTCGTTCTCCATAAACGGTCTCAGACTCTCTTCGGAACATATCCACCAGGTCCGCCAACAGAGACATCTCTTACCTGGTTGCGACGGTAAAGTGGACTGCGCAAGGTGAGGTTGTTACAACCCCAGCCACGAGGAAGAATACATACATCCGCCTTTTGGTTCCCCGACCGGGGAGATGCGTGCATATCTGCCGCTCTGGCAATCTTGCCTCCTCTGACTGACAGGAGAATCTCTGTTCTCCAGGAGCCACTTCGTTTGTTTCCAACACACCCGTTGGAGCAGTTCGCAAAAAAGGTGCAAAGTGAAATCGTGGCCACGGTATAGAATCTACCTGCGCCGTGAGGCTCATGTCACCGACTACACGAGTAGATTTCTTCTTTTGTAATTGTCGGAAAGAATCCTACATGCAAAAAGTTCTCCGCGCCTCCACCCTCGGTCCGTCAGCACATGTCAATGCCCCCTGCTGGCCAAGAAGTCGATTATTCTCGGCACCTTCCCATGTTCTGATTCATGCTCCAGAATCTCACGCGAGGTTCCGACAAGGCTGCGGTTCTCGATTAATCGAGTCACCTTGATTCACACGTTACTTCTCGAGTCCTGGTCAGCAGGTGCCGTTTCACTAGAGTCGTAAGCCGTGGCTCACGTGTGTGCCCTATTTATGTTCCAGTAGATGAGCAACGACACGGTAGATCCTCGATAGAACCACCCTCAAGCCGCAGGAACAACTCGAGCATTGTAAATTTATAACAGGTGCGTCGGCCAAGGCACGCATATTTGGTATACGGAGCAGGGGACCTGGCCCATGAGACAATACCTGCGGATTGCCCAGAATTTACCGAGGAGTGCGCCACTGTTTGCTGTCAGAATGCTCGGAAGACGGGCAGAAAATTGGAGCCCGTGGGCTTTTCGAGGCTCTTCATGTTTCAACCCGCATGTCTGTCACAACTCCGTCTGATATGGAGCTGTCAAAGTCCGCTCACCCGATTGGTTGTAAAAGGACCATGATGGCTGCGTAATCCCTGTCTCAAGTCCCAAAGAGATGAAATTGGTGAAAGCGTAGCCCAAAAAAGGAAGGAAATAGGGGGCATGAGACGTCTGCATGCCATATGAGACGGTCACCGGCTCCAATCTGGTGCTGTTGATCGGTGGAAATAAGCTTGCAAAAGGTATTCAGAAGACCACGGCATATTTTAAAATTGTATTCGAAAGTCCGGTCTGAATCTGAGTTCCGAATACTGCAAGTTTCCCTCCTGATCGGGTCGGACGGTGTTTATTTGCCTGATATATTCAGTGCCACAGATACAACTTTGCGTCATGGCCAGGCGCAACGCCGCTCTTGTCCGCCACTTTTTAGCGGGAAACGGTCTCGGAAGTTCTTTGAAGTCATGAGATTCAATCTCTGACAAGCTTGTCGAGCATAGAGTACACAAATTTTTAGGTGTAAACAAGTCGAGGTAATGCGGAGAGCTTAACACGCGAGCGGTTTCATCGCAAAGCACATCAATGCAACGCATATCAGTGCGCCGAGTTTTCCTTCTAGTGCTTTTCTGCTTCTGCGTACCATAACTCAGTACTGCCCTCCGTGGTTTCGGGAATCCGGTATAATCGAACCATGAGGCCTTCCGCGATTCCTGCCAGCTTTTGCTGTGGTATCTCCTCATGAAGGTCTTGGATCATTTGACTATTGACACCCTTAGGCCCCTTGAATTTTCGTTCGGTTTTGAATGAAAAGGTTGCTTTCGGATTTAAATCTCCAACTTTGCCACCACGATGGATCAACTTTTGGTGTACACTGGTCATATTCGTCTTTGAATACCAACAAGTAGGTTTCTCAATATGGGTAACCACCAGCCAGGAAGCTCTCTAGGTCATCATTAATGCAGAATGGGGCCAGGAAGTCATCCATCACATCAATCGGGATGTCGTTCCAGGAAGGGAGGTCTGTAGTAGTACAGGCGAGCCCTACGCAGTCCATCAGAATCCAATGTCTAGCAGGGAAACAGAATCGTTTACCTCCGTCTTCCTGAAGTCCACCAACTTCACTGTCAACTTCCAGTTTCACAATCTCGCCGCATTCAGACATTTGCCCGTATTTCCAAATAATATCGTTGTGGCCAAGGACAGAGGTTCGTGTACGGTCGAAACTGCCACTACAACGATTGAGCTCTGCCGCGTCCACGTTGCAAGGTTCATCTTGTAAGGAATAGCCGCTGACTTCGTGGTACCGTCGGAGGGAACGAAGATGCTTCTCCTACTTTCGCGGTCAATTTTCGCTCATCTTACAGTCAGCTAGGTGTGGTCTGAGTAGAGCTCACAAGGCCTGATATAAGCTTCCAGTGCTTTCCGGTACGGCGCATTACCTGAGCGTTTGTCTTGATGTTGGCCGTTGCCTTGGCAGCCACGTCTGGTGACTGACACCATAAGAAGGGCAGTTGAATCGCCGAAGAACAATAGGCCGAATATCCGATGAATCCCCAGTGGCCCTCACTGTGTGATGCCATGCACTTTTGGAGCAGCGACGATATATGTTGGGCATGGTCGAATGCAGTCTGCGCTGATCGTATTTGGGCATCCTCGCAGCCAGGACGGATGCGGCAAAAGGTAAACAACGGAATGATTGAGGCATGCAGAACACAAAGACTTTGATGGAAAAGTATGTTGATGAGAAGTATTTGCGATACCTCGGATGGCTGGTAATGCTCCAAGTTGGTCGAATTGAAGGCAAACATGTCGGGCAAGCCGTTGCGCCATTTTCGAAGCGCAATGTCCAAAGTTTGCATGTTTGACAGCCGCTCTTCAATGTCTAGCTCGGCGTTTTGTGTGAAACTGTGCACCTGTTTCCTTTACAGGCCGCAAATAATTAGCACTTGATTCATGAGCCGTTGATGAGCGAGCCGTCAGTGTTCACGACACATGGCACCTCTTACCAGATACTGCCAACTCTAATCACCTCGGCAAAGAAACTGCCGTTCCTCTCACTATTTTCAAACTTGATCAACTTCTCAGACAGCGTCCCATTACCGAACTCTTGTTCGCTCTGTGGAAGAGGCATGCGCGCAAGAGCGTCTACCGTGGCATTCGAGCCGTCAAGCATTCCACCCAAGCGGCTCAGGATGTAACACGCCCAGAATCGCCTTCTACTTGTCTCAGCAGGCAGAGTATTATCCATGGATGAAACGGAATCCGGAAAATTGAGCATGCGGGCAGCACAAAATAAGTTTGTTCCAAGAAGAAACGACCGCTGCCATTGCCCAAGGCGATACCAGAAAAGAGTCAGGTTGAGTAATGTCACCAGGTTTTCTTCCTTGGGAACAGCAAGATGTGCAAAGACGAGTGCCTGGGCTTTCTCGGCCCATTCTAGCGAAGCGCCCTCATTCAGCAGATGAGCGTCTTGGCCACTGTCAGGGCACAAACTATATGGTATGTCAACTCCGTTCCTCTTGCCATCATGAGCATCGTAAATGGCCCGCGACCTACCCCGATGCGACGGCGCAAACGCCCAGGACGACGTGTTTCGTTGCACGCCCAGTCACCAAGTCCTCCCGGAAAGTGGGTGGATGGAGAAGAAGCGTTGCGTAGAAGAAGTTGGAAAAGTAGCTATCCACCAGCTTGGACACCAATGGCGCGGGAATACCAATATCCATCGGAGAATCCTCATTGAACGCACGCTCCGCCGGTACACCAGACGACATGCTGCAGCTCGGACCTTGAATCCGACGAGTTGTTGCCGTTGACGCCGTCCACGTGCAAGGTCGATGGAGGCGGCTGCATCGTCTGCACGGCGGTCCCTCGTTATCACAGCGTACCTACAAACAGGAATTAGCCCCATTGCCACCGCTGTTTGCACTTGTCATTTGTGATGAAGGGGAGGTGACATGGGGATGAATGGTTCACCGGCGTTGGCCAACCTTCAATGACCTGCATTCATCGCATGCCTTGCGCGGCCTGCCACCTATGCGGTTTCCCGGACCGCCCGGACAGGAACGGGGCTTGTTGGAAACCATTGTGACGTTTGGTAAATCTACTGCCAGACTTAGATGGCCTTGGTATCATGCAATGTCAAGTCTGCTGAACCATATTGGGAAGATGGGAGGCATCATGTGTCATCCGGTGAGAGAGGATTGATTAGTCAGACGCTGATATCAAAGTGCCGATTGGTTGCGTTTACGCCATGATTGTTTTCACTCTTCACTCCATGTCACCAAAAGCACGAAGCTGCACACCCGGTTCTAGGGTCCAGATTCGCCTCTGGAATACAAAGCAAGGATCCAAGTTTTTGATATGGCAACGAGCTATCTTAGGACGAGAAAAGCGTGGGAGCAATGATAAATGCCGAGATATCTAGTACTCGACTTGTGCGAAACCAGCCAGCCAACCAACCAACCACCTCAAACTTTCACAGAGCCCAGCCAGATAATACTTGAACACCCCCGGCCTCATGTGCCGTTTAGCAGCGGTAGTAGCACTTCATGCTCCAGCCGTTGGCATTGGCGCAATGCCCACCGCCAGTCTTGCCGCCAACGCTCGCAATCTTATTCTGGCACGAAGTATCCGAGAACAGGTCGCAATTCGTAGAGTAGGTGCCGTCGCCAATGGCCTTGACCGAGTAGAATTTATCGACATAGCAGTTGCCAGCACAGGTGGGCTTGTAGCCCTTGATGTGGTCCTGGTCGGCGCACCCGGTGCTGCTGTAGTATCGGACGCACTCGCCGTTGGCAACGCCGGGCACGCTGCCGCACACTCCTCGTTTTTCTAGGTCGTTTTTGAACCGCAGGTCGACAATCTTGAGCCCGTCGGGGGTGAACTCTGGAAGAGTCTTTTTGTACAAGGCCTCATCGTCGAATGCTTCTGCGGCGGTGGCAAGGGTGCTGCTTGAGCGGAGCAAGGGAATGAGAGAGAGGGCCAAAGCGGAGAAATGCATCTTGTAAGTTGTGAGATTATGACAAGGGCTGGGCGATTTTGAAGACGGATTTATTTTGTTTCTTGTTAGAGTCAAAAATGATGTCGGGAACACTTGGTCTTGTAGTAATTTTGCTTGCGGTATGGCCGAGAGTACTGCTACTCAACGCATCGTATATAATTCTTCTCCTGGGAACGCCGTCGTCAGCCAGACAGTATCATCAACGATACGTACCTGTTGCGGGCAAGCCAATAAAGCTTGCAAATGAATCTGACATAATCCAATGCCGAGGATTGGCCAATGTCTCGTGCCCTCGTGTGAGAACTCAAGTCGCCATGTAATCCGATGTGTTGGCCGACGAACTCGACCGGTTCGGTCCGAACGGTCTTGCCTCGATAAATGACGGGCGGAAGATGATTCTCATTGGCTCTAACGCACCAAAATCTAGAATGTTGACAATATATTACGACGCCAGGGTCACACAGCCGCTGACGCTTACGTCATACTAGGTTGATGCATATTGGGAGAGCATGTTCTAGATGGCTCGCCGGGGAGCTCTGCGGCCGCCGTCTTACATGTGCCAATTTATCCACCAATATCGTGTCTTTAATTGTCTTGGAGAACCCTTTGCAACGGCAGCAAGACCACGGTGAGGAACTCGAACTGGCAATAAGTGTACCAAACCTGAAAAGTGTCAATGTCATGAACCCTTGTTGGTCTTTAAACGTGGCAACCGTCAACAAGCTCTTGAAATGGGTGCTACGGATGCAAGACATGAACTTGACGTGACCGGCCTTGTTTCATATTGAAGAAAGTATAGCCGCCATGGGCCCAATGCATGGATTGCACATGGTACCAACCCAACTTTGTGTGCCGACATGTGTAATTCGTTTAGTCAACGCTATATGGGCAGTCATCAGTTATTCCATGGCAAATGAAATGACCTGGGAGATAAATTAGTTTTTTACAAGACAAGAATCATCACCGTTGTCACATGATGGATCCGCAATCTCTTGCCTCCATTTTTCATCTTGGACTCATTGATAGCCTCAAGTCGATGACATTATAGAATCACTTGTCCATGTCAAGTGTCGGTATATACAACATTCGTCCTTGGATATGGTCAAGCCGCCTTCTACGACGCCAGGGATTCATACTTCTGGTCCGCCCGCTCAAACGCCCGTTGTAGGGGGATATCAGCCAGCGCGACAATCTTGGTCTTTTTGACAAACTTCCAGATGAAGTATGCAGCCAAAACAAGCGGTATGTCGCTACAACGGGTCAGCACCAAGTTTGTTAGGTCCAAGAGGGCGGCGTAAACGTACAGGTACGCAGAGACAAAGTTGCTAGCGTTCCAATTGCCCTTGGTGAAGACGGCAAAGCCGCCTGTTAAAAGGATAATGATGCACATAAAGAGGGCAAAGTATGACGAGTACACTCGAGGGGGTATATTAGCACTCAGTTCTTCCTTCTTTCAAAGTCGGCAGGGTACTCACATGTCCACGAGTTCGACCAGGGCAGCCTAGTAATTGGAATGGCTTGCTTCTGCATGGCCAAGCGCAAGCGTATGTGGTTGACGAGGATGGAAATCCACGAGACCAAGACGCCGGCGGCTGTCAAGTTGACTAGCCACCAGAAGACGGTGATGGCGTCGCTCGACAGGCTCATGAAGCTGAGGAGGCTAAAGGCCATGAAGAGAAAGACGCAGGCGTAGGGCACACCCCAGGACGTGGTCCTCAGGAAAATCCTGGGCGCCTGCTTCTTGACGGCCAGGCCGTACAGCACACGGGTGCCGGCCAAGAGACTCTGGTTGGAGGCAGACCAGGCCGAGGTGATGACGACGGCGTTGACGACGGAGGGGATGGCGGGAATGCCGGCGGCCGAGGCGGCAATGACAAAGGGGCTCTGGGTCGCGTCGCCGCTCTCGCTGTCCAGGCGGCTGTCCTGGCTGGACACGAGCATGCCGACGATGAGAATGGCCAGCATGTAGAACAGCACGATGCGGATAAAGACGTTCTTGCAGGCGGCGGGGATGGCCTTGCGCGGGTTCTTGGTCTCGGCGCCGGCCATGGCGATGGACTCGACGCCGGCAAAGGAGAAGACGGCGCCGGTCATGACGCTCCAGTAGCCGAGGAACCTGCCCCAGTGGCCGGTGGCAATGAACTCGACAAAGGGGCCCGGGTCGCGCCAGTACCGGAAGTAGACGGGCGGCGTGCCCCTGACGCCGCCGAGGTCGATGACGAGGCCGAGGACGACGAGGAAGACGACGAGGAGGATCTTGAGGACGGCAAAGGCGAACTCGACCTCGCCGAAGAGGCGGACGACCGAGAGGCCCACGACCAGGGTCAGCAGGACAAAGGTGACGATCCAGACGGAGGGGTTGAGGTCGGTCCAGAACTCGAAGAGCACGCAGATGGCGGTGATCTCCGAGGGGATGGACAGGATGTTGCCGTAGACGAGGTTCCAGCCGATGGCGAAGCCCCAGGCCGGGTCGACGAGGAACTCGGCGTGGCGCACAAAGGCGCCGGTGACGGGGAGCAGCGCGGCGACCTCGCCCAGGGCGAACTGGACGGCGCAGACGACGAGGCCGACGGTGGCATAGCCGAGCAGCGCGCCGAGAGGACCGCCGCGCTGCACGGCGCCGCCCAGGCCCAGGAACAGGCCGGTGCCGATGGCGCCCGCGATGCCGAGCATGGACAGATGCCGCTCGGCGAGCCCGCGCTTGAGATGGCGGCCCTCGCCGGCCGTGACGAGGTCGCCGGCGTGGTCGTCGTCGCCGTCGTCGCCGGGATCGTGGCCGTCGTTGTATCCGAGCGGCGGCCCCGGCGTCGTCCGGATGACCCCCGGCGCAGCATCCTGCCGCTCAACGTTGGACGCGAAACCCGAGTCGTCGGCCGGGCCCGGAAGAGGAGTCGTCGTCGTCGTCCCGTAGCCCTTGGCGCCGTTGCTGTCCACGATGGCTGCGTGGTTGCCCCTGGCGCCTTTGACGCGGGCAAGGAAGCTCTTGAGGGCCATGGCAAGGTGCGCCTCGCGACTGGAAATCAAGCTCCCAGGTTCCAACCGAGAGGAGAGACTGCAGAGACGGCGTTTCCAACAACTTGTCCCGCCCGACGAGACGAGGAATGGATCGGCTCCCGTGGCACACAGGGACCGCGAATGGGCGTTGCGCAAGCAAGCAAGCAAGCAAAGGACGCTTTCTACTTTGCGACGTTTCTCTCGCGCCCTTTTTTTTTAATTTTTAATTTTTATACGGAGTAGCTTATCGACATTATCCACTTTTGACAGGATGGTGTAATCGCACCCTGGCTGGGGTTCGCATTGCAACATCCCCCACACAAACATGGCGACATTTGCTACTGGTGTGATACAAGCCGGAAACGGGTATTGTGTGCTCGCGGCGTATGACTCGGTACGAAGTGGCTGGCATCATGTACTGTACATGCTCCAACATGGTGGTTACCACCTCCACGGGCTGCGCGAGTGTCTTGACTCTTGACTCTTGACTGTCTTGGGTCTGTTGACCAAGTGATTTTGGCTACATGACGATTCACCACAAACATGCCACGTAAATCTGTTCCAACGCGCCATCCAAATCATTGACCCGGACGACTTCGGGGTCCGGCCTCTCGGCGACCGACACGTACCGGCCCATGATATATCGCCCCCTGCCATTATCAAATGAACCTTTTCTCGCGCCACGTCCCGTCCCTCTGGCACTCGGCAAAGGTCTGAGCCGGAATCGTCAATTGGCCCAGCCACCAGACGTCTTGCCCGCCAAGCGAGAACCACACTCACGCGACGCGACGCGCACTCGTCTCGAGCCTCCTCGCGACACTGCCGCAGCGCAAGGGGCAGCGGGACGACTTCTGACGGCACCGCCCAGTCGTCGCCCGTCGTGTCGCCGTGTATCGTAGGACCTAGCATCCGCCAGCCGCAGACAAGCAGAATCTCGCGCAGCTCCTGGGCGAGTCTTGCACAAACGAGCGCAACTTGCAGCACACGTGCGTCAAGACTGGGAACCCCGTGTCGACCGGCCACAAAGGGACGGCTCGGCTGCGGCAGCGACGCCCCGGGCGAGCCTTGGAGTCCCTCGTACTCGGCGTCTAGGTGCACCGGCCACATGGGACAACAGACTTCTGCCTCGTCGGCCGGTAAGCAGAACCGCCATATGAGCTCAGAGAGCTCCGGGGGCAGGCTGCCAAAGCCGGGGGATGGGCCATGGGCGCAGGATGCAGGATGCAGGATGCAGGTAGCCATGTATAAGAGAAGAAGATGCGCTGCGATGCCAAGCGTGAAAATACAGCTCTTTGTTCTTACGTCAAGGACAGCACTTGGCGCGTATGTATGTGCGCCGATTTCGCAGTCGACCGCCTCCGACGACCTCCGGGGCGCGCATATGGCATCCCCGGCGTCGACATTTGAATACATGCTCACTTGGCCTACAGACACCACAGCCACATCAAAACCTAGTCAAGGCTCGCCGATACGAGACTGACAGCTCGCCAAGTATGCGTCTTGGCCCTTTCGACCCTTTTGGTCCAATGCACACGCTGAAACGCATTCTGCGGCAATGGCCATTGGTTCGTTGGTAAATGGCGGTTTCTCGCGCTCCTCTTTCCCTCCGCCATGCCGGATGCGCCGGCGCTCAGAGTTGGACTCTTGGTGGCATGGCCTCTGGCCAACTTCAACCCGGCAGGGTCCAAGTCCGGTGCGTTTGTCAAGTAGGTTGAGAGGTGTGAGCTGCCTCGTCTCCAGCTACTAGACGATACTTGGGAGATTCTCGCGGGTTTGAAAAAAAAAACCACGTTAGTCCCCGCGCATGCTGGTGGTGTCGCTGAGAAATGGTCCCCTCCGGGCTTTTAGGCCCCCCCGGCGGAGCGGAGCGGAGGACCAAGGCCGATAGTTTCCCAAATAGGAAAGTCAGGTTTGAGCAGATTTTCCTGCGCCGGTGACATTACAAATCTACATCAGAGTCGCCGGCAGATGGAGCGCACGAGTTAGATTCGGCCGCTGTGTAATCGATAGCCACCCTGGTAGCATAGTCCACAAGAGTCCTTGTAGCAGGAGCTGGTTGGCCCAAAGAGGAAAATGAGAAATACAAAGTCCGCAAGCACGAGGCATTGGTGGAGTGGCAGTTTGTGAATAGCTTGGCTGCTCTGGGCTGTACAACTGACTATATAACTATATCAAGTGCGATGATATCGTTGCAGAATTACTGAATGTTGACAGGCTCTCAGCTGCTTTGAATCTAGATTAGCACAGTCGACAATTTCCTTTTTTTCAATTTGTTTTTTTCAATAAACATCAAACTGCGTACAACTCTTGACTCCATCATGTCTTCATTCTCAACGCAACTAGAGGGCAAGCACGCTCTGGTCACTGGTAAATACAAAAACCTCCACGACGTCTCAGCATCCCACAGAGCAAACTTGGTATATCTAATGCCACATCTCAACAGGCGGCACAAAGGGTATCGGGCGAGCCATTGTCGAGCTTCTACTCGCACAGGGAGCCAACGTCTCGTATTGTTCCCGGTCGGCCACAGACAATGACTTTGCCGCCTTTCTAGACGAGAGCAAACCAAGCGGTACGGCCTCTGGTACTTCCGTGGACATTTCGTCGCCCTCCTCCATAGAGACGTGGGTTGAGAAGGCAGCCCGCAAGTTCGGCCGCGTCGACGTCGTCGTTGCCAACGGTATGACAGATGCCCCCCGTGCCAATCGATCGCTACCCAGTGCCTCGACTAAAACATGTCACAGCGGCCTCGTTTAGCACCGAAGCCACGGCGGAAAGCTGGAGAACTAGCTTCGAGGCCGACGTCCTCGGCCTTGTCTCGCTTATAAACGCTTCGACGCCGCACCTGGAAAAGACGTCGGGTTCCATTGTTGTCGTCAGTTCGGTGGCGGGATTCGAGACGCGCTTTGATGTCGCCGGAAGCCCGTACACGACGTTTAAGCGTGCCCAAGCTACTTTGGCCAAGGATTATGCTCGCAAGTTGGGCCCGCTGGGTATCCGGATCAACTCTGTGATTCCTGGCCCGATTGAAGCACCGGGAAAGGTGCTCCCTGATGGATCACGGGAGCCAAGCCGTATTCAGATGCTCGTAGAGGCCAACCCAGAATATGCCCAGGGCATTTTGGATGCTGTCTCTCTGCGCCGATTCGGCACCGCAGAAGAGGTGGCGAATGTCGTCGTTTTCCTGGCAAGCCCGCTCGCGGGTTATGTTTGTGGTGCCAACGTCCTTGTGGATGGGGCAATGTCAACATTCTTGTAAAGCCGAGTTGTCGCTGGTTCCAAGGCAAACCGTACCTGGATTATACAGCAAGGTAGCGTATAAACGTAGTAGCCAGAAGATAAATACAGTATACTTAAGTATGCAAATAGGGCCTTTCCTATCTAAACGAGAAAAGGAAGTAGAGTGTGCCGTTGTGATAAGTTCGGCTGACCAAGAGTCTTTCCTTTCCAGGTTTTCACGCTCTGCAAACCAAACACTCGGATATCATACATACCTAGGTGTGTATTTTGAAAAACTGTGACCGTTTAGCTGCTTTACCCCCTCTCTTATCTGAACTGGGGGAGACTATTACTCCTCTTGCTCGCAACACCGCACTCATGCTAACAGGGGTTGCGAGGCACGACGAGAGAATTATGCCAAACCCCTGGGCAAACAAACCTGCCGAGGATACTAAAATGCTCGCAGTCTCTGAAGACAACATTGAAGCGACCCTAAAAACAACCCATGCGCCAGGCACTCGACATCTTGAAAAGTCCGCGCAACAACACCACAACACCACAACGTCCTCCAACCCCCTCACAACATCACGAGCCACGAACCTCGTCCACCTCGTCCGCGCAGTCAACCTGCACAACCCTCGCCTCGCCCGCCCCGACCACCCAAGCACTCAGCTTGCCCCCATACACACACGCAGTGTCCAGGCCGAGCGCGTACCTGCCCCTCTGCAGCCGCCTCTTGGCATCGTGCCCAAACACAACCATCGTCTTCACACTTCCCGCACACTCGTCCTGCCACGCATCCCACTCCGCGATCCAGCCTTGCTCCCCGGCCTCCTCCATCGGCACCAGCGCCCCCCCCTCCTCCTCCGCCGCCCTCAAACTGCGCATGTGCATCACCGCGTGCGCGGGCTGCTCCTCCAGCGCAACCCGCGGCACCAGCCCCGCGTGCGCAACGACAATCTGCCCGATCCCCGGCAGCGACGGCGTCACCGTGACGCGCAGCAGCAGAGGCAGCGCGGCGAGGTAGTCGAGCTGCGAGGCCGACAGTGCCGCCGCGGTACGCGCGCTCACGCTCCTCCTCTTCTTGTCCTTCTGGTTCCCATCCTCGTCGTCGTCGTCGTCGTCATCGCCCGCTGGGCCCATCTTCAGCCGCTGAGCGGCCCTCAGGACGGCGTCGTCATGATTCCCCCTCACGCCTCGCGCGCCAATCCTCGCGGCAAAGTCAATCACGGCCCCGGAGTCGGGGCCCTTGTTCACCAGATCCCCTACGAAAATGACCTCGTCGCCCTGCGATTTGTCAAACTCCACTGCGGCGAGGAGCGCTTCCAGCGATTTCCGTAGCCCGTGGACATCCCCGATGATGATGAGGCGTCTCGCTGAGATGGAACCCGGTGGTGATGCTGCTGCTGCTCCTGCTTCGCGAGCCAGCGTGGTACTCAGAGTGACGGGCAGATCATGTATGAATGCGGAAATGGGGTATATCTCGCTCGTCTCCGTGGCTGCCGTCATGGTTGTGGAAATTGCTCAAGTCCGTTGGGATGCAAGATGCCCGTTGCTACTGCGGTTGCCGTGCCCACAAATCCTCCTCCAACTTCTGTATCGCGGGAATGGTGTCATCCATCTAGTGGAGACGGCAAATACATACTTAGGTACTCGGGGCCGAAATAGGAATCACAGACATACCGTCGACATATGTATCCCCGACACCGCGCTTCACTCGGTCCACATTGTCGCAGAGCGGCTGCAGGTACTGTTTCTTTTCGACAAGTCTCTTACTTCCTACAGATATGTACATACAAGTGCGCCGGTCTATGTATCCTATTGTCAAAGCCCTCGAGTTCGCTAATACTGCTTCTTAGATGTAATTAGTATAGATATTTCCCAACGCAATTGCAAGTGTCCCAGATATCCAGCGCCTCGCCGCCAAAATAGAAACAAAAAGCCACATGCTATGCATCCACCGAAGAAAGCCAACATGCAAATTATAACACAAAAAAAAACAAAAGTATGCATTCCCGCGTATATGATGCTTATACACCAGTACAGAATAGATTGCCGTCTCCTCCAGTTCGCCTATTCCGTTTCTTCTCAACAAAGGAGAGTATTTGTCGCCGTATGCTATTAAATGATGTAAAAACAAAATTAAGCAATAGAAAAACCCATGCCTCGCTCTAGGGAAACTGTCGTTGGTGAGCTTCATGGTCGGACGCCGTATCGCCATTGTTCCACACGGTCCATGGACCCGTTGTTCATAGGCATAGACATCATGCCAGTGCCATACATTTGCGTTGCAGGCCGGCCATTAAAGGAACCCATGGAATTCAGCCCCCCATAGCCTTGCCCATAGCCATTCACTACACCGTACCCAGGCTGGCCGATTGGAGCTCCGAAGCCGGGTCCGTAACTTGTCATCACACTCGACCGCTTGCCAGGCAAGAGGCCCTGACTGTTGACAGCAGTGCTGGGCAACCCTGCTTTAAGCCCATGGCCGCCCGTGCCGTCATTGAAGGCGCCGCCTAGGAACCCACCAGATCGTTCGAGCCCTGACTGGGGGAGTGACGACGGCATCTGCATTCTCATGGCTGCCATCTTGGCGTCCCGGTCTTGGGCGGCGCGTCTTTGTTCCTCGGCTCGGAGGCTCTCCTCCTGTGTTCGTCTGTCTGATTCCCTCTTGGGGTGGGCAGCTAGCACATTGGCAAGGCTGAGTCGCCGTCGAGGTTCCTGGGCTGGCTGGTCGCCCACCGAGTTGCCGTAATTCATCTCTCGCTGCCGAGCTTCGCGTTCTGCCTGCAGGCGTCGGCGGCGTTGTCCTAGGGTCTCGTCTTCACCAGATGCGCCCGCAGCCTGTGTTTCCTTCCCATCACCTTTCTTGCTCTTCGACTCCTTTGTTGCATCCTCTGCATCTCCAAACTGGCTTAGAAGCTCGGATGAAAAAGCGCGGCTTACCGGGCGGGCCATTGGCAGCTCCCCATCCTTGGCTGCAAGTCTGCGACGTCTGTCACCCAGCGTTTCCTCTTCCAACTCCTCCACCTCAGGTTCAGGGCTCGGCACAACTTCCACTCGGGGGGTTGACGATGGGACCTGAAGGGCTTGGGCGGC
Source organism: Metarhizium brunneum (assembly GCF_013426205.1). Taxonomy (NCBI): domain Eukaryota; kingdom Fungi; phylum Ascomycota; class Sordariomycetes; order Hypocreales; family Clavicipitaceae; genus Metarhizium; species Metarhizium brunneum. The sequence goes on along the minus strand of NC_089422.1, from coordinate 2,994,873 downwards.
AGATAAAGACATGACACTGTGGCGTTGGTGCAACACAGGCGGTGGCGCATCTAGTCCATGTAGACGAGCGCGGCGATGGCTCAGAGGTTCGTTGTCCTCTTGTTCTCTGCGCTCCATGAGACCCATGGGTCGATCCAAATCTGCCAAATTCTTGGCCCCACGCTGCATCGCGGCAAGAATGGCCAAAGGCACATCTTCGTCATCGGATCCGTTCTGGTCTAAATTTGCGTCTGGGTCTTCCCAGGCCAGGTTGACTCTCTTATTCTGACGGTTCTTCCTCTGAGCCTCTGCCACCGTGTCCATGTCCAAAAGCGTAGCATACATGCCATTAGGAAGTCCTTTGCCCATGTTTCTCACTCGCTGTTTTTGCTGGTGCTTGCGCAACTGCAGTTCAGCTAGCAGCGTTGTAGGAGGACCGAGGTAGGCATCCTCGGGAGCCGCTGTCTCGTCCCCTTCCTCATCTTCGCCCTCATTGTCACCCTTGTCGACATCAGCTTCGATGGCCCCATCAGCAATGTCAATGCTGCCCGGGGCATTTTGTCCGTCTTGAGATCCATCTGCCTCGGGTGTCGCAACCGGTATGCTGCTGCTGTGCGGCCGTTTCTGTTCGTCGCTATTGTAGCTGGAGTTTCTTTTTCCGAGCCACATCATAGATGATCTCTTCTTCGCCTGGGGTTCTGGGGCGAGCCCGTTCAGAGTAGCAACAGATTGACGAGCCGTATTCTTCTTTGCTTTGCCATATATTTCGGGTCCAAGCTTACCAGCATAGACATGATCTGTAAAAGCACTAACAGGTGCACTGGTAGAGGCGTCAAGAATGCTGTCGAGGGTGGCCATGGCGGAGCCGTCTTTAATCTCCACTTCGTGGGCGACAGACGGAAGATCAAAGAAAGCGCTGGCTCTAAGCTGTGGTGGCAACGTGTCAAGCATGGACGCCTTTGACTTTCGGTTCTCCTTGAGCGCTTTTGACAATCGTTCGGGGCGGCGCAAGGTGTCCGGCACCACACTACATTCTGCCGCTTCCTCTGGCGGCGGAGTGGGTGGCGAGTCTTCGGCGGCTGCGTGCAAAGACTTTGCTTCACCGCCGTCGAAAGGGTCGAATGAGGACAGCGCAGCAAAAGAGTCTCGGTGATTGGCAATGGGGTCCGGTAGCCATGAATCTCGAACCGGAGCCTCCGGTGCGGCAGAAGATATGCCCTTCAGATCGCTAAATGTGGACTGTCGCTGCCGTTTAGGAGATGCTGAGGTGTCTTGGGTAGTAGGAGCGTCCATCATGACGCTGAGAACCTGGGACCTCCTTTGGTTCCTAGTGGCAGCCTTGGGCTTGGAAGACAACTTGGGGGGCAGGTTGAGCATAGCAGGGACGCGCGCAGGATAGTACAGCATTTTCTGGCCACTTGAAGGGTCGATATAGGAGGTTGGGCGAGGCATGGAGATGGGTAGAGGGCGGGGAGTTGGCAAATCCGGCTCTATTTCCGGTGGCACATACAAATCTTCCTCGTTTTGAGGCTCCCAGTGCACACCGTCAAAGTCGATGAACGCATCGCGAGCCTGCTCAGACGTGTTGTTGGAATGGACGCTCCCCGGGCGTTGCTCGTATTGGTACTCTTCTGGACCCAGTGGTGCTGGGGGCAGCGTATGCCTGGGAGCGTGCTGAGAGTCAGGTTGGGGTCCCAGGGTGTCCTCATGCAGCTGATGAAATGCATCGGTGCCGGACGTGCCCACGATGGTTTCCTCTGGCAATTGGAGACTCTCGGCACTCTGCTCTTCGAGGGGCGGGGCGGCGTCGGCCTCGTCAAAGGCTTTTTGGTTCAGAGATATTGGCTCCGACTCGGAGATTTCGGCAAGCGACAACTTGGTGGAGAGAACACTCCGGAGGGACGACTTTCCAGGGCCATGTCTGGAGAGTATTGCATCGTGGGTTGCATCTTGTCTTCCGGACGAGTTACCGGAGCCGGATCGAAGGCGACTCGTGAGCGATGTGTTTGGTGACAAGACGAAGCCAGCAGGGGAATAGCCACCGTGTCTCGCGGCATTATTAGTGGAGACGATTGAGGAGGTCGTGGACAGGTGTCGAGTGAGCTGGCTAGCAGGAGACGTGGTGTTTTCGTCGACCGAGGCCATCGTTGCCAGTGCGAGCTTGGCTGACCGTCTGCTGTCACTTCTCTTCAGCTCGCCATGCAGGTCGCGGATGGCGTCGTCGATGGAACTCGTCATGGACAGCCGCTCAGCAGTGGCTTCGAGCTGGGCTATGTTCCCTGTGGCGGATCCGGATCGGATCAACTTGTCAGGAACCCCGTGGCTCAGGGCAGGCGGGCGGGCTATTGGTTTTGGATGGACCATGCGCGTGTCTGCCCTCACACTTGCGGTGCGAAGCGGACGTGCATCAACAAGATCGGCAGACGAGGTCAGCTCTGCGTCGCGATCGGGGGGCGGCGTTGACTTTGTCATTTGGCTGGCCGAGTCTCGAGGGTCGGCCGGGGACGGGGCCTGGATTGGGTGAGGTCTGGCCGGTGCACTGGGGCTGTGGACGCTGTGGACGCTGTGGACCGAGGATCCGAGAGTAGTAGATGGAGACATCATGGAGGATTGCAAGGCAAAGCCAGAGCCAGAGCCAGAGCCAGAGCCAAAGCAAGAGCCAAACTCAGAGCCAGAGGCAGGACCAGGACTGACGATGATGGCCTCGACGGCTTCGACGCTGGGATCGGGGCGCTTTTGCTGTTGTTCCTGGGCTGCACATGGCACTGAATCAACAACACCAGCAACGGCGCTGGTATGTGCAGGGGCGGGCGAGACGGCAGCCAGGTCTGGCATCTCGGCGGGTGACAGGTCGGCCCTGTGCCCAGTCGGTCCCATGCCAGCGCCAGCGCCACCAGCAGTTGTTGGACCCTTGGTGCTACTCGGTTTGCTGAAGCCAGAGCTGTCGAGAAAAAGACCTAGGGGCGTTGCAGCTCGGTTTGCAACGGGTCGAGCGGGCGGTGATGGCTCCGAGGGGGGACTTGTCGTGGCCGGAGGCGAGATGTGCAATATCGTGTCGTCATGGTTGGTGGTGACGGGGCCAGTCATGGCGACTGATGCTGTTTGCGCCTTGACCGAGTGCCAGGCGTGGGTAGAAGAAGCGGGAAAAACAAGGACGTGACGGCTCGTAGTTCCCGTGCGAGCAGACTTGACGTTATTGTTTGTACCCCAGGATATAAAATTAGTATTATGCGGTGCGTCTGTTGGGAAGTACGAGTACTGTCGTGCGTCTGGTGACAATTGATGCAATGCAAGCCGCAGAGTTGTGGCGTAAGAGATCAGTGTATCTCAACCAGTCTCGTGACGGCCGAGACGTTCACGACACACGCACTCGCAGCTCTCCCAACCGGCAAAAATGTGCTGGGGGGTTGGGAGCACCCGAGGACAATGAGCGAACAACGTCGTGAACAGCAGGTTGGGCGCCAAAAAGCAACAGAAATGATTGTGTAGGATGCGCTTTGATCTGTGATGTTCTGATGTGGTGCGATGCGGTACGATGCGGTGCGACGCGATAAAGATGAGAAAACCAAAATGCCTGCAGAGACAATCCACCTCGATAAGCCAAACAGCAAAAAACGGCGCAAACAACAGTTCACGCCGTCATCAAAACTGCGCAGGCTTCCGAGTTTGTGGTACAGGAGAGAGTGAATGAGGTTGTGACGGGAGAGTCCAAGGCTCCAAGGCTCGAGGTACGAGGTACGAGGTACGAAAATTGCTGAGTGTGCTCGTAATGCTCTGCACGCCGTACACGCAGACTTGTTGGAGTGTTTTCCTCGAATGGGCCGTGCAATGTTACCACAAAACTTTGACCACAGCAAAACTCACCATGTTGGTGCCGTGACCCCAGAAACGGCCGAATGCGGATGCGGCGCGAGACAGCGAAAAGGACAGCCAAAGCAAAAGGCGCCAAGACGTCTGGTAGTGGGACTTGTGAATGGGAACGGCAAGAAAATTGACTGCAGCAAAAGCCCAAAGAAACCAATCTATCATGTCTTTGGTTCCCGTGGCATGTGCGCCTAGGACTGTTACTTTCTCTTCAACCAGTTTGGCCTGTTCAACAGGAACAAAGATCTGGAGGCCTTGGACGAGCAAACATGAGAGCTGATTGGTCGGGTACCTAGGTACTTAGAGCCAAACACTCTGGGCATGCATGTGTACCCCGTACATGTACAGAGGAATTAAGGGGCGACCAGGAGGCCTTCCCGCGGACATTGATGAATTTTTCTCCAAGCATTCCGTGATGCATGCATACATACTCCGTACACATTCATCCATACCATTGTGCATATGGAGTACATGTGCCAATCTGGCCGTATACGAGGCCAAATATGTCGTTATACTTTTGCCCACTATTTATACGCAGTCATGTCTGCTGGGTTCGTATGGGATGGGGCCTCCAATTTGCCAGGGCCAGGAGCCAGGAGCCAGGAACTAGGAGCTTGCGAAAATTTTCGCACGGGAACGAGACGGCTGTGGCTAAAGGCAAAACACCAGGCACACAGGCACGACACATGTTCTTTCAATAAAAAAAAAGTCAATGGATTGGTAGCCACTCGTGCCATGTCCATGTCCATGTTTGTTTGACGCCACGGGAGGGACGGGGAACGGCCGCGTGGTTCCACCCTGCCATGATTGATGTTCCCTGTCTGCTTTGTCGTTTGTCGCCGCCATCCGCTTCCACATCATGTTGGTTTCAATGTTCCATCCCAGCCCAGGCACCATCCCTGACAGAGCCCTATTGTCGCCTTGTCCCTGCCTGAGCTGTACATACGGAGTACTCCGTAGGCACCCATGGTCCATATCAGCCAGCGATTCAACGGCGCTTGGCAGCTATGGATAGCAAGTGTTTGGTACCTGCACTATCTGACCATATTGAGCCGTCATGTCCTATCAACGTATCATTGACCGCGGTCTAGATATGAACTGGCAATATTGTACTACTCCGTACCAAGACAGATGCCGTATCCACGCACAAGAGGTGACAGCGCTGAGCAACAGATAAAGACGACGGCCATAGCACACGGGTTGCGTGTCCAACCAACCCGTCCGTCTCATCTCCTGGGCCTTGTCCTGACATTCAAGCAATGGAGACGTGGCACGATTGAGACGACGCCCTGTTGGTCGTGCGCAAGGCTCAATGTTGGGAGCTTCCGCCAGGCTTAGGATGCAACCAAGGCCTGGATATGGAGTACATTGCTCCTGGATTTGTGCATAATTGGACCATACATACATCGTGGTCGAAATCCGAGACGTCTAACCAAGAAATCCTCAAACCTTAATTGGGGTCCGATTCATAGCGTGTTTTTTTGTTGTCTTGTTGTTCTTTAGGAATCCGAGGTCAACGGATCTGGATGAATCTACGGACCACAACACCAGACACCTAGATCCCAAAATCGACTAACTGGCCAAGTCTTTGAGTGGTCAGTGCTCCCGCCGATTGCTCCAGACCCCAGCGCTAACCGGCACTAAACTTGACATCCAGACATCTAGTTATGTAGTACTAGTAGTACTACTTACATATATCAAGTCTGGTGGTATTGCAACATGAACACACCGAAATTCCCAAGCACTACGAGCCAAGTAGTACACGCCACTAGAGTAGCAGCCACTACCATCCTATGCATCTAAGTAGGAGGGCCAGAAGACATGATATTAGGTGCAGGTGCTCAAGTTTACGGTGGTTGTGGTAAGGGTTAGGGTCAGGGTTAACCTATGACCCCTGCGTGTCAGAGTCACTGACCATGCTGGTTCCTGGCCCGACGTCGGCGACCCGCCATCAATTGATGCCCCTCATTTTCCCGCTCTTTGCCTCAAACGCCATCCTCCTAGTCAACACATGGGAAGTTTTCAGACCAAACCCATTTAATTGACTTGAAGCCATAGCCATCACAAGCCAGTCAATTGCGCAGCTTGTCCACAATGGCCTCCGAGTCTGCTTCCACGTTTCTCTGGGGCGGCCGCTTCAGCAGTACGTCAACCACGATCCCATACAGGCACCCCGCGAGGAGTATCTAGAAGATGCTGACTCATCTCCTGCAGGCGGCCTTGACGACCTGATGATGCAGTTCAACGAGTCCCTTTCCTTCGACAAGGTCCTTTGCCACGCTGATATCCAGGGCTCAATCACCTTTGCCCGCGCTCTGCAGAGGCTCAGCATCATCACCGCAGACGAGCTGGACCAAATCACCACCGGCTTGAAAAAGGTCGGCGAGGAATGGGACAATGGCACTCTCGTCATCAACCCCAAGTCCGACGAGGACATTCACACCATCAACGAGAGGCGACTGGGCGAAATCATCAGCACTCAAGTCGCTGGCAAGCTGCACACTGGCCGATCCCGAAACGAGCAGATTGGCGTGGACATGCGACTCTGGGCCCGCACCCAGCTCGATGATATCTCCGCATCGCTCAAGGAAGCCCTCAAGGTCTTCACGGCAAAGGCCAAGGTCTCATTGCCGGTTCTCATGCCCGGATACACCCACTTGCAGCGCGCGCAGCCGGTCCGCTTCAGCCACTGGCTGCTCTCGCACGCTACCTTTATTTTGGGCGATCTGCAGCGTCTCGGCGGTGTCCAGGAACGGGTTGCCGTCTGCCCTCTTGGCGTGGGTGCCTTGGCCGGCAATCCCTTTGGCATTGATCGCGAATTCATGGCCAAGGATCTTGGCTTCCCTTCCATCCACCCCAACAGCCTGGCTGCCGTTGCAGACCGTGACTTTGTTGTCGATATTTTGCAGTGGGCCAGTTTGTTGATGGTGCACCTGAGCCGACTGAGCGAGGACCTGATTCTCTTCTCCACGGCCGAGTTTGGCTTTGTGCAGGTTGCCGATGCGTATAGCACAGGTAGTTCCTTGATGCCGCAGAAAAAGAACCCCGACAGCTTGGAACTTATTCGCGGCAAGGCGGGCCGTGTTATGGGACAGGTGAGAGCACGCGAGAGACCCCTTGGTGACTTTTTGCACGTTCTGGCTCTAACCGCGAATATAGTCCTCTGGCTTCCTTTCCTCGCTCAAGAGTCTCCCCACCTCGTACAACAAGGACCTCCAAGAATCCGTTGAGCCTCTCATCGATTGCATCAAGACCGTCTCGGACTGCGTCAAGATTACCGCTGGGGTTATTGCCACTCTCGAGATCCGACCTGAGAAGATGAAGGCTGCTCTCACAGCCGACATGCTGGCCACCGATGTTGCCGACTACCTCGTCGTCAAGGGCGTTCCTTTCCGCGAGACTCACCACATTGCTGGCTCCGTGGTTCGTAAGGCGGAAGAGCAGAACGTTTCCATCTCTGAGCTCAGCCTCGAGCACCTCAGAGAGATTACGCCTTTGTTTGAGGCCGATATCAAGGACGTGTTTGACTTTGAGAGGAGCGTCGAGAAACGCACTTCCACAGGTGGGACTAGCAAGGCTTCGGTGCTACAGCAAATCAAGTCTATTGAGGCTGCTGTGAGCAAATAAAGTATCTACCAATGCATTTGAAGGCGTCATGGTTAAATTTAGGCGTTGGGGTGGATGGGATGAGAATAAAAGTCGATGATATACACGTGTCAATGCAATCTCATAAAACGTTCCGTCTCGTCTTGATTGCTACCTTGGTGTGTTTTACAGTGTGAATGCCACAAAACTATGGTTTTAGTTTTGTAAGGGCTATGTATAGAGAGGCTGTCTATATGTATAACAGCTGTGGTTATTACTCTAAAACTATTCTTCCTTCGGTTCTGGCCTTTAAACACGGCGGAGCATGGAACAAGTGCCCTCTCCTCGAACGTAAGAATAGGGCATACAGGATGCCTGAAATATACACAGCCAGGATACTAATCAACATGGGCCACTGAAACTGATCTGGCTTGGAGAAGGCGATTGTAGATGCAAAAGAGAGAAGCTCAAAGAGGTTCTGGAATGCTGCTTCTGCTGTGGAAAACGACCCTCGGTGGGTAGCTTCGACTTCCTATTTTTTTCGAGAATCAGAACCAACGAAATCCTTGAACTTGGACATGATGACTGGTTTTTTTTTACCTCTTGGACTATGCTCTGCGCGCAGAGATCATACCCCCAAAGACCCAGTCGACTGAAGGCCACGCAGATGGCCAAGACTGTTGCGGAGATGAAGGCATTGCTTGCGTGCTTGTTTAGGTCTATCATGTACCAACACACACCGATTGCCAAACATGCCATCTGCCAGTTTAAGCTCCATAATCCACCCCGTATAGGACCGATTCTCCTGATGAGCCGGGGCGCAACCCAGGTGGCGCTTAGTTCGACAATGGTGCTGCCTGTGCGGGCGATGCCTACATGTAAGGGGGTGTAGCCGACCGACATGAGGTATGTGACCATTTGGCCCGAGAAGGAGAGGACTGTGAGATAAAGAAGAGACAGCGAGAAGGAGGGGAGGAAGGCGGGGTGGCGGATGTAGAAGGAGATCGAAGACACAGGCAGGATATTTGAGATGAAGGAGGTGAGGCCCGAGGGCGCTTGTTCATCCTCTCGGGAAGACGACGCAATTTCCTCATCGGCGGAGACTCGTTCGAGGGCCGGAACACTCTTGTATACCTGCGGCTGTGAGAAGCAAAGACGAGATGCAGGGCTCAGACCGACGTACTCTCTCTATGCAGATGTACTCGATGGGAACAGAGACCATGTTCACGCCCAGCACGGTCCAGATGGCGATGATGGTAGACGCCATCGCGACGAGGGACACAACAAACGGCCCGACGAGTTTACATGCGAGGTCAATACGGCGAATTCTCGCATTGATCACTGTCATGCCATACGCTTTTAGCCTTTTTATTCGGCGTTCCAAGGACACAACGTACCTCGTCGCCAATCCTCGTCCCCTTCCGTCATGACAACAACCTAGCCGAATGAGCAACCTCGACGACATTCGAGACAGAAATGAAACTTACCCAGTCCCTCTCAACGGCAATTGTATTCATGGTAGCACACAGCTTCTCGACACACGCCAACGCCACGAGAAGGGCAAACAGGCCATTCACGCCCGTCACACTCAAGGCCCCCATGCGCACCTCGATGAGCCATAACACGCCGCAGCTCCCTGCCACGGCGAGCCTCTGGCCCAGAATCGAGACGCGCACGACGCTGAGTCGATTGCCGCCGTCGATCCATGTGCCGAGCGGGTGCGCGAGGAGCATGGCGGACAAGCTGCGGATCAGAGCGTAGATGGACATGGGCAAAAGCGTCGAGGGGAATATAGATGCGAGGAAGAGCACGGCGCCGAACTCGAAGAGCCGCGAGTTCCACATGGACAGGAAGTGGGATGTGTAGAGCTGCCATTCTATGCGGGTGCGGTTGACCTCTGCGTTGCTGTTGCTGGGCGCGAGAGACTCGCCGTCGTTGGATTGAGGCATTTTTCATAAGAGACCCTTTTGCTTGGAGGAGCTGTCATGGGCGAGCGCCGGAAGATGGTGAGGAACATTGGTCCGAGTATGGGGCGGGAATGAGCCTACAAGTTGTATATAGCTATGCGTTCTGCGGGCGACGGCTGGGAAAAAGTAGTGATTCGACTCGGATGTAATCGATCCGACTTTGTAAATCGAGGGCAAGAACGACTGGCGGCTTATCAGCCGTTGGAGTTGGGAGAGTGGGAACCCTAACCCTGATATTTGTGGCTTGCGGGTGGCATGTGTTGACGATAGGCGAGTCTTTGGTCCGTACTAATAACAGCAACTACTAGCTGAAATAAACAAGAAAAAAGAAACTCAAAAACGTCTTGACAAAAATGAGAAAGGTGTCTCGCAACAGGTATTAATTACGACTGTCTCACACCAGTCCGTGTTTATAAGTGTCTCTGGTGTACTAGATGCGTCATTCTTCATGAGGGTCGAATTCTTGCGGCCGAACTCCGAATGCCCAGCCCAACGTCGAGGTATATACTATATCACGACTCTTCGCCTCACACACCAATAATTCGCATTTTGTTTATTAAGAAAAACCCATGAATTATCCACGTATCAATTCATACACAGCTACGGTTGCGTCGGTGTAGTCCATCAGGCGAACATGTTCTTTTTGAGGAGTTGACGAGTTCCACGACATATTGCATCCTCTGGTCCCAGGAAATGTGTAAAACGCCCAAGTTCTCGAGTGTCTCAACGCCGATGTCAAGGTTACTCTGGAAGAAAACCTCAACGCAGAAAAGTTATTCTGTTACTTCCAACAGAACTCACATTATAAGAGCCTATATAGTTGACGAAAGATCGAGCTTATGGAGGCTCGGCCAGTTATGACGCTGCGACGACAAGTAACACCACCAAGACCACCAAGGCAACATGGAAGTATTTATTCTCCTGGTAGCACCTTGGTAGTCATGGCTAGACTTTCTAACCCTTGGGTCAATGGTGAGGTTATTTGCTAGACTCAGAGGGGAAAACAAGTTCTGTCCGGTGTAGGGTAATTTCTACTACTAATGCCAAGTACGGAGTACATCCGCAGCTATTGCAACAAACCATTGACTATTCCAGAACGGAGTGGACGAGAGAGCCTGGCAATAGATAGCGCATCATATCGCAACATTATACAATGCTCCTTATCGCATTTGGCGAATCGCGTCAGCAACACGCCATGGTTGCATTGTCAACCTTATTCGAGCACGAATACCCGGTGCAATTGTCGGTGAAGATGGCTTGTGGTCGCTCGGCAATGCAAAAAGAGCTGTGGAAGAGGTTACTAGCTCCCGCGGATGGTTCCTGGCTGCATATTTTTGGATGGGGCCTTGGCTTCGATTGGAACGGGGAGAAATTAAGCGCATTGAGCAGTCAAGCTGATCCGAAGCTCGAGAGGCATGCAAGGCCATGCTCCTTGCTGGATTACTAGCTGAATCCAATCCCCTTTAGCTCTCTTGACGAGAACGGAACAAGGTGGTCTCGCTTGTTGCGGCTGCAGAATGCTTGGTTAGACACGAGCGGTGAACCAAAGGGTCGACCGACTGGTGTTGCAGGATCGACGCGAAGATGGATGACCTTGGCCGTACAATATTCTTCTTCCATTCCTGGCCCCAGACTTTGAGTGCATTGTCGAGACAGAAAGCCATTCACGCGGTGGTGACGGGGCGCGGGGAGGCTACAGAAATGATGTCAACAATCGTTACATTCGGGACTTTTAGGCGTTGCCACTGAAACATGGAACTTGGGAAAAGATGATCTTGTGCTCCTTTGAAGCGCACCGCCCTGTCCGGATGTGCATGTAGGACATGCCTTCGAGCTTGTGAATTTGGCGGGCAAAACGGAGCACGGAGTAAGTCACTAGGATAAGTCACTCCTTAGGTACGTACCTTGCTCGTAGCTGAGTGGAAGGAACATTGAAGGCATGAACGAACGGCGAGGCCATGACCCACCAGCCTGGGCAGTTGTACCTGTACTGTGTGAAATGCACATGGTGGTGCCTGAACGTGTCGACGTGGGAACGCTCAGTCCCCGCGGAACACACACGACCTGGCGGGGCACGCAAGTATCTGGCGCAGGGGACACGGGGTCCGTACAGTACGGATTTGTGAGCATCGTGGGCCTTCTTTCAACCTCACCAGTACCATGGTTCGAGACCCCACCAACGGCCACAAGTTTCTTCGCCCCACACGAACAAGCGGAAGACTCACAGGTCCCTTTTATTATTACCATCGTGAAGTGGCCATGTCGCTGATTGCGCACCCAGACGGATTGCCACTGGTTGTATCGGGCACAGCGACCCCTGACCCCTCATTTACATTGTCGAGCATCCTTTTGGCAACGCAATCCCGCCAATGCCAATTTCGATTCTCTCAGGACTCGTAATTCCGACCGAATCTTCCCATCGCTCCATTTTGTTTGCATGCCGTGACGACGACGGCGACAAGTCCAGGGTCGCCGGCTTGCTGTACGCGGATGCGTGCCTGGGTTGCGTGCCTGCCCCCCTCCCATTCCTGTCATTGAGAGCCACAACCACGAAAGCCTTCTCGCACGCAGCCTCCGAATAGTTGCCCAGCATGGCAAGCCTGAACCTGGCCAAGCGCAGCTTCGCCCCGGTGCCGATAGAGACGACTTTTCAATCGAACCGCAAGGGCACCCAACCCGGCGGGCAACCAGGGGGCCCGAACCCGGAGTTGACGCCTGAGCCATCGCCCCGATCCGCCTCGCCGCCGATGCCACAACCGCGACAGCGACGTCGATTTAAACCCCAGCTGATTGAGACATCAAGGAGAACCAGGAGAGTCGGCGACCCGGGCCCGGCTACCAGGCCGACTGATAAAACCGACATTACCCCCTACACCAACCACATTTACGTGGCGAAGCCAAAGCCCAGGAGGAAGCATGGAGAGGCACTAGATGATGAGTCGATTCCATGGATTCCGCCGACCAGGAGAGAATCCGAGGATGAGGGTGTCAAAGAGTATCTGTTAGAAATTGCTGCCAGGGAGGCGGCAAGGCAGATGGAAGAAGCTGCACTTGCCGCGTTCCCCAACAGCAGAGCTCGCGAGGGCGGTGTTGCTCACTTCTACTTTAGAGAGAGTTCGGAGAGCGACAACTCCGCAGAAAACACACCTCAAAACAAGGACAATGGCATGCAGCCCAGGGTTCGGAGGAAGTCGTCAAATCTGGGGCTGAACTGGTGGCATAAGCACATGCAAAGCCATGCAGAGCAATTGGCATATGAGCGGGGTGACGACGAGATGGCGTTTGGTGGTGTGGATGAGGATACCATAATGCGGACAGATTCGGATCTGGACAAGATGGATCTGCCTGTGCCTCCCGATCCATTGTGGACGACGACCAATAGGATCCCTCCCGAGGACAGACGAGATTCCATGGCTGAACTACAAGACCTCAGGGATTCCTTGACACCTCTTTCACGGCCTGATGCTGCTTTTACGATTGGTAACAGGTTTCAACCCGGGGATGCGGCGTACGGCCGGCCGTCCCCAGACCAGAGAGACGTCGGATACAGCCCCTTTCTTCGCCCGGTAGACCGCGGCCCGGATGTCGCATTTGGCCGGCCATTTGGGGCGTTTGGCTTAAAACCGGAGGATCCCAAGCTGCATCTTATGCGCCAAGCCGCGTCGCCTCCGATGCTCGGCAAGGACCTGACTTTTCGGCGATGTCCGTCCCCGAAACAGACCAAGTTGGAGACGGACCACCCGTTCGCAAACCACGACGTTTACAAAGAGCAAAATCGAGATGTCACAGGCCAAGGCGGTCTCTGGAGAGGATTCTGCTGCCGGTCAGAGTCGAATACCGAGTATGTTGTCCCGGCGGAATTCCACGGGGCGAACATGCTCGTTACTCCCTACCCACCGGCTAGCCCCCGGGACGGCGCGGGATTCGACTCGCCGTCAATGAGCGACGAGCCAGAGTCCATGTTCTCGTCGTCCAACTCGTCCGAAAGCTTGAATAATATAAGCCCTACCCGTGCAGAGCATCGTTCTCGAACCAGCCAGTCCAAGGGCCTGCACATGTTGCACGGCCTGGACGACCGGTTACGCCGCGAAAAGGCGCAGGTAGAGCTGGACGAAAAGATTGCCTCCGAGTTCGACGACGAATTCGTCACCCAAGTATACAATTACCTGTCTTTGGGCTATCCGGCCACAGCACGCTACTTTGACGGAGAGCTGTCCAAAATTAGTAGAGTTTCCGTAGAGGAACTCTGCAGGGACGACGAGAGGCAAATGGCCAAGGGTCACATGCTCGAGATGAGCCTGCAGGCGACATCCGAGACCGACCGGTGCCCGAGATGGAAAGCCCTCAGGACATACGTCACGGAATGGGCCCGACAGCATCCGGATCTTGATAACCTCGACCCTCTGGCTTGGGGTGTACGAGAACGACGCGGCAGCTGGGCCATATAAGCGTCTTTTACGTGGCTTCCCCCTTCGCACTACATCGGTGCACGCTATTTATTCTCTTGACACATACACATGCACATACACTAAGCGACATTTTTTCATACACTGCGAGAACATACATGCCATATATTCTTACCTATGCCGATGAAAATCTTACGTCTTGTCACCAAGTGGCACAAGGCACGGCTTGGATTACATTTATTCTACAAAAGCTTAGACAAGGTAGGGGTCTTATCCTGGGATCTTGATTCAGCCGTTAGGTTTACAAAAGACCCGTGTTGGATACTTTTTTTTTTTTTTTTATAACAGAGCGAAAAATCGGATTGAACATGTCTACATTTGTACGGGTGTCCTCCCGAGGAGGTGTCAATATCGGCCTTTTTGGAAACGGTGTCATGTTGGACAGCTAGATGAGAGCCATTGGTCCTCCTGTACGAAGTAGTTTACATCTTGTTCCATAGTTGCGCCAGCCGGTATTCATCAGCGTTACACAGCCCTCGCTCGCAATCATGTGCTCCGGTGGTGCGCGTCACGTCTTGAGAAACAAGCAACTATATGTATCCGGTCATCATTGCAGCCCCGTATCTACAAACCAACGCCGTAAAAAGCCAAAATAGCTTCCCCCGTTGTTCCAAAGGCCACCTCGTCAAACTACCTAAAGAGCCAAAAACAAATGATAGCCAGGCTGTGATTTACATTCCCCCTTCTGTTCTTGGACTCTTTTACTCCTACCCGCCTCCCCCGCCCTTTCTATCCTGTGAAAATATGTCGTCGAGTTTTTTGTTGTTCCTTTTTTTTTTTTTTTGCATTTTTGTTTTTCGTACCTCGGGTTCTATTTCCTCTTTGAAAATGACTTGACTACTTTTTGCATTTTCGACGGCGGAGCGGCTTCGACGTCACTTTCTTCCTCTTCACCCATTGAATCGTCTACATCTTCGTGGTCAACTTCATCCTCGTCCAATGACTCTTCGGCGACTTCGCTGTCGTCGTCCTCTGCAACGTCCGAGTCCTCCTCTTCGTCTGCTGAGTCTCCGACTCCGTTGGTCATGGGCAAGTCTTCGTTATCTTGGTCGTCGTCGTCGTCGTCGTCGCCACGCCTTCTTCTTGACCTGGCGCCGTTGGCGAGGTCTTTTCTGCCGACGGGGCTCGTTTCACCCTCAACCCAGATTGCGTCTTCCTCTTCCTCATCGGCGTCCTCGCCCTGGTGTAGTAGACCTGCGTTTCGTTGCATCTTGCGTCGGAGATCCATTTGCAAGTCGAGCATGTCGAGTTTGCCTTTGAGGGCCAAGAGACTGTTGAGCCCCTTGGCGCGTTCCGCCAATACCTTTTGTAGGCCGTTCAAGCTGTGGACGACGTCGGGCTGTGATGCGAGCGCGCCGCCGTGTGAGATGAGTGTCCACTGGACCCAGGTCATGAGGTTGCCCGCACGGCCGGGGCGGCGATAGAGCCGGGCGGCGAGCTTGTTGAGCAGGATGCCGGCCAGGGAGCTGTCTATCCTCTCGATCGTGTTTCGAACAGTGGTGATGTCGGTTGTATGCAGGCAGGATTCGAGGAGATCGGTGTCGTCTGTTTTGAGCGCTTGTGTCAAGACAGTCGTGAGCGACTGGTGAGAAGGCGGCACAATGGCTGTCCGTGCGGGCTGCGCTGTCGTGCTGGCTGACACGGATTGCTGGAGTAAAGCTGGGACGTCGATAGTCTCGTTGCCTCGTAACAGCTCTCCGAACGACGGCGATGTCTCCTCCTCCCCGTCAGAGCCTTCCAGCTCGTGGTCGTTTGCTTTTGGGTTCGTGCCGTTAACCTTGGCCACAGCGGCGGCTGCTGCTTTCGGGACAGTCTCTTCGCCATTGGTCTGGTCTTCCTCCGCGTTGTCTTCCAGATCAGAAGTATCCTCTTCGCTGTCAGTATCGGAGGAGATTTCAATAGCCTCTATCTGCGAACTTTGCAAGGCATCGGCTGTGGCCACGACTGTTCGGGATTCGTCAATGGTGGTCTTTGTAGGGATTTTCGCGCTGGGCTTGACAACCGGCGCGGCCAGCTTGGCCGGCACTTTTCGCTTCATCGACATGGGCATTGAAAAATGTGTGTAGAAAGCCGTAATTTCTATTAGGTGCGTGGTGATGTGGTGTGTCTGGTGTTTAGATGGAGAGAGAGTCGACGGGGGGGAAAGAATACATCAAGATGAAATGCAAAACCATGCGGATGCACCAGGTACCAATAGCAGAATGTATTAAGAAAAATGGGAGAATGTAGGAGTGGGAGGTAATACAATGATTAATTTGCCTGTGTGGGAGTGAGGCCGGCAAACGATCAATATCAAGCACCAGCAACAGGAGAAACACGCAGGCTTGGTTGCAAAATTTCACGGGCTGCAACTCTCGACGGGCGAACTTTTTTTTTTTGGCTCGGCGTCTTGCTGGTGGTTGTGTCTCCACATCGACGGCACAGTCCTCCGCGATAAGAGATGACATAAGCGAACCGAATCGATAAGATAGATGAGTCACGTGGTGATTAGATAGAGCTGCAGAGTTGATGCCTCGTAAGGTTTTTGGATGACTCATTCATTTCCTCACTTCCATCGTAGGGGCCCAAAGGGGAGGGCAGGCTGGGGCTAGTATTTCTTGGCCCCCCCTGTTTGCAAACACCTCATCCTTGGTCGGTCTCTCACTGGGACACTCTGTCCTAGTCCAAGTGCCAATTCGGAGGAAGGCAGCACGATGATTGGCTGCATGTATGGAATTAGACCCAGTCGTCGAAAATGAGGTCATGCACAGGGCGTCATCTGGCGCGTGGTGTCATTGGCTGCCACCGGGGCAAATAGGATCCGGCCACAAAATTTTTTTGCACGCGACAGGCCTACCCTACATGTCAGGCCCGTTTTCAAGGCAGACGGCCGTGCGAGATGGTGCGCCACAGATGATTGGAGTTTGCCCCGTTTGAAGGATTATTTTTGGGAAAGCAATGTCCCCTTTAACTGCATTTATAGTTCCGATAGCATCCGTTTAAGTCGTCAGGTTGGAAACGCAGAATGTGGACCCTATTATTTCGGTGAAATCATGGGCAACCTGATTTGCGACAGAGACCTTATAGACTTCTAATATATTTTACATTCGGGAGCAAGGCCGACTATTGTTGTTGAGCTGGATATCGGCAGCAAGCCACGGCTCAAGTCATTCAAGGGTTAAAGTTCAACAGCTTCAATCCAACCAGCCGCGTAAAAAGCTGGACAGCCACCCGAGTTCCGCGGCCAATCAATTATAAGTAGTGGCCTCGATTCCACAGCTGGATTATTTCACTGTTTGATCCAACCCATAGTTGCTAATAGGCTGTGACAGGTGCGAATTTGCTCACGTTAGCTGTAGTCCAGTCATGTGTACAGCCATGCCGGTTGACATAAGGTTATGCCTAGGAGACTCGGGGCCTCCTTCCTTATCTTGCTAGCAGCATTCTAAGACGCAAGGCGCGCAAGCGTGGTCGTCATAGTCGGGTTTTCGAGTCCGGACATTTGCAAGCCAACGCACTTGACCACTCAATCATCAGCGAGACACCTTTCGCCGGCACTCGCTGGCTTCTTCTCAATGTGCGCGCCCCGGCGTCGGCCGAAGCCAGCCTCGAGCAAGCAGAAAGCCAAACAAGACCCTTCCCGGTGTCAAATTCAGAGGGGGAGGTCGACTACTATTTAAATGTCTGCGCAGACCCTCCTTGGACATTTAATGTCCTCTCCTCGGTCTGCCAAACGCTCACGGTCCAATAAATGAGCTCTTCTGACAACCACAGCTCGCATCCTGAGTAGATAGACACCCTTGAAACCCCGCACCCATTACTTTTGCCCTGTTCGTGTCAATGTCTAGTCATCGTGCCTTGGTCATACACGACGTGTCCATGACCAAGTATTATTACACTCTCCCTCATCCACGCAGGAAGAGGACTAGCGCCTTTTCCCAATCGGGCCTCGGGCAGCCCACCAGGTGGCCAGGCTGTGGCGCAAGTGGCTGGAGCTCACCCCCCGAGGCGAATTTTTTCTCCCCAGCCTTTTCCCGGCGCCCCGATAGGCACAAGTCAACGTCCCGGCGGACTTTGCCTTTCTCTCTCATAAATACCTTCGCGCCTCCGACCGGCAAAATTTAACTGACGTGCACGCGCTTTTCCTCGCAGACGCCCCCGTTTCGCCCCCTCCGGCCACCGCGACCCGCTGCACCTGCAAAGGATCCTCCCAGGTACTTCCCAAACAACCTTTTTCCCCGCAACTGCTCCCCTTTTCACAGAGCGCAGCCGGTACCGCTTGCGTACCGCTCCTGTACCCTTTCCCACCTCTGCTCTCCCAGCTCCAGCCGTGGTGTGTAGCAGCTGCACGCACCAGACTCGAGCAACACACCAACCGCATACCACCCACCGCATACGGCGCAGCTCGCAGCTCGCAGCTCACAGCTCACGGCTCTCAGTCGCGACCAACCACCGCCACCTGCCTTCCGTTTCGCTTCCTCGTAAAATAGAAATATTCTGGGGTCGTATTCCATTTGCCCTTTTTGATCTGTTTTATTCCCCCTTTGGCTTGTCGCAGCTTTCGCCGCTAGGTTCTGCCTCCTGATCGCGCCCGACGCCCGCGCATCGTCGCGACACTCACAAACACCATTGTTGTTTGCGCCTCGCGTGCTGCCAACCGTCAACGGCTGTCAACGCTGTCAACTGTGCGAGCGCCACTCTAACCTGCGCCTCTGTATTTATTGCTGCCGTCACCTGTTTGTTTATTTCAGCCAACTTCGCCGTTGCATCGCAACTCTGGTGCCAGCTGCGATACTCGCTACACACTCCTCGCCCTCGGCCAGCCCTCATTGCCACCAAAGCTCCTCGCCACTTGGAGCTATCGCAAAAGCCCTGCGCAGCTATTTAAAGGCGCGTCGCGACCCCAATACTTTGGGTCTGTCGCGCCCCTTCTGGCGCAGAACTCGTGCTATTGCTCTACATCCCATTGCCGCCACCATACATTCCGGACTGAGCAGTCTATCGTGCGCAGTCCTTGCGGATGACGACCATGGAATCGTCTGGCCCGGACACTCCTGTGCTGGACCCGAAACCTCACGACGATGCGCCGGAGAAGCAGAAAAATGAACAAAAGTCGGAGCTGAATGGGTAAGTCACCCCTTGGTCCACCTCGATCCTTCGATATTTTTGCATCCCGCTTGGTCGATTACCCTCAGTGGCTGACGAGTTTTCCAATAAAGTCATGCCGACAACAGTGCGCCACAATCAGAACCCCAATCAAAGCCCAAAGCCGAGTCACCACGTGAACAGACGGATAAATCACTACCTAACGGCAACAGCCCTCCAACTCAAGAGGCCCAAACAACCGAGCCTGCCAAGACTTCGCAATTGACAGACGAGCCGACTCCAAGAAGTGATTCAGAGCCGAAGCCCATGTCCGAGGCTCCCGGAACGCTGGAGAGCCAGGAAGGCCTGGCTACCCAATCAAAGGAGCCAGAGAAATCACCGCCGGCGATTGACGAAGAGGAGAAGAAGTCGACCGAGCTATCTGATACCACAAAGCCCGAACAAAGTGATGTTGCTGCCCCGACAGTCGAGGAATCTGATGTCAAGCCTCCCACAGAGGAACCCGCCAAGAAGACGGCATCAGACACTGCGCAAGACACAGAGATGACCGACGTACCTAGTGAGAAGGACAACAAAACTGTCGAGCCATCAGCTTCTGGTGAGGCCACCGTCACTTCGCAGGATCCCACCGCTTTGCCGACTTCTCAAGTAGACCTTGGCCCAAGCAGCATGTCGCAGCTGGCTATTGATACTACTGAGAAAGTCATTTCGCCTACCGAACCCACCAGCGACTTGCCTATGCATGATGCCCCTGGTGTCAAAGTTGCTCGTGAGAGGGAGGAGGATGCCAGCGAGGAGCCCGCTCCCAAGAGAGCCAGGACTGAGCCAATGGAAGACGAGGCCGCTCCCGCGCCCTCTACGACTGATGTCCCTTCAGATGCTCAGGCCGAGGTGGTTGTATCTGGTACTGAGTCCCCCGGCATTGCCCCCGCTGCCCTGAATAAGCTGTCGAACTGGCTAGACGAGGAAACCAACAAGCGAGAGATCTCTCAATTTCAGCGCCGTGAAATGCGAAAGGTTATTGGGCGTGTCAAGAAGACTAAGGCTGGCGGCCACTTCAGAGATTCTGTACAGAAACTGTGGCCGGGTCTGTGGGATAGCTATGTTGCCAAGGTCGATCGGCCCATGGACCTCGCGGAACTGGAAAGGGGACTGCGAGATTTGAACGGCCCGTACACCACCTATGGTAAATTTCAATCTGACTTACGATTGATTTTTGACAATACATTGCTTTTCAATGGTCCGCATCACGATATCACTGCGTCGGCTGTCACGGCTGTGAGGGCTGTTTGGGAAGAGGTGCTGCCCATACCTTCCGAAGAACCAGCAAAGCCAAAAGCGGTACCCAAGGCTAAACCCATTCGCGAATCCCGTACCGTCGCCAATGCCGACGCAGCTCGCCGACAATCCACAGGACCTACAGCTAGCCCGGTCGCAGAGACACCCGCAAATAAACCTGCAGCAGCGGCTGCTACGCAAGATCATTCTGCAGATCGTCGCAGCTCGACCGCGACAGAAGGTGATAGGCCAAAGCGGACGGTGCGTGCTCCAAAGCCCAAGGATATTGACTACACAACCAAGCCGTCCCGCAAGAAGCTGAAGCCCGAGCTTCAATTCGCTGAGGAAGTTCTTGCCGAGATAATGTCCGGAAAGAATCACCAGTTGAATGCTTGGTTCATGGATCCCGTAGATGCGGAAGGATTTAACATTCCTGATTACTATTCCGTCATCAAAAAGCCCATGGATCTCAACCGTGTGTCGCGTATGCTCTCTGAGGGTGAAATCTCGAATTTGAAAGAGTTTGATAAGACTGTCAGGCTTATTTTTGACAACTGCTACAAATTCAACGGCCCTGTTGAGCAAGGTAACCCAGTGTCTGCTATTGCCAAACAACTGGAAGAACTCTACCTTGCACAGATGAAGGGGAAGGATGCTTGGCTGGCAAAGTATGCCAAGGCCAATGCTCCTGCCTCTGCGTCCAACGCTAGTGACGACGACGAAGAGGACGAAGAAGAGGATGGCGAGGACGCTGTTGATGCTCCTGTTGATACCAGGGCTGTCGAAGAACTTCAAGCCAAGCTTGACGAAGAAACGAAGAAGCTCAATAGCATGTTCCTTACGGCAAACCAAAGCATGATTGATATTCAAAAGAATATTGTCGAAATGATCCAGAAGACATTGATTGAGAAGGCTCGGGAAATCCAGTCGGCGCGTTCCAAAACCAAGAATGACAAGCCGAAGAAAGCGGGCAAGCCCGCCAAGTCAAAGACGGCAGGCTCTGGTGGCAGAAAGTCCACTGGCGGAGCCGCTCAGTCCAAGAAGGCTGGAGGCTCGAAAAAGGCTGCCCCCAAGAAGAGTCTCACCGCGGCGGATAAGGACCAAATTGCAAATGCTATTAATGATTTGGATGGTCCTCATCTTGACCGGGCAATCGACATTATCAAGCGTGATACTGGCCAAAATGTAAGTTATGGACGTGTGCCATGTTGGGAATTGGTCGCATGGTTGGTGGGCGTGTGTGAGCGTGATTGCTAACGACACCATTAGGAGAACAATGATGGCGAACTTGAGCTTGACATCGATCAATTGAGCAGTGACGCTCTTTTGAAACTCTGGGAACTTTGCAAAAAAGCTCTTCCCAACTTTGCCAAAGACTCAGTGCCTGTCGCATCAGCAGAGATCAGTCGACCTCCTGCCAAACAGGCTGCCAACGCTAACAAATCAGCGGGAGGAAAATCCAAGAAGAATAAACCCATGAGCGCACAAGAACAAGAGGCACGTATCGCGCAGCTGAAGGAACTTCGCGGATTGTA
Source organism: Metarhizium brunneum (assembly GCF_013426205.1). Classification (NCBI taxonomy): domain Eukaryota; kingdom Fungi; phylum Ascomycota; class Sordariomycetes; order Hypocreales; family Clavicipitaceae; genus Metarhizium; species Metarhizium brunneum. The sequence goes on along the minus strand of NC_089422.1, from coordinate 2,973,114 downwards.
TAAGGATGGTCAGGAGCCTGGTGACGAAACCAGGGGGCCGCAACTGACACATGGGGCGGAAACCAGTGACGATTCTGACTCGGAGGAAGAATAGGCTCTCCTATGAACTGTGGGCTGTTGATGACGAATAAATGAGGTTATTGGATGGTGTTGGCGTTGGAATCGATTCTGAACTGCACTCCTTGCTTTGCTATCGTGCAAAGTATCAGGACGTGAGATGTTGCCTCCAACATGAGGCAGCACGGAATGACCTTGGGCGGCATACGAAGTCGTTGCAGTCTTTCCTTTTGATTTTTGGTCATATGGTCTTCTTTTTGGGGGAACAGGGTTTGGGCTCATTGCATAGAATGGAGCCGACAGGGGTTTTCACTCGATCTGGCTTCCGTTGAGAGGGCCTTGCTGGAGGAGACGACAAATGGCTGCGAATGAGGGGCCAGAAATTATTTGCCTTATTTATTCCCCCCTATTTTTGCTCTGACGGAGGGCGTTGGGCGTTTCGACGATGATATCAGCTCGGGGGTTGCTGAGTGATTGGTATTTGCCTGAAATAAAACGAAGAGGCTAGCAGTTGGCGCCTCGAGGCTCCATTGCTATATTGTAGGATGGCGATAGTGTATAATAGTTGTGAGTGCTTGTGTCGAGTAAATAGATCCGGTACCGCATCATGTGCGATATTCCCCTCCCAAGTGATTGCCATGACCTAGGAAATCGCACACATGGCGGTCAACAACGCCCGAGGTCGGCTGACATGGTCGTGTAGTGTGATGATGTGCAGTTTGCGTGGCATCAAGGCCAATATGCAAGTTTGCTGCAAAGCGTTGGGTCGTGCAAGATTGGGTCAGGTAAGGCAAAGACTCAAGCTTGGCCGCGACTTGTCCGATGCCGACAAATTCAGTGAAGAACCCCAGCCTTGGGAGGCAGCCCAGTGGCAGCAGCGTGGGCAGCCAGCTGCAGGTTTCAAGGAAAAGACCGGTATTCGCGCGGCAATGTTGTTGTTGATGGTGTATGAAGGCATCGTCACGGAAGAATGGATATCCAGTCGACACACGACGCAGTGAAGTAGTGGTGCTGTAAATGTTGAGCTTTGTTCAACCTGGGTGGGTGGATTAGAGAGCAATAATAAGTTTCAAAAAGGCAAGAAAAGAGAAGGAAAGGAAAGGAAAGGAAAGGAAAGCTGAGAAGAGGGAGTTTAAAGATGGGTGATGAGAACATGGAGCGATGGAAGAAAGACTTGGAGGACGTAGAAGCTGGGAGGGCGTGAGGACATTGAGAGGAGTGGGGATGGGATGGCCAGCAGCCAGCAGCGGTACCAGCATTGTTGGATGCAAGTGTCCAAGTCCAAGTGGACCAGACATCTGGAGGATGACTGTCATGCTGGCTTACTTTTGGGTTCGTTGAGTCAACTTGTGTGTACGTACTCCAGTGCTTGACAAAGCCATGGAAACGACTCTACTTTACTCAAGTAAGTAAGTACTTAAGTACTTACATAATGTACCGTACGTACGCCAGTCCTTGTGACTTACACGTCTGGTAGATTCAATGTTGGAAGGAGTGCCGTCCCCAATGATTGGTCGTCACATCAGTCGACTAAGGGTTGATAACATGCGACTAGTTGGACGCCTTGGGACGCCTTGAGGCGCCTTGCTACGCATTGAGCACACAATTCGGTGTAACTGCCCTGAATACGTACCTATTTACTCCGTACACTTTCGGAAATCTGGACACTTATGCTTAGTTGTGCGCCGCTGCATGTGGCCAAACTCTGTCTCCTTGTTCCTAACCCTCACCATCTACAGTCGGCAACAGAGCGTGTTTGCCCATCGAGGAGCATACACTAATGGCATGTAGTATATTGAGGTATCTAGAGAGCCATAGCCGTGTGCCTGATCTGGTCAAATACTCTTGGCCTCCCATGGTATGCTATGGCGAGACCACCCAACCCCCTTCGTCCCACATGTGAAGAAGTAACTCGCTCGGCTACTCAATATTGATCAGGCACAGTTGGTACGGGAAGTCTTCTCCTCAGACGATTGCATATTTCAACATAGTGCCTTTCTCCCTCGGGCGTAATCTCCCCATGCCTCACCAAGAAGTCAATCATGATGGGACAGACGTTGGGCTTAAACTCGCCATTGAACATCCTGTGTCGCAGCTCTGCGCAGTCCATGAGCACAAACTCTTCTACCTCGCCGTCTTGAGGAGTCGGTACGATATCCTCTTCTAGTTCCATGTCGTAGACGTAGAGAACCTCTGAGTGGTGCAGCTCCGTGCGTGGGTTGCGATTCGCCAGGGTGAGCACGCCAACGCTACGGACCAGTCTCGCAACGAGGTCCGCTGGCAGGGACGCTTCTTCCGTGGCCTCGGCGAGGATGCAGTCCAGCGGCGAGTTGTCAGCCTTGACGCCGCCTGCCACTGTGCTATCCAGCATGCCGGGATATGTGAATAGCTTGGGGCTCCTTTTGGCAACCCATATCTTGAGACCGTCGGGGGCCCGGACGTAGCATGTCAAGTGGGCTCCGCGGGTAGCTATTCCGAACAAGGACGCGGCAAAGCGCTCTATTTGGACGAATTCCCTGGCGCCCATGAGGAGGAAGTGTTCGCTGTGCATGCCGTTGAGCATGGGGAACATGTTGCCGTCTATGGCGGCGTCTATGGCGGCCTGGAAGGCGGCATTGGCGTGGGCAGACAAGGAGAGCGAGGTCTCTGGTGAGGGAGGAGACAGAGTGACCTGGCGAGTGTCATGGTTGATTGTGAATGACGCCGGCCACGGCATGGAGTTTACCGTGTTGGGATGAATGTAGCCATGCGTCCTGGGATCGGGAGCTAGTTGCAGGCGGTAGTAAGGCGTGCAGTTGGTTTCGAAGTCAATTGGCACGCTGTAGTATGATTAGACGGTGCTTGGCGGCGGCCTTCGTTGTACGAATCCATGCAAATCTGTCGCGGAAATGACGCCAGCACTCACTTGTCAACGAGGGCGATGAGATGCAGCAGTGAGGGTTGTTGTTGAGGAGACCCGACCTGGGCAGCCGCAACGGCCATGGCGAGGAATTAATTGGCGAGAACAAGAACTGCAGGGTTATCACTTGGGTACATGTAGCGGCAAGTCTTGATGCTCAGGGGCGCTCGAAGCCGCTGCTATGTTTGACGAGGACAGTACCAAATACTCGACGGAGCAAGGTGAGTGAGGCGGAATGAGGTGAGAGACAAGGTGAGAGGAAGCGGCTATTGTGGAGTTGCTTGATGCCCCTCAACCAACCAAACTGAACCTCACCTCAAAGATGACCCTGCAGAACAATAGAAGCCCACAAGAAGCCACGGAGTATCTACAGGCCTGGTTTTATTCGAGTACATACTAGTACTACTATAGTGCAGAGTAGTTGCGTGTTATTCAGTCGTGTGTACAACGTGGGAAACGACATGGGCGAAATGGCGAGCCAACAGACGCCCGGGCTGCCAGGTCCGATACATCGATACATGCATGCAGCCCCCCCCCTTTGCCGCCAGATGCGAGAATGCGGCTCAGGCCGTGTCTTACAATATCTAAGTTACCCCAACGCACCAGGGGGCCATGACGGTGCAATTGGCAGCTTGCCGGCAACCAAGGGGCGCCATTTCCTCTCCCGCCATCCGTGGAAGGATGGGATTGGAGGGTCGGGAGGGACAGCCATCGAGGATCAAGCAACGGGATGCACGGCGCAACTTCTGGGCTCCTGGGCTCCTGGGCTCCTGGCTCCTTGTCGACCGGCCTGTTCCGCCCCGCACCTCCTCTTTCCCACTCTGGAGCTTGTTCACGGCCACCACTTGCCGAGGCAAATTGACCAAGCATCTGGGCGAGAAGTATCTTGGCGGATTGGACATGGCCATGGAGCAGTGCTCCCGTCTCCGCCCCCTTCGTTCTCCCATCTCGAATGCTTCTAAAGGCTTGTAGGTATTGCACAACTTAGAAGTGCCCTTCTTCATGTCAGTTGCGCTGGAGCACATGCGTCGTCGGCAACGTATCCAAGTTGTCCTCTGTTCCCATCACGCCCCATCCCAATTTTTGGACGGACATCCTAGACCCTAATATAATCGCCGGCATGAACCGACTTGATGACATCCTGAGGCGGTATACTGTCCAGGGAGAGGACACAAAGGACAGGCTTCTCGGTGCAGCATTTGTAGTGACGGACAAAGAAGGCAAGTTTCCAACCGCCCTCTCAACACCAACAAAACTCCCCTCACTATCATGCCCATTCCACAGATCGAAACACTAACAACCACTTGCAGGGACCATCTACACCGGCTCGTCCGGCCGCCTCGATCTTGACCCTAAATCGCCCCTCTTCACAGAAAGGTCCTTCACATGGGTAGCCTCCCTCACCAAGCTCGCCACCACCATCTCCATCCTTCAGCTCGTCGAACGGGGCCAGCTCGACCTCGACGCCGATCTACGCCATCTCATCCCGGAGCTCCGAGACGCCAGCATTCTCCATGAATTTGACGAGAATGACAACCCCGTCATCGAGGCCAACGCCAAGCCCATCACCATGAGGCAGCTGCTCACCCACACATCCGGCTTCAGCTACGAGTTCTCCGACCCGGTTCTCCTCCAGTGGTCGCGCACCCAGCCCAACCGCAACGTCTCACGCCTCCAGTGGTCCAAGCTGGAAGTCACCACGCCGCTGCGATTTGCCCCCGGCCAGAGCTGGGGATACGGCGTCGGACTGGACTGGGCCGGCCAGGTCCTCGAGGCCCTCACCGGCAAATCCCTCGGCCAGTACATGCAGGAGAACATCCTCGACCCCGTAGGCCTCAACGACACGGGCTTCTGGCCCGAAAGAATCCCACACACGGCGCCCAGGACCGCGCAAAACGTTCAGCGCACAAAGGACGGGAAGCTCGCTGCCGCGCTCTGGCCCACCCCCGAGAAGCACGAGATTGAGTCCGGCGGCGGCGGGTGGTTCACGACGGCCAGCGACTACGCCTTGTTTCTCCGGGCATTTCTGGCGGGGAGGCTGGTCTCGGAGGAGACGATGAGGGAGATGGTCAAGCCGCAGCTAAACGAGGCGCAGGCCGAGTTTCTGAGGACGATTGCTTTCCACCCAATGGTTCACAATACATTTGCGCCCGAGTTCAAGCCCGGCACGAATATTGACCATGGGCTAGGAGGCATGCTGAATGTTGAGGATGTACCGGGGAAGAGGAAGGCGGGGAGTATCGCGTGGAGTGGGATTCTCAATAGTCGATGGGTGAGTTATCCCCCCCCCCTTTTCCCCCTTTCTAGACCCGTTTATCAAAATCATTGCGTGTATGGGTGTATATCCCGGAAAGCTGACCGTTCCTTTTTCGTTCTTTGCAGTGGGTTGACCCGAAGACGGGCATCGCAGGCGTTCTTATTGTCAATGTTCGACCCAACGGCGACCCTATCGTGGCCAAGTTATATGATGAGCTGGAGCTTGCTCTATATGGCCAGCTTTTGGGACAGGGTGCTGTCCAGAGTCGTATCTAAGGTCTATGGTATGGAGACTTGGCCAGAGTACATATACAACCATTGTATATATCTAGAGTATACGACATTATGTTCATTTCATTCTCCATCCTATCCTCCAGAAGCGGGTCCAATTGTCCCGTTTCAAACCCCCTCCCTTTTTTCTTCGACCTTGTTTAATTTGATGCAAATTGTCTAGTCTTACACCATGTCCCGCGATCCCAGAAAGGCTTCATTTAAAATTCATCGTCAAGTATATCATCTCCACTCATGGACTCCAACACGCCCTCCAGCACCTTTCTACACCTCTCTCTGTAATCAAGGGCCAGCCTCTGATTGCGGTTCAAGTCGGCCTCTTGGCCGCCCACGGCCTCCACATCCGTCTCGTTTAGCCTCTCCAGCTCCTGTAGCACTTTGTGCTGGATAATAGCAACCGTCTGTTGCAGATACATCCTCGCCTCGCCCTCCACCTTGCCGGAAAAGAAGCGGTCTCTCTGGTACGTGTCCTTGGGTTTCCCCTCGGGCACGGGGATCAGCACCGCCCGCTGCTCGGGCGTGGTGAGCGTGCAAAAGATGTCCCACACCATCTCGGGCTGGACGTGCCTGAACGACCCGAGCACCGCGGTGGCCGGGTCCAAGGTGAGCGACTGCTTGGCGCGGGCCAGCACGGAGCTCGGGTGCGACAGCGGCCGCAGCGAGATGAGATACTCCTCCGACGCCCGGGGCGCGGCGGCCGTCCGCTTGCGAACGTGCGTGTAGTCGTTGTGCAGCTCCTTGGTGGCGGGGAGCATGAAGCCGTAGCCCAGCAGCAGCTCGGCGTTGGTCTTCATGCTGTAGTTGTTGAAGACCTGCTGCCCCGGCATGTGCGTCCTGCCCACCCGCAGCTCGCACGTCTGGCGCTCGTCGTCCAGGTCCCAGCGGATCTCGGTCGTCATGTCGTGGTTCCCGATGTCAAACAGCGGCAGCAGCACGGAGAAGTCGTCCATGGTCACGCCCCGCGGCAGCGAGCGCCGCTGCTCGTCCGACAGCACCAGGCTCGGCCTGAAGCTGCGGCTCGAGAAGATGCAGTACGCCCACTGGTACAGCTCCGTCGTCAGGGCCCTGCCGAAGGCGCCGCTGGCGTCCCCGTGCAGGCGCAGCAGCTCCTGCGCCTCCTGCAGATCCCTCCTGACGTCGTTCCTGATCTTGTCGATGCCGACTTCGACGTTTGTCCCCTCGAGCAGCTCGGCCTCGTCGGCGTCCCAGAAGGGCGCCAGCGCCCACTGCGACTTGTTTCCCTGTCCGGGCTGCGGAAGGGCCCGGATGTAGGGCCACCAGAACGACTTGTCGCGCTTGAGGTACTCCTTGATCAGAAATAGGCGCCCGACGACATGGGGCGCCGCCCTGGCGAGAAACTCCCCGCGGAAGGCATCCGGGCTGGCGGTGCCCTGCTCCGACACGGCGTTGAAGTAGGAGAGGGTGAGGGAGGTGGGCAGTTGCACGATGGGTTCGTATGGTTGCACGGGCGACTTGGCGGATGGCTTGACGCGGAACGAGAGGCCGGTCTGGGGGTCTTGATAGACCTCGATTGATGGATGCAGCGTGGCCCCGTGTGAGCTGGCCCATTCGACCAGGGTCGATATGGTGTCCTGGACGGGCATCGTGCAAGGCGATGCGCGCGAAGCCGCGTGACGATGCGGGTGCCGAAATTTTGGAGATATTGGCGCTGCTGCGCACGGCGATGGCGCGATGCGTTCAACAAGTGTAACCAACCCCCCGTCTAGGACTGCGAAGATGCTCCGTTTTATAAAAAACCTGTCGAGGTGAGATACGGGCTTCCGCGGGTCGAACTGGTTGGACTGTTTGGACTGGCTGGATCGGCCTGTTGGTCATCCATCCATTCAAGTACATACATACGTGTACGGAGCATATCGAGGGCATGGGCATCCACAGTGGGACTTTGTCATTTATAGAATCTGCACCAGCGTTCAGTGCTGTTGTGTGTATGTGGGGCCCAAATCAGATTGATGCCTCGACTGACGCAATCATGTAGTCATGAAGTAGCCAGCTATTGAAGAGAAGCTTGCTTTCCCAATGAGGGTGTATGGAATATTTCAATGGCCGGGAGTAGCCGAGTTGAAAATGCGTTGCTAATTGTACGAGACGGTCCAGTGCAATCTTGGGTCCACCAACAGACAGAGGGCAGAGTATATTGAATCATGGCACCAAAGAACGAGCTTAGGAATTCCACCTCGTCGCCCCAACACAAAATATACATACACGTACATATACATATTTACGTTTTGCGTTTGTTTAGGTGCTCATGGCAGGGCAAAACATATCAGAAATGGCCCGCATGTCCATGCTATTAATCCAAGGTTCCTATCCACCAGGAAATAATGTTCAACGCTGCTTCATCACGCATGCACATTCCTCTCAATCTAGTCCTGATGAAACTCTGCCTCTACCCGCCCATACCTCACCCCGTCAACTTTCAGTTCAAACCCCAAGCCCGCACTGTCCACAATCATTTCCAGAGTGAAGTCAAGATTGTCAAACTCAACCCCCCTTGTTGTGGTCAGACGAGTAAACAGACTTCTTGGAACCGCATTCAAGTCCGTCGTCAGAGTACACACGTTAATCAGGTCCCGCGTATACGCTGCTGGTGGCTCATCGGCATCGCAGGCTATCAAGTCGTCCGTAACAATTAAGGACTGTCCCGGGCGGAAATTCCGCGTGTAGTGAAATGCTATTGGGGACAGGGGCGACAGAGCTTCGCCCTGCTTTATGATTAGTGTTTTTCTTCTCCTACTATTACATGTCTAGTGTCAGGAGAGGAAGCTCACCTTGGCAATGTGCCATTGCATCCGGTCTGAAACCATCCAACGTTCCCACAGAGGTGACCAGTATCGTTCGCTGACAGAGTGCTTCTCCTCATCGTATACCGTCGCGTAAGAGGTGCCGTAGTGCATTCTTGACTTTCGCGAAATTACCATGTTTCCCTCCAGGCCTCTTAAAACCGCGCCGCGAACAACGGCAGTCCAAGCATACACAGGCTGCATGACCTCTATCGAGCCATTTCCTTCCGTCGCATTAGCATTCGCATGAGTCGGCCGTTCGCTGTATGGGGGAGGTGCTGCGCTTGTGAAATGCGCTTTTAGTCGTCGATATAAGTAGTCACTCTGGCCGAAGCCACCAACAAGGACAATGCCGGAGACAATACCGCCCTTTGCTCGGAGTCCTTCTACTTGGCCTTGTACCAGGTCACATACTTCCTTCACCACTGGCTCAAAGATATCCTTGACTTGCTCAGCACTCATAACCATAAAGCCATCGTCGAGACCGGCTTCTTCATCGTCTGTTAAGCCAGGAAAGCTACGTTTTGTCAGCACGATGGACCAACATACATCCCCAACGCTCGCCGAACAGGCTCTTGATAACTTACGGAACGTTAATTTCTTGGTACTCGTCTTCGTTGAAGTTGCGCTTCACAAACTCTTCAAAGTACTTCAATCCCATCTGCCAACTCCTTCCCTTTTTGGCCTTCATCTCATCGAAGCGCGCTTGTCCAAGTCGGTTTCTGACGTGCTCTTCGAACCTATAGTTGAGAAATGCGCTACCGCACAATCCACCTGTACCTACAGCAGACTCTTCCACTCGTAGGGGCTTCAGCGACATGATTTTGTATGCAATCAAGCTGAGGATGTTAGCGGCTCGAAGCAAAATTCACAACTGTTGGAAAGCACTCACTCAACGGTGCCACCTCCTGCATCACAAACGATAAAGTTGTCCCCAACATTCAGATGGTTCGGCTGTATGGCTTTCAGCGTATACACAGCAGCCGCTTCCGGTTCGCTAATCATCTGAATGTCAGAGCGGCTACCCATTCCAGCACGCTCAGCAGCCAACAGCGTCGTATTCTTGGCGGCATCACTCCAGACTGCTGGGCAGGTAAGAACAAACTCAACCTTTGTTGACACCATGAATGACTCGCCATATCGCCGAGTAAGTGTGTCCATGGTGTGCTTGTAGATTTGGGTCAAGTAGTCGCTCACAGCATCAACAACATTCTTGTTGAAGCGTTTTAATTGTGCTGCGGTGTCTAGGGGGCTGACATAAAAAGGAAGCTTTTGGGACCGGTCAAGGAACAGTTTGATACAGCGTAGACGAGATTCCTCTGGGCGAAATTGGAATCCCCATTTTATTGTTGGGTCTGCTTCGGGAGGAGCATTGGCAGGAAAGTCGTAGGCAACCTCTGTGGGCACCTTGTCGGACGTGATGCCGTTGCCACCAGGCCATGTTTTGATGATTTCGATGTCGTCAGGGGTAGAAGTGTAAACAGCCGCAACTCTGTTTTTTGTCAGTCCCGGAATTATGAATTTTTTGACGGTAGCTGATGGCGCGCAGCCTCTAATAGCAAAAACAAAGCCACAGGGTTCACGTCACACCACATAGCACCAGTTTCCGCCATCATATCATCAACCGAAACAACGACCTCGCCTGAACTGTCAAATTTCTCATTTCCTTCCCCCAAGGTGATGAACACTCACAAGCAGTACTTACCCAGAAAATGTCGTACCAAAATCCACCCCCACAATCAAGCGATCGCTAACAGGCACCGGCTCGCGCTGCTCTCTCACCGGCCCATTGATCGCCTCAGTAGAGCTTGGTGGTGTATAACTTGTGAAGTAATTCCTGCTATCCTGGTTCCTGCGACTGGTAGTTGTGTTTCGCAGTGGTAGGTTGAGGTTCATGGCGGAGGCGTTTGAGGGGTTGGTCGAGGTATTTGAATGCATCGGGGAAATGAGGAGTACGGCAGTCTCCGCTGCTCCAAGCAGATTGTCTCTTTCTTTCTGGCCTGTCTTCAGATTTTGACTTTTGTCCGTTTGCGTGCTGCACGTAGATGATAATGGCAACCGGTCCCTAACTGTATCCTCATACCACCTGTTCAAGTATCATCATGATGGGGTGGCGCAAACCGCAACTAGTACTTCGTCTCGCGCAAAGCCGCAACGGTGAGGAACGGCGTGCTTTCAACCCTGTCGTCCAAGGACCTTCTCAAAAACATACACGTACAACAAGTCGAAAATTTCCTTGCCTTCCAGATGATGTATTTCGTCGAAGTCACCACGAGTGATGAAGGCGTCGTTCCAAGGTTCCAACTTCTGAGTCTGAAGTCTGGAGTTTGGTGTCCAGCTTGGTGGGGTGAAGACGACAGACTCGGCCCAGTGCTCACTTTGGCAAGTGGGCTGCTGCCTCTTGCTTCTTGTTCTGCTTTGCAACCCTGTGTAACCTGGTACGGGTGTGCAGCCTCGCCCCGAAAACTGTCTTGCCAGCAATAAAAGACAAAATATCATTCGCATCAAATGATGAAATCGAAGCGAGACTAAATCGTCCTCCTCCTCGGAAAAAAAGCACAATGGCTTCGTTGCGCCACGTCAAAGTACAACGGCCAGTACCCCACTACCAGTACGTATGTACTCGAGTAGGGAAGGACGGGGTGAAGCTGCCTTGCGAAACAGGCAGCAAGGCACAGTTCGAGCTTAACAAGAAGGCAGAAGAGCCGACGACGGCATAGAAAGAGCGATTGAGTTTCAGGAAGGAAGGAGAGAAAAGAGAGGAAAGGGAGCCCAAATATCTCAAGTCCCGCAAGGGGCTCAACTGGCTGTATTCTGCTGCCTGTTAGGCGGCGCTTTTCTTTCCATCGTTTTTACTGGTGGCCGATGACTGACCCTCCCTCCAACGGCTCCAATTCACATTGATCCAAGCGCTCGGGTGGGGGGGAACATGAACCCAAACCGCAGCCAATAGCACGTGATGGTTTCATTATGTATGACATGAACTTTCTAACCAAGTCTCTCATTCATAGAGGAAAGAGTATAGGCAAAAGATCAATTCGGTCTGGTTGTCAATGTCCAGGCCACCAGGCCATCAGGCAGCAGGCCTAAAAACTATTAGATATCTAAGTACTTAAGTACTTAAAGTACATACTCTACTTATGCAGGTGCCTGCTGAGAGAGCTGTGTCAGTATCCATACTGCGCGGTGCACAGCAACACTCTTCATAACGAGCCTATGCACTCCAAGTCATCACAAGTTTCCATTTAAAAGCCAAGAGAATGGCTTAGATCCCAAATTTATGCCCTTCAATTAAATATATTATCCTTCACCTCAATCGCCAATACTGCTTTTTGGTGGGGAGTACTCTACAAGTTTGCTTCCGCGTGCACAATTGATGTACATAAATCAAGCCCAAGAGCCAAGAGGGACAAGCTTGGTCCTCCATCTTGTGTTGAGCATCTTCAAGCCAACTATTAGGCTTGACCGTGTGTCTTCGTTATTAGTCAGACGAACCGGCACAGCTCATCCTACCACACAGGTTTCAATACTCCGTTCCAGACGCTAATGATGAAAAATAAAAATGATAAGAGCTGTGACAAAGGGAAAGATAATGCTAATCCGATACGTTTTGGTTCACGCTTGTTATAAAGGGCTGTGATTGAGGTCCAGCCCGTGCGTAGTCTTCAGTCTATATGGGTATTTGTTGTTCAGTCGCTGAAAGATTCCGGAAAGAAGGCAAAATCAAAAGATCCAAAAATGGCGACAGTTGTCGTGTCAGCTGCGGCCATCCTGCGCGCGCATCAAATAGTAGTGTAGACAGTGAAGCTCCAGGGAACTCCGAGGAATCAAAATGTGAAGTAAAGATCGTATAGTCGAGTCGAGATGCAAAATCAAGATCGATCCGTCAGTGTATGACAGAAGACAGATATGTAAAAATGAAATGAGAGTTCAAAAAAAAAAAAAATAAGAGGGCCGAGCTGTCCCACCTGTCACGTCCCCTGCCCCAAAACGCCGCGAAAATGCAATTGATCAACCTCGAAACGTGATCTTTCTTTGGGTTGTAAATGTTCCCAATATCGTTCTGGCCATGATGATGCCTTCGGTACCATGTGCAGTAGGCATTGAGCAATACCCTGGCTAAAATCTGTTGCCAGCAGCCCAGATACTCGCTGATGCAGACGCTCCCCATTCGCTTCCTTCATAAGGTGGGGTGGGCCACTTGTACTGGTTGTAGGATTTCTTGCCGAGATCCAAGGGCTTAGGAGTCAAAGCTTCCTGGCCGTCCCCATACAGGACCTGACTGCCACTCGCAGATGGCGAAGGGCTTGGGTAAGGATGGGGGGTTGCTAAGCCAAGATTGCTAGCGGATTGCCTTAGAGGCTTCGCAGATCCATCCATGTGTCGCATGGCCCGTCGAGCAGACGTCAGGGCCTCATCGAGGAGCTCATCTTCTTCATCGGGAACCTCGTACTGCTGTACACCATGAGCTGCCTGCGCCCGTCGCGTGCGACTCGAAATTGGCCCAGCACGGGCAGCCCCAATCAGGTTATCCACAGACCTGGGCTGTTGATGAGGGAGAGAGTGGTGTCTCTTAAGTTTGCCGTTGGATGTGGGTTGATGGCTTGCAGGCAATGCGGATCGCGAATCCAGGTTGCCCTGGACATCCCGGAGAGCCTTGTCCAAAGAATCGTACACTTCGGCCTTGGGAATAGGCCCGCCCTGTTGATCAACCACCATTGAAGACCTGTTACTTGCCCAAGGGCCGCAGCCAATCTGCGCTTCCATGTCTTCGTATGAGGGAGATACAGGCGTCTGGTGGCGTCCTGAGAAGCGCCTGGCTCGCTTTCGAAGATGTGAGAAGAAGCTTTCCTTATGACCGCTAGGGGGCGAGGCGAGACCCGTCTCGCCATTAAGAGCACGCTCAGCCTGCTGGCGGTGCATCTCAGTGTAGCCATTGGTGCTGGAAGCGACAGAGAGCTGTCTGCCAAGCTTTTTTGTTTTGATTTCAGCTTGGCCGTTGTTGGCTCGAGCAGTGACGGCATCAGAAAGTGGTGAAATCGGCCTAATGGTAGGTAGAATTGGCATGGGAGCCACGTTAGAAAGGCCGTTTGTCCAGGTACTGCGCTTTGCCGCTGGAGGAGCTCGCGCCTTGGCGGCGGGAGCCTCAACAGGCGGTGCAGCCGACACAGGAGAAGGCCTAGGGATGGGAGCATCCTTGCTGGGGGCTTGAACAACGGCTGGCTCTGTAACATCGCTACGGCCAATCAGGGATTTTCGGAACCAAGAGGGTAAGGACGCGATCTGAGTCGTGCTGGTAGATTCTTTGACGGTGCGGCCAAGATCAGATTGCTTGCGGCCCAGTATCTTCGAAGCAGATGACTTGGGTCGCGTAGGATCAACGGCATCATTGAAGTATTCGTGCATAAGAGCTTGGGAGGAAGTGGGTCGGTTCTTGGGATCCCACATTAAGCACCAGGTGACGAAGGCGCTGAGGGAGGCGGGCCATTGAGGAGCCCGCAGAATGGTGTCCATGGCATGTGGTGCCATCTTGGGGAACGAGAAGCCAAGTTTGCTCGCAAGACGGGTTCCCTCTCGCCAGTCTCCTCCACCAACGCGTACTCCAGCCTTGTTATACCAATTCCCGGGACTGCCCATAATCTCGCAAACTCGCCAAACTTGATCGACCTCATTTCCACCGGGGAAAAGCGGCTTCAAGGTGGCAACTTCAACAGCCATGGCACCAACAGCCCAAATGTCGACAGGGGCCGAATACTCTCCCGCGCGTAGCAGAACCTCAGGTGCGCGGTACCATCTTGTAGAGACGTATGTCGTATACGGAAGCTTCGAGTGAGTTTCTCGGGCCAGGCCAAAGTCGGCAAGCTTGACGGTATAGTTGGGGGGTGTTGACGGGGGGGTTACCAGGGCTGAATATCTCCGGAATGAGTTGGACGCTTCCTGGTGAGATGAAGTCGAAACAAGGATGTTCTCTGGTTTGATATCTCGGTGGAAAAAATTGTGGGAGTGAATATGTTCCAGACCACGCATGATCTGGAACAACACGCTCTTGACACTGGCATTGTCAAGACATTTGTGGTCCCTGGCTTTCATCAGCTGATAAAGGTTGCCTTCCATGTATTCCATGCAAATATGCAGCTTTTTGCTGTAAGGGTCCAGGAAAATGTCCAGTGCTGGGACGAGGTGCGGGTGATTTGGAATGGTCCTTAAAAATACCACCTCCCGTAATTCCAGACACGGCGTCAGTGAATCAAACGTCTTTTTCATAGATTTGATTGCAACCTAGAGAAGAGCCAAAGATTAGAGCCGGCTTCAGAAACGTCGACGACGTATTGCTCCACTCACCACTGAACCGCGACGGGCTACATTGGCGCCAGCGGTTCTGACGCGGGCCAGAACGACACTGCCGAAGCTTCCATCTCCGATTTCCTTGAGGACTTCAAAACGATCCTCCAAAGCCACCTGGCTCTGGGCCGAGCTTCGATGGGTTAAATCGGCGGCGACAGTCATTTCCGTGGTTCAAGCAGGGCGGTTCCGCGACAGATTGGGTGATGCTGTGATGGCGATGGCTCTGCCCAGGCAATCCTTCAATGCCGGATCGACCAGCTGGGCACGAGATGCATCAACCAAACCCACGGGCGGACTGCTGAGGTCGGGGAAACGATTGAAGCTCTTCGACGGAGCTTTGGACGAATTATCGTTGCATGCAGATTGGGAGACAGAGAGAGCAGGTCGGAGGGTGTCTGCGCAGTTAGAATGGACGGTGGTCGTAGCGGCAGCGAACAATGTGATGGTTCTTGAGTCGAATCCAGAAAAGTTTGCTGCAGCCAGAGGGGAAGATACAAGATGCGCATGCAGGTATACAAAGTCTTGTTGGACAGCAAGCGAGAAAAGGAGTGACTGAAGTGAGCGTGCTTTGATGAGAGTGGATAACGTTGATATTGAGCAGAAAAGGAGACGTCTTTCCGCCGACCAGGGGGTACTCCCGAGGTTTTCCAAGGCTTAACTTAACTTCTGCTTGGGCACTCGAGTAGATGAGCATCCAACTAGAATGCTGCTAGTATTGGTATTGGCAATGCTTTTGCAGCTCAAGCCTGCTGATCGTGGGAAGGGATCCTAGGCCTAGGGCACTAGTGCTTTTCGGTGATACTGACAGGCGAATGCTGCCAGGGACCTCTTCTTTCTTCTTTTCTTCTGGCTACTCTCCGCGCACACACCAACTGCTGGGAAAGGCAAGCTGCGGTTTAAGCCACAAAAGGAGCAATGCGAAAAAAAAAAAAACCAATTGGAAAAAATGAGTGAATGATGGATACGCAAGCAGGCCACGCAAAACACTGCGATTGATTGGAAAGGGGAGAGAGGTGAAAAGACTGAAGGAGGACCGGACATGGGCCCAGTCCCAGTTGAGAACGATGGCAATGAGCCAAACGGCGGCCAGGAGGCCAGGAGACTCGGCTACTACTAGTGCTATCTGGTGGTGGCAATTTAGCCCAGCGGGTGCTGGCTGGCTGGCGTTGGAGCTGGCGTCCAGTGCACGAGTGTCCAGGTGAACTGTGGTCTGGTTTCCGTGGCCAACCAGCCATTCAATGGCTGAAAAGAGGGCCGAGGGAGGATCGGGACCTGAATTGGCGCCGGTGGGGCGGCGGCGCGCAGGGGAGCCAGGCGAGCAACCAGACTCCAAACGGACGACAGAGAAGACACGAGGCGTGCTAATAGGGGCGTGCCCAGGGCGACCTCACAGGGGGCGTCGCGGTCTGGTCCCTCGTCCCCAGAGAACGTGAAGAGAGGTGAAGAGATGAAGAAATTGCCATCAGGAGACGGGTTGACGAGGACCCAGCGTCGTGGGGAAAAGGGTCCTGGTCCCAACCAAGTCCAGCTTCTCTTTTCCTCCGTTGCAGACACGCAATTCCAGTGAGGAACTTGGCAGCCAAGGGCTCGGCGACACCCTCAGCACAGCGTGAAAATTTGACTTGTTGATTGTTGTTTGACACACTCGTTTGACACCAGCACACGGACTCTACGGAGGTGTTCTTTGTGAACTCTACGAGAGAACAGTGAGCCCACTTGCATTAACGTTATGCAGGACGGGTGCCTGGGTGCCTAGGTACTTTCGAGTACTCCGTATGTCCCGACGTCAGAGACACTGTGCCATCCGTCGCTACTACCATGGCGTGACAACCATCACACAACGAGAAATCGCCTTGCAACATCTCATCGCGTCTCCCGGTGTCTTTTGGGGGCTGAAATGGGTCCTCCTAGGCCTCCCGTGTTGTACACACCGTATGAGGCGGCCTTGAGGGGAGCAGTCTTTGTCCCCGCCTCCTCATCGTCGTCTCTCCGACTCGAGAAGACGGAGTATTTCTACTGCGGGCCACGAACAGCACCAATGGGTCAGGCAAGGGTGCCTCCCTTTGATACATGCGCATGTCGCAGATGAAGAACCCGCAGCATGAGAAACATGGCGACGCAACATGGGTTCCAACTCGTTGGAATCGCCACGGCCCGTCTCCGCGCGCTTGGTCCTTGACATCGCGAATAGTAATGCAGAGTACTTTCTAACTCCGTATTGTAGGGTAGTGGTACTACTTTCTCCATACCAAGCTATGCGACATTGTGTGTAGCAGTACGTTTTCAACTTATGAAGCATACCCTACTCAGGTACCTCGAGTAGTGGTTAATAAATACGGAGTACTTGGTATTGCCAGGCATTGACAGGACGGACCGGCCACCAGACACTCTAGATGGGTGCCTGTGGATTCGACAATGCCCTGGGTCTGTCGTTAGACCCGGTAAACGAGAATGAACGCAAAAGAAGGAATATTGCAACGGCAATGGCGGGATCTCACAAGTCATGCCGTTCCACCACGAAGAATTGTCCTGCCGTTTGCAGTGGCTCACACTCCGTGAAGGAAGCCGTCGAAGTCTGGAAGTCAAATCCTCTGCACGGGAGATCATGTAAGTATGTACTTTGACCTACCTGTGTTAGTACGCCCAGTCCGCACGGGATCTTACCAGCCAGCCTACTACTAGTACACACATGCTGCGTTGGCAGTTGGCTCACCGACAGCACCGCGCTGGCGTATCCGTCAGGCACAGGCATGCATGCACCCCAGTCCTCCGTACATCGACCGACTTGTCAGATCCAGAAGGGTGTGGTCCAGGAGCCCAGGCACGGGTCACAAGCAGTCTTATGTGACGCCAGTATTTCAGGGGTACCAGAACTCCCTCCATCCCCGGCCTGTTGTGTGGGCGCCACAACCTTTGTACCGGTCGACACTTGTACGGAGTACTCCGTGCCCCCTCACTTAAGTACCTAGGTACTTAAGTAAGTAGTTCTGGCAGCAGCGGCCACCCAAATGGAAGCGAACGAAAATTACTCAAGTACTCTGTACGAGGGGGGGGAATGCGAAGGGGGGGCTGCCTTTGTAGGTATTAAATACATTCATTATATTATCAAGGCAGTTGACAGGACAGGCAAGCGCTCACCAATCTCGCCAGTGGGGCTTGCGGACGACCCTGAAATAGCCCTGACAAGGATAGTACTACTATCGTCAGGCTCTTTGGCAACGGCAGTCTCATGCTCATCACCTCAATGTTCCTTTCCACTGCCACCCAAATTGGTCAATTTGCGTCGCTTGCTGGGGGTGGGGAAGCAATTTGCTTCTTGCCGGTGAAGCCCTAGCTGTGGAAGAACAGGAATGAGTCCAAGTGCAACACGGCTCGACAGCTCGCGCAATTGTCCTCCCGGTTCTTTGGTACGCTCGTGGCCAGTGCTTCCGTGGTGCCCAGCTTCTGGCACATTCCTGCTCGTGGTACAGAAGAAACGGGACGGTGCGGAGAATCTTTGCTGGCTCCCGGCGTATCCGGCGATGCCTTTTTGCTTCGTTTGAACACACACGACAATGACTGCGTGATGGCAACTATTAGCAATGCCCACGACAGTCCGCAACTGCGGAGCACAGCATGTTCTCGCCGCCAACTTCCGGCTTATGCGTCAGCGACTTGACAAATGTTGGCGATGAGAGCGTTGGTCTGAAGGGAAACAAGACCAGTTCAGAACTGCCCTATTAAAAAAGAGCGCCACGCGAAAAATGAGAATAGTACTCCTCCGTACTCGTGAGCTTTGCTGAGGTGTTGCCAAAGCCGGGCCACAAGCCATCTTAGTCCGGGAATGGAAAGGAAGAAGCAGTACTGAGATCCATGCAGCTTGGCTTGTGTTGTCCGTGTGGGCACAAGCTTGATTTGTCCTTTGCAGGTTGTGGCCTCATGGCGATGCCGGTGATGCCCAAAAGGACCAGCTCCAGCCAGTGCCAGTCCAACAGACTGGATTTTCCGTGGCCACATGATATCTCCAGGACCTTGAGGGAAATGTCTCATTGGGCTAACCGCTTTTCCAAAGAAATACGCCAAAACTTTGCCAGTTTTGGCTTTAAGGAACATTACATGCATGAGCTGCTACTCCATTGCAAACACAAACAAGGCTCCTTGGGGCAATAAGAGCACGGTGCTCTTTCGGCTCGTGAACAAGGCGAGTTATCAGGAATGCGGTTTGCGTACCCACGTGGTGGCGAAAAGCTTACTGCTAGGTAAACACGCTTTGATCATTGCTGTCTCCTCTAGTCAACGAACTCGCTGGAAGCAACCCTCAGCTGGGTTGGTGAGTACGTATGTATTCTAAGGGAAGGGTTGCCGTGGTAGAGCCAAATCCAGGTCACCCAAGCTGTCTGTTGAGCTAGCGAAGCACACATTTTGAGTCTGCCTACTCCGTGGTTGCCTAGGTTTGTGATTGCTTGGGCCCGTCAGAAGTAGGCAAGATCAGCGGCTGCATGCACCTCTGACCTCTGACGCATCTGGTGGCTGACACATCATGCTGGTTTCATTCCAAGGAACTTGTATGAAAATGACAGAATCTGCCCCGCGTTGGCTAAGTTATCACCTGGCTCTGCGCAAAAAACCCAGAGTAATTATTTCGGAGCACTACGTACTCCGTGTCTGTGCTGGCCAAGTATTACTCTGTACCAAGCGCGAGAGTTAGATGTGTGATTTACTGTGGCACACATCGTCGCCCAGCGGATATGAGTCTGCGGAGTACCGTTCGTGTCTGAAACGGGTACTATTGGTTATAGTACAGGATGTTCTCCGTCCGCCTGGTTGCAAGTCTTTCGACTCGATAGTAACTCATGAGCTACAATGGTCGAAGTACTCCGTAAGTAAGAAGAAATAAGATTTTGGGGTGTCTGGCAACTTATGTTTCACAAAACTTCTCTGCCAAGTTAGTTTCTGTCGCCCATTGTGAAAAGTTGCAAGTTTCGGAGTATTCCTATGACGTTGACTGACACCTAGAGTATGCTCTGGCTTAGCCAGTCTGTATGGCCCTAGTCCGGCTCTGGACATAAGGCCGGCCAAAAGCCTCCATACTTATTGACAACCCCCTATTTCAAGTTTCAGGCCTTGTCGAGAAAAGACAACCGAAGGCGGCACGTCCATCGGCGACTGAGGCGAATGCCATTAGGCACTGTGAAGCAGAATGGCCCATGCATTGTCCACAAAGCAAGGTGAACAAGGTGAACAAAATAATGCGACGCTGGTATTCTGCCACTGACATGCTACTCTGTACCGGGTATGGCATGTGTACGTACGTGCTGAGTAGCGAAGCCAGAGTTGTTGCCTATGCTCAAGGCTGTAAAAGTATGACGATTCGTATTAACCTGTCCTTCGACCTTGCTTTCTCCGCCGCTCCTCGCAGCCGATAACGTTTTCTTTGATGCTGCTGGTATCCTATTTCACCCATATGATTGCTTGCTTCGTTGATGTCAACGGAAGGTGGATGCTCCCGTCCTCACCGAGGGTATTTTCTCAGACACAGGCAAGTTTGTCGTGACAAAATGAGGCCCAAGTGCTGCCATTTCTGAAGCAATGGAAAATGACCAGGAAGATTACAGGTGTTCAATCCATTTCAAGTCGCAGGAGCAAACATTGCCGGTTGTTTGTTTAAATCATATAGTCAGATGATGCCATCAGTGGCTCTATTGTGATTTATTCTTTCGACCATGCACTTACCAGCCGACCTCGGAACTCTTGATCAGGACCTGACGGCGAGAAAATTGCTTTCCTGGTAGCCTGTTCCATGGGGGAAATAAACACGAGCTGATATGGTGATGCTACCGAGAGTTTTTGGTTGTGTCCTTGAACCGGACTCTGCTTGATGGCTTGTGCCTAACTGGTCTTTTAAGCTTTCTCGAAATCGTCTTGTGTCAGTATCAAGTGCTTTACCATCCAGGAATTCGTAGATGCCAAGTTCAAAGTTTCATCACCAATTCGCAGCCAGATGGCAGAAAATTTGGGCGTGCCACCTGCCCGTTATTCGTTTACTAGCGCCGCCAGCCGTCAAGGCTTTTCACGTAATGCAAAAACGGGCCGCCGAATAATTTTACCTCGAGCTCTCGGGTTCCTCTTCTTTCTTCTCGTTTTTGTTATCTCTGCCACCTTCAAAACCGGGCTCAACCACCGAGACTGGTCTCTGGCCCCTCCTCATCACCATATGGAAGCAACGTTCGTCCTCTACAACTCGGCTCGATTTAACTCTAGTTGGTATTGCGAGTATTGCATTCGTTGAAACTGTCAGCGAAGCGTCCCCTCATTAGAGCCCTTGAGCGGATCGACTTAATCATGGCTCCGAACGAGAATAGCAATGTCAAGCCAAGCCCGTGAGCAAATCTTCCTTTTTCATGTTGCGCCAACTAACAAGAATATTTGCTCCCGCCTTGTTCGACTACGGCTGAATCTTTACTAATCATTTTTGGCTACAGAGGATCGAGACATGGGCTTCCCGTACGGTACGTAACCATCACATACTCAAGCAAGACACAGTGCCACAGCTAACCAACAACAGTTATCGATGCAAGGTTGGAGGAGAATGGAAATCGCTCCAGTTTTTCTCCAAGAACCAGCAACAACTTCTACAGAGACAGACGTCTTTGCGTGGCGATGTTGACGCGGCGAATTCAGGAATGACATGCATAGAGCACTCTGTTGGTTTTCGTGGAGAAATTCGCTGCGAGCTTTGTGGGTTGATTAAACCCATTGACATGTTTAGCAAATCGATGAGAAGGAGCGACGATCCGGTGAGCCTTGGAATAATTCGGATATTATCATTAATTGCGCACTGACCGTTGTATAAAGACTTGTCTGCAATGCACTGCTTGGCAGGAGATCCAAGAGCCAGGTGTGACCCCTATGCCGTTGCAGACGGGGCACCGTTCAGTTGAGGAGAACGAGGGAGACAGTAAAAGAAGATTTACTGAGAGCACAGACTTCTTCCCCGACCCTATGCCCCAGGTACGAAAGACTCTACTTCCCCCGTAACAACCCTACATCACATAGAACAACTACTGATTCCCTCGCAGGTTCCCATTACGGCCTTGTCATCACTGGGGGTTTGTGACATTGCTACTTCAGGTAGAATTAGCCCAGAAAGCGGTCGTAAGCAGGCTCAGCCTGGTGGTCCCTCGTCTTCCCGGGGACCATCATCTGTAGTCTCGGCCCCGGTATCAGTCGCTTCGTCTGGTACGGTGCCTCCTCACTTGGAATCTATTGTTGGCCAGTTGATGCAGAACGATGGTTTGAGAAAATCAGGAAATCCTGAAAACCGCAGCCCTGAAAGCATCTCCTCTATTAGACCTGTCAATATCCAGGGCCGGCCGGCTGAGAATCAAATTCTGTCAGTTGTTGGGTCTGAAGTGGGTTCTGAGATGGAGGGAAGTGATGCTGGGAAAACAAGACGGTCAAATTTGCATAGCCAGCTACCACCACATCTTCAAGGTAAAATACCCAACATGGGGTCTCGTGCTACCTTGTTCCAATATGCGGTTCCCGGTACAAGCTCGCAAGGCTCGGATGCCAGAACCATTTCCACAGCTACGACCATGCGGAGCGAGCAGGATAATGGGCATGCCAAAACGCGCGTCCCATACAACGCTTGGGATAATGCCGGTAAGCTCCATGAAGCCATCAAGTCGCACACTGCTTCGGAGGGCGGCACGGCATCAACCGTAAGCGACGTCCCGGCTCAGGATCCAAGTGCATCAGGGCAGTGGGAGAGTGTTCCAGCTACAAAGAGGGGTTGGCCCAAGACAAGGAACAATTGGCACACAGCCCCAAGGGTAATTAGAACCCAGATGACTGCGAAAATCTTGTTTATTTCTCATCATACTGACATTATATCTCTAGTTGGAATCGCGTCCGTTGCTTGACATAGGCCACATATCCGACCAGCATATTGACCCCAAAATTGATCGTCAGAAACGCATGAACTATTGCGATTCAGAAGATTCTAGATACTGAATCCATGCTTCATGGGGGTGGCTTGCTCATATCCACTAGGCCCCTTCTTGTGTTTGGCAACTTGTGGTGTGGTTTGGATTTTGATCTTGCGTGGGTTGAACTAGTTACCATTGAAGAAGATACGAGCCGTTTTTATTTTTGCAATCAATAGTCACGACAGTGGACAGGCATGGCGTTGCAAGGATCAACAAACAGAGTAGCCCTCGGGGCTAGGGACGAGACATGCGTGTCGTTTAACCAAGACAAATCATCAAGATAGCTGAAAATATTGCTCATAGGCATCCCTAGGCCCGTTAAAACAGTTTAAATTCCACTCTTCTCGTACAAATTTGCGCCTCCTCGTTGAGGACACAAAAGATTTACTGCTCCAGCCAATCCTCGTTATGCTTGCCTGCACCCCGGCAGTTGATCACTTATTCTTCCTTCCCTTGGTCTTCCCAGGACATTCCTCTTCCTCCTGGCCATTCAAGCAGTACCAAGCCGCCCACCGTGCCGAAATCCAAGAAATATACCTCCCTCTTCAACGTTGCCAAATTTGATGAAGAACCACCCGAACCCAGTAGCAAGAAGGAAAGAACAAAATTGATCTGTGACGGTCCGTCGCCCAAGACACAGCACCATACGCCCCACAGCGCGCCCGAGTAATATGTATAATAATAGGATAGATGTAAGAAATGATGTAGATGGCTAGGTTCTAGTTTGTAGTTTATGTTTTCGAACTGCAAATCAAGTTTACACTTCGCGGTCTTCCCGTTTGTCGAATATTTCCGTGGGAGGTGCATTTACCACCGCCTCGGCATCGCCCACTTGTCTTCGCTCCGTGACCTCTCGGCGATCCTTGAGGCGTTTGCGCAAGATTAGAGATGGAGATGAGGCCCCGGCGGTGCTTAATTGCTACTGTAGCGGCTCTGAAGATGACGACAGGCGGTTCAGATGAAGATACACATCTGTTCCGTAGCTGCAGAATCCAAGTCAGTCTTGCTGGTTCCCAATGGTACGGGATTTGGACGTGTTCTTACCCTTCCATGCTAATCAACTTCAAGTCGCCGCCAAAATATCTTGCGTACAGTCTTGAAATAGGTAAGCCGTAGCCGAAGCCAGCCATGGGAGCTTTGAAGTCGCTCTTGTCGAAATCAGGGTCCAAGTTGGGCGTGCGGTCGACAGTTGTATACATGTACGTCCAGACCAACGGAATAGCGCTTCGTGGTATGCCACCGCCCTCGTCAGAGATCTTGATGGTAATGTCTTCTTTGCCCTCGGCCACAATGACCTTGGTCACGGGAAACTCCTGCTTGTCCATCCCGTGCGTCTCAACCACAGCACGAAGCGAATTCTTAAGAGTTTCGAAGAGCATGTGTGACAAGTGTCCCGGGACATACATGAAATCCAGATTGGGGTTGCAGACCAGCTGGATACGGGGAGCCTCAAACAGACCGTAATGGTCCTCGCAAACGAATCGCGCGTTCTCGATGGCCTCTTGCGCGAGATCTTTCACGTTGGTCTTTGTGCAAATCACGCCGACATAGGTTGGATCGCGGTGGTGACTTTGGTCGGTGAGAGCAATGTGTTGCCCGATGAGCATTCTGATTCCGATACGCGACATGTAAAATCGGTCGAGGAATGATTGTATGGTACCATCAATCTGCATTCGCTGACGTCGGCGCTTGTACTCCAAGATGCCTTGAGCCATTGTGGTGACAACTCCATCGTGTCTCCGCTTTATTGTGTGAAGGGTTTGCGCAAATCTTTGATTGTAAAGCTGCAGGTCAGCAGGCCAATCACCCGTATCATCAACAGTGGCGAAATATCTCCTTGACAGCGACTTTGCCTTGCCGTTGCCGTTGCTGGAATTTGTCAGCCCGCCCCAGCCAGAAGAGTCTCCTTCGTCGATGGAGGGATTGGGTGTGGCGTCGGAGAGTCGTTGGATATGGCGGCCGTTGCCCTTGGTAGGCTTCATGAGACGATCGCGAATTTCTTTGCTCAGATTTGGCCGAGGAAGCTGTGTGATTTCCTGTTTGGCGTACCACGGATCAATGGATATTCTGTGGACGGCGCCGGGTTGGTACAATGCGTCATGGGAAACCTACCTCAAACGACTGAGCGTACCAATCTTTGACTTTCATGACAGACGGCATCTCGTTTAATCCATCAGGCAGGTCATCTAGTTCCTGGACACGATGCGCAAGGCGGATTGGCAACTCCTCGGCCAAGAATTGTGAGGCGCGGAATAAGGTGCCTGGGTCGCCAGAAAAGTCAACTTGGTCTGCCTGGCAATGGGCGGATTTACAGCTCAATTGGGGAGAGCAGCATACCTATGGATGGCTTGTCACCAAACTGCACCATCTGGCGCAGGCTCACGCCCGTGGCGGGAAACTTGGCATAATGCCGGATGGTGTCCATCAGTCTCTCTGACGACTTCCACGACATGGCGGTGGCGGGCCGAGAGACAGACAGGGTCGGGGCAGCGGAAGGCGACTTATAACAATGCCTCTATGGTTCGGTCCAAAGGGTTCGAAAAGGAAACAAGGCGCAGAGTGACGATTGAAGCAGGCGATGCGGTGGCACAAAGGTCTGCCAAACAAAAGATGGTCATTGATGCCGTCAGTCGTCAGTCGCGAGGTCGGAAGACGGCGGGGCGGCTCTGAGTCAAAGCAGCAATTGGGCCCCGCGGGAGCTACAAGTGAGAGCCGAGGCCCAGCGAGGTCTGGACAAGGCTGGCGGCGAAGCAGAAGACGGGCGTCAATATGGAGAGTGCAAGCCGCCGCAAAGAAGACAAAGGACAGATTGGGATGAGCGAGGGGAGGAAAGGGGGCGGCAAGCGGGATGGTTTTGGTTTTTAGTCGAAGCGCCAGCACTGGTGGCAAGTCCAAGGTGCATGTGTAGAAAAGTGTCGCGTGGGCTGGAGGAGAAGGCGAGGAGGATTAAACGGGCGTCGGTCGGCAATGGGACATGCAGGCCTGGGGTTTGGGACGGGGGACGGGGGACGGGGGACACGGACACGGGAGGTGGTGATGCAATAAACAGTGGGCGTTTTTGCCCCAGGCGCCGTCATGCTGCCCTGCTTGGTGCGTTCCCTGCTGGAGAGAGCGCCTGAGCCCAGAGGGGAACAGCACCAGACATGCACAGAGCATTCGATCGTCGGGTATATGTAGGGCGAGCACGGCCCAACGGAGGGAATCGACATTGGGAGGGGCGGCTAATCCAGTCTGCATGTGCTGTCGAAGTACGGAGTACTCCATCGAAGTACTCTGTGGACGACGGAACAACCTCGACGCTTGACACTTGATACTTTATGATATCGAACATGCCACCCGTCCACACTCAGCGTGGGCGCAAGGTGGTGCCACAATCGGTATTTTTTTGATGGTTTTTTTTTTTTTTTAAAAAAAAAGTTTTTTTATGATTCGATTGATTGATAATTGAAATCTGCAAAAACGCTGCGGCGCTTAGCAGGGGCTGCGCAACACACGGAGCTGGATGGCCATGAAATCCATGCCATGTATCAAGCTGCAGACAGACATGTCGCGGCATGGTGCATGTTGCGTTGGTTTTTTTTCTCTTTCTTATGAATACTTTGGGAAGGTACTATTCGGCCCTGGATATTGCAGTGTGCGCACTGGGACAGGGAGCGAAGGACAATACAACATGTCTGGTTTGATTGTACCGGATACCCTGTAGTAGCCAATATCATAATTTGCTTGTAGATTGAACATGTCAACGTGCTAAGGTTGACTGGTATGGTTCGCGTCCAATGACACCGGTGAGGTCAACCACCCTGGACCTTGAAACAGCAGGACGACACTACAGGTTGATGGGGATATATTCGCCGTTGTACGGAGTACGTACATACTTGCATATGTCGAAAACACAAGGCAAGCAAGGCACTGGCACACACATGGCTGCCAGACTGCTGTTGGCAAACAGGCACCTGAGTGCGGCAGTGAGGATGATGCAGCTCTTGATCCATGCCGGTTAGTCGTGCAGATAATTCACTCGCTTCCAAGGCGTGTTGCTGTACCGTGGACTGCAGGTCGGCTCTGCATCATGTTCCTCGTCAACACATGTCTGAAGGGAACCGGACCAAATTCCGGCCAATCAGCGCCGCGCTATTTCCTCTGTTACGGAGTCGTGCTTGGTCGTCAAGTGACTTGCCCCTGGCCGCAGCTCGACCGCTTCTCTGCCCGCCAGTTGACAACAGCCGAGCATCATCCACCCACCCCTAACCCCCAACCCGGCCGATACACACGCACAAGCACCTTCGACTGCGAGCTCTCCCCTCTGTATGGCTCGTCTTGTAGCATGTGGGCAGTCTGGGATGCTGGTTCACATTTGCTAGAGACAGACGTGACAGCCGTGAGCCGCCAGCTCGAATCTCCTTCACCTCCGCGAGCCCATCTCGGTCCATCGGAACTGCTCGGACCTGGTGCGAACGAGGGCTTGTGCAAGACGTTCCCCAGCCCGAGCTCAGCAGAAGCTACCAAGTCCATCCCAGATCAGCGTTGAACACGTTAGCAGCCGACTGCTAGCTTCCGTCGACCGCCCCATCTCGGCCCCAGGTCCAAGAAGCGGCTTGAACGACGTGCTCGCCGCCTTGTGTGTGGTCGACCTTGGCCGACTTGTTGTGCATCCTCAGAATCCGCTCTGGGCGCTAGTGCCAAATCTGGTACTGGGTACGGAGTACCTGCCCCCTGGACCTTGCTTGTTCGTGAAGGTCGGTGAGCAATTGTTGGCTTCTCAGGCACAGAAGGCCAGGTGGCTGGGTCGTTGTTCAATTTTCCTTCTCCCACGCGGTTCTTGGTTTTTGCAACAGGTGTCGGTGGTTGAGTGTATGATTCACTTGGCTAGATGTCTGGGTAGGTTGGACGTGTCTTCTGTTGTGCCGCCGGCCGCGGATAGCACGGCCACCGCGAAAGGGGTTGAGCCTCGATATAGTTGTTTCTTTGCCCTTTCCTTTGGCTGCGCGCCTGCCATACAGCCCAACGGCCTCAACGGCCTCGACGGCCTCTACTCACAAGATCAACATGGGTCACGCAGAGCGACACGAGCCATCGCCAACCACTCCGGCGCTGGATCGCCGAAGCATGGGCAGCAACAGCGGGAGCAGTGAAAATGGTGCTTGTAGCCAATGCAGCTGCAAAAGTCATCGAAGTCAAAGTTACACGACTAGCCAACATTCTTCTCCCCGGCCGTTGAGCAGAACACATGACGGCATAGACGAACTTGTTGACCGAGGAGTTTACACTCCACCGCGCCGGACTAGCACTTATGCTGCCTCTAGTATGGCCTTTCCTAATCCAGCGGGTAGCATCAGTCCGCTCAGACGTGATCTATCTCAGATGCACACGATGCCGCCCGAAGGCATTGACGCCGTGACGTCTCGCGCAGCAAGGCACGATCTAGCGAGGCGACTTAGTCACCTGGCCCGGCGGCTTACTTATGACGGATCCGATGATGTCGATGAGATGATGGTTGGAAGCCAACTCGAGCAGCTTGAAAAGGTCGTTGGCGGCGCTAGGAGCGCTGAGTCTAAAAAGCTTCCATACCGAACAAGCTTTGATAGCCCGGGAAGAAGTGACGCCGGCTCTGTGCTAGGGTCACCCGTTTCTTCCCTTTTCAGGTCGCGCTTTTCTGACTTGTCCGCATCGCTGCATAGAGAGCGCGAGGCCGAAAAGGAACCCGAGGATGAGGCTCCGTCAAAGAAGGGCATGACGGGGACACAGGCGAAGAAGGTGATTGCAGAGATGAGCAAGCTCAATGAGGAACTATCAACGGTGGTGAACAATCTCAAGGCTCGGCAAGAGGAGTCCGAGGTGAGTGGCTTCTATGGCCACACCAATTCTTTAATCTCCTCGAATTGTTCTTAGCTAACACTGGCTTCAGCATATTCAAGGACTTCTCATTGAACGGGCAGAACGAGCGGCCCAGCGCATCATTTTTTTGCAGAACCGCATTTCCTACCTGTACGTATTCCCTTGTGACGCGGCCTGGCACCATTTTGCTGAGACGAGAACTAGAGAGGAGGAGCTCCAAGAAAATGACGGTGAGCTGCAGCATCTGAGGATATGCCTGAAAGCAGTCGAGATACAGATGCCACCGCACCCTGATAAGGAACTCCAGCGATGCATTGCCACGTTTAAAGACGATTACCAAGCCCTGAAACGAAAACGAGCGCATCGGGCCAGCATGGCCAGCGTTCGGGGCTTCGACCCCCTTCAAATGGGGACACCGTTACGATAACACCCCATCGTGGGAATCTTGACAGCAACTGACTGCCCTTACTTCATCAACATGTTTTTATAACGACTACGACGACGACTAGACGGCTGTACG
Organism: Metarhizium brunneum; assembly: GCF_013426205.1. NCBI lineage: Eukaryota > Fungi > Ascomycota > Sordariomycetes > Hypocreales > Clavicipitaceae > Metarhizium > Metarhizium brunneum. Next base: position 2,944,140 of record NC_089422.1, on the reverse strand, counting down.
AGTTTGATGTTACTACACGAGTTGTATGGCTGTACGACGAACTCGGGACTCTAATTGACGATTGGCCCTCCACTAACAGAACTTTTATGCGAATCGAGATGTTATCTGCATAGCCTGGACTTGTTTTTTCTCGGAATTCAGCTTGTTTCTTTTATCTTTTTTTTTCCCCCTCTCGCATGTTTACCTCTTCTTCAGACGCACATGTTGTACAGGGATATTTGATGGGGGCGGCGCAAAGATTGTTTCTTGACCGAATGTTTGCTACGAGTGTCAAACAACGGCTTCTTCTTTGGAGTGATACCATGCATAGCAGGCAGACGAATGATTTAATCCTACTTTGAATTTTATTTTATTTTTTTTAATCTGAATTCATACATGGTATACATTCTGATACCTCGAATAGTCCCCGACTGTTGTCATCAAGATATCAATTCCTTTCCCGTCATGCTATGGAAACAAACCCGTGGTCGTTATGTCATCAGTCCCCCCTTTTTCCCAATTTATACAAAAGTCATGAGTCATTCATCCTAGTACATTGTTGCACGCCTTTGCTCGCCATATCACACAGTCACACAATCTGCCGGTCCAACGCGGCTCTTGCCCTCTGCTGTTTCTCACCCTCTCGCCTTGCCTCTTAAGAAATCATCGTATGTCGGCCCTTGTTGCCTCCCCTGAAAGAAGCGGTAGCTGTCCACTCTCCCGGGCAACGCATCAGGTGTCCGGCTGCTCGAATCCGGCGCCATTCGGCCCCTGTCTACGTCCTCTGCCCCCCTTGAGTACGAAGAACTGGAATAGCTTCGTGGAGGGTGCCTATATCTCCTTTCGCTGTCGATTGATGCGGCTCTTGCCGCCTTGGGGCTCTTGCCGCGCCGTCTGCTCGTGTGTCTATCGTACTTGATGCGCTCGGGCGATGGCTCCGAGTATCTGCGCCTAGAGGGCTCGCTGCGCGAGCTAGGAAAGTACCGGGGCTCGGGGTTATACGCCTTCTCACGCTGGGAGGAGGAAGTGGAAGAGGACGAGGACGAGTAGTAGTACTTTGCCTCCTGTGGCGTGCGACTGGCGGTGGAGGTGCTCTTCTGCCTGCGGCGGGAGGTGTTTGCGGGGGATATGGTGACATCCTCCGGAGGCGACTTGCGGCTGCTGTGCCGCTTGTAATCATCTGTCTGGTAGGGCTTCTCTCGGCGTACCATGCTTGCTGGGCCGGAACTCATGTGTGAGGCGCCCCGGAATGCTTCGAAGAGGAGGTTGCCCCACGAGGGGGAGGGGGGTTCGGACGAGCTCCCCATGCGTTTACTCCAGTCGTCTAGAGCACAGACAATGTCTCTGTATGTGCGGTCGTTTCTGTGGGCGGGGAACAGGTGCCGGGATAGCTGTTTTGGTAGGCGCTCTGCTGGAGCCGGGCCTTGGTGGTCTGCCTCAAGGGGGATGTCCATGAGAATGCTTTGGAGGCGGTAGGATTCGGCGTCTGGCGCGGCTTGGATGAAGGCCGTCAGCCAGGTCTGCAGGCCGACGGGTGTAAGGGCAGGGATGTAGGGACGCGTGGAGTGGTGGTCCTGGACGAGGTGGTATTCGCAAGAGAGGTCTTGGTAGAGGAGTTCCAGGCTGCGAAGGCAGTGACGGGATTGGTAGTCGAATATTCCTGGGTACAATCATCAGGACTGTGTTCTTGTTCAAGTCTTGGAAAGGGGGGGAGGGAGACGGCGGACCTTGGAAGGGGAATTGTTCCTTGTCAAGTTTATATCTCCTATACAAGGCAAACATCTTGACAGGAGGGATGACGAGCGAATTGCGTGGTTCGTATTCCCGGACCTGGACTCATCAGACTCATCAGAAACAAGCTCGGCCCGGCGTGTTGTTGGTTCCTTACCATGAAGTTCGCCAACCCGCGTAGCACAGAGGCCAATCTCCTGGTTGGCTCGCCGTGTTCGGTAAACAGTTGACCCCATTGTCTGTCGACCACGGACATGTGTGGACCGCCGTCGCCGCGTGACGACGTGGTATATCGCGGCGAAGAAGGCTCCGTCGCTACCGGATAGCTATTTGATCTGTGGTGCAGCACGACGGGGGGTCTGGTGGAAAAGTGCACGGCAGGCCGTTGCTTGGGGCTGGACTCGGCAGACGAGGGTGGTGTAAGTGTTGCATTGGGGGTCCCGTATGCCGTTGAAGAGGACGAGGCGTGTGACTTTGATGAGCTTGGGCTTGCATGGGAATATGAAGACGACGGGGAGGGAGAAGGAGAAGGACGAGCTTTGCCATATCGGCTGGCGGGTGTTGGCGAGGCAGGCTGGTGGTGGTCTGGAAAATCGCCATTGGGCCTCTGGGTAGACGTCCTTGACGAGGACGAGGGCGAGGGCGAGGACGACGAGACACTGTCTGCAACCTTGTTGCGGGCTGGTGATGCGACGACGGTGTCTTGGTCCGAGTCGTCGTCATCCACGGTAGCTTGGAAGCGGTTCCTGGGAGCCGCTGGCTTCGTCTCTGGTGCGACGGCGTCGCTCCGCAGAGAAAAATGCGATATATCCGCGTCCTGAGCCAGGTTCAGCCCGAGCCCAACGCAGGACGCCGACTCCATGGCAGGGCCTGCTGCCGCCATGGTGATGGAGGACGGAGGATGGAGGATGGAGGATGGAAGATGGAGGAGGGGACAAGATGGACGACGAAGACAGAGGTGAAAGGGGAGAGAGCGCAAACAAGAAGGTGATGGTGGTTTATACGAGCTCAAAAAAGGAGTCAATCACCAATTCACAGCAGCGGCGATGATGATGAAGGGGACCAGTTGAGCAGTTGTGTTTGACGTCTCGACTCACGACGGGGCAGCGGGCAATTGTTATATGCTTTCTTGTCATGACCCAACTTCAGCAACAACTGGCATCAACAGACGATGGACTGAAAACCCGACGAAGCAGCCCATTTACGCATTTACCCCAATGTATCGGTGCACACCCTTGGCTTTGCCAAGCACTGGCCGTCTTCTCGTCACGCCCACCCACGATAAAGAAGAAATCTAGATGTCAACGGCCCATGTGTCGAGCAGCTCTGGCCGGGTGCATCCAATCAAGGCACGCGGCCCCTTCCGACGAGGTTGATTGTTGACATGTCCTACCGTCGTACCTCCTCCAGACGCTCTCTCGCCACATGCGCACGGCAGAACTCCCGACTATCCTCCCCCATGCACGTATATGCAACCTGTCGACCTGTTACCTGACCTGTTACCTTGTTCCCCCGTCCCCCGTGCCACCACATGGCATCTCAAATAGTTCAACTCACACAGCAGCAAGAAAAACGAGATAGCAAGCCCACAAAAAGGTACGCCTTGTGCGACCCGGCCGCCCGGGGAAGAGAAGCAAGGGAGCATTGAAATTAGTATACCAAAACCACCACCACCCTGTTTCGCCGCCGCCGCCGCCAGCGTGATACCTTAAGTACTTCAGTACCTAACTTTCTCAAGTACCCAAGTACTTGCCTACCGCCTGCCGCCGCGGGGACATCGACATTGATGGAGGGGGCAACATGGAAAGAACGGCAGGCCGCAAAGGCGTGCACTCGCTCGCAACGCACATGCCATACATACAACTCCAAGTCCAGCAGCAAATGCCACTGCTCTCTTCCGCAAAAAGTGGCCACTTGTAAGACCCTTGAACCTTGACAAATGCTCACATCACCAACCCCCAGCTTCATGTGCCGAGTAATTGCATCTCCCCACCCACCTCTCGAAAATGCAGCCATTTCGTATCTCATGCCGACAAACCCCAGGATTCCCTTGTTTTTTTTTTTTTTTTTTAAAAAGAGAAAAAAAAAAGAAGCATTACATTAATAATAATAGTGATAAACAGGTAGTCTGGCACCAAATCCCACCCGACTGCACATTGATCCCCAAGTGGCAAACACAACCGGCCAGCCCTCGAGGTCTGGTGTCTAGTCTGGTCTGGTCCTTGGGCATCACCGCAAAAGGCCAAGCAAGCCAAAAAGAGGCACTTCAGTCACCAGCACGACAGCATTTCCTGCTTGCAAGCCCTGCATATGACACCAGGCGCTATGCAGGCCTTCGCCACGCCTTTTCCTGCACCACCCGCCTCATTTTTGCCTTCCTTTGTCTCTGGTATTTCCGCCGCCCCTCTGCCGCGGGAACCCCCCTCCTCCCCGATCGACCAGACAGACCAGACCCTTTTCTTCCCTCTGAGAGGCCCCTTCCCCCGCGAGTTGAATCACAGACTACTTGACCTACCGCTGTTTCCTCCTCCTCCTCCTCCTCCTCCTCCACCCCCTCTCGGCATCGCACTTGGTCACCGACTTGGGCTGTGGAAGGGGAGGGGAGGGAGGGAGCGAGGTTATAAAAAAACTAAATTTTGCACAGAGCGCAGCCCGACCAACTGACCGTGAGTGAATGAATGGGCCGTGGGCGAGCAAAAATGGTGGTGTGCTGCTGCTGGCCGTCTGAATGCGTCTTTCGTCATCGGACACTCGAAAGTGAGGCTGTAGCCGTTTTGCCCGCGTCAGCACCATCTAGATTGCTTTATTGGCTGGTGCGTCTACGGCCAGACAGCAACAACAACAAGGGAGGAGAACCTTGATTCCATCTCGAGCCCCCTAGGAATCATGTAATGAGGCTCTGTTGCGCATTCGACGCCGTGCCATTACCGAAGACGACGGATATCGCCATCTGCCCACTCGTGTCCTGATTAGAGATAAACTCGCCGTGACCTGTAGGCTATTTATTGATGCTTCAATAATGCTATGAATGCTGCAAAGGGCGCCTTCATAAAAGAAAACACCCCCACACAACACAAAAAGGCAGATGAAAAAAAAAAAACCTCCGCCGTAAATCAGGCTCCCTTTTGCTTATACAATTCGCCTCCTATATTCACCCTTGAACCCCAATCGCTGCCGACATCTTATGCCTTGTACAAAATATCCAGGAATCCCTTTGCCAGGTCCACGACAACACTCTTATTTGGCAGAGAGCCAGCTACACCATACAGGGCAGCCGAGTTGCCCATGGCCTTGCCCTTGGCCCCTTTGCCCTCCACCTGACGCACTCTTTCCTTCTCGCGTTCCTCCTCGATAACAGTCTCCAGGTCGCTAACCAGACGCTCCCACACCTTGGCAATGGGCATGGTTACAGCCACGTGGATTGCCGGAGGGTTCTGCAGCGCATTGAGATGCCATCCCTTGCTCGACATGGCATCGGCGATGTCGTAGATGTCGAGGTTGAGAGCGGTGAAGGCGACCACGGAAACGAGGGGCTTACCGACAATCTCGAGCTCGCCGTTGAGCGTTCCAGAACTTTGAATGGCCTCTGCGATCTTCTTGGCGGCACCAACAATCTTTACACAAGCATCCACATAGCCGGCCTCGCCTACGGTCAACAAGCTCGCCCAGCAGCCGGCGATCAATGCACCAGGGCGCGATCCAGCAATACCGGGAGATGCGTAAACGCCTCCGGACCAGTCAGGGCAGACATAGTACTGGTACTGGCGTAGCTCCGCCGTGCGGTACAACACGGTCGAATTACCCTTGGGGGCAAAGCCGTACTTGTGGGTGTCGCAACTGATACTGGTAACACCTTTGAGACGGAAATCGAAAAGCTCCGATTCGAAGCCGGCCTTTTCGAGATACGGCACGAGAAATGATCCTAGGCAGCAGTCGACGTGGAGGGGGAGCTTCTTGCGGACAGCCAGTCTGGACAAGGCCGCGATGTCGTCGATGATACCGTGAGGAAAGTTGGGAGCAGAACCGACTAGCAGAACCGTGTTGGGGTTGATCAGACGCGCCACTCTCTTGACATCGACCTGATAGCTGGGCGCAGGGCAGTCGACGAGGTGAATCTTGATACCAAAGTAATCACCGGCCTTGCGGAAGGCAGTGTGTGCAGTGTAAGGGAGAATCCTGTTGTTTGTTGCCAAGACAATGGTTAGCCATTTGCCACGTTCTGGCACGGTTAATATGCACAACATAGGTACGACAACTTGCCGCATCCTTGTTCAAAATGTTGAGACATACATTTCAGGTTCCGTAACTCCGCGCTCGGCATACGCCTTTTGGCGAGCGCTCAAACAAGCCATCAAGATGCTCTCAGTACCGCCAGCAGTCGAAACGCCGGCAGCTCCAGGAGGGGCATGAAATATGTTGAGCACCATGCTGACTACCTCAGCTTCCATCTTGCGCACACCCGGGAAGACATCCGGGTGGATGGGATTGGCAACGGTAAACTTGCCAAAAGCCTCGGTCTGCAGGCCGATGAGACTTTCCTCGCCGTGGTAGACGGCTCCGGAGACGAAGCCATCCTCCCAGCGGGTGTGGTCGAGGTTGGCCAGCATCTCAAGTTCCGCACGCACAGTATCTGCGGTCAAGCCCTCCTTGGGAAGCGTCAAGTACCGGGTATCAGTCTGTGCAATGAGTTTGGACGACATTTGAGCAATGGACTCGTTGACCTGTTTCTGGACCTTGCCACGCACGCCAGGGGCGCGAAGGAAATAACCGTATAATGTGCGGTGGATTACATGGTACAACTCGAGGATGGCGCCGATCGGGCCTCGACCCTTGAGCTTCCAGAAAGCACGTCGGGTCCATCGGAGGACAAAGTAGTAGAAGACGATATTCCGGAGCCTAGCAGCAACAACGAAGATGAGGTGTCAGCCAAGAAATCCGATGAGCATGCGGTGAGAAGGTTGTTTCTCGGTGTGGTGTGTGAAGAAAACGGGAGGTGAGTCGACGCCAATTGGCGCGATGCTTGACGTCACGACCAATTGGCTATTGGCAATATAGAGCCAACATAGAATGCGCCAATGCGCCTCAGCCAGCTCATGACCGACATGCACAAAGAGGCACCACATCGGAGGGAGAGCTGAATAGCAGGCTGAACAGCACATGTTTCACCAGCAAGAAAACACAAACAAACAGTTACAACAAAGGTCATGGGAATATCACGTACAGGTCGACGGTGAGGAAATCGAGAGGGTTGGCGGGTCCTCGGCGCTTGACCTTTTCGAAGCCGCCGAGGAGACTGACGGGCATTCGAGAGCTTCCAGGCATGGTGGCGTCGGTCCAATGAGGACAGTGGCAGCAAAGCTGATGACGGCGGGCGAACAAGACGAGAACAAGACAAGAGAATGGCCCCCTACGTGGCTGTTTGTGTCCCAAATGCCCCAGACGCAAGTGCAAAACGAAGGACAAGGACAAGGAATGCCACCGAGGAAGCTATCGCAGGGCAAAAGGACGGTGGGCTGGGGAAAGTAAAAGAGAGTGAGGGTTTGACGTGGTCGGTTTTGTAGTCCGACTCGGATAGTCGTGGGCGTTTGGCGCTGGTGAGAGCTCTCAGCTACAAGCGGCAAGTACGTACGAAGCAGGCGACGACCCAAGTTAGGTACCCAGGTACATATACTTACTCAGTTGCTTGCCATCGGGGCTATCAGCAGCGAAAAGGCAAGCGCATCTCGACTGCTCCTGCTCTTGTTGCGCACGACAAAGGCACCAGTCGGAGGCTCGAGCCAGCTCAGACCTCGGTGCAGAGCACCAGTCGGACACCTGAAAAACAGACATGGAGGTGGGGGACGGCCTGTACTTGAACATTTTTTAGTGGGGCAATCCCGCCGACTCTTGCCTGCAGCTAATTTAAATAGCGATGGAATGAGCCACTTGATCTTGACAAAGGAACGAAGAGACGAAAGGTCGTATGCCCGCCCCATGCCTGGCCAATCAGAAGCGGGCATCTCATCGCGGACTTGACCTTTTCATTGGCCAAAAAATGATCATCGCCCACCAGGTCCGTCTTTCCTCTGACGAAGCGTGGCCCATTACCACGGAGTCTCGCGGTCCGCTTCCCTTGGTCGATGATGCTCTCTGGCGGTCCGAAGTGGAGCCCCACATCGGTCGAGGTCCGATGTGCTGGGTACGGCTTTTCAGGGATAACATTTTGAACCTCCAACACTGTGTAAATAGTTGGTGCCGTTGACAAGCTGCGAAGTTGCCACCACAAACGACCTATAGCTGAGGCGCTAATGGTAACTGTCACAAATGCAAGTAGCGGTGTTTATACACATGGATAGGGTGGCGGCTTTTTTTGCACCTCTCCGGGGAAATGCGGAGATCATCATTTGATCATAGCTTTGCTCGTGGCATGAGCACTTGAGAAGACGACCTTGCGCCTTCTCATCCAGCTATTGCGTCTCCCCGCGGCGAGCACCCAGGCAACTCGGAACAACTGTCGGCACGACTGGCCAATGGAGGGATTTTTATAGAGTTCTTGCTCCTTGCTTAGATTGCGACTTGACCTCTTGTGAAGCGTGGCCAACTATCGTACATTCGCGGGCGTGATTGACACAATGCCATCTTCTACATTTTGCGGAAGTTGCATGGCTCCACGAGTCATGTATGGGATTATTGCTAGCCCAATTTTTATTATTATTTCGTAGCAAATAAATAGCAAACGACGACAAAAGCGAAGTAAGTTGTATTACGCGTCGACGGAATTCAAGACGGAAGACTGTATTTGGTATGCCTGGTACCAGTTTTGTCCATCTGCCATCGTGAATCGACAGAGCAAGAGAGCCAACTACCCAGGTAGCTTGTATGAGATTCAATGTTTCTGCCCATGCAATAGATTCACAACCGTGGTAAAACTGGGGAAAATTTTGGCCCTACGAGGAGAAAGCTATGAGCGAACCTTGAGATGTCGGCACCAAAGTCTCCAATGTCGTTGAAGCCGGCACGCCTCCGGGAAAGTCGAAGCATTAACCAGCAGACATGACACAAAGGAGCTTGGAGCGCCGCCAGGACACCAATTTGGTACACCCGCCCTATCCTGCTACCATAGACAACGTTGCTCTGCGCGATAAGCAGATGCTCGCCGCGAACCCGTGGGGAGGGACTTGTTACCACCGGCCGGGATATATTGGCCGCCGGGGTGGAAGCGGCCTACCCGAAGGCAAATTATCCGGTTCGCTATATACATGACTGGTTCACGCGTATGAAAAGGGAGGTGACGACCATTGTGGATCGAACACTATTCGTCATATAAGAGGTAGCAAGTGGTGGTGAACGTGTAGTCGGCCGGAGTGACCATCTATCATTACGTTGGGATTCCCCTCATGACTGCATAAGAATGCAAGGTAGACACTATGAAGGCTGGCATAGAGACCCGAGCAGAGTGTCCTTGATCGTTGTCCTGTCTATTCCCTCCCCAACTGTTCGTATAGCACCAGCTGATTTACGGCGAAAACGTGAATACTGTCCCTGATACTTGTACGCCAAGACGAACCAAGCGCCACCGTGTCGAGGTCGAGTCAAATGTCGAGTCAAGGTCAAGTCGCTGCTTTGGTCTTGCGAGTGATGGGTGTGTACCAGGTTGACAGGCTGTACGATGGGGACTTGTGAAATTCGAGGACGGGACACCAACACGAACAGCATAAAGATGTAAAGAAAAGCCATCATGATTGGTTGTCCAGACCTCGAAGGTGGCCACATCCCCTCGACATCTTGGTATATGGCCCGGCGCTGCTAACCGGGATAAGTCGACATTCGACCTCCGCGGCCACCGACTTGGGCCACTCAACGTTCCATCGTGGCCAAATGCATTGCCTAGCAGCTAATAGCGCAATGCTATCCTCTCCATCGTGCAACACCAACGCGGGGTGCGTAAGAGACTCCTGGGCACTTGAAAAAATATCGAGTCATCATCGCCTCGCATTCCCTCAACCCCACGGGCATATGTATCTGCCCATCGGCTAAGCCCTTACGATGGTGGCGCCTCACGCCGGCAATCTTAAACCCAAATCAATATTTCTGCAATTCAATCCCAGTCTCTGAAACATACCCCAACATGCCTCATCATGAAACAATAATATAACATGCGAAATTATCCCTAGCCATGTCACTCAAATCATACATGTTTCCTCCACCCCGTCCACCACCTCTCCTTCCCTCTCGTCGCTCATATCGCGTCTATTCAAACCGGCAACGCCAAACTCGGGTTTAAAAAAAGTACAAGAGTAAAGAAAGGGAAAGCGATTTTGGTCCATAAACGCCCCAAATCACGGCGCACTGCATTTCAATCTCATTCTTGATCCATGCCCACTCATGCTATACCAAATGCCTTCTTCATCTTCTCCCAGTAGTGTGACGACACGGTCTGGCAGCTCTGATCCCCCGTCTTGGTACAGTCTGGGAAGAGCACGACAAAGTCGCCTTCTTGATATTGCTCGCCGATGGTGGATTTCGAGTAAGACGCGAGTGTCCGTTGGGGGACGAGGGCTAGTTTGGAAAGGATGGTTGGGTGCCATTGGACGATATGTTCCTGAAACATCTAAAGTCAATACTGCATCGAGATGCGCGGGAAATTGGAAAGAGCAGGTCGTACCAATGCATGTCTCTCGGCTTTCTGGAAATTGTAAGCCCTATATAGAGGATCGAACCACGTCTCGACAAAGAACTTGGCGAATTCTCCGTTGCGAATGACAACACTCTTGTGCACAAGACCCTCTTTATCCTGGGTTACGATAAAGTCAATGCTTTCGCCGCCCAAGTGTGAGAATGTCTTGATGATGCTGTCAGGCGGTACAACAGGGTAATCCTTAATCATGAGACTCTCCAGCCTGCTGGGCCTCGTAACCTGGTCCTCCAGGCTCTTGGTTGGGTCCATAATGTAGGCGTCTTGGTCGAGGTACCAGATAAACTTGCAATCGGGATATTTCGAAAGGGCGTGACGCATGGCAAATATTTTGGCCCATGATCGTGGGGCTCCTCGCGTATCGTAGTCTAGGGCGTTGACGACCATTGCTTGGTAGCCTTTTGGGTGGTTAGTATTATTTCCTGTTGAACAAGTGCTTTAAACGCACCATGTCTCGCGGCATATCTCTCACGATTCTCTTTAATCGTGTCCAAATATGCAGTGTCCCATTCACTGGGGTCAATTACCGTCACCAACACCACCGACGGATGGCCTGAGGGCACATGCTCGTGGTAAGGATCGGGCTTTTTGCCCCCAAAGAGCAAGTAGAGCGCGCCCAGGAAAAGCAAGGCTCCAATGGCAATGTTTTTTAATCTGCTTCGTCTAAGCAGAGATATATTTGATGACATGGGCCGAAACGGCGGCGGGTTCGAACGCTTTCGCGGGGGGTATGGAAGATGCATTGTTGGCCAGCTAGTCCGTCCTGTCCTTTCGCAAACACAGGGCTTAATCTATTTCGTCGCAATTTTATCCCCTAGACCGTCGGTGTGCGCAGGTTCAGTGTTGTCCTTGACAACATTCGGCCGTGCTCGTGAAAAGTCGCCTCGCGGCAACACGTTTCGTGTTCGGGCGGCTGCGATATGGCTATCCCGACTGCTTGTGGGAAATCTTGGTCAAGGTCTCGGGGATCGTCGATTGATGCAAACGTCAAATGAGACGGGCGACAGAAGACACACCCTCGGGGAAATAGCAAGCTGTCAAGAAAAGGACGATGTCGGAAAAGGGATATAGTGTCAAGGGCGCACGGCTGGTCTCTGCAGGTGAGCCATCGGCCGAGGAACCTAGTCGTGAGGTTTTCTGGGAGTTGTGATGATTAGGAGTTTGCTGTGTTGACTAAGATAAAGTATCAATTGCAGTAGGGGTCAGGTAACGTTGACCAGACAGGGGCACTGGGTGGACATGGACCTATCAACACGCTGCCACAATGCTGCAGATGCCTGGGGCTAACAGTGGCAAGCCGCCTCGTTCTAGGGGTCCTCCATCCAGCCGTTATCGATTGATGGCTGATGGACACAATTTATCGTGCCACCTCATATAAACACTGGCTCTTCTGTATTCACGGACTAGTTCACTGGAGCATTCGATCGGGCATATCGACTATATACTGTATTGTAAATGTAAATTTACTAGGCTGACACGACTAGTACATCCAGCCCTGGCAGGCAGTTGATGCTGTACACAGAGTAATTTACGTAGGCCAAGGTTCGCTATACTACGCCAGAAGACGATGATAAATGTATCAGTTGCGCAAGGCAATCTACCCACGGCTTTGTACATGTTGTACCAAGTAGACGCCAAATAGCTTCATACACCAAAACAGTGCGTGAGCTTCAAGTTGATTTTACCGACCTGTCACACCGTACCGACGAGATCACATAGCCAAAACGGCTCAGGCTCAAGGTAACGGCTAGACGTTAAATATCTGCACGCAGACTAGTTGACTTGACATGGAAGAGCAAAAGTCGAGGCAACTTAAGAGTGTGCAAGGTCTACATGAACACGAAGCATATCCTGGAACTCAAAGAAATGCATTGGCGGTTGATCATCGTTGCTATTTCTGCCGGTTCTTGTGACTAGCTGTCTCTCCCTATTCTCTTCATTAGCTTGGACCAGCAGCACCGCCGTCCGGAATCGCTTCTTCATATTCGTCATCTTCGTCGCCGACATCCATGACTTTATTGCTGACATTGGTCAGAATTCGTGCACTCATTGCCTTGACAAACCTCCACACGGCCATCATAAACGTAAATGCTCCAATGATGACAAAAAGCAGGTTGAAGTTGTCCATCCTGCTCCTGCCCGTGCCGCCGCGTCTGCCGGAGCCAAAGAGCCCTCCAGCACGGAAGTTGATCCAGTGCCACGGACCCATTGCAACAAAGGACTTGATGGCACCAATCAGCCCTAGGGAGAAGAAGCCCTTGGTAAAATGCTCGGCCCATGTGCTGGGCTCCTCGTACACCGGCGGCCGCACAGCATCCAAATCTGATACGACACTCGATACCGTGTCTGCAATAGACCCCACAGGATCAAACCACAAGTCCATGATGGGATCTGCAATAAAGCCAAGGACAAAGAGGCTGACAATAAGGACCACTATTGTCAAAAAAACCTGTGCCCATTTGCTGCTGAGCCTCGAGGCCCAGTGCAGCCGAGCCAGTCGATAGGTGAACTTGCATGTCGGGCATTGCCAGAAATTTCTCGTGGCAGTGGGGTTCGTCAACCGCCATGCATCGAGACATCCTTCGTGGACATATTTCGACGAGCCCTTACACTTGCAAGGCGACAAGAGCCGGCCAAGTTCAGGGTCGTCTGATTCATACACGGGCCGTGACGACCTTGTCGACACGCCAAATGTCCTTGGAATATCCGTAGGGAATTTGGGATGCTCGGTGTCTAGACAAATTCGACAGGTCCGTGGGCCATAGCGACGGCCTTTTGGTTTCGCTTGGGGGTTTGGAGCTTCTTCCTTTGCGGCAGTGCTCTCGCCTGCTAGCCGAGGCCCTGATCGTCCGAACGTCTCGGTTCGTTCGGACGGCTGCGAGGACGCGTATGGCATCCGTCGGCGCTCAAACGAGGTGCCTGCGTTTTCAAACGGTTCAGAATCCATTGCAGCACTGCGAGCTAAAACTGCGGTGGTAGTAAGTTCTGATGCTTCGTAGAGGCTCAATTGCGTTCGATTCGGGTTGGTGAAATCAGCATATTAGGCGAAATGGCTGCGCTGCAGACCACATGGTCTGCCTTGAAAACTGAAGAGCAGACGGAGTCAATGCAGAATAGATATCTTACTGCCAGAAGAAAAGACAAGAAAATAAGAGCCAACAATTGTTACGTGGGTTAATGCAGCTTTCAGGACGGTCAACCTCCAGGCCGATGTTGAGGCCACATCATCATGGAACACGAGGACAAGGCTATCGAACCGAAGCACCGCGTTAATTCTAGCAACAATTCCTGTGCCCAACGGAATCCGTGAGGCGGGCAACGAAACGAGTGGGTCCTCGGAGTTCGGCCAAACTCATGCGCCGGGCTGGGAAGCTCCCAGGCCAGCCTGAACGCGCAGCTTCGCCCGTGCCTGGGCCACCGTCCACCAGGCTGCTTGAGGCGGGAACATCCAAGCTTGACTGTCGCAGTTGTTTCGACCTCATTGACCCTCCAATCCGTTTCTCTCTCCAGATCCGATACCACAAGAGTCCTTGCCAAACCTTCTTTGGTGACCGTTGCAGCTATGGCGGACCGATATTCATTCTCCCTCACAACATTCTCTCCCAGGTATGTTGGGGCAAGATCGTCTTGATGTCACTTCGTGGTGACGACGTGCTTGGAGCTTAGCTAATTATTGCTGTGTAGTGGAAAGCTGGTGCAGATTGGTACGGAATTCTTGTGCCATTTATCAAGACCCCCTAGTACTGCTACGACGAAAATGCGATATCTGCAACTGTATTAACCTAATGATCCGTAGAATACGCTTTGAACGCTGTCAATCAGGGCATTACCGCCCTTGGCATTAAAGGTTTGTACACTCCGTACCCGGCTTTCCATGTCTCTATGCATCTTCCCAGTACTTAAACTCCACCAGCTACCAACGGCATCGTTCTCGCCACCGAAAAGAAGTCGTCCTCGCCTCTCGCTGACCAAAGCTCCGTGTCCAAAATCAGCAACATCACACCAAACATTGGCGCCGTCTATTCTGGCATGGGTCCCGATTACCGAGTCCTAATTGACCGAGCACGCAAAGTTTCTCACACTGGCTACAAGCGAATCTACAACGAGTACCCTCCTACCAGAATATTGGTCCAGGATGTTGCTAGAGTTATGCAAGAAGCAACGCAGTCAGCTGGCGTTCGACCCTACGGTGTGAGCATGCTAGTTGCCGGTTGGGATGATGGCATCGAGCCCGAAGATGAGGCCCCCGCTGCTGAAGGTGACGAAAAAAAACCCACGTCCAAAACTGGTGGTATCCAAAAGGGCGGGCCTATGTTGTATCAGGTCGACCCTACGGGTAGTTACTTTCCCTGGAAGGCTACAGCTATTGGTAAGAGCGCGACCAAGGCTAAGACCTTCCTGGAGAAGAGATACTCTGAGGAATTGGAATTGGAGGATGCAATTCACATTGCCCTTTTGACCTTGAAGGACAATATTGAGGGAGAAATGAACGGTGATTCCATTGAGATTGGTATGTCGCTTTCTGCACGCAATTAGGCATTGGCTATTTCGCCCGATCACTAACCGAGACTGTAGGTATTGTCGGCCCTCCTGCTGACCACTTGCTGGGAGTCGAGGGGGTCGAGGGAGCAACGGGCCCGCGATTCAGAAAGCTCACCCCTCAGGAAATCGAGGACTACCTGACGAGTCTATGATGTGTGAGCGTGGCTGGGTAATGACGTGAAGTTTGGTGTACAATAGAAGATCATAAATTCTCAATGAGCCCTCTCAACGGAAGTCTTTCTGAAAGTTCAGTGTGATATATGCTGATTTAGGTTACACCTGTCTTCTGTGCTGTCAAAATAAATGACGATTTTGGTCCAGCAGCTACTCCTACGACTTGACAACCATCTGGAACACCCAGCTTTACCTTTGTCCATGTTTTTGCGGCCATGTCCACACCTTGTCTCAAGCCAAGTTGACCATTATCATTACGACCAATCACATAAACAGTGCCATCAGTCGTCAGCGCTATAGCGTGACTATCCCCCAAGGCCACATCCTGTACATCTTTGTCGCCATCTACGCCGAGGTAGTTGGGTATGCCACATAATTCCGCAAACGCCGAATGGCCGCTTTGTCTTTGTCCTGTACATCTTCGACCCCAGATGTAAATACTTCCGCTCTGAGTGAGTGCCGTGAGGCAATAACCGCCGGCGGTAACATGTTTTATGGGTTCTCCTAGATTGATTAGATCGGGTACAAATCCCGGCTGATCAGCCGGTCTATGTAACACAAAAATCAGTCCCATCGTTTGCTTTTCGAACGAGCATGCAGTGGACAAAAGTATCTCGCAACTCACTCATCCGACGTTACTTCTCTAGCAAGGCAGTCCTGGTATCGCGGATCACCCATCGTGGCTACCTGGCCGTTTTGATACAGGATTATAAACCCGGCGGCGAAAGAGGCCACCTCTCGCACCTGGCTATTACATGGCCAACTCGTGGGGTTGGACTTTGATACAAAGTCATCATAACAAGGATGCACTGTTAGAAAGTGTTTATTCGGCCCAAGCCTCATACCCGTATTTTCGGCAGATGTAGGACCGTCAAAGATCAGAGTGAGGCCGTTGCCAGCGCGACAGGCCCGGTAACTTCGCTGGATATCTTCATCACTTGCGGTCTCGATCCCGATACCGGCACGATAGTACCCGGCGCGGCCGCGGACTGTTCAATGTGAAATGTGAGCTTTGAAGTGGTCTGAGTCTATCGAGGAAGCTTTTATGGCATTGACTCCGGTTGCTGCGCCGTCCGCTTATCCCATACGTACCTAGCGTGTAGTATAAGCCTGCTCGAGGTCGTTCAAGGCAGTCGTCATCAAGGACTTTTGTAAATGTCGATAGATCCTTAGGCTCAGCAACATCTCCCGATTCCGGCACGAAGCATAATTGGTTCCAGGCATTGAAGCCTGCAGCGAACAAGTCCATCTTTGGTCACGAAGCCAAGATCGAGCCCCCACACGGGACTTTTGCCCTGTGGTGGAAGAATACTAATGAGCGGCGCTAGGCGGGCTGCAGTCATAACGTGGCTCAGTCTGAGGATCTAACATGTCGTGGCAGCGATTGGGTCAGAACTTTTCCGCCTTGGGAACTCGTTCCGGATAAGATAAAGAACAGGGTGGTGCAATTGCGGTTATTGTCTCGTGATGACCAAAGGTTCCTCGCCAGTCCGCTTGAGAGACAAGGTTTGCGAGCTGCAATGTATCCTAGACTTGTCTGTCTTGGCTTGCGTCTGGATCTTTTGATGCCAAGGCAATGAAGTATTAACAAACAGAGCAGCCAATTTCGTAGTTGGTGATGCTGGTGGCCCTAGCCTGGTGGGCTTGGTTCGAGGCGGTGCGAGCTAGACAAGGCAAAGAAGACGGTATATCTCATTTGACTTCGTAATGCTGAACCTAAACCGAGGTTAGTTTCTGTGATGATTTTGGAACCAACGTGTAACAAACAAGACATTCCTCCACACGGAGAGGTACGTTGGTTGTCCTGGACATGGACAACGGATCTTCCATTGGGCCAAATATTTCAAAGTGCCAGTAAGATATTACATGGTTGCCAAAGCTTGAGGGTGGCTTCGTCTGCCTGACGCTACATCGGACGTGGCTTGGAGCTTAGCCTGGCAGGTGCTTAGGCTCCAGTGGCTCCTTCCGGCTTTAGGAGCCTGGGCATGGTCTTGTTTCAAACAACCAAACAACCTTAACGGACAAACCATACGTACTGAGGGTTTCATTTGACCCAACTCCTTGGCCTCAGGGCCCAAGGGTCCTGTTCGCGTAGTCCCTTTTCTCACTGAAATCGATGGCAGAGACGTCGATCGCTTTGCATTTCAACATCGTGAGCGACTAGCACCCCAGACTACGGAGTACTACACCCACTGTAGCTGACCAAAAACAACAGAACAAAAGCTACCCCTCCATCCACCCACACCCCGCCACTCGGAGCTCAACTTGAGCTCGCACTTTTCACGCAGAAACACCCATTAAACGTGCTCATTGGTAAGAAAGGCCCTGCTCTATGCATACGAAGTACCCCATGCTTCATCGCAGCTTGCGTCAATTTTGTCTCCGTACCCCTGTACTCTGTACTGAACCTCAAACTAATCCAGCGGTGACTGCCTACCTACCTAGTAGCCAGGTATTTAGCATCAGGGAAGAGAGTACCTTGTCCACTTCGACCTGGTGGCCTCGGGTTGCGGATTTAGCTCGGCCACGACTCCATACGAACATCCATTCCCATTGTTTGGTTCACACACACATGGCGGTCCATCTCCTTGGTGTTTGCCTGGTTCTTGTGGAATGAAACAACCCCATTCGCAAGCCCTATGCGTTAGTTGAATGGCGGGATGCCCGGAGGCTATCACCATAGAAATATGATTCCGGCTACATCTCCCGTTGGCTCTTATAGTTCCAATGAATCCGAAGTACCCGGTATATTACCGGAGACGGTCTGGGTTGAAGGTGATCAAAATGACACCCCCACAGATTTCCCTAATATTAGGGAAACAATCTCTGCCGATGCCCTGCAAGCCTCTCCCCAAGAACAACATGAGGATGCTTCACACCAGGGTATTGCTTGTGACAATGAGACGAGTGGAACACCCTCTGCCACTGCCATGTCCCCTCGAGCCTACCAGTTGGAGATGCTCGACCAGAGCCTCAAACAAAATGCCATTGTGGTTGTGAGTTTACCCGAACGATTCAACCCTTCGTCGCCTCCTATTTTAACTGTCTGCTGTCAATTAGATGGACACGGGAAGTGGCAAGACTCAAGTGTAAGTCGTTCTTACGTCTCGCCTCTCCTATTACCTAACAGCCTTCCTAAAGCGACCATAAGTTCTGACCCCTTTCAAGTGCCGTGCTGCGCATCAAAGCCGAGCTGGATCGATCCGCTCCCGATAAGGTATTGCCGGATTTGGAAATCATTCATTGGATCAGTTTCACTTATGCAGATCTAGATAATATGGTTTCTTGCACCAACTGTCGCATTGTGTGGCCAACAATTCGATGTGATTCGGTTGCAGGCAGCATCGGTAGCCATGAAACTGCTCACAGGCAACGATCAGGTTGACACATGGTCGGCCGACACCTGGGATACGATCCTAGATGGGGTGCGGGTTGTTGTGTCGACCTACCAGGTTCTCCTCGATGCACTTTGTCACGCATTCATCAGCATCGACCGGCTTTCTCTCATCATCTTTGACGAAGGTTAGCTAAAGATTTGTAGCTACACCGTGAGCCTCAAACTAACTTTTCAAAAAAGCACATAACTGTGTAGGAAAGCATCCAGGAAGCAAGATCATGACGGATTTCTACCACCACAATAAACATGCGGCTAAAAGCATTCCAAATATCCTTGGCATTACAGCAACTCCTAGTATGAAAGAAGATCTTGCCAACATGGAGATTCTCGAGGCAGTATTGGACGCGAAATGCATTTCCCCTACCAGGCATCGAGAAGAGCTTTTGAAGTGCGTCAAGCGACCGCAGATATACAGCATTGTTTATGACGCACCTCGGTCATTGCAGTACACAGAATCAATGTACCGTTTGCGAAAAGAGTTCCTAAACCTCGATATAACAAAAGACCCATATATTTTAAGACTCCAAGAAGACCCCTCAGACCGAAATCGTCGGGCGCTCGTACGAGCTGTTGAGAAGTACGACACATTTGTGCAGAACCAAATTAAGGGCTTATGGGGACGCAGCGCCGAGATATTACAGCAACTTGGAACCTGGGCGGCGGACATGTACATCTGGAAGTCTTCAGCTGCCTTCTTGGCCCGTATAAACACCGATGCTATCTTCAATGATTGGGTTGATGCCGAAAAGAAGTACTTGGCAGATTTCATTCGTCGAGTTTCTCCTTCTTGCCCAGCTTCAATGCCACAAAGTGGCAGTGAGGTGTCTGAGAAGGCGACCGCCCTGGTTCGAGAACTTGTGTCAGTAGAGGAATCAACAGTTTGTCTGATTTTCGTAAAGGAGCGAGCAACTGCCGGTGCTCTCCGCGAGTTTCTGGTGTCGTGTCCACGTATCGTGGAAAAGCATCGCATCGGATCAATGGTTGGGACATCCAACTATCAGAGTAGGAAACTAGCTCTTTATGAACTCGTCGGACAGAGTTCAGACCCAATGGCAGCCTTGCAAAGCTTTCGTTCAGGAAAGATCAATATTCTCATCGCCACGTCCGTCTTGGAGGAAGGAATTGATGTGCCAGCCTGCAATATGGTCATATGCTTTGACCACCCTCAAACCCCCAAGTCATTTCTTCAACGACGGGGACGGGCTAGGATGAAAGAGTCCAAACTGATATTGCTTAGTGAGCATTCTTCGTCAGCTGTTGCGAAATGGGAAGCGTTGGAGGAAAATATGAAGGCTGTTTATCAAGACACACAGCGGGAGATCCGCGCGATACAGAGCCTGGAGAACTCTGAAGAGTCATCGTCAACTTTCATGGAAGTCGAGTCCACTGGAGCTAGACTCGACTTTGAGAATGCAAAGTCACATTTGGAGCATTTTTGCAGAGTTTTGTCTCAAGGAGAGTTTGTTGACAGTCGGCCGGACTATATTATTCATTCCCACGAGGACTGTGATTCAAGCTCAAAGCCAAGGTTGAGCGCCACTGTGCTTCTCCCATCATTCGTTCCCAGTCAACTTCGACAAATTGACAGCAAATTCAGCTGGCGATCGGAGAAGAATGCGACCAAAGATGCCGCCTTTCAGGCCTACCAGACTCTATACGAGGCTGGTTTGGTGAATAAAAATCTACTACCCTTCAAGTATGAAGACATACCTGGCGTAGAGACCAGAGCCCCAGAGGTAGAGGTGGACGCACTGCTCAACCCTTGGTTCGGGGTGGCAAAAGCCTGGACAGAAGGAGACCAGTCATGGCTTTACTCTCTCAAATGTTGTGACCACATGCACGGCGAATCTGAATACAACGTGCTTATTCCTGCGGAACTCAGTCAGCTTCGAAATATCCAGCTATATCTCAACAGCAGTGATCTCTGTGAGCTACGTTTCGACTCCCGTCGCCCCATCTCTGCCGCTGATGTAGCTGCGATGCCAGATCACACTTCCGCATTGCTAGCACTTCCCTTCGCACATCGATGGCCAATTGAGGAAAAGCATCACATTATCAGGGTTTGGACACAAGAGCATCACGTATCAATGGGTGGGATTGGTGGCAAGACCTTTGACCCAAATAGCAGTGACGTTATTGAAGGGAAGTACCTGGTTCGAAACGAGTCAAACAGCCCATATCACTATGTAGGGCTCCTTCCATCTAAACCTCCGGTTGAGAGTGTTCAGAGTTCAATCTTTGATTACGAAAATGCTCCAGCCGATGAACCATATTTGGTTGTTAAGAAATGGACCAAGCGATCCGACTTCCTTCATCCTGTTCTCTCCTCCGACGCTACGCCAACAACGACAAAGCCATATCCTCGAGTTATTCCTTTACCTTGGGCAACAGTAGATAGCATCCCTCTCAAATTCGCACAGTTTGGCATGCTTATACCATCCCTTATACACGAGTTAGAGGTCACATTGATTGCGAAGGAATTATCGACCACGATCCTGGAAAGAATCAACATCACTGATCTCAGGCTGGTTCGAGAGGCAATCAGCTCCCGTAGCGCAGCAGAGCCTGTCAACTATGAGCGGCTTGAATTTCTTGGGGATTCGATTCTAAAATACTGCACTGCCATACAAGTCTCTGCTATTCGTAAGTCTTGTGTATAGGCTTCCCACCTAGATACTAACTGACAATGTTGTACAGATCCAGAATGGCCGGAAGGATATCTTTCATTCTTCAAAGACCGCCTTGTAAGCAACTCTCGACTCTCCAGAGCAGCCATAGATGTAGGGCTTGCCAAATTTATTCTCACAAAGACCTTTACCGGCCAAAAATGGCGACCATTGTATCTGGAGAATTATACCGGGAATCCAGGCAAAGTGTCGCCACGAAAATTATCGACGAAAACCTTGGCTGATGTAGTAGAAGCACTTATTGGAGCATCGTACGTCAACGGGGGCATAACAAAAGCACTTAACTGTATATCATTGTTCGTCAACGAAATACAATGGCAAGATGTCAGCGCAAACCGAGCGCTGTTTTTCAAGATGGCACGAGATCAGGATAAATTACCAGCAGAGCTCAAACCCCTGGAGCATTTGGTTGGGTATCAGTTCAACAAGAAATCGTTGCTAATTGAAGCTATGACCCACCAGTCGTGTATGTTCGACTACCAGCGACGATCTTACGAACATTTGGAATTCATTGGCGACGCTATTCTCGATTTCATAATCGTGCGAAAGATGTACACCGCCGAGCCTCTCCTAGCTCCTCATCAAATGCATTCGTTAAAGACAGCAATGGTAAATGCTGACTTCTTGGCATTTTTGTCTCTTGACCACCAGATGCGACGGACAGAAACAGCCGTTACATCCAACTTGCAGATTGTTGATAAAGAGACGACTCCTTTAGCCCTGTGGACCTTTATGCGGCATTCTTCAGAGGCGATTGGAATCGAGCAAGCCACGACCTTGAAACGATATGAAGCACTTCGTGGGGAAATTCTGGCGACACTCCGCCAGGGTTCACATTATCCATGGGCTCTCCTTGCCGGACTCCAGGCCAAGAAGTTCTACTCGGACATCTTTGAGTCTTTGCTCGGGGCAGTGTGGGTTGACTCGGGCTCAATCGAGCTTTGTGAGTGCATGCTGCAGAAATTCGGAGTTTTGTCAATTTTAGACCGCCTTCTTAAAGACAGGGTCCAGGTACAGCATCCTAAGGAGGTGCTGGGCAAGATGGCGGTTACGCAGACTGTCACATATAATGTTGATGTGCAGGAGGCAGCAGATGGTGACAGAGCATTTGCATGTCGTGTTCTAGTGGGCCAAAGAGTCATTACTGAGGTTGTTGATGGTGTGACCAAGGAAGAAGTTAAGACGAAGGCAGCAGAGGCGGCAATACGAATTATGAGCGCGGAAAGAGACAAGGCAGCGGAAGTCAAGCATTGAGAGGCTTATTGGACCGGGTGCTGGTGAGTCCTTCTACTGGGAGCTGTATGCATGAGCGCTACGGACTCGGTGCTGGTATCAATTGGAGCACATGAGCCAAGATGTGATTGCGGCTTCGAATGGCGAGGTGAAATCTGATCCATACTATGTATCCAGTTGGACAAGATAGGTTTCTCTTAGGTAGATGTGGCGCAGGTAAATTGTATGGCGACAAGAATAATTGCAGAGCATGTACAAGATCAATGTCCTGTCGTCAAATAATCTATTCTATAAAACTCCCATCGTCATCTATAGGTGCTTCCTCAGTTCATCAATCACCACATCCACCATCCACCCCAACACATACTCCAGATCAGCATCTACCGGTGCCTCCTTCGGGGCCTTGATGCCTTGACTTTCCAAGACATCTGCGTTAAACGTGCCTTCCACATCCCCCCCATCAAACATCCAAGCATGTTCCTCGACATAATTTGGCCACACAATCTTGTCCACATACCCGGGGGGGTCAGCCCAGAACCCTTCAATGGTCACGTACCCATCACGGGCCTCTCTTCTTGCTTTGGCCTTGGCATATGACGCTCTCACAAACAGCTTGAGATCAAGGTGGGAATGGACGGCCTGCATGGAGGGCGAGTACAGCAGAAATCCATCCAGAAGGCACAGCCGTAGATTTTCGCCGCGCAGAGGGTGTGAAGAAGGCAGGGCGTCAGACACTCTGCTCCTGAGGGCAGTGATGGTCGATTCAGGCACCGGGCATTTTCCGACGGAATTTTGGTCTTCTTTGGAGTCTAGGGTTGGCTTTGAGGACGTTAGGATTTGGCTACAAAAGGTCAGACGGTGTGGTGCAAGTACCGGAAAGGAAGCATGCTGCCGGATATAAGAGAGGGCTTCGGTCATGGCAGAGATGTCCAGGGCGCCTGCGCTATCCCAGTCCAGCAGGCCATTTTTAACGGGTAATCTGCCTTCATGTGAGCATTGCGGCGAGTGAGGAGGAAGGGCGACGCACTCTGGCTCTGGCTTATAAAAGTCGTCTTGGTGGAGGATAAACGTGTTGGGGAATATATCACGCAGGAGGCGGGCGAGCGTGGTTTTGCCACTCGAGGACGGACCAGATATGCCTATTATGAGGGATTTGGGCATTTGTGATGGTTCGGACGAGTGTGATTGTGATTGATTGTTGTATAGAAGACGCGGCAACGTATTTAAAGTCAACCTTGGTAGGGAGAAGATGTACTCGAGTAATTATATATGACAGTGATGGGGGGTTCTAGTTGGGTTGGTCTATGATGTGCGTGCATTTGCTGTTCTGGTCGAAGTGGTCGAGTTGCATTGCTGGCTGCTGATCCACGTCACGCTAAAGGAAAGAAATGGTGTAGTTCAACTGCTGCCTTTGACGCCTTTAGCCTCCACGCCGAAGGTGCTCCAAAAAAAAAAAAAAAAGGTTCAAGGCAGCTTCAGCTTTCCACGTCACGTCACAACAATCAATCCACACTACCCGCATCTCATCATCACCTCAATTCGATACCGCAACAACTCAATTCCCCGCCATGGCCGTCGACCAAGGCACCCAAACGGGCATCATCCTCACCACCTCCCTCGCTGCCTTTATCTCCGGCTGGCTATTCGGAGTCTTCACAACCCGTGGCTACCTGATCTCGCCAGCACTCGCCGAAGAACGTCACCGCAACCTGCACGACCCCGTGGAAAGCGACGAAAGCGACATTGACGAGGACGACACCATTCTCGACCATGCGCCGAACTGGGCCAACGGCGCCGCTGCCGACCGCAAGCAAGGCCTCAGGGCAAACGCCCGCGTGGGAGGCATGACGGAGCGCCAGACGCTGGATGCCGATTCCAACGAGGAGTGCAAGCTTGTCCTGGTGGTGAGGACAGACCTGGGCATGACCAAGGGTACGTGGGCTCCCCTCCAGTCCCCTTCCCTTTTGTTTTTCCAATGTTTTATGAGGTGGGATATAATCAACTGACAACGCAACGCAACCAAAGGCAAAATGGCCGCTCAATGCTCCCACGCCACCCTCGCCTGCTACAAGGCCCTCGCCCGCTCCGCCCCCGACAGTGCCGAGCGCAAACTCCTCCAGCGCTGGGAGAAGCGCGGCCAGGCCAAGATTGCAGTGCAAGTCAAGAGCGAGGCGGAGCTCAGGGACTTGCGGCGGAAGGCTCTCGACGCGGGCCTCATGGCCGAGGTGATACAGGATGCCGGCAGGACGCAGATTGACCCGGGCAGCGTGACCGTCTTGGGCGTTGGGCCTGCGCCGAAGAGTGCCGTGGACAAGATTACGGGCCATTTGAAGCTGCTGTGATGAGATGAATAAATACACATCAGAGGGCGTGAATCAGAGGCAGAACTGCACTTGAGGCAAAGGCAAAAAGGGATTCGGATTGATGCTAGAAAAGTGGCGGGTTTAAAGGCGTCTTGGACTTTTTTACACGGCGTACATTGCAAAAGTTGATAATTGCTTAGCATGGCTTTGTAGACGGGTGGTGAGGATGGTGGTCACTTATACGACACAAGACGGTGCTGCGTCAGGATGCAGAAGAGAGAGACTAGAAATTTGATGCGCCAGTCTACATACGCCATGCACCCCCATGATCAGTTTTATATATATACAAATTTCAGCGGCAGACATGCCACCCTCAATCCTTTCTGGCAAATCTTGACAAGGCTGGTCCCAGATCCGCCTCCACCTCCTTTCTCTTCTTGTCCTTCAGCTTCTGCTGCTCGTTCCACATCTCGTCCACCCGCATCCTCTTCTCGTCGATGACGTTCTTCTTCCTCTGCTTCCGCAGGTACTTCTTCAACGCGCCATTCTTGCCTCGGGCCCTGTTCCTGATTTCCTCGGCGATGTCTACAGCCGGTGCGTCCAGATCCCTGTCCGCCTTTCTTTGGGCGTCGGATCTCAAGTCCAGATTGCCGATGAAGTTGGGGTCCAGAGCAATCATCTCGGGTGAAAGCTTGTTCAGGAGACCCTTGACTTCGGATTCTTGTCGCTGCTTGACCGTCTCGAACGGGTTCGCTTCGAGTGCGTCAAAGTTGGCTTCGCCGGCGCCAGGGATGATGATTGACGAGAAGCCCTGGTCGTGGCTTACGCCGAGGATATCTTCAAAGGGACACCATCTCACGCGTTCAATGCGTTTCCCCTCGCCGCCCCATGTCATGTAGGGGGCATTCACCTTTTCCTGGACGGCGCTGTGCTTGTTGAAGAGGTCCTTCCAGACGGTGGTTTGCGTCCCCCACCCGACGGCTGTGAGGCCGGTGTCTGATATGGCTACCGACGAGGCAGGCTGGCGGGTGTAGTAGTTGTTGACTTCCTTGAACATTCTAATGTCCCACACTGCCATCTTGAGGTCTTGTCCCGTGGACACCATGTAGCGGCCTTCTCGATCCATTGCTAGTGATCGAACGGGGCCGCGGTGTGCAAGAAGCTTGACCAGCGGGTCTTGTGCATTGGGTGACCATAATGTGACGGTGCCATTTTGGTGTCCGACGTGAAGTACGGCGTTGTAGGGATTGTGTGCCATGGACACGGGCTGTCCTAGTCGTGAGGGCATTTCAGCCACGAGCTGACCGGTCGAAGTGTCCTGATATTTAATTACACCACCGGTGTTCTATACAACAGGCATTAGCTTTTTTTCTTTTCTTTTTTTTTTTGGTAAGATTAAGCAAAGGTGGAAAATTCCATTCAGGGCACTCACAATCGTCGCCAGCAGGAAGTGGTATGGCAGAAATTCCATATGAGTCACCTCATTGTGCTTCCTCAAATTATGCAGCTCCACGCCATTCCTGTCGTAGATGTAGACATGCTTCTTTTGCGCAACTGCAAAATACTGGTTATTGTGCAGCCACTTGATATCTCGAATAGTCTCTCCCAACTGTAATTCGCAACCAAGCTTGCCCTCCCGCCAATCCATGGTCGCGACGTGGCCCTTCCGCCCAGCCAGCAGCAGTTCCCGGCCGTTCCTGGTGTAGTCGCAGATATAAGGACCAAGAGCATCAAGTTTCAAGTCGAAGCGCTTTTGTGCCGTCGCCACTCCAATGTCGGAAACAATGTCTTCTTGTCGAACCTTGAACGTGCGTTCCATCTCGCCTTCGGCCTCGAGAAAGCCAGCCGTATTTTCAAGCAATATCTCGGCGTCCTTGGCCTTGATTGCGGCATCTTGGTACTTGTCCTCCAGTCGCTTCATGTTGCTTCGCAGTTTCTTATCTTTGATATTCTTGGTGTTGATCTTCTTACCACGACCGTACGCTTTGTGAGCTTCTCGTATGCGGCGAAGCTTTTCTCTCTCATGCCTGGGCATGAGCTCCATTCGCGGCTTTCCCACAGCAAGGGCGCCATTTTCACGCAGCTTGGTGATGGGCTCGTCAATTGTGTCGACTTCCATGATGCATAAATTCCTCCCCAGACAGGATTCGTTGAAGAAGGGAAAATGGACCGTTGGCAAACGGCTGATTGAAGGTCCTGCGACGGATGGATAATAATTATACTACAAACATGGACTCGCTGAACGACAAAATTTCCAGCCAACACCTGCTATCGCCCTGCCATGATTGGCTGTACTGACACGGGCTAGATCCGCAGACCCGCTATATCTTATCGATAGCCTGCCGCACAAAAATTTCCTGATAACCACAAGACAACCCCTCCATTACCGCCTACCTTTGCGACCAGGGCAAAGGCATAGCGGCAATACATTTGTTTCCGGTCACACATCTCCTCGTTTTCTTTCAACTTTTTTTTCTGCCCTCACATTCCTGTGAATGTAGATCAGTTTTATATTCATCCTGGAGTCTCTTCCCTTCCGATTCAAAGCTGGGGGCAACGGCAAAATGCCTGTTGCTGTTGCGAACCACTCGCATCGCCCCACCACAAAGGTGTCGCACAAGCCGTTCAAGTCAAAGGCCGCGTCAAAACACGAGCTGAGAGATCGTGCAAAAGGTATGCGCTGGTGGTTTATCTCTCCGGTGTGAGCCAATAGGATCCCTCTCGGTCTAATTACTTATATACAGGCCGAGTTCCAAACGAGGGGAGCCAAAGACGGACGCCGCACCAACAGGTCATGTCCAAGTTCGATCGACGAAACCAGGCCAAGCAGGCTCGGTTAACCAAGCACAGAGAACACCTCAAGGAGACTTCAATATTTTCCGGAAAGGATGGTGCCCCAAGAATTGTTGCCGTGGTCCCTCTATGCGCTGATGGCGACGCCAAAGTCGCCATTAAACAATTGAACGGGAGCCTGGATATTGAGACCGATGCTCAAGATGGAAACTTTCGAGTGTCAGTCGACCGTTTCAAGCAGAAGCTTCAGTATATTACCCTCCAGCGTGAACTCACTGCCTGCTTGGACGCTGCTCGGGTTGCTGATTTCGTTGTTGTAATTCTGTCCGCCAACGAAGAAGTGGACGCGGTTGGAGAATTGATCTTGCGAAGTATCGAAAGTCAGGGCATGTCAACCCTCTTCACTTTGGTACAAGGCCTCGAGACGATTGAGCCGGCCAAACAACGCCAATCTACCATGGCATCTCTCAAATCCTTCATTACCCATTTCCACCCCGAACAAGAGAAGCTGTACAGCCTGGATAATAGACAAGAATGCTCCAACTTGATGCGATCTCTGTGCAATACAACACCCAAGGGTGTCCGCTGGAGGGATGACAGAAGCTGGATTTTTGCCGAGGATATAAAATTTGCCGCCAACGAGTCGGAGTCTACCGTCGTCACTGGCGTTGTTCGAGGGCGAGGCATGAAGGCCGACAGACTGGTACAGCTTGGCGACTGGGGCACGTATCAAATTGAAAAGATTGTGGCGGCTCCCTTAGCAAAGCACGCCAAGAAGGGTGATGAAACTGCTGTCGAAGTCGAGGCTGAGAACCTGTTGGAGGTTCCCTCGGAGGATCGGGACGACTTGGACGAACTCGCTCCGGAGGATGTAGTCATGGATGCCGAGGATGATTCTGAGATGGCTAAGGAACCCGCGCCGAAGAAGGGTGTTTTGCTCGACGAGCACCACTACTTTTCCGATGACGACGCCGAAGAAAGGAAGATAAAGAAGAAAGTGCCCAAGGGTACATCCAACTACCAGTCAGCCTGGTACCTAGACGATGTTTCCGACTCGGACTCGGACATGGAGGACATGGAAATAGACGACCACAAGGGTCAAGATGAGGAAATCGGCGCGGAAGATGGCATTGAGGGGTATGCTCAGCCCGAACCTACAGAAGCCGGGCCTTCTGAATACCCACAATCCGAAATGATGGATGTCCCCGACGCCGCCGACGATGCGCAGCAACTGGCTCAGTTTCGTGCCCGCAAGCGCGACGAAGCCGAAGACGACAAAGAGTTCCCCGATGAAATCGAGCTACACCCCCACGTCCTCGCCCGCGAGAGGTTAGCCCGGTACAGAGGTCTCAAAAGCCTGCGAACAAGCCCATGGCAAGAAGACGAAGATCGGGCCCACGAACCCGAGGAATGGAGGCGCCTCCTCCAGGTGCCCGACTACAACTCCTCCCGGTCTCGGGCCGTTCGAGAAGCTCTTGTTGGTGGTGTTGCGCCCGGCACCCGCGTCTACGTCTACGTCAAGGGCGTTACGACGGACGTTGCCAAGTCACACAAGCCCAGCGCACCCGTCGCGCTCTTCTCACTCCTCCGCCACGAGAACAAGAAGACCAGTCTCAACTACCTGTTCAATCTGAGCAAGGACTACGGCAAGTCCATCAAGTCCAAGGAGGAACTCATTGTGCAGTGCGGACCGCGGCGCATGGTCATCAAGCCCATCTTTTCCAACCCGGGCTCCACGCCAAACGACGTCCACAAGTTCTGCCGCTACTTGCACCCGGGCCAGTCGGCCATTGCGTCCTTCATGGGACCCATGACATGGGGCGCCGTGCCCGTCATGTTCTTCAAGAGATGCGCCCCTGGAACCACCAATGCCGACGGCGAGCAGGACATTGGTCTAAGTCTAGTCGGCACAGGCACCGCCCTGCCGCCGTCCACGTCCCGAGTCGTTGCCAAGAGAGTCATCCTGACGGGCCACCCGTACCACATCCACAAGAAGATCGTCACGGTGCGGTACATGTTCTTCAGCCGCGAGGATGTAGAGTGGTTCAAGGCCCTGCCGCTGTGGACGAGAAGAGGACGGACGGGCTTTATCAAGGAGCCGCTGGGAACGCATGGCTACTTCAAGGCCACGTTTGATGGAAAGATTAACCCCCAAGATGCGGTGGGCGTGAGCTTGTATAAGCGCATGTGGCCGCGGGCTTCGAGGCCGGTCCGGGAGCCGTTGCTGGAAGGTTCTGCTGCCGCCGTTGGACAAGGCCAGAACGACGACGTCATGATGGAATGAATGAATCGATTACGGAGAAAAGGAAAAAAGGGGGAGGAATTACTAGAAGAAGGCTTTCATCGAAATTTAGACGAGATATGTCATACCTCTAGAGATTACGATACGTGCGTATATATTCTTTTTCTTTTTTTCTTGTCACGCCCACGAAACTACATGTGCATTTTTCATCAAAATGTGCCATCCTTTGATCCAGCGCCATACCGATCGAGCGTCCTTGTTATACTATACTATCCAGATTTACCTCCGTCCAAGCCGTCCAAGCCAGGAGTCGGCCTCGGCCCTCCCTGCTGCACCCTCTCCTCCTCGGCGCCACTGGCCTTCCACGCGCTCAGTATCAGATTGACAATGTGGTCAACCCCAACGTCCTTCTTGACCTGTGCGAAGACGGTCGGGCCCCCTTCCCTCATCTTCCTCGCGTCCCGCTCCATGACGCCCAGGTCCGCGCCCACGGCCTCGGCCAGATCCGTCTTGTTCACCACGAGCAAATCGCTCTGCGTGATTCCCGGGCCGCCCTTCCGGGGGACCTTGTCGCCACCACTGACGTCAATCACGTAGATGATGAAGTCGGCCAGCTCGCGGGAGTAATTGGCGGCCAGGTTGTCGCCGCCCGACTCGATGAGCAGCAGGTCCGTGGAGAACTGGCCGTGCAGGTCCTCCAGGGCGGCGAGGTTGGTGGAAATGTCCTCGCGGACGGCGGCGTGCGGGCAGCCGCCCGTCTCGATGGCGCGGATGCGCTGCGGCGGGAGCGCGGCGTGGCGGGTGAGGAACTCGGCGTCTTCGCGCGTGAAGATGTCGTTTGTGACGGCTGCGAGGGCGTATTTCTGCCGCAGGGCCAGGCAGAGGGCCAGCATGAGGGCGGTTTTGCCGGAGCCAACGGGCCTGGTCGGGTGTTAGAGGGCATCACAACCTTATCCGGGTGACTTGTCCGGCTTGCACGGCGTCATGGATATATCGTGGTGGTGGCTCACCCTCCAATGCCAATGGTAAAGGCCCTCTCGGACCAATTCCTTCCCTCTACAATCGGCATCTCTCGCCCGACATAACTGCCTGGACCGTCGAGGATTTCATGCGAATGGCCGTGCTCCTGCGCCGAAAAGCCATCGTGTGAATGGGAATGCGAAGCGCCGCCTTCGTGAGAGTGGCTGTGGGACATGTCGACAGCTTGTGTCGTGTGGTGATCCGACTATACAAGAGGAGAGCCCGGGTAGATGACGATTCTCAATTAAAAAGCTACAAAGTAATTCATAGAGAAGAGGAGGAAGAATACCCAAGAGGCGGCCAGAAAGGAGGGGGCATGGCTCTGTGTCAGATGGCCAAGCTTTCTTATCGGCCTGGTTGTGCTGAGCAAGATGTCTCACTAATAGAAAGCAACCGCTTGAGCCGTGACGGGACAGAGTACTAACTAAATGGTGGGGCTTTTGCGGAGGGGCTGCCTGCCTGGGCGCGGAGAAATGGAGGCCCAGGTTACATGTAGATTAGTACATGTAGCTTGACTAGAGTGGGGGGGCTTCGACGTCAATGTCGGCGGGCAGGACGAAGTGAGTGAGCTTGTGAAAACTGGTTGCAACCAGACATGCCTCTCTGTGCGACACGCGATCGGGAATGTCATATTGGTGGAATGGCGAGCTGCGGCAGTATAGAGTCCGTCAAGCTTTTAGCCTTGGGTATGTGAAATGTGTGTGCCTCGTCCTCATGTTGTAGCTCCTGCAGAAACCAGGTTGGACCTTGAAATTCTGCTTCACATAGCTATTTCAGGAAAATAGTACTGCCTCAACTTCATCGGGGTATGGGGATTGATGCGTTTATTTGCGCTCGTGATGTACAAGAACTCCACCTAACATACAATTACACTTTTTCGCGGTATCGCCTCGTCGCCCTCATCTAATACACGCTCGCCCAGCCCCATCCCACGTCTAATTCACCGGTGCCTGTGGTGATGAAACCTCCGACACGCCCGCCTGATGCAAAGCCGCATCCTTCTTCTTCGCCATGTACTCCCCGATCTTCTCGAGCATCTCTTCTGAAAGCTCCGGCTCGCCCTGGGTATCGCGTAGCTCTCTCTGTCTCTCGTGAAACTCCTCCAGGGGCGTCTGCATGGACTCGATAGCCTCGAGGCGGCCCTTCTTGCCTGCCTCTTCCATCTCTTTCTGTTGAATATACCATGGCTCGTGGCGGGTTCTGAATCTCGAGTACTTGTTGCGCAGCTCGTCGAGGACTTGGTCTGGCATGGGGGGTGACAGGAGGCCGTAGTAGAATGTCCTCTCCTCGGCCTGTTCGCGAACAGTGTCGGCCTTGGTGGCTTCGAACTCTGGCACTTGGACCTCTGGCCAGGGGATAACCACGTTGAGCCCAGCAACGAGACGATCCCACTTCTTGCCGTATTGCCACCGGTCGAGTGACATGTTTGAGGACTGCATGTTGGGAGGCACGGCCTTGAGCTGGCTGATGATGACGTCCTTTGTGACGCCGGTTTCCGGGTTCCTGAGAGGATACACGAGTCGGATTGAGCCGACGGATATGGGCATGGCCTGCGATCGAGCCGGATTGTCAAACATGCCGACGGATAGTGCCTATGTGAAGCCAAGTCAGCCAAAAAATAATAAGTGTAAAAGAAAAAAAAAACCCGCGTGTCAACGGCGGTGCTTCCACGATGGATGCAGCATACCCTGTGACGGTTCTCCAGAGTAACAGTTCCATTCTCCGCCTGGACATCCTTGATACGATCAATCTTGCCTTTGTCAGGACCATCCATGATGACCACTCGGTCTTGGGGAGCAAGATTGAGTTGCCGAACACCACCAGCCCACGCACATCGATGCTCGATAATCTGGGGCCGTGCCTGATGCAAACCATAGTTGGTCCAGTCCTGTCGCACCGTCTCCTTGAACGCTCCGTAGTTGTTGAATCCCAAGTCTCGCTTCGGCGCCAAGGGTCCCATCTCCCAGTCCTCTCTTCTTGCCTGTCGGGCATCCTTCAAGTTTTGCCTGATTTCGTAGACAGCGCTTCTTAGGGCTTGGCGATTTCGCATTCGGTTGTCAATGTTGTCCTGCTCCATTTGCTGCCGTGCTCGACGGGTCGCCTGGCGCTGGGCCTGGGCGGTTCGCTTTACGAGCTTCTGCATCGTTGCTTGGCCGTCAATTGACGGTGGCGAGCCTCGTTATTTCGGTATTTATCTCCGTGGCATTGGAGAGCAGTCCATTCCCATTTGGAAGAAATCGCTGCCGCCGGGCGTCTTGTCGGGCAATCGTAGTCGCGTACTAGGAGTTGCTGGCAATGTCGAAGCATCTGGTGGAAATTCTTCTTTAGCTGGGCACGGAACCAGCCGGGCCGAGTTGGATGTCAAGTGTAGGGTAGGTTGCATTTGCGCATCAACGTGGTTGCTGTCGTGTTATTGAGTACATACAAGTTGACTTACTTGCTGGCAGCTGAGCTCGTGTTTTTCTGTAATTTTGTTTTTCGGCGTCATGGTGTTGGGCTCAAACATGATGTGCCAGTGTTTGGAAATTGAGCGTGATAGGAGAGATGTTCCGGTGAAGACGTTTGGCCGTGAAGCACAATCTCTGCTTAGCTTCTCAAAAAACTAGTCGTTTGACCCCCGTCACAAGATACGTCTAAGAGCCCATCAAAACATTGAATTCTGCCTTGAAACACGGCAGCACCTGGATGAATGTGGCTTTTCAATACTATTACATGCACGTATCAACGGAACACGACCCGAGTGGAGTGTATGACCAACAGGCGCCTTCTTCTTTTTTCCCTTTCCCCAAAGTGGTGGTAACGTTGGTGGTAACACGATAGTACAAGCTGTCCAAAGTCCTGCAGCCTCCACAAGTCACACAACGTTCAAGGCCTACAGAAGAGAGGCCTTGAGCGTTATCAAATGCAGGCGCCATGCATCAAAAACACGGGGCACATGACTGAGATATAAAAGCTACCTAGGTACAGAGTACAGAGTACGAAGAATAACTGGGTGAGAGTCTTCACGCCTACAGACCAAATAGGCAGATGAGCAGAATCATTGATCCAGGTCCGAGCATAGGACTGGACTTCTAGTACATAGTAATCACAGCGAAAGCCTCACAGCAAACAGGACAAGGTTGCTGGCCCAACCGGAATGAATGTCCCGAAAGAAGTGGTAGTGTTCCGAGTGTCGAAGCCACCCAGCAGAATTCGAGGTGAGAAGTGACTAAAACTGACAGACAAATGGGTTGGCTTTTCGCCACGCGTTGATACTACCATGGCATCATCTCTTCTCCAGATACGTTAGAACCTGAACCGAGGCTGCTGACTGAGGGTGGCCCGGTTCGGAGGGATATCCGACGGCCCTGTTGTACGGAGTACGTGAAATAATTGAACCGTGCTAGTTTCCCTTGCCCAGATCTAGACTACAGTCAGACCCCGTGAAACAAGCCGAATCGGCAAATTATACGGAGTAATGGATTGTCCCTATCGCGGCTGGCGGGGGCTTTCTTGTTGAATGTACTTGGTAGATGGTGCAAAAAAAGCCAACACCAAGCCCTGGAGCGAACTGGGTCGTATATACTCCGTACTCTAATCGTAATGTATCCTAGGATGCTCAAATGCTTATGGAACCGGACAATAAGGGACGTACGAATATGAGGAATTGCTATGCCGAGCACATTGCGCGGTGTGCCGGGGGCGGTGGCGTGTGGTATTGTTGCGTCGGGGCCAGTCAGTCAACGAGTCCATGCGTCCAGAAGTGCGAATTAAACCGAAGTTACGGAGTATTGAGCGGTAAGTTGGCGTGGTGCTTCCCTGGAGTTGCCTCGAGACGCAGCTGAGTGAACCGGCATGGTGATGTGTGGAGGGGTGGCTTCTCCGTCCCGTCCCGCATGCTTCAGTAACTACATACTACTGGGTACTAGGTACCTAGGTAGTGAATGTTACGCCGGGACCAGGAGACATCGATTTGGCCTTGTAGGTTCTGGTGGCGATCACAGTCCAAGTTACCGAACCAAAGGACAGAGGGCAGGAGGGCCACAGAAGTCATCTGCGGCCTTGGCGCGAGACGGTTGAGGTTGATGTCGATGGAACATGTGTCCGGTGAATTGGCGTTCATATGACGGAACCTGTTGTCGTTTGTTTTTTCTTTGTGCGTTTGCACAAGTGCCGGTCGGCCTGAGGCTCCGGGGTTGTATTGCATCGCATGTCATCCGGTCCTTGTCCCCGTACATTGTGCGTCGGCCGGCTCCAGTCTTGTGGTCCAGCTGGGATGTTGGCAGGTCTTTGATTGACTGAAATGTGATGGCTGGGACTCCGCCCTGTATAACACCTCCGCCTCGTTCGTCAGTCGTCGGTCGTCGGCCGGCCAGGTGAATGGATTTCGCGGCGCAAGTTGTTGACATTGGCTGGGTGGAAGTGTTGGTTGGTGTGGTACGGAGTAGGCGCAGATGGAGCAGGGAATACGGAGTAAGGATTGCAGGTAGAGAGGGTACATGTATGTACGAACGTACGGAGTACTCTGTAGCATGTCGGCACCCGGGCAGGTACTGTTTGGTGATTGCGGACCGGAGAACTGGGACATCGGTACCTGGTCGCATCTGCTTCGCCTCCTCTGGGGCCCTGAAGTCCTAGAATTCCTCATCCATGCCGAGCCTACGAGGTACCTCTGGGTAGATACTTGATGTCGCGCGCAGACTGGGTGCTCTGCAAGGTACCGCAGGCTGCCTCTAGCCTAGGACTTTACGCGGACAGCCCCCCACATCATTTATTTCATCTGGTCGCCCTTTTATTTTCGTACATACCGGACCAGCTCAAGTTGTCTCCCACTGGCCGCTGCCACTGCCAATTCTATTTACAGCGCCGCCCCCCTTTTTTCTTGGTGGTGGTGGTGGCAGCAGCAGCAGCAGCAGCAACACAAGGGCCAATGTGAAACAACAGTCGGCATGGTTGACAACGCCGACATTTGCAATCTCAACCCATCTTTTCAGCCAGGCAGCCTGGCTGTTCATCATGTCTGGTATTATTATAGAGCTAGGGTGTTGAGTGCGAGGCTTGGATCCCTGATGCGCCTGCATGTTCGGGCTTTTGTTGGGCCAACGCTGTGTTATTCTTCGAACGTCAGTCATGTCAATTGATGACCTGGGCAACACTGAGCACTGAAATTCAAGCCTCCAGTCCCCCTAAACTGGTCTGTCGGCCAGTCCGCTCGACAGATGCAAGTGGTGTCTGGTGCCTTGTGTGTCCCCAAGGACCAGAATACCCATCACTTGGGTACGGAGAACTCCGTTTCTACAAGATGTACTACTCCGTACTCCGTATAATCTTGCCATAAGCTCGCGACATCATCCCAACAATCAAAGGGCAGCTGACGGAAGGTTGCCCAAGTCCGGTACGCGCCCGCTCATCTGAGACTCCCAAGCCCACCCCCTAGAAACCTGCTTCAGCCGTGATATAGTACTTGAGAGTAAAGTAGAGCAGAGAACCGAGGGCGGTGCTGGATCTGGTGTTCAGCCGGCCAGGGCTGTAAGGGCCTTGTCAGATGTCCCGCTGCCGGTTTGATGTTCTGATGTTCTGATGTTCTGATGTCTGGTTCTGGTGTTGTCTGCCGGCGAAGGCAGTTGGTGTGGGAATGGCACATGCAGCATCAACAACATGAATTGATTGCTCACACGGGTGAACTTTGTGTCCACCGTCAGGGTGCTTGGCCAGTGAACAGCCAGTGACGGGCCCCCAGTGGCAGGCCTCCAGTGGCTGCTGGCCACTCAAGGTTCCGGCTCGAGTCCGGAACTCACTGCGCCGCCGCAAGCGCAGGTGCTCTCAACGAACCAGTCTGGTGACTCTGGGCATCTGGAGCTTAGCTGTCAGGCCGACTGGTGTGCT
This sequence comes from Metarhizium brunneum, assembly GCF_013426205.1. NCBI lineage: Eukaryota > Fungi > Ascomycota > Sordariomycetes > Hypocreales > Clavicipitaceae > Metarhizium > Metarhizium brunneum. Next base: position 2,907,500 of record NC_089422.1, on the reverse strand, counting down.
CTGCCAAGCGCAGTACTACTCCGTTAGCTGGTAGTCATTTGGGCTATTGGGGCCAGGTGCCTGTACGCAGCACGCAGGCACAGCATGCTCTGTGGACTGGCTCGCCATGTACACTGTACGTCCACCAGTCGTCTGGTTCAATGTTCAATGTTGGCTGAGCTCGCAGCTCGCAGCTGCGTAGATGTCGCTGGACGCCGCAACCGCCATCTGCCACAGCTTGCATGCCCCGTCCTGGCGCTGACGTGCGTTGCCTTGCTGCGTTGCCTGCCTCCAGTCTGGTCCTGCCTCCAGTCCTGCCCAGCTCTGCGACAACACGCAACTGCTCGGCTGGTCCTTCCACCTCCTGCCACCTCCTCCCCTTCCCTTTCTCTGCTCCGTACTTCGTACTCCTCCACTCCATCCAAACCTATCCAACTCCTAACTTCTGCCTCCCTTTGCCTCCGTGCATCTCAACAGCTCCGTTTCCGTCGCTCTACCCTTCACCACTTCTCAATCAACTCACAAGCCATGGCTGAAATCCGCCGAAAGCTCGTCATCGTCGGCGACGGTGCCTGTGGTAAAACCTGCTTGTTGATGTAAGTTTGCTGTTGTCTGCCGCCTTCGCCTTTGCATCCGGCCTTCTGCGAAACCGTATCTACGGCACACGCACCCACGTACCCACGCAACACCATGTTGTCGTGTGCCCCTGATCCAAGAGACCGCCATCCAGCACCGCCATCACCTCCGTCGCCATCATCGGGATCCTCATCATCAACTGCATCTCCCTGATTCATTCAATCATGTTGCTAACTGCCTATGCAGCGTTTTCTCCAAGGGCACATTCCCCGAGGTAAGGAATTGATAGCAGTGTGCTGCCTCCTTTCGGCATTCTTTATCTCCAATCTCCGTCCCCGGACCACAAATCACCAGAAACACGCAGATAGCACAGCCGAGAATCGAAACAAGATTGTCGTTACCGTGATTGACGTGACATCGGACGACTCGATTACAATACTCACCCCCGTTGCACCGCCTCGCCAAAGCAAGCAATCGGGCAGCTCTGGCGACCTTGAAGATTGGCCTTATTGGATCTATTTTGCTGACGCAGAAGCTCAGGTCTATGTCCCCACCGTTTTCGAGAACTATGTCGCCGATGTCGAGGTCGATGGCAAGCACGTCGAGCTGGCCTTGTGGGATACGGCTGGACAGGAAGACTACGACCGACTCCGTCCCCTTTCTTACCCTGACACCCACGTCGTTCTGATCTGCTTTGCTATCGACTCACCTGATTCCCTGGAAAACGTTGAAGAAAAGGTTTGGCGCCCCAACCTCTGTTTTTGATGGCACCTGATGCAAGAGGATTTGTATCGGTACTAGGATGACGGTTGAGAGTATATGCTGACAATCTGTTCTCTCTCATTTCTTAGTGGATCCCCGAAGTCCTCCACTTCTGCCAGGGACTGCCCATTATCTTGGTTGGCTGCAAGAAGGATCTGCGATATGATAACAAGACGATTGGTGAGCTGCGGGCTATTGATCAGAAGCCTGTCACCCCCGAAGAGGTAAGCAGAGCCAGAAAGAACATCTTGTCATAACAGACGGGCCCTTGACTGCTCGTCTAGCCAGCACGAGTGAAGTTGCAAGGCGAATGCCCATGACTAACTCGGTATTTCCACAGGGCGAGGAGAAGCGCAAGTCTATTGGTGCCTACAAATACCTTGAATGCTCAGCCAAGACCAACGAGGGTGTCCGCGAGGTGTTCGAGCACGCTACCCGTGCTGCTCTTCTGTCTCGCACCAGCCGCAAGAGGGACAAGAAGTGTCTTGTTCTGTAAAGCGGCCAAATCGCGAGCCCGTCTATACCGAACACACCAGACCTAATTTTTTCTTCGGCATGATGGCCCCGCCATGCAATCATCTTTCCAATGCAAATCTCAAACTTTTTGGCACGTCTGTTCGGATGGCTTGGGTTGGAAACGGCCATAGATGGTGCAGGCTGCTCTACTCTGCTTAGGTTCTCGGAATTTGGAGTTTGATATCTCGTCATATTTGCGTCTTGCTCCGCCAGCGGACACTCGGCCGACTCGAAACTTGCTTGCGCCTGATTCTTCTCGATTTCCCCCCCTGTTACTATATTTGTGTGTATTGTCCTCAATCTACGGATCGCTGTAACGGCTTTACAGACGATGGACTTTGGAGCGCTTGAGGACGTAATAAGATGGCACTCTTGTCTTGCCCTCTGCACCACGGTTCCCCAGAGGCAATGGAATTCACAAGATGTATGTGGCGGCAAGAGATTCTTGGAAGCAAAGAGCTCATCACTTGTCGGATCTGGCAGGCAGACAGGAGGACGCCTAGTTTATTTTTATGTATTTGTCGCTTTACGGAAGAAGGCGGGCCTGATATTGGGACGTATTTTGATTTGAGTTCCGCGGGGCTGGAGGTGATTGACCATGGGGCCTGCAGATAAAGAGGAAGACGGGTGTAAGTTGTGGATTGGTCGCACATTGAGCGGTGCCAATTCGCGGCACGCTGAGGATGGTTACATCATAAATCTTTTTGTTTTCACGTTTGTTGTTGCGATTCCTAGAGCACAATTGTAGTGTTTTTCAAATTCTGGTTCTCTTTTTTTACCCTGACGAGTGAGGTGATGACGGCATCTGGTGAAGCTTGTAGTCTTTGGGTCACAATGTCGGGCCGTCGTTTGATACGACCATGTTCACGAAGATTGGTGTTGGGCCACCCTGACGACAAGAGAGTGCGTCTTGGATGTTCTTCCAAGGTCCAACTGCCTGCGTCAGGTCAGTACTAAGCACATGGGAAGCTACTCTGTTGACAATACTGCTTGCATCATTGATACCCGATACGTTCTGCTAGGATACCGTCATAATCCGCCCGTGTATACTCCATGTCCCCGTACATCAACCACCAATACATGGTCTTGGACCATCAACGCCGCCGCCATGGGCCATGCACCGCAACAAAACAAAACAAAATCTCTACAATCCATCTCCGTGCTCTCAAAACAAATACTCTGCCGTGCATGTCGTAATCTCATCGCCGTCATCACCTACTCCCTCGTCGTCTCAAGGAGACCGTCCGAGCATCTTAGTTGGGGCAGGTCTAGCAACGCAGGTGAATTAGTTGTGAGCTCGCCAGGCTTGTTTCTCGAGCTGGGGCAAAAGGGAGGGAGAGAGGGGAGGACGCACGGCGCCGCAGGAAGAGCAGGTTTTACTGCCGCTGGAGATGCTGGCGCTGCACTTGGGGCACGAGGAGTGGTTGTGGTTGACGGGCGGCATGGTGAAGCGATATGGATTGCTGGTAGTTGTTGTTTTTTTGTTGTTGCCTTTTGTTTTCGGGGGTGGACTTGACGGGAGGTTTGGAAATGCAGAGGTGGTGGTTCGTTGGGTTTGGGGGGGAAGGGCGGGGAGGGTCTGTATTTCAGGGTCTGGGGAGGTTGCTGGTGCCGCGCTTGTGGTTGGAAGCGGGGTTTGCGGTGTGCGAGTTTGGATTTGATGTTGTTTTGGACGTGACGGGCTGTTTCGAGCTTTTTTTCTCCTTCTTTTTTCTTCTTCTTTGGCTCTTCTGAGTTTAGCGGTGGCTTGTCGTAGGCACGGGCTGCGATGCTGCTGTGATTCAGGATATCGCTGCTTCGTTGGCGATATGTCGTTTGGGCAGAGAGGCTCGTGATTCCGAGCTGACGGGGTGGCTGGCCTGCTGAGGAGGTGTGGGCTGGTCCTCGTGATGAGAAGGCATTTGGATAGTCTTGGTGGTGGGGGGAAGGTGCGCATACTGCGGTGTGACGTAGCTGGAGCTTATTGTTATCTCGACCTTGTTTGGGGCACGGCCGCTCATGTGTGGTTACGTTTGCACATTGTCGGGCCTCATGTTTGACGGAGTTTAGTCCATGGTGTGTAGGCATGACTCTTTGCCAGATGCTGGCAGTGAAAGTCGGTAGTCTCCCACGGTGTCGCTTTGTGCGATTCAATTTGTAAAGTCTGTAGATTATCATCTATCTCAACGCTGTGTGCGTGATGCAAGACAGAACCCGAGCTATAAATACAATGAGAATCTTGCACCCATGATATCACCGCGGTGTCTGCGCGAATGCAACGCGGATACCTAATCCCACCTCATCTATAGTTACATGTATATTTCCAGTTGTATATCATACACACTGGGTCGCCTCGTCGGACCCTGTGGCACGGTTAGCACGCAAAGCAAGATTTTAAAAAACTTAAAAATAAAATCAAAGCACAGGGACGACTCACCGTGAACCATCTTGTCAACTGCCTGGACCACACTAATCACCATGACAGCGACGCCAAACACCACCACCGCATATGCCATATATGTTCGCCAACTCTTAGTCGTGAGCTTGATGTAGCACATGGGCGGCAGTATGTACGCCATGGCAACAGCACTCGTTGCCCCGACCAGCTCAAACACCACGCCCAGGTCGCATGTTAGCAAGCTGATGGCCGTGGCAGATGCTACCAGTGCCGTGCTGGAGATGATGTGCCGTCGGAGGTTGAAGTCTTCATCGGGATACCAGTATGTGAGCATCACCTCTCTACACACAAAGGCCTCCAGAGGAAAGGTAGTCAACATGTTGAGGCCAAAGCAGAGACGGGCAACATTGACCATGCTGTTGTCCGAGGGGAAGTTGTTCAGGACGTTGCCGAGCGTCTTGTCTCCGAAGGTAAGGAATCCTGCCAGAGCCATGAATAGACAAGCCATCATGGATATGCCTGTGGAGTAGTGCGTGACGCGGGAAAAGTTGTCAATCGTGGGCGTTTTCAGAGAGCCGTAGATCAATAATGAGTTGTGGTGACAAACGAAAGCTATTCCAGTATCAATTAGCCCACAGCTTCGCAGCACGGGAGCGCTTCGGCTCAGAAGAGAATGGGTGGAAAAGGACTACTTACCAAATGAAATCACACCAATGGCCTGGAAAATGCCCCCGTTCACAGTCAACAGCGGCGTACTAAACGAACCCTTGGACTCGGACGGCACAAAGAATCCTTGAATCACCACCGTCACCACAATGACCAACATGCCAATCAAGGCAAAGGTACTCGCCTTGGCCAGTTTCGCAATATCGCGGTACAAGGTCAGTGGATAGCTCACGCCCATTACAAACACTGCGATGGCAACTCTCCTGTCCGTCAAGAGTCCAAGTAATGGCACCGTGCCTAGATTCGGCCAGATGGCAACCAGCACATGGGGGATCGTGTCTCCCACAATGACGCCAAACGCTACCATGCCGCCAAAGGCAAACACCCACTGGGCCAGGCTGATGGCCACGAGACCGGGGCGTCCGAAGCAATGCTCTACGGTGCCTTGGAAACTGCTCGTCCCACTCAGCTTGCTGTTGATCACGATGAGGCAAATGGTCCAGTCCACCACCACCGTCAGCCCAACGAGTAAGAGTATGCCGGACAGGAGACCTGCCTGTCGAAGAGCATATGGCTGTCCAATGATGCCAGCTCCAATGATCGAGTTGGCCATGTTCATAAAGGCCGATTTGAGCCCCGACTTGGGTCGTCGCATCGCCTGTTCTAATCGGTTGCCGTCGTCGTTTGCATCATTTCCAAGTGTATTCGCAACGGCGACGCTGGGTGCCTCCATGTCGGTCAGCAAGGGCACCCGATGCGAGTGGTGGCCCTGGATTTCCACATCGTCGTCAAATTCGAAGCTCTCCTCGGAGGAAGACCTCCTCCCGCCGTGAGCGGATCCATTTGCATCTCCGATAACAGCAGGGTTTAAATCAAACTGCACTCGGTTCGGCGTCCGTGGTGTTTTTACTTTAGGCGGCGACGGCGACGTGTCGCTGTGGCTGCCTTGCTCTCGTTTGCCGTCCCCATTGGCGGCGTAGACAACGATATCGTCCTCGTGGTCATCAAAGTCGCTGCTGGCCAACAATCCGTGGGCTTCCTCGTGCCGGTTCGGCTCGCCATTGTTCTTGGCCTCGCTCATTGTTCAAGAAAAGGGAATGCGGCTGCTCGCCAGAGACATCTTCGCCTTGAGATCGATGTAGGGGTTTCACCCGACCCCCTTTGTTCTGTGCAGCGGAATGCGCGTTGGAGACTCGCCCTGGGCTCGCGGACAGACTCGAGTGTGAGAGTAGAGAAAGAACTGCAAATGACTGGCTGAGGACGGAATGAGTTGTGGTGTAGATGGTCGAGCTGAAGATGGAATCAACTACAGAAACACAACATGGCTACAGTCAGCTATGGACGTGGCTGCAAATGGACTGCCAGTGGACTCTGAGTGGCCGGCAACTCTGGAACACGTCCATGTCCATGTCCATCTCAACACCCAGCAAATTGCCGCGCTCAGCGTGTCTTGACATCTCTTGCGACCCCCTACGTCAGCTCAATGCTGCGCCTTGATTGGCCAGTCTGCAGCAGCCGCAACCAGCCCTGTTCCGCAACTTGAAGCTAGAAAGGCTCCTGCTGAACAGGGGCCTTTTCATTTATTAAATTAATGCGACAGGTACCGAGTAATCCCCTCTCCGTACTCCGTACAGTACAATCCGCCGCTTCACAGTGCTCTACTGGATGCACAGGGTTATCAATTGATCGAGTGCGCCGAGTGCAGTATCGACCAGACGCGTCCATCACGAGGAACTAAGTGATTGTAGAGCACGTAGTTGTGAGGTTAAGCAAAAAGTACAAAAAAATGACATACAACACTGGGTATTCGCTGGTCGTCACCGACCCAACTACTAATCCAGCGCTCGCTAGGTTATCGTACGAGATCGGACGGGATCGTGAGTGGTACTAGCGGCTATGGTCGTATGTGCTAAACATATCTGTTTGTCCTACCTATAAATCATTAGCCTAGTGGGAGCACTCCACAAACCCTCGGCTCCCTGGCCAGCATTAAGCATGGGCTACATTGCTTCGGGTACCACCTAGATTAATTACCAAGTAGCGTACTGGATGCTGTTGTGAATTTAGGTGAAATTAGCACTCTCTATGTACTTGTGCCTTGAGTCGTATTAAATATTGTACAAATATACAGAACCACTTTCAAAAATATCGTACCAACACCTTCTGCTGTAAACTTTAAACCTCCAAGCACTCATCTGCCTGGACTCATATGGGTATCAAACATCGTCTGTCGCTCATGTTTCGCTGACAAGAAGCAAAACACCCGCCCCGATTCGTAGCCAATGCCGCCCATCGATTCCCAGTCCCAGTTTTACTTCCGCAGACTGTTGCCATGGGACATATGACGGACGTACAAAGTTCTTCGCAAATAACGTTGTAGTTTTGTAGTGCTGCTCACACACCGCCGGGGAGAATGCAGGGCCATGCTATTCCCCCCCTTAGGCAACCAATGCAGCCAGAGCTGCAAACAACATCGCAACGGCTAGCTTGGCGGTTTGCCGTGCACGCACGTCTGGTGCCGCTGATTTTGTAGATTCCGTTGGCTTGGCAGTAGCGCTGCTAGATCTTGTAGAACCCGTTTCATGGCCGCTTAGACCAAGTGGGGGACCCTTGGACTGTGTGGAAAAGTCAGGCTGAGGCGTCACACCGGTCGTCAGTGCTGTTGCAGTGACAGTAGTTAAACCTACAGTTGTCTGTGTTGGCGGACTGCTGCCGCTGCTGGAGCTGGAGCTTGATCCGCCCTTGGAGTCAGCTGGAGCCGCAAGCCCGATTCGCTTCTGGTCAGCATCAAAAACTGCGTAGACATTCTTGAGGAATGTGTCTCCAAGAAGCCATGCCCCGTCAACAACCTCGCGGCCGTACAGGTTACTGGTACAATTGCCTGAGCTGTCCTTAGGTGATATCCAGTCTTTGGAAGAGATCTTGTAATCAATCCCAGAGAACGTGAATGACAATGTCTTGTTACTTGAGCAGGGAACAGTGTAAGTCAGCCCGTCAGAGCTAGAGGATCCCGGAACAGTGTTGTGAATCTTCCTGACTAAACTGGGGGGCCCGAAAATGAACGAAGTGCCAGTGTCGATGTAGCTCAGAACACCTCCAGCATCTGCTTTTTTGCCATCGTAGGCCATGTCGTCGATCTGAATAGCCCAGTCGCCATTTTTGGAGCCAATCGGAGTGTAGCTAATATCCCCTATATGCTTGTCGGGATTTGTTGATCCAAACTTGATCTCGCCGTTGTTCGATCCATCTGATGCCCGGTTGAGGTGGATGCCAAACAAGTTCTTGTCAAGCTTCTTGGCTTCCACCAATGTCTTCAGGAAGTTGTCGCTGTCGCCCTGTCCCATGGACATGCCTAAAATGCCGTCAAATGCGAAGTGCGAAAACACATCCGACGTTTTCGAAGCCTGGCCGAAAGTGTACTTCAAACTGATACCCGCAACGTTGATGGTGTCAGTAACTAGTTTGCCTTGAACTGTTCCAGTTCCATAAGAAACGGAGAAAGATTTGCCGGCATCGGTAAATGTGCTGGAATCACCCGGGCCAAATGTGGTGTGCGTGGAGCAAGATGTGTCGGTGCAGCCCGATCCCATAACCCAAGTTGATCCAGCACCAGTGTCAACAAGTAAGTACACCTGCTTTCCCTTGGAACCCAGCCCTGCTTTCACAAAATACGAGTAATCGGTTCCATCTTGATTGATCCCGGCGGCCATGGCTTCGTTTGATTCAGTGGCGTCCATAATGCTGTATTGACTTGCTCTTTTCTCTACAGAGTTGACAGGCACTCCAGAGCGAGTATGCTTAAATTTGTGTCTCAGCCAAGCAGCCTGCTGCGCAGCTAGCAGAGCAGGAGATTGATTTTCCTGTCGTGTGGATTAGCATTAGGCACCCTCAGAATTGATGGCGCCATCCAGGACCAGGTACAGCACAGCTACTCACCTGTGTTCTCTTTTTTTCGATTCTAAATGTCACACCGTCTCGAGCGTTCCCTACAGCAGGACTTCTTTTGGCTTCGCGGAGAGGGGTGAGATCCTCCTTTTCTTTGAGCCATTGTGGTGTGTATGGGTAAAAGGCAGATGTGGACACGGCCCATAATGCCAATTGCAGTAGAAGTACAACTGGGACCATGATGGAATAGTTGTGAAAATATCAAATATTGAGGCCACGAGTCAGTCCTCGGCAGGTCAACGAGGTCGGCCACGGTCCAAAGGACACAGCGTGGCAATTGGCGAGGAGTCGTGATCAGAGGCAGGTTCCAATCCAATCATTTAAGAAGCTAGTCAAAGCAATGCCGCGAGGTCGGCAAAAGATGGTCGGATTTTCAGAAGCAGACAGGCACCGGAATGTACAGTGAGTCGGGCGACTAGAAATTACTATGAAGCATCACAAACTCCAGTCTGGCGGAAGGGGTTCTGAAGCCTCGTCGAAGAACGAACGACAAACGAAATGGGTATGAGTGAGTGCTCGGTTGTGACTGCGGAAAATCGGACGTTTGTTAGCTTGTAAAATTCCTCAAATATCAGTCACGGGAGTATATGACGACGCACAACTTGAATATACGAAGCTAGCGGCGAACGAACCAGATCAAAGAATATAGAAAATATAGTAATGGAACATTTGCTTGGGCCGAATAAAATAGGCCCTTTTTGCTTTCTGGTCGGTAGAAAATGCACGCCAAGTAAGAACAATACAATAAATCGAGGACAAGAAAAATCGAAATTAAATTGGAAAAGTCAAGTGAGGGCTAATATGCACAGCGAGAAGATGCACAGAGGATATAATGAAGAGTAATAAAAAGATGCATTATTGAGAGAGGTTGAAGATGGAGAAGTCGTCCGGGGACGATACCGGGGATACAGTTAAGAGAAGTGACCGAGCAAGGGTCAGGTACCGCTCTCAGGTTGAATGGCCGAGTAAGGAGATTATTGCTGGGACGCACTTTCCATTGGACTAATAACGCCAATCCCTTCCCAACTTGGCGCAGGGCCCGACTGGGGTCAACAATTGATACTACATACTACATACTACATACTGTTAGTATGTCATTTGGAGGTGATCAATTGAGGGCAGGGAGACAGGACAAGCAGGCACGAGCACCGAGTCGTTGCAGGCGCCAGTCTTGGAAGCTTGTTGGTTTGGCTGGCTCGGCTGGCTCGGTTGGGCCGGGGCATGGTCTTGCTCAGAGAACCTGTGGGGGGAATGCCAGCGGTTGGCCGGTTGGTTGGGCTAGAAGAGTCCAGATCAGGGTCAGGCGAAGTGGCGCCGGGGCGCCGGGGCGCCAAAGGATCCATCACTGTCATGGGTGGGCCAGAGGCACATCGGACTGGAAGGAAGGGACGATAGTCTTAGCGTCAAGTTGCGGGTCGAGGGCTGGAAGACTAGACATGGAGAGTCTGGTAGTATTAACTGCACGCGTGGTTTACTTGTTACATGAGGCACTCGAACAAAGAATAGACGAGGAGCCCATCTGAGCTTGGAGGTGATATATAGGAGCTCCATCGGCTCTAAAGTCATAGTTATTGCGATACTAATAACGGTTTAGACAACAGAACATTGCAGTCCGTAACTACAATGCTAGTGCCAGTAGTCCAGCGTCCCCCCTGTTCTGTTCCCAATCCATCTCAAAAGGTTGGCAAACATGCACCCTGGTCGCGAAGTGGACTCTGGAGTACTAGCACTTGAGCCTTTTTGGACTCGCGATCGGGCGATGGCGTGCGTACGTTTGCTCCGCAGCGGAAGCTGATTGTCCAGTTCTACAACGGGCGAGCGCGGTCTTTCTGTACTGGACGCATGTTGTAAGTTCATGTTGGGTATGATTGCAAAATTCAAGGCATTGGCACAACGAGGGCGAGGACTGTTCATGATTGCGCATGTATTTTTATCATTTGTGTTGTCTTTTCGCCCCTGGTATGTATGCAAGCGAATGTCTCATTCTGCATCACAGCCATGTTGAGATTGCTGAGCTGAGCACAGCCCGCTCATTAGATCTGGATCAATTCATCAATTGATGTCAGGAACCGCGCAAGTGCTCGCTCCTTCCTGCCCCTGTCGGCTGCATAATCTGTGTATCGGTGGCGTCTCGTATCACCTGCAGCTGACAACGACAACTTGACACCAAACAGCACAATAGATTCGAATTACCTGACCTGTAACTTCTCACAAGTACGGAGTACGGAGTACAATACTACATAGTACTATGCCTTCTTCTGGGCCTCGACCACCTCGCTTCGCCGCTTCATCTACGATTGCCCCTGGCTCGTCACCGAGTCGTGTATTTTCCAGGCACGTCCTTCAGGGATCTACAGAGCACTTACTCCGTTGTGCATACATGTTCATCCCTTTGACTGAGGTAAGGTCCAACTTTTGTAGCCTGCAGGGGTTCTACCCAATAAGAAGAATTATATTAAAAGGTATAGAGCTCCGCTAAGAAATAATATAATAATAAAAGTACTGGTATAGTCTTTATGTATAAAAAGATACTTTAATATCAGCGTAACTATTCGCACTAAAGGAGTACTCCGTACCTGTGAGGTACTACAGAAAGGTGGGTCCGATACTTTACTTGGACCTTAACCGCAGTCAAAGGGATGTACATACATACATACACGATTAATCAGGCCTGTTTCGGCTGGACAAGATGTTTTAGCGCTCAGGACCTCCTGGCTGCGACGCTAGCACCTGTGGCCACACTTTGCCACAGCCCATGCCATTGCCGCCGTGACGATGTCAAGGTTGGCTTTAACGTCGGCTCTTTTCCTCCGGCACCTGTCGGTCCTTTCTGCTTGGCTGCCCTTTTGCAGAGCTCGGAATCTATCAGAGCTCTTGGCTCGACTAAACTATTGATTGATCTCCATTGGACCACAGCTGCACGGCCATGGCCAAAAAAAAGGAAGCAAGGGGCAAGGCTCCAGAGTCTCTGCAGAACATGACCAGGGCCAGGTAAGGAGCCACCAAATTAACTTGTCTCTGCTGCGCCATGACTAACCAGACTACGGAGTACCAGCAAAAACTATTACACAATACATGTGTTTGCATACCGTGCCCTTCCTCCTCTATTGTACTCCGTACTCTACGGAACACAGCCGATCCCTCGCGTCAGACGCCCAACGTTTTTGGCAGGAGAGCTTCTTCTTCGCCTTCTCTTCTTTGCCCGTGGGTTTTATTATCGTATTCCGGTACTCCGTAGATGCGGACAAAGGTAGACGCCATTTTGGCCATCTGAGATCTCAGCTGACAAAAAATAGCCTCAAGGGATACTACGGAGTATGTATGCGTTCTTTCTCGCATCGAAACTACATTGTACTCCACGTTCTTCACCCAGCCTCGTGCTTCAATCAGATCCACCGGGGCGGTAACCTCTTGCCACTCGCTACTATCATCAGCCACCATGTTGGACACCAGACGACCCCAGTGTCTGTGCTGCCAACTAAGGCACTTCAGCTTGTGAGTGCTCGAGCACGCCAGGATTTGAGCCCTCTTGTGCTTGGCAAAGCCATCCCATGGCATCAAGACCTGGAGGTTTCTCCCAGGGCCCCCTGCAGCCTCTCACACTAAGTTGGCCAGGTCCCGCAAGAAATGGCGGTTTTTGTCCATTTCCCGTCCTTGAAAAACCCATATCAGTCCATCAATTGATCCCACTTTACGTCATAGGGACTCATGCCGAGACCCTTCATGCCAGTTGCGGTACGACATCGTGAGGGTCCCACCGTCTGTTCCAAACTTTGGGAGGCTGGGCATCGTGGCACTTGTGGGTACGCGCCGATGGTCAATAAAACATGTCCAAGCTGTCACCGCGCTTCGTTCTGAGTGCTATCTACGGAATAGGGAATATAAGACCTTCCAGCGCCGGCGAGTCCTAAAAGAGATTTCTGGCTGAAAGGCACTGAACATGATTCCACTGACAGAACTCTCTACACAGTTAGTTGGGATCAGCTATTCCAAATACCATCCGTTAAAAAAAATCTACCTGGAATATTCGTCTCTGATTCTCTGTCGGGCCTTTTCACGGGACACATTTCCAGTCACCTTGTATGCGTGACCTCTGCAGCAGTATTCAGTTGTAACACCAGAATCGACAGATTTGCCAATTAATGATCCATCTGCGAATGTCAAAACATTACTCTGCACAAGTAGTACTATGCAGATCCTGCTCCAGGCTCGGATCCGGACATTATCAGAGCCGCGCAGCCGCGACTTTGAAAATATGAGGAAAGCAGCAGATGGATCAAGATTTGTATACACACTACGTTTAGTCGCCAGGAGCATCTTCGATGCTAGTTCGGTTATTTTTACACTTGCGTTCAGACTTTACCAATAAAACCGTCCGTGTCATCATCGTTTCCTTAGGTCCTGCTGTTTCAGACCCTTTGATCATGACACATCCAGCAGCACCTCGGGCCCCTTTCTAACGCCAACAGGCCATACCCGTCTCGCCAAAATCTAAATCTAGGACGGTGGCCATATATACCGTAGTCGATGAAGCTCAACTTTAGTTCATATCTATCACAAATGATTCGTTCTACTTCCTCCGCCTCTCGTCGCCTAACATGTGCTGGGACCCTGCTGTTTTCAATGAGGTGTATGCGGGAGTAGCACGGCAAGAAACTTCAGATACTCTTTATTACTATTTTAGTTGTGGCTTGATGGGAAACTACTTAAAGTTAATCACATTCATGGCTACCGGAGAGTATTCCACGTGTGTTGATCAAACAAGCACCGCCTGTGGAATGTAGTCTACCCACACAGCCGTTGACATTCCACTAACTGACATTACTGAGACTGAGCAGTGAGACATAGATTCTTGAACTCAAGTACGGAGTGATTTTTATAATCATTATTTTCGGCAGATCCCGCTACAACTGCTGAAAATACGTGATCGCGGTCATGGTATACAACTCACGACGATCCACACGAACGAGTCGATTTAGACTTCATGGCGCTTCAACCGTCATATCACTGGGAACTGGTCTCCCTTCCAGACCAGACCGGGACGGCGTTTTACGGTCTGGGTATTTCGGCCCAGGCCGCAGCTCTATCCAAAACTTTGGCATCCAAGCTCTGCGCATCCCGTATGTCTTGTCGCACATGATGCCACAAATCAACAAAACTCTGCCTAACTTCCGAGCTGTCTCTCATGGCGGGAACCAGCACCAAGGTCCGCAGGAAATTCCACACCGACTCTCCGCGCCAGGTGTAAGTCTGCACCAGCCTTGCTGTTTGCCTGAATATCTCTTGGGCGTGCTGTGGGGATCCTAGTGCGAGATGCAGCAAAAACGACCAGCCGGATATGTCGTCATGATGAAGGCGACACCATTTGGCTGTCATTCTCATAAGCTCTTCGTCTTGCTCCGCGTCCCAGCCTGGCTTGACTTTGGCTCTGGAGACGAACAAGTCCCTCGCATATGTCCATGCGTAATAGTTCTTGGGGTGTCTTTCTGCTGCAACGAAAACCACGCTTTCGAGGTCGTGCATCAGGTCTATGGGCACCTTTGCTTCCAGGTATTGCCGTAGAAGCCAGTGTTTGTGGCTCCATAATACGGGCGATTTCGTATGCCGATGAAGGTGGCTTGAGAGTAAACTGTTCACAAAGTACATTTCCCTTCCAAGCTCTGCTTTCCGCTCACACGCTGCGAGTGTCTGCCGCAAGAGTAGTCGCTTTCTCGTGTTGGCGGCCGTGAGATGCTCGGAGTCCATGAGTAACATGACGCTGGTTGCTTTCCGTACATCATCCGTGGATATGCTGCCTGGCTTGTTCAGATGGCTTATGAGTATTTGGCGAGCCGCTGTGAATGCTTGGACGAGCCTAAGTTTGGGTATCGCGAGGCAATGTTCCTCCTTGACAAAGTAGGTATTCTTGAGTTCTGTTTCGAACCCCTTGGGCAAGAGTTCTATGTCGATGTATGGGTGGTATATCTGTGAGAGTTCATGTGAGATGGCGTCGTATATTTCCTTCGGATCCTCATTTTGCGACCCACGCCTCAAACTGCCGTCGATGGCACTCGACATTTCGAAACCTGAAGAAGAAAAATCGTGGAATGCTGGCAACATCAACTGGATGTATAGGGTAAGGTGGGATGGGTGGACCAAGGTTATTGCTGGGCTTGTTCCGGAAATGCAATCTACCGGGGGTCATTGGTAGCGGAACTGCAGGTGCTTTTTGGCCACAAGAGCAGCGCAGCTGGAACCACGAGACGTAACCCTACGACGACTCGATCCATCCCAACGCAACAGGAACGAGTCCTGTTCGATTGGATTTGGGGAAGAAAAAAAAATGACGACCATTCTGTTCCTCATATTTGCCGTCGAGGTGTTGGCCCAGTTCATCACCGCTGTGGGCGCGGCACAGATCAACAATCTGGTAAACTTGGTGGCCAAAACGCAATGGGAAGCAGCATAATGACACCGTGATAGATCTGGACCTTGATCAACTACCTCCCCGTCTCGACGTCCAAAGCCGCCGCCGAGCAGCGCACGCTCCAGGCCGAATATCTAAAAGTACGGCGGGACTTGAACGCCACGAGTAGCCAGGACGAGTTTGCGAGATGGGCCAAGCTGCGAAGGCAGCACGATAAGCTGCTTGAGAAGCTCGATGCATCCAGTACGTGCAAAGAAGAAGAAGAATAATAATATGCCGAGCCGTGTATATGAAGACAAGTGCTAATCATATTTTGGCCCGCAGAGAAAGCAATGGAAGCCTCGCGAGCCCGGTTTGACAACTACCTCACGGCGATACGGATGCTCATCACCAAAGTACCCCAATACTTCATCCCCTTCTGGTACGGCAAGGAGCCCATGTTCTGGCTGCCCTACGGCTGGTTCCCATACTACGCCGAATGGATCATTTCCTTTCCCCGCGCGCCCATGGGCAGCGTCAGCGCTCCGTCATGGCAGCTGGCTTGCTCTGTGGTGATTACCCTCCTCGCCGAGATCCTCATGTTTGCCAGCAGGCAAATCTCTGCACAGCCAAAGACCAAGGTGGCACAGCCAGGGGAGGAGGCCAAGAAGCCCGGAAAACAAACTGCGGAGAAGTCGGAGGAAAAGAAGGAATTGTAGATTGTGCATAATTTTCTTTATATAAAATATACGCCACGTACATCATCCTTCCCCCATTTTATGAGACTACGACGCGGTTGGTGATGTAGGGTGACAGCATGTATCTCTTTTGATTTTTGACGCAAAGTTCCTCATTGCAAGACGCTGAGACTTTGTAACACGACAGAGAATAACCCTTGGCAGGGTATTTTGGGGTCAATCTAGGCAACATATTGACTCTGACGACCACGGAGAGATCGCCAAAGCTTCGAAAGTGCCAAGCTGTAGTCAGTCACTGAGAAGTAGGGCCGAAGGATAAAGCTGTTTGAGGACGAATTATTATTGCTAGCTGGCGCTATGGAAACCATTGCTGCACGCGCAGTGCGTGCAGGTTGTTGTGGTTTGATGGAGGAAGGATTGAAAGAAGAATTGGGCGGAGGGAGATTTTTCGCTGGTAAAAATAGGGTGCGGAATAGCCCCACATATACTCCGTACTGGGCTTGGATGCGGCTGGGTGTCAAAACACCACGAGCCTCTACGTGATATCAACCATTCGAGTAGTATTGACTTTATTCCTGCAAGTGCGCAAGAGTGGGGTATCAAATACAAAAAAAAAAAGAATAAAAAGAAAGAAACAAAAATAAAAGAACAGCAAAAGAAATTAATAACAATACGCATCACTCATAGCCGTCCCATCAGATACATGATGGTACTTCCGGCGAAAAGCATCCCCCTCAGGGCATAATAATACCAACCCGTGCAATGGGAGAAGTTGATCCGCTCATGTGACTGCTTGAGAGTCTTTTGTGCCCTCGGCAACGCCAACTTGTCATACGCAATCAACGCCTCCTCCATGGACTGACTACGGCAAATTTGACGCGCAAGATCAACGCCATCTTTCAAGGCCATGTTTGCCCCGTTACCAGCGAATGGGCTGACGGCATGATTCGTGTCTCCCAGGAACACGACACCCTTCAAGTTGTCATCGCCTGTATGGGGGAAGGGCTTCTTATCTCGGGCAGGGAACATGAATGACGAGTGTTGCTCCGTGGCGTTCACAATGGTCTGGAAGGGCTCTTGGAGCATGTGCCCTCTCCTCAGGGCCTCCTCCTTGAGAGCCTCGCATTGTTGGCGTGATTCCGGATCGTACTTTTGTGTTCGTTGGGGTTCCAGGAACCCCAGACCCCAGACGACGCCTGTAGCATCGACGGGCGAGAAGAAACACCCAACTCCTTCGCCAGTGATGACCAAGCCCCAGTTCTTGGTGACGGGTTCGGGGACACCGTTGGGAAACCTGCTCACGCCGCCCATTTGAATGGCGCCTGCGTACTCTAGACTATCGTTTGGCCTGAAGGAAGAGCGAATCTTGCTGTGTGCCCCGTCCGCAGCAATGAGTAAGTCACAGTCATCCGTGAAGGACTTGCCTTCGTTATCAGACGGGGATATGTGAACTCGCATTTGCCCATTGGATAGCCTCTCGGCAGAGGTAACCGTCGTACTCCAGGTAATGGGGCACAGCCTCTCGGCAGCAGAGACACAAAGGTCCCTTATGTCGTTGCGCATGATTCGAATGCCTGAAGCAGGTAAATCTTTGTAGGGAGAGAACTTGACAGCGAGCAATTGAGCCCAGCTACTCGACCATACGCGAAACCCCGAGGTGCTGTCATTTCCACAAATGGCACGCTTCATCATTTCGTCGAGAAGACCAATGTCTCGGGCCGCCACGAGGCCACCGTTCTCGTCGAAGCCATGGAGAGAGAGGGAATACCCTTGTCTGTTGCGGGGAAGATGACGGCCTTCACGTTCGTAGATTGTGATTTGGGGTAGTTTGAGGGCAGGATCCCAGCTTTGGTGGAGGGCGACGACGAAGGAGAGGCCAGCGAAACCAGCGCCCGAGACGATTATTTTTTTGCCTTCCAAGAAGTGGCTTGGCATTTTGGGGCGGCTGAACGTGACTGTGATTGAAAGGAAAAAACGTAGGTGCTTTTTTTGGTGGCAAGTTGTAGAAAACCCGGGTAGATGGTGTTGATGAAGATAAGAGTGTTGGCTCTATGGGATGATGGCCTTTTAGTTAAGCAGTCTTGTGAGACGACGTAACTGCTAGTACGGAGTATTTATACTGATATATGTCGTATCGTGAACATCTAGAGCCGGTTAACGATCCCCGCGACACAAGAGTCAATAGCACACAACTCGGTATTCCCACAGCTCTTCATTGTTGATTCGACGACGGTATCAGCCCTGCCGGCAAAGCTCCCGAGAGGATCGTGCTGAGCCAATCACGGCTGCGACGTCGTAAAGCGCTTGCGCATGCTGGCGTCACGCGTGTATGTCTGACGCAGCTTGGCGTTATCGGACTGCGACGAAGTGCGAGGGCCGGACGGCCTTGATTGCAAGATCATAGTAATGAATAAATTCTTTTTGTCGATCAAAGATGCGTCTTCTTCTCCCCCCCTCGGAATCGAGCATGAAAGCTAAACACTTCTAGCAACGGTCATGGGACCAGACAATGTTTTGGGATCGGCCGAAACATATTCCTGTCCGGCGACAGGTGTCGATGCCATAATGACGAGACGACATGTGCTGCGTTATCGGGCGCCCGTTGATTGTTCCCATATTGGCATCTTGTCAACAAAGGGTCTTTGGCGATGTAGCCATTGCGAGGCTTGAGCGGCCTTGTTCCGGCGGGATCAGGGATCCATCAATGAACATTAATTGAATGACCAGATGCCAGATGCCACAATCTACTTAGTACTTGAGTAATGGTACTAGCAGTAGTACTACCAGGCACCAGACCACGATAGGTGGCCCCGCACGGCAGTTGGCCCAGCGCCACATGCGTTGAACGTCGGTCCCACAGGGCCATACACCCGCCCGCCGTGACGACACAGTGTCTTTCGAATGTTCTTTCACGCCACCATCTGCTTCGCATCGTGAAGCTCGTCAACCAACTCTCGCTCGTTGTCCGCAGCCGCCGCCGCCATGGCTATCACCTGGGATTCGTAAGCCCTCCCGTCGAAACAATTCGAAAACACCTCTCAAGCAGGCCTATTTGCCGCTCAACTAACAACGCCATGTAGCATCCGCTCCCTCCTTCTCTTCTTCGGGCCTATGCTCCTCCCAAAGGCCATATCATGGTATCGCTCGATCCGCACCTCGCCCCATGGTCTCCCCATCCAACCCATGCCTCCGCGAGTCCGCCTGGCCCTCGGCCTGCTCTTCGCTCTCTCAGCAATCTACCTCGTCAAGACCCTGCCCGCCTTTGCGCCCGAGAACCTCTTCACCCGCACGCAAAGCCGCCTCCAGATCCCCGTCGACGTGCTCTTCAACCGTGTGGCCGTCCTCCGCCCGGGCAACATCCTCACCGCCAGCGACCACGCCCTGCGAGCCAAGTTTGTCAACATGGAAAGCCGCCTGTTGTACGCCCAGTTCGGCCCGCAAGTCCTCTCCGACTGCCCGTTTTGCAACGCCGACGAACCAAAGAGCTACCTGTACTATGCTCTGCCGTCCCTCCTCTGGCCGCACCTGGCCAACCTGATTGCCCTGGCGGCCATTACGAGCCCTTCCTTCACGGGCAAGCACGGCTACCAATGGCGCACGCTGGCAACCATCGCGTCGCTCACCTTGGCCGGACTGGAAGCCTACATTGCCGGCTCGTACAGCTACAAGGCCAACGCAAAAGCTCCGCGCCTCTCCGATGTGGATTTCTTCTACTGGTCCATGCGAAGCTACAGACTCGTCGCGCTGGCCGCTCTTAACGCCGTTTTGGGGTGGGTCATGTACTTGTCCTCGACGAACCGGGCTTTTGTGCAGCTGCCCTCTACGTCGGAGAGGGTTGAGGATGTTGCAAAGGGTCTGTTGACGGTCAAGAGCAAACTGAACGCTATCGGCATCATCAACAACACCGCCATGAGGGACGAGGAGCTGCGCAGCAGGTGTCAGACTTACTGGGCCCACGAGGTGCGCCTGATGAGGGACGTGATGGAGGAGAGGGAGGTGGTGGAGGGCGTGAATGATGCTTTGAGTAACAGGATCAATATAGATTCGATTTCCAAGGACGCCGAGACGTATACAGATAGTGTCTTGGAGCCGTTGCGGCAGCTGCAGCAGAGTGAGTAGGGGTTTTGTCGTACATTGGATAGACAGGAATATATGCACGTGGGTTCACTCTCACCATGTTTGATATGAGAAGGATAGACAGGAATATATGCACATGGGTTCACTCTCACCATGTTTGATATGAGAATTCGCATGTACAAGTAGGATGTCTTTTTGTATTTCCACCCACCCACCCGAAAAAAAAACACGAGAAGCACGACTGCCATGCATTACTACTATCGTACGTCTACAGAAACTCCAAAAAGATCCCCATTCCCCATGTTTCAACATTGCGCTGCGCGCAGACAGACAACCAGCTACTGCGGCACCCGTTTTTACAACTCGGCTTCACATCAGACGTATCACGGCCCGGAGTCGGGTTTGGCCACCGCTGTGCCTGTCGTTATACTACTAACACTTGCCTTGCGGGACCCAGAGTCCTTTGACAATCCATCGCCTGCACCCTCCTGCGCACTCCTCTCCAAGAAATTTGCCCACAACTCCGCAAGAGACTCCCTGTCTTTGGCCGACGTGGGTTCCGAAAAGACATCCGCGTTGAGTGAAGGCGAACTGGGTGTTCTGTGGAAAGGGGATGTAGGCAGTCGCAAGCTGCCAACGGAGCCGCCGGGACGAGCGAGGCCTGCTTGCTCGCGCTGTTCGTCGGTCCAGTTCAAATAGCCGGCCATCACCTGAAGGACTTGGAAACGCTTGGCATCGCCGCGGTCGAGGGTGAGGAAGTGCAGGAGGTGGTTTGTCACGACTTGTCTACACATGCAAGGTTAGTGACAGCATCTCATAATAGGGGGTATAATGTGCAGGGGGGGGGGGAGCGCAACGCACCTGTCGACATTATCCTCTGGCTTGGTTTTCTTCAGATATCGCAGCGCCTTTGTCAAGTGATCGTTCAGTACAATAGCCTCGTGTCTCAACTTGCCAATGAGCAAAGTTTTCTCCCTGACCTCCTTCTCAAATGGCGCCGTTCGCTCAAGTTCCTTTGACATTTCGTCTTTGGCCGCCTCGGCTTCCGTAGCTCGCGCCTCAGCCTGTTGGGCCACTAGTTTCTGCGCTTGCAGCTGTGATTCCGTTGTCTCAACCATATCCCGCAGCTCCTTCTTGCGGGCGTCTTGGATCTCTCGCAGGGCATTTTGCAGGTTATCCACGAGAGTGGCTTGGCTATCGCGGTCCGCGGCAGCGGTCTCGTAATTTTTCTTCAGCGTCTGGATCTGCTCCTCAAGATCACCGACTTTATCCGCTAGGTTCTCTTTAATAGAGCGCTCTTCCATGGCCAACACTTCCCATTCGCCCATGGCATTCGCTGTCGTCTCCATCTCCTCCTTGAGATGCTGCACTGTCCTGGTCAGCTCCTCCTTCTCCTTGTGCCAATTGTGGGCCGAGAGATTGTTACGGCTTCGCAGCGTGGACAGCTCTCTATTGGCGTCTTGGAGCTCTTGCTTGAGTTTCTCGACATCTTCGCCCGTGGACTGTGCGGAACCCTGCAGCTGCTCGTTTTGCGCCTCTAGCTCTTCTATTCGCTCCCTGGCTTCTTCTAGCTCAGCCTTGTCGCGTTTTAGCCTGCCGCTGAGCGATTCTTTGATCTTCTCAACTCGGTCGAGGAGGGTCTGGTACTGCTCTTCGGCGTGCTCCTTTGCCGAGTTGCTCTCTTCGAGATCCGTTTTGAGCTGCGAGACTTCCTGTTGGTGCGTTTCCTGAATACTCTCCAGTTGTTTGCGAAGCTGTTCCACCTCAGCCCGGAGCGCCTCCCGTTCTTTCCCCATTGCTTCGAGTTTCGCAGTCGGGTCTGAGTCGGAAGTCCCGTCGGTGGCTTTGGATGGTTCTACGGCGCGTCCATTACCCTCCGGCTTTAGCTTGTCCGTGCTCGCTGCAGTGTCCTGAAGGCCTCGTTAGTAAACATGACGGGCCGATTTATGCATCCGCACACTTGATATTATAGAGTGCGGCGTCTGCTACGTACCAGGTCATCGTCGTCTTCATCGTTGTCATTTTGTACGTCCTCGTGGGTCGCATCGCCGTTACTTAGAGGCGTGGTATCCTTGTTCTTGTTGGCATTCTTCTTCTTTCTGTTGTTCTTCTTCTTGGAAGCTGTAGACCCCACGGTAGTGATTAGAACACGATTGCCGATTGACGGAGGCCCAAGAGGACAGGTTACAAACCAGAATTGATGGCCTGGGTGGGCTCACCAGCAGCTGTTGACGACATTGTAGCCGCAAGGCGCAGCAGTGAAGCGGCCCGTGTGTGCGTGCTGGTGTATTGAGCCCACGAGTCGTGGTGACGAGGGCAATGTCGGGTCGAGTCCGGCGTCGTCAGTTGTCGATTGACATGACGAGGCGCAATATTGAAACGCAGTCGGAACCTTACAGAGGCAACACGTTGACCTTGAAGAAACAATAGCGGGTATGGAATGTGGCATTAGCGGGTCGCGGGGGCTTCCGCCAGTCAACTTTGAGCCGGTTAGTGGCGGACCAATTGGTTTTGCGCACCGGAACGTCGCTAACTTACGGAGTACATGTACAAAACATCAATTGATTTCATTCTACCACCCAGTGGCCTGTGCTGTCAACTCACATGCATGGTCCAGCGGAACAAGATGAAGCGACTGGAGCTCCTGAGCAAGCACTGAGCAGTTTGCAGTACAGTGTAGGACAGTGTAGGACAGTGACGGACACGACCATTTAAAAAAAAAGGAAAAAAAAAATCTCTCGAAATAATCGTTTTATTCAAGCATGTGAAGCAAACCTCGCCACTGATTATCGCAATTGCCCTCAAACCCCATACAGACACTTGCGTAATAGGCGCACAAGACGAGCCCGGTTTGTCTGCAGATGTCTCTACTGGCCAGGGGAGACTGGCTCAACTCATATAAACGCATTCGTTCCAATGTGATTCACCATTTACTCTTATCTCACGATTTGTCATTTGATGCCTACATTGTCTTCCCTTCTTTTCATCTACTTTGGTTGTTTCAAGCATTGGCACCAAGCGGTGCTTGAAATATGCTTAGTCATCTACGTCGTGGGGCCATGGCTAGTATTTACGTTTCCCTGAACCAGGTGGACCTTGGAACTTTTTATTTTTCTTCCCCATCTTACAATCATCTTCGCCGTCATACTAATGAATAAGACCATATGCATGTGGCTTCTTCACAATCTCGCGCGAAGTAGATCGTTTCGCCTTTCATAATCCCATTGCTTACTCGACTTTCCCCTTTCTTCGGAACAGCGGGTCGCGTCCTTGTGAGTGCCGTGGGTTCGCTTATGTGCGTACATCTCGCCGTCCACGACCATTCGTAACGTCTCATGGTGAACACGGTGCTACCTACACCTGTAGAGGAACAAAACCTAGTCAGACACGTGCCACGTAGGGTTTGACCGATTGAATACGATCAAATGACTTGAGCTCAATGAAAAGACTTGATTGGACCAGACAAAAAATTTAAGACATTACTACCTGATGCGCCGTTGCCAAAACGTATATATCCACATCACAAGACTTTATAAACCCTTACTTAGATCAGGCCTTGACCTTCTTTGCCTTGCCTTTAGTACCCTTGCCGGCCTTGGCTTTGGGCGTGGGTATCGACTCAGGCTCGGCAGCAGATCCTTTTGCTTTGGGCGTCTTTGTTGCCTTGGTCTCTTCTTCGGCAGGTTCCTCCACAGGAGCAGCCTCTATAGTCTTGGGTTCCTCCACATTATTTTCTGCGGCTTGCGGAGGCGGCACGTCCTTGAGATCTGGAGCGTCGAACTCGTATCCCATATGCTTAAACTTGGCAGCCCTCTTGGCTCTCTTATCCTTCTCCTTGTCCAATTTGTTCTTCCAGGCAGACTCGGCCAATGGCTTCTGCAGATTCAGGCCGGCCATCTTGTTCCAAGGAACCTTTTTGAACCGTCTGTTGGCTCCCTTGAACAAATCCTCATGGACCTGTTGCTTGGGGATCGTCTTGCACTTGAGAATGTGCCCAAATAGCAGGTAATTGTCCATAGTCTTGGCAACAATCTCAGCAGTGGTCGCTTCCTCAAACTCGACGAAGGCAAAGTGCTTGCTGGCACCGGTCTTCTTGTTTCTCGATAAGCGAAGGCGCGTCACAGGCCCGAACTGGGAGAGGTATTGTCTCATTTCGTGCTCGTAGAAACCGTGGGGAATTCGACCGATGTACAGAACGCCCGGTTCACCAGTAGCCTTCTTGGCTGCCTTTGCAAGCTCCTTGGTGACATGCGGAATCTTACCGACGTCTTGGCCGGGTTTGAAGGACAGGGTCTTGTCGACCGGTGCTTCGTCACCCGAGTCGATCTCGGCAGCCAGAGTCTTTACATTCTCATTGTCCTCACCCTCTGAGTCGTCGGAGTCATCTATCTCCAAGACATCATCCTTTTCCTCGGCCTCCTTTTCTGCCGTTTCAGGTTTGGGTTCTCTTGGTGATTTCGCAACAGGCTTTTCAGGTGCTGCAGCCTTTTTAGAAGGCTTCTGCTTCTTTAACGAAACTGGAGAGACATCCCCGGCGGCTGCGATGGTTAGCTAATTGATTACAAAATTGACGGATGCTGGATATCGCATTACCTTTTCTCTTGCCCTTGGGAGTAGGCTTGTCCGACGTCTTGGTGGTGGCGCCGTTGCTCTTCTGAACTTCGGAAACAGCTGTACACGGTCAATTAGCAGCGATAAATGAACATATTTACTTATGTAAACGTACATTTTCTCTTTCTAAGTTCTGGAGCCATTGCGACGACTTGGACTTTACAGCCTGGTTGGTGAGTGCTGGCAGGCGTTGGGAATGATCGACGTGGGCCAGAAAAAAATAAGATTCTGCCAGTTTTGCGAGCGGTGAAGGCGCATTATCACTCTATCACTCTACATGTAACCAAAGCCCCAATGGGTGCAGCTGGTGGTGGGGGCCTC
Source organism: Metarhizium brunneum (assembly GCF_013426205.1). Lineage (NCBI taxonomy): Eukaryota > Fungi > Ascomycota > Sordariomycetes > Hypocreales > Clavicipitaceae > Metarhizium > Metarhizium brunneum. The sequence goes on along the minus strand of NC_089422.1, from coordinate 2,882,587 downwards.
GCACTGCCTACAGGCCGTCCATATGTAGTTGGGCCTGGCTGGTTCAGGGCCTAGCAAATGCTGGCTGAAGTCTGGTCGCTCCTTCCCATCAACACTTCGAAACATATTGCTGCTGCACCAGATGCTCCCGTAATCGATATATCAGCCTTTAGTCCATTCGAGTTCAACCACTTAACTTTGTGAAGCTATATACAGCACTGAAGAGCCTTGAATGCACACCATCGACTCATCCGGCGAGTCTAGTGATATACCAACTGAGCTTAGCTGTGCATATGCTCGTGTTTCCTACTGCATTTAGTGCAAAGCTCCGTCTTGGCTGCCTGGTCATCAAGGACCAAGATATCTGACAAACCCAGAAAACGCGTCGTCGCTTAATACTATCCTGCTTGCATAATGGGCATGGAGCATGTTGAGCTTAGTCATGAGGAGGTATGGGATGACTCTGCGCTCATAGACTCGTGGAACGAGGCTTTGGCAGAGTATAAGGTATGAATTATATCTCTTCATCAAGTACAACAAACCACTAATACCAGCTGTGCTCAGAAATATCACAGTGTACACGCAAGGGGAGGAAGCATTAGAGACCTAGAATCCAAAATCTCCCAGTAAGTGAATAGATGAACGGAGCCAGCCTACGGTGCCTCTATCATCACCGCATTAACTGACATCTGTGGTAGGCGCGCTCCAGAATCCGAACCAAACAAACAAGCCAACAATCCCGAACCTGTCTCTTCTACCGGCAACGAAGATCCGGACGCCATTGTAAGAGCCTTGAACTACGGGTTTGACGGCGTCAATCATGGGCGATCTGTTGTGCACCGTTGAATAGTTTCTTGTTTCATCCAACGTTGCTGACATCAAGACAGATCTCAAGTTCCGACCAAGCCCAGTCGTCACAAAAAGGTGCAACTGCAGCTGCTTCGGCTGCGCCGCCGCCGCAAGCTCTCCTTGGCTCAAGTAAGTTGGCAGCTACCTATAGGGCCATCACGTTCGACTTGGATTTGGCAAAGTATTCGGACGATCTGTGCTAACCGAATCTTTCCCCGCGAAAATAGTACGAGACGACAATCTGAAGAGGCTGCTCATGTCGTGGTATTATGCAGGGTATTACACCGGACTCTTTGAAGGGCAGCAGCATGGCCAACAAGGGGAGCAAAAACCACAGTCTTGACCCCATCACGGGAATGGCAGTAATAGACGTATTGTTATCCGAAGACCCGAGAGGAGGCTGGGCAGGCCAAGGAGGGCGGGTGTCGCACAGTGGAGTTCTTGCGACGACAGCCGTTCCAAACCCTGGCGGCTGGAACATGTTCACTGCAACTCCCGTCGCCCCCCGCGCGTCAGAACTAGACTGAGTCGCCCAATCGTAGGGTTCCAGCTGTTGTTGTGTCGTGGGAACTTTGAAACTCGACAAAAGTTGAAGATTTGGGATGAAATTTGAAGTCTAGGTCGAGGTAGATTGCCAACGGGTTAATTTACTTGACGCGAAGATGTCCAGGATTGTAAGAATCAGAGGGTATTGGCAAATTAAGGACATCTTCTGGCCGTTGCGATCCAAGCCGTCTAAAACCCAGTTTGTGTTTGGCGTTGAGTAGGATATATTAGATAGTCTGAATCGAGCACAAAACCGATTTACTATGCAAAGGGCGTGGAAAATGTGGCTGATGGTTGCTGTGCCTGGGCAAGGTCAGGATCCAGGAAACTGACTTGGTTAGGAGTTGATGCAGAGTCTTTCTGCCTACTTCTTCATGCCATGATCTAAACAAACACCCCCCGAAGAGCGGAAATGGAATTAAAACAATGTAATGCCCAAAGAAAAATTCTGACGAAATATAGCAAACCACCTGTTCGTCCAGTTAGTCAATGGTCCGTTCCGTTGTTTCACGACATGAGCACAGCCCATTCTTGCTTGCCGCGTAGCCTACCGGGTTTCCGAGCTGCGCAACATCTTACTTGGCAACAATGGCAAAACACCTAGTGTTATTGGCGATGACAAACTAACGTTCTAAAATCGGCAGCTTAGCCCGTCTTCGCATCCAGTGAGTGGCGTTGACGAGTATGGACACCTGATGAGGGCAGGAATCCGCCCAGGAGCGAGCCTCCGTTTCATCACCACATTGGCGGTTTGAGGCTGAGGACGGGGCTGGATAGCCAAACAGGACGATGCCGCTTTTGAATAATGGCACCAGAGGAATGGAAAGCTGGTGGCCTGCGGAGGGACAAGGTTGCGGATTGACTGAAGGGGCTTGCTACTAAGTAGGCAGAACGGTCTGGTGTAAGTGCTTGTTGCCTCCACGCATCCATGCTGCAGAACAAATGAAGACGCGGCGGGATAAGTGCTTTGACGTCGATTGATATCTGGCCGGACAGAATGGCTGCATGTAGCAAATAACCTTGGAACCCCAAGTACCTAAAGTAGTAACTAGTATGTACTCCGTACAGAGTATAGGATCAAAGACTTGGCATGCCGTCCCGTCTGGTTGGTTGACAGCAGAGGCCAAGGCCCAAAGAAACCTGGAAAGCAATGTTCCGTGACATGGAGATGCCGGGACCCGAGAATCAGGGCCATGGCATCCTTTTATTCAATGCGAATTTGTTTCTGAAGAACTGAAAGAGATGCCACCGTCTACAGTACGTACACATGTGCGTCTGGTACTATCTTCTCTGCTGCGGCTGCCGATGATGCATTCTTCGACTCGCCAGACCCTCGTCAAGACTCGAGCCCACGGCCCAAACAGGCAAGGCCAGCGACGCCATCACCTCACAAGTCGATTCCAAAACGGCACTCGAGACAAATCTGTCACACCTACACATTCGTTCCTCCGCGCTCGCTCGCCACTCAGCACTCTGGCACCCTTTGCCCTCTGATCGGATGCGCTAGACCCCGAGCTTTTGCACCCCACACAAGCAAGGCTGGGCGTGGGCGGCATGAGGCCAAGCCGTCGACTTCCATCTCGAGTCCTCACATAGGCACCGGCGACTGTGGATTGCCTCGCCCATCATGAGTTGCGTCAGGAGGTTCCGCGGCCTCCTAGTCTAAAACATAGGACGACCAGGGGGTGTGTTGGGAGACAATTATGCTGGATATAACATGTCTCGAGTTCCCATGCGTTGCCGACGTTTCCCTTTTTTACTCTGCAGTTTCCGCGTTTCGCTCTTTTATTGAAGGTCTCCTTCTTTTGGTGTTGGGCCAGCTTCGTCTCTCATTTTTCTTCATTTTTAATTTCGATTGACCCTTTCTATTACCAACTAGGAGCAGGTCCTCTTACTACTTGTTTCAACCATTTGTCCTTTGATAGGACTCGAGAATTACGAGAGCAGCTCACGAGCCCAAACATCCAGCCCTGTCACATGTGCGATTTTTTTGGTACAATTTCAATAATTACACATACGTCAACAAAATGAAGTACTCAACGACCATCTTCACGGCACTGGCTCCTTTCGCCATGGCCCGACGAGTTGCCAATGTCTTCCCCCCGCCAGCTGGAATCGTTCAACGAAATGCCGAGACTGAATCCAGCGAGAGTGGCATCCAAGTCTCCCGGGGCAAGCAGGTAGAAGGTATCACTGCCAACTCCCGCGCCGAGGTGATTGTCATCTGGCTCAACCCAGGCAACGGCGCTTCCAAAACATCCATCAACGAGCAAGTCACTGTCACCAAGACTGTTACCGCTGGCGCTGGCGGCGAAGCAACCCAGGCTCCTGGAGGAAGTGCCACCGCTTCTGCCCCTGGCACGGGAGCCACCCACACTATCACGGTTGGCGGCGCGAACGGCCTCGCTTTTAGTCCGCAAGAGCTTCGTGTGCCTATGGGTGATATGCTTCTTTTCAAGTTCGGGTCCCAGAACCACACGGTCACTCAAGCCGAGTTCGCTACCCCTTGCAAGCCCATGGCTGGTGGTATGGACTCTGGCTTCCTTGCCAACCCTAACAATACCGTTTCACCACCGCCTGAGGTTGCTATGCAAGTCATGACAGACAAGCCTCTCTGTAAGTCAAGACACAATCTCCCGTTCGTAATATACTTCTGCGGAACCTGAGAAAACTAACACCACCAAGGGTTTTTCTGCGCACAAAAGGGCCACTGTGGCAAGGGCATGGTCTTGTCCATCAACCCTACTGCCGAAAAGACGCATGCCATGTTCCAAGGGATGGCCATTGCTCAGAACGGTGCCGGCTCAGCTACTCCCATCACCGGCGGAGAGCAGGGCAGCACTCCTCCTCCCCCCTCTGCTCCCGGCGGCGTTGGCGGCAACTCCACCGGGGGTGCTGGAGGCGCTGGCGGCTCTGGCAGCTCTGGCGGCAACTCTGGCGTCACCCCTGGCAAGGCGACTATGGGTGCTGATGGATCCTACCACTGTGTTGTTACTTGCAACAGTGGTTCATTCCCTGATGCTTCCCAAGGCGTTGGCGCATTTGGCGGAATGAGTGGTTAGTTGAGAGACCCCTCCCCCCCTTAGCCCTTGAAGAGTCTATGATTGCTGACTGTAATCACCAGGCGCTCTTCCCGTCTAGTGGGCTCGACGGGATGTATCTGCGTACATCTGCGGGATCTCCACGTCGTCGGGTAGCACTCTGGCTCATGAATCAATACAAATAAAGTATTCAACCACACGCCCGGCTGCTTCGAACCCCCTGCGTCGTTGGAAATAATGGGGAAGAGCATATGTTAGCAAAATACACATGGCCGGTTCGTGTTTTTTTTTTCTTTCGGAAGAGGCGAAGGCAGATATAATGGGAAGCGATGCTTGGGGCCTCCACTGACCCTTTTTTGAGTACAAGTTGACTGCCTCATGTGGGAAGTGCAACGTTCTTGATGAACAAAGGTAGAGATGGATTTAGGATAGAGAACCATGTGTGCCATACCATTTTTTTATACATTTTTTTTCCCTTTGATCTTTTCAATGCCAAACTGTGCAGGTACCGCAGGTTTGAAAGGGTTCGTCATCGTGTGACTTGACCAAGAAGGAGTGGCCTCGAGGCGGAATCAGATGGTAGACCAAGCTAGTAATTGTGCATCTGAAGAAATGAAAAGCACATGAAACGTCATTAGGACGTTGACGGCGGAAAGGTTAGTTTATTAAGTGCCTAACATAAGAGATCCCAAAGCGCCAACATCAAAAAGTCATACGCCCTTATTCGCCATTGCTATCCTAGAATGAGCTGCCCTCCCGATCTGTATACGCCGTAGATGTCTGGCCGTCGAGTCATTGTATTCGTGTCGCCTTTCGTACGTCTGGACAACGGGAGTCGACGGTGGTGAGTGTTTCGACCAAGGGTCGTCGTTTTATTTCTTGCCACCGGCTTCGGCCTTTCTGGCCTCGGCTGAACCACAACCAAATTGTCAGCATTTCCTCCTCCCAGGAAAAAAAATCAAAAATTCCTACACAACCATGGCAGACGGAGAGATCTGGAGAACGATGTGACACGGGGGTGGAGGGGTCGTACCAGCCGCCTGCTTCTGGCGCATAATCTCAGCAGCACTCTCCTTGGCTCGCTGCATCTCGTTGCCGGTCATGGCGTTGCCTTTCTTCTACAGCAGCCCAGCTGTCAGCGTTCAGACTCGAGGGTGTATGTAATGCGAAGGGCGGCTGAGAAGGCGCGTCCAAGGCCCAGTGGTAGCCTCGTGGCCGGGCAAAGGCAGACGTACCTGAGCGGCCTGTTTCTTCAGGTTGGCCTCGCGGGCCTTGTCGCGCTGATTACCACGGGCCATGGCTGGTGTTGTGCCTCTTGCTGTTCTTTTTTTTTTTCTTCCCCTCGTCGCAAAGCGCGGGATGCCTGGATGGAGCTAGTCGGAAGCGGGCGGGCGGGATAGCAAAAACGTAGAGGAAGGAATGAGCGGTCGGGCGAGGGTGGAAAGTAGGAGGGAGATAAGAGGGTCGTTGGATGGCGGGGAGGATGCACTGTATCTACCTGGTAGAGTAGGTGGCCGGCCGGTACGCACTTGAGGGTTCTCGGCCAGAGAAGGGAGCCAATCAGGCGCTGTGGGTCGCTGTCGAGATCAGTTCAGTTGACTGTCGTGCCAGCTTCAGGCACAGAGACGGCACGGTGTGGTTACGCGCCGTCATCGCTTCGATGAGGCCTGAGCGGCGGCGGCCGGGTGGAACAGTGAAGCGCGGAGAATAATAATCTTTCTATTTTTAAATCCATTTCCTTCCCTTTCCCTCTTTTTTGTCCCTTTGGGGCGCTTTGTGTTCACAGATGGGCTGGGAGGCTACTCTGCAAGGTGGCCGCAAAGGGGATCGTGTCCATGGTGTGTTGGACGAGGCCTTGCACGTACATAGCTACTCACGTTAGGCAGTGAGCAGATGGACATGCATCGACTGCACAATGCAGCGGCATTTTTCTTTGCCGGCTGTTTGACGTGCAGGAGTCCCAAAGGCCCATCTGTAAATCATGGCTGAATGGGCACGTGGGTGTGCAGTCCCGAGGAGTAGTATGTACATGTACGCACAAACCGCTGACACTGGGCAACAGACCATGACACAAAGATTCAGCCATGCCAAAATACTAGCATCGTGTCACTTTCGGGCGAGACATGAGCAGAAGTGAGGGGACAAAAAAAGAGAGAGATGCCGTTATCAACGCCCAACGTTCGCATTGCCCCGTCCTGCATCAGTAGGCGCCCTTCCTCTCGGCACGCCTGGCAAAAGTCTCGACTCTCCAGTCACTTGCAGTACTGGTCTCTCTGGCCGTGGCCAGGCCCGCCGCCTGAGGTTTGAAACCGTTGATCGACTCGGCTGCTCTCGGCCAATCGAATCGCGACGTTGGAACCTTATCCCAGCAAAGACATCTATGCCGCCGGCGTCTGATGTCTGATGCATTCTTTGTCTTTTGACTATAAGCGTGATTCATTGGATCCCTTCCATAGCGCTGTTCACTCTCTGAACCAGCATGCGTCCCAGTTTTCTTCAGCCCAAGTTTGTCTTCCCGCAGCTGCCAGCACCAGCCCGCCGTGACACTTTGTGGTTTCTAGCTCCATCGCGACCTATCCCGTCGACCATGAAACATTGATGCTGATCATGCTCCGCCTGCCGCCGTCCGCCGTCCGTACGGCTTGCTCCTGGCCTTTGGATGGTTGGATCTCGTGAGCCTGAAATCTGCAGGTCCGGCGCCGGGGAGTGCTGTTGGGACCCCGAACCATGCCAATGATGCCATCTCGCAAAACCGCCGTGGGATATCGCTTGCGCTTCTCCATCAAACACGGCTTCTGACATGGGGGGGACAAGGAGAATTCCGTTGGTGGTTTGCTCTTGTCCCTGAATGCTGATGCCGCATGATTGTTCTGTGACTGTTCATGGTTGTGCGAGGCTCTGACTTATTAAAGACGCAGCTGGACTGGATCTCTGTTCACCTTCGCCCTCTCTCCTCTATTGAACATCCTAGACAATGGTGCTTCGCTAGTGAACAATTACCACTTTTCCCTTCTTTGTTGAGTTTTGATATTTCATCCTTACGCATTCCTTATTTTTCATCTTCTTCCCAAACGCGCCATTCCGTTTACCTCACCCTCATTTCCCGTGTCTAAACACCAACACGAGGCTGGTCCTCCGAATTTCGAATTGTACCACATCGCCATATCGGTTCCTAATTTTGTTGTAAACTACATGTCCTTTCGACCTACCGTGTGGGCACACACATCGTTGCAGCCTCGGCCAGACTTGTCGTCTCATCTCCTTCTTGTTATTCCGAAATAATCTTTCATAAAACTGTATGGACTAACCGCTTCTCAAGCCATATTGAGGCGAGGGTCTACTTTTGCTTACGTCTTTTTCTACACAGCATCCTACTTCCGATCCAAGGCCAGCCAAAATGTGGTCCAAAATCGTCAAAATCTTCTGCCCTGCTGCCGCTAATGCGGGTGACAACGCCGTGGGAATTATTGTTCTGCAAATCCTTCGCCTTTGCACCGTCATCACTCTCGCCACAATGGGTGTAGCGTACTGGGTTTTCATCCTCAACGTGGACAAATCGCGTACCTACTTTGTGTTTGAGTGCGCCTCACTCTGCTGCAACTCCATCATCTGCCTCATCCTCCTTTTTTCCGAGTTCCCCGTGTTCAAAGCAGTCAAACGCTACTTCGTATCATCTTGGCCAGTGCTGTCCGACGTGCACGGCGTAGCATGGCTGGGAAGTATTATGCTCCTGCTGGGGTGCAATATCTTCGGTAACCTCAACACGCCGGCCATGGATAGCGAGAAAGTCGCGGCCCCCTTTCTCAAGCTTACCCTTGCGGCTGGGGTTCTTGCCTTTATCTTTGGCGTAACGAACATTGTGTGCTCCTTTGTGTGGCGAAATGGAAAAGAAGGCATTACCTCCCGCGATGTTCGTGCCAACGGCGCCTTGGCCAAAGGCCGTCGACAATCTCCACCGGCCTACGCATCCACTTACACAGACCAGTACGGAAAACAAGGCGCAAAGGCCGGGTGCTTCACTCGCTTCACGGATAAGGCCACGACTCTGTTCAGCAAGAAAAAGGAGTCCGCCCGACCCGAAATCAGCGCCCCTGTCATCGATGTTGAAAGAGGTCATAGTGAAAAGGACCGTTTTAGTCCCGTCATGCCGGGGCTTCGGCGACCTCCCACTGTCATGCACCCGATGCACAACAACACAGACTCTGGGAGCAGCAGTATGTATTCGGATCTGTATTCGGATCCCGACCCGAATCGGATCTAAGAATTGAATGAGTGCCTTTGTACACTACAACAATGGACGTCAGAATTGGCGTTGGAGGCGTCCCTAACTTGACTTTTTTTCTTCTTCTTGTTTTTTTGAAGTATACCCCGGACTCACGGAAATCCGGCTAGTCATTTGTTTCCCTTTTGTTTTCCGCAATTCAAGGCTGGATATAGACAAGTAATTGCAACATAGAAAAAATATTTCCTGTGGTCTGTAAAGAAGGGGACAAGTGTGGTTCAATGTGAACGTGCCTTCTGATTAGTTGATGGTCGTCAAACAAAGCCTTGATGTCCTTTGTTATCTTGTGTTTGCTCCTCAAATCAAACATTGTGGATGATGGCACATTGACGAGTAAAGAAGCCTGGTTGCATGGCTGACGTGCAGTTCTGCACCATTGAGCCTAACCGATTTTGCTCGGCGCCGTGACACGTGACCCGTGACCCGTGCCTCATTGCCAAAAGGACGACGACCAAAAGCCCTTTCTTTCCAGGGAGCTGCCCTTGAACAAGCTATCCTCAAACCCAACACAAATCGACCTCGCCGTGCGTATGAACAAAGCGACTCGTTGACGCCCTTAAATAACGACATACGTCTCCATATTCTGCTTAGCGCACCCTGTAACTGATTTTGCCTGATTGTCCCCTACCGCGATTCGCCAGACAACAACTTGCCGGTCGTCTTTGAACACTTCATGAGCAACGAACGATTCTGAAGGTCCTGGATACAAATTCTGTCGGTAAAACCTCTCCTTAGAGGGACACTTGCAGCGTTTAGCATCCTCTGAAGTATGTCCGACTGCGATACATCTGTCTGTGGTACTTGAAAGGTCGCACCAGGTCAGGCAGGCGACTGATTGTTGTTGGCAAGGGTGGATGCACCCAGGAGGGAATCTCTGGATATAAAAAATTTAACACCTTAGAAGAAATATTCCCCCGTGCTTGGTTTCTTGCCCTGTTTTTTGTTTCCTACCCCTGGGTCCAAGTACGCTGCCCGGTACGGCGGCTTGGTCCAGGTTTGAGAACGACATTGCCACGGCCCAGTTTGATTTCCCCAATAGGCAGATAAAGGGTGAAGAACAGTTGGTAATTAGTTAAGATCTCTTCAATTCAGCTTCAGTCATGTCGGAAGCCGACGAGGTTGCGGAGGACTACCGCCATGCTCTGGAAGATCTCTCTTCCAACATGAGGTTCGAGATTAGCAACTTGACCGTGATTGCGAGAGAAAATACGGAACACGCCCTGGCCATTGCCGAGGTTCTTCAACAACATATTCTGAAGGTATAAATCTACACATGAAGCAAACGACGTATCGTGTTGAGTTGCATAACTAACCCACCGTTAGGCACCCCCGACGAAAAAATTGCCCGCCCTCTACGTGCTCGACTCTATTGTGAAGAATGTCGGCACGCCATACACATTGTACTTTGGTCGAAATCTATTCAAAACATTTATGGAATCATATGCCGTGGTCGACAACAACGTACGGAGGAAGATGGAAGAAATGCTCAAGACTTGGAAGGATCCTGTTCCTGGATCAATGGACACGCGCCCTGTCTTCTCGCACGAACTGGTTCGTCCAATAGAGAATGCCCTTATGAAGGCCAGAGCCGCGACGATGCCGCAACCGGGAGCCATCCCTGGGCGACCACGCTCTGCCATGATACCTCACCGGAACACACCTACGCCTCCCGGCATGCGAGGGCAGCCTGGTGGTCCGGCTGGCCCGTATCCTGCGCAGCAATATGGCTATCCCAATGGCAGCAGACCCGGCGAGGCGCCATACCCCGGCCAACAACAGCAGGTAAGAAGCCTCCTGGCTCCATTCTACACAAAAGATTTCATTGCTGACTATGCACCGCCTAGTTCCTCCCCAGCTCCTCAACTCCTCAACCACATGGCTCTATACCGGCCTCTTTCCAACCGCTCCTCTCCGGACCATATGGGTCTGCAGGGGCGGGGACACTGGCTGGAATAAGTGTAGAAACGTTGAGCAATGACATTCAGAATTTGATTGTTGCCATGAGGGCAGAGTTCGCACAGAACCCAAATGATAATAGTGTTCAAAACAGACTAAAAGCCCTGCTCGATCTTCAAGGCGTTGTGCGCAATACTAGTTTGCCACCTGATCAGCTGGAGCTTATTAAAAACAAAGTAACTGAACTTGCTGCCGTGACGATGAAGGCAACGCCATCCCAGAACTCGACGCCAGTTCCTGGGTATGTGCCCCCTCAAGGCCACCCACCATCTCATCCTGCGCCTGTAACTCCAGTCCCAGCCTCGGTGCCTGAGCAGAAGCCTCAAGTAACGCTCGATTCTCTCCTGGGACCAGGAGCAATGGCAGCACTCATGGCTAGGCAGGCGGCAGCATCACAGAATGCCACTCCTGCGGCCCCATTTCCTAATGCTCCCATCCGATCGCCACCTCCGACCCATGCAGAAACACCGAAGCCTCCTCCTCAGAATCCGATGTCCTTGCTGGAACGACTTCGTCAAGCAGGCATGATACCATCTGCTACACCTCCAAGTAGTGGTGTACCAGTTGTCGCCACTCCTCCTCCGCCGCCGCCGCCTCAGTCAATACTACCTCTGAACATTTCCAGCATATTGGCTTCGGCAAAGGCAGCAGCCAGCCAACAGGGACTTGATGGTCTCAATGGCCCCGTCCTAGACTCGACGTCATTAAAACAACAGTACGTAATTCCTACAGCGGTACAATTCCCCCTCTATTTTCGCATCACATGAAATCTAACAAGCTCTAGATTCCGCCCCAGTACTGTTGCTGCTCTCTATGATAACCTCGGTCCGCCTTGCTCGCAATGTGGACGACGATTCAAGACGGATGAGGAGGGAAAGCGAAAGAAGATGGCTCACATGGACTGGCATTTTCGTGTTCACCAGAGAACAACAGAAGCCGAGAAGAGGGGTACGCACCGAAGTTGGTACGTGGATTATCAGGTATGTTGGAAGGAATAGCTCGAGTGAGGTTGCGATGGAGTTACTAAGACGATATCCAGGATTGGCTTCGCTCTCGCGAGACAGTAGACTCGGATCACATTCCGGCACCCGACGACGGTGCTGGGCAGGCATCAGAAGCGAACAAGGGACCCAAGTATATCCCCGTGCCGGATCCCGCGAGCGGCATCAACAACGTTTGCCCAATCTGCCAAGAGAGGTTCGAAAACAAGTGGCTCGACACGGCGCAAGAATGGGTTTGGCTGGACGCTGTCCTCGTGGGCAACCGAGCGTACCATGCGTCGTGCCACGCTGAAGCCACGAGAGACCGTGAAGGCACTCCTGGTCCCTCCCGGCGAACACCCGAGCCTGTTTTGGGCAAAAGGAAGGCCGAAAACGCCATTTCGTCGCCGAAGATTCGGACTTTGAAGACGTCAATGTAAAGCCAGCGAATTGTGTATATAGATAGAATCTTGGGGCTGGAGGCAGTGTTACGGGAAGAGTGAGGCCATCAAGTGATCAGTTGCATGGAGGAGGCTATATAGTATGACTTGCATGCATGAGATACGGCGTTTTGGGTGTACTTGATGGAGTTTTATGCTACAAGCTTTAACTTGATAGGGCTAACAAACATACGTTTGGGAGGCGGCAGTGGTACATGGGTTGACAGCGAGAGGCGGTGGGTAGTAATACACTTACAGACTCCAACTTTGGAAATTCAGCTCATTTTATCTCATTTGCTGTGCAACGTTAAGGCTTTGCGTACCTGCATGCCTCGGCACATGGAAGCTGACCACACAATGATATGAAGTCGAGTTGTCAGCTGTGGTGGTGGGACGTACGGGTTAGGAGACTCGTACTAGATAGATGGTGAGATGGCTAATGGCCATGGCTACTGCATGAGCATCCACATCAGAAATATGAAGTTGATAAAAAAAGAGTTGATAAAAATAATAAAAGAATAATAATGATGGGATTGTGCCTCCTCCAGTCTTGCTTGACGTCTCAGTGCTGGTGGCATGCCCCAGGTTCCCCCAATTGACACCCGTGGCCCCGCTAATACCCGTGCTTGTAGCTGAGCACATGTGCACCACCAAGCCACCAGACAGCGCGTCACATCACTTAAACTCGCATGTGCGATTCGCGTCTTCGCGCTTTTTGCAAATAAATCTGCCAAGTCCAAACCAACTACACCCGACCATTGCCACCAAACATACTAGCGCTACCTCCGCTGATACCGCTCGAACCAGAGCCAATGGACCATGGCAGTCGACTGTCCCATATGCAACAAACCCGTCAAATCGTCCGAAATCAATAGCCACATCGACTCTGGCTGCACAAGCTTCATCGCCGACAAGGACCCTTCGCCACCCACGTCGCAGCAAAACGGAACTTCTCATACGCCCTCCCAGCAGAAGCGCAGTGCGTCGAGTTTCTTCTCAACGCCCGCGCCGAAACGAATACACTCCGATGGCAAGGCATTGGCCCCTCTTGTGAATGGGACGTTCCCGCCCATCATTGGGAAGAAGCGTAGCTTCGATGAAGGACCCGGTGCCGGGAACGAGGGCTCCGGCCTCTCGGCTGTCGACCAGAAGGCCAAAAAAAATGGCGTGGTGAACGGACAGGAAGAAGACGGGCAAGTTTCAAAGAGGGCCAAGACGCAACGCTCAGCTCCCCTGGCCGAGAGGATGCGGCCCACGACGCTCGACGACGTGTGCGGGCAGGATCTTGTAGGGCCCAACGGCGTATTACGAGGCCTCATAGAGACAAATCGCGTCCCGTCCATGATACTCTGGGGTGCGTCGGGCACTGGCAAGACCACCATCGCGAGATGTATAGCCCACATGGTCGGGAGTCGCTTCATCGAGCTCAACGCCACGAGCACGGGCGTGTCCGAATGCAAGAAGCTGTTCCAAGAAGCCGCCAACGAACTGGCTCTCACGGGCCGCAGGACAATCATATTCTGCGACGAGATACATCGCTTCAACAAGGCGCAGCAAGATGTGTTTCTCAAGCCCGTCGAGGCGGGGACGGTCACACTGATAGGGGCGACGACGGAAAACCCGTCCTTCAAAGTCGCCAATGCGCTGCTGTCCCGGTGCCGCACGTTTACGCTGCGGTCGCTCACCGAACAAGACATTACGGGTATTCTGAAGAGAGCCAGAGAGGCCGAGGAAGCGGTGTACCCGCCGACGCCGCTGATAGACGACGAAATGATGGGCTACTTGGCCAGGTTCAGCGACGGAGATGCGAGGACAGCACTGAACCTGCTGGAGGTGGCGCTGTCGCTGACCACGCGCGAGGGCATCACCAAGGAAGACATCAAGTCGTCGCTGACCAAGACGCTCGTGTACGACAGGGGAGGCGACCAGCACTACGATTCCATCTCGGCCTTTCACAAGTCGGTGCGGGGCAACGACGCCGACGCAGCACTGTATTACCTGGCGAGAATGCTGCAGTCTGGCGAAGACCCCCTCTTCATCGCCCGCCGCATGGTCGTCATCGCCTCGGAAGACGTCGGCCTGGCGGACAACACCCTCCTGCCCCTGGCGACGGCGGCGTACACGGCCACGCAGCAAATCGGCATGCCGGAGGCTAGGATCCCGCTGGCCCACTGCGCCATTGCGCTGTGTCTCGCGCCAAAGAGCACGCGTGCGTACCGGGCCCTGAATAGTGCGTACGCGGCGCTGCGCGAGCCGGGCGTGGCCAGTCTCCCCGTGCCGCTGCATCTGCGGAACGCGCCCACCCGACTTATGCGGGACATGGGATACGGCGCCGAGTACAAGTATCCTCCGAACTACCGCGACGGCAGGGTTCGTCAGACCTATCTCCCCGGGGAGCTCGTCGGCCGGAGGTTCCTCGAGGAGAGGGATCTGGGGACCGAGGTCGACCCTGATCTGGTCATGGGTGAAGGCTGATGAGGAGGTTGGTCATTCTGCATAAAACTGCATAGCATACCGTAGGTTCTGCATCACTTGGCGTAGTGACGTGTGCATAGCGTTGGGCTACTGTGTTTGGAAAATATGGGATATCGGTGCATCGCGGCGTGTCGGGCGTGCAATGTATTCTACAGGAAGAACAGGGTCAAGACAAAATAGTACATACACATTGACGAATTGTCTACATGATACAAGAAAGGACAAGCCGTGAACCCGCGTAGGGACCTCTCGTCTGTCTTGTTATTCATCTCCGTCCTCGTGTCCTCGACATTGCCAGACACCAACTTTGACATATGACATGACGTGACATGAATACCAGTTGTCCCCGCCCATTCTTGGCCCATAGTACGAGATGATCAGGTAGATGGCCATTTCGTCTCGTCAGCATACCAGGCAGACTGAGGAGCTGGCTCAAGACCATCTCGTCTCGGTGGTAAGACGTATTTCACACGATGCCAGCCACCTGACACCCTCACCGATGAGATGCCAGGTATAACAAGTCAACGTGTAGGCGCTCCTCCCCCCCTCTTAGAATTCAACACTAGAAAGTCTGGGCAGCCGGCGCGCCATAGTGAACACAGATAACAGGCGTCGTCCCATTTGCATTCACCACAATGACGGTTACAAATCATTGGCAGAGGCCAACCGTTGACTTCCTGAAGCAACTGTCATACTGTAGCATCAAACACGCATGTGCGGACTGCCAAGCGGCAAATACAAAGGGGCTCTGACTGCCGATGCGAGAGAGTATGTAATAGACGCCTCTCTGCGCCGTCGTGTCTTGGTAAATTCACTCAGCAAAACAAGAATACTGCACACGCTGGATACACCCTCTTCTACCGGGATGGTTTAACCGCAAAAGGTAGGAATCCAGTACCGTCACGCAGAAGCACGCATTGTGTAGTGAAAGAAGTAGCGATATGGGCCGTATAGAGACACATGGCCTCCAGCTTATATTCTCTCACATTATCGTACATGATCCCCCATGAATATGATTATACAAGTATAAACCCATGCCTTATGCTCGCTATTTATCAGTGGCTGTCAAATCAATGATTGACACATCACTCCACCGAACGGCGGCTCCCTTTCTGCTCAACTTTGTATTTAATTCCGCATTGCGCTCTTCTTCATCTAATTCGACTTCCTCGAAAAAGCCGGAACCTGAAAGCCTTGCCCTAAAAAGCTTGTTCTTTGGTGATGGCCCCGGTCCCCTCGAACATGACGCCCCCTGGCCAACTGCAGCCGTCTCCTGATTTAAGACTGGCTGAATAGGTGAGGGAGACCGTGCTAGCGCTGATATTGATTCCAAGTCCGAGTCGGAATTTATTCCCCCTTCCCCTTCCCCTTCCTTGTTCATCAGTATTACTCGCTTTTCGGTGGCTTTCCTCTTGGATTTACTGAGAAACAGTTCCATAGAAGACTGTTTCAACGTCAAGCTGTTCGTTTTAGGCTCCTGATGTTGTCTTTGCCGTTGAAGTGGATTTTTCAGGCTCTTAGAGCAATGGCTCGCCTGAAGAATTGAGCGTATTGATTCGGGAACCTCTTGAGACTGTGGGATTTTGGAAGCCGTACTACAAACTGAACCTGACGGGGAAGGAGATGCAGGAGGAGAACGGGATGCCGGCGCTGGGGGACTTGATGAAATATAGATCGCGTCTGGTTGCCTCCTGGGGGATCTAGGCATGACTGGTGAGCTGTCGATTACCTCAATGGTTGCCGCTGTTTTCGGACTCCTCGTAGGCGAGGACGAGGATTGCTTACTTATGCTCGGCGTGGCTTTGGGACGCGCAAGGCTCTTGTGGAGTGATGAACTTGGCTCAAGAGCTTTGGAAGAACCTTGGTTGCTAGCAAGAGCTGCCTTTGTGGCTGTGACATACTTGTCAAGTGAGCCTCGAGGCATATCGGAGCCTTTGAGAGCTTTGGTTATACCAGCTTTTTTCTTTGTCTTTGTAGGAGATCGTCGGACAGCCTTGGCCTGTTCTTTCAATTGCCATTCTTGGAAAACGTCGGAGGCGGAATTTTTCACCAAGCCTTCCAGCACCCAGGCGAGATCGGGTTTGGAAATGTCAAACAGTTTTGGTGCGTTAATGGTAGGGACGCCCTCAGGAGTGTCGAACTCATCGTCGCTGTTCAACGCCAATCCTGTTCGGCCAGGATTGACAGTTTCGTCAACTTCTTTCGCCAAATCAATGGGGACAACTTCCTCAGGGATAAAGGCCAAGCGTAATTCGGGTGTGCCATCTGTGCTAAAGTGTGTTCGTCGCCCAGAAATGCGTTTAACATGCTGGGCGGCAATTTGGGAATTGGCCAAGTCGCGAACAAGCATTGCCTGTCCTAGAACTCGGACAAACTTGACAGCCCCTATACGGTAGTCCCAGTCGAAATTCTCTCGCGTAAACTCGCGCAATGCGGTTAGATGAAATACGTGCTTTTGCTCCATTGTTTGACGAATAGCCTCAATACTGGATTCGGAAGACACTATTGGGTGGGTGTAGTAGCGCAGGACTTCGATGTTGGGGAAGTCTTCTGGTATCGTTAACGCCTTGTGCTTCGTTCTGAAATAGCCTTTTTCGTTGGTTTGTAACTCATGCCGTAGAGAATTCCGCCATGCTTGTATACCGTCTTTATCGGATACCTTTAGACGGCAAACTGATTTTCCAAAGCCAGCTTTGGCCGCCTCACAGGCTACTTTTACACCACATCCGGGTACTCCGTCTGGAAGATAGTCACCGCCGCTCATTAATGCAACTAACACCATGCCTTCACGATCAAGACCTAGGTCTCCCAACGCCATGTCCCCAACGTCGTATAGAGAAACATGGGTTGGTGCTGTGGAAGTTTTCCCTTCGGAAGACCAATTACGGAGTGTTTTTGTGCATCCAAACATTATTGTGTCGACGTCTTCGCTGAGAACAGCATCAACTATTCCGTGTCGCTGGAGGAGGGCGCATTCCGCTTCTCCTTCGCCGGGGGCATCATGGGTAGGAAATCCGAACAATCGTATCAGGTGCTTCGCCGCTGCCGTTGTAGCGCCGTCGCCTCGTCCTGATCGTTTGTTTCGTTTAAACATGGGCTTATTTGACCCATCAAACACAAAGATTGGTTGTATTGGGGTCCCGAGGAGTCGAACTAGGCGATAGAACAGAGTCCTCAATGCCGGATTGGTACCACCTGGATAGGTCAGCATGATGAGTCATGGCTATGCCAGACTATATGTAGCGAGGCGGGTGTGCAGACCTTGTGCAGCCTGTGTCTGGAAGTGCCATATTGCAAAGTCAATAGCAATGCGATACGGTCGGTTTGCCGACTCCAAGCTATCAGCGGCAAGCTTGGAGAGCGAGATCCGCTTGCCCGGACCGAGCTCTTTGTAAATACTTCAGCCAGTTAGCTATGCGCAGGAATATAGGATTGGGGGCATTATGCACCCTTTGATGCCCATTCCAGGTCGGCATTGTTCCCAAAATTGGCATTTGATTTGCGTGGCTGCAGTTGGAGAATCGGGGGTCGAGGTGATTGATGAGCCAAATGCCCCACGTCGCCTCAGCGACGCCTGCCATTGTTGACTTTGTGGGCCGACCCCAGAGGCCACACAGGCGGCAGGAAGCATTTGATCAGGGGTCAACTGGTCCGTCACTGCAGCCCGCTTATGTAGGTACCACATTCACTAAGTGCATATCTATCGCCTGAGCCGGCGCTGGTTGGTCCACGCCTTTGGTGATGAGCTTGGTCGTCTTACAGCACCGAGCCGAATTGGAATTCACTCTTAAAAATTAACCTGCATCTGCATCCCCAGCCATGTCTTCTGGCGCAAGCACTACGCTCGCGCACAGGAGCGTGGCCACGATAAGATCAGGGACGTCACAAGCGCCGGCCAGTACATCAACGCCTCACACCCCGCCAAGGACCGTCACATCCTCATTTGGGTCGCCATCAACGATCCGTGCAGAAGACGATTTTGTACTTCTCGAGATCGGCTCGCGTTATATTCGAGCTGGCTTTGCAGGCGACTCCTTGCCTAAAGCCTGCCTGTCATGTGGACCAGGACAGCAACGGCGAGTTGGTGATTTTCGAGCCTGGCAGGAACCGGCTTCGGGTCCTTCGAGGAAATGGGCCGCCGATCACGAAATATGGCGTTATGACGTGCGCGATGTCGACTTGGGCTTGTTTCGAGACAAGCTTGACCGACTGTTGCGAGAAGCATTTACAAGGTAGCGTGCGGTGATGGCATGACGATTGAACAAGTGCTCATTGTGTGTGTCTAGGTTTCTGCTCATTGACTCTAGGCCGAGACGACTTGGTCTTGTCCTGGATTCGGCTGTTCCACTTCCTCTTCTATCTTCTGTATTGGACACCTTGTTCACCAACTTCCAAACCCCAATCATCTCTCTCATGTCGACTCCCACAATGGTAACTGTGGGAGCCGGCGTACGGTCAGCATTGATCGTGGACATGGGCTGGAACGAAACTGCCGTGACCAGTGTTTACGAATACAGGGAAGTGAAAAGCTCGAGGACTGTCAGGGGTGGCAGGAGTCTTAATGATGCGCTATACAAACTGCTTCATGCCTTGATCCCTTCTGCAGGAGACGACGAATCAGAAGACAGAGCCGTGGCTTTTGAAGAGTGCGAGGAAATACTGTGTCGACTCATGTGGTGTCGACCCTCGGCCTTCAAGTCATCTCAGAGACAGTCTACTCAGTTGGACACGGTGGAGGAGCAGGACGAAAATGAAGGAGAGTCAAATCAGCCGAGCGGCATAGCCGAAGTGCCACTTCGATCAACAAACCCTCCCTCAACTATCCACATACCCTTCAATAAGCTTGCCGATGTCTGCGATGATTCATTTTTCGACCCTTCAGCAGCTCGGACCACCTTTGATGACCACGAACTGCCCCTCCACCTGCTTGTATATCAGCACCTGCTTCAGCTGCCTGTTGACGTCAGGGCAGTCTGCATGTCTCGAATCATTTTCACCGGGGGCTGTTCGAATATTCTAGGTGTAAAGGAGAGAATTTTGGACGAGATTACGAGCATTGTTGAACGAAGGGGTTGGGAGCCTGTGTTTGGCCAAAGCGTCGAGGCCTTGCGAAACGGCCGCAGAGCCCAACGCAAGGCTAGCCTCCAAAGGTCAAGCACCTCCTCTGTTGGGACGTCAGAGTCCGGCGGTGACGATTCTGATGGGTTGCGGTCGGAATCGGGAACGACAGATTCCCAAGAAGACCAAGTCGAGGCCAAGATTACACGCAACAGGCCGATACGGCCCCAGGTCCAGGGCCGGCTGCGAGCTATTCACTCGCTGGGAGCCTGGGCGGGTGCCAGCTTGATGTGTCAGTTGAAAATTCCAGCCTTGGCCACCATAGATAGGGAGCTGTGGTTGCAGCAAGGCGCAAACGGAGCATCTCGTCCGTGTGATGTTGATTTCAAGAACCAGCAGCGGCAAAGTATGGGCACCATCAGAGGAACTGGAGGCCATCACACAAACTGGACCCTCGGCGTTTGGGGTGCCTTGTAGTAAAGGTGATGGATGTGAGGTGACATGAGGCGAGGTGAGGCGAAGAGGAGTTGGTGTGCATTCAGAAGATACCACTTGATTTAGACGCATGAAATGTACATGAGCATGTATTCGACAAGCCTGCTTTCATAAATGAACAAGCATGTTCTGACTTTTGACAAGTCTATCCGCTTGCCCAGTTGAGTGTAGTCTGGCAGTTATTCAAGTCTACTGTCTGGTACGTACAATGTACTTGACATTAAATGCTGGCGTCCCCCATTTCGGCCAATTGCATTATTAGACCGACCCCACCCCCCCAAAAGCTGCAGAGAGCTTCACCTCAACTCAAGCTCACTCACACCCTCGTCGGAGTTGCATGAGCATGAGCTCAAGCTCATAGCATCACCACTCCAAGACGATGAATCGAGCACTGACATGTCTACGCTGTCGGGGTCTCAAGCTACAAACGCGAGCCGTCTCTGCGCGCACATTTGCAGACAACAAGCGGCCGCCTATAGCGCCAAAGCCCATCATCGACATCAAGCACATTCGTCAAAACCCAGAGCTATATGAGCTCACATGCCTGGAGCGAAACTACAGAAATCAAGCAACATACCCCGCCAGGATCCTGGAGCTGCATTCCGAATGGCAGGTCTTGCAACGACAGGGGCGCGCACTCCGCGAGAGGTCAAATTTGCTGCGGAAATTCCTCGCGAATCCGGCCACGAGCAGCGGGGATGATGATGTCGAGGATATTCGGGAGATGGGCAGGGAGCAAGTGCAGGACGAGGCGAGGAAGCTGAAGGGTGAACTGGCCGTCATCGAGAAGGGCGAGGCTGAGGCCGTTGCCGAGATGGAAGCGCTCGCGTTGGAGATTCCGAATCTAACGAGCCCCGACACTCCTCGCGGAGACGAGGCTGTTCTTCTAAGCTACGTCAACGACCCGCCGACGGCTTTTGACAACTCGCCCGAGAACAAAGTCTGGCGGTCGCACGTGCATGTCGGCTCGGAGCTGGGACTGTTCGACTTCTCAGGCGCGGCCACAGCTTCCGGCTGGGGATGGTATTACCTCGTCGGCGAGGCCGCTCAACTCGAGCAAGCCCTCGTGCAGTATGCGCTCGCCGTCGCCACCAAGTACGGCTGGACTCAGGTTTCGCCGCCGACAATGGTATACAGCCACATCGGAGCGGCGTGTGGTTTCCAGCCACGCGACCAGCACGGCGAGCAGCAGGTCTACGCCATTGCGCAATCCAAGGCCGATGCGGACCGCGGCGTGCCCGAAATGTGCCTCGCGGGAACATCTGAAATCTCCCTCGCCGGGATGAAGGCCAACACCACCTTGGACCCGGAGGACCTGCCCATGAAGCGCGTCGCCGTGTCTCGGTGCTACCGCGCCGAAGCAGGCGCGCGTGGCGCCGACACCAAGGGCCTCTACCGCGTGCACGAATTCACCAAGGTGGAAATGTTTGCGTGGACGAGCCCCGGCGAGGACGAGGCGCAGGACGTGTTCGAGGAGATGCTCGACATCCAGACGGAGATTCTGCAGTCACTGGGGCTCTACTGCCGCGTCTTGTCCATGCCGACTGCAGACCTGGGTGCCTCGGCCACGCGCAAAGTAGACATGGAGGCCTGGTTCCCCAGCAGACAGTCCATCAACAGCGGCTGGGGCGAGCTGACGTCGGCCAGCACGTGTACGGACTACCAGACGAGGCGGCTGGCGACGCGCACGCGGGTCGACGGCAAGATCAGCTTCCCGTGGACGTGCAACGGGACGGCGCTGGCGGTGCCGCGTGTCATGGCGGCGCTGTTGGAGAACGGCTGGGACGAGGAGACGGGCACCGTGACCATCCCCGAGGTCCTGCGGCCGTGGATGGATGGGCTGGAGCGCATGGGGAGGGTGGGCAAGAGGAGGAATGCGCAGGAAGTGACGTTTAAGCAGAAGGACGGGCACGTCGAGGAGGCGTAGGACATGGCATAAAGACTGTACAACTAGCATTTGTATCAAAAAAAGCACTCCCACCACGCACAGTCTGGAAAGCTTCATGTTGCGTCCGGGTCGAAATATGCCTATCAAGTACGTGGACCAAAACGCCTGCCATCACACGCCGGTCGACCCGTTGAACTTGTCAACACCACGTCTCGCACATCTACAACCCTCCCAGCTTCACACCGCGCGGCCTCCTAAACGCCAACCCCGGATCCCTCCGCCACCAGTAATACCCGCTCATCTTCTTCACGGCACCGCCCCAGCCCAGCTCCCTCCTCTCCCACGCCGCGCGCCTCGAGCCGTCCGCCCACCTCTGCACAAGATGCTCCTCCGAGCCCTCTCCCTCCCACGGCAGAAGCTCGCCGTCGAGCTCCCCCGTCTCCAGCCACACCTCGACCGTCCGCAGCTGGTCGGCATATATGACCAGCACCGCGAGCACGCTCGCCAGAAAGCTTGACAGCCAAAACACCCAGAAGCTCTCGCCCCCGGGCCCGTAGTCGCCCCCGATGGCGAGGATGCTCGCCACCGCCGACACGGGCAGCATCAGCCCGCCCAGGTACGCGATCCTATCCAAGCTCCGGTCGTTGTCTGTCTTGCCGCCGCGAGCCGGAGACGCCTCGGCACCGATCCCCTGCTGCCCGAGGCGCACCCTCATCTCCAAGCGCCGCAGCAGATCCGCCCACGCCGACGCGCCCGCGGCGCCGAGCTGCCTCCCCCGTCCGGAGAAGCGCCTCGCCTCGTCGAGGTTGGACTCGAGCGCGGCCATGGCCGCCCAGAGCGACTCCCGCTCCTGCATGTGGCCCGCGCCGCCGCCGATAGTCCCCGGACGCATCGCCGCCAGGCAGCCCGTCCAGCGGTCGAGCACCACCTCACCCAGCACTTCCTCGACAGCCACCTCGTCCGGGGGCGCCAACGCCTCCCAGAGGTCCTGCTCAAAGGACGACATCTCCACGCGCCCAGTCGAGCCGGGGCGCGCGCTCCCAATAGCTCCGTAGCCGGCGGCGCCCTGCTCGCGCCGGAGCTTGTGGTCGCGCCGCTCCGGGCCAGCGCCGTCGCCGACAATGACGACCGGCACCCCGCCGCCGCCTAGCCAGACGCTCATTCTCGAAATCGTCAGGGCCTGCCCGTCGCCGGGCCTGTACAGCGGCACCTGGCCCTTGCCGGCGGCCACCTCGGGATACGCGCAGGTCCACCACCGTCGCGGCGTGCGTCTCCCTCCCCGCGGCCGGTACGGCGTCCCCGCGGCGTGGGCGTCTATGAACCCGCCGTCGACGCGGGCCACGCTGACGAGGGCTTCGCGCACGGCGCCGTCGACGCGGCCTGCCCGGAGGACGAGGATGCGGCCCTGGGACCGGCCGCCTTCGCCCGCTAGCAGTTCGGCGCGGAGCTCTTCGACGCTCGGGAGGATACGGCGGTGCCGTTGGGCGCGGGAGTCTTTCGCGGACCACTCGAGCACGTAGCCTGGTGATGGGGACGGTGCGCACGGTGCTGAGACGCCGTCTTCGCGGCGGGACATGTAAGCTTGTCGGGACATGGCTTGGGGAGTGGTAACGGGCGTTCCGCCGCTGTTGACTCTACGACTGGGTGATGGCGATGAATTCAAGAGTCGCCATTTTACCACCTTTGCCATGGGGAAAACAGGCCATGTTGTATGCCCTTTGAGCCGGGATTTTTTTGTCTTTTTTTCCCTTCCTCTACCCATCTACACCGCAACACATGATAGGCACGACACGACACACCATGGGGTTGGACATGCCCCAGCTCACATCATGCGATCGCACATTGTACCACTGGGGGGAAAACAACATAGACAAGATTGTACGCATTTTCTCCGGTGTATGAAAGCTCCATGGCAAGGTGGGTGACAGCGGCATTGCATTCAAAGTTCACATGTCGGCAAAATGGGTCATGTGTATCATTTACACGTGCATATGACCAATGCCCTCTACACTCCAAGACGCCAGACGTGAAAAAAAAGACACTCATCATCTTGGAACGAGTGCAACGCATAAAAATTTCGTTTTCTTGGTCGAGATAAGAGACTAAAAGACTTCCTTGGTCTATCTGTGAAGCTTAGACGTGAACTTTCATGGCTGAGTGACAGTATACATCAAACTTTGCTCTTTACCGCTTCCCTCCCATAACGCCAAATAGAACCCACAATAATCACAGGTAAAACGCCGCTTCTCTGTGCAACAAAAAAAAAGAAAAAAGAAACAAGAAAGAAAGAAAAAACACCAAAAGATCAACCCGACAAACAAGAGCATAGGCGATAACGAGATAGCCAGGCACTTCTAGCCCAGTCGGTGCTGCCGCTAGGCTAACGTCAAATGAGTGGTCCAGTCGCCAAAGCCACGAGTCCGTCTCTTCTTCTCATTGTAGTACATGCTGAAAACCATGAAAGAATGGCCAAAAATAAAACAAAAATGTTTGGCTCAGGAGAATGCAGAAACAACGCAGGCGCACCGCAGCGAAAAATGTCAACAACACCCCTCCCGCCCCAAGGGGGAAAAACAAGACTGCCATGTCAAACACTCTCTTCCATCCTAAATACCAAATGCTAAGGGAACGAGTGAGCACCTTGCCCATACCCATGATTGCAGTCAAGCTGAGAGAGTGTGCTGCCCCCATCACTATGAAGAAGCGCTCACTTGTTGGTTGACAGAAGGATGATGAACAATGTGTTGGTGATGGTCATCACCATCGTGATGTAGTGTGACGCTGTTGAACTCGCTGAAGGGATCCTCTATCTCGGCTCCTGGAGTTGCCAATCCGCTGTCTAGCGGCACCCCCTTGAGTCTTGATCCACTCATATCCACACTTTCGCTCTCTTTGACATTTCGGAAGTTGACTGTGTCGATTCCCTTGGTGGGATTGGGGACGATTGGTGGCTTCATGTGACGGATGAGAGCCCATTGAGTTGAGCGGAAGAATGGGTGTGCCTTGATATCGGATGCGCCAGCCCGAGCTCCTAATCTCCGGTTTTCGTCCTTGATGAGGAGCTTTCGAATCAACGATTTGCAGAGGCTGTGTGACACACAAAGTCAATAAGTCGACGCGGCAACAACGACTGGGTTGAACATACTTTGAGATTTGAGGCGCCCCTGCATGGTCAGGGAATGGAATATCCTCGCGCAAAATGTTGGCAAAAGTAGCGTTTCTATTCTTTCCCTTGAATGGCGTCGTGCCGTAAAGCATTTCGTAGATCAGAATGCCCAGCGTCCACCAGTCAACAGCGCTCGTGTGCCCGGAACCCTTAATGACCTCGGGAGCAATGTATTCTTCCGTGCCAACGAATGAGTTTGTACGGAAATTCGCGATGCATGATCTGGTGTCAATCGTAGGCAGGGCGTCTGTCCTGGCACCGTTCTTTCCGATAATCATGGTGGGCTTGCCACCAGGATCAGACTGCTTGGACAGGTCGAAATCTGAGAGCATAATGTGGCCGGACTGGTGAAGCAGAATATCTGCGTACACAATAGAGTTAGTCGGTAGACTTAAAAAGGGGGAGTCGCAAATGGCACGCTGCGAAAAAAAAAAGTTCAGGGATTCATCATACTCTCAGGTTTTAAATCGCGGTAAATGAAGCCCATTAGATGAAGGTATTCGAGTGCAGCTGTAACTTCAGCAGCATAGAAACGAGCGTCGTCTTCGGGAATGCACTTCCCAGGGCGAGTCTGCAGAGCTCGGAAGAACTCTCCACCGCTGCAGTATTCCATGCACAAGTATAAATGCTCGTCAGACTGGAATGAGTGATAGAGCGTGACGATGAAGGGATGATTGCTGGTTGCCAGAATCTCCTGCTCGGCAAGAGCCCGCTTGATCTTGTTTCGCTTAATCATTTCCTTTTTACTCAAAACTATAAAGGCTCAACATGTCAGCGTGGTTTGGCTTGAAACTGGGGTGACCTTTTTGACAACACATACCCTTCATAGCATAAAGCCTGCTGCTCTTCTTTTCTCTCACAAGATACACCTTGCCAACATCGCCCTTTCCAATGAGCTTAATCTTGTCAAAACTGGCAGGACTAACCTCGACGTTGCGGACTTTGATGGAGTTTGAGCTATACGTCCTCCGGAAAGCCAAGGAAGTACTAGGTGCTCGCAATGCCGAGAGAACGTCCTCGCCGGCAATGGCATGGCTGTCGCTCTTGGACGATTCGGACCGAGACTGGGCAAGGCCAATCGAGCCGCTCTCCGAGTCGGCAACAAGGGGATCCTTGCCGAGCTCGGCGGTTGCAGGTCGCTGGGCGGCGGGTATGCCAATGGGCAGAGCGGGAACTGAGCTGGACTCGGCGCTGGCAAACAAGCCCTGGGCATTGGGGGCACTAGCAACCCTCCGCAGACGGCGAGCCAATTCCTCCTTGGTCTCGCTCGTGGCCTGGTCGGCGGGAATACCATCGGGGCCGCTAACCTTCAATTCGGGAGTGTCCGGCGGGCTAGGCGGTACAGAGCCCTCATTGTGATGCCGTAGGCCCGGTTGGCCCTGGTGGGCAAAGTAAGGGTTTGCGTGAGCAGTAGGACTCATGGCCTCTTCGAGCTGATTGCCTTCGCTGGCCGAAGTGTGGGCGCGGAGTCGGCCGACGGTGTTGGTGAAGAATTTGGTATGGCGGGAGGGCTTGGGGCCAGGCATGTCGGAGGCAGCAGCATTGTTGGAGGCCGAGGTGCGGGATGCATTGTTGGCGGCGGCCTTTTCCTTTTCGCTTCCACTGCTGGCGGCGCTGTTCATGCGAAAGAAGTTTCGGAGACGGTGGCTCACCTGCGCACCGGAGCCATTTGAGCCCTTGGATGGGGGCATGGCGTGGCCTGGTGACGGGAGACGGGAGCGGGAGGCGGGTGACGGTGACGGTTGACGACGGACGATGGACGATTAGTAAGGAGCCGAATCAATCAGTCGATGCCATGGTCTGTCCGCAATTCAGGCCGAGGAACAAAGAGAAGACGCTGGGGTGGAGGGCCTTCTTTGCGTTGCACAAGGGGGGGATGGGCGAAGGAGACGGACAATTCGAGATGAGATGAGGGGAGTTGAGAGGCAAAGAGGGAGGTGAATGTCGTGGCGGCGGCGGTGGGTGCGTGGTGACGGAGGACGGAGAAAGACAGTCAATGGCAGCGGTCCATGTCGGCGGTGCTGCGAAGACGATTCAAGTGTGGTCAATGTCAATCTGGTACAGTAAGCAATACACCAGGTACTTAAGTACACATGCATGTATGTACGTACGGGTGGGCAGGGGCAGCCGTCAATACCAGACATCTGGAGTCAATAGTACTGGCACCCGTCAACTGGTCCTCTGCCGCAGCAAGCACCAGCACTAGTGAGTCAGTGACCAGACCCTGCCTTCCATCCGAGCTCAATCGATGTTTTGCTTGCCGCATGTGCTGCCGCTGCTGGCGTCTTGCTCTATAGCCGCACCACAACCACCAGACGCCGTATCACACCCTTGTCCGGCATCATTGGCTGCAGGACACACACCCACTATGACTACATACATGCTAAATTAAGGTCAATCCGCGCTGGATTGACTGGATCAGCGTGCACAGTTTGGTCTAGTCGGGGAGGGCCAGGTGGGACCGGACCTGACTTGGCTTCAATGTTGAACATTGGGGACACACACCACTGGAGACACCGCTGGAGACACTGCTGGAGACACCACACTGGAAGACGCCAGTTGACCAGATGCAAACCAGACCAGGCTTCAATGTCGATGCTGGAGTCTTCAATATTCAGCACTGGCCACTGGTCACTAACCAGTGCATCGTCAGCCTGAACGGCGCAGGCCACTTGGAGACTACTACGTATTACTAGGAGTGAATTAATGTGAGGACAACTGGTGTTTGAGACGCCCTGGCCCAGTGGGTCTCTCAAGTCCTTAGAGTCAAGCCAAAAGAGGGCAAAAAAGCCAGACCATGGACTCAACATTTCTGGCTGGCAGCGAGGAACCAGTTAACCAACTTCTATTGGTCTCGGCGGATTACCACCCAAGGAATGTACTGTACAATACGGAACGTAAGGTGCCCATGTATTGTCTGGTACAATAAAGAACCTCCAGGCAACGCGCCGGGCCCCTTCCCTCTCCCCCCTTCTCACTTCCGTGTCTACCTACTACTAATGCTTGATGCTAGACTGGCCACATGCGCTCGAGGACGGAGTACCTAGGGCTGTGGACCCGGTGTCATCCCGTCATCGAACCGTTCCATGTTCCAAGCCTTCGGCGGACGGATCCAAATGGCTGAGCCGCGACCTTTGCTGGTTGGTTGGGGTGCGTCTTTTATGCAAGGCAAGATTGCCACAAGGAATAACACCCAAACCACACCTTCAACCCTACAGAAGTCTTTCAATAAACATCAGCAGACGACTTTTGGTAGAACAGTGCGACGAATATGCATAATCGAGGAGCAATAGCTAATGTATTTGGTATTGGTGTTGGTGTTGGTGTTGGACCGGACAAGGCGTCTGGTTGGTTTGTCGTCATGCGAATCTTTCCATTTCGTCTTACTCCGCGCCGAGCTGAGAGAGAGCACTGCCTACCTAACAGTCCATGTGTTGCGGATGATTGCGTCGGCTTGTCTTGTCCCTCGTTCCACCGATCGGACCGCTTTTTTCCCCACGTCTGCATTTGCAATCAATCAATCAATCTGCCATTTGCCAATTGCGGTTACCACTTTCGAGCTTCCAAACGGAGGGAAGCTTCCCCGGCTTGACCGGCTAAAATGTCCATTCCGGCTCTGTGCTGTCGGGATGCGACTGAACTGAATTTGCCTGTCCACCTCACTCGAGCCCCATCTTGGCCATACTCGGTCGTTGGGGCTGCCTTTCCCATGTCTTGAAGCCTCAGGGATGTTCAGAGCGTAGTGTCTCTGGCTGTGAGTGCTTGGTGATATTTAATAAAACCTGCGTGGTTCTTAGCAATGAGTCCCAACGGAAACATATCCGCTGAACCAAGCCCTCCACCTTTGAGCAGCGCTAGACTTCCTAGTCCTGGACCTGCCTGCTTGGGACTCCGCTACACAAGTTCGTTGCAGTGCCACAGGCTCGCAAGCCTTGTCAGATGCCATGGTAGCCTGGCCAGCCCAGTATGTTGATGACACTTCAAGTTTGACTATCCAGGCAGTGACTGCCTCAGCGGATGTCATCGAGCCTCGGATTACCTATGGTGACCCATTTGTCATCAGCATTGAACTCATATGAACACGCTGCTGAGACAGCATATGACGCAATGCATTAGAACCATATATACTCTGAACTCCTCGGCTTCCCTAGCTCTTTGACTGGGATAGGAAACAAGACAGCCGCGGTTCTCTATGGAATAGAGCTTCTCTATAGCACCATTCAGGCTTTGTTGTTACCCTGACACAACGGCTGCGCCGGATCATCCCCTATCCTGGCCTATGACACGCATTAGAAAACGCGCCATATACAATATATCATATGTGGCAGGTTGCGGCCATAAGCTTCTGCTCACTTTGGCAAAGCCACAATGGTGGCTTTGGGGTCTGTAGCAACCTCTGGGTTGTAACAGTACCAAGTCAAGTCAACATCTTGGGCATCGTCAGCCTCGAGCGAGCCACAAGAGTCCTTCTCTCCTCTTCTTGTCGGGAATCACAAGTGCCGGCGTCTTGTACACCATATTGCACCTGGATGCCGATTTTGTCGGCCCATCACGAGATGTGGTGCGCTAACGAAGTGTGCTTTGAATGTGTAGTTTCCTTAATTTGCCTCCTAGTGTCAGTCCGTTTCCCCAGATGATTCAGAAGACTCATCCGGTAGATTCTGGTCTCGTTGGATCAACAATTCCTTAAGTTTTCGGCGATTTTCCCTCCACGTTGCAAAGTCCTCTATCTGTTGGTTCTTGACAGATGGCGTCACTTGTTGCCCATCTGAGCCCATTAGGAAATCTGGAAGTTCGTCTTGTGCATCGTCGGGCAGCACGGCACGCATTCCACTGCTGTTACTCGGCCCATCGCCTACATGCCATCGAAACGGAGTCAGGTGAGCATCCTCCAGATGAGACCGCCACTGTCGAGCATCTGCGCAGGCGTCCAATCCGCAATGCGCCCATTTACATGGCCACTTGCCGTTTTGCTGATGGACAATGTGAAGATGCCTCCGCAAGGTATCAAAATTGTGCAACTCGGCTTTGCATCCATCCCACTCGCATAGAAAGTTGACGAAGTGCGGGTTCGCTTTATGATAAAGATCCTTTGGGGGTGGTGAACGGGGTCTCGGCGGCCGTCCAGGTCTGCGCCCAAAGCCTGGCTGTGGTGCTTTGGTGCGAGATTGCCGAGGAGAGCGGACTGTTTTCCATGTTGGGGGAGTATTTCCGCGCATGGCGGCGTATGACATGCCACGTTTCCATCCCTTTGGTCGCCCGCGACTGTACGAACTTGGTGTTGAAGTTGACGACGGCGGAGGCGTCGCGCTAGACTGGGCAGTGTCTTGCCCAGGAGATTGGGACAGGAGACCTACATTTTTCTTGACTCGTTTGGGGAGTTCCAGCTGGTTGGGTAAAGGGGCTTCGTTTTCAGGCTCCTGTTTGGGGCCAGGGTATGCTTTGCTTGGTGAGGGTGACACGGGAAGCAGGACGGCGATCCTCGGACCAAGAGATGGTGAATGGCCAGTACTGGCTGCGTCCTGTTCATTCTGTGCAGCGACACGCGTGGCTTCACGACTCCAATAGTGCTCTATGGTTGCTTGGCGCGAAGGAAGACTGTTGGATGAGTTGCTGACACCGAATCTCTCGCCATATTTCGTCCAAATAGGTGGTTTCTTCGGTTGAAGCGACACGTGAAGTGCCGAGTTTCTGTCGTCCATTACACTAGGTGCAAGCCTGCGAGTAGAAAGAGGCTTATCGTAGGTGAGGCGAGTCTCACTCCAGCTGAGTAGAAAATTTATCGGCTCATTATACCGCAAAAGCTGTAGACTCTAGAGGCCAGGAGTTGATGCAGATGCAACAATGTAGAGTTGGATGGCAGCGTGTGATAGCCAAGTTGGAGTCGCATAGATTGTCATATGTAGACCAGACTTTGGTGGCACCTTCCGCGCGCAGGGGCCAATAGGGTATTTTTGGCACCCGGCGCCAGCTTCCTTCGTCCTAAGGACTAGGGTTAGAACTTAGCGCCTAGTTTTAAGATGCGGCACAAGAGGCCGAGATATTTCATTTTCATTTCTTTTGCTGCTAATTTAGTCCTTCCTCAATCGAGGATGGCAGCTCCTTTCGCAGAGGCGCAAGGTCGTCAGAGTCACACTAACCAAATCACACAGGCTTTTCGCTCCCCAGCAGCCGCAAGACCGGCGGGCTGTAAGAGGACGGAGGAGAATGTCAATGAAATGGACCATTTTGAGTATTTCAATGTCCCTGCGGTTGAAAAGCCACTCATTGTCCTCGAGGCTCAAGTGCATGCCAAAACGAAAGCTCTTCATTTCTCGACAACCCCTCGAAAGCTGCACACTGACTGACTGTGTGACTGAGCATGCTCACTTTCGACCCTAACCCTCAGTCACCCAAACGAGAATATTTCCAAGACGAAAAAAAACGTCCATTTTCCAACAATGTCTACCGCATCTCATCATTCATTTATCAATGGCCTAATGCCCAATCTCCATATATTTGGAATCAACGCGCAGGTCACAGCCAGTCGTCGACCCTCCAACTCCTCATCTCTGCTTTCTAATCAACTATGGCGTCAGTCCCAACTCGGTTGAGCAATACACCCGGGGAATCAACCGGTATATAACTAGTTCTCAAGCCCGAGCACCATGCTCAACACCAGAGACCACCGCAGACACTATTCCTGAGCTGCAACTATTTTCTTTCCCTTTTACCCAAAACGCCTCGGATCAAAAATGTCCAAGTTCTACGCCATCGTCGCCGGCGCAGGCTCCGGCACTGGAGCCTCAGTCGCCCTCCGCTTCGCCAAAACATATCCCGTTGTCCTCCTCGCCCGCAAATCGGCCAACTATGAGCCGATTGTGCAGGAGATTCGCGCTGCGGGCGGCTCGGCATATGGCTACACGGCGGACGCCTCGGACCCTGCTTCCGTGGACGGTGCATTTGCCCAGATTGAGAAGGACCTCCAGGGGCACAAGTTGGCGGCGGCCGTGTATAACGCGAATGCCGGGTTCGCGTATAAGCCGTTTTTGGAGCTGAAGGTTGAAGATTTGGATACTAGCTTGGGGACCGCCGCGTAAGTCGAGGAGCTGTTGATGCTGTTCTAGATGGCCTGCGAGGTTCTGGCCGGCCATGGCGTTTGTTGTAGTAGACTCGAGGAATCCTTTTCTGGGCAATCTACTAACACCGCTGCCAGGAACGGCTTGTTCTACTTTGCCCAAAAGACGCTCCCCCAACTCCTTGATGCTGTTTCCTCGTCTCCTCACCCTCCCAGTCTTCTTGTGACCGGGGCCACGGCCTCCATCCGAGGCTCCGCCAAATTCACCACCTTCGCGGCGGGAAAGTTCGCCCAGAGGGCCATCACGCAGTCCCTCGCCCGGGAATTCGGGCCCCAGGGCGTGCATGTCGCCCTGGCCATTATCGACGGCGTTATCGATACCCCCTGGGGCAAGGAACGTACGGCCAACAATGGTGTGGCGGATGGGAAGATTGCTGCCGAGGCTGTAAGTGAACCGTGGCTCTGGGACAACGGGTGATGTTGACTTCTTTTAGATTGCTGAAAGTTACTGGCATTTGCACACCCAGCCAAGGTCTGCGTTTACTCACGAATTAGATATCAGGCCATATGTAGAGAAGTTCTAATTATGGGCCGCTGAATATCGACGGAGAAGCGGCATCTGTCTGTACGAATTGACATGGGACTGCAGACGGCTCCATAATGGATTCACGTCACGTCGCATTTGTTTATTTCTGTTCTCCAATAGTACCATCTTGTTTACCATGCAGTCTCGTATTCGAATTTTGGTAAAAAATAGTACTACTACACAAAACCATCGCAGACGTACACAGGCCTAACAAGGCGTGTAACCGTGAGAAATCATAAATCATCAGAGTACATTGCCCACTCCATTTTCACTCAGACTTCGGTTTCCACATCCGGTTCACGACCATCAAGTGCCCCGAGCTTAGTGACTTTTCTCAAGGCAAACTTGGCCTCGTCTTTGGCAAACTGGACGTTGCGCATCGGACGCCACTGCATCAAGCCTCTGTGCTTGCGATGCAAATCCCTGCTATGGCCCTTGTAATCCTTGTAAGCCTTGTACGGATTCTTGCCGCTACCCGTCTGGGAGGCGCCGCTACCACTCGTGATATCCGTGTCCATGGACTGACGGGCAGCATCACTGCCCTCAGACGGGTGAGACGGCTCTGATGCCGCGTCGTGGATACCAAGGTTGGGGTTATCGTCGTCGTCGTCGTCGCCGTCATCATTGTTATCGTCATAATCACCATCCTCATCAAAGTCATCGTACTCTTCACCGTCTCCTCGATCCTCGGCTCGTCGAGCCATAAGCTGCTTGGGGTCTTGTCCGAACGCTCCGCTCCAGTCGGTGCCGTCCTTAGCCATCCACCTCTCCTTCTCCTTGTCGTCGGCCTGCGCGAGGACATCACGGCCCTGGGTTAGCGACTGGTCGTGCAGCTTTTGCACAAGCGGGGGCACCTCGGCGCGGACTTCCTGTTGTCTGACGCCCTCCGCGTAACAGGCCTCCCAGCTTTCGATTGTCTCCCTGGAGTCGTTGTCGCTGACGAACCGGACGTGGTCAGAGTCTGTGCCCGCGGAGAAGCGGCCCCTGAACTTGACTCTGCCGACTTGTTCAATGTACGTATCTGGAATCTCCCTGTAGTTCTCCTGGGTGATGTAGTTCTGCGAGAGGCGGACGCTGTTGTCACACTTGAAAATCGGCACATCAAAGTCCCTTTCTTCGCCATCCACAAGCTCCAGTAGCCACAAGGCGGCGTAGGCATCTGCGTGTCGGCTCCCCGCTGGATAAAATTCAATGAAAATTGGCGATCTGTATCGATGGCGAACCGGGAGACGCATGATCTTGCCATCCTGACCGCCAGAAATATCAATCTTGAGGCCGTCGGCGTCTCTTGTGGAAAACTGTCGCTTAACACTTGCGGAGGATCCTCCGGTTCTCAGCCTGAGCTTGACCTTGGAAACGGGAGCGTATCCAGTTGTTGTGATCGCTCCGGACAGGAACTCAAAAGTTCCAATATCCCAACCAAGCTGAGGGGGTGGAAGCCTAAGTTCAACAGAGCGGAAGAGGATAGAAATTCGGATACGGCCGAACCCAATGCCTCCGTCGAGGGGGTACCATCGGGTCGATTCACTACTCGTCTGCAAGATGTCTGACAGCTTTAGCGGCACGACGCCAATCAAGGGGTCGTGCTGACGATTACGAGAATCTCGCACCGAAACAGTGACGACGCTAGACCTCCAGTCCCGGATAAACTTCTCTGTACCAGCGTTGAAGATGGGCTGAGATGAAACCACCTTTACACGTGTCTTGTATACCAAATCATCATTGACAAGAATAGTGCAATACGAACTGGGGAGTTTTCGGCTTTGCTCTTCCTTTACCTCGCCCGCCTCGGGTCGAGCAGGCTCGTACTCCTTGCCTTTGCGCTTCCCATCCGACCCCTTGATATTAGCAAGCTCGAGACCGACGATTTGATGGACGACGACGCTAAGGATACCCGAAGGCCAGAGAGGATCAGGAGGAGTATGCACAACGGCATCCTCTTGTTCGTTGGTGATGGTACCCTTTTCCTCCTGAAATTCGGCCTTGTCGACGAGTTCCTTGGGCAGCTTCAAGTCCTTTCCGTGGGTACGAAGAGCCTTGCGGAACTGCGTCTTGCCGAAGAAGCCAACTTCCCAGTGAAGTTCACCCGGCATAGTGCTGTCGGCCTTGACTCCACGAAGCTTTGAAATCTGGGGGAACATCTTTCCCGGATGCTGGATGAGCTTTTGAATGCTGAGTTCTACCTTGCCAACAACATCATCAGCTGAAGATCGGTCGCTGTCCCAGAGCTCCATTGATAGCTGTTCATCTGCCTTGATGAGGTCACTGGTCACCAGAAGGCCGCATGTTTCCTCAAAGACAGGATTGAGGTCATCTTGGATGACGCGGGTGCAAAACTGAGGTTTCCCAAACTTGCTCCAGCTGACGGTGATGTACGGGTCAGAACCGCCGCCTTTACTGCCTCTCTGGTCTTGTTTGCTGAGCCCAGTGGCTTTATGAATTCGGACGAACATGACTCCCAGCGCTTGGGTCTCTTTCTTAATGTCATCGCCTTGCAACATTTTGCTCATGTCAAGCGTCATACTCTTTGGCGCCACATACATGGATGCTGCAGCACCGATGGCCCAGTTCACAAAATTGGAGATCAAGGGGAGGTTCAAGATGTTGACGCCCTTTTCAATCATGGGCGTACAGCCAGCCTGGACGTGAGGGACCCCCATCAGCGTGAAGGAAACAGTCTTCAAGAATGGCGGGTCGGGAGTTAACTGGCATCGGATGCGAGCAGTGGCAACGAGACCAACGAGTTCGACCCAAATGGGAAGGGGAACGCCAAACAGACCCTTGATGCCGAGGTAGAAGACGAGCTGCATGCCCATGTTTTTGGCCTTTGATGCAACATCCTCGCCCGAAGGCCTGGCGTGGTATGCAATGGACACTTCCATGTTGTAAAATTCCCCAGCGTGCTCAACGGCAGCGAGTTCGTCTTTGTCCATTTTCTTCTCGTTTTCCTTGTGGATTTCGTCCTTGATATCCTTTACATGGCTATCTGGCAAAGCTCGCATGTTGAGAATCCGGATTGGATTGCTGCCTTGGGAGATATCGGCGACTCGCACATTTTCCACGATGCCGGGGACAGAGGCTTGCATGACGTCCTCCAACCTATTAGTCGTCTGTTAGCAACGCAGAGAACGGTACATCCAAAGGGGGCCATCATCTTGTACGAACGTGTCAGCAACAGAGGCAAACATCTCGGGGTTAATCAACCCCCACATGAGCCCAATCATGGTATTCATCCATTCCACAGATTCTGGGATGAGGTTGACAGTCGCAGTCTCGCCTCGTTCTTGCTCGCTAGACCACTCAAGATCCCGCCCTTGGCGAATGAGATCCTTTATCCACAGGAACACGCCCGAGGCAATGCAAAAGCCCAGGGGAACAAGGCCCAGCAGCCGTCCGCCGAAGAGCTTGCCGACAACGATGACAGAGACGAAGATGCCAGCGCACAGCACGTTGCCTTTCCTTTCCAACGTGGCAAACATGGGCTCGTAGCTGACGGAGGGTGTCTTGTAGAATAGAACGGATGTTTTCTCGCTCCTTATCGGCACGTCGGAAGTGGAACCTTCTTGAACAGGATCCGGGGGGGCCGTGACATCCTGCGCATACCGGTACTCCTCGCCGGACTGCTTTGAGGACGTAGCAATGGTGGCCTCCTTGCCCAAATTCTCATTGGGGATGGACAACTAATTCAATCCCAAGTCAGAGACGGTTGCCGCCAGAAGCAATTTCTCAAGTGCGTTGCGCTTACCTGGGGGTTTTCGACGGCTTCTTTGAAGTCCGTCTTCGCGTCCTGAATTTGAACATCTTTGCCTGTGACGGGGTCTCGCACGGTTCGCAAGTCTTTCCTTAGTGGTTTCTCAGAGCCCGTATGGTCTTCAACTTCTTTGTGCAGCCTGTTTGCCTTTAGCTGGGAGTCTATGGCGGCATCTCTCTCCTTCTTTTCTGCATCAAGCTGGTCCATGAATTGCTGGATATTAGGGACGCGATTGCTCGCGCTGTAATGTTGGCCCGAAGGCATGACGTGATCGTCGACATTCATGATTATTTCAGCTGCTTCTGATTTCCCGCCTTACACGATCCAATGCCTGATGGTGAGTTGTAGTCGGCAATACGCGACGTGCGTAATCCTTGCGTCTCGTTATAGAGTTGTGCTGAGGCTCCGTGTAAGTCGTCTTAGTAGTAGGCTAAGCACCAGACGCACCAGACGTATGTGCCGGTGTTTCTGTATTTGACGCCGTTTCAGCAGAAGAAGGAATAAATGCACATCTTTTTTCCAGGCGCCAGCCTTGGCCGATTAATACGTCTTGTTTGTGGACGCACCGTCACGATGGCTATGACCCGTCATCAAGTTATCTATGACGTATTTGGCCGGGGGCAGTTACGGAGGTGGCAATCGATCTGCACCTGCCGCCGCACAAGCGAATAAGCTCCTGTGGGGCTACGCAAACAAGCTCACATCCAGAGATTGAGGGATGGAGAGATGGGCAGATGGCAGATGGGATCTCAATTGTCTGCCATGTTTAGCTTGATAAAACAAGTCCTGCAGAATTGCCAAGCCTTTCCCCCACAAAATCTAAGCCTTCAGCTGTAAATATCCTGGAAAAGCTGAGGTGCATACCTAAGTGGCGTCGACGACTATGAAATGCCGGATGAAGCGCTCCGTACTCTGCCACTACTTATCCGAGGCTGATGGCATACAAACATAATAACGGCTACGCAAAACCGGGGGGATTTGACCACTACTCCCTGACATTGCGTTTCACTCTTTCAAATGCGACCGCAGATGAGCCTGTCCGAATCGACATCGCCAATTGTCCAGGCGTGTCCCAAAAGCCAGCAGGTACGCGTTTGTAAGGCTCGGAAATGTGGTATTTGACACTTTACTTTCCAAGTAGTAGTCTATTAAATAGCAAGCGTGATCAGCAGCAAAAGCCATAAGGCCCTGCAGCCGCCACTGGTATAATGCGATCATGCAGCTAGATAGGTATACATGTAGCCGTTCTTTGTGAACAAGTGATTTTTCGGCGCTATGCCTGCCGCTCGCATGGCGGAAGCCTGCGATGCAGTTATTTTTTAACATCGGCCTTTCCAACATGGCCCCCCCCAAAAAGACTCGAAATCCCTCTAATATTCAAACAAGATTAAATTTCCCAGGCATTGACCATAACGCCATGCACACCTGGGGAATCGATATAGCAAATGAAACCCCCTCCCGCACACGGTTTGGCATCATGAGCTTGATTAAGCATTCTGCAAGACTCCATTTTCGCTCTCCTTCCTAGGTGCGCTGGCCAATGCGGCATGATTCTCGCCTTCCTTTTCTGTTGACGAGTCGCCCGGCTCGTCTTCGCTGTTCTTCATGGCCGGCGCCGCAAAAGTAGGCGCGTACGCACTCTTGGCGCGAATCCTGCTGCCGTACTTGTAGAAAATAAAGGGCATAGGGGCCAACACCACGGCCACACAACCAAGCAGCGTGGCCGCCCACTGAATGCCCATTCCTTGAAACATCTGGCGGGCAAAAAGTGGAAAACCGGCACCTGCGAGAGATCGCAAGAACGTGTTGCCGGCAATGGCGGAGGCAGCGAACATGAGGTATGCGTCAACAAGGTAATTGAGGGCTTGGAGGAAGATGGACATGAGGCCGAAGCCGGTGAAGATGCCGCTGAGGGCGGGGACAATCCAGTGGACGCTGCTGGAGAATCCAGTCCTACACCCACGATTGTTAGCTTTGATTTGATTTTTTGTGCTGTCGGGAAAGGGGAAAGGGGAAAGGGGAGAGGGGAGAGGGGCGAGAGCTGTTGCTTACCATCCGAACCAGAAGATGCCAATGGTAAAGGAAATGCCTCCGGCCATCATGCTTGGCAATCGCCACTCGGGCACAGGAATGCCATTGTTCCCCGCCAATTTGCGATTATACCAGGGCTGCTGCATGATAACAACGGCACCAGCCAGGAGCTGTCCGGTAATCATACCAAAAAAGGTGAGACCGCTCTGTCCAGAATTGAAGCCGTGAACGCCGACAAAGACGAGCGGATAGGCGGTAAGGAAGAGATACAGGATGCCATAAATAAAACTCATGTAGATGGAGAGGGCGAGAATGATGGGTTCGGTAAAGAGGAGACGCATGGGACGAGACAAGTTCTTCTGAATGAGCTCCTTGAAGTCGACTTCGATTTCTTCCTGCTTGGCGTGGATGCCCCAATTCTTGGTGCGTCGTCGCAAATCGGCAGCCTTGTCGATCAAGATGACGGGCGGGTACGTCTCTTCTAGGAAGAACAGGTCGAGGATGAAGGCGACAAACCCCATGATGGAAGCGAGATACTCCGTCCATCGCCAGCCAAGGTGCGACGACACGATGAAGCCGCCGATGAAGGGGGCCAGGAGGGGCCCTGTAAAGGTGGCCATGGAGAAGATGGTGACGGCAATACCTCGCGTCCTGTTGTCAAACATGTCTGAGAAGACGGCGGCGACGACGGCGAGCGGACAAGCGCCGAACAAGCCCGAGAAGAATCGACAAATGAGAATGGTTTGGATGTCCTTGCCCGTGGCGCAAGCAATCGAGAAGAGCGAGAATCCAAACATGGACACCACAATGGGGAGTCGTCGGCCGCGCAGCTCAGACATGGGAGCCCACAGGGTAGGACCAAAGGCGAAACCAAGCACATAAAATGTCGTTCCCAACAGGCCGACCTCGGATCCGACGTTATACTCTGCAGCCACGGAAGTTGTGGCTGCAGAGAAGATGGATGATGTAAAGGCGGATGTGAGCGTCGTGTAGCTCAGCATGGCTGCGGTCAAGACCTTTTTCCGCATGGGCCAGTTCTGCGAATGCAACGGATCGGTAGGCCCGTCAAACTCGACGACGTACTCTTCTCGCTCTGGCAACGGCGGCGGATACGACTTTCCCGCGCCGAATGCTGGCAGCGGTTTCTTCGAGGCCCTGCTCACGGTGCGACTACGCAGACCTCCTCCCACGGTAATATTATGCTGACTGCGCGCGGTGGCAATCCGGCTTAGTTCTGTGGGGTGACGCTCGAGGTCATTCTGCGTCGAGACGCGGCTCATGTTCCGTCGGAAGGCACTATCGCCGTCGTTGGACTCCGAGGATGTAGAGGCTGATGAGGCGGACAGGACGCGCTCGATTTCATCGCTAGCCCGTCGCCGATAACGCCCTGGCGAGGCGTCGGCTTCTGCGTCGGCGAGCTCTCGGTCCACTATGTCCATCGGCATGGTGGCCTTGTGGTGGTTTTTATTATTTTTTTTCTTTCTAAAAAGCTGTTGCGGGTATGGATGGGAATGTTGTTACGTTGGTGGCTGAATTGATGTCGCTGGATCTTTGGCGTCAAGATTCACAGTCCCGAGGTTCCCGATGAACTGGTTCAGGAGAAGCGCCGGTAGAAACAATGGATTAAAAAAATATTAAAAAAATGAAAGGGAGGGGGAGTGTTGAAGGAAAAGAAAAAGATGGCGTCGCCCAGGGGAAGAGATGGCAGGTGAAATGAAGCTAAGCTTTTCGCTATTCCTGATGGCTCAATGATGAGAGCGTCGTAGTTCGCTAGTCGCTGGTGGGGCAACCAGTCAATTCGGGATCGGATCGGAAATGGTTCAATGTTATTACCTAGGTCGTTATTAGTATTGGGGGAATCAAATAAACTTGGCTGGTACGGGCCAGGGACGGGTGCCCCAAATATTTAAGAACACGAATTGGACGGATAGCAAGTCACCACAATGCACAATGCTTACAGAGCACCGAGAAGCACCATGCCAATGCCCGTTGAAGAGAGCGAATGTCCGGTGCTGCCCCGTCCTGCCCGCAGCAAGCCACCGAAAAACACTGGAAAAATGGGCCGTGGACATAACGGCCGTAAACCAGTCCAACAGCGGGGGCCTCGCGCGGAAATTTGCGCCAATCACCTCCGCAACCGGGGCTGCGTTCGGCATTTTGACGCCGATGCAAATTCGCCCAGCCATGAGCGTCGCTGAATAAGCCACAGTGCGGCATAGTGCGCATGACAAACAGTAGGGAAATTCCGTCGTTTCTTCTCCCGCACTCGCCGGCCCATCTGCATAACGACGTAATTCTTATAAAGCATCGGCCATCGGCTTTATCTGATCTGCCGTGGCCCATGTTCGTGGAGCCATGCAATAATACTTGAGCGTTAAAACCGGCCGGGTTCTCTTGAGACTCCAGATGTCTGCACATGCTGACATGGGATTAATAGGCCTGTGCCAATTGGTGATGAACTGGTGGTCACAGGTGGTTCAATTTAAAGTTGCTCGGCTGGTGCAAAGACGACAAAAACCCGACGCTCTCCTTGATTTGCACTCATTTTTTACAACAACCTGCAAGTGCCTTTCCTCCCTTTCTGCGATACTATAACCCTACAACTCCAGCACCACTTCTGGCACTACAGACCGCGGGATACCCGAGTCACAATGCGACGCTACATGGCCTGCTTCTATTGATCAATGATAAGCCTGCATTACAGTCATATATGGCTTCTACTCTATCTTACAAGGTCGCAGAATATCCGGCCGGCTGCCTACCCCATGTACCCGACGGCTACCCCTGTGCAGGCTCAGAATATTCAACATCCAATGTATCAAACCCCCCATCCTCGCTCTAACAATGCAGTCGCTTCTTCAAGGCTCAGGCCCGCTGTCTCTGGATATATCCGCCAAACCAATGCGTATCCAATCCCACATACGAGTGCATACAAAACAAACGTCCACGAAGGGCTGAGAGCATCCATCAGTGGTAGAAAAGTCAGCCCAATAATAAAGTTGGCGCTCCAGTTCGTCGCAGTTGCGATGCCACTTCCCAGTGATCTGACCGACAAAGGGAACAGCTCACTCTGCATCCAGGGCACATTTCCCAATCCGATTCCATATGAGGCTACATAGAGCATGATACTGATCAGTATCACGTATGCTGCCCATTGACTGCCAGATTCTGATTGGGGCTGAGTTTGAGAATTTGTGACGCCAGACGGAAGAAAAGAGAACCCAACGGCCGTGCATACTAAGCCCAAAATCATAAACGGTATGGAATACAGCAAGACTCGCCGTCTTCCTATTCGATCAACGAGTCCCAGTGCCACCAATGTGAACACAAAGTTGGTGACTGCGACAGTCAGTGATGTTAATGTTGGACT
This sequence comes from Metarhizium brunneum, assembly GCF_013426205.1. Taxonomy (NCBI): domain Eukaryota; kingdom Fungi; phylum Ascomycota; class Sordariomycetes; order Hypocreales; family Clavicipitaceae; genus Metarhizium; species Metarhizium brunneum. Next base: position 2,840,637 of record NC_089422.1, on the reverse strand, counting down.
ACTGAAGCCAACAGCAGTAAAGATGGTGGCTGAAAAGTACATGAGAGAATTCTGCGTCATCTGTCAGTAATGTTTTCCGAAAAAAAATTCAAGTGCCGTTCTGCATTTTCGTGTACGTACAAATCCACACAGCTGCTGCAGGCCTTGCAGCAAACATGCAATTGCCAAGGCTCGTTGGTTCTTCCCTTCACCAAATAGATCCCGCCAGGCTCCAAGCCACTTCCATCTTGTAGACTGCTGGTCTCGACGTCGTCCAAGATTCTCTTCCTCGCGAATTTCTATTTCAATCTCCTTGATTATCGCGCTTGCGTCTTCCACAGTCCCTGCTCCGCCATTGACTCGCTGAATGATGGTCTTGGCTTGTGCTGGCTTGCCGGCCTTGACAAGCCAACGAGGTGTCTCTGGCATGAAGACGACAATGGCAGCTTGAAATCCAGCGGGCAAAGCACCAAGTCCAACCATCCACCGCCAACCCGTCTCCTTGGAGCCATATGCTGAGAATGCCCACCCGACAACATAAGCAACCATTTGTCCCAGTGTGATGAACAAGACTGTTGCTGTGACAAGCCTCCCTCGATGCGACGCCGGAGCCAGCTCTGCGATATATAACGGCACCACGAAGCTTGCCGCTCCAACACCTGCTCCTATGATGCAGCGTCCGGCAATCATGACAGGCACAGTGGAGCATATCGCCTGGAGAACGGCTCCAAGGATGAACAGAATATCGGCATATAGTACAATTCGTTTGCGGCCAAGGCGGTCGGCAAGCACGGAAGAAAAGGGTGAGATGAGGAGAGCAAAGAGCGACGTTGAGGATGTAATGATAGACTTGTCCATAGATGTGAGGTCGCGGTTAGACAAGGAGGTTCCGATTGACACTAGCGTAGCAGATATAACACCTGTATCGTCTAGAATACGCGGTTAGAATAGAGTCAAGTTGCATCTCACGTATTCTTGCGGATTTGGCTTACATCCAAAAAGAAGCCCACTGATTCCTGCTGCAATGGTCAGTGCCACGACAAAGACACCAGGATTCGCATCCACGTCTTTGGTGAGGCGTCCCTCGTGGACGTTGTCCTCTTCGGCCTCCACATCGTCCCCTTCGCGGTTGTCCGCCATTAATGGTGCCTGAGAGCTGTCCATTCTGGCGTAGAGAGTACTGAAGCCATACGATAGTCTCCACAGGAGTCAGTCGAATACCTTGACAGGGCAGAGCGGGAGACTCCGCGGAAGGAGCAATGGGCGTCAAAGCATGCAGTAATTAGCAGTTGAGGTTTGATGTCTGACCCGGTGACATGCGACCTGTTTGCACATGTGGTATGGTACCCACCAGGGCCGCCACTACACTTGGGGAGGGAAGGGGAGGCGCTACACGTTAGACAGGCGTGGGTTGCGATTGCCCCACCAAAAAGTGCCGAGGAAGGAGCAATCTGCCTGCTTCGTGTGATTATGTGCCGAGCATGTCAGTGAAGAAGATATCCAGATAATCCTTTTCTAAAGATATATTGTCTTTGAGTGCTGTTTTTAGAACACTTATTTGCTTCTTATCTCACAGGCTTTATTTTTGGGGATTTTTTTTTTTTTGAAATATTCTCCTACCTTTCGTGTTTGTCGGGACACAAAAAAGCCATTATATCTTTAGCTAGTACTTCTGGCTGTCGTCACACGCCTGCCTTTTACAATACCTTGTCAGCTAGCTCATTTACAACATGTCTCGGTACATTGACCTACGACTCTGCGACCGTAAAGATTCGGAAGCCGAATTTAAATTTAGAAGATATGGTGAATGGCTACATGCTCCCAATTTACGCTGCCGAAATTGTCGACGAGTTTATTCGAGCCGACCTGGAAAAATGTTTCGAAGTGTGCAAAAAGATTCAAGACCCAACACCACAGCAACTTGAGAATGGGACGATTCGACGGCCGAATCCAGACACTCTAATGAGCCTCATATAGATGAGTGTGAAATTGATCTCAATGCAGGTGCCATCGAATCATGCAGCCCAGGACCGGGCTGTGAAGTTTATACAAGAATTATGGAAATCGCCTCCATAGAGGGTTCCTCTCATGGTTGGATATTCTAGAGAGATAGAGTTTGGCTGTTTGTGGAATGATGATACATTTGGAAGATTCAAGAGATGGATGTGGGAGGTTAGCAGAGGTGAGTCCGTCATTCCCAGAATACACGGCTGGCCGAGAGGAACGCAATTCTCCATCGGCCTATGGAGAAGTTGGAAGTACAAATTGGAAACCTCTCTCAGAAGTGGTGAAGCCACGGCTGACGGACCCGAATGAGCGATTTCTGCGCTCAAACACATGCAGATACTGGAGAAACAAGGGTTAGCAACAGAAACGGTCCCAGTGTGCGAGGTGCTAACAATGAACCATGATGTATTGACTGAAAAACCGTCAGTTGGGTTAATCATGACATAGGTGGGCATAGAATTTCAACTCTAAACTTTGAATGACATGTGGCAATGTTCAGAGAACCTCAAAAAGGTAGTTATAACTTTGGCCACAGCGTCCCAATGCGCTTTACTGTTTCTTGGCCAAAGCTACAATACTAAAGTTGACGTTTCCCTCGCCAAACTTCATAAACCTCCTCACGCCCTGCTCCAAGGCCCTCTCACTCAACATGTCATCGTCACTTGCTAGGGCTCCGCGGTCAATCGGTCCATCCGCGGTGCCCTCCAACTCCCAGAGATGACTATCCTTGCCTTTCACAAAGGCAATAAAGTGGTGTCCAGCGTGAACCTCCGCTGGCGGCGCTTCAGAGCTGCCAAGCCTCGCCGCCCGCATGTGCGCCTCCTCTAGTTCCTGATTGTCATAAAAGCCCTTTGCTCGCTCCTGGGGCTTCAGCGGCAACCCCGTCTCAATCACCTTGTCCAACACGGAGTCCTTGCTCACAAACTGCCTCGCCTCCCCGTTCGCTACCGAGTGAACCAAGGCGTATAGCCCGCAGGCGTTGCTGATTGTCTGCAGGAACCAAACCACGGGCTCGTCTGGGCCGCTCTTGTCATACGTGAGGCCGCCGTTGGTGACGGACTTGGGCAGCCCGTCTTCTTGGCGGACAGCCGTTTGCATGTCGCTGGGCGCTATGAATATGAGGGAGTACACTGGGCGCGGGATGTGAGAAAGGAGATACAGCTCATCGAGGCTATAGACATCATAGAAGCCAAGGTCGGGGGAGACGCCGAGATCATGGACGAGGCTGGTGAAGACTTCGGGGTTGTTTTCGAGGGGGATAAATGATTTGCGGCCGGTGGGGGAAATCCAGACTCCTTCGGCCGGCATGGTAGGCTGCGTGTGCTGGTTTGCTGGTGACGTGGTTTGCCGGTGCTGCTTGTGTGTTGATGTGTGATGTGCGATGTGTTCAAGTGATGCCATGTAATGATGTAAGTGAGGCGGGGTTTGAAGCGCAACGCCAAGTGGCAGGACTCGCAGGAGGAGTAGAGCGCATGCTCACTGCTGCCTGGTATTAGTCCTGCGCCTTCCTCGTCGCCATCCAGATGGCCCCAGTTCTTCAGCAACGCATGTGATTTTATTTTCTTTACTTCCTTCTCGGACTCTCCATCTTTTATTTTGGTCTCTTGAGCTAAATGCCCCTGCTAACACGCAATTCATTGGTTCCAAGTAATGATATTGTCACGCGGGACTGGAAATCTATTAATTAATTAATGTACAGGCTTGGCATATACTTATTGATACTGAAATTTATCTTCAAATACAAGGCTCTCTCTTGGCTGCGGCATCTATGGCTCTACCTATTCCTTATTTTAAAATCCTGGGATAGTAGCCTAAATACCCTACGAGCGAACACGGTTACCAAATGAGAACATGACCAGATACCACACGACAGCAGGCACTTTAGCTTGTGAAGTGTCTGTGTTGATGCAAGTCCTTGATGTCGCTATAAAAAAAGAGACCAGATGTTTAGGTTACCTACTAGGCAGGTAAGTTCCTCCAAGTCTCTCTCCAAGTCTCTCCCGGACGTCGTCTAGTCTCTTTTAGCCAGCATGTTGCGCATATTCTTACATGTTGCGCATAGTAAACCTCTAACACGATGTGGCTCTGGATTGAACTGAAGAGCAGACAGGTCCCTATATGAATTTATCTAGTCACGAAATTGACGTCTTTCTTGGAGCTGAATATCGGAAATGGCAACTTTCAACTGATCAGAAAGGACAGGCTCTAGTTGACTGGCTAGCTTTTCATGTTGAGGCTAATAGACTCCCGTGACCTGCTCGTTGACAAACTCACTGATTTAGGTAGGCAAAAGTAAAAGTTGGATACTGAATACTCTATAAGGTGGATGTGCCTGTACTAGGCTACTGGGTCGGTGCTGGGGAAAATGTGCGGTTTTCTTTCGAGAAAGCCAAACGGCGGCCTATCTGTCATGATCTGTCCCCATTTTACCGTATTCCAATAAGATTCTTGGTTCTGCCGGAAGTGTTTCACTACCTTTTGGAGGCGCTGGTTGTCGACGTAGGGCGTCATCGCAGGGCATACATGGCTGGGAGGCGCGACCAGATATCCTGATGGGGGAAAAGAAACTCCTTCCTTATCTATTACTCCAAGTATTATGGTATTGTGGGACATTGCGTGCTGGTTATATGACCACGTCTTTCGGCGAAGCTAAGAGATTCGGCCAAAGTTCAGCATAATCTCGCAGAAGCATTGGCTTTGAACCGTGACATGTTGCCCTTAGCACCTAGCACCCGCTGGTCCCGAAACAATCTCAAGATATGAAGTCGAATTCCTCGCGTGCCCCTTACATTAGAAGCAGCAACAGTTGGCTAGGCTAGGCATGTTAGGGTCAAGTTGGTACTATCGAGCTTTGGGGTCCCCACAAGCATGTTTCTGGAGTTGCAACATGAAACACGGCATCATGCTCAAATCGAAACATCCAACTGGCTAGTTACTTTCAGCTTCACCTGCGGTCGAACGTGGTGAATTTTATCATTCAACTGACACACCAAAGTCTGGATGGGAGGGATGAGACGAAGAGGGGAAGATTGGAAGCACCTAGGTAGTCTAGGAATCAGCATCATGGACGCTGGTACGTACGTACAAACCTAGCTTGATATTATATGTATGTCGTGGTGGGATGCTCAGTGGCCACCGTAAACGGGTGGGTTATTTTGGGATCAATGCCACCACCATCTTTGCTCGGCATTGGCCTGGGCCCCGAGCCTGAAGCATCTGTGTGTCCTGAGATTGTGACACCACCTGCAGATGCTTGGTTGATTTCAGCAGCGAACCGGTTCGGACTGCTTCGGCCAGAGTATGTGAAAGCGTGTGCCGCGCGACCTGGTCAGTGGTCGGCTCTGGAAAATATGCAACAAAGGCGTTGCTCGTATTAATAAGAAGGGCAGTGCCACGGACCATGGGGAGAGTTGCCAAGAGCTTGCGCGTACATTTGATGATCCTAATAACGTTGATACACCGGGACAGAGCAGAGGTCACAGCCCTGATTCGAAGCGAGATCTTGTACAACATTGTCCGTGTGAAGGGCTGCCATTCTCAGGTAGGGCTAGCTGGTGCTCGGTCAGCCACCGGAATCGGCCGCATCGATCCTGCACGCACCTTGCTTCGCCTTCGCAATTGCCCAATTTTTGCTCTTTGCTTCGCACGGCACACTTCACTCTCTCTACTCTTGTACGGAGTAGCATCTCGTCGACTGGACGATTGGCCGTCCTGCATGAGCGGTCATGGGGCGCCTGCGAGTGTCGACATGGCAGATGGGTCCATGTCTGGTCGATTCAATGCTCCCTTGTTTTACGAGTTGGCACATTACGTCTGGCTGCTGCAAGGGCTCCTCCAGGTGTCCGTTCGTTGGTGGGAGGCGGTCGGCTCAGGATAAGTGCTTGGGTACTAAGTACTCTGCTGCCAGGCTTGCAGGGAAGGTACTTGACTTCAGTCTGGTCCTTCAGCATGGTGGCTGCATGTGGGTTCTAAAATTGTACAGCGCAGCGCGGTTTAGTACTGCGTCTGGTCAATACCAGATAAAGGATTTGTGGTGCTCTAGGTACTTAAGTACTAAGTACTTGCTTCAGACTATGTTCCTGAGTACTTGATGGGAATCTTTACCCCCGTGGGCAGGTGCCAGTTGACCTCCAGCTCTTATTAGCATCGCTCAAGTCGGGGCACTGCGGGTATCGAGTACTTGCGCGCACACAGTCTGGTAGCACCGTTGACCTTTGGACACCTGGACTTGCCCCGATCTGGACCTCCAACTGTCACGTCCTCCTGAACTGATCTCCGGATCCTACGCCGCATCTCGTTCGGTTTCCATCATCGCATCCTCTCCTCTCTGTGTTATCGCCACAACTGGCACAGCCTGTGCACGCTTTTTATTCTTGCTCCAACTCTGTCCCTTCCTTGCTCGGCCATGAGGGTTTTTTGCTCTGTAAGACGTCTTGCATTTACCGTCTAATCTGGAGTCTTTGCTGCCCAATCCAACGGTGGCGGTTTGTCCGTCAGTCAACCTGTCAACTCGGTCCACGTCCATGTGTCGTTGCACACGTTCGTCATCGCGACAAGTTCCAGCACTGAACCGCCTCCCAACCTCGGACACGAGAAGCACCGAAATTACGGAATAACCGACAAGATGCAAGCCCAACCTGGCCCGTCGCAACGAGGCTATTTACAACGCCGCTCGCCTGGCGCTGACCCAGGTCCGCCGCCCAGTGTGCGGCCCAGCTCTCCTGGCATGGCTGGAGTCCAACCACGATCATCTACATCCTCGAACCGATCTGGGCAAGGCAGTCTATCGAGGCGGCCAAATCGTGAGGTGAGCCTTGCACTTCATCCCGCGCCGCGCTCCGTGGCCATTCTTGGCCGAGAGGCTACCAAGTGTGTGGTCTTGTTCCATGTGCTGACCGACGCTCTTCTCATCATCTAGGGGTCTGGTGGCAGCTCATCTAGCATGCCGCTGTCACAAATCGAAAAGAGCGTTACCCATTTACTTGTCGCCACTAAGCAGCTGCTTGAAACTTTGACGCAATGGTCCCGCGGCCAGGCTACCGATACGCAGGTTTCCGACGTCTATGTGCGCCTCGGCTACGAGTTCAACATGGCATGCCGCGCATTTACCGCCATCAATGTCGATACATCCGACCTAGGAAATGTTCCCGATTTATTAAGACACATTTTGGAAGCAACACTGAGCCAAGAAGCTAGCACAGACAGCCTGGAGAAGTATCTTCCACGCATTCGCGATATCATCATTAACCTGCTGCACGGCCTAAAGCGCAAGCAACAACGATTACGGCAGAGGCAGGGGAGGGAGCGAGATGCAAGCTTACCCGAGAGAACGACAAGCGTCAGCACGGCAGCGAGCGGCACCAGCGGTCTCACCAATTTGCTAGATGAGGGTTTGGAAAACGGATATCGACCTGATCCGTCCCAGCGTGGGGATCCAAACCAGCAAACGAACACCAGCACACCACCGGGCCGTCGTTATAACCACCAGCGAGACCAAGCCCGTGCCGAAAATATACCAGATCAGTCAACTATCACACAAAACATCCCTTCGGCACCACCTTATCCAGCCGAAGACACTACTATGCCACCGTCGTCCTCTGCTAGCGATTTGAATATCGACGCCTTCCCGCCTCCCCCTCCACCGCCGCCAGACACGCAATCAAGCGCACTGGCGGCTTTACAGAAAGGGGGTGATTTGGAACGTCGAGCATCTCGTCGATATTCTCAATATCAAATTTCAAAACACTTGGGTGGTGCTGCAAACGGTATGCCCATCTTGCCATCGCAAACAACACCGATTCCGAACAGAGGAAGACGAGAGGCGAGAGAATCATTACGGGCTGTACAGTCCCGGGAGTCTGTACGACATAGCCGCACTCTGTCGAGTCAATCAAAATCCGCGGCCGTGGAAGCTTCTCCATCTCGTATGCCAGGCGTGCCGGAAGCCTCTTCGTCGGCCCAGCAGCAGCCCAGCGGTCCTGCTGAGCTGAGTGATGGTCCCGCCGTGCAAACCCCGGAAGAGAAGTACGCGCCAAGTGCGACATTGAACGGCCCTCTACAAGATCTTTCATCATTCATGCGGGAGAGTGCGCCGCCAGAACCCGATGTCAAGCAAACGAGGCTACAGTCAAAGACTGACGAGCCAGCATCCCTCCCCCATCCCACGGAATCAAAGCCCGGCGAATCTTTTTTCCAAGTTTCGCCTCCGCTAACACCAACCAAGGACCTCACATTGTTCCTTCAATACAAATCAAAAGTCAAGAAGATTGTCCTCGCCGAAGGACGAGACGAGCTATCAATCGGGAGACTACAATTGGCATTCATTGAAAAGTTTTCCTGGAACACGCAGCATAATGGCACTGATTTACCCGAAATTTACATTCAAGACCCCGTGTCTGGTGTTCGACATGAGCTAGAAGATCTATCAGATATAAAGGACAGGACTGTATTGGTTCTCAATGTAGAACCATTGGACGAGGTAAAACGACATTTCGATGACGGAATGCTGGCCCTGACCAAAATTGTTCAATCGATGAAGCAGAATGTCGATGACCAAGGAACTACTCTTCAGCGAGTGTCTGACAGGCAACAAGAAACGGCAACCGAGTTGGCTCGCTTGGCAACCGCTTCACCTGTTCCGCCGGCAGCAGAAGGTGGCGTAAGAATGCTCCCTGGTGCAGGCCGTAGGCTGAATGCTGGTCAAGCTGGGGAGCTCCAAAGTCTGCGCCGCGACTTAGCTGTGTTGCGGCAGACTTACTCCTCGTTCCAATCAGATGTGCAGAACTCGATGACTAGTATCCGGCAGAAGGCTGCCAACGTGAAATCTGCCGCTTCCACGGCCACCATTCCCGACATCGAAGGAAACGCTGGCTACTCATACGTAACCAACGGACGAAAGCAACTCAACTCAGACTCGGATCGTCTAGTTGGCAAGGTGGATGACCTGCAAGACCTGATCGAGGACTTGCGCAAAGATGTTGTTCATCGTGGAGTCCGCCCTCTTCCCCGTCAACTAGAAGAGGTTGCCAAAGATATTACAAATCTGACCAAGGAGCTGAAGAAAATGGAGGAATACATGGCCAACGAGAAGCCCATTTGGACCAAAATTTGGGAGAAGGAGCTTGAGGATGTGTGCCAAGGTCGGGACGAGCTACGCCTTATGGAGGATCTTATGGTGGACCTGAATGACGATTTGGACAAGGCGTCGGAGACGTTTACTCTGGTCGAACAGGCTACCAAGGAGCAAATGAAGGATAACGGCACTGGCGCTAGTGCAAGCACAGCACGACAGTTCTCCAGGGGTCTATCACATCTCGGCAACAGCCTCGACCAAAGCGCTGCTAAAGAGGACATGCTGGGAGAGGTCCGAGCTCTGCAGCCGAATCATGAGAATCGACTGGAAGCTATCGAACGAGCCGAGAAGCTGCGGCAAAAGGAATTAGAGGGTCGTCGAGGCAATGCCATGTTGCGAGAAATCGCCACCTACGTCCAAGATGGCAAGCTGAAGAAGTCCGGCGGCTTTGAAGAGGTGGAACGCTCCAGAAAGGCCAAGGATGAGAGGATACGTCGTGAAGTGTGGGAACGCCAGAACGGCATCATTCCTGAGGATCCGATCGGGGAAGAAGAGTTGCAGTCAGAAGAGCAGGCTGAACAGTCGGCTGATGGCGAGGAATTCCATGATGCTGCACCGACACCGGTGACTGAAGATGCACCTAAAGAAGCAGCAGAGACCGCTGCGTAAGGTATATTTGTTCAAGGATTTACTCGGCTTGGGACTGTATCATAGTTGTACACTGGCCGTGCATTTAGAACTCCTTTGTGTGTTTTCCTTCTTTTTTTTTTCCCGTTTTCCTTTCCTCAAGTTGGGCTTTTGGAGGACATGGTTTCATAGCGGAGGCGAATTGGTTTTGTCACGGATGATACGGTCTTGAATGATGATTTTTGTCGTCTACGGGAGAAGCAAACAAATGCACATATTCTCATCATATGTGTCCTCTATCCTTGGTGACTATATTCTGTGAAATGTGTTTTGAAATTCATGCCCGTGTCCAGCTTTTTCTCTCCCTCCTCTTCTTTTGTTCTTACCCCAACAGTGTCAACTTTTGTAGAGCCGTAATGACGGGGGCTTCCTGCTTCTTGGCCCGACCTTCCATCCACTCTTGCAGTACGGCATCGCCGCCCTTGGCCGTCCATGTCAACTCTCCCACACCCTCCACTGGCTGCTGTTGGTCGTCATTGTCGGGCGGAGCAGCAAATACCTCTGAGATCGCCGTGTGACACGCTTCCACGACATCATTCATCAACGACTCGGCTGCCCTCGCCCGCTCGGCCATGTTCCTTCTTACCAGGGCGAACACGAGCCTCTCTACCTCCGGTTTGGTCCCGCTCACACGCTCGATGAGCCTTCGCACACTATTCACCAGATACTCCTCCTCGTACACGGTTCCTTTCCGCCCCCTGGCGCGTTTCTTCTCCTCGCGTCTGCGGTTCTTGCTTGTTGCGCGGGACACGCCTGTTCCTACGGTGCCCACGCTGCCTGCCTTGCCGGTGTACCGCGTGAATAGGGATGCACTGGTGGATATGCGCGAACTAGCCGCTACGGAAACGTCGTCGGGAATGTCCATGCCGCCCGGTCTCTCGCCCTCGTAGAAGGATAGCGGGTCCTCGATGGCTTTGCGACGCAATTCTGCGATCCGGGGCACTTGTGCGAGGAGCTGGCCCTTGCAGTCGGCGAGGAACTCGGTTGTGCTGCCGAGCGCTTCGGCGAGACCTACATCAACGGCAGATTCGAGTAGTCCGGGGCAGGATTTCTGAACAACAAGGCGCATGGCTTCGGCGAAGTGGTAGCCCTTGCAGAGACACTTGATGGCCGTTTCAAGGGAGGAGAGGTGTTCCAGGTGGATTGTCGCGGCAGAAGTGTAGTCCTTGGCTTCCCAAAGGGCGTCGGCGAGACTAGTCGCCAGGTCGGTCATTGCTTCTGCCGATAAGGGTGGCGATTGCTGCTGTGCGGTGTAGAGACATTCTTGCCAACAGGTGGCGCCTGAGGCGCGGTAGCAACTAGTTGCCTTGGCGTAGTTTTTGAGGGATTCGTAGGCAAGACCGGCCTCCCGATAGGATGATTTGGACTCGAGATATGCGGCGTAGAGATTGGTGATGGATTGAAGACGGGTTGGTTCGTAGCGATAGATTCGGAGGGCGTCTTGGTAGAGGGAGTGTTTGGTGGTGTAGACGCAGAACTCGTCAAAGTTGTCGAGGGCCTGGAGATGAGAAAGGGCCTTTGATCGTCGGGCTAAATGGTCATCGATTTCGAACTTGCGCCGCAGCTCAGGAAGAGCGTGGAGGTTTTGGATGAAAGGGAGGTATTCTCGGGGGTCACGCTGGGATTGCTGTGCCACAAGGAGAGCCAGGTCGAGATTGTAAAGGCCCAGGGCATTTTCATAAACTCGGTTCACATCGACGAGGAAGCAGATATGTTCCATCGCTTTCTCGGCTACCTTTTCATCTTCTCGCATGAGTTCGGCGACGAGCATGAGGCCGTCGTCCAGAGCGGGTGGGGACTTGCAGACGTGTGCGGTGATGATGTTTTGAATATTAGTGGCTTTGCGAGCCTGAAGAGCCTTGAGAATGGCGTCACAGACGATGTTAACCTTGGAGGAGGGCCTGGTTGGAACTGGTTCAGTTTCAATGCCGAGCTGGGTTCGTGACTTCCTGGTATCCTTGTACATTGTTTCGGTGACATCCTCCTCCCTACAGTGAGGTTAGCATGACCAGGTTGAGTAGCCGAGTTTAATTGAGCACGAGATGGTTTACCTTAGTGATGACAGAAAGAGATCGATATGCGTCATGCTATTTAACTCATCCAAGAATAGGCTGACATTGGATAGGAACTGCGTCGGCTTGTGATCATATAGAATATTCATATCAACACGTTGCGTGCGGCAGTATGCGAACGCCCGTGAGTAATTCTTCTCCTCGATCAAGCTTCGGATTCCAGCAACTACCATGGCTCGAGGGAAGATGGTCTCCACATTGCCTCTGGGCATTTGCAGAACGATGCTCATGTTTGTAGGGATTGCGACAACGAGTCGTGATCCTCTCTCCACACTGCGGCATCGCTCGTCTTTCTCGGGGTCGTCTTCGGGTACCTCGAGTTCTAAAGTTCATTAGCGTCCCATTTGTTGATGGAGCATAGGTAATTGTCTTGTACGTACCCTCAACAATTGACACCAAGTGCACGTATTTGACAAAATGGTTGCTCGTGGTAAAGATGAGATGACTGGCTGTGAGGACAAACGAGGTACAGTTTTTGGCTAGAAGACGGGAATTGGCATAAATGTGGCCGTTTCTTGACAGCCCAAACGCGGTTAACTCTCCATCAAATTTGACGATTTCAAACCAGGGCAGGTGAGTAGGAAATTGGAGGGGAAGGAGGTCGGTCGACGTCTCGGAGAGCTTGTACAGGTTTCCTGAAATATCTTGGCCGTAGCTCTCTATAGAGGTCGCATCTTCGTAGGTTGACGTGGAAACCAATATTTCCTGGCTGTTGAGAATGTCAATCGTGCCAGAATCACCACTGGCTGCAAAATGCACCAGGTTTGAGTCTCCCGATGACACGAGGCACCGGAACTGGCTGCCTGATGTGCTGCAGATGCGTAGAGGAACCACTCTGTCTGTAACACCGGTGGATTCGAATGACAATTTGGACTTCAGATTGGGCTTGATTGAGCGTCCGTTCTTCATTGGCCAGTCGTAGATTTCAATGCCCTTTCGGTGCAGGACGGCGAATGACATGTTCTGGGGCCCGAAGGCAACATCCACTACCGACGATTCGGCAGTGATATCGAATAGAGACATGGGCGGCGGCACATTGGCAGTTCGGAAAGGCGTAAGTTTAACGGTCTCGCCATCGACAACTGCCACGGCACCATTGTCATATGGCGGCAAGCATGACCCTCTAGCCGTGTGGAAAGCTTCCTCAAAGATGGCTGTCTCCGAAGACGAGGCCGAGGCAAATCGCAAGGCCTTCTCGGGATGCCACGATAGGCATAAATATTCGGCACTAATGGTGATTTCTCGCTTTAAATACCAATGATAGTTGCCCATGGTCCAGAGTTGGATGCTATCATTCAGTACGACTGCTAGCACAGTTGAGTCTGAGTTCCACTCCAAGCGAATCTTTTCGTGAAACATAACAGAGCCTTCGGGAGATCGAAGGGTAAACTGGCCATGTCGAAGACCATTCCGTTCAAAGAAGACGACGTCGATTCGATCAGCCAGTCGCTGGATGCCTGCCATCAAGTTGCCGGATGGTCTCCAGCTAAGTGCGCCTTCGAGTCCATCAACGGGTTCACTGGCGCTATCTAGCTCACCTTCTCGAGAGTAGACACGGACAACTCGTCTGATACCTTCCTGGACTGAGTTAACAGCCACGTAGGCACCATCGCCTCTCCAGCTAATCGTTGTCGAACCATCTTCATGTGCGCTAGGCAATCCCTCATCAACTTTTTCGGGAATGGTTGGATCACGCAGTGCTTTAGCCCCTCGACCCTGAAACTGAGTCTCCTTCTTACCCCAACCAACAGAGACGTGTTTGGAGGCTTTGAGATCATCAGCTGTCATGGTGACTTCGGCCACGGGATCGAAGGAGGAGCCCATGAAAATAGCCGTATTTGCCTTGGTCGTCACAATGAGAAGCTCCTCATCGGGGGACCATCGCGCAGCAGAAATACCGGCATCAATAGAGCCCATGATCTCAATGTGAGCGCCATGATCTGAGAATTGGTCCTCTTGGACGGTAATGATGTCTCCCCCTTCGAGAACCAGACATGTCGTTCCCGAGCTGCTGAGATACTGAATGTTGACAACTTTGTCTACTGCCAGATCTGGACTTGGACTGGGAGCATTCCAGCTTGCCACTGATTTATATGATCTGCATGGGCGTTAATTGGTGTGCTTGTGTGAGGGTCATGTTCAAACATGGCCCTCTTCAAAACCATTCGCGTGCAGGCCCTGCATCTCATTCTTCGAATCAACTTACGTGAGTCCATTTTCCGAAACTCTCACCAGCTCAATACTCGTGCTGTCCGCTGTCGGGCCAATCGTGCAAACAACTTCGTCCTTCTCGGGGTCCCAGCATGCAGATGTGATATCGGGATGACTCCACCGCCCAAAGCGGACATTGCGAAGGTTGCGCATGGTGGAAGAAATGTGACCAGACGGAGGGACGATAGATTAATGCATCAAGAATGAAATAAGACGGCTGCGGCCAATAGAGTGGCACTACTGCTTTGTGACAACGAGGCTTGGGAGTAGAAGCAGTGCCAGCTATTGCCTCGAGTCCCTCGACCTGACGTCCAGGTGCAATGTGGGCGACTAAATTTTTGTCTCGACATTTTGCACAAGATCGGCGCTAGGGATGCACAAATTATGAGCAGATTGGATTAGCGTGGCTGTCATTGGCCTGCCAGTGGGCACAGCTGGAAAGGAGCCAGTGCACTGGAAGGTTCAACCGATAAGTGAGGCGTGACTTCTTTGTGAGATGGATGAGCAAAGAAAACGGGCGAGAGTGTCGTGGGAAGAGGAATAGAATATGGCGTTTATTATTTTTATTGTGTCGACTATTTCATCCGTCTAGCTCAATGGCGTTCCCTGGCATCTTGTGAGCGAAACGAGGCTCCGTACCCGTTGTGACATCAATTGATTCTAAAAGTATTTAGACTCAAGCTCCCAGAGATCACAAGCCTGATGGGCATTAGAAGATATGAGACGGCCTGCTGCCCTCGTATGCTTGATTTCATTGATTCCAGGGCAGCGAAAACCACAATGGAACACGTTTCCATTTCGCGCGAATGAGCAATCGAGCCGCAAGCGATCAAACCGCAAGGCAGGGATGTTACCGGTAGCTAAACACCGGTTCCGACATGATGCCAGATCGTGAACCGGCTACCACGTCGATGACGTACTACAATAATACAAGACCCTCTTGAAATGGCGGCTCACTATCTGACTTGTAGATATCAATCACCTCATTGTGGCTGCTCAATGGAACACGCGATGATATGAGATGTTAATGCCGACTCTGCTCTCCAAACGTCCTAACATGCGACTCAACATACCACTATGCAACACAACCCACACAAATCGAATGACTCTCCAGTCTCCAATCACCAGTTGCTGCAGGACAAAACTTGCCATGGACCCGAAATATGCGACTGTCGGCACGTCGATACGAATGAATAAGAAAATTCTTACCGTCATCCATTACAAGCCTACAGTGGCAAATACACATGAGAAAAAAAAATCGGCTGCATTAGCTGGGAGCTGGGCGCTGTGTCCGATGCTAGGGAGCGTAAATGGGTTGAAGAAGAACCTTTTTGGCGTTTCCGTTCCGTTGCCTGCCGATGCGTGACCTGGCAGCTGACGATGGCGTAGGCGTTTGAGGTGCAACTTTTCAGTAGGATTAGCCTCTCTCTGTTTGCAACCTCGGCCTAGTGCTCGGTTCAAGGTTGGTTGAGCTGAGGGGTCCAGCCAGATGGTTTTTCATCAGTCGAGTCTGGGTGACATCCCGGTTCCCACGTCGCGCATGCCGTGTTTTCTTTTCCCGACAATCGCTAGTGCATCCCGTGAGCCTTGTGCCGCGCCAACAATTCAACCAGGCATTTTGCAGCCACCAAGCCAGCAGCAACGTCGGCCAACCGCCTCTGATCTAGATTCGGTTAGTTAAACATCAGCCTCTACTAGTATTTTATCTGCTCCTCCCCTGCCGAGCAGCCTCTCAACATCTCTCATATCTACCTGGGCAGGTACGACACAACCCTTCTGCCCAATTGCTCCGTACATACTCGCGACGGCGTTCGCTCTTGTCTCGCGTCTGTCTGTCTGTGCACGTGGACGCACTCTCTCTTCTGCAACGAATTTTACCCCAGCTTTTTCATCCATATAGGCCCACCTCTGACGCCCTCGGCCCTGCTTCTCGTATCATGGACGTTGCCTACAATCAGCATTCCGACCGCGCGAAGCGGAAGAATCGATCAACAACAAATATCAACCACCTCTCTCTGGCACCCCTTACCGTCAAGCTACCCATCAATGACAGCGATGCCATCCCCGACTCTCTTGCCGCCCAGGCCCATGCGACGTACCTGCAGGGCAAGTCGGCCCCCACGACACCACGACTTCTCTCCCGCGGCTCTGTGACGCCTCGCTCGCGATCCCACCATCGGGCCCCTTCGGCACCCAGCGGCCCATTGTCCAAGAGCAAGTCTTCCACCTACCTCGGCGCTACCGGCTACGGGAAAAAGTCAAGGTCCGGAGCCTCAACTCCCAGACGACGCGATGTCTTCGGCAATGCCAATGGCAACGAAAACGACAGTGACTGGCTCGTGAGGGCCGGAGCGCTGCTCAGCTCCGAGGCCAGGGAATATAAAGGCCAGGCTTGGCTCGTGTCAAAGCAGAGCTCAACAAGCCTGGCCGGCATGCGGGATGCCGACGAAGAAGCATTCGAGCGGGAGTTGGCTCGGGAGCGGGAAGTGGCCAGTCAACGCGCAAGCCGTCGTGGTAGCTCAGTCATGGCCGATGACGATGCAACCCCCAATGGCAGCCGTTTCAACAGCAGGTTCAACAGCAGGAAGCACAGCATGGCCGAGACACGCAGCCATTTGGGGACCCCGTTTGAGCGAGCCGCCGCGGAGGGCGACTCCTACTTCCCCAGCAGCCCGGAGGCTGCCATCGCCGGCCCAGACTTTGTCAACCTGGACGAGAAGCTCGAGGAGCTTGAGCGTGATACAACACAAGACGATGAAG
The DNA here is from genome assembly GCF_013426205.1 of Metarhizium brunneum. NCBI lineage: Eukaryota > Fungi > Ascomycota > Sordariomycetes > Hypocreales > Clavicipitaceae > Metarhizium > Metarhizium brunneum. The sequence goes on along the minus strand of NC_089422.1, from coordinate 2,823,849 downwards.
CCACTGTGCGGCGACTGGTCCGACACGGCACGGTCGGTCGAGGTTCGTGGATCAGCAACGTCATTGGCTGGTCCCTGTTCAGGGTTGACGAAAACGATGAAGACTCTGAAGACGACGACGAGGACTATATCGATGACGAGGAGTTGGCTCGCACCGGCCGCGGAGGTGGTTCCCACAGGCACTTTGAAGGGATTCTGCACGCTCCCGTCGAACGATTACCGCCCCCAATGTCGGATGAAGGCGGGTGGAAGGATGCTGCCTGGCTGCTCAGCGTAGCGTCCAAAGTAATGTTTTAATATACGACGTCCCTTGGGGTTCTGGGCCGTAGTCAACTTGGTGTTTTTGCGCACTGCCCATCACAGCAACTCGATTAGTTTCTGCCCTCGCTCTGCTGCCCCCCTCTCTCTTCTCCCCTGGAAAGGGGTTCTAGGTTGGCGACTCGCAACGAAGGATATATATACATAGAAACGCAAACGGCCACGTATATTGTGTAATAAAGGCTTTTCAAATCACAGTCTCAACTTTTCTTTTTGAAATGCTAGTCAACTGCCGTTCTTTGTATTAACCAGGTGCTCGATGCGACTGATATCTCGACTCTTCGCTCACGATCGAGACCTGCCTGCCGACCGACGACCTTCCTAGGCAGGTGGTTTGTGTCGCCGTGAGCCGTCGCCCACTCCCCATCTCCCACGAGATGCACGCAGGCACGCACCGCTGACAGGCATAACTTTCCCCGTGCGACGCTCAAAGAAAGCCAGGGCTCGGCAGGTTCCGTCGCACAAATTACATCACGCCTGGGCTTCGAGGGCAATGCGCGGAAACTTCCAGATGCACACCAGAGGCACCAAGCGCTTCACCGCCCTTGCGTCGTGTGGCCAGTGCTCCACGTCAGGCAATCGTGCTCGCCGTGTGAGACGATGTTCACGATGCATGGCCGCATCTTGGAGGTTGAACCGGCATCCTTCGCTTCGTTAGCTCGTAAGGTTGGGTTGATACGAACCCAATGGTAAGACGCAGCGTGGTGGTCGGTTTTATCAGATACCGCACAAGGGTTCAAATGAAAGTACATCATCCATACGCCGTACGGAGTAACCATGTGCATATTAGATGTGCTTGGCAGAGCGTCGTGGCACAACGTCCCTGTACGACCTCAAACCGGTTTGAGCTTGGTCCACAACTCACATGGGTCTTTGGAGCCTGAGCTCCGTGCATTGGCGTTCGAGGGGATCAGGCTCGAAACATCTGGGTAGCATGCCGGTCAATCAAGAACAAAAAGATAAGGTCAAGGCTTGCTGGTCAATGCTTTTTTTTTTTTTTTCACCAGGCTGATATCATCTATCAGCAATGAAAGCATCATACTACGTAGTCACGAAAACTGCATTTGTGACTATCAAGTATCACCTGCCATTGACACCAAATTAATGAATGCGTGGAATGATAAGACCCTTTATAATACCGAGCAATCATTCCGTGTTGAACCCGAGTCTTGATTGGTTCCAATGCTCCGGCCCCAGAATCGGGTCTCGTCTATCACGAGATTTCTTGGGTTCCAAGCTCGGGCATGCATCGGCATTGTTAGTTAGTCTCTTGGCATCGACAGGATGCCACCAAAGGCCTTCTTTGGGGTCCGGCTCGGCGGCAAGTTATGTCGGCTGTTTGCCAAATAATGCGCCGATCGGGATCTCGTTTTGGCAATTTCATCGGTTGATCAATTGGGGTACCTCGCCTAGTTCTTTCTAGGCGGAATTTTAGTGCTGGAACTGCGTGGTAATTCATCCGGCGTGCCAGCTCGACCAGCCATGTGGTGTTGTCAGCGGTTGGTTGGCCACTCATCCAGTTTTGTACGCAGTAGAGAGGGATTGAGGCAGGCCCTGAGCATCATGTATGTCAAACCGTCAACGGGATTATTGTCGAGTATTCAGAGATTGGGGGAAGGTGTTGGCGGATCCTCGAATACCAGGAGCGGTTCTTTTAGTTGGCACAGGAATTCGTGTCCAGGTGCGCAGACATGTTTTCATCATCATATGTCAACTTGTGGTTGACTGGTAGCACTGGGAGTCAGTCATACGCTATACATATCTGACGATCAGGGGCCGTGGTAATCGCAAGACCGCTGACGGCAGCTGTAGACGGCACAAGGGCAGCAAGCAGACCCTCCGTCCTCCGTACATATTGTAGTACACTCTCGGTCCCTGGAGAAACAAATGACTTTTCTGTGGTAAAAGCCCGACGGGTGGTAAGGCGGCAAGGATCTGAATCCGATAGGCCGGGATCATGGCTGGACCACAGACCCCATTCGGCGGCTTTTGGGCGGACAGGGGCAGATATGGGCGAGTGCTGTCAAAAGTGTCAGTGTGGCAGCAAAGAAAATTTCCAAGAATGGGAACTAACAAGGCGAGTTGTCTGGTGGACGTTGATTCTGATGTTTTTTATGGAGAGCGGGTGTTCCTTGGCAACAAAGCAACAAAGCAGCTCAGGCAGGAGTTGGTTGATTGACGGGAGATCCCTTTGAGTGCGCTGAGGTGCCACCTTCGTACATGTCCCCACCTTTTTGCGATACCTAAAAAGTATTGTATTATATTTAATAAAGTTGTATTATAAGTACTATTATATAATATAATACATATTTAAGAATCATAAGTACGTATATTATTATATTAATACTATATAAAATAATATACCTTTCAATTTCAGATCTTTAATTGGCCCATATCCTTGCTCGCTATAAAATCGGCACCTTGGCGCACTCAAAGGGATAGGAATGCCTCCGGGAGAGTTCCGTAATTAACGCATGTTTATTAACGTGACGTAAATTAATTGACGACCAGAAATTCGTCACTGCGCTGAGCGGAGATTCCGCCTGCCCAGGCTCGGCTCGTCTCAGTAAGCGAGGGCCGGGAAAGCATGCCTGGGTGCCTGGGTGCCTCGGCGCTGGGATGCTCCGTGTGGCATTCATTCATTCAAGCAGTTGGCACAGGTGGCGGGGGGGAAGAGCGATGGACTAGCGTGTAATCAGCTTAACTTTGAAGTGTTGCTGCTGCTGCTGTCACCATATCTCGGCGGGGCGGAGGGAACTTTGAGCTTTGCTCCTCGAAGCTATCAAATGGCTCAAAGGGTATGGAGAGCCTGGTGATGTGGCTGTCGACAGGGTCTAGCCAGCCAACCAGCCAACCAGCCAACCCAGCATCAAGCCCAGCACCCAGCACTGGCCCCTCTCAGATGCTAGATGTTAGATGTTAGATGCTGGATGTCGGGGAGATGCATGGCGTCAGCACCAAGTATCCGGGTATGGAGCACGGCGCACAAGACGGAGCACGGAGTACTTTGGTGCGAGGTCGATGGCGGAGGTGAGGGGTCCGATGATGTAACCGGCCAGACCCAACGTTCGAAATTTGCTGAGCCTGTGTGCCAGCAGCATGGAAGCCCGCATCACTGGGGGCGCCGCCGTCAATGGTTGACATCGGGAGCCGCCGCGGGTTGGCAGCGACTCAAGTGCTCGCGAGCATCCAGTCTCTTTGTCGTCTTGGTGTCGTCCGCGGGGCCCGAGCACCAGAGCACCAGAGCACCAGAGCACCGTACGCTGCATATGTACGACTTTTTTTTTAAAAAAAAAAGAGCCCGGTCAATTCTTTTTTTTTTTTTTTTTGATATCGCCAGTTGGCCCGCCGGTCGGTCCCTGCCAACTTGATTTGACACATGTGCATACATATGCGCCGCGCCGCCACCAGTGGGCGGGCCACGTCCACCGAGAGACGTCAACTGGTTGCGTCGAGTCCAAGCTGCTCCAGCGTTTGGGTCCAGTCGGCCCCAGATGGCTTTGAGATGGCGTCAAACAGGCGCAATGTCTGCTGCTGAAACGGCGGCTGCCGGCCGGAGCGAGTAGTCCCGTGCAGCTTGCGCAAATGCATCTATACATCTCCAGAGCTGTTTGCATTGCAGGCTGTTTACCCCTCGACGGCCACGGAGGACATCAATGATGTCTCGTGTATATTGTGCGTGCATGTGGCGCGGCGCGATACATATGGAGACGCACAGACGCAGACGCAGACGCAGTCGCAGTCGCATGGCTCATCAGACGCCGACTGCTACAGACCAGACGACGTCACCTCGTCTTGTTCTGAAGCGAAGCCCCGAGGCTCGATCGACGCCCTGCATCTGACATTTCTGTCGATGCGTGAGCTCGGCGACTGCTGTTCTTCTTGCCCACGCTCCCGTCCGTAGCCCATGCCCGCATGAGCGGGAGCCCTCGGACCTGTCGTCAGACCTGCCCTGGCCAGAAACTCATTGTAGTAAGTACTTAAGTACTTAGTATTGACTTGAGTACTTACCTAGGTACTTATAGACTAGACGCTCTTAGGCCTTGGTAGATTGCTTGGTCCGCAGTGACCAAGTGCGTACATGTACTCCGTAGAAGCCGCAGACGGGCAACTCTGCCGCACCCTTGGCCATCAATCAGACGGATGTTTCTATGTGCTTATTGACGTGTCCGTCATCCCATCCCGTCACCTCTCACGCCTGCCCGTGTTAAATCCAAACCACATCAGCCATCAGCCATCAGCCATCCATCCCCCACATATCCGACATCGCTCGTCTCGCCCCCAGCTGTCAACTGCCCCGCCTCACACTTTTCATTTAATTCCTTTTCCTCCTTCTACCGGTTCTTCTCTCAACCACCCCCCTGGGGCCATGGCCTGTTTTGTGTGCGCGCCTCTTGATCCAGTGCCCCCGGCTGCTGCGTCCGGCCCATTTATTCTCGCGACTTTGAACCCGAGCAGCCACGCAATACTCCGTTCTCCGGACTCTGTACAACACACACACGACGCCTCGCGCACGTCCTCGTCGTCCCGGCTACTGAACCCTGGCCCTATCTGCCTGCCCCTGCACCGCGCTAGGCAACTCGACAGGCATCCGGCCGTCTGCCACTAAAGCCGGACCTGACGAGGGTGAGCATCTATCCAGGCATCCCCCGTCGTCATCTTGTCACTTTGGGCCCAGGAGTCCGAAAGAAGAAGACGGCGACCCCAGGGCATCCAGGGCATCCAGGGCAGACCCGGGTCTCATCCAGGTCTCACCCAGGTCTCAGCCATTCCTGGCCCCGACGTGACGTCGTGCACCGCCGCAGCAAGAGCAGCCAGACTCGTGCGAGCCGGGAACTGGGAGCTGGGAGCTGGGAGCTCTGATCTCTGATCTTTACGCTGGTCTCTGGGCGTCCATGTCTGGTGCTTCGTTCGTTCGTTCCCCGCGTCGCGCTGCTGAGCCGGCCCGTTTTGCCCAGTGCTGCCACTTGCTCACAGGACGCGAACCTGCATCCGCCTCCGCTTCCGTCTCTATTCCCTCGCTGCTGCTGTCTGCTAGCTAAGTACCTAGGTACCTACTTACTTACTTCAGGTATGTACATACATACATGCAGTCGTGCTGGCCGTCATCTATCTATCTACCTTTACTTTATCCATCTACCTGCTCGGTATCCGTCGTTTTATCCATCCATTGCCCGCCTCCAGACGCCAGACTCGCGACGCTCTTCCCAGCTCGCCACGCTCTGGTCAAGTGCCCCCAGGCCCTCCCCGGCTTCCCATGCCAGGCGTGTTTGCACATCATGTAGGTACATATTATCTCCTGTGCAATCGCTACCAGAGGGGCCTCAACTGCCACTGCCAGACACGTCATGGTGTGGACCATTGTTTCCGTCTTGTTGGGTTCGCCTCGGAGAGATAGCCTTGGGCGCAGAGCCAAGTCCAAAGGCCAGACGGCCATCGCTGCGGCCTCTGAACTCTAAACCGCGTGCCATATTTGTCCTCATCGTCAAACCACCCTCGAGCCTTCCACCTCGTCCACCTCGTCCACCCGACCTGCCACCCATGAAGCCTCGTTGCCCGCGTCTCCCTTTCGTCTCCCTCGTCTCCCTCACCTCCCCCATCTCTTCCACCTACCAATGAATAGTGCCACCCACATGGTCCAACCGTTGTCCACCACCTTCACGACTCTACCCCACTGGCGGCCCGCCGAGGCCAATTCTCCATGTTCATCCACTGACGTCCTTTGCAGAGACGCCGTTCTACCCACACTCGTCCACGGCACGCGGAAAGGATCCTCCTCGCAGAAATTTATTACTTTAGACAGCTGTGCCAGGCGGCTTCTTGCTGACCTGACTGACCTCTTGTCTGATCCGACCCTCTTGTCCTCCGTCGATGCCAGCTCCTACGCCTAGCTAATCCCACCACTACACTTGTCAGCCTTTCTCTGGACCTCCTCGTCCCAGACTTGATCGACGAGAGGCAGACAACCTCATCGGCGAATCTGAGCTCGGCTGTCCAACGGAACGACCCAGTGCCGCGCCTCGAGGCCGCTGTAAATATCCGGAGCCGGCCAGCAAGTACCTTGCGCCGGGTCGACACACCAGCCTTGCGAACCATCGAGGTGCCAGAATTGTGTGTCGCAACTCCCGAGCCCTCAAATTAAACATTGTCATCGTGTTATATCGTGGTCGCGTACTCTTTCCACACTTCGCCTAGCTCGCAGCTCAGGCTGTTGGGACCATATATATACATCGAGTCCGGCTAAAGGGGTCTCGCCAGCCAGCACTGCCTCGATCTACTTGCTCTCCACTTCGAATCGGAGCATCTCTACAAACGCCGCCGAAACATGTCACCCACTGAGGACAAGGTTGGTTGATTGAATCGAATGTATCAAAGCTTCTCTCCCGTTCAAGGACTTACACTGTCAACAGACTGGCGCGGACGGTTCCGCCGAGCTCAACTTTGGAGATGCTATCGATATGAACACTTTTGACCAGATTCTGGAAATGGACGACCCCGGAAACGATGATTTCAGTTCGTCAATTGTCTTTGGCTTCTTCACCCAAGCACAAGAAACCTTTGACAATATGGACACGGCTCTGTAAGTGATTTGCAACCCCGTGTTCCATGTTCCGCGGAGGCTGTGGCCCGCTGTCATTTGGGGCTTACACAGGTCCCATACTACCCTTTGACCTGGAGATGCTGCGCTCGATTAGTAAAGAGAGCTGACCATGTCATTTGCGCAAATAGAACACAGAAAGACCTGAAGACTTTATCGGAACTCGGTCACTTCCTCAAGGGCTCGTCTGCTACATTAGGGCTAGTAAAAGTCAGAGATGGCTGTGAGAAAATCCAGCGTTATGGAAAGAACGAGAATCTAGACGGGTCTTCAGAACCCGACTCTGAGTTATGTCTCAAGCGAATTGCGGAGGCCCTGGTGACCGTCAAGGCGGACTATCAAGACGTCGAGGGGAAACTTAAGGCATACTATGGCAAGGATGACGAGGCTTGAAAGGGCATTTGAAAGACTCTCTCCCGATGCAGACTCAGCTGATGGCCCTCTCCTCCCCCTTTTCCAACTCCAGATTCGGAGAAATAGTTGTCGGGGAGCTGAGACCCTGGCCCAAATTGCATGTCAAGAAAGGCGTGACAGTCACGACGGAGAGTCTTGCAATCAGAGGGCATGTGCCGGGCGTCTTGATACATTTTTTCTTTCTTTCTTTTCTTGTTTTTTTTTTCTTCTGATACTTCTTGTTCTCTGGAGACGCGCAGCATGTACCAGAGAAGGTCAAGGACTTTGCATTCCTTTACTGCGTGATTTGGGTTGGCGGAAAGGCCGATTGTTTTTACCGTAATTCAACTGTGGTCAAGGAAGGATTCCATAGTTGACGATGGCTCACGGTAAATGGATGGTGGGGAAAAAGATACCTGCTAGAGGTTTTTACGAAAAGCTGCACATTGAATACATGATGAATAATTTATTGACAGCACATCTCCCTTTACTTTACTGGGGTTCACACCCTCGACACGAGCAAGGCTGGTGAGCGGTGTGCCAGGGTCTCATGCAAGAGCAGGGCAGAGCGGTCGTTGGGATGATGTGTGGACGAGTGGGTGGGGCCCTTTTGACTGCAGGTACATTCGACTCTGTCATCTGATACCTGACAACAACTTACTTGACCTGGTCAATGATGGAACAGGACATCTCCAGTCTTTACGTGAGAGGTGTCACTAGTATTTATTTGCGCCTACCCACCACCGCCCAGCAAGGCAGCGAGCAGACTGCACGATGCCTCCGCGCCCCAGCCCCACGCATTTCCTGTGTCTACAACTCGCCAGTTCGCAGTTGACCAAGAATCTAGCAGCATTCCGGGCTGATGTCACGGGTGCCGGCGGCTTTGGCGTTCCCGATGACGCCGTACGACCGCCGGGGACGCTGCATCTTACTCTGGGGGTGATGAGTCTGAAGCCAGAGGATGTTAGTCCGACAATTGAGTTGCTGAAAACGCTGAGGCCGAGGGACATGCTTGCTGAGCTGAGAGCTGCCAACAATCCTCTAGCGTCGGCGACAGCCTCGCAAACCCGAAGGACTGGCCCCCCGGGGGGGTTGTCTATATCTCTCCGTGGAATACATTCCATGACCAGTGCATCCAGGACATCTGTGCTCTACGCTGCCCCCTCGGACGCAGAGGGCATTCTGTACAACTTTTGCCAGGAGCTACGGAAGCCGTTTGGGGAAGCGGGTCTGATAGAGGAGGAGAGCCGGCCTCTGTTGCTGCATGCTACGGTTGTTAATACGGTATACGTCCGGGGGAGGGGGGGTGGAAGGAGGAAAGAGAAGCTGATGCTTGATGCGACTGATTTAATGAGCAAATATGAGGACTACATATGGGTTGAGGATATGCCGGTTAGCAGGGTGGCGGTTTGTAGAATGGGTGCCAAGAAGGTGGACGGGGATGAGGTTTATGAGGTCGAGGGTGACATCGAGATATGAGAGGAGGTGGAGTAAGAACTGTTTGTCCATGGTGGTTTCTTTGCTGTTCTGCCAAGCCATTCGGACCAGCTTGTTTTTATTTTTATTTTTATTTTAACAAATGGGGCATAAAATGAAAATGGAGAGATGATACGGAGTAGTATATCAGACGAGGAAAAGGCAGCCGTGGCCGTGCATGTCGGTCAGTCTTGCCCCGCCGACCCTTACGGTCTCGCTCGCCTCCCCACATTCTTGTGCAGTCGCAACCAAGTTCCACCACCTCCATTGACTTTAGCCACTTCAACCTCAAAGTTCAACCTGCTAGCTTGCGCTGCCAGGCAACCACTTTGGGAGAGGCCTTTTAATTTCGTTTTCGCCTTCCTCCCGTGAGTGACTTTCAACCATCCATACATCCATACATTGGACATCCCGTGACGCCGATCTAGGAGTATCTAGCAACGATGCGGTGCCAGGCTCCTTGTGCATCTAATCCACCGCCCTGTTCATCCTAAAGGAACTCTGATGACGCATGAAAACACGAGTCCATGAAGAGCAGACAAACGAACCTCCCAGGGACATTCATCGCCACATTCAACTTCGATGCAGACTCCGGAGAAGCGCCGCGGCGGCGGCGGCCACGCACTGCGCACCGGCTCCAGACACAACCACTCAACAGTGTCAACACCATCCACGTCAGGCACCGCCGCATCCAGCAACCCAAACTCCACCGGCAGCGGCAGCGGCAGCGGCAGCAACAGCATGCCGGCCATGCCTCCCCGCGCAGCAATGGTCAACAACAACGCAGCCGTGCCCGAAGACGCCCACGAAACCGCATCTAGCAACGCCTCTAGCGGCGGCGCATCCGTCACCGACAAGGACAAAGACGGCTCATCGGCCCCCGCGAGGTCAGCATCTATCAGATACACCGCCTCGTCCTCCAAGGAGAGGCAAAAGGAGCGCGACGCCGTGCTGGTGCGGGAAAAGGACGAGCGAATAGCCTATCTGGAAAGGGAAATGGGCATTATGGAGCGCGAGTTCCAGCGCGAACTGGACAAATTGAGTCAAAACGAGAGTGAAACGGCTACCTTTTGGCAGGCGAAGCATAGTGCCTTGAATCAGCAATACTTGCGGACAGATACGGAGCTGCGGCTGTTGCGGGCCGAGGTTGATGTGCGAGAGGCAGAGAGGGAGGAGTTGCGGCAAGGATGGGAGGTGTTGAGGAGGGAGCTGAAGGAACGGGATGACGAGATGAGAGGGCTGAGGAGCCAGATTCGAGGCTTGAAGGAGTTTGTGAGCACGAGTACAAGGACGGATGGACAGACGAGCGATGAGGTTTTTGGGGATGGTATGGCACGGTTGGGGAATGGACTGCAGAACTGGGTTATTACTAATTTCCGAAGGACGAGGCTGGGTAAGTTTTCTTCTCCTCGTCTCCGTCTTTTTTTTTGTGTCGTTGTTAGATTGCATGGCTTGCTGACATGGCATGGATCGTGATAGTCGACTTTGCAAAAGTGGACGAGGCAACGCTCGCTGAGCTCAGCGAACTCGTTCCCATGTATGAGGCACTTGCTCAAACTGTCAAGGTACACTTACTACAGTCGGTGGTGTCCAAAATCTTGGTAGAAATGGTCTTTGATACCTACTTCGTGGGCTTGTCGGATGACCAGACGCGGTGCTTTCGCCAGATGGAGGGGCTCTTGTCCTCTTTTTGTACGTCATGTTGTCTGCATGGCTTCTTTCTTAGTAGTTGCGACTAACAACATGCAGCAGCTACTGACGAGTCGGTGAATCAATGGCGAGCATCCACGCTCGCCCTTATTCGCCGCGACGCCCCTCAACTCCTACAATCTTCTACAACGGAATATGTCGAGAAGGTGATTTCTCGGATCAATCGTATATTAGACTCTATTACCGACAGCAGCACGTCATCCGCGCCATCACGCTCGGAAGCACGAGACTCAGCGCTTCGCGTACTGGTGAATAACTCTGTCGAACTGGCGAGGCTACTGGTGGCTCAGAAGGCCGTGTTGAGGGTGTACATGCCAGAGGTGCTCCCCCATCAACAGGTCATGTTTGAGCCGGAAACAATGGAGGATCTGGGAGACGAGGACGAGGAAGCTCTTGCCAGAAGGGAGATTTGGTGTGTTGTGTTTCCGGGGGTGATTAAGCACGGGGACGAGAACGGGGGCCGGATGCAGTTTCGAAATGTTATTGCCAAGGCGAGGGTCCTGTGTAGTCCCGAGAATTGACGGGCGAGAAGGGGTGAATTTCACGGTACTGGCTCATGGTAGACTTTTTTGATTTTTTTTTTCACGCATGGCAGAGAAGGCGTTGGGGTTCATAGCGATAGATTTTATTTACGCTTGGATATATCAAAGACAAGGCAATTTGTTTGCCGTTCAGCTTGCGGAGTTTTCTACCGTGAAACAATGTTTGCTCTGTTATTAGGTCAAAGTTGTGAACTGGCGTCTTGATTATTGCGGGGGACAAGGGCGTTTGGCCATATCAAGCGGCTTCTCCGCCAGCCCCCCGAGCAGTTTGAGAACTAGAGTCGTTTTGCGATATCGACGAGAATATCTGCCATGTTTCCTACGGCCTGAAGGGGGGGATTTCAATTCTCCATGGCCAAATATGCCCAAAGATCGCCGCTACCCTCCCTGTCTGAAAATCCGCACGCTCCGCTCTTTTGCTCCAAGGAGATCCTGGGGCTGTGTTCGCCAAACTCTTCGAGGCCGCACTTTGCGCATACGATTTGTAATTTTGCCGCAACTACACTGGTCTTTTGGGGCTGGTGCGTTCCCCGGGATAGCAAGGGGTATCATTGCAGGGTGCTGAAGAACAGGAATTTCTCGCTCGGGCACACTATTTGCTGTAGTTGTTCGGGCATCTTTTCCGAACCAGGGGGCCAGACTTGACGTGGTTGGATAGATGTATTCGAGGCCAAGGTCAGAGATGATAAGGACAGCCAGAGTCCAAGGTTCGTATCAGTCCTACAAGGGACTCCTCCGGTAGTCTCTCACGACAGGGACCCAAGGAACCCTCAATCGGGGTTTCTCGTAGGGTCCCAGGGCGAGGCTCTCCTCTCGGGCACGGCACTGAGCGTGCTCTGCTGCCCGGGCGTCATCTGGCCCGCGGACAAGTCGGGGGTGAGGGAACCGCTTGGCGGCGCCTCGGTCGACGCTCGAGTAGGTGGGCGATTTGCCTCTTCTCCCTCCATGACGCGCTTGCTGGGTTCCTTGGCAGTCTTGGGCTTGGGGTCGGCGCCAACGCTGGGCAGCTTGAGAGCATCGATGTGGCTCCGCTCAAAGGCCTTTGCGTAGGACAGGCGCGAGCCCGGCTGCGGTTGCGGTTGCGGTTGCGGCTGCGGCTCGGCGCGGCCAGATGGGCTTTGGTGTTGCAACTCTTGGTCGTGGTCGTGGTGGTCCTTGGAGGTCGCGGCTGTGCGCGAGCGCTTGCGCTTCCACCATGCCATGATTTTGGGCCAAGGCACGCCTAGCCAGCCAAAGAAGAAGACGGCTATGAGGGTGAGGATGACGATGACGGGGATGAGCACGGCAAGGTTGGGCCCGTCGTAGTCGTCGCGCTTGTGGAGGCAGCGGTTAGTGGCGACGGTAACTGGGACGGGCAGCGACGGTGTCATCATCTGGTACGCACTCGGGACTCGACACGATGACAGGTCCCGAGTGGCTGTTCTATTTCTTGGTGTTGGCTTCACTCTCGAGTCTTGGCGGCGGGCTCTCGACGGAGCGTTGTGTTTGAGCAGTACTCGGTAGCGCTCTGTTGACAAAAGAGGCGTGTTGGATATCGATATGGGTTCATACCAAGATGGAATCGTCTGGCAGGCAACTACGAAACAGGACGCAATATTTTGAGCTCGGGCCCGTCTTGAACGTACCTTCCCAGGTTGGCATGCAACTTGTGCAGTTTCTTGGACGGGATTGGCGTACAACCAGCACACAGCTGGCGCACTGCTGGCGCACAGCTGGCGTCCCGTCGACGGGTTAAACTGGTGTTACAAATAGTAGACGACAAGCATCCTCGTATCGCATCACGCGCTCGTGACCTTCAGCCCCCGTCTCAACCGGCCGGAGCATCTGCCCACTCCGCGGTCAATCTTCATTTGCCAGCACCTTCACAGGCTCCACGCGGCATTGCTTCGCCATCCAGACACAAACGCGGGGGATCCCAGCTGGCCCATGAACGCGTGGAAAACTCGGGCAAGATGTATTTTGACCTGCTGGACTGGACCAGACGCCAATACACCCAGTCGCTAGCTAGCATATTATAGGCAACACTGCGGCCATGACCAGATCCATTTCTCTGGCAGGCTCGCCGACTCGGCACCGCACAAAGTACCAGATGACACTTGCGCCAGACGAGACCTCAGACATCTCATCGGCTCCACCGTGCCGACTGCCGAATCGTGGAGTCGTCTCCGTATGTACCAGTCCGCACACAATAACGTCTTGTCCGGCTCGACTGAAGCGGCCCCATCCATCTATTACCCGAGCATCGCTCTCCTTCCATGTCTTCTTTTCTGCTGACATTGGGGAAAAAGATGCATCATTGTGGGTCTTTCCGACAAGCAAGCTTCAAAAGCCAACTTCCAAACTCAATGCCAAGCCTTCAACGCTACTAGCGTTCGCGTCATACTCTAGACGTTCGATAAAATATCCTCTGCTATCGTCTACAACCAGACCAGCAGCATAATGTGGATTGATATCAGCGTGAGCGGCCCGAAAAAACTTCACCTGCACGTGAGCAAGACAACGGTCTTCTAGCCAAGTCGAATATCCTGTTTTGAGTTTGAGCAGACTTCCAAATCGTGGTCACGGCGCACAGCCAGTTATAGACATATATATATAATTTGCCCCAGGAAATTGGCTCCATGGGAATCATGAACAACGCAAGTAATACTTTTGGAAAGCGCTTCTTGGCTTCAGAAACAGGCTTCGAGGATTCGCCGCGCTCACAGGTGCGACAGCAACTTTGAAGCGGACTACTACAGTTGAAGAAACACCTTGTTGAGCCGCCAATAGAGCGAGCATACCCTCTCACCAAACTCCCTGATGTCTGATTTGACATAACGAGGCCAAGAATCCTCATCCACGGCGCCTGCAGCGGGGCCACTACCTCTACCTCGAGAGCAGGGGTGCCCCCGGGTGCTGCTTGAGCCTCATCTCTCCGGGTCTGCGCGCTCCCCCTCATACCTCTCTCCCCGCTCTCTACTCAACTGGGCAGCTTTTGAACTTGCGCCGTGGCAGCTCTTTGCTGGTCAGCCAGCCAAGCCCAATCACAGTCTGGCCCGAGCTCGGAACCCTTGCCAATGCGACATGGCGGTTCAGAAATCACTTCTACTCCTCCGTACTTCATCGCCAAACTCAGCCTGCCCGAAAATCGATTCAGACCCATGACTCTCCATAGCGCCCTTTTGGAGACGTCTGTGGCGTTGGCGGCCCAGAGATTGCCTTGGTGTGTTTGTTCAACTGCCTTTGTTGTTTTCCAATACCTGGCGCACTGGCCACCCTCCACTCTCACAAGGACTTGACATGACTTTTATAAATATGTTGGAAAGCAGGCACCGCATGGCACCGGGCTGGTAGATTCGGTGAGGGCGTACTCTGTAATTCGCCGTTCCCCTTTTCCTGGGCATGGGATGAATTGGTGGTGGCACAGACATCACACCGGGGCTACGAAGCCATTGTGGTAGAGCAAACATGATATGTCTTCTGTGACACAACTTGGTTCCGAATAGCACACGTTTCTGTGTGAGTGCTTGATTTGACAGCTATAGGAGATGCTTCCTGTGCCTGCTCATAGCATTTGGGGCGGATATCCGGTTGACTGCGACGAAAGCCTTTGGTCATTTGGTGTGGTGTATGTCTCCTCCGATATCGCGACCAGGGCTTCATTTCAGTAAAATACCGGATGCGTCTCTTTCTTCTCCCAAAACGGTACTCGCTCCACCAGAGAGACGAGCTTCAGACCGTTGCATGTACTTGGTCAAGAGAATGGCCAAAGGTGGGTGAGAAAAGCTGGCAAAGCCCCCCACCACATATCATCCAGGTTTGCCGCCGGGGGCTTTTTTTTTTTTTCTTGCGTTGTTCAACCCTCACAGGTTGAGTTGAGATATTCGTCTGGCAGGTGGTCCTCTTGGACTATTCGTATTGCTCAGATTCTGCGAGCTAGGACGATCCAACGGGTCGATCTGCCAAAAAGAAAAGTTCCGCCGTCTCTGGTAACCCTGGCCTCTGGTCTAGACTGATCGGCGGGAGCACTGCGCGCACCAACATAGCGGTGGACCTAGAAAGGTCAATCATCCCGCACCAAATCATCAACGAAACCCGAGCACACATCTGTCTACACATCCACGGCTTGGTATTTCATTCCGAAGCAAACCATCAGGAGTAGAAGAACTCCGGGCTGCGAAATATACCGACTCTCCCTTCTGCTCACCATCAGTCCTACTCCCGGTAGGACTTTGATTCGTATCTGATACCCCACTCTTTGTCGTCGCGCAACGCTAGGGCGACAGCCGGAATCCACATCATGGCCTTCGATCCAGGAGAGATTGACGAACTAGTGGGCCGAGTACAAAGGAGTCGCGATACCCATCAGTTTCTCGG
Organism: Metarhizium brunneum; assembly: GCF_013426205.1. Taxonomy (NCBI): domain Eukaryota; kingdom Fungi; phylum Ascomycota; class Sordariomycetes; order Hypocreales; family Clavicipitaceae; genus Metarhizium; species Metarhizium brunneum. The sequence continues at coordinate 2,808,457 of NC_089422.1, read as the reverse complement.
CTTTGGCCATGGTGGCGGACAATACTATCCCCAGGAGCTACTCATTGAGGAACAACGACCTCTGGGAGAGGCCCACACCGAGCGCGCTCCATCGTTGGCGACCAGTGCGACGCGAATGAGCTCAGCTTTTGACGCATTTGATCGTTCATCAGTATGTACCAGCGCCACGGCCCCTCCACCTTTATATGGTCCAGAAATGGTAGGGCGTCACCGTCCCGCGGTGCCGGATCCCATTCCGACAAATTTACCGTGCGAATTCAAGAACTTCTCTGGCTGCGATGTAGTCTTCCCCTCGAACAAAGTAAACTTGTGGATCCACCACATAATAGGCGAGCATCTGAACTGGTGCTGTCCCAAATTCAGCATTTGCTGGTTTTGCGACACCTACACGTTTGGGTCTCCTTCGAACCAAAGAGAAGAGATGTGTTTTCGTCAGAGACTGTACCATATTGCTGGCCATTTTGATGAGGGAATGACAGCAGCAAATATTCGGCCAGACTTCTACTTCCTTGATCATATATACAAGCGGCACTTGATTGATGAATCGACATTTGAATGGAATAGGTCGCAAAGAGAGTTTCCGAACCATCATTTACCGCGCGACTTGCGTTTCGGGGTCCGAGAAAGACCGGGTGAGGTCCACGTGGAGCATGCCAGATCAACCTGTCGAAGGCGTTAAACGATACTGACAGGATACTGCAAAAGCCGTCAAGGTAATTGATTCGCTCCCAGCAGTGCCGTAGCGCACTAGTTCGGTCAATTATGCTGTTTCGTTTTCCATTTTCTGACTCTTTGCTGCTTCAACGGGCTTAGGGATATGTCGCTCACTTGCAGGCAGCGCGTGTTGGCATCGGATGTGGTTGTTCTTCGCGGCCGGGCGACAGACGGACTGGACTTGGATGCGTTGCATGTTTCGGTAACAGCTCCGGACTCCCCCACCATGTTCGCCTAGCTCAACCGCGGCAAACCCGGCCGAATCCGGGATCGGTGGTGTCGAAGCTATTTGTTGCAAATTCTCCACTAATGGTTGATGGCGAGTCGGGTAGGCCTGAAACTCGACAAATCTGGGGCAAAAGTGAGGCTTGCAACACGTCTAGGCAGGGCTGACCCCATGGGTCGGTTGACTGGGACTTTCACGAGATGGGGTTTGGGATCTCGGCTTCTGTCGTCGACTTTTTCGCAGCTCGTTATTTGAATTTTGGCGTTTGATTCTTCGAGGGTTGGGATGTTGGTTCATATCATCTGGCGGCACTGTCCGACAAGCAGAAGACCACGGCGATAAGACCCTCCTGACACCGAACGGCAAGAGTATAAGCAAGCGTGACGAGTGGTGTATTGCTCGGTTCGTCCTGTTGGAGGTTTGTCGAGTTGGCAAGAAAGAATGAAACATTTTTCGTTTCTTAGCGTCTTTTCTTTCATTCTTTTTGTTTCGACGGGGATGAGGCTTGGCTCGAAGGGATGGGAAAGGGCGGAGCGGTCAAGTAGATTGTGCAGGCAGGCGCGGCCGCCGAGGCCTAGTTGCCAGGTAAGCGGGGGATTGGGTTTCTCACGATACTCCAGATTGTTTGTTTGTATCTCAGCATTGATACTAGCCATACGTTTTAACAGGTGATGGTGTTGACTTTTTGTGCCTTTTCTGTTGCGTGGAAGGCTCTGCTTTTCAGGGGCGAAGCGTTTTGAGAAAAGCCTGGCCGCCTCGACAGCGTACCAACGAAACTTGCCGTGACACGAGTCGCCTCACTCTGTGGGCGTAAGACAATTGCAACACACAAACTTCCAATTCGATCATGGCCCCCTGCAATCAACTGGCTGCTTGGCAGGCAGCCATCTCCATTAGTATCCCTGCTGCACGCAGTACACGCATGAACATTGACACCATTGGTCGTGGTGGCCTTGTTCGCCTCGGTGGCGACAGGGCCACGGCATGGCGAAAATGCTGATGGCACCGAAGAATGTCAACGTCAAATCGAGCAGGTACGCGCCCGTAGAAAATTCAGGGCAAACAAAGCCATTATGAAATTTGGTTCCTGCTTTTTTTTTCTTAATTAAAAACTCGTCCCCAATCTACAGAGTTTGCCGTTTTTGCCGACTCACCTGTTAACAGGATTCGTCCCTGATGATACCACACGTCGAACCAGCTTGTTCAGCATAGCAACACTTGATTTACACGGAACGAAAAAAAATATTTAGCCAGGGCAGGACTCGAACCTACACCTTCTGACTCCGGGATAATGATACTTTAATGATACTGGATCGCTTCGAAGTCAGACGCTCTACCATTGAGCTACCCGGCCTTTATTGGCCTTTGTTGGAGGATGTTAGTTAAAACTATCTTAAGTACTGACTATCCCCTCTGGTGTGTTGAGGCTCAAGTGGGGTCACCGGTCCCACAGTACCCCTGCAGGCAGCTAGTGACCTCGGATAACTTTAATAGCACCTAGATTGTAGCACATTATGATGTAGCGATTTGTATTAAGCATTCTTATAGTAACTTATATTATCACCTCTTTCATTAGCAGATCTATGTACCCTTTAGAATCTAGCTTCTAATTGGATACCCATCCCTACAGAGACCTGACTGGAGCCTTAACACACCAGAGGGGATTAGACAACCCTTCCTTGGTAAGTAGGAATGCCACCACTCTGCCAACCCCACGATCTAGCACGTACAATACCTACGCAGTTTTGGCCAGTGTCTCTCTCCAGATTTGAGGGAAACGATGCCACAGAAACCCAGTTTGGTCAAACTTGTATACCCTGGCACACTAGTGTACGCAGCCTAGCATGGGCAGGGTTAACCGACTTCTTCCACAGTACTTGTTGGGATATCTGCTGTGCTTAGAATCATGAGATTGATGAGACTTGTCGAACCAAAGTGGCAATTGAAAATCTGCTATTACACCCTTTCCAAGTTGGCCAACTTCGACCCAATCAGCAAATCGCCCTATAAACAGCATATTTGCTAGACGTGCAGTTACAAGGCCTCGAGAGTAGTTGTTTCTGCGTATGGGAGGGGTTTAGAGAGTTGCTTCGTTTTTTTTTTGGGCCGTCCTACAACGAGAACATTCGCGGGGCTCACAATCCTGATAATCCAGCTCTCATGCCACCAAAACTAGTCTCTGGGCCGGCGGTGTTCAAAGTTCTCAATCGACTTTTCGACACGTCCCCAGTTCTTATGCTACTTCATGTATGGCTACGAAAGAAACTAATATAAGTTAATGAGTATGCTGATCGTCCTATTGAGAGGTTCTTTCTGAATACATTATCCCTACAACGCACTTTGTGCCCTTTTCGCATTAAATGCCGTCACCCTCTGCCTCCGCAATCTCCTTGATCTCGTCCATGGCCGATGATACATCGGCATGGGGGCCTGCGCCCCTCTCTTCTTTAGTCCAAGCAGTGATGCATCAATCCATCTATACCTTGCTTCATACCTAACCCATCGCTCTAAGCCGGGTATATGAATCCCCAAACTAGGGAGTGCAAGTAATGTCAAAGTCGGAGTAGCCCCGTCCTCTGCTTTTGTTGCCTCAACACTATACAGCGCGGGTAAGGAGTATCGAATCTTCCCTGGGGCGTAATACTTGAGGATCTGCTCTAGCCGTGAACGTTGCCTCGGCGGCAGTGCTTTCCGGAAAGGCTTCGCATGGTGCGGTAGGAGAGGCAGGATGTGGAATCTTGCCGGCACGCAGGCACTCACTCGGATCCAGTATCGACCATCCCAGAGCTTGGCGGTTTTCCAGGTGCGCCAGTGACAATGGCGAGAAGGTTGGTCGTGTATTTCACTGACTAAGGGGGTGATACGATAATTGAGATAGCCGGGGAGTTTTCGCTCTGGTAACGGTTTTATGGATGAATAGGGAGCTCGCGATAGGAACCATTTGGTTGATGCGGGGCCGACAATGGGGTCAAAGACGACGCCGGCGATAGTGAATGCCTTTGGTAGCGATAAGTCTGGCTGAGAAGCAAGCTCTGGAAAGAGTCGGTCAATGACATTGTCTAGGTTCGCTAACGGAGGGACACTCATGTCCGGGGTGACGAATTCAACCAGTTTGCGGATAGCGATGGCTGCAATGAGTCGCGAATGGGGTTTGCGAGCCTCATCTCTTGGCTTAGAAAAGAGACGCCGCCAATGTGCGTTGTTCGACCTGAACGACGCAAGTTCAATAAGTAGCGTGCCTGCGTTTGGGTCAAAATCATGTATGACAGCTTCACGCATCAACCAGCGTCGCGCCTCAGCTTCTTCCAGCCTTGTACGACGCTTCGCTTCTCGCGACATGTCGAGGATTGCTTCCTTGCGGAGTTCAGGTGGAAGTAGGCTATGATTCATGTGTCGAATGGCATTTCTCGGCGTGAGAGTCGGGTCAGCATTTGTTGGGTCTTCGAACCACTTGATCTTGTTGGCCTCACAGGTGGCAATGAGCCTATCCTTATCAAACTCCAGGAGCGGTCGGTATATCGTGATGCCACCATCTTCGCAGTTTAATGGGGTCAAGTACGGCACACGCGAGTCTACATCGCGTATGATGTGACCTGGAAAGTGGGCTGACAAATCATTAATACCAAGATAGTGCTTCAGTCGGTCCCAAGGCTGGATTTCCCAATCATCCTTCATCATCCACCTCAGGCGCTTCATTTCCTTGTTGGGGGGTTTGAAGCTTAAATACGGATGTTGGGCCGACTGATCATCCAACAAGCCGCTCTTGTAGACGCCATGCAAATCGTAGCACTCCGGGATGGCATTGGCCTCTCGTATCCCCTGGAACCCACGATATTGATGGCCACTCATGTAACGCATGAGAACAGTTTCGTACTGGTCGTCCCGATGGTGGGCAAAGAATAAACTGGTGGCATTGAGGTAGCGGCAAGTTGACCCAAGCATGCGGTACCGCATTGTTCGCGCAACACTCTCCATGTTTGGGAGACTACTCGGATCTTGGCCATGTCGGCTTACATCCTTCCAGTTGAGAGGCTTAGTGACTGCTTTGAGACCCAGCTTCTTGAGCTCCTGTGCCACCTTGACTGCCTCGAGCGTGCTCCCTGGTCTCAATCTATGATCAACAATGACGCCAAAAGCACTTTCGGTCGGATTGTCTGCAATTTTGATGCCTCGGTGTGCTCTTATGAGGTTGGAGAAGAGGAAGGCCATGGCCATGGAATCCACACCGCCGCTGATGGCAAGGGCTGCCAAAGACCAGTTAGCATTTCATGTTTGGCCATGTTTGGAGGAAGATGGCATACCAACTCGCCGCGGTCGTGCATATCGGACTGCTGGGAAGCGTGGAGGACAGACGGCCTCGACAGCATCCCGAAACTCCGTCAAGGAGATGGGCTTGGCGCCATGATGAAGGACGCGAGTCGGAACGCTCATTCCATCGCAGGTTGCGGCAATGGTGCAATTGTGAAATGTGGGCAGCGTTCGAAGTTGTCGAGTCACAGCTATTTGACAGCCGGATTCCGTTGACAGAGTTTGGTCAGTGCGGCCTCGCCAGGCCAGATGTGAGGCTGCAAGGCATTACTGGGAAAATATGATGTGTGAGGACGGTAGTTGGCGGTTGGACGTTGAACGTCGCTGGTACCATTGGGACATGGACCTTGTCGTGTGGGGCCAGCCAGAAGTCAGGACCCCGAATGTCGCTTAAGCTCCCAGACTAGTTGTTACTCCGTACTCACAACCAAGTAGCTTGAGCTCTGGATATCAGTTGACCAGTCTTTGCAGTCCTGCATAGTCAGCGTCAGCTGAATTGCATGCTCCGTCCACGCCTTGTTCTTTGCGTCTGGCCTCTGATCAGGGCGCCACAGTAGCTACCCCTTGCCTCTCTGGAAGATGCCATGCACGAGGGTCAGGTGTAAGTTGTCACAAGGCACAAGATATGGAGGACTGGTGAGGCGCGTGTGTTGGCATTGGATGAGATGATAATGGTCAGCAAGTCAAGGAATTTTTCCCAGAATCCCCCTTTTGCTCACGTCTGCTGCATCTCTGACACCGTCCGGTAGTTGTCACTGCAAAAGCCATGCTCAACGTTGATTCTCGTCCACACTTCCGTGAGGCCTCACAAGCAAAGCGAGTCTGACTGCACCCATTGGCCACCAGACAACAGGCACTTGCATGCAGCTTGATGCACCTTGCAGCGGCAGGCGGGCCAAGCAAAGACTGTGGGCCAGTAGATGCGTGGCCCCGTTCGTGTGGCAAAAGCTGCCAAAGGGAACAAATGGGAGGGAACGGCTGGAATGAAACCATCACGACTGTGGCCGGCAAGCTCACGCATGCAGAGGTGTTGACGGCAGTTGCCTGGCCGCTCGCTCGCCGCTCAATCTCCATCGCTCCTGCCATTTGTTCGCCACGAAAGCGTGCTCCAGAGCCTAGCAACCCAGCTCGGTCCTTCCTTGCCAATCCAGACTACCTGCCTGTAATCAGTTACGACCTGACTTAAGTTGGCCTGTTATGTTATTCCCTGTTCCCTGTTTGGGACCACGAGGCAGTCGTTTCTCTTCTCTTCTCTCCTCCTCTCATCTTTGCCATCATGGGCCATGGCTGCACCCAGTCCGTGATCTGTGGGCCTTGCCCTGTTTAGTTGCCGCAGCTTTGCACTTGGGCGACTCGCAAGTCGAGTCTGGTGTGCCTCGCTATTCCTTGGACGAGCATTAAGCGTGCATCAAGCTCCACGAGCACCTCGAAGCCGGTTGGTGCCGGTCATACTAATGCTCGCTGCCCCGACAAGATCAAACTCCAACCGACCATCCGACATCCCATTAGCCATCCAGCGACCATACACCACCGCACACCACTCTCCCTACGCGCGCATACACACGAGAGGCAGACGCAGGACGCGAGCCTTCCGCCACCCAAGACACGGGGCTCACATGTCGCTTGACTTCTGTTCGCAAACCGGCGTGTGTTCTAGCTCCCCCGCTTGGAGCATCGCAGCTTACAATTTCCACCTCCCTGCCGACTCAGTCCAGCCTCTGCCGTTATCCCTTTCGCAAGCATCGGCATTGTCATTTTGCCGTTATACGCACCCGTGCAACCATCGAGCTTCGCCTGGGCTCATTTCACAACCGCTGTCTGTACATCCCTCCGTCGCGTTCGTGAAAGTTCCTGCAGACCGAGGTGCGCCAACTGCTCCACCATCTTCATGCTGGCTGTCATGACCACACAACAACGCCGAGCGCGACTCCCCTAAGCTCATCTTTTGGAATCTTCGCACACACCATCACACACAGATACAGTCGCCCGTCGCCGCTCATGGTGTCCCAACCAGACCAGCCCTCTTCAGGCTCCAACACAGCTTCCAATGTCTCATCACGTCGTGGACACCAGTATTCTTCTGCATCTGTCGTCTCGCGACCATCGCTCTCCCGCACCAAGCGATACAACCGTTCACACACTGGCGGTCGTTCCTATGCTCCTCAGAATGAATTTCCCGTTTTTGCGCACAGCGGCGATGTCGAGATCCTCATCCGCCTCGGGGCAGGTGCTGACACCACTACGCAACGCTACCTCCTACACCGGCACACCTTGACAAGGTGTAGTGGATTCTTCGAAGCGAGTACTTCCATGGAGTGGTCCAAAGCGCGGCCACTGCTGGCGGGAGGTAATGAACTGGCCCGTATCGGTGAGGAGCCGCCGTCTACGTTGGACAGCAGTGACTCGGACCGGTTCGCTGTTAGTGGTGTTCCTGGATCTGGTGGTTCGGCCCCAAGAAAGAGGTGGAGGTATGAACTAGACAGTGGTGTTGGCGAGGGCGATATTCCCATGTTGGTTCAAAAGGAAGAGACAACACCGTCAGAAGACTCGCATCCGTCATTTCCTTCACTATTCGGCTCGGCTTCTGGGTCGAACACCAAGTCCGCTTCGCGATCAAAACATGGCCCACCCACCACCAACCATGTCTCCTTCTCGCGCTCTGTTGCCAACCTAGCGGTGACTCCCAGCATGTCCCAGGAAGACGAAGACCTCCTACGCGACTACGATAACCTGTTTCGCATATTTTACAACTACTCCCCTGTGTTGGATGGTGTGAATGTCGCAGATGCCTATGTCCAGTGCAAGTCGCTCCTAGCTCTGGCTGACCAGTACGACGCTTTGGCCGTGGTCGGGCCTCGGGTCGACCACCACTTGCTTCAGTTCCAATCCCGGCTATGGAAGCAAATCGCGAAATACCCGATTTCGTACCTGCGCCTGGGGTATCTTGCTCGAAGCAAAGTTATTTTTCAGGAAGCCCTGATTCATGTTGTTGGCCAATGGCCGGTGGGGGAGCGCAGTATTCGTGCTGCGCTTCCCGATGTTGTTCTCGACATCATCGAGGACAAAGTAGACGAGCTTGAGGAAATCATCAGCCGAGTAGAGGGGCGTCTCTTTCGGCTCACTCTCACCGGTGCAAAAGGAGAGCGTGTCACTCCTGGGAACAACTACCTCGATTGGCTTGTGGTGAGTCTCTTCCGTCAATGGCTTGCGGATAACACATCTCCTCAGCCATCACCTGAACGACATGGCAACAGCCGAAGCAGCAACAACCCTCCCGCTCCACCACCGCCGGTCCCACCACTGACCTCTATTGGGCGGGCCTATCGGACCCTGGGGTCTGGAAACCCAAGCACATTTCTTAACCATGAGGACTGCAAGAGGTTCTTGAAACTCACACCGGAGCTGTATCGTCGTGACAACCTACGCCGGTTCGAGAAACGCATGGATGAAATGAAGGCCATGGCACGAGACCTTGTTCGTCCCCTTCTTGGAAGCGGGCTAGAGCTCGACTTGGCCGGCCCGAGCAGGACCTCTGAGGGAATAAGCTACCTGACTTGCACGGCTGTAGGCAACCGTGATCTCCCATGGCCTGTAGAAGGATAATTCCGGCGTCTCTATCGCTAATCAGATGCCCGGATGATCAAGTGCTCGCCTTCTTCCCTCTCTTTTTTTTTAGGATCTTGCATTTGCTGCTTTTACTTTTCCCACTTTTGGGTAGCCAGCATCTCTATATCCAAACCTAACGACAGATATATATATCATCAGCATGAAAATAGTGTAACCAGCTGCCCAAGGGGCACATTTGTTACATACGCTATAATTACTTACCAGGATACCCTTTCCAGGCTGAATCTCTGTTTCTATTTTTTTTTACATTTTATCCATGTCACTTTAGCAATGTCTGTATATGTACATAGAGGGCTGTGCCTGCATTGGGATGCAAAGCTGCGATAGGAATATGAATATGATTATGAAGATGCATGAATAATGACAGTATAATTGGGACACAAATTGCAGTTTAATTTCTTGTTTTGAGAGCGGTGTCAGTCTTGGAGATGATCAGCTGGTAGTGACCGGGTGATGTGCCATGTTCATGTCCGAAATGGCATTACGTTGATGATGACGCAGTCGCAGCTTACAACTCTCAAAGACATATTTGGATTCACCACCAGGTACAACAAGCCTTGCGACTTCATAAGATACTAGGTATTCCACACTAATCTCATAGACAACACCAATAGCTCCTATATTCCCATGCTTGCCACATCATCGTGTATACAGCAGTACCTACGTGCTGTACACTTTCAGTATCAAATTTCCATTCATATTACTTCAAATCCTAACCATGATTTGTTTTCAACCTACTCCTTGCCAACCTGAAGCCGCACGGCGCCAGACACAGTACCCATCTTTATAAATGACGCGCCATCGCCTTTTTCGCCCTCTACAATCTTTCCGAAGCCACGACTTCGTCGAGTAATCCTGACACCTTGACCAGACACGGAAATATCTCCAGACATGCTCTCGGCGCGGAATTTCCCCACCCAAGCAGCGGGATAGTAAAGCTTGAAATCACCACTAATGGAAGAATGCTTGCTATCAAAGTTGTAGAGAGCTGGGCGGCCGGTTCTGCGAATTTCAAAGTCTTTTACGTGGGACTTGGCGTTGTCAGATAGCTCCATTGCCACCGCTTCGTAAATATTGACATTGGTAAATCCGCTCTTGGTGTCAGTGCTGAAGCTCGTCTTATCGGAGCTCTTGGTGACCAAGGGCAGCACGTTGAGATTCAGGTCGCCAGAAACAGAGCCAATCTTGGCGGAAGATGTCATGACAACGGTGGCGGTGATGCCTCCGGATGTCGTGCCAATCTCGACCTGGTAATCGCGGGGTGGGATCTTCTTTCCTAGCTTTCCACTCCTGACAGTAGATGTCAACGGCTCCTCAAGTTTGACATCCCCGGAGATTGATTCAACCTTGAGCGTAGCTTGGTTGCCGGATTTCTTGTCAGAAGCCTTGGGGGCAACTTGGGCTTCAACATCTCCAGAAGAAGACTTGACCTGAAGAAGATCATAGAGAGGGAACCAGCCCTTGATGTTGCCACTGACAGTCTCAATGATGATTCGTCGCGATTGTACCGAGTATGGCGCGACATCGTCGTCGATATTACTGGCGCGGGGAGTGTTGACGTCGCCAACAACAGTTTTAATGGTGGGACCGTCCACGACGCCCATAACAAGGCCCTCAATGATGTCCACGTCAAGATGAACAAGGTCAAGTTTAAGGTTATCAAGATAGGCATTGTGAGGCACATAGACAGTGACACGCATTTGGATGCAAGGGGTAGCACCGGAGTAGTCCCACCAGTCAAGAGCCCGGGGAGAAATAATTTCGATGGATTGATGACCATCGTCCACGTGAATCTCGGTACTGGGTCTTAGCCTCTCATCATTAGAGATGATCTCAATCTCGACACTGCCTCCTGATTCTTTGGTTGGGCGAAGTAAGAGTTGTCCAGAAACATTAGGCTGACGACCTCCCCTGTAGCCGTTTCTCTCCAGTCTCTGTACAATGTCCAAAGAAAAGCCACTGCCGTACTGAAGCGATGTAATAGACTTGTCAAATTTGTGAGGCGTGTTTCTGCAGGAACCACTGGGCCTCCACTCAAGATCACGTTCGCCACCCATGCCTGGTTCTTTGACTGGGTCGTTGTCGATAATTTTAGGGATCTAGAGACGGACAAATGAGCCAGTTAGCAAGGCAATTATGTGATGATGAGCATATGTGGTCGGAGGCGGGACGGATGATGTCCACATGTAGTTGTGTAGGTGATTTGTGTTTCAATGTGTGGGTGTGGGTGTGCTTGTGTGTGCTTGTGTTCAGGGACAAATAGGCAGGTTTGGCAAAGTCGAAGTTGGGTCTTGTATGTGAGCGCCAAATGTAGTAACACCCCATATCGCTGCATTTACAACTGAAATATGACTGACTGGCCGTGTGAAAGGGTTGGGCAGCACAGGCCGTTGCGACATGAAGCTCAAGCTTTACTCACTTTGGAATGTTGAGATCCGCCGCTGCTCAAAGATATACTTCCAAAGATGGCAAAGAAAATAGATAAGACGACAGCAATGCCAAGAAGTGTTCGAATATTCTTTCTGGTGTTGGGAGAATGAACAGCGTTTTTAACTCGCTGCCATCGAGAGGCAGGGGGGCCGTTGGGTGAGCCCCCCATAGACTCAGGCTGACGAGGCAGCAGTGCCTGATGTTCTTCAGGGATGCCCATTGTGTCCTGATTGACGTCCGGGTTGACGTTGTTGCTACCAGATGAGGGAGGTGCAAATGTCCGGTAGTCTTGGGAATGGCCAGCCGAGGGTGATGATGGAGAGGGTGAGTAGGCAGGTGGCGCGTCCAGATGGTTCTGATGATGCGTCTGAGACTGAGGCGTGGGCTGATTTAAGGAAGTTGACGTTGCTGAAGCTGCTGTCTCGAAGGGAGTGTGAGAATAGGGGAGACGGGTACTGTGGCCGGTGTAGAGAAGGGGGCCGTCTTCTTCGACGCTACGCCTGTGATGATGGAGGGGCGAGGTGACGACTGTAGGGCTAGCTGGCGTAGCTGTTGTCGTCTGGTTATTGCCCATGTACGTGTCCAAGGAGGCAGACGCACCGTGGTGCATTCCTTGAGATATGACGTTGCTTCCCATGTGTGGTGTGAAGGCTGCTTCAGGAGAGGCCTGACTGGCGCCGTTATTTATCCAGCGCTCCTCTTCGGCCTCCTTTGCCTTTGCAGCGCTCTCATGCCGCAATGTGGGATCTTCGACAAGGACATTGGGCACGACAGGTACATGGGATGATGTGCGTTGCGGTCGCTGCAGCTGGTGATGCTGCTGCCATGTCACGGCGGGGTGTTGCTGGTACGGTCGGTCGGGGACATGGTGAGAAGATGACGCCGCGCCCGAGGACTCCGACGCGTGGAAGTAGCCGTCAGTGGGTGACAAGGCTTCATCACGGTTCTCATGGTCGTCACCAGCAGCGGAGGCGGCGTCGTGGCCCATGTCGGAGTACATGTTGTCAGCGTACGGAGCTGGCATGCTTTGCGGCTCAGATCAGGTCAGGCCAAGCCAGTCCCAGTGGCAGGCCACTCGAAATTGTTCGGGCACGGGATGGAGACAAAAAGGGATCGAAATTGCAGTCGTAAGTTGTCGACTAATGCAGCGGGAAGAAGGGAAAGGACTCGGGAGGGGGAGTCAGAGTAGAATAAAGCTGACGATGTTGACTGTGATTCGGGGTGTATCTGGGGAAGGCGCTTTGCTCGGGCGCGACTTCCAAATTGGAGCAACCAGTCCGTTCAACACCTCCAACGGTTTGAATGCTTCGAATATCGCTTGCAGCCGAATGTAGGTCTTGAATCTGTCCTGAGCGTGTCGGTCTCGGCCTATGTGTACGAGACGCTGAACCTTCAGGGCCGGAAACTCGAATATCCGTCCAAATGTCAGTAATGGGCGGGAGGGCAACAATCCAGCGTGTCCGGCAAAGTAGCAACGCCTTTACCCTTCAACCAGCACAAGACAGCCATGAAGGTGTCGCAAAAAACAACCGCATTCGAAAAGCATGGGGGTAAGCAAGACTAACACCCCTAAGAACTCTTCCGGGTTCTTTTGTCTAGAGCAATCCTGTCGCCTTATGACCCCACGTTGGCTGACTCTTGACTGCAGACGACGTAGTACTACAGTCGACCCCAGACCCCAACAAAACACCATCAATTTCTCCAGACGGTTTCCATATTAACAACGTCGATGCTAGCCAAAGCCGCAATTCTAGACGAAAGCATCTTTTTAATTCATCTCGACCATCCGAATAGGTATTCAAATAGTACCAATTCGGTATATCTGGTAATCATATGCCAACAGTCAGCGAAACAAAAGCACTCGCGCCCCATCACCGTTTTCCCAACTACCAGCATTGAAACGACCAACAGGGCACCAACCCAAACTGGACCGGCAGACCAAAAGTCCCAAGCCTCACGTTGCCATGATGAGCCTCAACACCCCATCGCTCCACAGACAAGCTCTGCAGAAGGCGCCAAATCTGAGCTAACATCTCGGGGCCCTGTCAGCGCCATCGTCGCTCCCCCGCTGTCTTTCCTCTTTACGGTCCCGGTACCCGTTTCCGTGCTGAAGCCTCGTCAGCGCGCACGCAACAAATTACGCTCATGGCGTCGTCTTCCGCTCCAAAACGACCACACCCCGGCAGCAACGTATACCTCCTCTTTGGATGGTGCGAGGCCCAGAGAAGAGCCCATGAGATTACTGCAGCGATTAGTCACCTCAGACGTATATGGCATCTTGTATGGCATCTACAGCGCATGCTGCTTTTTCGGTCGGGCACAACAAGCAATACTGGCCCCATCTCGGGTCCGGTTGCCTTACCCGACAACGGCACTCCGGGACGCGTACCCACTTTCGGCCGATGGCCAAGCCGGTGTCTCAAAGTCTGAAAGATATTAAGATTTAATTGTTTCGCTCTGTAGTCAAATGAAATTACACGCATGATACAAGTATCGTGCAAGCGTAAAGTCTGAAAGATATAAAAATTATCATTGCGTGCTACTTTGCACAGTTTATATGCCCTGACAAGCACGCTATCATGCCATCGTGCCTATATGCTTCTTGGATGTCGACCATGTCGAATTCTACTAGGTTCGTGTGTTTTTGTTTCCGTCCTCCTCGGATATATCCTGTTCCTCTAAGAGCCTAGCCTTTGCTGACGTCTTTGCCCAGAAAAGGGCTTTCCAGAGCTTGAAACAAATGAGCCATGAGTTCCCTCCCCTCTAACAGTGTATGCCTTCCGGTCAAGTCATAGCCAGCCACCACACAGCCTATCACTGTTTCGACAAAGGAAATATGCTGTCCCAAAGAAGGTCTGCCCGCAAGGACAAGGCAGCGGGCAGTCGCCGGGCCACGTCCCCCGACGCGAAGCCGGTTGGTTTTTCTTCTCATACGTCCACTTTTCTCGATCGGCTCCTCGCCTCTCAAATGATTCTCAATGTAGCCCGAGGACAGACTTTGAATTCTCATACACCACCCACGTGATGCTCAATGCAGGTGCAACCTTGAGCAAGTTCGGCGTCAATCCCTTATACAGACCACGATATCCCTCCTTTTGAATGGTCTTTTGAGTCACATCCCATATACCAGTATACGTCGCTCGGTGCATCACGGTTCCTTGTGTCTGCAATCGTGTTCGTACCACATTGAGCGGGTATACAACCGTCGCACCAATCGCCCCAGATGTCGCTCCGATCATGCCTGTGGCAATGTTGCCAGGGTTAGCATCCTCCTCATGACAACCGGAATGCCTAGCGTAGTACGTTCGATATGAGTTTTTGAGCAGCTCAAACATGGCCATGTCTATGGCACTGTACGGGAACATGCCCACGAGACCCATGGTCACACCACGGTAACACGCTCGAATGCCGCCATCAGCATACATCTTAACAGCCGTCTGGCGGACCAATGCGCTGCCCGTGAGTCCTCCCTTAACAGTCTCACACTGTAAGCGAAATTTTAGGGTATCTAGTGGATAAACGCAAAACCTACCACGCAAGCACGCACGCGGTTAGTTAGCACAATCCAATATGAACCGGATTTGAGACATTGCTCCGTTTCGACCAAGAGACCATTCAAAACTTACTGTGCAATCATGCCAGCAACACCGCCTGCGGTGAATTTTGAATACGAGTTGATATGTCTGGGGTCACCATGGCCTTCAAAATTGGCCAGAGCCCGCTTGGCTGCTTCGTACGACCCAAATTTGATGGCCGTCTCGGGCATGATTTTGAGCACGTTCAGACCGTTACCTGCAAAGCGGCGCATGTCAGCATTTACCGCCATGTAACAATCAGCCCGCCCAACCGCAACTCACCGGCAAAGAAACTTCGGATGCCGCCGTTGCGAAACAGATCTTTAACGGCATTGCTGATAGGTCTAAGCGCGTTCTTTACCGCCGCAATAGGGCGACCTTGCTTAATAGCGGCTACCGCAGTCTCGGAGCTAGTGCTGGTGTTGACCAACAGATAGACCTTTAATCGGTCAAGCGGCGCGGTGGCCGTACGAGAGACTCCGCCGGCGATGGCACCCGCTAGGAAGTAACCTGGATCAGGAGCAAAATGTGTCAGTTTGAACTTCTTTTGGGGCCTGCTCTCAACTCCTGCCGAAGATTGTGGTGGTTCTTCCATGAGCTGTTCCGAGGTGCCATCGCCAACGCGCTGTATAGACTGTGTGGGCTTTGAAGGCTCCAATCGTGTGGGTTTTGTTGCGACTAACCGTCGCCGCTGTGTAGTCTGATGTGGGATACTGTCGCCGTCTTCATCTGCACTCGCCACGGCGTTCGCTCCAGGTTGTGATAGGACCTCCACAGCGTCTGTTTTCAAGTCTGCATCTATACTTGTCGGGTCGTTGTCTTGTGCGGGAGCTGCAGGAGACCCAGGTGGTATTGTCGCAGGAGGTAAAGGAGACGCGACCCTAACGAGAGAGCCGAAAAGAGAATAGAAAAGGGAGCTAGAGGATAACTCATCCGTACCTAGACCTTCCAAAGTTTCGTCGCTGACAAGAGAATCTCCCTCCGGTGTGACATTGACGACGGAGTCATAGTAGGATAGGACGGCTTGGAGTCGGGAGTCGTGTTCACAGGCTGGCATGAACAGGAGAAAGTTTCTGTGGAAGCATCAGTGCTGCACGCCATTTTGTTGGTTTTGCTTGAAGGTCACTGGGTTCCGTCTTGTGCCAATGGAATGAAGACAGACTGCGAGAATGGACAAGTGAAACTGATGGTGCGGTGAGTGACGCTGCCCCACGACCTCATCACCAAGGGCTCACTTGGGCACATGACTTGAATGTCATGGCAGATGGCGAGTGACCTTGCTCTCCAGGGTACAAATCACCACAGGAAGGGTCGCATAAGCCCGCAGTAGGCAGTCAAGCTCAAGAGATGACTTACCGCCATTCTTCAAAACTGACAAATCCATCATTGTTCCTATCCAAGTCGTGGAAGAAGTCGGCAACTCGACGGTTTGAAACGCTCAGGCCGGCTGTGCGAAAGGCGGTTTGGAGCTCGGCGGAGTCGAGTTTGCCGTTGCCATCCTTATCGATGGCTTGAAAGAGTAAGAACAACTGTCGCTCGGTTTTCTCGACGAATTTGCGAAACTCTACAAGTTGACGAGTGTAAACATTAGCTTATCGTGCTCACTGCCAGAGCTTGAAGCTCGCGGCGCGGTTCTGGGTTTGCAGTGGGGACATGGTAGCTGCTGGACAAGGAGGGGAGAAGAAAGAAGAAGGGAGAGAAAAAAAATTGAAACGGCATCTCGAGGCGGCAAAGCATACCTTCGTATTGAATTTTGCCATCGTGGTTCGTATCGACCTCCTTCATAATCTGTTTCAACAACTCGTTGGCATTCTTCAGAGCTGTTTGGTGCGCGCACATGCGTCCAGGGTCAGCGAACAAAGCTCCCGCGCATGCCGAAAGCGACAATATGGTTGGATGCAGGCTCACGGTGATCAATGCGCCTAAAACCCTTCTGCAGGCCCTTCAAGTCCAATTCTCCCTTGCCGGTAGGGTCCAATCTGGACCAGAGACGCTCAACTCTGGCATCGCGTTCGTTGGGCGACTCTCCAAACCGTCGCTCGGCGTCCGAGACCAATTTGGTGGCGCTCATGACGACGGCATCGAGGATGCGAGCGGCGTCGTGCAGCTAGGGGCAGCGACGGGGGATTGGATGCAACGGTCGCTCTCGCGTGGTGGAATTGGCGATTTATTCTTGTAACAGCATCGTAGGACACAAGCGGTGGTTGGTGCAATGGGAGGAGGGAGAGCAAAGAGGCCGCAAGGTGAATACAAAGAATAATGCAGCACAGTGACGTCGGACTGGAGCACTTGGGGAGCCAGGCGGCGGCGGAGAATCCGAGCTCGAGAGCGAGTTCTTGGTCAACTTTGAATGGCTATTATCTGGGCCAGAAATCCATTTGACGGGAACATTGAACGAGAGGTAGCCTCTCCTAGCCAGTGCTTTCCTCTATCGCCTATCAATCCGAGAGTGAACAAGCACAGGTCTCAGACATCCAGGCTCCGCTATAATAGGGAGTCGCGGCAAATCACAGCAGGCGAATTAGCAGCACGGCGAAAGAGTTCAACCAGTGCAGCTCAACATGGTGCTGGGCAAAGAGAGGAGTGGCTGGGAAGGGGGCCGCTGAGGGCAGTGAGGGGACGCTGCTCAGGCGCTCAGGCGCTCAGACGCTCAGTTGGCCTGCTGGAGCATGCTGGTCTTTTCAATGTTAGTGTTGTGAAATTTGAACTCGCCCGATGTTTAACCGCAACTATCGAGTCCCACTTTATCCGCCACTGGTTATGTCGGGTCATCTTTTGCAGTGGCTGAGGCTATCGCGAGATTGCCTTCCTCGCACGTGTACGCGCCTCTTCTATACTCGGTATCATAACGCGGAGTATCATAGTTCCCTGGTCTAGCTACAACTAACTATATAGTTAAACTTTATTGGCCTTACCTGATGCGCGTGCATGATAATCAGGACAGGATGAAAAAAATTAAACTTGGTAAACCTGATGTATTGGCGCTGGATGTTCTTCTAAATTTATAGACGCGAGAAATGGTTGACTTTGGAGCTTGCTGTAATAAAGGGTGGCGCGATATAAAGAGCTTGTCTTGATTAGGGCTTGAGTAAGACTAAAAGACAATTGTCGTCTACAAGTGCGAATAGTGGAAATGACGTCATTGGTGTAGATAACTTTTCGTTTCAACAAGTTGAGCTAGATTTGTGGGCTATTGTCTTATGCGGGGAATTAAATTATCCTGTTCACGTATAAAATGTGAGTTTCCAACCAAGTAGTCCGGTCCAGTTTTCCAGATTTCTACTACAAGCATTGCCCGAAGCTTGCCAGCAGCCGGGTAAGGTACTTACTACTCACTCATATTCAGATAAGCAACAAGAACAATGATGAAAGTACGATTCACCGGGTTAGAAATATCTCAAGAAAACCTATAAAGTATGAGAGCTGAGTTCTTGCTTTAATATCGGCTACACGTCTGCTGTTTGCCAAGTGGCACTCTCTCACAGCGGCAAAATTGCTTTGCCAATTGAAAATAGAAAGACTACCCCGTACTTCAGATGTTGGGTGAAAATTACTTGGCTACTTTACACAGGGCTGCGACGATCCAGAAATAGAGACATGGCTATTTATGGGCCTGAAAGAAGCGACCTCTCCTGCATTACTAAGCAGGGCTGGGACCGTCGTCATTCTGGTGGTTCACCGCCCGGTCTGTCCTGGTTCTTGTGTCGATTGCAAGGCCGGTGCCGGCGCCTCCCGCTCGACTTCATCTCCTCTCGTTGCTCTGCTCCCAGAGAGTCTGCGAGCTGCCTCGGCGGCTCTCGTCCTTTGCAAAAATGTCCGCCAACTACTGGGAGTCGACGCAGAGGCGGCATTGGCTATTTACCAAGGATCAGCTCTCTACCATGCGTCAGAAGCTCGACGATGACAATGCCGACCTCGTGCGCATGTTTCCCTTGCCGCAGCCACGCCATCTTGCCATATATTTCAATCAGCGTTAGTCTGTTTTTCTTTCCTCCTTCTTCCTCCTTGTTTATTATATTTATTTACCTATTTATTCCTCACTGCGGCCCCCCCGTGCGCCAGGCATTCCGCTAACCTCTCATTCAGAACTACTCCGCCTGGCAAAACGGCTCAGCATCCGCCAACAGGCCATGGCGACTGCGCAAGTCTACCTGAAGCGATTCTACATCAAGGTCCCCGTCCGATCTACGAACCCATACCTCGTCATCACAACTTCCCTCTATCTGGCCTGCAAGATGGAAGAGGCGCCGCAGCACATTCGGCTCATCGTGACCGAGGCCAGGCAGCTCTGGCAAGATTTCATCGGCCTAGATACATCCAAGATCGGAGAGTGCGAGTTCTACCTTATCAGCGAAATGAGCTCGCAGCTCATCGTGCACCAGCCATACAGGACACTGACGTCGCTGCGGACAGAGTTGTCACTGGTAGATGAGGACGTGCAACTCGCACGCTCCGTCATCAACGACTCCTTTAATAGCGACCTGCCCCTCCTCTGCGCACCGCACGTCATCGCCCTCGTTGCCATCTTGCTCGCCCTCGTCCTTCGGCCCAATTCCACCGCCCCCGGCCAGGCAGGATCGGGCTCTGCCGCCGCCGCCGGTCTTGCCGCCGCCCAGGCAGCCCTGGCCCAGGCCGCAAGGGGCAACGGTGGCAGCAATATCCACGGCTTGCCTGATCCTCCTTCGGCCTCCGAGTCCAAGGAGAAGCAGCAGGAAGCCCGGATATCCAGGGTGCAATATTTTGCCGCCTGGCTGGCGGAAAGTAGTGTTGATATCGCGGCCATGGTTGACGCTACTCAGGAGATGATTTCATTATACGAATTCTACGAGCAGTACAATGAAAAATTGACCCGGGAACAAATTAATCGTTTTGTTAAGGCCCGAGGTTTAGATAAATAGAGACTCTAATAAGCGTCTTTGTTAGCTTTTGGTTTTTTTTTTTTTTTACTTGTGGAGTATTTGTTTCGGCCCGGCGTTTTTGGGATGCAAAGCAAAAAGACGGGCGGATTATAAGAATCATGTCAGGTATTACATGCTAAGAGGGGAACAGACGGTGTTACGGCGTTATGACTAGCGACATTACACGGGGCGGGGCTTTTTTTTTTGATTCGCGCTTTGGAGTTGTAAGGCTTCGATATCCTGTCACAGCGATGCATGTTGCAGATGGCAAGACGGTACAATATAATCTATTATTCTAATGGTCCGCCCCTCGTCACCCCTTTTTTTCGCGATTTTGTCTTCTCTGCTCTAGTGCTCATCAGGCCAGTCTATGTCTTTGTGTCTATCATCGCCTCCAAGCCGCCATGGCAACATCAGCAACCTCCTTTCCTTTCGAAATGGCAATCTCATGACCGCCCTTGAGAACTCTAATATCAACAGCCTCCTCGCCCAGCACGGCAAATGAATCGGCAATCCACTCCTCCTTGACCACGATCGGATCTCTCTCCGCCAGAATCAAGCATATCCTACCTCCCTCCAAACCCGGCACCTGTTCGTCCTCCCTCCTCAAAGCAAGCTGTTCACTGAGCCGCCTCCACACTCCCTCGTGCTGTCCGTAGATGGGGGCGTTTCTAATGGTGCTCATGTACGCGGGTACAAAGCCGGCGTTATTCCGCAGCTGCCATCTGACCACGTCCCCGACCTTGGGGCCGGACGCATCCCCCGCGCACACGGGGACTTGGTCAAAGTCGACGTCTTGCGAGTCGTCGCCGTCTACGGTGTTGACGCTAGGGTCCGGGATGTCGGCGCTGGCCGTGCCCGGCCGGGGTTCCAGACGGCGTCTGGCGAGGCCGTTGACGAGCCAGGAGGGGAGGAGGCCCTCGGAGTACAGGATGCGCGACTTGAGACTGACGTGGGATGGGCGGACGAGACCGCCGGGGCAGATCAAGGTTGCGGAGCGGAGGAGATTGGCGTGGTAGGCGGCGAAGGCGGCGGCGAGGGCGCCGCCCAGGGAGTAGCCCACGATGTGGAAGGAGGATGAGCCGGTCCAGGGGATGCGGGACGAGGCGAGGACGAGGAGGATCTGGCTGGTGTACAGGCGGTCATCGTAGGGGAGATCGCTTGGGGCGTCGGAGTATCCTCTGCCGAATAAGTCTGTGGCATGGTTAGATCAGCGCGCGCGAGATTCTGACATGTATAAGCGGACAGGTGACTCTTTTTTTGAGTTTGTATCTTGCAGACTTGATTTCTATAGGGGCTTATAGCAAGCAGTTTTGGAAAAAGAAAAGAAAAAGAGAAGAGCAGTGTGTCGCGATGGAAAATGGCAAGCTCACCGAAAAGCATCACTCTACACCCCTTCCTGACAAACTCCCGCGCCATATCTCCCAAGGCAACACACGGCGTCCCGATGCCATGCAGCAACAGCACCTTTTCGCCGTCCTCGGGACCCCACTCAAACACCTTTATCGTCCCGTACGCAGTTTCCACATCCCTCCCGCCGGGAAACACGCCCGGCGCATACGACGGTGCCAACTTCCTAGGCGCCAGCGAGGAAGCCCGAGTCGAATCTGCCGATGCCAGCTTCGCCGCTTGCCTGGCCTTGGAACAAATCACTCTCGTCGGCTTCACGGGGTCGCCGGGGCTCAGGACGGGCTGTAGGTACCAATATATCGAGAGACACGCAGCGGCTGTGAGGACGGCGTACTCGATTGTGCGGGATGCGCGGTACTCATAGTTGAACTGGGGCATGGCCGAAATTCCGCCTCAGACACGGTGCTGGGTTTTCTCTTTTCTGGGTTTCTTCTCGGGGGTACGAGGGGAAACAATGTCCAATTTACTCTGCATAGCGGGCATGTTACGTATCTCGAGTCGAGTGAAGTTGTCGCCGAGGTTGTTGAAGCTCAGACCCCACCACCGGCTCTTGCTTGGTGGTTCCTCGGGATCTGGGAGGTTCCGCCTACCCGGGACGGATGGCGTGCTTCTAGATTTCGAACTTGTTGCCTCGTATGTGAAATATTGCTGAGCAGAGATGGATGCGGAGGATGTAAATGGCGGACGCAGCCACGGCCTTGACGTCTAAAACATGGCACATCTACTCCGTATCAATCATCACTTGCCCACAAAGCGATTCGATGCGCTCTTTTTGGACCGGCGAAACATGCGGCTACCGACATGCTCAACACTCTCCCGGAGAGTCTCTTGATGGCTAGATTGGTCTCGCAACAAACCGGTGGTGTAGTCCATACTCCGTACTCCGCATCGTCTTCCAGGTTCAACCTTACCGTCAGCCTCGGAGCATTGCATGTGGCTGGCCTGACCGATTTTGCATCGTGAGGCTGGTGAACCTGACCGGGTTCGGCTCTCGAAGAAGGCTTGGGTTGCACGACACCACCCTCACCAACCTCTCCTCCAGCTTGCAATCGACGTGGGATGGAGCGGCGTGAGCGCCGGGACCATGCGGATTGGTTCATGCCAGCTCCGTGGCCAAAAAGGTCCTTCACTTATTTGCAGCGGCCTGTCCAGGGTCTTTGTCGAAGAAGAAGGGACTGGCACTGTGAGGCACGCCTGGTCGACGAACCAACAAACTTTATGTACAACTGTCAGCACGGAGTCGTGCGCTGTGTACAATGTACCCGGTATGTGCAAGCAACACCCTTGCCGAATGAGCCTCGAGCCTAAACAAAGAGCGGTGTATGGAGTACTACAACTTAAAGCTGGCCCCGAGTGGATTTGGACATTGTGCATGGCTGGTCTACCTTCTAATGGGAAAATCCTTCTTGCTTGAACTTTGCTCCGGAATATGATTTCAAACGTCCCCAGACAGTGTTGAATAGCTTAAGTAGTGATGCCATATCGGTGAACGAGTTGAAGTTTTTCAAATCCTCATTTTTATCCCACGTTGCGTCCCCCCTTGGATCCTAGAGGCAATAGTAGCTTAGCGGGGAGGGGGGAGGATATCATTGCTCGGTACGGAGTAGTATCGACGATGAGCGATAAGCCACGAGGCGATTGATAGGGTCCAGAGAATAACCCGACGGTGGTCACCGTTGATGCTTCCATGTCTCCACCCCATATCAGAACGTTGTCATTGCTTCGTTGGGGTTGGTACAGAGTCCGCAATGGGGCTCGGGCCACCATGGAAGCGGTTCTTTGGAAAGTTTGCCATGATGTCAATTCGCTGCTTCTGTCCGCATCTTTGCCATCTTGGTGAGAAGCCAAGTCGATATACGGGAAAGGGGGCCGGAGGCAGAACAAACAAAAAGACCGGACAGCGGTACTCGACCACGGCAGACTCTCCTACGTTATTCCGTGGTCTCTTGGGTAATATATTTACCCACCAGTACGGAGTACATGAATGTTGCTAGATAGCCATGTCCATGAGTTGTTGGACGGCTATCGGCCTAGGATCGAGCACTGGATAGTGTTCTCAGGGTCGTCCTGGGAGCGGTAGTCTTGTCTCCTTGGACCACCCTTTCTGGAAACAGGTGCGACATGGCTGCATCGACTTCGTTTCTATCACGAGACTATGCCTATCTGTCCCCGAGCCCCATAGTTGTGAATCAAAAGCTCTCGGATGGATGGCAGATTACCTGAATGCTTATCCGCATGCTCATACCAAGTCTTCTTTAAAGGCGCTTTAATGCAGTAGCACCAGTTACTACACGTTAGTTATTGGTAGACGCCAACTCAACTTCATGGTCGACCTGGTCCTGGTAAAACCACCAGTTTTGTCCATTGCAGCAATGCCCTGTGTGCATGGAAGACGGAGATCCATATGTACATATGTACAATAGTAGTAATGCCGTCTAATAAGGTTTGGAAGAGGGTTAACCTACGTACGCAACACCTGCTTCAGTTTGGAAGGCAAGAAGGGATAATTCCGCCAGTTCTCACGGGATGATTGCACGTATCGCCACTTGGCCGCGCCGACAGTGTCTCGCAGGACACTCTTCCGTAGAGCCATTGGATTAGTACTCTGATCGCACTTTGCCCCGTGTGCTCGGGGCTGTGTGACGGCGCATGTCTACAAGACATTGATACTAGCTTGCAGCAACATTGTGTAGCCGGTAAATGATAGTTGCACGGCCACGGCTAGTTTGGTTCTTTTGCTGCATCAACCAGGCTCGGACAGGATGGTACTAATAGGAAACCAAGCCAAGCCTCCAAACAAAAGCTTATTGGGTTCCATTGGCAAGATATGCACAAGAGCCAAACCGGTATTATTCCAACTGGCGCAGCTAACGCCCAGGCACGCAAAAGTGACGGTAGATCTGGCCACCAAGGCTGCGATGGGGATGGTTACAACATGATTATTAGTATGCACGACTCTTTGGACGAGCCCTGAGACGTCTGGCTGACTGATGGTCGCTGCCTGGCCAAGGCTGGCAAGGGTACTCCGTACATACAGGCATTCAGGCCACCCCGAGACATCGACAGACTTGTGGAGGCTCCAAACGCCACAGTGCGGTGATGAGTGACGACGATGACGGTGGTGATGTCTGGTCTGGTGGCCAGTGAGCCGGCTTCTCTGCTTGTTTCTCGAGCCGCCCACGTTGCGGAGGATGGTGCATGAGCACCAGAGCGCCCCGCCAAGTGAGAATCTGGTGACTTCTGGTCTGCTTTCCTTCGACGAACAGCTGTTTGAGCACTCGGGTCGCAGCGAAACTGCCTCGGTGCCGGTCGCGACACACTACGGCGGCTGTGCCTTGGAGACGTCACGAAGTCGAGTGTGTGGCGTGGTAACTATGTACCTAGTACTTTAGGTACACAGGCATGCTGTGCCATTGAGCATGTAATAGTTAGCTATGTACGGAGTACTGCGTGTACGGAGTAAACAGGTAGTATTTCGATAACTAATCCCAGAGTCTTACCCAAGGTACATATAGCGGAGTATTCACCTTGGTCCATTTTCGATGGATTGAGCTCCTGACGGCACAATGCAGAGCGACCCCACACAAATGCTTGAACCGTTTCACCTGGTGGCGCTGAGAGGAGACGGTTTCATTCATGGTCCGTCAGCGTGACCAACTTGAGTAGCTGATTGCGTACGGAGTAGCGAAATACGGAGTAATCATGGCAAGTTAGCATGTACGGGAGTGGGATGCCGAAACGCAGCGCCTGAGCTAGGGAGGAATACGGAGTCTGTACGGACGTATGTATCAATTTCTCCCCATAGAGTCCACCAGGCAGAAGAATCAGGGAGACGAGAGACGACCTGGAGAGACGAAAGCATTCAATGTTCGATCACGTCCTGAAAAACGTGCTGCTCTCGGGGGGTTTGCGGTGACGACGCGGTGGAGCTGAAGCAATTTCAGCAGGTCAACAGACCGCTTCAGCGCCAAAATCGAGAGGAAAAAGCGGGTAAGGGGGGCCTGGCGGCGAACATTGGGCCCCTGTCTTCAATGTCAAGTCGCCTTCGCACTGCCCGTGCCTGCTTGAGTGCCCGGGTTCAATGTTGCCTGACAACTGCGTGCTTGGCTGGCCACTTTGATATTGATTGCCACCAGACGCTAGGGCTTAGAATGTCGGTACATGTGGACTTGAGTACTACGGAGTACTAGGCGCCTACTACTTAGTACTAAGCAGGTACTACACACTAGTTAAGTAAGTAAGTACTTAAGTACTAAGTAGGCTGCGCAGGCGATCTTGATAGCGCCTCTGGTGATTCCCCCAGAGGCTAATAAGCTGCATTGGAGCGGCCCGCTGGTGCAGTGTGTCTGTTTGTGCGAGTTTGGTGCCTGGCATGATGGTGCCGCGTCGGCTGCGTGACCTGGCTGGGGGCATTGAAAGTGAGCCGCATTGACCCTTCTGCTCGCTCAGCATGGCTATCCAACAGCTGCTGGAATCTAATATGATGCCCTCAAAATATTATGAATAAAATAAGACGGAATGACTGACAAGTCTGACCATGTACATACTCCGTGCCGGACGTCATGCTCGCGTGCCTCGGGGAAATCGGATTCCCTTTTGTTATTGTTACACTCGCAGCACCAGACATTGACCCAACGCACGAAACATGTTAGCCAGTCTCGTAGTGCCCCAACACCCCATGCGGAGGGCTATTGCCAATGCCAGTCGTGGTACATTGTGGGGCTCGAGCAGCTCATTAATGGGGAGAGCGCGCTGCAAGACCTCACTGTTGAGCCGTACGGCGGGTCCCTTGACTGACGCAGGCACGCAGCACATGGATAGCCATGGGCCACGACGGGCAGAGGGCAAGCGATGCTTATTATCGCTCAGAAACAGACTGGAATGGGGATTCAAAGTCAAATATGGCTGTCAACTTGAATGTTGGGTCACAAGAATAGAGAGCATTGAGCTGCGTAACTGATGGCACTGTGGCGGCACGGTGGAAAGGCGGAGAGGAGGCCTCGTGGTGGTTCCGAGTGTCCCTTGATACACTAGAAGGTTAGCCAACTCAAAACGGTCGAGGTCGAGTAGCCCGTCATCTCGCCATCTTGGACTAGGGGCCAACCGGCGGCGGCGATGCAATTGCAGTGAGGGACGGAGGGTGACTTGACGGCATCATCGCAGGCGCCGGGCAGTGCAAAGCTACATCGGGGTGCACCTTCAGCTCCGTCTTGTCACGAATGATGCGCCGCTACCCGCCTTGAGCTGTCTGCCGCCACCCTGGCGCAAGTATCTGCCGCGGCTGAAGTACCAGTCTGCCGTTCCAACAGCCAGAGGAAACCCGCGACAAAGGCGGCTACGGCGCGGTCGGACGAGAGGCAGGGAGGCAAGCGGGTTCAGGAGGGAGGGTGAGGACAAGGTGTGTGGGAGCAGGCCGCTTCGGGATCAATTGATCGGCTCTGCATTGCATCGCGAGTCCCTGAAGCTACCAAGACCAGTCAAGTGCCCAGCGGCTTGAAGAACCCTGAAGGCATGCAGCCTAGACAGCCCGGTGCAGCACGATGGAGCGTCGGAGCGTGGGAAGTGGGAGCCCAGGCGTCAATGGATCGCCGGAGGAGCCTCTGAGCCTCTGCCTCAACCAGACTCGGCCACACAAAAACCGGCGCGGGCAAGGGTTCTGTGGGCCCCGCGTGCGACAAGCTTGTCAGACACTGTATGTTTAGCGGGTCTAACGGACGGCCCCCGCCCGTAAACGACAGCACTGGCGAGCACTGGCGAGCACTGGCGCTTGCTCCATGCCATATCAAGTCTAGCGGGCCTGCCAGCCTGCCCAATCACTACGGAATGCCTGCTGTAGTGGCAAAGTCCTGTGGGACTGGTACCCACCAGCCCCCTCGTGCTCCTATTCGCCGCCCTCATCAACACAGGCTCACTGGGACCCTCATATCCCCACCTTTTCTGGTCCCCAACCAACAAAATCCCGTTGTTCGAGGCGCTCCTGCTCGCTGGGCCCGGTTCCGACCTGCAACTTCCACCAGCGTCTGCGTCCGCACCTGCCCACCACCCACCCGCCTTCGACCGCTCCCAGTTGCCTGCGTCCAGGTGCAATCTTATCCTGACCTGTGTGTTCCTCGCCTTACCATCTGCCCGCTTCCCATTCCTCTCTCTTCCTCCTCACCCACACACACCTACATACAACGCACGCACGCACACACGATCTCGAACCTTTCATCTCAACTCCCTCTCTCTACCTCTATCCTAACTCCCCCCTTTCTTCTTTGTCCTATACATTCTTCACGTCGCTGTCTTTCCTAGACCTCTTCAAGACTCTCCTCGTACGATTTGATAGCCTCGTGCGGTCCATCTGTAGCTACTCGATATTAATCCCCCGACAATTGTTGTCAGCTTCTCACACCCACAACAAACCAACGTGCATACTACCAGAGCTGCAGCACCCCCAATCACAACACAATACATTTGCGGCTGGAGACATATACTTTCATAGACGCCGACGATTCGCCATTTGTCATACAGGGAAAACAGACAAAGATATCTATCATGGCTTCATACTACCACTACAATACGCAGGCGGTTCACGGCGCGCCCATGTCGCACAACCACGGCGGCCACCGCAATCGCAGAGCCCCTCGCTTGTCCGTTTCACAGAACGCTCAGAGGCAGTTCCGAGGCGCTCGCAGCATGAAGGATCTGAACGAGTCTGCTGCCCTCTCTGCCTTTCGTATGAAGTTCGAAGCTGGCCGCTCCTTCGAGCTCGAGGATGATCTCGAGTTTTGCCCCAACCTCCTGACCGAGACTGATGTAAGTAGAGACAGAAGTAATGGCGTGGCCGTCATATTCCTCCAGTGCAAGCGGCTTTCCCCTTCCAGGTTTTTGGCATGCTTGCAGAGTCTGACTCTTCCATCCCTTGACAGCTGGTCTCCATTTCGAGTGCTTCTGAGCGATCGTCGCTGGCCAGCAATTCTCCCGAATCTTCACCAACGCAACAGCCGCAAACCGTTGCGCCTGGCTTTTCTCTGAACTCGACATCGGCTGCCTTCATTCCTCCTAGCTTTCAGACTCAGCATTCGAACCTTAAAATACACCAGCCCTCGGCCACCCGCGGCCGCAACGCCATCCCCATCATCAACCCAGCTACTGGTATCACCATGTCTAGCCCGTCCCCGTCAGTATCGCCCGCCGCGATGCAGCAGTCCCTTGGCCGACGGTGGTAGAATGATGTTGGGGTTCGCGTCACGTGTCCTTGATGGATGCGTTGCCGGACCCACGACCCTACTGCCGTTCTCCATGCACTGTATTTTAAGTTGACGCTTCAATTCATGTTTTCTTTCAGGAGACTGTTCATCTTGGCGGCCACCTCTACGAAAACAAATTGTCGAAGATGGACGGTACCGTTTTCTTCCTGGCGGGGTAGTTCCTCGGGGATAGATGTATTCACTGTGGCCTGGCTCGACTGCTGGGTCTCTCGCAGCTTCACACCTCTATACAACATGTACAAGAGCTTAATTAATCGACATAAACCACCACCTTTTCATCGACATATATCCGCGAGGGACTCGAATTCGGCTCGGTTTTTCAAAGCGATACCATTTTTTTCGCCCTTTTGTCTTCCGTTTCAATACACACACTTAGCAGGTGTTCGTCTCGCAAGATGAGGCCAATCCTCACCAGTTGGGCGTTTGCATTCTCATTATATTATTTGGAATTCTGCTGCATGGAGACCGACAGTGGAGTTGGCAACTTTTTTTTTATAAAAAAACCTCACGACTTTTTCCGGCATATTTTCATCCTTTTATTATTGGAGCGTGTGCGATGACGAACTGTTCTATTCTACCTCAAATGTTTTATTGCCCTACTTTTACAGTTATGGGTTATGAATTCATCAACAAGGGAAAACTTCTCAAAAGAAGATATAGAAAGGGGCTTTCTGTACAATGAAAGCGTTGGGGCAAACGACTTGTGTTCTCGGTTGAAAATCAAATATGGGTATGGGTTTCGGCGAGTAGTGGTTGGCAAAGATTTAGCGGTCTAGTGTGTCTTTTGCGCGCATTGCCATTGTTCATATGGGGTCAGGGCTCTTCTGGATTTACTTACGGGGAGTTGGTTCCTTTTTTTTCTTGATTCACTTGATAGCCGTGCAGGGTTTGTTGGAAAGATGCCGAATGTGCAACTGAATGACGAAGAGGCTTGCCTGTTTTTCTGTTTATTGTACGACACGTTGGGTTTACAAGACGGGCGTGTTTTTTGAAAGAGAAAGCGGCTCCATTTTGGCATATCGGAGCTAGTTCTTGTGTTCACTGGGATGGGCCATGGTTGTTATTTTGCAAAGCATATGGGTGTTGTTTTTAGGGGTGGCTCAGCTACGACATTACCTGGTTTTGCGGGTCGGGTTCTTTGGGATTTCTTGGGCCGTCGTGCCCTGGTGTTGCAAATATGCTGGGATCTGATACTTGGGCTGGTTGTTGCGAGCATGTTTTCCTGGATACGGTGGTTTTATGGCTTTACACTACTATTATTGAGGTTGCGATACCGCGGCCTGCATGGCCTGCTGCGATGAGAATATACGATACGTTCAAGAAAGCCATGGGTGTGTCTTGTGTGCTGCTGTGTGATGTGGATGTTGGATGCTGGACTTGACAGCGTGGCAAGATGCAATCGGAACTCTAATGCCAATTCCCCAGCCAGTATAGGGTTGGTCCAACAAGTTGATGCCCATGGCCTGCGAGGTGCTGTTGGCGAGGTTAATGTTGGGCCACTCGATATTATGGGCAGTTAAGACATGCAAGCTTAGCCGTCCATTTCGATAATGATGGCTGGAAGGAGACGGGGCAGCCATGGATTGGCGTCGGTCCCGAGATGCATCGCAATGATGACGTCAAGAGTCTGTCAGTGCCTCTCCACATGAAGTTCGATCGAGCCAACCCATCGACGATGATGTAGGGAAAGCTCGGTATTTAGCAGTTGAGCATTCTCCAATAGGCGCAGATTGTTTCTCATCCCTTTAACACGCTCTTGGTCTTGCTCAGGACACTTTTTTCTTTCCCCCCGTTTGTTGTCTGTACCAGCCCATTTTGAACCAGGCGACAACAACTCACGCCAGCTACTTCCATTGACCCGGGCCATTCGATATCCCTTCACTATGATGTCAGCACGAAGCGCCGCTGGCCTCGGTGCCATGAGGGCCGCCAGCAGGACTACGTGTGTCGTCGGACGGGGGTTCCGCATCTCGACGAGCACTCGACTTGGTTTGAAGGAGTCGTCCAGCCGTATGTGCTTGCTCCGCCGACGTGTGCGTACATCATGTGAAGAAATCTCCTTGCTAACCGCGTGCGCGCCCCGTGTAGAGACAGACGCCGACTACGACAGGCACAAGCGAGACTCGCTGGCCAAGCAGAAGAAGGGCGCTGGCCACTGGAAGCCCGAGCTCGCGTCTGACAGCGAGGAGGCCGTCAAGGCGGACCGGGCGTCGTCGGGGCGCGAGGACATTTCCAGGCTGCAGGAGCGCACGAAGAGGTCTGCCGAGGAGTCGTCCAGGTCGGGGACCAGCGTGCGCGATGGCATGTAGGTGGGCTTGTCGCGGTTCGGGCACCTTGGTGTGAGGTTGATGGAGGTTTCTTGGGCTGTGTGTATGTATATACTTGTCGTATTTGGTGTCCCAATCTGCAGGTCTATACGCCAGCAAAAATTGAAAGTTGGAGCTTGTATCTCGATTCATCACCCCCATCTGTCATCTGAATAAAATAATAAACTGACCGGAAAATAAATAAACCACCCAGTACTCTTCGTTGCAAAGTGTCGAGTATGTGCATCTAGACGGTTACCCGCGGTCCAGGGTATCTGCGTCTCGGCTCCGAACCTCGGAGCCAGGCGCAATCCGCTATCGATAAGGGCCGTCATTTTCGGCTGCTGAGAAGCTTCAATTGGCCTCGTGCTCAAAAGGCATCCTCGACGAACCACCTCGCCCTTTTTTTTTAGAAAACAAAAAAACAAGGACAAAAAAAGAGAGAACTCAGGCTTCGGCCTGTTCTCCAATCCTCCCTACTACCCCACCAACTTGACCCTACGATTCCAACACCCCAAGAGAAAACAAATAAATCATGTCCAATCCGCCACCCTTCCAGTCCGCCCTGTTGGCAGGCGCCCTCGCCGGGACGACAGTCGACCTCTCGCTCTTCCCGCTCGACACGCTGAAAACCCGGCTCCAGTCGTCGGCCGGCTTCTTCCCCTCTGGCGGCTTCTCCGGAATATACCGCGGGATAGGCTCGGCGGTGGTCGGGTCCGCGCCCGGCGCGGCCTTCTTCTTCTGCACGTACGAGACGGCCAAGGGGTTCCTCAGGGCGCGCGCGGCGGTGCCCGACGCCGTCGCGCACATGGTGGCCGCGAGCCTGGGCGAGGTGGCCGCGTGCGCGGTCCGCGTGCCGACAGAGGTGGTCAAGCAGCGGGCGCAGGCAGGGCTGCACGGCGGCTCGTCGAGGGCCGCGCTGGCCGCCATCCTGTCGCAGCGCTCGGCGCGCGGGCTCGGCGCCGTGTGGAGGGAGCTGTACCGGGGCTGGGGCATCACCGTCTTCCGGGAGGTGCCGTTTACCGTTATACAGTTTCCGCTGTGGGAGGCCATGAAGTCGTGGCGGAGGAAGGGGAGGACGGCCGGCGAGGACGTGGCCGCTGCCGAGAGCGCCGTCTTCGGCAGCGTCGCCGGCGGTATTTCGGCCGCGGCTACGACCCCCCTGGACGTGTTGAAGACGAGGGTCATGTTGTCCAAGGACCGGGTCTCCGTGGCAGAGGTGTTTGGGACCATGGTCAAGCAAGAGGGTCTTCGACCGTTCTTTGCCGGCATTGCGCCCAGAGTGACTTGGATTTCTATTGGCGGTGCCATTTTCCTGGGGAGCTACCAGTGGGCTATCAATACCATGAGGACCATTTCATGACACGACAATCTACAAACACATACTCTCTTCCTCCGCCTGGTTGGCTTGCTTGTTCAACAGTCAACAGGGACAGGAGAGACTGTTTCTACACAACATGCAGGGGGTTTACGCTGTACGATATGCGGCAAGTGGAAAAGATGGAGAGAGCATTTAGATGTATAGACTTCTTTATTCTTTGTTGCTGGCTAGTCTAAGCTGCACTACTCGCTCTATAGCCCTGCAGCTGGGCCACGCTTTGTATGATAAAAGCCCGACATATATTATGAAGAGAGCGGACAAAAACACGGTATAGCGCTGAGGGTATTGCCATTGCCGCTTACACATAAACCTGGAAATGTGGCTAAAAATGATGTGTCTTGTGCTCCAAGTGCATGATTAATTAAACTTTAGAAGGAGGGCAAAACAATCAAGGGGGTGTGCCGGTCGTTTGAACGTTATCGCCAAGTCTTTCTCACCCGACAACCAAAAATATCTCCATCTCGACGGCCGTTTCTTTATGTCACTGCTGTCGTTGTAGAAGTAGTAGATTCAGATGCTGCTGTTGGCGCACCCAAGGGACTCGGGGCCCCGGGCGTATCTGCAGGGATTATCGATGATGCAGGCTTGGGCGGTATAATCTCCTTGCGTCCGTTGGCCTTGTAGTACAAGACGACGTCGTTACCGCTCTTCCACACATGCGTACGGATCGTTGCAAGGCTCATCAGCGGGTCAAGGAGCTGCGAGAAGAAGTAGTTAGTTGAAGCCACACCCATTTTACTGTCAGTAGGATACAAGAACTCACCTGATCATTACAATACAGTTCCAAATATTTTTCAGGAGGCAGAGCATTAGGTTGTGGTTCCTCGGGCACTTCCTCAATCCTTTCGGCAACGTAAGCCAAGATCTTCTTGACACGCAACATTCTGTTGGCGTTTAATCTGTTATTTCCATCTGCCGGGGACAGAGCGATCAAGCCCCCCATGGGATGAAGAACAAATGAAATTTTGACAGGCTCCTTGAACGGGACGAGATTTTGCAGTAACACGTCCCCGAGCCACATTGGGGCTTTCTGTTCAATAATGTCAGCGTCCTTGCCAACATTCTCGACCGTCCCTTGATACACATTGGCGCTACCACCAGACATCTCCTCTTGGATAATGATCTTGGTTCCCGGCGGGAGCTTTAGCACAGGGGTCTCACTAGGAAGACTGGGCGTTACTTTAGTTTCGATAAGTTTCTCCGGAGCGTCGGCAAGCTGCTTATCGTAATCGTTGCGGATCTTCTGGATAACCCCCCAAAAGCTATCGTCCACTTCCTTTTCATTTGTGGAAGATGATTCTGACTCCTCAGCCTTTTCGTCAACCACCACGGGCTTATCTTGCGTCGCCTGGGAAGATGATCGCCCTAGTTTCTTGCTGCTGAAGGATATTCGGAACTTCTTCCCAAAGGTGCTGCCGGGTAACTTGGCTGTGTCACTCGCCTTGTCCTTGCCCTTCTCATTGCCATTATCCGTCGAAGTCTTCATTTCCGATGACTCTGTCGCTGGAGCACCGGGCCCAACAGCACTACCGCCAGCAAAGTAATCGTCTTTGTCTGCGGTATTTCCCTTTTCGGTAGGGCTTAAAGGGCTAGATACCACCTCTTCAGGTACGCCAGGAAGTGCGGCTCCAGGCGCAGGAGTTGCAAGGCCAATTGCCAAGCCAGGAGTGCCCTGGTGTAGTTGTGAGCCGTTAGCTCGAGGCGTGGCAAGTTGATCGGGCTTGTCCCAGTTCGAGACATTTGACGGAGGAATATCAATCGACGTAGGTGCATTGGCTCGACCGGCGGCTTGGTTCCTGGAGACCTCTTCGTTTAATTTCTGCCGGTATCTTTCGTCGCGCTTGATTTCTTCGTCAATCAGATTCGAGAAGAGATATCTCAAGATCCACCTTCCAAGGCTGACTGCAGAGCACGTTAGCTCGAGAAGAGACACCCAAACTGCTAGTATTGGCTTTTCATACTTCTTTGGTCTTCCCTGAACTCTACAGGCTCGTCTAACTTCAACTCGTCGGCGTATATCTCGGCATCGAAGCAGTTGAAAGGTTCCAACACAACTGTAAGATTGCCAGAGCTCAAGTCCACTGAGCACCATGGCGCCACAGCTTCACGAGTGTTGACCAAGGCCTCGACATCTTCCAGATGCTGTTTGCCGAAGCTCTGGACTGGCTTGCACTGCAAGAGCAACCTGTTAGAAAACGTGGTGGATCGTGCCGTCAGCCTGACGATATAAGACTTACAGCAAGGAGATCCCAAAGCAGGACATCACCGGCAGTATCCAATGTCAACACCCTTCTCCTATCATTGAGCATCTTGTGTTTCAAAAGCCCAAACTGGCCTTCGATGGTCTCTTCTGGTGTTTGATGAATTGGCTTTACTTCCGGATCGGGTTGCTCTACCACGACTTCGGATCCACGCCTAGTCAACGACTCATTCAAGTTGTTGGGCTCGGCATCGACGACGCCGCGGGCAGGGAACACAGCAGTGTTGGAAATACGGAGAATAGACTCGGATGGGATTTCCTTGTTGCTTGTCGCCTGAGCACCAGCTACTGTAGCTTGTCGAAGCTTGTTGGACGCTGCCGAGGCAGCCCTCTGATGACGGAATGGCTCTGGTAAGCAGGCGTCTGTGTCGGTATCTATATCTCCCCAACGATTGACTGAAGACCGGTTTGTAGCCGTCCAAACGTGACCGCCGGCGGCGACAACCTTGGACACGCCACAGTGCTCCTGTGCAACCGCCAAACTCAGCCCGTTATCCAAATCTTCCATGCTGCCTCGAACATCCGTCTTGGCTACAAGGCCAGACCGATCACTGCTGTAAAATATGCCGAGACTTGGGTCCTCGGAGAACAGGGACCAAATGCTTTCGTCGTGCATTGTAAAAGTGTACATGCAGCGACCGCCCTTGACACTCCACATCTTGATTGTCTTGTCGGCACTGGCACTCAGGATGATGTCACCAGAGTCGTCAATTAAAATGGATCTAATGTTGTCCAAGTGGCCAACCAATTTAGAGACCTTGTCGCCGGTTCGAGGATCGTAGAGTCGAATCGTCTTCTCGGGTCCGCCGCTGGCCATAATGTCACGACTCACTGCGAGGGCGTACACAGATCCCTTCTCGAGTATCTCCTCACCCTTGACGTCAACCTCGAGCGTCTTTCCGGCTCCGTTGAGATCCCAGAGGCAAATTTTGCGATCCAAACCACCCGAAGCAACCCAGTTGGCATTGATGCTGGCGGGAGGCGTGGCGACACATTTCACGTAATCAGCGTGCTCTCCGATTGCGACTGTGCGCGTGCAGTCCTCCTCCGAGTGTGGTCGCCATACCTTGACCGTAAGATCTGACGACGCTGAGACCAAGGCAGTGTTGTTCTGCGCCAGGGTAATGTCGTTTATCCAATGTGTGTGAGGCTGTGCTTGGGCGCGGAATTTGCTTCGGGACCGAGTCTTGTCTGCCGAATCATGGGTGTCGGTAGAGGGTCGTCTCAGGTCGAGGTCGAGGTCCCAGGCGCAGACGATGCCATCTCGTCCACCAGAGTAGCTACATCAAGTATATTTATGCCTCGAGTCAGTGGAACGGCCAACGGTTGAGCATGTATGCGGTCAGGCACGAGAGCTTACAGGATGCCATTGTCCGTATCGACAGCAAGGCCATTTACGCCCAAACGATGGCCACCCTCGGACGATTTGGCATTCTCGAGAACTGTACGCGGGACGAGGAATCGCAGTCAGCGTTTGAATCGACAGACATTTATTCTGCGGGCAGCACAAATGTCTTGGACGATGTGGGAGAAGCTCGCGTGCGGGGCAAGCCTGTCATGGCATTGTCGTGACTTGCCCCAACACAACAAAAGCCATTGGGATTTATTAAGGATGGCCGAGCGGCAACTGATACTCCAGGCTCAAGCACGTACCATAGCTGATTCTCTGGCGGGCCTTCTTGGCCATGGCGCATGCGTATACTGTCAGCAACCGCCAGCAAGAAGTGCATGAACAAAAAAGGGCGGTATGATGTCGTTGCAAATGTAGAGAGATGGAGCCGCAAGCAGATCAGACAGACGGCCGACGAGTTCTGGTCGTACTCGGTATGGGGAATCGGGGAAGCTGGCCGCCTGCCACATGCAGCCTGGCAATCCGGGGTCCTGGCTGCATGGAGCGGCGCGAGGGGGAGGGGGAATCAGCCCAGTGCCGGTCTCGAGGAGCAGGAGCAGCATCGAATGGCGCTCTGCTCTTGCCCAGTCTTAGACGTCAAGTATGCATAATACCACCAGACGGAGTACTACGTACCTAGGTAGTTGACATCAATTGATGTTGCCCTGCCTCGCCGTGCCCATGTGGGCTGCGGCTTCCACCGGACCAGACGGTTCAACCAGATGAGTGCTAGCCTTGGCCTAAAACAGCCAGCTGGAAACAAGTCAAGTGCTAGTTCCAGCTCCAGCTTCGGCCCCAGCTCCAGGGGCCCCGCAGGGTTCCATGCTCAGTGCTAATAAATCTACAGCAGCCTGGCGTGGTCTGGTGTCTGCACATGTGGTCTCCAAGTCCAGATGTCGTTGCAGAGTTTAGCAACCTTTTAGGCTAAAACATTACCAGACATATTACGCACAGACTCGACCAGGCTCTACCGTCGCTCTTCCATCTCTCTTCAGCGCATCGGATGGGCCTCGACTAGACAGACATGCCTTTGCACCAAACGCCATGCTAAAACCAGGTGTCTTGTCGTTTGCCTCGTGTCGTGTTTTGCCCAAGGCGTCCTTGTCCTTGTCCGACCCCAGATCCCCACTCTGCCTCTCTTCTTCTGACGTTGATTTCCCCTTCGGCTTGTCCATCCACCCATGGCTGACTCGAAAACCCGGTTAAGAGAGCCATCTACTACTAGTAGTACATCCAGCCGGCTTCCATTCTAGAATATTCGGAGAGATGAAACGTGCCGGTGAGCACAACGCAGCCCGAGGTTCAAGGAGCTTTGATCACTCAACCGAGCCGTGGCCGCCGCCAGATCTAACAGGAAAGCAGAATACATCCCTGTTTCTACTACCGGCACTCTGTTTGTGCACTCCGTGGCAAGCCAGAGTCCAGGTTAGGGTCAAGGTATGAAATACTGTATTATTCTCTCCCAAGCGCATCGCGAAATCCAGAATTCCACGCTCAATTTCCGCCCGAACCTTTTGATAAGACTCCATGCCAAGATGAAATACAAATGGAAATACAAATTAGCCAAACAGCTCCAAAATATCGCTCATCCACTCTGCTGGGCTGTGGCCATGGTCATAAAACGTCGCCCCCTCTTTGTTGAAGTTGTCAATGTAGACGGCAGACACGCAGGCAACTCAGCATCAACAATCTGGTGCTACTCTGTCAGCCTTGCATACTACGACCTCGACTTTCGGTTCGTCGTAGAGATGTGACGGTTCCCAATATCTCTCACATGACGGTGCACCGGCAGCAGCAGCCCACCGGGCACCACCTAGCTGATCGAATGCCTTTTTGGCCTTCACATTGTGGGCAGTCGTCTGAGTCGTTGGTAATCTCGTCTTTCCTCCCCGGGCATTGGTCCCGAAAACATTTTGTGCTTCCTCGATATACTTGGTGCTTGCACCGATACTCGATCAGGACTCGACTACACATTGACGTATAATTCGGTGTCTGATGGCGTCGTTTTGCGGCTGTCAGTCAGTGGAAAACGGAAAGCGAGCAGGGGATTCAAGGACCTCAGGCCGAGATGAGGAGCTGGTGCTGAAGGTGTTCAAGTAGCTATATGTAGCTGGCAACGTCGAGTTTGGTCGTGTAGTCACGCAAACCCCAGGTTAAATATGCCCACGTCGGCGGCACGGAATCTAACGACAAGTCCGCGAGTAGACACGACGAACATGACCCGGATAACTCGGCGTTTGTGCCTGGCGGGCAGCACAAGGCTTCTTGAATGAACTTTGCTCACACACCTATTTTTGGATTGGGTTTGGGCTTTGCACTTTTCGTTTGCTCTGGTCACCTCGAACTTCCCCTCGTGTAGTCGTGACTCGGGGTTGCGAGAGTCTTGTTACACCGTCTATTGGCTGGGCCGCGTCATGTCTGCTACATACCGTCTCATAGCCTTCCTGTTCACGCCGCACGCCACCAAGACGAACCAAGACCAAGGAACGCGCCACGCGGTATCGATAGGATGGTGTGATGCTGGTGGTGGTGGGCACATTGTCTCGCTCCCAAGGTCTCCTCTCATTCATGCGAGTCATACCATAGCTGGTGTGCCTGGCATAGAGCTTCTGATACCCCAAGGGTTTGATCATGACTACGGAATGGAGGGAAAGGATAAGCTGTTTTTCTTATGCCGGACACTGCCTACCAGCTTCTCGGTACCGAGCATACCGAGTAACTTGACACCACCGTCAACTGGATCGAAACGGGAAAACAGACTGCCGTTATTCATCAACCACCTATGTACCTGGGCACTCGAGTACCTACCTAGGTAGGTAGTTAGTCGGACCAGCCGATTTCATCCCCTCAATTGACACACGAGATGGGTCGTGCATGACGACGCCAAATAGCCACACGCCATCTAAATTTACCATGAATCTCCTGTGTTGTATGGGGTCTTCTTTTGTGTCGACTCTTTTTGCCATTTCCGCGTAAGCAGAGGAGGAGAGAGATGGGCGGATCGATCCAGCCACGTTGGCACCACTTGGACGGTGTCGTCACGGGACTCGGACTTCGTACCTGGCAGCTGTTCTGACGGGTCTGTGCTTGTCCCGGGCGTCTTTGTGCTGGCGGCCACTAGTTCTTCCGGCCGTAGCAACAGGTGAAAATTTAGCCAACATGCATCGCGCTGAAGGAGACCAAGGTCATGAGGCTTCGCTCCAGAGATCCCCCTCCATTTACCGACGTTTGAGGCATTGCCAACCTCGAGCCCACCGCAAGCAGCTATTCCATCGGCTCTTTTCGACCACCCGTGCCAGTCCTCGTACTTGAATCACAAAGCGAAGCTCATACGGGCGCGGTTATTTTCCACAGCGTTTCCTTTGGCCGTCAACAACCTTCGCGAAGGCAACCCTCCTCCCTTCTCCCTTCTCCGGAGGTCGCTCCTTCTCTCTCACCTCCAACACCGTCTTCCGCCGCCGTCCCATTCCCACGTCTCTACAGCGTCTCACGGGGTCATTCGCCATGGCAGACTCGCATCCCGATATCCAGAGCATACTTGCAGCATTAGGTGAGATTTCGCAAAGTACCCTGAACACGCAATGTGCCATTCTAACGTCCGCCCCAGCCGCTCAGCGCCCGCCCCCTGGAGCTTCATCGCAAACACCGCCTGGTCCACCCGGACAGTCGTACCCTCCTCCATCTTCATCCACTCAAGCTCCTCCTCACTATCAAGCTCCTCCCCCAACAGCTGCCCCTGCTTTTGGTGCATCTGGTCATGGACTCCCAGCCCCAGCATCCAGTGGCAACGTTGATCTTAGTGCCATCCGCCCAGTTACCTCGGGCACTATGAACTTTGATGCCATCGTCTCCAAGGCACGAGCATACGCTGCCGACAATGGCGCCACGTCTTATGATCGACCACTCGTCTACGGCGCGGATTCGCGCCCCAACGACCGCAGTTACCGACGTTCGCGGTCCCGATCCCCTCGTGGCGAGTACCGAGATGACCGTCGGGGTGGAGCTGGCCGCGAGTATGGGCGAGATCGCTCCTACTCGCCTCCCTCGAGAAGTCGCTTTTCGCCTCGTGGAGGTGGAGGTGGGGGGCGAGACAGGTCGCCACTACGCGGAGGAGATGACAATTCAGAGACGATTCAAATCGAATCCAGCCTTGTCGGCTTGATCATTGGCCGCCAGGGTGAAAACTTGCGTCGCATTGAGGCAGATACCAATTGCCGTGTACAGTTCCTTGCTGCCACTGATGGCGGCCCTTTCCGTCAGTGCAGGATCTCGGGTCCGCGACCGCGTCGCGCTGAAGTCAAGGATGCCATCAACCGAATCATCGAGGACAGTGGCATGGGTGCCTTGAACCGACCCGCCCAGGACAAGAATCGTGATCCCAACAAAGGCGGCGCTACTGCGCTGCGAGATGGTGAGGACCACATGCAAATCATGGTCCCTGATCGGACTGTAGGTCTAATCATTGGCCGTGGAGGCGAGACTATTCGCGATCTTCAAGAAAGGTCTGGCTGCCATATCAACATCGTGGGGGAGTCAAAGAGCGTTAATGGATTGCGCCCGGTGAATCTTATCGGCACAGTGGAGGCTGCAGCTCGTGCTAAAGATTTCATCTTGGAAATCGTCGACAGCGACACCAGAGGCGATGGCCCAGCCGCGAAGAAGGCCACTGCTGTAGTTGTCCCTCGGTCCGAGCCTCCTCCCAGGGATGCCACTGGCAGTGCTGGGCCGGACAAGATTAACGACTCTGTTTATGTTCCGTCCGATGCTGTTGGCATGATCATAGGAAAAGGGGGAGAGACCATCCGTGACATGCAAAATACGACTGGTTGCAAGATCAACGTCGCCCAGTCCTCTGGTCCGGGCGAGACTCAGAGAGAAATTGCCCTTATTGGCACTCGAGATAGCATCGCCCGTGCCAAACTGGCCATTGATGAGAAGGTTGATGCTGTGGTATGTGAAACACCTCTACAGCCTCACTCTGTAGTTTCATTCTTGACAACGTTGGGCTAATGTATACTTGTAGAGACAGAAGAGTGGAAGCGGTGGTCCTCCACGTGGCCGTGGACACCAAGATGTCGACCGGCCGTCATATTCACAAGGCCCTGATACATCTTCTACTAACCCACCACCAGCTTCTTCCCAAGACGCCTCGGACCCTTACGCCCAGTGTAAGTAGCAGCTCCCTCTTTCGACCTATTCTAGACGAGATCTGACATGGTCATTACAGATGGCGGATACCAGAATTATGTTGCCCTATGGTACCAGTCCCTGATGTACCAACAGCAACAGCAGAATGGCGACGGGTCCCCAGCCGGTGCCCCTGCCCCTGGCTCTTAAGTGATGATACCCCTCCATTCTATTATGCCGACTCCTGCGCGTCTAGACTTGGTGAACTTGATCGAGCTTGGGCTGTGGCCACAACCGCAGACTGAGGACTTTCTGAGGTGCCTTGACCTGATTTGACATCAACTTAATTCCTGGACGCGCGCTTGACGCTACATGAACTCTAATGGCTTGAACGCATGTACAGCCTATCTTGATCTGACGTTGCCACTTACAACCCCCCTTTACACACTGCTACCCAGGATACCCTTCCCCTGGCCGCGAACTCGTTTCTGCATTTGATGAACATATGATTTCTTAACGTTGCCCTTGGTTGTGCCTCTTCCTTTCACAAAGAACATCCAACATGCCATCAGGGAATGGTGGGGAAAATCAACCTCAACTAATAGTCGTGTCTCACTTTGTTTCGTCATGCCTCCTTGCCGTCTTTCTCTACCATTGCTGCGGAAGACAGTTTACGGAAACCAAACGGATCAAACAAGCCATGGTGACACGTCTGCTTTCAGCCCCTAGACCTTATTTGTGCAAGTGGCCACTCCTACACAGATGCATTTGTACTGGCTGAGCGACTGAACTGATATATTACTGATGTATCACTATGAGATGGAGCAGACCTTGACCGGAAATCCGGGATAGGGCATACGATGAGCCTTGTATCCGTCAACTGGTACCATCTCGATCTGGCATTTGACGGAATGTGACTTCGGAACCAGATTACAAGCCAGTCGTATGGATCCCGATTATCTGTGCTGAGCGGGCCCCCCTTGACCCGACGGGCTCTGACATGAATCTTGACAAGATATCAACCACGGTGTATGGATCAAATCCCACCATATGGAGGCAAGATGTCCATGAGAGAAGAATTTTTTCCCCCCAAGTTTGCATTCTACAACCGCCTGATGACTTATACCCCGTGCGATCAGCCAGGGTGCCTGCGAATGTCGTTTATAAATCCAAGGCACACGGTATCAGCGTGGCAGAAGCTGATGAGTGCTTGTGAGACTTGGATAAACCCCCCCCTGGCCTGCTTTTGATCATTTGCTCTTTCCACTATCTTGTGCATTCCCATTACATTGGATTTCGCAGAAAAAAAGGTGCTAAAGCGTCCAACTTGGCCATGGACTTTGTGTTGTGCTGCTGCTTCGTCTTATAGCCAAATTCTCTGGCTATTTGCTCATAATTTGGTGCATTGCGGGATGAAAGGGAACGGCAAGTCGTTTAACTTTGCCAAAATAGTCTTGATTTGGTGGTCAGGAGGTTTAGCTCGGAGTTGAGGAATCATGGAATGTACAGTAGTCGTAGTCTTTGGTGAATGAATTAATCCGGCTATTCTACACAGGCTTCGTGTTGTATTTTAGTGAATTGTTTCGAGTCTGTTCCTAGATGTGGAAGGTGTAGATAATTTACCACATATTGTGGCTTTGATGCATCATTTGCCCCAAAACAATCCGGTCAACTTTGTAACCACCGATTTAGTAAACCTGTATCCCGGACTCAAAAATGACCGTCTTGTAGGAAGCGGCTCATGGTGAATCGCCATGGCAATGTAGCCACGAGACACCACGCGGCATACGCTATTCTCTACTGTTCTACTCCGTATACCGGCGGATATTTGACGACGGCGAAATAAACACGTGCTTTGGCACACGCCGTCGAGTGTGTAGCTAGCTGAGGGGGCGACGACGCGAGTGCGTGCCAGTCTTGCAGCAGCATGTCCGACAGGCCTGACTACAGCCATATCAATTTAGATGGTTATATTATCGTGCTTTATCAAGACAAGTACCTCAGTCATCAGTGCTGCAAGCCCATACAGAAGAAACTTATCCAAAATACGTACGTACTGGTGTCTTAGCTGGCAGAAACAGTGTGCCTTGTTTTACCTGCAACATAAATCCGCATGCCTAGACGAACGGGCCAATATTATGCAGCCTTCTACGGTTGGTCACACATGCAGCAGGTTTGTTGATCGTAGCCGCTGCGTGTCTATCCTCTTGCGTGGCCCCGAAAGTAATGTGCGAGACGACAGTC
Source organism: Metarhizium brunneum (assembly GCF_013426205.1). Taxonomy (NCBI): domain Eukaryota; kingdom Fungi; phylum Ascomycota; class Sordariomycetes; order Hypocreales; family Clavicipitaceae; genus Metarhizium; species Metarhizium brunneum. Next base: position 2,765,308 of record NC_089422.1, on the reverse strand, counting down.
CGTATGCTTTGCTCTGGTCATGGTGAGCCGGTATTCTCTCCAATAGGGAGTAAATGTACTTGGGTCACCTGTGGCATGCAGCTATTGGACCCCAACGGGCATATCCCGTCTCACTCATGCAGCATGTTCTGGTGAGACTAAGCCCTTGCCTACCTAGGTACTCCGTAGTTTCACGTTTGCTTGTGTTTGGTGTGTGTATTTTTCTGTGGCAAAAACAGAACCGTAAGCACCGCACCGCGGAGGTGTCGTAGTCATAAATGTTGAATGCAACTCGGCGCCAAAGGTTTGAACGGAGGAGACGTTATTGAGGACCGTCGGCTGACCCTTACTTGTATGTATGTAACATATCCGTGATCCTCGGCAGTAATGTTGCACTTGGGTTTTATATTGTGATTCCAAATGGCAAAGACGATTCGTATTTTTGGAAGTGCCTGGGAAATACCGGAAGGAGTATCGTATTCCTGAGTCTTCACATGGATTTCTCGTGAGTGCAAGTGAAGGGGAGTTATAAAAGGTCCGTCTCTCGAATCTATGGCCTTGTCGACTCCCAAAGAGACTTACTTGATGGCTTAACGATCTTCGATAGCATGATTGCGTGAGCGTCTTGAATCGCAGTCACCCATGGCTTTCTACTTAGGTAGGTACTAACAATAGCTCCGAGACCAGGCTTTGGCCCAGTCGATCTGCGTCTGTCTTATAAATATTTGTCAGACAAATTTGGGCGATAGCCGGCTGGGCTGCATGAGCATCGCAAGTTTCAGCTCTTACTCGCCCAAAATAGTTCGGCCAAGAATGTTGGCTTTGCAAACTGTCGAGCCAGTCTCGAAGAGGAGACTCTGGTGTTCGTGCCACTGAGCCACAGGAAGCTAGGCATCGCCATCCGCTCAGGCGTTACATGAAAAACCGAAGGCGCGTCCGTATATACGCAGAATAAGCCGCCCCGTCCTGTGAGTTTAGGTTGCCAGTATATGCAGTACCTGGAGTGTTTGTAGGAAGCGCCTCAAGACCGCGGCCTGGAGCTATTTAGTTCGGCGTTTGAATAAGGCAGGCTATCTTCAGATGTTAGTCCTACAGGAATATTCTGAGCACTATGACCTGTCGCATAATGCATGATTCCGTATCGCATTTTGTGCCGGCACATGATGGTCCGTCGTGGGTTTTTAGTGGCCAGAGACGAGTATACTCGGTGGACGGCCTTGTACGACCTGGAGACAACGTTGTCTCACCAGATATGTGTCTCTGCCTACGACACATACAAACAGAAAAACACCCTACCAGCAGCTCAGAAAGCTAGATGGGAATTAGGGGGTTCGCTGCTTCAGGCTGAGCTGCCTAAGAAGTTTCAATATTGACGCCGGTTGGGTATATGACATGTGGCCGCCTTTGTCCTTGTTAAAACGGCCTCTACTCAAACAGTAACATGCCTCGGCCATGGTGCACAATGTGGCGTGGAGCAGAAGGGTCATCTTGCAATTCTCTCGAGCGGCATGGGCATTGAAAACCAATGCTCACGTCGCTGGTGCAAACTGTATTGTAGTTGCCGCATTGGCGAGCATTCAGAGGAAGGCATCATGGAGATGGAAGGCCGAACCGTGCGATAATAAAGGAATAGCTTAACTAACAGCACGCTCTGACCTCAGTGTGTTCGTGTTTCTGTTTCTCGATGCTAAATTTGCAGAAGCACAAAATTTGCCCATCTGTCAAATAGCCGCTGGCTGAATCATGGCGCCTGTTGGTTGGGCCCGGAGGAACATGCCAGGGACGGGGAGGCAGAGAGGAGGAGCCGGCGCCAACGAGAACCTTGGACAGGTCGGGGACACTATTGACGATGTTGAGAAAGAGTGGATTCGACTGCGGGCCGGCTGGCCGCAATAAGGACCATGCTTGAATATCTATCTATCTTACTTCGTCAATACAGGATCCTCCGGACTCCGTAGTCAACATGGGAATCAGATTGTAGGACCAGCAGACATGGTACGGGGCAAGCCGCCAGCACAACCACAACCACATGGCGCTGCGTATCGAGTCTTGAGCCCCTGTTTGTGCAGACACCCAATGCATGTACTATCTAACCGTGTGCCTAGGTATGCGGGCGGATCAAGCAGTGAAGGTAATTACAGGTGCGTCTTTGAAATGGAGCTGTTGGAGGATAAGCTGAGGCCTTGCATGACAGCCCGAAACCTGGTGAGTGGCATTGCATTTCCGCTTTTGGTGGAATGCTTGTCCTTGTGCGTGCAAGGAGGGAGTCGCGGGAGAACAGACATATGTACCCCGTATATCCACGAAAGCCAGGCTGGGCTTGCAGGCTGCTTTGTGCGAAGTCGTCGTGTCACTGCTGGTGCAGAGCTTAATTGCCAGAAAAAGGCCCTGCCAAAACAATGTGCGAGTGCGCATGTGTGTGTTTATGATTTTACTTCCGACTCCCGTAGTTGTCCAACTTCGTGTTGGGCGACGACTGGTTTGGCGTTTTGCTGCACTGAGTAGGGAGAAGATACCGTTGTTCCAAGACCACATCTTATAAGGCGCTCGGAACGTATTGCCGGTGCTCACAGTGTCCGTTGAGAAGTATTGACTCGGCTCTTCTACTCAAAGTCACTTCGCTCACGGGCCAAACGGGTGAGACATATCGCCAGACCGGCTGTCTCCGTGGATGGCGGATGGCGGACGGCGGATGGCCACAGCCATTCAGCACCAACATGGCTGGGGACCTAGCTCTTACCGGCAAGAGCTACTCCATGGTGCAGAAGTATATGCGTTGATCTCCCGGATATTGTACCATTGGTGGGTGATCAACACCGCCGCCTCCTCAATACTGGTTTGCTCGGGATTAGCAGGGCTTTTATGCGCTGCTGTCTGGCCAGCCCACCAACAGCCGGGTCTAATAGCTCGCAAAGTGCGGCATATGGCGTCTGAGGAGGAGCACCAAGCCACGGGCATTCGGCCGGGTAATCAAGCCTTGAAGGTTCCTGAGAATGAGCAACTGGAGTCTCGGAGGACTTGCCCAGCAGCTTCGTCGCTCCGATACCGTCTGAAGTTACCTAGCGCGTTGATGTTCGGTCCTCCTTCGATATAATTTGTGCTCCTAGCATCACCAACATGTTGATATTGATGCTGATGGTAGGTGCAGCACCAACCCGTTCTTGTTGAAGCAATCGAGGCGGATGAAGGGAGCCTGCTTTTCGCCAGTGCCTTCGACCACATTCTTCCCTTGCATGAACTTGGGGCAAGTTGACCGAGTATACAGAGTACCATGCGAGGATGCAGAGCACCTTGGTTACTCAGCAGTTTTGCCAATGTGCCAATGTGCTGTTATCAACCCATGAACACCTGGTACTCCATACGGGATAACTCCGTACTTCATGTTCTGCTCGGCTTCGTTTGTCTCGAGACGCCGGCGAGGGTTCAGTTCTCAAGTAAGACATCTGGCGGCCAGAGCCCTACATAGCCTTGGTTGGTGTCTCTCCACATATTAAAATCGTATCATGGCTGGATGTCCTGGGCGGCCAGGTTCCCGTGAGGGTGGGAATTGTCTCTGCCTCCCCAAATTCGGCAGCTGGCTCGAGGTGTGGCAACTGTACTCGGTACAGTAAATTTGAGAGGTATGGAGTACGTACTAGGTAGCCACTCCGTGGACCGGTTTGACGTCAAACAAGTAAGCAAGCAGCAAGCACCACGGTAGGGTGGACCTTGACATGGAGACAAGAGAGAAGGGCTTGATGCCAGATCTGGGGAGAGATCGATGTAGTACTAGTAGTAGCCGGCACGGCAAAGCGGAGGGACACGCACGGCACGGCACTGCACTTTTCTGTTATGAACAGTGAGCACTTTTTCGCAAGGCAAGGGATTGAGTGACTTGCGTTTTGATGTTGATAGTCGAGGTCGAGGTAGATGTGAGTGTCCATGCCATCGACCGCCGCAGAAAAATGTGATAGATGACAATTGCTCCCTGTCTGGCCAAAGCCGGCCATGGCACACGTGGTTCGGTCGTGTCGTGCCTTCCTGACATCGGGTCCTGGGAGGGGACCTGTGTTGCCAGGTTTTCTGCGTGTAAAATTCCATGTTCAAGCGGAACCTGTCAATCTTGCGCCCACCTACCACCTATAAAGGTACCTAGGTACTTTCTGGTGGGCCAGACAGTACCCCAGAGTCCAAAGATGCCAAGTTTTCCAAGATTCTTCAAGCACAATTGCACCAGACCCAGTTCAAACGTTGACCCTTTGCCCTTTGGCAGCTGTCCTTTTGCGCCTCCGTTTCGAGTGAGTAGGGTTTCAACCGGTACAGGCATGTCTGAGCCGTAAGCAGGTCTCGTCCAAGGGTCATGGCCACATGCTCCAGTGCGCACACACACACCTGCCACCAGGCCGTTGACTGGCCGAGCACGCCCAGTTGACAATTGCAAGCACGCTAGTAACATAGGTGCTCCGTATTGCACACCCACTTCGCCCACTTCGCCCACTCACGCACTCTATCGAACCCCCTGGCTGCCACTAACTCACGCCCCCTTGTCTTTCCACCGTTGAATGTTTGCGGCCCATCACCCGCAGGCTCTGATCCAATACAATGCGGTACCAGGGCACTTGGTGTGGTAAAAACGTTAGCCCGAGTATTGGTCAAGTACCTAGGTAGGTAGCTGTGCGCCACCCTCTCCATGTCTGTGTTCCAAGTTCCTAGCAAGCATGTCTGGTTCGCAACGCTCTTCCCGTACTCAGTACCTCTAGATGTCAACTGGTCGACTATTCGTATTGTACGGGGAACTCGGCCGTCTACTGGCCAAGAGCCAAGCCATGCCGCCGTCAACTTATTATTGTCGAATCTTGAGCGACACCTCTGCATCGGTGGCCGTCCTCGAGTGCTTTGCTCCTCCTCCTGCTGCTGCTGGTCTTGCTCCCGTCCTGCCGCCATTTCCATGGCCTCGAGTCTGCTTTGCCTGCCCTCCTCGCCCAGCTTCCCTTCCTTGCTTCCTCCTTGCTTTCTTTCTTGTTACAACTACAACAACATCAACAACATCAACAACACCACCAACACCACCAACACAAACACAAACACCAACACCAACACCAACACCAACACCACACCGAGTGCCGTCCAACTCCAACTCCTTCTTCCCCGCCAGTGCTGATTCGCATTTTGCAAAGGACTGGAGCACTAGCTAGACTGTTCGATCCTGTCGCACCAGAGCTTCTTCGCCGAGAAAGGCCAGCGCTACTTGCAAGTCGAACTTCTCAAGCCCGCACGCACTTGTTTGCACTCCTGTAATCCCCGGTACGACTCGAACCGGCGAAACGTATGGAGCCTTGCCCTTGGATCCTAGCCACTTGCCACTACTTGGACCACCAGACTCTCCATCGACGCTGCCTGCATTTTCATGCTCGACTATCAATTATCCTCGGTGGCCTCTGCTAGGCTAAGCAACTCCATCTTGAAACGCTCCGTTGTTGAGGGGCACAACACGAACAGACCGATTTGGATTTGCCCTTGTCCCATCAACCGCATTGCAGACGGCCGGCTGGACGACTAGACCGGGTTGACCAGGGACAAGAACCCGTCAGATCAATCACCCATCACCAAGCTCACCTTGGCGAACCCACGAGCCATTGCGCCCAGTGTCGGGACAGCGAAAAGGTTCTATTGCGTCAGCTGCGAGCGTAAGTCCTGTGAATCCCAGTTGCATCATGACCACATCCCATACTTCCCCCGACCTATTTTCGCCATTTCTGTGCAACGCATATGCAAGCATTCCGCACATGCGCGTCTGTAGTTCTTCGCAAGGGGCGCTCTGCCTGTTTATTGTTGACCAGAATTGGGACTTGGCCGTCATTTTGTCCTTGGTGGATGCAGATAACGGGTCTTCCTACCGCACAGCGGACGCATTCGCCCTGTACTTCTTGTCCTGGCCAACACCAGACCAGTTAACGGGCTGCTAACGCGAGTGTTTACCACATAGCTTGTGCGCTATTTCGATAAACTTCGCCCTCGGCTGTCTCGTTCTGACCTTTCCGTATCTTCGGTCGCTCACCTTCCCACCAAGCAGCACCAAAGCACTACCTCTCAGGCGTGCTGAGCCGTATTTCCCATTCACACGCCAATACACCACCACCCTTGTATTCCGAGACCGACGCGGCAATCGTCACCAAACCTCAGGGACCGGCACGACTTGGAATTCAGAAACGCTACAGATCACCACAAACTGCATCTCAAAACGCTCAACAGTTCTCGACCAAGAATCATTGACAGCTTGGCCTCTCGCGCCTTATCACTCATACTAAACTCGACTGGTGATGTGTCGTCTTTTGGTCTTCGCAGGTACCTGCACGAGGTGCGGCGAGTCACAGACGTGGGATGATCTAGGCCAGCAACTGGCCTGTTTACAAGCCAAAAACGCAGGATGCTTTGGCCAATGTGATCCAGGCATCTATGCCGAGCAACACCCATTCGATCAGGAATGTGATCGATGCACCGAAGAGGACGAAGGCATAGGTGACATCAGCGATGACACCTTCATGACTTCCGAGAAACGGGCCGCTGAAACCGACGTAAAAAGTCATCGCAAGAAGCAAAAGGTTTGAGGTGCAATTCCGATCATATGATCGTACATCCAGGGCTCAGACCCAGGAAATGCGAAAGCAGGGCCGGGAGCAATCCGGTTGTCAAGCATTTCATCATGGGCAATCATGAGTGCACCCTTACGAAGTTACGTGTCCACGTATCTATGCCGCTTTGTCTTCTCCTCTTTTTGTTTATTTTTTTTATTGGTACATTATTTATCTCTTCGTTTATCAAGTCCCCATCGATGCGATTTTTTTTTTTTTTTGGCAAAACCAAGCCTCCTTTTTTTTTCCCAAGAGCGGTTTTTTATATTCGGCCAACGGCACAGGATTGTTGGTTATTAATCATTTCATGATGGCTTGTCTAGGCATGGCGACGGAGTTGGCGGTTAGCCGAGTGGAAAACTGTTTACAGGCGTTGGCGCTTAGTGAGAACACGGTTTTAATGGGCCACCTCGGAATAATTGTCCCTTTTTTGTGTTTTACTGGAATAGGTAGATATGGAGGAATAAACTCGCAGTGTCGGAAATCTAATAATCACAGTATGGTGAAGGAAGTGAGCATATTGTATTCGGATAAGACATAACGTGATCCGTGGCAAAAAGGGCTGGAGAGAAGTGATGGGCCGACATTTAAAGCCCCAACTCAAATGAGAAACCTTGGCCATTTCCCATGAACGACAATAGTAGGGAGCCTAGTTTCAAATCATATGAACGTGAGTTACATGCATACACTGCTCCTGCCACGGTATGCCGTCTTAACAGCCTCTATTCTCCGACAACCCCAACCAGAACTTCGACAAAGTTGTACTGCGACAGGTTGTAATTACGAGCCGCTCGATGGTGGTTGTTGATATCCCGTTGGTGGCCCGTCCGACCATGAATTTTGTATGGCTTTCCAGTAGCGCTCTGGCTCTGCCCTCATGATGTCCACGTGTTTGGCACCCACAAACTTTTCCAGTCTGATAGTAAAGCCAGCCTCCTTGGCCTTTCGGGCATTATCTTCCACATCCTGCCACAGGATCAAGTCGTCTTCTGTTCCATATAGATATGTCCGCCTCTCTTCTCTTGCTAATAGTCCTGGAGATCTGAGCGCTCGGGCATTTCGATTTTGAATAGCCGGAAGTCGGCGGAGGAAGTGGTACAAGCAGACCATGGCGATGATGGAGTGCACGACGGGACCAGTCCACCACGGAAGCATTTGCATCAGGGCGTTGTAGGAGCTCATCCACCGAAAATACCCCGGACAAGAGTCGAACACTAGCACATATCGTGGTAAAACTGGTGTGCCGTGTGGTTGTCCGCCGCGGAGCATGCTGCGGAGACAACTGGCTGTGTGGATGCCGCCGTTTGAGAACATTTGGATAAGCATCTTTGGTGACGTATCACCGGCTTCGTCTGCTTTTTGTTGGCGCTCCGACATGTTGCGAAGGTAGGGCAGGGCGGGAGAGAGGTCGCGTCGTGTGCGCCAAGGGAACACGACATGAGTGAGGGGACATTGCGCGATGAGGATTCGTGATGATGGGTAGATTCTCCTATATTGTAGTGCATATTTCGATATATGGACTTGTCGTGCGCCCATCCATGATAGGATGAGAATGAGTTGAGGCTCCTTTCCCGAAGTTGGTGATTCATGATGAGGGTCGTAGTACGAAACGGCTGGGCTGAGGTTCTGCATCCATGACAGGGCTTCTTGGTCGGCGGCTTTAGAAGAGGCGCCAGGCTTTGGATTTAGTGACATTTTCTGCTCATCCACTTTTCTTGTCGTGAATCAGGTTATTCTTTTGGGTTGCTGTCCATATATGATGATGGTATTGTTATGAAGCAGAGCGTTGAGCGGTGTACGGCTGATGGGAACACTGCCCGTTATCATGACATTCACGGAGAGAGAGAGAAAGGGGTCAAGTTGCGGACTAGTCAATGATTATTACAGCTAGGATCAGATCAAGTCCTTGTGATTCTTCGTCATAGCGGCGGGCCGAGGCTCCGGAGTTCCGTCCTGGAAGCTCAGTGGGCGAGAGCTCCAGGCGATTTCTTCAGTCGGCATTTTGGGGTAGCAGCGTTTCCCCGCGCTACCGTTTATCATTGGAGTGTGGGGAAGAATGCGCACGCCCAAGGAATTTGGTTGCTGGGTTTGGTTTTCGATGACCTCTGGAGCCAAGCTGTGGCATTTCGGTCCCTGTCAGCCATGTGGCTCATGCCCAAAGGCACAGATAAGAGTGACTGACAGGTGTGGTAGCGCATAACTGACTACCTACCTAATAAGTACAGAATAGGTACTAGGTAGACAGCTTCCCCTGAGGTTGGATTTGCAGTCTGTGGTTACGCAGAGGTGCTGGGAATCGGCACACCGTTATGACATGTTTAGACATTGCATCTATGCCGTTGAACCCGACCACATGCGCCCATCGCCCATCAGACCGGGCCTTTGTCAAGGATGAAGGGCAAACAGTGCCCATGGCACAAATTTCCGTATACGAGCTTGTAGGCCCTCCTGTTGTTGAATGATGGCACAGAGCCGAGATTGTCGTTTTGTTTACCGACATCTTGTAAAACCACAAGTCGGTGTTCATGATGCAGCACGGATATGCAGGCCAAACTGCCGTGTTACGTGGCACCTTGGCTTGTCTAGTGGTATCAACCTGGATACATGGGACGTTGGATGTCATGCCAGTTTGTAGCCCCATGCAACTAAATTGTAGCTCGCAATTGGTTTCCGCTCGGTCTTGTGTCTACCAAGTGCAAGGCTATATACAAGTAATCGAAGCTTCAGATGTCTGATAAGAGTATAGTATACATGGTACGTACTTGTATTTCATCGCCATGTCCTGGTTCTGCGCCTAGGTAGTTACCAATGACGCAGGCGACCAACTTTGTTTCCTGGGCGAAAATAGCCTCCAAACAATAATCATCATTCTTTTCCCGTCACTTCGTATGGAGCGGCATCGGGAATTTGAGTAGAGTAACTCTGGAGACTATAGTTCCAAGGAACTATCCTTCGCTTGCCTCCCGAGATTGTTTGAGGTCTTGTGCGTACAGATGGCTAGATATGTATCAGCCATGAAGACTTGCGTAACGACATGAACCACGCCGTGTCAGAAAGGGAAGCAATACCGCATCAAACGAGAGCTTTCCTACAATTTTGGAGCCCAAAAAATTGGGGCCATGCTTCGGTAGAAGAATTGTCTAGGATTCTCTCCTCTCGTTCAGCAAACTTCGAAGGTTGTTTCGAGCTCGCAGACGGCGTTAGAAACGGAAGGCGCAAACCAGCAGCCTTGGCTCTTCAGACTACTGTGTCCCGCCTGCTGGAGGTTTTACGACTTGCTCATATCTGACCACTATCATGCGGCAGAGCATTCAATGTTGCAGCTGTCAATGAAGCTCAGTTGTCAATTGTCATTCCCCATCCTTCATCACTCCGATTCTGTGTTCATTTGTACTTAAGTCTTCTTTGTCTCCATCCAGATATCGGGTGCTTCTTTGGCCACTATCTTGTCCACTAAATAAAGAAGTACCTTGTTCTTTGACTATCCCAGACACATCCCCTGCTTCCCATCGATATAGCCAGCCGCCATCATGGTGCTGGTCAGATTCTTTCTTTATATTGCCGGGGCCAGACTTGCTGTGACAGCACCAAATGTCCCAGTACAGCCACCAAGTACCTCCGAATGGGACTTGTCTAAACCATTGAATGGGTTTACCTTCCAGCTAGCCAAGGCGAGATCTGCTGCTCCTACAATCGACAAGCCGGCTCTGCTTTATTCCAGGATTACCAGCATCAAGGGCTCATCAAGCAATCAAAATGCGGTTTCAAGCCTCGTGCAAATTTTGCAAACACCCCCTTCACACGGCCAGCATACATATCAAAACATCAGCACCACCGGAAACTTATCGACCCAATACGCCATTCAATGCGGATGGGACGGTGCTCCAGTGTGGTTGCTTCTCGACACAGGAAGCGCGGACACATGGGCAGTTCAAACCGGTTTCGAATGCCATGACTCTCATGGTACGAAACATAATCAGGCCGCATGTGCTTTTGGGAACCCCCATGTAAAGAAATTTCAAAACGGTCCCATTGATGGTCTTCACTTCTATTTGAAATATGGCTCTGGCGAGAAAGTCTTCGGCCCTATGGGTTACGCTGATATCTCTTGTGGAGGTGTTTCTGTCCCGAGACAACAAGCTGGGCTCGCTAACTATACCTATTGGCACGGTAATAACCTTACGGTCGGCATCTTGGGTCTTGCATACCCATCCATTACAAGTGCTTTCTATGGGGAGATTGGACAAGAAGCTGCCTGGAATGCCATCCAATATGTACCTTTCCTGACAAATGCTATCATGCAAGGAAGCATAGATCCGGTTTTCAGTGTTGCCCTGGCTAAGAACTCTTCGGATGGAATTATTGCCTGGGGTGGCTTGCCGCGAGTCCAGAGAGCGAGTGATGTCTACGCCGAGACTGACCTAATCATTGTAAGTGGTGCCCGCCTGGGGGTGTACATACCAAGATTGGTGGTTAAGACAACCTCATCCAGAGGTGCTAACAAAGGTTAATATTAGGCAAATCTCGTTGGATCAGCGGAAACATCCTGGAGATACTCTTTCTACACTATTATACCTGATGGTATAATCTGGGGCCAAAGGATGGATAAGAGTAAATTCCCATACATTGTGGATACGGGGACGACAATGAACTATCTTCCGCCTCGTAAGTCTACCACACTTCACCAGAAATGTCCTCAATTGCAAAGATATGGCTAAATATGCTGACGAATTTCGAATAGCCTTGGCCGAGGCTGTCGCCAATGCTTTCCTGCCTCGTGCAGTGTACTTGTATCAATGGGGCTCTTACTTTGCTCCGTGTGATGCAGTGCCTCCAAGGTTTGCCGTTGTAATATCAGGGATTGAGTTTTGGCTGAACCCTGCGGACATGATCTACCGCGACCTGGTCGATCCTATGACCGGCTACTGTGCCGTTGCTATCACCAGTGGCGGGTCGGGGCCGTACATCTTGGGGGACGTGTTTCTGCAAAATGTCGTGGCCGTATTCGACATTGGAGGAGCACAAATGCGCTTCTACCGCAGGGCTTGATATGGACGTGGGGGTTGAGCTTGTATGGGTGCTGTTTGGGTTGACGGGGTCGTGAAGATGTCTAATTCGAGTCTGGTCCCAGGCCTGCGGGAGATATTGACCCTACATGTCACCAACTGCGTTCCTTTTCAGTCAGAACGTATAACCATTTTGTACCCATATCAAGTGCAAATGACAAGAAGACCGTTAGGTATAGAAAATTGGCAAATGCTGGGTGCTGGCTCAAAAATTTATGGCACGGTTTGTTCTGTCGAAACTCGTCGCGCAGCTGCATCGCCAGTTTTACTTGGCACAGACGGCGGCAACTGTGAACACAACCGTGAGATCCGGTGGCGCAGGGAGATTCGCAGGTTACCCTGCTTCGGCCCGCTGCTTATCGGCTGGCGATCAACCAAAGATAGTAAAGCCCCACCCTCGCCAAAGGCTTGGCTGGCCGATGGCCGATGGCGCATTCAATCAACGGCTGAGGAGACCAGGTCGAGGGAAAACCCAGCCAAGACAATATTATCAACACGGATTGTGCACACGCACACTCAAGCTTCATTACTTGCGTCTGCGCGCACTGGGGTCTCAATCGTAACCATCCTTCGCCAGAGCAGCAAACCATCAACAATAACCCAGACTCAGCTCGGCAAGCAGTCAGTCGACAGCCCGACCTCACCAAGCTCCTCGAGTCACCGACGTCTCAATCGCAACCATGAGGGGTGTTGCGGCAGGACCGCCGTCGCCAAAGGCTTCACCCTCTGGTCGGGCTCGCGCCAACACGTGGAACTTTAGCAAGGTAAGTGTGTGACCGTCTTGTATATTGGGTCAATTTTCTTTCCATGTCATCAATTTCCTGCCACGGCAAGCGCCGTTTCATCGCATGCCCTCGATGTCGATGCACTGCGGGTTCCTACAGGTGTCATGGACCACCACTTGTATGAAGGCATTCTCGAGTGAGGCACGGAGTACTGCCGCTCCAGTCCCTAGCTGCATAGCTGCTGCATAGCCTCCATCGGCGGTGAGCAAAGCATTCAGGCTACGCTGTCCGCCGGTTTCAGCAGCTTAACAGCGGTTTTGCTTAGCCTGTTGGTGGTCAAGGTACCACTCGCACCCAACTTGCTTGCCGCCTTCATTCTTTACTCTAGAATTGAGCGGCTCGTATTGGCAAAACGAAACGGTACCGTCTATCAGCCAACAATCCAAGCATCGATTCCGAACATGTGCCATAAGACCTGAATCGAAGCGCGTTTGAAACCATGGTGACTGGGAGTTTCTCCCGAGCTGAGTGGTAATGGGATGAACCTGGAGCAAAGCCAAAGGCGGAGTACATACATATGTACATATCACACCTGTTCGGACAGTCCCGGAGCCAGATCCCCTGGTTGGTTCTTGTACATTGATGGTGTTGGCCTCGCCTGGTTCCTGCAGCAAGGATCAGTCGAATGGGAAGCCTTTCCCCCTAGCCAACCGGAGGGAGGCGGCTTGATCGAACGGACGACAGGGCCCGGCTCCGTGGCCAGACCAACGTCACGTCTGACCCGGTTCTTTGCATTCAACAGCAGGTATAAGAAGGTGTACTCCAAGCCAGGGATTAGCATGGCCTCACCGACATCCTATGCGCCTGGAATTCCGCAGAAGTCCTTGTTTAGATACCCTATTTTGCTCCCCAGCTTGGGTCATGATGGGGTACCGGGACGACTCGGGCTGACGGCAAGCATGAGTGGAGAAGGCAAAGCTGAGGTGTTGCGGTATGTCGGTCGACTCGCGGTGCCTGACATAGGTTTGGAGTGCCATGCTTTACCAGCCACCAAACCACCCCACCAAGCGGCCAGAAACACCACCATGGTATCCCTCGGCTCAGTCGACAATATCTACTGGGCGAGGACGAGAGGGAACGGCTCTTGTACGAGGGCCAATGTGCTGTCCGTCACTAGAAACAGGGAAAGCGAGGCGGAAGAACGCAAATCGGCTGTGGGGTGCCGGCCCTTATTTCCTCCCGGACCTCAAGAGGTCTCAACTCGAACAAAATTGCGTATAGTCGGGGTGTTCACATTGCTGGATGGGCCGTTGAGCGCGACGGGCCGCAGATGGCATTTTGCATTGCCCTTTTTTTTTTTTTTTTGGAAGAAAGAGAATACTTGGGATAGGAATGCATGATTCCCTCGGGGACAGAGGTGTGCAGGTTCTCGAGTCTCATTTGGGGCATTCTCGCTTGACTCGTTATTCTCAGCCTCGTCTCTCATCAAGCCAGGCCTGGCCAGACTTGCCTTGGCTGTCTGTCTCGGCTGCAACGGCCATTCCGGTGCTCAGTGGCTGCTACAAGTGTCTGGTTTGGACATTCGGCCTCGACATTGAAAGGCTCGCTATCTGGGGTACATCTACGGAGTAGCATGATGGCAAACCTCGACGACGGCGCAGAGGGGGGCAGGCAGACAGACAGACGCCTTGGCCACTACTCCGTACTTGACCAGAGATGCCACATCTCCACGTCCCCGCCAGCGCCGCACCGCTCAAGTGGATTGCGCCTTGGCCCTCGGCTCCTAGTGGCAGCCACTGGGGGCACTTTGTGGCCACTGGCCACGCTCAAGTGGTCAAGTGGTCAAGTGGGCAGTTTTGCCTAGGCAGCTGTACCACCGCCTACCTGGCCGCACGACCGCTTCGGCGCTCCTTCCCCGCGCTTCAGGGCGCTGCCGTGCCCGGCATGTCGTGCCCGCCTGATGCTCTTGCCTGGCGAGTAGTTCGATCCCAGCTCTCTATACCTACCACGTAGGTACCTAGGCACACCTAGGCAGGTACCCAGCTACTCGACTGGCTCGCTCTTGGCCTCTGAATTGCCCCGAATGCCCCTCCCCGCAGCCTCGAAAATTTCAGTGCCTCACGCGATCACCGACCAACCTGGTGCTCCGTACTTACTTCGTCACTCTCGTGTCGTTACAAAACGGGGACTGTCCCGACATTGACTTTCACGCCCCAAGATCAACCCAACTTGACACAATTCAACTCGCTCACTCCTCCATCTCCTTTCGCCTTTCGCCTTTCCCCTTCACCTTTTTTTTTCATACTCCCTTACTCCCTTCTCTTGTGGAATTCCAGCTTTGCCGAGACCAAGGACGAGGCCAAACCCACCCAGTGAGGCGCCCTTGTCATCATCGTAACTGGGCTTGTTTGCGCTGGACGGTTTTCACCACTACCGGATGCCTGGATATTCGTTTCGTTGACCTCCGTCGTGCGCTGGCGCCACATTTGATGTTAAATCGCTGTTACCATGCCGTCCAGAACTGACAATGGTGTTGGGGTCCAGGTTGAAGACACAAAAATATGTGTGGTCATGGTTGGACTCCCAGCTCGGGGCAAAAGCTATATTGCACAAATTGGTAAGCTTTAAAGTTGCATGCAGACATGGCCTTTCCTCATGGCCGGGCCGGGTGCCATGTATCTCAAATTCGGCCCCGATATCATCCTCTGTCTCTGTCCTTTGCGTGTCCAGAATAAAGATGGTAATGATGGTTCCAATGCAATTCTGCCAGCTAACTCGGTCCCCTAGCTCAACGGTACTTGCAATGGCTGTCCATACCGGCACAGACGTTCAATGTCGGCAATTATCGGCGCAACGATGCGCCACAACCCACCGCTGACTTCTTTGACACCAACAACGCCGAGGGTGAGCGGAAGCGCCGTGCAGCCGCGGAAGCTGCCGTAGCTGACATGCTGGCTTGGTTCCGCACCGGCGGCGTTGTTGCGATACTAGATGCTACCAATTCTACCAAGGAGCGTCGAAAATGGGTCAGCGATGTCTGCGCCCAGCACGGCATCGAAGTTCTATTCGTTGAAAGTAAATGTGACGACCAGGAAATCATCATGGCTAACATTCGCGATGTGAAAACCACCAGTCCGGACTATCGCGGCCAAGACCCCGAAGCTGCCGCACAGGACTTTCTCAATCGCATAAGCAATTATGAGAAGAGTTATAAGACCATTGACCAGGACGGTGATGAAGACGAGTACACGTACCTCAAAATCATGAATATCGGAAAGCAAGTCATCATCAATCGCATTCAAGACTATCTTCAGAGTAGAATTGTCTACTACCTCATGAATCTACATATTCGTCCTCGTTCAGTCTGGCTGTCCCGGGTAGGTGGGCCCTGTTGACCAAACAACAAACCGCCCCATGATTTCCTCTTCCGAGTCCAACTGACACTTTCTTGTTTGTTTTCCCTTTTTTTAGCACGGCGAATCCATGTATAACCTGGACGGAAGGATTGGCGGGGATACCTTATTGTCACCGCGGGGCGAGCAATATGCCAGGAAACTTCCTGAGTTGGTGCGGGAATCTGTCGGGGTAAGCGTTTAATGAATGATCACTCTGAGCCATTGTGTTGTGCTACAGTCTCACAAATATTCCAAGGACGATCGACCTTTAACGGTTTGGACATCGACGCTAAAACGAACTATTGCTACCGCGCGCTTTCTTCCACTTCACTACAACCAGCTGCAGTGGAAAGCTCTGGATGAATTGGACTCGGGTGTTTGTGATGGGCTGACCTACCAAGAAATAAAGGACCGGTTCCCTGAAGATTTTGCTGCGCGCGACGAAGACAAGTATAATTACAGATACCGTGGTGGGGAATCCTACCGTGATGTTGTCATTCGCCTAGAGCCAATAATCATGGAGCTGGAAAGAAGTGAGGATATTCTCATCGTCACTCACCAAGCTGTCCTCCGATGCATTTACGCGTATTTCATGAAGAAGGACCAGGCTAAGAGCCCGTGGATGAATGTGCCGCTGCATACACTGATTAAGCTGACCCCAAGAGCTTATGGAACTGAAGAGGTCCGGTATGAGGCAAATATACCTGCTGTGAGCACCTGGCGCGGAAAGGGAAGCACAGCAAAACACGAGAACCCAACCCCCGAGAGTCTTTAGCGATGGATCACACAATTTCCTCGTCCATACTGAAGCGACCAGCGTGCATCTTTTGGAGGATCAGAAATATAACACAACACAATCCCATGCGAATGGGATTAAATATGGGCAATAATAAAACATGGAAAGGTACTTATGAACAAAACCTGGCATGGCTCGGAACATGTTACTCTACTCCAATGACGATTGGTATTGGAAGAACAGATGACGAGGAAATGTATTAGTCTGGGCATTGACGAATGAATAGATGAACTGGCGGGTCTTGAAAGACATGGCAAGGGACTTGGCTTGATGCCACCGACTTATTTTGTGTTTATTTAGTTTACTTGGTCTGGACTCTGGATCGCGAGCGAGGTGTATCAGAGTATACATTGCATAATACCACCATGTGGAAGCGGCGCAAGGATTTATTCACACTACGGAGTAGGCATTCAATAAATCGTTTGGCTCTTGTACTACCATGGTACCCTTTGCGTGCGCTGCGCATCAGTAGTGATTCATGTCCCAGCCGCCGTAGAGATATTTGCGAGGCCGCAGTTTTCTTTTCAGTGATGCGTTTGCAACGTCGGGCGAGGGTGATGATGAGTCTATGAAAGCCGATAGTGTATCACCGCAATCGAGTTGTATTGCGTACACCCTCTCGCTCTCTCTCTCTCTCTCTCTCTCTCTCTCTCTCTCTTACACACACATTCATACACACACACACACACACACACACACACACATATATATATATACGGTAAACATTTCTTGACCAAAACATGACAAGATTTGTGCACACTCTTCACCGTTTGCATCTGTTCGCCCTGCTCAGCTGCCACCGCGACCTTTCTCCAAGTCAACCATTATTTACCTAGCACCATCTTCAGCAAAACAAGAATGTCGTTCTATTTCCAGCCCCCCGTCTTCGCCGTCCAACCGACAACGTGCGTCCAACCGGTCGTCTGGGCGCCAGCTACCGCAGTCGTACCCGCGTACTACACGACGGTGGTGCAGCCGGTGCCGGCCCCGGCCGTGGTGTACGCGACGCCGCCCGTCATCCAGGTATACACCGCACCACCCATGGTAAGTGCCGCCGCCCTGCCTGAGAGCCAGCGCCCCGGTTTACGCGTCAGAATTATCTTCTACGGCCACGGGCCGGGGCGTGAAGCCCCGCGCAGCCTGTGGTGCCGCGCGGCGGACGCGACGTACCCCGGGGTACCGACGGGATCGCGGCTGAGGGACGACATTGCCCGTCTGGCGGAGCTTCAGAACCTGGCGCAGGGGTGGCGGCACGCCAGGATCGTCGTCGCGGCACCGGGGTCGGCGGCACCGGTGATTGCCGCTGAGCTTGGGCCGGTCCTGAACGACGAAGTGGTGCGCGTCTTGGAGCTGCAGAGGGACGCGGGGGCCGACGAGGATGCCGCAGACGCGGAGCGGAAGGGTGTTTTGCAGACGAGCCTGGCTGGCGGGCAGGGCGTCTTCTTGACCGTGTGTATGGACGACGAGCCTGGAGCAGGGCCGAGTGCTCCCTCGAGCTCGAGTGGTGGCCATGTCGGAGACGGTGACGCCGCGCCGTTGCTCAACGCAGATGTCTAGATACTATATTATATATGAGCAGCCCGGCCTTGAGGGCTACGTTGCGGCCACTGGGGAATATGAGCTGAAGTGTACGCCAAAACATAGTTTATGATTATAAGCACAGGAATAATGGCTAGAAACCGAATAGCACCAAGCTCATGCCCTTCATGAGCTACCTGGCTGAAGTGGTTTTATATCGTACAGAATGAATTGCAACAACGACTCCATTACCCCAATTAGCCCCCCCGCTCTCTCCATACAGGCGACCTTTGTTTAGACCAAATGCGCAGCCGCCTTTTTTCGTCTTCGTCGAGTGTCACACCGTTCTCTCTTCTCTGTTGGTGACTGAATCCTCTGTACAAGTCTGCCAAACACCAGACACCAATTTCCAACGAAACAACTCGCGACATTGAAATATAATAGAAACAACCCAGATCCAACACTCATCATGTCATGTGGCCACTCCTACACACATGCTTCCCTTCCCTGCCTCGTAAAACTTGGACTCGACAAAAGCTGCGTGTGCTACATAGCACTACTTCTCGCTGGGTATCAGTCGAGCAAGCTACGTGGACAATGGCGCTGACCGTCTCGAGGTTGGAAAGATAAGCGCCTAGCCCCAGACACTAGAAAAAAACTAAAAAAAACTGCAAGGGGTTTGAAATCAGAAAAAATCAAATCAAATCAAAAAAGCAAGTGTATGCTGGTCTTATCCCATCGACTCTCCTAAACCTGTAAACAAATTTGCCGGCCAAGAATCAACCGAGTACCGAAACAGACGCCACCATGCTGCATGAAAACGTAAAAGAGCATGAAGTATATGCGTGACCTTCCAGCAAGCTGTCAAAGTCAACACAGGGTAAATCTTATGAAGGATTTCCCTTGACGCGCTTCGGCATCCGAGGAGTAGGCGGCTTCCCTCTGCCTACGCCGTTGACCTGTGCACCACTTGTTGTTACCCCTCCAGAGCCGTCGTCTTCGGTTTTAACACCGGATGGGCGTCTGCGTTTGTTAGACGCTGGTGAGGTATTGGCGCTCGGCCCACTTGAGCTGGTTCCTTGCTGACTAGGTTGCAGCTGCATCCCTGGAGCTTGCATTTGTCCAGTAGCTGGGCTGCCAATATGTGGTGATCCAGGGAGATTCATGTGTGCTGCTGCTGGGCTTGCTCCCATAGGGAATTGGCCAAAGCTAGGTGTTCTAGGACCGCCTTGGGGTATCGGCTGACCATTGACCGCCTGAGCATTTCCATTGATGTAGGTTCCAACGTACTGCTCTAGTGCAGCATAGGGACCAACACCGGGGTTTCCCTGGCAGAATCCAAAGAGCGGGTTCATTTGACCCATGACTTCGACAATCTTTACACATTCTCAATTAGCCATCAGGACTAAAAGGGCCTAGAAGAATGGTATCACGGTACGTGACTTACCTCGAGGAACTGATGTACCGCCTCAGTTACACCTTTGCTGTTGACAGCAGAGTCAGGGAGATCCACAAGGACTTCAGGTGGCTGGGTCTGAGGTGACTTGAGCTGCTTCGCCTTGCTCTTCTTCGACATCTCTGGAGAAGTTTTGCCATCCTGCGAGTTGACCTTGTGCCAATCTTTGATCCACATGTGAGCGGGTTTGGCGGCTTCTATGACCTGCTTTCTTGAGATGTATTCCTCATGTCCAGTGGTCACAAACTCAAAAAGTTCAATGCGTTGCTCATTGTCGAATTGTACCCGGAGTGTACCGGTAGCGACAAGCTGTCCTCACTTAGTTGTACATCCTCGGATCTAGTCTTGCAGCACAATGACTTACATGTGAACCGGCTTCAAACCAGTAGACCAGGCTAGCTCTTTGGTTCTCGATGCAGTGACCGTCGCCAGGTAAAGGGCGATCGGTGAGCCCCTTGTCCATGATCAACTGCATGCTCCTGACGCCGCTGCTAAAATGCGTGTGAAAGTATCGGGCAATGGCCGGAAAAGCTATCTCATACTGCTTGTCGGTTGATTCATCGGCGTCATTTATCAATACTGAATGACGAAGGACGCCATTATTGGAGAAGAATCTTGAAACAAAGCCATTCCAGTACGTCAGGTCGTCCTTTGCCCTCGGTCCCTGCTGTCATCATTAGTTCCCCGTTGATATTGGATACGAGATAGCGATCATAATGATGCGTGCCCGACTTACAGGAAACCCGCTCAAATGTTCAGAGAACTGCATCAACTTCAATAAGCACTGGCCCTTCAAATTCTCTCTTCGCTGCTGCTGATGGAAAAGGTTGTTCGATAAAGCCATGTGTTGCGCAGCGGCTGCCGTGGCAGCATTCATCTGTGGCTGCGCTGGACCAGCACCCTGCTGAGGTTGTGGTTGGCCAGGCTGTTGAGACTGATTTTGTGGTTGCTGCTGCTGCTGCTGCTGCTGCTGCGGGTTTTGTAGCTGTTGTGGAGTCGGTTGTGATGGTGTAGGCGGCGCTGGTGTCTGAGCTGGTGTGTGTTGGCCACTGGGTGCCGGAGTGCCAGCTTGGGAGCCTTGTTGTGGAGTATGTTGGGATTGTGGTTGGCTAGACTGTTGTGGTTGTGGCTGCGGAGGTTGAGACTGAGGTTGAGGTTGGGATTGAGGTTGCGGCTGCTGCTGCTGCTGCTGCTGTGGTTGCGGTTGTCCTTGACCTGGTTGCCCGGTTTGTTGCGGCTGGCCCATCTGGCTCTGTCCAGCAGCACCCATTTGAGCTTGTTGCTGTTGTACATTGGCTAAGCCCTGAGCATTCATTCCCATTGGTTGCCCTGCATTTCCAGGCATTTGCTGGCCCTGGGCGGCTTGCTGTTGCTGCTGTTGTTGTTGCTGCTGCTGTTGCTGCTGCTGTTGTTGCTGCTGCTGTTGCTGTTGCTGTTGCTGTTGTTGCTGCTGCTGTTGTTGTTGCTGTTGTTGTTGCTGCTGCTGAAGCGCCATGTGATGAGCCATGAGGGCTTGGGCTTGGGGATGCTGACCCTACAGCAAGAGAGTTAGTCTAACCGTGCTAATACGTCAATAAAGTATGATGGCAGTTCCCCTACAGGTCCCATTCTTCCGGATTGCCGAAGCTGTTGAAGCTGTTGCGGATTGAGTTGGCCTAGTTGCATCCCCATGGGCATCCCATTGACGCCGACTGGCATGTTGGCTTGAATAGCCTGCTGGGCCATGAATGCCTGCCTCGCCTGTTGCTGCTGATGTTGGAGAATTTGTTGCTGGCGCATAGCAGCCATCGCGCTGGGGTTGTTGACTAGAGGCACAAAAATGGTAGAGTCAGACCATTGGAACAGTTCCAAGGGACATAGCGGAAAGACTCGACTTACATTGATTCTGCAGCTGCTGTTGCTGCTGCTGGTGGAACATTTGCTGTTGAGCGGGAGTCAAGTGCTGTATTGCATGAGCATGAGGATTGGCACCTTGTGGCATGGCACCCATCAAGGCAGGATTTACTTGTCCTCCTGGGCCTACGGCCATGTGAGCCCCGGCGAACTGCTGAGGCATTCCACCACCCGGTGCACCTTGTGCAGAGTTGGGAGGCATGCCAGGTCCCATGGGGTGACCGGCGACACCAGGATGTCCCATCGCAGCGGGATGCCCTGTGAAGTTTGGGCCCATGCTAGTTGCCATCATCTCCTTGCTATATAAAGCCGGCTACCCACGGCGTGGATATCGACGAGCGACTTCGGTGCACTATCGCATGCACATACGTCAGGCGTCGGCTTGGGGAGGTTGATGTCGAAGTAGGCGATGGACCAAGACTGGTGTCTGCAGGCAGGTATCGCGACGCGGATTGACAGCGGAGATGGGGGTGGCCCGGCGGGAGACAGGCAAGATGGCGAGCAGACGGCGTCGGCGAGACGGAATCCGAGCAAGAGGAGAATGTATCAAGTGCGAGAATGATGGAAGCTGGATCGATGCGGAGTCGAAAGGGCCCGAACGTTGACGCAGGGCTGCGCGCAGTGATACACACAACGCTGACAGGGGACACAAGACGACAGACAACAGACACCAAACACCAAACACCAGCGCGGGAAACAGGCTCGGAGACAAGAGGCTCGGCTCTGACGCGAGGGCCTGGCACCGCTGAGGTCTGCACTGGACAGAGGCGTCTGCCAGGTCGGCGAGGCAATGGATGGGCAGAGAGGATGCAGCGGCGATAAGCGACACGTCTTCTGGGCGCCGGGGCGGACGAGGGCGAAGAAGGGTCGAGGTCGGGACGCAACGCAGGACGCAGGACGCAGGACGGGGATCGTCGTTCTGGCTTCTCTCGACGTCCCGAAAGAGCTTTCGCAGAGAGAGTGTGAGAGAGAGGCGAAAGATGGGCCCAGCAGCACTGGTCTGGTCAATAATATGGGGCGCGGCAGCCTCTGCTATCAAATGGCTGTGGCCTGGCCGCTGGCCGCCTCTGGTCAACTGGTCGTTTGTTTCGCGCGCTGCGCTTCGGCCGCTTCAGCGTCAGCCAAGCCCCGACGACGGCGGTGCAGAGCGCTTGACAGGAGCCGCTGGGTACAACGTACGATTTCCCGCCCTTTTTGGCTCGCAGCTTTTTGGGGTTGGGCGATGGCGTGGGATGATGCAGAAATGGTGTTGCAAGTGTGATGAGGGACCAACAATGTCGGGGGTCAACTGGTCGCAACCTCTCAACTCACACGGCCAGAACAAGCTAGGAGAGGCAAACTCGGACTGGTTGTTGATAACTAATGGGCGAGCAAGCCAACGAGAGCAGCAGAGACGGGCACCGAGACGGGCGTGCCATCTTCCCACAGTCGTACGTGCGAACATGGGAGTGGGAAGGGGAGGTGCAGCACCGAAGGGGCGACCCCACCCACAAGTGGAGACATGCAACTATCAGGGGTTCCGGATCGAGGGTTGTAAAAATAATTCCAACCACTCAGTATGGAACTGCAAGAGTTACATGCGCATTATTTCTGTCCGCCGAGGCGATTGGCCGGGCAGACCATGTCAAACCGGACTAGGCCGAAAGCAAATATCGCACAAAGCAGTCTATGCATATATCAAAGTCTGTGGCCTTGATCGCTGCAAGTTGGCACACACCAAGGCCGGCAGTAGCTGAGGGGGAAAAAAGGTTCGGCTAGCAAGAAAAAAAAAAAAAGGTATGCGCAGCTCGCAGAATCAAGCGTGAGATTTTGAGACAGTCTTCACTTGTTTTTCTGCACCTCCCTATTTTTCTCTTGCTTGCACAGAACTGCAGACCTCCTTGTCGCATGATATCTATGTACCGAGTATACCCAGCGCCACTATTTTTGGGTGCCGCCGCTAAAGTTCAACCTCCGAGTGGTCTCAATATCACGTGCTGGCGTACAGTGCGCAGCAGTGTTAAAAATTTGCTAGCACTGTTATCCAATATCTTCTTCCGCGACGCGATGCGAATCTGAAAATTTCCTTCCCACGCTCTCTCCTTCCATTTGCAACAAACAAAGCTTCTGCCTTCTGCATGCGCGCCGATCACGAGCAATTTCATCGCTTTTGAGAACTGGGTGCAGTCCAACTCGAAGATGGAAAACAACAAGCTTTAAGTTGAGCTGTCGCTGGCGGGTTTTCCGTGCTAGAATTCACAAGCTGTGCTTTGGAACAATTGGGTGTGTGGGAGCTTGCAAACACCATTCAGCAATGCTAACAAGACATGCACTCAGCCTCATATCCCTAGGTAAGTAAGCTCTCTCTCTCTCCTGCATTTATCCGCCACTACCCGCTACATCCCTTGGATGATGACACTGTTTGAAACGTCTTCTTTTCCCAACCGATTCGACCATGAAGAAAGTTTAGTCTGTTCGGGCCCAAGGCCTGTTACTTGCCAGTATTTCCTGTCTGACTATCACTGTTTCACATTAACTCTTCGTACAGTTCGTTTGGACGCGTCGCTAATGTGTGTAATCAGATGCCTCGTCCCCGTTCCCAGGTCGAGTTGATAGCTTCCCCAGATTGACAATTCTCTGAAACGTGTGAGTACGACCCCCTTTTAGTAATACACTGTAACGTTTTTTTTCATGATGAAACTTTCCATTTCATTCGCAGTTTCCACTCGAGTCCCATTGAGCCTATTTTGGGACAGATGAGGGTTAATGATCTTCCTTGGATGTCTGAACTCCCATCGTTACTCATTACTTGTTGTTCACTACCATGGCCAATGAGCATCCAGCTAACGATAACAAAACAGGCCTACACCCCCATTTTGGACACCCATACTGGTGCCTGTACTTGAATTCCACACTCGTAATAGTAACACTTTATATAGTCAATATAATGTTTGACTTTTCTCTGCTGCCAACCGTTTGCTTCGTTATTTTCGTTCCATTTTGTGTGTTCTTGTAAAGTCCACGACTACCCAACGCCGACTCCATTGTTTCGCCAGTACCAATACCTTGATGGCATCTGAGAGCGAACAATCCTGCACGCAACTCCGTTGTTCCCTGTCGCCCTGTCTAGCCTTGCATGTCATCATGTCATGATCCCCGTCCCTCGGTACCCGTTCAAGCAACCCGTAATTCTTCCCTTCCTTCATCACGTCGTACCCTACCGCCCACAATACCTCGACGGTTTCTCCCTGTTCTCCCTCTGCCCAACCAATTCAGCTTGAGCATTTTACACAGCTCCTCAATCTTCTTGCTCCCCTCGTCGTCGGCATCGTCCCCGCCAATACTGGATAAGACGCTCATGCACTGCAACATCCGGCCCACCATGTCCGTCAGTTGCTTCGAGTCTTCCACGTTCTGCTCTCGAACACTGCTAAGTGCAGGCAGGCCGGACGGGGTAAAGGGGCGAATGGCACCAGCGCTGTCGCTGCCATGACTGCCAAAACTGACATTGCTGACAGCACGACTTCTTCCTCGTTCTGAACCCTCGCCGAGCAAAGTGGTGCTTGTAGAGTTGAAACTACCTACCAAAGGATCCACCGAAGTGGCTGTCCCGGGGCGAATTATGAAGGATTGCGACTCGGCCGGCGATGTCGATAGCATTCTTTCCAGAGGCGGAGAAGCCAACGCCATGTGCGCAAACGATGACGGCAGAAATTCGAGGGACAGGCGAGAGAATATGGTCTTGAGAGTGTCATATCGAGGGAGAACAACAATGTCACGGTACGCCGTAAGAACGAGTCTTCTTACATCCAGCACAGCTGCAGCCGGCGCATCGCCTGCGGGTTTATTCGAAGATGACGGAGATGCGACGACACCACCCCAAAAGTCTCGAGCTTGCTCAGGCGTCATGATGACCCCGCAGCCAGAGACCTCCAGGTCCAGAGGTAGGAAGACTGACTGCATATACGGCAAGATGGATGTGAATGTGAACATCCAGAGTTCCACCACTGTCGGGATGAACTGGTCTTCGGGTGTCAAGCGCAGGGTCCTGTCCAGTATTGAAAACCCTGTCGTCAATAAATCTCGCAAGTCGTCCACCATGGAACTAGGCGATCTTTTGTGAATACACCACTGGATATGTGTCTGAACCACCCGGTTGAAGTCCTCAACGGGGAGACGAAGATCTTCGCCTTCGAAAACGACAAGCAGCTTTGATTTCAAGTAGGGCCAGGCTTCGTCAAGAGCCAGGTTATTCTGGCTAACGGCCTTCCCAGGCTCTGCCACATCGTACAAGGTTGACTGCTGTGATAAAGGATGCAATCCTGATGACGTAGACCAATCACCGGCCAAGTTGAAGGTCGATTCGCTGTCTAATCGACCGTCTGACTTCTCGCCAAGTTTCTTGTCCTTCTTTCCTTTCGAAAATGTTGAAGTGCCTGGTCCTGGGCTGGCAGGAACGTTGAAATTGTACAGGCTGCTGGGTGCATTTGGATCTGTCGGTTTAGAATTACTTGAAGCTGAAGATAGAGGCAAGTGGTATTCGTCCTTTAGTTTTTGCTTTTGGCGAGATAGAAAATGGTGGTGTTTCTTCTCTTTTTCCTTCACCCTTTCTTCCGAGAATACCTCGATGGGTCTGATGGTAGCAGAGGATGAGTTGTTGAGGCTATACAGCGATTGGGTAGGCGGGTCTACAAGACTGCTGGTGCTGAAGTTGCCTCGTTGCAATGCAGACAAGGCGCTCCCTATCTTGCCAGGGCTTTGAAGATTCTTGTCCTTGGCCTCACCTTTGCTGCTGCTACTCTTCCCTGGCCTTGAAAACAGCTTGTGCTTTGATTTCTCCGCCTTTGATTTCTCAGGAATGGTAGCGGGGAGTGGTGGGACAGGCGGGAAGGGCGGGAAAGGCTGCGGAGAAATCGACTTTTCTCGTGGAGAGTTGTGTCCGGACCGTGGAAATACAACATTTGCGGCCGCTGTAGCGGCTGACGAGTGAGACCCAGCAGCTTTATCGTAATGCTGGCCGCCGTGCGCAACGAAAGCAGAATCTCGAGGTGCACTCGCCTCGGTGAGACTCAAAATAGGCGGACTAAGCGGTACCTTGGATCCGCTGCCACGCCGCACACCATCTGCGCCTTCACCGGGAAACGGCACAGTCTGTGACCGCTGGCGAACATGAGAGGTGTTTTGATGCGACATAACCGCGGCCTGGGCGGCAATCTGGCTAGCTGATAGCGACCCGGTCGACGTTACCGCTGCCGCTGCCGCCGCCGCCGCTTGACCTGCCGCGGCGCTCATGCTAACGTGAGAGAGGTTGGACGTAGCGGTAGAAGGGAGGGTGGAATCAAAATAACCCTGTGTGGCCGAGTGCTTCCTTGAGTGGCCTTTCAGCACGGGCGAGGACAGTCCTACAGCCGCCGGACGACTTGGGCCTCCTCCTGGCCGGGAGAAGTTCTGATGTACGTTGGAGCTGCTCGCGTTTGCATGCGCCGTGGCAAACTGGGCATATATAGGCGTCGCTGGCGAGTCGGGTCGTTGTCGCGATGCGGCTATGGGCATGGAAGGTGCTTCGAGACTGTCATCACTCCCCGAGGAATCAATGCGCAGGGGCGGTGGCCTAGTCGGCGCCGACGGCTGCTGTCGTAATGGGTCGACAGGAGGGCTCGTGGCTCCCGGCAGAGGTGAGAAGCTGCCGGGAGCCCGGGTCTGAGGTCGCCCTGATGTTGGTGGAGGAGGTGGTGGTGGTGGTTGTCCTGGCTGCATTGTCGCGGTAGTGCTGGGTGAGGCGTGGGGTGGGTCTGTTACATTTTGACTCAGAGCAAAACGTCCATGGCAGAAGCAATAATGCGTCAAAGTCTTGGATCGGCCTGCAATAAGAAGGTGGGCGTGATGTCGCAAGGCACCAAAGAGGCAGCCCGATTGGCTTGGCCGACGTGGACGAATCAACAGAGGAGAGGGCGGCTGCGAGGGTAATAAACTGAGAGAGTATCTGCCTGTCGAGTTGTATTGAGATGTGCGTCGTAGGTGTTGGATTGGTAGGTTTTGGATGGTGGGTGTCAATGAAGAGGAGGAGGAAACACAAGGGACGGGGGGAGGAGTACGGCCAAGTTCGATAAACGATGGATCGAGATAGGCATCGGCCGTGGAGTTGCAGGCCAGGATTGACGCCAGAGGACGCTCTGAAGTCTGGACCCCGGCCAGGCAGCTTACTGCAACCCCGCGCACTAGAGCATCATACAACAACGCAAGTACGGAGTATTGCAGTGAACCATTGCCGTGCTGGCCCACCTCGGGAAAAAACAAATAAAAATCAAAAGTAAAAAAAAATAAAACATCCCACTTCCACGGTGCAACCCGCTCCCACCACCAAGTCTGCGGAATCGTCGTCACATACCACCCACAAACAAGACATATCCGGCGAGTGTCACGGTCGTACTATTTATTCCCAAAATCATGGCATTGCAGAGCAAAGACACCACCAGCCTCACGGCGTCATATAAGTCGCCGGAAAACGAGCACTTCACCATCACCGAGAGCATTCCTACCTCGCCATCTACCTCTGTACAGGACAAAACACACTTCCTCGAGGCTCTCCGCAAGGCAGTCACCGATACACAAGAACAAATCAACAAGGAGTTGACGGCGCGAATGGAAGAAGACAAGGCTCGTGAGGCCGCTTCCGGTGCAACCATCGCCGCCAGGCTTGGTGCTGACGAGGACAAGGAGGAAGAAAACTATGGCGAGGAAGTCCAGGAAGAGGAGGACTGAGTGCGCAAGAATGCTATTGTCGACAACCTTCTACCGAGAAAAGAAAAAAGGATAAAAAAAAAGACTACAAAGAGTACAAGTCGCGACCCAGGGTATCCCTAGAAAAACCAACGGACCAGATATCATGACCACGCAATGCAAATGCTCCTACAATAGCACCTTGTCGCTACGCATAACCCGCCACTTGGTCGAAAACGGTGGCCTCCGAGTGTGGGTTGCGACGAATCCCTAGCCCAGCTTGCACTTCGTCAACCATCGGCTTTTTTTTGACCCAACGCCCTATTCAAACAGCCATAGTGCACCACGGTATTATCCGGCAAGACGGCCACGACACTTCCGCCGAATCGCATCCCTCCACCCAGTTTCTTGTGGCAAACGAAACAGTGACGCTCATCTGTGATGGTAACATGCCGGTTTCGCCCACCCTGGCCATTGATTTCACTGTCGCCGATATTCAGGCGTGCAGCAATAGCAATCTGTTCAGCTTTTCGCAGGCCAGCAACAATCCGAGACTCGTTGACAAGGCTGTTCGCAGACCGTATGCGCCCGCGGAAGTAGGATTCCAGGGAGTTGACAGGAAGATCATCGGGGATCAGGCTTAGAGTCGATGTGGCTGGTAATCGAGAACCGTGTTTTGATAGAAGATCCAAAGCCGGCTCCAGTTGCACTGCGTGCGGCGACGGCGGCTTGAGATACAAAGATAATAGTATGTGGTAGATCGACTGTGTGGAGTCATCTGTGTCAATCGATGCATTATCCTTGGAGTTGAGGGGGGATGATTGTGTCGTATCTTGTGACTTATACACTCGGTTGCAATACCTGTACAGGTTAGGAGACTGGAATCCTTCTCCACTTCAAATGGCTATACATACTCTTCTGCCTTTGCATAGTCTCTCATCTTGAACACATATATCTCCAATGATTTCCTGTGCTGACCCATGTTGCTCAGAATAACGGCCTGCGCCTCATAAAATGACGGATCTGTCCATTTGTTAGTGATCATCCTAGTTCGACAATGTCAACACCAGCACAATCTGTTTGTTTCTTACCATCTTTGGGTATCATTCCCAGCGCCTTTGTCAGGCTGTATACTTGTCGAGAGTCACGAAGGAATGCTACAAACTTGGTCATAGTCTCATCCCATTCCTCACCTCTCTTCATCCCCCCAAGAGACTTAACATACAGCTCCACCAACCGGTTATGGAAGTCGTGCGTTGTGTCGTCCAACTCATTGATGATGTGCTCTAGATACTGCCTCTCGAGCTGAGCATCAACAGTTCGAAGAAATACCATTACTCTGTCGCGAGGTAATGTTTCCGCATTTTCTGTATCTCCAGTGAAGATTTCCATGCCATACGTCGGGTTGCTCTTAAGTGCCCACCCGGCATGTTCAACAATGAGATCCATCTCAGAGGGTGGCAGGTTTTTCAGATACTGAATTGTGCGATCCGGCCCATGCAAACTCGGTGCTGCTTCATCAGACTTCATCGGTGACCCGAATCTATGGAGAAGACCCAAAGCCTGTTTGTGCAGTTTCTTGCCGTAGAAGAAGTCAATCAGTTCGGTATATCTATTATGCTCCAGCAATGCTTCGTTCACCACCTCTGGGTCGCAGAAATTCGGTATTCGGAACAGCGAGCCCGCCAACGAAGGTTGTGAGAACATGTAGGCTCTGAAAAGGGTCGTGTCGACCAAGCGGAACGTATTCCGGAGTTCCTCTTCCAGTTTTTTTTCTGATTCTGTCTGTGTGGTCCTCAGGAATCGCTCCGCCGCTTCCTCAATAGACCGTTTCTTATCTTCCTGGTCTTTTAACTTTCCTGTAATTGGGTCGATGTATCGTTGAAGCCTGGCTCGGGTACCAGCCAAGTAGCTGTTAAGTTCCAAGACAGCATTCTTGAGGTCCTTACCCTCAAGAGGCTTGTCTTCAGTGCCATGTACATCCTTGACGCTGTGTGTATCCTCCACATCAGCTCCGTCCTTCTTAGAGGGAACTGACACTGCATCTGATGCAGCAGCCTTCTTATGGCCGCTCAAGAATAACTTTGCAAAGCCCCCAACATTTGCTGCCGCAGCAGAATCCCCAGTGCCCTCGCGACTGCCTGGTCTTTCGCCATTAGTGGTCTTGGCTGCATCCCCATCTGCATCATCGTCATGTTGACTTTCTTCCCATTGTGACAAGTTCCCAGATATCTTGGGAGGAAACAACCGCAAAACTCTTTCTGGGGGTGCGTGGACGTCGTCCTCATTCATCAGATCCATTGCCTGGCGAAACTTTCTCTTTTTAAACAGCATTTCCGCCTTGAGCATTTTCACCTCTCGCAAGGTGTCAAATTTGTTCTTGAGCAGTGCATCCTCCAGCATGTTCAGAACACTAATCGCTTCGTCGAAATTACCACTCTGGATGAGTTCCGCAACTTGGGAATCGTAATCGGTAGCATCCATTTTCCACACGCATCGATCGCTAGAGATATGGAAGCCCTTACCTGCGTGCGCTAAACTGACTGTTGAGGGAGGGAAATGAAGTTGAGCAGCTCCAGGAAGGAATACGGTCTGCATCAATGATAATGTATCTGGGTTGCGAACTTCCAAAGAGCCCTTGGCAGGAGGCTGTAGTGCCAAAATGTACGGGTACGAATACCCAATAGTCTCCGGCGTTGATGTCCACGGTATTTGTCGCTTTTCAAGCGGCTTGCCACTATCATCGACGAACATGGTATTAACATCCTTTGCCAGTAATATCTGGCCTTCCGAAAGTTTTGTGGCCAGAGGCTTCGGGGTATACCCTCCCAAGCCCACGTAGCCCATACCAGCTGTACTCACGGCTCCGAATCGACTCCCCTGGCCGTTAATACCAACTGCACCTGGGCTTACAATATCGACAATTTCCCGAGTAACGACATCAACCACCACATAACCGCTATTCATTCCACATACTAGCTTTGTCGCGTTGGCCCAGGTAATGGATCGAATCGCTTCGGAGAGGACAATTTCCACAACATCCCCGCTAAGCTCACTTTCATGCCAATTCCACAACAAGAGCCTTCGCTTCACCGCCACTGCCAACCGGCTGATGATTTCCGGAATCCCCGTGTCTTTGTCTTTGATAATATTTGATGTCACGGCAAAGCACGAAGCATTTTTCGTCCGGCTGAGGGTTTCTATATGGTCGTAATTCTGCAAGTCATGCAGCGACACGTAGTAATTCGACAGGGAGATGATAATGTTGGCTTCCTTGATGATTGCAAGCTGATCGATGGCGCGTGTCGAGAACTTCTCTACTTCACGCAGCAAGTCAGTCGGTTTGCCCGATGGCCGTGAGACTGGCGGACCTCCATTCTGTGAGGGACTTGTATTTGAGGCTCCCTGGTCGACGGCCGATGGCGATTCGCCTTGTTGGTGCGAGGAAGGATCGTTCAGCCTGTAGACGCGAAGAGCGCCACTGTTGAGCCCGACGAGGATACGGTCGCCTGGAACAGATATTAGCCTGTACTGTCCCTATAATCCTTGGCCCATGCGGGACGCCTATAATATTGTGAAATTGTACCATATGCTAGAATAGTCTCGATCTTTGACTTGTCTCGCTGCCGGAGCTCGATAACCGGGCGAGCTGTAAACGCGGAGAGCATGGCGCCGGCGAGCCAGCTCGAAGCTTAGCAAGCTATAATACAATGACGTGCATCAGAGCTTCGACAGCTTCAGCATCGCCTGCAGCTACCAGGTCTAGACTGTGCACAAAGAGCTCGCAGATTTCGGACCGACGGTGGGCGCACGAAGGGCGGTGGCGGGACACTCAAAACTCCAGTGTACGCCGTGTTGTCTTGATCCGGATGTCAGGTGTCGTTGCCCCAACTCGCCGACGACGTCAATGAAGATACAGCTTGCCGCTAAGTATAGTGCGAAATGAGAGGTCTCGCACAGTACACAAAGGCACCTCGTCTCCACATCATCACAGTGCAAATGTCGATGTTGGCTTCTAAGCGATGTCGGACGAAGGAAAATGTATGTATATGTGGCTATGTATCAACTGGTAATCAAACAGCGTGCTCAAAATTTCCGTCTTCTCAATATTGCATATATATTTTCGTTATCAATTCTATGCGCGGCTAGCTGAACCCTCAAGTATCCATATAGAGTATGCCCAAGAACGCTTTCTAATCCAATCCTGCAACCTGCATAATGCCATAGCCAAGAGTAATGACAACAGCGAGAGTGATAATACTGCTGGGAATGCCTCTGCTGATAAAATGCCTGACTCGGAGGTATCTTTGCCCTGTGGCATCCTCCTTCATAATAGCAGCTGCATCATATTAGCGCGTGGTCAACAGCCAGATGGTACTGCAAAAACTTACTCATATTGGGGAAGCCGCTGGTGGGAAGTCCCATGGCTGCACTGCACATCAATACACCACCCATAACCAATAGGTTGGGGTGAGGCTGATCCATCGACATGCCGACATCAAATACCAGGGGCAAGAAGATCAGCGCTGCGACAGTGTGGCTGATGAAAGTCGCAATCACCAAGATTAGTGAGGCAAAGACGACGAGTACGCCGTACAAACTCATGCCCTCGACATTTTTGGAAACAAGTTCTGCAACGGTATGGAGTAAGCCGGATGATCGAACAGCCTTGCCAAGGGACAAGCCTCCTGCAGCCAGGATAATGATTGTCCAGGGGAAGTTGTTGAAGTCTTCCTTGGTCAAGATTCCGATGCCGAAGAAAAGAACAATGGGGATAATGGCAATTACACCCATATCGCCAAAAATATGATCCATCTGATGACTTGCACACCACAAAGCGATGGTGACAATCGTGACGACGCTTACAAACCACTGGACGCCAGTGAAGCGTTCCTTGACCGGCCGAATTGGCGCAATGGCGGTTCCCCTGCCTGGCTGGAATGTCACAAGCAATAGCATCCATATAAAAAAAATAGAGACGGCACCAACAGGGATGACGATGAAGAACCACTGCAACCACGTCGGCTCCGGCTTCATAATGCCCATAGCAACTACATTCTGCGGCGATGCAATTGGTGACAGCATGCCGCCAATATTGGAGGCAAGGGCGATTCCAATTATGACGGCCTTGGACATGTCTGAATCAGACGGTAGAGTGCGCAACATAGGCTGAGACGCAGATTAGTCGAATTCCCAAACCAGGACCTTTATAAATGCGCATTTGCAAACATACCTCGATGATGGAATAGCACAAAACGGGGGCAGCAACATTGCTAATCAGCATCGACGCAAAGGCAGCAACAAACATATTTGCCACCAGTACTGTCCGTGGCTGCGTGCCGGCCTTGCTAAGGATGAGTGTTGCGAGACGCTTATCTATCTTGCACTTGGAGAGGGCAGCCGCAAGTGTGAAGCCACCAAGAAGCAACATGATGACTGGACTCCACATTGCAGCAAAGATTGCGTTCGTAGCCTGTTTAGCACCCAGACGTTTGCGCTTGGATCCATTTTCGTCGCAAACGACTTGGAGCACAACGGATAAGAAAGGGATGAGAAGCGATGTCACGAACAGTGGAATAGTCTAGTAGGCAGGACGTTAGTGACGATCTGAGCATTTGGCTCCTTGGCGCATAACTTACTTCGGTTGCCCATAGCAAACTGACAAAGACCAACATGGCCAGGCAGTTTTGTTCCTCAGGCTTATCCATAATGGGAATGGCAAGGAGTGCTGCAAAAGCACCCAGGCAGCCCAGCAAAGTGAGCATGGAGGAGTCAGTTAGCCAAGTAGGCAGTGAGAGGCGACCAAGAGGCGTCCTGAATTGTTTCGCTGCCGCGATCTCCTCATCGTCACCTTGAAGGCGTTTATGCGCTGCGGTCTGGTCCTGGCCAAGTAGAGATTGGCCAAATCTAGCCGCCTCGCCACGCCTTTCAATACCGATGAGGTCTCTCCACACGGTATTACGTTCCCACACGACATGTTCTCGCAGGTGAGACCGCAAGTCCTTCTTAGCAAGTTCTCGGTCACCAGCCGTAACAACTTCAGTGTAAGCGTCCTCCATCTTTTCAATATTCTCTTCGATGATTTTCTTGGTTTCATTCTTGA
Organism: Metarhizium brunneum; assembly: GCF_013426205.1. Lineage (NCBI taxonomy): Eukaryota > Fungi > Ascomycota > Sordariomycetes > Hypocreales > Clavicipitaceae > Metarhizium > Metarhizium brunneum. The sequence goes on along the minus strand of NC_089422.1, from coordinate 2,731,067 downwards.
AGGGGTACGCTGTGTCAACGTTGGCCCTCATAAATGGCCCCTTGAGTTCCTTGTCGAGTATCTTGTCGAATTTTTTCAGGACTTTGCTGAAACCAGTCTTGTTCAGTTGGGCGTACGACTTGAGCTCACACAGCTGTACATAGAGGCTGACGATGCGCTTCTTCAACATGATGCTGGACGAGAATAAGCCTGAAGCAAACATGACTGACTGATCACCAAAGTCCTCGACGGTACTGTGCCTCCGTACAGAGCGGGTAAATTCCGAGGACGCGGCCAAATCAACCTGATGCTGGCCAATGTTGGCAATAGTCCTCCGCCGACCACTACTACTCTTCGGCTTGTGCAACCCAGTCGTCTCGTCATCATCACTTCCGCTGTCGTCCATGTCGTCGTCTGAGGCTAGACCAGTAGAGCTCAATGGTCGCAGATGAGGACGGTTGTACTCGCCAAGTGACATTCGCCGCAGGTCAGGACTCTCTAATGATGGCCTCTCCATGACGTCTCGGACCAGCTGGTTGACTTCATCCAACAGCTCTCCTTCCTTGGCAACGTAAAAGGAACATATTTTCTCGAGCTCGATGCCAAGCGCCCTGCTGAATACCTCTGTCGGTTCTTCGCTGGAGATGAGTGGCCGAGATTCTGAGTCGCCGCCTGCTCGTGACTGGTGGGCATTCTTCTCGAGCTGGTAGATACTGGATGACGGAGAGACTTGGTGTAAGCAGAGAGTTTGTGTCATGAGAGGAGTGGGAGACGACTGGGAACATGGATAAACTTTGCAACATTTACTCACAGCTTCTTCAGATTGCTGTAGGCAATGTAGTGGCTGCTCCAGTCCGGAACAGCATTGAACTGGATGCTATGAGAGAACTTCATCTCGTCCTGTGTTTCAATCCACTGGCGCTTTCGGTCTCGCTTCTCCTGCCTTCGTTTCTCGACGGCGTGTGCCTTTTTGCTTTCCTGGATCTCGCCGTAGTCGGCGAGCTCGTATGTGTCGGTCCCGTCGCCAGGAAGCAGTACAACAGGGCTCTCTGGGTCTAGATGCGAACTCCCTCCTCCTTCACGTTGGCCAGTCGAGGTGCAAATGTTGTCAAAGATCTGAGTGGCGGGGCCTGTGCCAGGAACGGAGGAGGGATTCTCGGGTCGAGATGTAGTTGGAATGGTGGAAGATGTAACCGGAGCGGTTTCGCTACTAGCGCCACATGGAGGATATTATGGAGCTTTAGGTCGACCGTGTGGTCAAGCTGGGCAGTAGCCGGTGAACAAGATGGTTAGATCAGTCTAGGCAGAGGTGCAGCCCAGGGGAATCCAACACTCAATGCAAAGGGTCTGGTCGCTTTGTTCACGCGACACCACGAGTCGGTGGCAGCTCGCAAGGTCCAATGGCTCCTCCAGGGCGAAGGGGGGCGTCGGAAGCAACATTGAACACTTGGATGACTCTGGATGTCTGGAGATGCCCGAGCCGAAATGCTGGTCCTGTTAGCATTGAAAGTCCACGCACGCTGTCGTAATCCACAGTCGCTCATTAGTTTGCACATGTGTGGTGGAGAAGTCTGGTTGATTGGCCTCAGCTGCAGGTCAGAGTTGCCGCAGGCCACTTGGAGGTTGCACCAAGTGTGGACGTGCCTGCAGCGGCTCTGCCGTCAGGTGCTGTGTGTTGGCGCAGAGTGCCCAAGCAAGTACCGGCCTAGGCACTCCGTACTGTGTGAACATGGAACTTGTGAAAGCTTGAGACGCACGAGGCATCTCGCTGCATGGCGAGCGCACTGTCCAATGACGTCTCGTCTTTTACACATGTGGGGCCTGGTGCCTGTTCCACTGGAACGACTTGCCGAACCTTGGAAGTCTAGCAAGTCTCAATGTCTCAAGCCACCACCTAAAGTTGATGTCAGCTGGCTCCGACGACATGGCAGTGCATATGAACCAGAATATCTTCTCAACGTCCAGTTATACATACTCATCCGGAAAGAAGTATTTTGAGGTTGCAGTCAGGGGTGTCAAGTTGAAGGCCGATTGGCTGTAATGGTGCCTCGTGAACTAACCCGATGTGTACTCCGTACACGCAGAATCTCATACCGTGCAATTGGGTACTTGGGTCTGGTTTCTCGAAAGAAAATGACTTGCATAACTTGATACTTGACACAAGCCATCATGACTGGCCCTCAACTTCGACCCGATATGCTTTTTAAATACTACTGCATGTGCCATAAATATGCCACATGACTCCCTGTTTGTGCTACACGCACCCGAAGGTCCCCAACCCTTCTCCAAGAAAGACTTGGCATACTAATCCAATGGCTTCACTCACATGGAGAATCCCCTTCGCGTTTCTGGCATCTTTAAGAAGATCATGTATCAGTAAAGATGCTGAGGGGCTCCAAGTTCTTTACATGCTATTACTTTGAGCACAGGAATTCTCCTCCGGAGGATAGTACAACTTCTCGTCAAGCATCATCAACAAAGAAAGAACATCGGTAGCCAGCCATCACTTCTTGGCTCGTTGCGAAAAGCTGTCTACTGCTGCAACATGTCAAATTTTAAGCCGCTATAGAGAATAACCTTTCAAAACGTCATTTCAGTGGCGCCTTCATCCTAGCACCGGCCTTCCTGCGACTAATTAAAATATGTATGCGTTTCTATCTGAGATGAAGTTCTAATTCTATACCCATTTCCTTATGACCCAAGCATCTGCTGCAATGCGTTAATTCTATATGTTTCACTTTTTTCCACGAGCTCCTCGTGACGACCCTTCTCTACAATTGTTCCTCCTTCAACAACAAAAATGACATCGGCTTTGCGAACGGTGCGCAGGCGATGAGTGATGGCAATGACCGTGATGCCTCTAGCGGCTCGTTCCAGGCCTTCCTGTAATGCCTTTTCGCTCTCAGCGTCGAGTGCACTTGTACTTTCATCAAGAAGGAGAAGCTGAGGTTTTCGTACCAAAGCTCGAGCAATGGCTAGCCGCTGTCGCTGGCCCCCAGACAAACGCGATCCATTAGGACCACACTCAGTGTTGTATCCGTCCGGGAGTGCCATTATGGTGTCATGTATGTTAGCCAAACGACAAGCCTCTTTGATTTCTTCATCGGTTGCCTCATGATTTGGCGTTGCGCCGAGGCCGACGTTGAACTTGATTGTGCCATCAAAAAGAGCACAGTCTTGGGGGACGACGGCAATGTCGTTTCGGAACTCAGTCCCCTCTCGTGCACAAATATTCGATCCATTGATTTCGATAGCTCCTCCTGTTGGACGGTACATTCTTTGAACAAGTGACAGGATGGTAGATTTGCCCGCCCCTGAGGGTCCGACTAGACCACAAAACTGGCCCGCCTGGATGGTGAATGACATGTTCTGGACAATGGGAATATGCGGCCGGGCCGGGTACGCGAATGAAACGTCCTTGAACGTTACGGTAGCACCTCTGTTGGGAGAAGCAGACTTCGGAGGACCCTCCGCAGCAGCTTCAATGTCCTCTCTGGCGGTAGTTTGTGTTGACGAAAGAGCCATTTCCTTGACCGCCAGGTCTTTGGAAGAACCTTGTTCTATTAGACTCAATATGCGGGAGCCCGCTTCACGGGCACGCGAAACCTCCGGGGCAAGGGTAAACATGTTGCCCCAAAGCTGAGCACTAACTAGCATAGCCACGAGAATGACGAAAAACTCGGTGGAGGTGTACTCTCCCTTTGTGATTCTCGTTGAACCCCACCAGTAGGCAAATGCATATATAAGGTTACTAGTTCCATACGAAATAGCGAGCCATATATTGGCATAGGCAGTGCCAGCCGCCATGGCCTTGTACGGCGGGCGAAGCGTCCGGCGATAGTTGCCCAGAATTTCGTTTTCCAGGGATAAAGACGAAATAGTCTTGAAAGAATTCACAGCCTCGACGGTAATACCGATGGCATCTGAAAACGCGTCGGCATGTTTCCGCTCAAATCTGGTCAGAGCCCGAAGCTGTAGAATGCCTGATCCCAATAGTATTGGTACCGTCACCAGACACACTATAGCAATCTTCCATGCCAAAATATGCGAAACAATGATGGCTATGACGAAGTTGACAATGATTGAAAAGCAATTTCCAATAATGGAGCCGCTAAAGCCACCGATAGCGGCAGCATCGGCCGTAATGACGGACAATAACGATGCTGGGGTGCGCCCATCAGCCTGATGCCAGTCCAAGCCTTGTTCATAGAGAGAACGGAAACAAAGTACGCGGACCTTGTAGAGAAGTTTCTCTGAAATGTTACCAAAAGAGGACCAGCTAATTGAATTGGCGAGAAGCTCGATGACGGCTAACATGAAGAACAAGCCTCCAAAGAACTTTCCTGCCCAGCGAATGTCACCTGGGGAATTGCACGGACTTAGCCTTCCAACGGTGTTACCAAATATTAAACCAGATCCAGTGAAACTTGCTCCAACAATAATTCCGGCCGCAATAGCCAGCAGAAACCAAGACAAATGTGGTCGCATCATACGACCCAAATCCTTAATGATTTCCCAGCCGGTTTTACTGGAATCGAGACTGGAAGTTGTTGGTATAATACCCTCTGAGTTCAGAGCAGGTTGTTCCTTGTCTTGCACCTGAAACGTGTCTGCGGTCTTTTCCTCGAGAACAGAGTCCTTCTCTGTAATTATCGTGTCGACGTCCCCTCTTGCAGTACTTGCCATGGACGGGGTGTCATCGTTCTGCAAAGACTCAATGTTCTGGAGACGAACCATGCCTGCATATGAACCATTAAGTGCCATAAGCTCCAAATGAGAACCTTGTTCGATGATCTCGCCGCCATTCATGACGATGATATTGTCTGCGCTCTTGATAGTAGAAAGTCTGTGTGCAATGGCAATAACAGTCCGACCCTTGGCAATGGATTCGATGGCCATTTGAATACGATGCTCGCTGGCAGAATCCAGGGAAGCAGTAGCCTCGTCCAGAATAAGGATCTTGGGGTCCCTAATAAGTGCTCTAGCAAGCGCAATTCTTTGACGTTGACCACCACTGACCAGTTTACCACCAATGCCGACTTGAGTTCCATACCCGAATTCGAATCTTCCTATAAAACCGGAGGCATCAGCTAGAGAGGCTGCCTCACGAACCAGTTGGACCAAATCGACCATATCTGGGCCATGTGCACCTGCCAGAGAAGCTAGATCCTTTCCGGCTGCAAGTTTGGCAGCAATTTCAGCTAGACCAGATCCCAAAATCACAGGCTGGAATCGCTGATGCTCGGGCCAAGGAGAGTTGAGAATACCAAGGGCAATATTCTCCAGAATGGATCTGTCGAGAAGGGATGGTTCCTGCTGAACCAAGCTCATGAAGCTTCGTAAATTCTTCACGTTAAGGTTCTTTAGGTCGTGCCCGTCCAACGTCACAATACCATCTGTAGGATCATATATCCTCGCTGTGAGACCTGCAACTGTAGATTTTCCACTTCCAGAAAGGCCGACTAGTGCTGTATGCTTGCCGGCAGGGCAGGAGAAGGAGACTCCTCTCAGCACAGGACGATCAGGGCGAGAAACGTAGGCAAATGAAACATCGTGAAACTCAACTGAGCCGTCGATGGTATCGGGAAGCTTGTCCCCATCACCCGACTGCGAGTCAATCCCAGATGGGGCGTCAATATCCGCCTTCAGTTTCTGAAATGACGCGGTTGCAGCCCCAATGATGGGGAGCAGTGGTGCAATGGAACCAAGGATAACGCAAGCTGCCGAGATTTGTTAAGATCATGATATTTTTCAGTTTCAATTTCTCAGTTTGTTTTGCACTGGACTCACCGTCTACAAGGAGGAAAATGACCGTGTATGTTCTTCCAACAGAGACGTTATTCCCGCCGTTTTCCACGGCATCGGCAATCTGTCGACTTCCTTGCCAGAATGCCAAAGCATTAGCGGAATACGAAATGAAAAAGAGGGTCCCGGCCTGAATGGCAGCCGTTACGGCCTTCTTCATTCCCTCTTTTTGGGCAGTCATCATTGTGGAAGCAAACTTGGCTTCAAGGCGAGGGCCTGCTCCAAAGGCTTGTACCACTGCTATATGTGAGAGTGCCTCCTGAGCGATAGAGGAGGCTGAAGCAATCGCGTCAGACATACGGGCGGCGTACTTTTGCGTGAATATGCTCGTAATTGCTGCCATCAACAGAAATGCAGGGATTAAGCTAATTAGAATAGCAGCCAACTTTGTGTCCCTCACAAACGCGACGACATATGATGAGATGAAGAAGGAACTAACGGCAATACAGATACCAACCTTTTCAGAGGTACCGGCTTGGATGATCTGGATATCAGAGTTCAACCGCGATGTGAGCTCACCAGCTTGGCGACTGTCATAAAAGGTGGCATCCTGGCGAAGGAGTGTTTGAAAGTATCGATCTCTTATTCGAGCCTCCAGTCTGCGACTAAATATGCTCCACGACACAATGTAGAGATATATGACAATGAAGTTGGCAATGGCGATGTATACCAGTATCAGCACCTTCTTGTTGACTTCGGACTGAATATCGCCTGTACTTTGGGAACTCTCTGCATCGCACGAAGCATCATTGAGGTTGTCGAGAACCTGGCCAAAGAGAATACCCATCAAAGGGAACGGGACACCAGCACAGCAGGCACAAAGAGTGCCGAAGACGAGTAGAAGATAATCCAGCCATGTCGGGCTGGCGTAGAACAGCAGCTGAAAGAAACTGAAGAACTGTCGACTCAAATTAATTAGTCGTCAGCCAAAGCAAAGCCAACGGCTCGGCGGGCTTGGTTGGCAGACGCGATTCGACAGCTTATCCAAGGAGGAGGCAAAGGCTGTACATACGTTGTTCTTTGCAGGCGACGTTGCAACCATAACACCTGTGGAATCATTGTCTGTGGTAGCGGACTCCTGTGCCGATGCAGCCACCGGACTGGCAATGTCGTTTCCAGCTGCCATGATGCAGTAGCAACACAGTGGAACGCGCTTTCACCAGATGTATTCTGTAAGGATGACAGCCTCGCGATCGAGAGGGACCATATAAACTGCAAGGCTATAACGGCCTTAATCTTGGCAGAAAAAGACTGAAGAATGAAGATGGCTAGCTGTCCAGGTAACCGTCTCGAAGACGGACAGGGCTGCTTGGTGGAAACAGCTAATATGGTGCAGATCTTATGTCCCCCCAATAAATGTCGCAAAATATCTCTGTGTGCGACCTAGGTCTATGTCTTGCTCAGACCTGAATTTCTCCCCGTAATCTAGTGTTAGATATTCGTTGGATCTGCCATCTCGAGCATGGCCAGTTGGTCCTGGATGGATAAAGAAAAGGCGTGGTTACGAATACTTTGCCAGATCCATTCGTTGTCGTCAGCCAGCCCCTGCAATCATGGGCGGCACGAATCAAGCCTCCCTGGCCTTGGAAGAAGTTATTCTCATGAGTGACTGAGCTAATGCCCCGTCCTGTAATGTGGGGTGGAGAAGATGGTGACAAGCTCAGAGGACTACTACACCGCAAATAACGAGAGGCTGAAGAACAAGTACATTGAAGTCCCTTCTTTGTACCCCAACGATCGAGTTAGCCGCCAAGGCCAGAGAAGACGGTTAAAACGGCCCCTGTTTGTACCGATACTTTGTCTCCTCTCCGATGTAGTACCATCCCGGACGCGCCCACTCGAGCTGTACGTTGCTGAGGGGGCCAGATGGGCCAAAGCTGTAAGAGATGTCAGATGTGTGGGCAGTCGGATAAAACAAATACGACGGTGGACGGTCAACTGACATGCAGATACATACTTGCTTCCCGCCGGCTCACCTATCCCCGCCCACTCCCCTTCCCACTTCGATGACTAGCAAAGTACAAAGCTGGACACGCCCCTCCGATGCGCGGACGTGGCTCGCAAGTTGGCAAGGTCCCAAGGTCCGGTAGGCGGGTTCGGATCAGATAACTTCTCTCGGCGCCACATTTGGCGTTTGTGGCGGGCAGGCAACCCCCTGCCTCATCATGGAGGGTACGGAGTCGGAGGAGAAGCACAAGCTGGCTTGGTCGGTTGGTCACCGCCGCCCAACATTTGCTGACGATGCCAACACAAGTTAATGGCTCAAACGGAGTCTGCTGGGAGCAAACAACAAAGGGAAATGTGGTTTGGAGGATTTTCCGGATATCCGGTCAGAGATTAAAGCACAAGGAAGGAGCGCCTCCGGCTATTTTGCCCTAAGCGGGTCCGGCGGTTCCTTCCTTCTGTGTCAGGTGTTTAGCCTGTCGGCCAACCACGGCCTTCATGAGGATCTGATAAGCCGAGTCCACCCTCATCTGGTCCGCCCCTCACCTGGCGTCACGACTCACGACTCACAACCACTCTTTTGGTTCTGACTGGCCCGAAACCATCTGTGCCCTTCACTCCGGGACCTGCGTGCGTTGTCCAAACCAACTTAGCCGAGCAAGTCACCGATGTCCGAGGATATAGAACGACGGCCTGCTTAGCCTGTCCGCTACATACAGCATCCCGCCTTACCCGGTCTTTGAACTGTGTTCGGATTCCATTATGGCTTCGGTTTTATACAGCCCTCGGCCTTGTGAATACCCGGTTGTTCGACAGCATAAGTAACAACTAGCAGAAGGCCGTTGTAGCAAGACTATGGAGCGCATGGAGCAGGGAAAGTGAGCCGTGTTGGTGCTGCTGCAGTAGAGTAGCAGACTTATCAATCAGCTCGGGATCAACACCATGTGCAACCCTCCCAATACCCTTTCGTGCCGTGCCAGCAGGCAATGACAATGCCGCGCTGCTATTCTCCCCGAGCCAACGGAATGCAGAACCTTGGTTCCATTGCCGTCCAAGCCCTCCATTCGTCTGGTCCGCAAAGGACATCTACTCTGTTGTCTTCTTGGACCAAATCCCGGCCCAGCTCCAAGGTCATTCAACAACTCGCCGTATTCATATGCCCCCGACATCTAACGTCTGTCTCCACGCGTGGGCCAAGCTTCTTCCATCCCCACACTCGTCTGTCGCGACAGACCAACATTGTGGCCTCAACAATCCCACTTCCCTTCTCCAACTTCATACATGCCCAAACATTTTCTTCGACGCAGCCAGCCAACATCTTATCTGCCAGCAACGCCAAAATGGGTTCAGTCCTAAATGTGTCAGACGCTCCAACCGTCAGAGTGTTCATTGCGGGAGGTTCGTATGCTGGCCTGTCCGTGGCCACCAATCTTCTCGACCTCGGACAGGGTCTCTCGCCACGCATGTTCCAGCAGCCATACGAGCATCACCCCAACCTTCCCCGCGTAAACTGGGACATTACCGTTGCTGATGAGAGAGACGGTTTTTGTAAGTAGACTTTGTAATCGAATGGAAATGAGAGCAATTGCAACACCCGCGCCTAACATTTGGAGTCAGATCACTTGATTGGGTCTCCGCTTGCCCTGGCTGACGCAGAGTATGCCAAGAAGGTCTGGATTAAATTCCAAGACCTCCCTGGACTGCAGACCCCCCAGATCAAGTTCATCCAGGCCTCTGTATCAAGTGTTGACTGCGAGGCAAAGACAGCCACTACAATTGACAGCACAACCAAGGTTGCCAGCACACACGAGTATGACTACTTCGTTGCTGCCACCGGTCTCCGGAGGGTGTGGCCGGTCGTGCCCCAATCCCTGACGAGAAAGCAGTATCTTCTCGAAGTCGAGGAGCATATTCATTCAGTTGCCAGCGCCCAGCACGGCGTGGTTGTTGTGGGAGGTGGAGCGGTCGGCATTGAGATGGCAGCTGAGCTTAAGCTGGTTAAGCCTGATGTAAAGGTTACTCTTATCCACTCCCGAGACAAGCTTTTATCATCAGAGAATCTCTCAGACGAGTGCAAGGACAAGGCCTTGGAGCTACTCAAGGAGGCCGGTGTTGATGTATTGATGAGCCATCGACTCGCATCTACCACGGAGGCTGAGACCGCCAACGGGTCCCCCAAATATGAGATTGAGTTTACTAATGGGCACAAAATGTCTGCCAGTGTGGTTATCATGGCCATGTCCAAGAGCAAGTCAACAGCGACCTATCTGCCTTCATCGGCAATTGACGGGGACGGCTACGTTAAAATCGAGAGCAAGTTCGTTTTTCCCATCTCACGTTTGGCAAGGGAAATAAAATACAACCGCCTTGTCGCATTGACGCATCACTGACACGCTATGAACGCAGTTGCACTTTCTCCCCTGGCACCCCGAATGCCGAATTCCACCTCTGCGCCGGAGACTTGACCAAGTGGTCGGGCATCAAGCGCTGCGGCTGGGCCATGCACAGCGGCCACTATGCCGCTCAGAACATTCACAAATTCCTCCTGAAGAAGCATGTAGGCCAGGAACCCAAGTTTGCAGAGCTCCAAGAAGTGCCCCCCATGATTGGATTGGCGGTGGGAAAGACGGCTGTTGCTTCGGGGCCCGAGGGCACCGTCTTTGGAGAGGATGTCATGCAGGCCTACTTCAAACACGACCTTGGATTTACGAGTAAGCGTATTCCGGTTTCCGGGAGACTGAGCTTGTTCTCGCTAACGTCTGAAAACAGTTTGTTGGGACTGGATGGGCCTCGCTGGACGGAAGGAGGATAAGACTGACTGAGAAATGGCAGCGGAGATGGCATTTTGCAATTTAACAAGAGGGCATAAATGGTCTATAAAAATTTAGATATTAGGCGTTGGGTGTTTATCCCCGCGGCGTAGTTTAGGATCCACAGGAGGATTCCTCTATGATACGAAAATAGACGGACTTATGACATGCATCGTTGGCCTGTGCTGTCCAGAAGCAGATAAAGTTCATGGCAACAAGCCAAGCAAGGAGCCTATTTCAACTCAACCTGCCATGCAGTGAGTTTGGCGTGGTCCATCACAACATGCCTTGTGGACTGTGATACTTGTGCCTCTGTCACTCTTGTCCAGAGTATCATCGTGCCTCACAGCATCAAAAAGACCTTTAGTTTGGAATACGCTCGGGTCGCTCATATCAAACTCGACAGCGTCTTTACGTCTCGAGTCGCCCCCGCAAGCTGCCAAAATGCTACGAATTCTGCCATGTACACCAAGCCGCTTCTACCGAGGCTGGACATTGGCTCGACTATTTGTACAACTATTGCCGAGCTTGGCGCATAATGCGGCATATCCTGCTGGAAACTGGGACAAGTATAGAAAACAGCCGGATCATGGCAGGGGTCTTCCTACGAGAACGCCACCGCAGAGTGATTAGGCTTCTTGCGGTTCCATGTATGACCAGTACCGGTTATTATAATGCCGCTCATTCCCAGACGACTTGGTGGACGAATCGGAAGCTCAAACGGCATCATGATTCATGCATGAGATGGGCTGCACGGTAGTTGTATATCAGCCTCACATCCGTCGGTTTTCGGCGTTGCAAAGCCAAACGTGACTATGAAGATGCCGTCGGTACTCATTCATCATACTCCGTAGTCTAAGTCAAGTTTGGTATCTCGGAACCATGTCCGAGGAGGCTCTGGTCTAGTTACCCAGGCCAAGCCAAGGATCAGCATGAGACTTGAAATATCACTAAGAGTGGTATCTTTAGCCGTTTTCATCGCCACATCACACTTGGCCAACTCGCCTAGACGCCGAATCTAGCCTTTTGTCGACCCCCAGTAGTCTCTGATATCTATCGGATTCGCTGAGTGACATGTGGGTGTTATTACCGCCTTTCGACTTTTCTCGCCTGCCCTAGGCCTCACTAGGAATTTACTGTCCTGGGCTGGCCTTGGAGTAATTGAGGAGAGGCAGGCCACATCCGTCCACAAAGCTAATATTACCACGGTGAAAATTGACAATTCCCGTACTCGTGTTTTGATGGGAGAAGAAGCTCTCTGGATGCGCGTGCAGCCAAGCTCCCAGAGCGCTCGTCGTAATCGGAAACCAAAACGCCACGAGGGGGAAAAAAAAAGCGCATCATCTCGACTTGGGCACGCAAGTGCGTTACATGCGCGGTGCACAAATCTGTCAGATTGTGCGGGGAGAAACCGGACGCCCAGCTTCAATAACGTTATCAGATCCGCGCAGCCCTTATGTGTTTAAGCGGCGCGCACATTTCAATTGAACCAATCAGTATACATCAATCAGAAAGTGTGGAGCCCCGAGTGCAGGCCGGGTTTCGCCGTGCGGTCCGGGCGCCGGCTGGACTTGTCTCCATTCCAGGATTGTCAAGGACAGCCGAGCCCCAGCCAAGGGTCGGTCTACCTGCTTCAACAAATTTTTTCTTCCCTTGTTGCACCCCTGGCCCCAGTCAGGGTCAACTCCATCAAGATTTGCGGCGGGGAACAGCTTCCCATGTTCGTCCCTTGTTCCCCTCGGTGCGAGGTATCGTGACAAGTTGGTGGCGTCGCTTCTGTAACATTACTTACTTACTTATGTATGTCTGTAGTCTATTTACAGGGGCGAGATTAAGCACTAGACACATACATACATACATCTAAGCCCCCTCGCCCACCCTGTTGGAGGCAGTTATTGGCTATCCGGCACTGCTGCTAGGTTACCAGGGGTCGATGTCGTCTTGGAGGCTCCAGAACCGGGGGGGAGTGCGTGGTCACTTCACTCCCATTATCGTATTATTCATCATCTGCTCGACAACCTCGACGCTGTGCAGGGACTAGCTTCTGAGTGAAGAAGCAAGACGGTCCGTCTGTCACTAAACGTTCTAGCTCACGGATACAGCGGCATTGCGAGTGATATGTGGCTCCGAGTACGCGTCAACGGGTTCGCATGTACCTACAAGTGTCAGTCTTGTATCCCGCACTTTCGTGAGCTGAATGTGGGCTCCAACAGGGTCCAGCAAGGGTCTAACAAGGTTCAGCAGCTTCTCCCACATCGCGAGAGTGTCTGGTTAGCTCTAGGAGTCTAGGACCCTTCCTCGCGCCTTGGCCGCTGAAGGAGATCGATCTCTTCACGACGCCAGATGGGACAATGGACAAAATGCGACTGGTGCTGTTTTTTTTTACCGAAGCTTGCCACCCTCTCCTCGGGCCAGACCTCTCCTGTCGTATTTTCAAACTGCCCAGCTGCTATATGTCCGTTGTCAAGTAGGCACGCGGCGCTGAACGTGAGATATTCATCTGTATAGACAGTCCCTTTCATCACCGGCGTTCCCTCCACAATGGCAGCCGCGAATTCAGTAGTTCAGCTCTCGGCTCTGTCTCCAAACGAGACCTTCATCAAGCTCCCTCACCCGTACTTGACCGAGTACACTGTCCAGAAGACAACCGCGCCGCCAAACAAAACAGCCGGAGATGTGCCCTTTTACCAACTCTGCGAGCGTCCCGGCTCGTCGACGCAGAAACTCCCAGCCCCGTTGCACAACACAAAGCTCTACTTCTCCGAGCCCGCGGACCTAAAGTCCAGTGAGCTACCAGCGGATTCCAACAACGGCGCCTGGGCCAGAGCGAGACGCTCGCCGTTCTCCGTGGTCGTCTGGGACGGCGCCGAGACGCCCTCCCTCGCGCAGGCATGGCTTCTCCTATACGTCCTGTTCACGGCCCGGCCGGGCATGGAGTCGGTGCGACTGGAGCTTGTTGGCGCCAACGCCGCGACTCTGGGCGCCCAGTTGCGCGACGTTCTGCTGGCCGTTGACCACCCGCCGCCGGCCAGGGAGAAGCGCGCCTCGGCTTCTTCCAACGCAGACGAATACCTTGTCCTGGCTCTGCGAAGCACCTTCTGGCAAGGCGCCGGCTCGCCCTTTGGTCCTCGGCCCGTGTGGCTGCCCGCCGAGTCGCCCCCGTCTCTCCACGGAGCCGGCTCGCTGGCATCGTATCCCCTTACTCCTCTCCAGCACACCGTCACCATTACATCCGCCGGCGATCCCCAAGATGCCGACCGGTGCCAGCAGTCGTGGCATCCCATTCGCCCCGCGAAGCCTGCCCCCGGCGCCGTCGTGTACAGCCGATGGATTCCGCACCTCGGGGAGACCTTCTCCATGGTGTCGCTGGACTACCAAGACGAGGAACACCTGAGACTGTTCCACGAGTGGCAGAACGACCCTCGTGTCTCGCAGGGCTGGAACGAAACGGGCACTTTGGACCAGCACAGGGAGTACCTGCGCAACATCCATGAGGATCCCCATCAGGTCGCGGTCCTGGCCAAGTGGGATGATGCCTACTTTGCCTATTTCGAAGTGTACTGGGCCAAGGTGAGTGTTTCTTTCTTGTCCTTCCTATACAAAAGAGCCGTGGATGAGTGAGCGTCGCTAACACCATGGATGATGCTCTACAGGAGGACCGTCTCGGCGGCTACTACGATGCCGGCGACTTTGACCGCGGCCGCCACTCCCTCGTGGGCGATGTTCGATTCCGCGGCCCTCATCGTGTGACTGCCTGGTGGAGCAGCCTGATGCATTACCTCTTCCTCGATGACCCTCGCACCATGCATGTCGTGGGCGAGCCCAAGAACACCAACGCGACTGTCGTCATGTACGACCTCATCCACGGCTTTGGCATCGAGCACTTTGTCGATTTGCCGCACAAGCGGAGCGCTTTCGTGCGGTGTCCACGCACTCGGTTCTTCCAGTTGTGTCCGCTGGGGGAGAATGACAAGGTTGTTGGTGGTATGAGGATCGGACTGGTTCCCAAGTTGTAGGACTAGACGTTTAGACAAGACTGTGACCTGGCTAGTGTTTATACATATATATATATATGTTTTGGTTTGATTTTTTGCAGTAGTGGAGGCAACGTGGGCTGAACGTGATGCAAATATATGTGTGTGTGTGTATATTGTCTTGACGTCTGAATACATCCAGCCCTCTGCAGTCCTGTTCTGAAAACACCCTTTGTCTCTTGAACCATGTTTTACTCTAAACCAAGCAACTAAATGAACAAACATCGTTCTACATTGTTCTCTATTCTACCAGACTTGCTACAACTTTGACGTCTGCCCTCTCTTGGCCAAAATCTCATTCCCCAACGCCGCCATCTCAAACTTTCTCACTTTGCCGCTTCCAGTCAGCGGCACGTCGCAAGGAACCCCATCTTGGCCCAGCCATAAAACATGCGCCGGGGACTTGTGCTTGCCCAGCGTGCTGCGGACCCAGTCGCGCAATTCCGCGTCCGTCGGCTGGGGGCTGCCTTCGAGCCTCTCGACAAAGGCGCCGACAACTTCGCCATAGTGCTTGTCCCTGAGTCCGACCACAATGGCCCGGGAGACTGACGGGTGTGCCATGAGCCGCTCCTCGATTTCAAGAGGGTAGATGTTCTCTCCGCCTGGGTTCGCGCCGCGGCCGTGTTAGTGGCAGTGTTCAAAAGAAGGAAAGAAGGGAAGCAAAACGTCGGCATTCTTCCGGCGCTCACCTCGAATGATGATATCCTTGAACCGTCCCGTAATCGTGCAGTATCCATTCTCGTCAAAGACGGCCTCGTCGCCCGTGTGCAGCCACAGAAGCCCTGCCGCGTCCCGGACCATGGCTTCGCTGGTCTTTTCCGAGTTATTCCAGTAGCCGGCCTGGAGCTGGTATCCCGCCATGCAGAGCTCGCCCCGTGAGCCCACGGGCACGGTGTTGCCGTCGCGGTCGACAATCTTTGCCTGGGCGTGCGGCATCAGGGTGCCGACCGTGGTCAGCCTCGTGCTCAGGGCGTCGTCGGTGAAGGCGTTGAAGCAGGTCGGCGAGGCCTCCGTCAGGCCGTAGCTGCTGGTGAACTCGGTCATGCCAAACTTGTTGACCAGGAGCTCCATCAGGTATTTCGGGACGGGCGCGCCCGCAATGATTCCGGTCCGTAGCTTGTCGCAGTTGAACCCGGGCGGGAACTCGGCCTGGAAGAGAGAGTCGAACATGGCCGGCACGCCGTGGACAGCCGTGCAGCCCTCGTCAGAGATGGCCTGAAGAGTGGAGGGGATGTCAAAGACTTCGGCCGGATACACAATCTTGCCGCCGTGGGTGACGATGGCCAAAAGGCCCAGGACAAGGCCAAAGCAGTGGAACATGGGAGGAGGACAGCATAGGATGTCCTCGGCCGTTATCCTCATCCTGTCGCCAATGAAGCGGGAGTTGTTGACCAGATTGCTACCCCCGGCCACCATCAGCTTCTCCTTCAGTGGTTTTACAAATCTGCAAGACTTACTGGTGAGTGAGCATGGCGGCCTTTGGGAGACCTGTGGTGCCACTTGTAAACTGCAAGTTGACGACCTGATGTGGCAGCACTCGCTGCATAGCCCGGTACAGCGTGTCGTAACTCTTGCGACTGGTCGATTTGATGAGGGAGTCATAGGTGGTGTATTTTCCTGCTTCGCCTCGCAGGATGAAGACCTTGGGCGCGTCGGTTTTGTTGTCCAGCGCAGCCAGAAGCTTCCGGTTGTCCAACCGGCCGATGGTCTGGGTGGTGAAGAATACCTTGCAGTCGGAAAACTTCAGGCCGTACATGGCCTCGGTGGGCGTGTACGTGTTGTTCAGGATGACGAGGATGGCGCCGATTTTGGCCACGGCGAAGAAGACGGCGGCGTACTGCTCGCAGTTCCCGGCCATGATGCCCACGCGGTCTCCAACCCCGATTCCCATATCCAAGAGGGCCTGTGCGAGGGAGGAACTCTGTTGGTTCAACTCGTTGTACGTCCATCGTGCTCCGGTCCAGGGAATGACGATGCACTCTTGAGTTCCATGCTGGTACGTCTGAAGCTGGAGAAGCTCCCCGAGGGTCAAGTCGACGAGGGGAGGCTCGAGGGGACCATGCAGGACCGAAAGCTTTTGAGTAGCAGGCCGAGTCTGCGGTTGCGGCTCCGCCACAGCTGGCTGTGTGGACATTTTGATGTGACGATGCTGTGGTCTTTTTTCTTTCTTTTCCTTTTTCTTCTTCTGCGTACGTATATGTGTGTTTTGGTCCTTTACAATGATACTTGGCAACCGAGCTTGGTCTACCACGGCCAACGCGATGCAATGGATATGCGACGCTACAAGCGGTAAACCAGTATATTAGGCATAATGGTGTTCAAGGGGGGCCCACACCCAAAGTCACAAAAACGACTGACGACATCTGTCGAGCTGCCGTGGTTGGATGGCTCATTGTGCATCGTCATAAAATCGTACATGGCCCAGCATCCCAGTGTTCAGACGGCTCGCCGCATCGCCAAACCACAGGTCGCATCCCTAGCCCTGAGGGCAAATGGGCCACGGCTCCATTCACGCAAAGCGTTTGAAATTAGGAAGGTTGAGCCGGACTCGATGATTAGTACGTGTGGTTGAAAATGTGTCCCCCTTGCTCGCAGGCAGATTCCGAGGGTTGCCGATGTGGATCGCAGAGTCAGCCAGGAATCCATCTTATCTGATCATCAGATTAGATGGCGCGCTCTAGACTCTCAGGGAAGGCGCGAGGCAGGGGGGGCGTGTCTGGGCTCTGCGCCGTCAGGATCAGCTTGTGGACTCTCCGCCCTGGCCGCGGCTGTTGTATGATGGCGGCAAGGTAGACCCTGCTTTGGATCCAAGGAACAAGACAAGAAGGAAGCAAAAAAACATGTCGGGGGTTGCTGTGAGGATTAAAGACTAAACCGCGGCGTTTCCAACCCTGGTCCGCGGCCCTGTCCAGCAAGGCCCACCACACGCAGGTCGGGCCCACCAACACCAAAGCTTGGGTAAGCAAATTCCCCGACTTGACCAGTCAGTCAATCGAGTCTGGTCAACACAATACAATATCCTCTCAGCTCTGAAAGTTTAGCCACGCGTGACCTCACAAGGGGGGCTACAGGCAATCAAAGGGGGAAATCTCTCATTAATATAATTTACGGAGTACTTCAAGTGCTATTACTCCCGTATCAATCGCAATTGACAGCTACTATTATAAGTGAAGGGGCTGGATTGTATGTATGTATGCGGCAATTGTTTCCAATTGTTTCTCTTGCGCTGACGTTGCAAAAACAGGGCGTGGAATGACATTGAATCCCTGTGCCGTCCGCCAGTGCCGCCTTTACGCGATCTGCCCCTCCGGTCCAGATGTCCGCTTCAGAGACTAGCGCTGCAGACTTGGGATTCATCGTGCCAAGTCTTCTTCCAAGTCCGCCGGCCCAGTCACGAAAGAAGAAAAAGAGAGAAGAAAAAAAAAAGCCACATGGGCGTGTGTGTGGCCAGGGTCAGGCTCCGCAAGCAGACTTCCAAGTTCCTGGTCCTCAGCCGCTTCAGCCAACTCGTCTTATCAATCTGCCCGCCCCGTCTTGGCAGCAGCAGCAGCTCACGGCGAGAAATTCGGGCACACATCAAATCCCAAGACAGAATGCGAATGGCTCAACAAAAGTTTTTTTAGCTTCATCTCCACCAGGAATGGAGTTCGGCCATCACACTGTCGGACATAGTCACCGACAGCAAGGAAATGTTTGCAGATTGTTTGTGTCTCGGCTGCCCATCAGAATATCAGCTGTAGCCCACGTTTCATCGCATCAACCTGCCGCAACCTAATCTTGTGTACATACACATGTGCTAACCTGACGTCCTACGCCCTCCGTCGCATGGCCTGTTATTCATCGCCTTCTCGTGGGGGAGCGCTGGCTGTCTGATCTCGAAATTCTCCCATCTCCACTCCAAAATGCCCGTCACCGTCTCTGCCAAGCGAACACCATCTCGACTACGGAGTACTGTACTCCGCTTCACGGCACGGACCAAAAGGGAAAGGGTTCTGCGATCCAATGGGTTCCTAAACACCGAGTCATGGACATGTCTCGCTCATGTACTCTCAAGTCACTTCCACCACCATGGACCGACCCCTGTTCGCAGTGCGCCCCTCAGACCAGGAAACTCACGAGAAACAACATGTATGTATGCCAATGGACGCCTTTCAACGCGTTTCCCGCTCGCTGGTGGATCCTATCCTGGTTGTGGAAGATACTAATGGCAATCCAGCTGAGTACCGTGAATGGTTGCTGCATTGGGCAGGCGGGCAGGCTCAGAGACGGAAGGAATCATGTGTTCCACGAGGTCCAAGTATATGGGTCCGCAGTGCTGAGCCAGAGGTTCATAATACATAGCTAAAAAAGAGCTCTTGACGTACTTTTGAAGAGCCCAGTTGAGCGTTCCCGTTTTGGAGTATGAACCTCTGCGCCTTGTGAGACTGCTCTACTTCAGCCCTGGAATAACTCGGGGTTTCTGTGTGTCTAGTCTCTTTTCCCATAATGAAGTCCTTTATATTAGACGCCTTGTCAAGCCTTTCGGCTTTCTCGAAGCGTCGGAAACAACGAAAAAAGGGTATCGCCGGTGATGCCAGTACGGGAATAGCTCCGCTTGCAGCACCGCAACATGCCGCCGCAAATCCCGATATAAACGCTCCCGACAAGCCCGAACCTGTAAGCGACGAAAAAAAGGGACTGGGTGATCGAGACTTGGATCAAATATGGAATTGGAATAGGGAGCTTCCTCCCCTGATACAAAGATGCATGCATGACATCATTCGGGAAGTCTCACAACGACAGCCTCACGCTGTAGCCGTTGCATCATGGGACGGGACTCTTACATACCAGGAGATTGATGCGCTATCAACACAGCTAGCCCAGCAACTGAGGCGCCGGGGGGTCTCCGTTGGAACCAGAATACCACTATGCTTCGAAAAGTCCATCTGGGCAGTCGTGTCCCTCCTGGGAGTCATGAAAGCCGGTGCCACATTCTCATTGACTGATCCAAGTCAACCCGAAGCCAGACTCCGGACGATTGTGGACCAGACAGAAGCTGAAATCATCGTCACCTCGGCAGCTCAGCGAGAGCTTGGAGTAAAGATATCCCGAAACGGGCAAGTCATGTCAGTCTCTCGCGACTATTTCGACCAGATTTCCTCACAGCCGGAAGAATCACTACCGCTGGTTCCTTCTTCCTCTCCCATGTACATAATCTTCACTTCGGGGAGCACAGGCAAACCAAAGGGCGTGGTGATATCGCACGAGAACTACACGAGCGGCGCCTTGCCGCGGGCAGAAGCCGTGGGGTACAAGTCGCATTCGAGAGTCTTTGACTTCCCCTCCTACGCATTCGACGTAAGCATCGATTGCATGCTTTGCACTCTTGCCCACGGCGGGACAGTGTGTGTGCCCTCGGAAGCCGACCGGATGAACGATCTCAGCGGCGCTATCCGTAAAAGCAAAGCAAACATGGTCCATATGACCCCGTCGGTGGCCCGAGTCTTGGACGCCGACATTATTCCTTCCCTGGATGTTTTAGGCCTTGGCGGCGAAGCTGTTTCATCAAGTGATGCCGCCGCATGGAGCCAGGACACCAGCTTGGTCATTGCCTATGGACCGTCAGAGTGCACTGTTGGCTGTACCATCAACAACACCTTGGCGATATCAAGAGGCATAGGCAAGGGGGTTGGCGGTACAACCTGGATCACTGACCCCGAAGACCACAACATCCTGATGGGCGTTGGGGAGGTCGGGGAGCTTCTTATAGAGGGCCCTGTCGTAGGCATCGGATACCTTGGGGAGCCGGACAAGACGGCAGAAGTTTTCATCGAGAACCCAGCATGGTTGACCGCCGGGCACGGAGACCACGGCGGCCGCAAGGGTCGACTATACAAAACAGGCGATCTTGTACGATATGAATCAAACAATCTGGGCTCGATAGAGTTTGTCGGACGCAAAGATCAACAAGTCAAAATCAGGGGTCAGCGAGTCGAGTTGACAGAGGTCGAGCACCACCTTCAGAGTTGCTTACCGAGAGGCATCAAGATTGCAGCCGAAGTCATCAAGCCCGAGAACAGCGGGGCGCCGACGCTGGTTGCCTTTATTGCAGAGCCTTCATCCGGTTCGAACGAGACGGCGGATGAGTTTCCCCTGGTTGAGCCGTCAGAACAATTGACTGCTGCCCTATCTACTGTAGACAAGGACATGGGCGCAAAGGTGCCGAGATACATGGTGCCTACAGCATTCTTCACTCTGCAATCAATGCCGACACTGGTGTCTGGGAAGACGGATAGGAAGAAATTACGAGCCATCGCGGCGTCCATTCCACGGGAGAAGTTTTCCGGAGCCCAGAACGGCACGGCTCAGGTTGAACAAGAGCCTCAGACGGAGACGGAGAAGAAGCTGGCAGACGCATGGAAGAAGGTCCTTGGCTCCGACGTTAAAGCAAACAGAGGCAGCAATTTCTTTGGCGTGGGGGGAGACTCTCTCCGTGCGATGCGCCTTGTGGCCGCAGCAAGAGAGAACGGACTGTCCCTCACGGTGGCGGACATCTTTATGAACCCGACCCTTGAAACCATGTCATCCAGAGCAACAGACATCTCCCTCTCTGACTCAAACGCCGACAAGATAGCTCCTTTCTCGCTCCTTAACAAGGATTGGGCTGTTGGCTCGGTCCGGCAGGAAACAGCTGCGTTGTGCAACATTGAAGCAGATGCCATTGACGACGTGTATCCCTGTACACCCTTACAGGAGGCCCTTATGGCCCTGTCGGCCAAGGTGAAAGAGGCTTACATTGCCCAGCGCGTCGTTGAACTTGAGGATGCGGAGACGGCTACCAAACTCATCACGGCCTTTGATGCTGCTCAAGGGGACTGCCCTATCCTGCGGACAAGAATTGTCCAAGTCCCCGGCAGAGGTCTCGTCCAGGTCGTCGTGAAAGGAAAACTGAGCTATTTTTCCGGAACAGATTTGGATGAGTATCTCGTATCTGATAGAGATGAGGAGATGGATCTCGGACAGCCTCTTGTTCGGTATGCGGTCATCAACGACGGCAAAACTGGCAAGACCAGCTTCGTGTTGACCATGCACCATGCCTTATACGATGGCTGGTGTATGCCGCTTATCGTTGATCGGGTCAACAAGGCGTACATGGGCCAGACAGTCGAGCGGCCAGCCGAGTTTAGGCATTTCATCAAGTATCTTTGCGGCACCAACAAGAAGGATTCCGAGCAATACTGGAGACAGCAGTTGCAAGGGGCAAATGGCCTCCAGTTCCCCTCCCATCCATATACTGGATACCAAGCCAAGGCAGACTCGCTGCTCGAGGAGTACGTCTCCTTGGGCAGACTCCCCGCCTCGAACGCAACTGTTGCCACCGTCATCCGAGCCGCATGGGCATTTGTCGCCTCCCGGTACATCAACAGCGAAGACGTCGTCTTTGGTGAGACCTTGACCGGCAGGAACGCCGCCATTGTTGGCGCGGAAGAGATTGAGGGCCCAATGATTACCACGGTTCCGGTCCGTGTACAAGTCGATCGGGAGATGCCCATTGTCGAATACCTTCAGACTATCCAGGAACAGACCATTGAACAGATTCCCCACGAGCACTTTGGTCTCCAGCACATTCGGCGGCTTAGCCCGGATGCCCTCGAGGCGTGTGAGCTCAAAACCGGTCTGGTCCTGCATCCTAGTACCGCGAATGATGCAGCAGCAGGGGCTGATTTGCCTGCGGACCGGTTGGTGCCAGCCGGTGATTCCGAGGCAGCCCAGGAGGCTCTCAAATTCAATACCTATTCTCTCATGCTAGTGTGCTCCATTGACCCAGATGGTTTCCTCGTCATGGCAAGCTTTGATTCTAAAACGATTGACTCTGGCACTATGCAGAGAGCCTTGAGACAGTTCAAGAAGGTAGCGCAACTGCTTTGCCAAGGCACGTCCGGCCGCGTCGGTGATCTCGAGTACCTCACCCCCGATGACGTGGACATTTTGAAGACCATGGTCGCCTCAAACACACAAGACGCCCAGTTACACCAATATAGCGGCGTCCAAGGAGCCTTCATTGTTGAGTCCCAGGATGTCAACAAGCTGCTACCCGTGGGCGGTATTGGAGAGGTTATTGTATCAACGTCGACAGTGCTGGAATTGCCATCTATCCCGTCACCGTCTTGGCTCAGGGAGGTTAGTGATTCTGCCCCAATAACAGCGGCGAACTTCTACAAGACGGGCAAGCTGGCGAAATACACGGCCGGCGGCCTCCTTCAATTCATAGAGTCGAGCCCAAACCAGAACGTCAATGGCACAAGAGCCCAGGCCCCTGTGAAGCGAGTATCCGCAACGTCTCGTCGTCAACGGAAGCTCCGAAGCTTATGGAGTCGCGTCCTGAACATCGACGAGGACGACATCAGCTTGAATGATAATTTCTTTCTCCTAGGCGGTGACTCCATCGCCGCTATGAAACTTGTCTCGGAAGCCCGCGCAGAAGGGGTCAAACTAACCGTCGTGCAAATGTTCCAGAAACGCACATTATACGACATGGCAAGTGTCATGGAAGAGGTGGCCGTGGACACCAGTGCAAGTGAGGATGTTGCCGCTGCATTTTCTCTCTTGGGAGACGCCAACGCATCAGAATTTGTCGAAACTGTGGTTCGGCCGCGGCTGGAAAACAAGGCTTCCAATGTTCTTAATGTTGTTCCAACACGTCCGCTCCAGCAGATAGCCGTAAAGGGAACTACCCAGCTCCCTCGGTATTCTGCTCGCTACGAGCTCATGTACTTTGACGACACCATTGATAAGCAACAGCTCAGATATGCGTGCGAAGAGCTCGTGTCTCGCAATGAGATTCTGCGGACCGTGTTTATCGAACACAACGGCAAGTGTTACGGCGCGGTCCTCGAGTCTCTAGAAGCAGAATTCGTTGTCGACGGCGTAGGCAGCAGTTATTCCGGCAGCATCGAGGAATACGCGAGGAACGTGTGCCAGTCGGACGTCATGTCAGACATGCCACTCGGTTCCAGCTTTGTCAAATGGTTCCTTGTCGAATTCCCCAACGGCAAGTCCTGCCTGGTCTTCAGGCTCTCCCACGCGCAGTACGACGAGATATGTCTCCCCATTCTTCTGAGGCAGCTCTCTGCACTCTACGAAAACAGGCCGGTCCAGGAATCTGTTTCCTTCTCGTCCTATGTCGGGCACGTGCTCCGGCGCAACATTCCTGAAAGCACGCAGTACTGGAAAGACCTGCTCGCCGGCTCGGCCATGTCCATCCTCAAGCCTGACATCCCCGTTCAGAAGAGCAACCATTTTGCTGTCCAGCACACGGTGGATATATCGTCCAGGCCTAGAGACGTCACTGTCGCGACTTTGCCGACGGCAGCCTGGGCACTGTGCCTGAGTCGTCGCTTGTCTCTCCGAGACGTCACATTCGGTGAGGTGGTGAGCGGTCGAAACATTGATTTCCCCAATGCCGATGCCGTCACGGGGCCATGCTGGCAATACGTCCCGGTACGCGTCAAGTTCGATCCATCATGGACTGTGTCCGATCTGCTGGCCTACATCCAGCACCAACACGTCGCGTCGTCGGCCCACGAAGGCATGGGCCTCAGCGAAATCAGGGACCAATGCACCGACTGGCCCGACGCGACGCCAGACTGGTTCGATTCCGTCGTCCACCAAGACGTAGCGCATGTTGAAAGGTTACCGTTTGCAAAGGTAAGCAGTCGCATGGAAACAGTGTATCCGCATGAGGAGCCGTTGCGGGAGTGGAAGATTCAGGCTTTCATTGATGGGGACAGTATGATATTGGAGATTGTCACGGTGGACAGCTGGGCCGAGTATGCCAAGGAGTTGTTGATGGATTTGGCTGATGTGGCGCGATTCTTGATACGTGAGCCAAGGGAAAAACTATTCTAAGTTTTTTTTTCTTTTTTTTTTTTACGTCTCATTTTCTTCTTCTTGGCATTATTTGGCACGTCACGGTTTGACTTGGCGCTGCACGACTAAACAAATTAAGCCTATTTATGTACTACCGTAGGTCTCTAGGTATTCAACACTTACGAAGCGACATCGTCACGCAAAACTGGAAATATTCGGTTTGTCGTAGCACCTTTCTCGTGTATATTGATCAATGTCCAGCCCCAACAGCCGTGTTGAATTAAAAGAACAAGGTTGTCATGGTACAGTGAATTGGCCTATTATTATCTGTATGTACGTCTTTAAATGATCGACAGTTTGTCACGAACCCCTGAAGCCCCAATTTCCATGCAAGGGTATATTGCGAATGGGAAATACGTATGCCCGTCCTGCGCCAAGCCAACATGAAATAGTAAATGCAAAACGCCAATGTCCATGCGTCATAAGAAACGCCGGGTCCCACCAGTTCCTCCTGCAACTGAGTTCGTCACACATTTCTTCTCCCATAATATCGTAAGTCTGTGTGATTCTGAAGGTGCACTCAGGCATCTCCCATGCCGGCCATGACACCAATTCCAAGCGCTCTTTGCAGACTACGGCGAATACCTTTGCCAGCACCGCCTTCATCATCCTTGTCGCGACCCAAGAGGCCGAAACTCATGCGTCTCGTCACATTTCCAGTATTGTCAGTGGCAGAGGCTGGCGCTGCCTTTTTTTTCTTTCGAGTCGCTGGCATCGGATCGGGCGCCGAGCATCGCGGAGGCCACTCGCCATCTCGTTTCCATCCGGCAACGCAAGATCGCAACATATCTGACAAGTTGATGGGGCATGCCGGCTGCAGATTGTGCAATATCACCTTGTCATAGAGGCTCAAATAAACCGCCGGCGAGATTGAAGCTCGCAGAGGGTTTGTAGGCGGAAGAAGAGGCTGTCCAACTGGCAGCAGTGTTTCAATAGGGTAAGTCTGAATTCTGGTAGAGTCCGATACGGTCGAGTCGGTGCTTTGATGTTTTTTCAAGTCCTTTTCAGCGTCCTTTGAGGCGGATGACGAGTCGGATACCGCACCACAGCATTCTCCGTGCTGGGAGAGAACAGCCACCGCCGGATTGGGTGGCGATCCGGACATGGAGCGACGAAAGAAAAATCGCCTTGGTGATCGCGGCGATGCTGGAGGTGTGGTTACAGGCTTACTTCGAACACGGACCGTCTTGGCGCCGGTCCAAGCATTCCGCCTTGCTTCAAAACAGGCGAGTCCCTCGTTCCAAGCAATCTCTTCCCGCAGAGCACGCCGCCTGCGAGCCTTCCTTGCACGCACAATGTCCTGAATGGCGGATTGGATAGAGTCGGGGTTATCAAAGCGAAACGGTGAGGGCTTGGGTGGCATATCCTCATCGTCGGACAGATCCGACGTCCATTCGGTCCGAGGACGATAATGTATCGCATCTTCTGACATTACGCTGTATACAGACTCGGCGTCGTCGTTGTCGTCATCGACGATGGCATTGTCATCTCCAGTATCGGACTCTGGTTCATCTAGCTCAGTGCCTTCTCCTCCTCGATATCCATCTTCTTTGCTCGTAGGAGCCTGAGCCCCTCCCCGTTTCTTCGAGGAGTTGGCCTGATTTGGGAGCTCGACAGAAGCTCCTGGGCCTTCGGGCCTCGATGACGCAACATTTTCGTTTGAAACGACAGGCGGCCAAGCAAAGGTCCAGTCGCTGCGGACCTTATCAGTCAAGTAGCGCTTCACGGCCTCCTTTTGCTTGGTTTTGTCTTTGCTCAGAAGATCGGCATACTCATCGGCTCGCCATTCAGGTGCTGCGGTGGGCAGCTGAGCTGGTAGCTGCGGATGGTGCAAGCGAAGCTTGGATAGTGGTGAACGTGGACTTCTGTAAAAGTCGGAGAAGATCATGGCTGAGGGCTTTGTCAATTCAGCGGGAACTGATTCGGGCTGTGGAGCTGCGATGCGTCCGTCCTTGTCTTTGTCTTGCGACAGCGCAGGAGACGATGTGGTGTCCTCGCGCTCTATATTCGGTGAAAAAAAAAAATCAAAAGTCAGTCAGCCGGTGCCCAAAGCGGCATTCAAGACAGAGCGTGGTGAGAGACCAGTGCAAGAAGAAGAGGATTAGTGAAGACGTCAAAGACGGTGATTGTAGCTCAAGGCAGAGAGCAAGACAACGAAACGAGGGCGGCTAAGAAGGCGCCTGTGAGCTGTGGCGGCCAAACTAGCCAAGTCAAAGCAGCAAATTTAGAACCCGACTATAATACATGAAAAGCAGGAACAGCCGTCTTCTCCAACTCGCTGCCGCTTAGTTATGCTCAAAGAAGACCACTGGTATGTTGATGCTCGTTTCGAGTGCCGACAGTCTGCTGCAGAAGATTGGAAAACAACAACGCCGGCGATGGTCAAGACTCAAGAGTGACGTTTAAGAAATGGAGCACTTGTTGCGGCTCGCCGAAGCAAGGAGGTCAATTGCGCCGCGAGATGGCCAGTTGACTGTTCAACGTGGCGAGGCCAGCAGTTGGCTGATCTCGTGATTGCACTCGCAGAGGGAACAGTGTAAGAGAGGGCAGGGCAGAGCAGAGCAGAGCAGGACAAGATATAAAGCCACGAGGGCGACGAGGTTGGCAAGGTAGCTTTTGGGAATTAGATCTGCGGTCTGGTGCGGCGAAGTGACGCGACACGGCACGACACGGCAGGGCGAGCAGATGGAACGGGCCAAACTCGGCGCGATGAAGCTGGGGTGAGCGTCCAGGGATGTCTGTGATGAGAGCACTTGAGCAGAGTACTGCAAAGTTCAATGTTGAGCCGTGGTGTGAGTGTGCTGGTGAGGCAGACGCCACAGTGCGGAGCCAGTGGTCAAGCGCGTGGGCAGAAGCAGCAAACGAGCATTGGGGTCGGGCAAGGAGGATCTGAAGATGCAAAGGCAAGACTATGAGCAATTCAATGAGACTCGACCAGACTCAACTCGACTTACTTGACGCGGGCCGCGGATGCTGGACATGGTTCTGGACCATGGCGGGTGTTGCTTTGGCCGGTTCTGGCTCGTGGTTCTTGAAATGTTTGCGTGGCGGCCTATGGTTTCGCCACAAGTCGATTGTCACTTTTCGGGAGAAACGGCAGTTCAGGCTGGCGGGATGTTGGATGGCAGCAAACTGACACACAAGGGGGCTGCTTGTCACGTCCCCCAGCCCTGCGTCAAGTCTTTCCGGGTCCTTTGTGGTCGTTCAAGTCGAGTCGAGGTGTAACGGAACAAAGACGTGTCACTGCGACATCAGGCGGGCAGGCGGCAGCGCGAACATTGAAGGGCGACTGCGTGAGACAGAGGATGCCGCCAGGCCCAAAGGCAGGGCGTGTGGCCTTTGGGCGGACAGGCAAGAAAGAGCCTTGAAGCGTCTGGTGGGAATTTAATTGTTCCACAGAAGGGACATGTGCCAGCCGTGGCGATGGGCGGTGGGCAGAGAATAGACAGACAACCAGACAGAGAGTACGGAGTCAATGTGTACAAGCCAAACAGCCGTCGTCGTTTGTTGTCTTCTCTGCTGCTGCTGCTGCTGCTGCCGCCGCCACCCAAGAAACTCACGAGATAAATGGGGTGTACGAAGTAGCGTCGACGAGACGGCTGGCAAAAACCAACGTTGAATTGACAAAAAAAATGATACCCCGAGGCCATGGCCAAGTCAAGTCTGGTCAATCGGTCCCGCGTACCATTGAAAAGGCAAACCAGGGTCCCACACTCGCCAAAAAGTGGGGTTGAGGCGCCGCCAGCCCTCGATATGTACTAGTAGTAGTGTGAAGATTCCAAGGCCAACTTGTCAACGCCTCGGACACGATCAAGCCGACGACGAGCAACGTGGATAATGGCCGTTTCCCCTAGCCCGTACCAGCCATTTCATGCTTTATTTGGTTCAATTTTTTATTTATTTTTTAGGAACGCAAGATGCAAGTTAAAAGAAGCCAGGCAAGCAGGGCGTCAAATAACACATGTATTTGTACTTGTGTAGTGGAGTCGCGGCCAAGCACTTCCAACCACCTCATATTCGAGGTCGTGTGACTGACTCCCTGCAGCAGAACCGTCAACATCCAAGGCATGGAATCCACGGCGGCACCAATTGCACTGGTGAACGGCACCAATCGGATAGTCGGCGCCGCGTCTATTCAACAAGCAAGCATTGACAGCTCCATTTCGGGGGCGACGGCAGTGGCCTGAACAGCTCGAGTGTCTACGGTGTTACTTGTTCAACTGGTGCAGCTGCATTCGGCCACGCGCCCTGCACTAACCACCCAACTTGGACCAGTGTGCAGTTCCCAGTGGCACTCATATCATGCCGTGGCCCAGACGCATGTGCATGTATATCCGAGTCGTCGAGTGCTGCCGGCGGGATTGTCGTGTGGCGTCATGTACAACCAGGCGTGTGCACACTGCAGGCAGGACCAGTTGGCATCGTGGGTATAAGCCGGCCACCAAAGACATCAAATGCCATCAACTGATTGACTCGCGTCGACGACCCACCACCACCACGATCCAAGACAGGCGCCGATGCGCAGAATCATGTCAATGTCAGCTACGGAGTACCTATGTACTCCTCCGTACAAGTCAATAGTCGTCGACTGACCAGGGTCCAGGTGTCGATCCACGTGTAGCCTTACAAGGGCAGGGCATGGTTTCAACATTTTCAATTGATAATTACAACATGTTTTTGCGTGTATCGACCAACCTACCTGCTATGTACGGAGTACCTAGGTATGTAGCACGTAATATGCCTGGCTTTTCTTCTCTCAGCTTATTTTATTTTATTTTATTTTTTTAAATGCCAATGCTCGTGCTGCCACACATGCATGCACACGCAACACAATTCGTCTGCACATCACGGCGCATCTTCAAAAAATCAAAGTCGCACCAGGTCCATCCGTGCCAGGCAATTACTATCCCTACCGTCGTCGTGCGTTCGTCAGCCCGCAGCTGGGCATTTCCAAGACAACATATCCGAATCCCAAGCTTGGTCCGAAGCGCCCCCGCATACGCATTCTGGGCGGGGGCGTGAATACGCCGTCTCGCAACATGAAACAGAACATGGACCTTGGCAATGCATGCATGGCTGCAGATAATCAAATTACATCACGCGGCCCCCCTTTAACTGGGCAGCCTTGCCGGCGTGGTCCGTATCTAGGAACAGGGTCAACGTGCCGGCTTAGCAAGACTGTTGCACTCGGTACTCTGTCCTCCAGATGCCGCCTCATCTTTTCAAACTACACCCAACTTGATTTAAAAATAAAATGAAATGAAAAATAGAGGAAAAGAACGAGTTTAGCACTGTTTAGTCTATGGCACTCCAAGTTTACCCGTGTCCGGAATCGTCTCCATCTCGAGCATCGAGCATCGGGCATCTCTAAGCCGAATCCGAATATAAACTCTGGCTGCCTGCAAGCAAAATCAACGCAAGGTACCGAGTAACACACAACTCTATCTATCCTGTCTGGCTGGTGTCTTTCTTTTCTCCCAAGAAAGTCCAATTCTCATCCCTCTTCCTGCGGCGACAGATGGCGTCGTCCTCCGTGTCGTCTTACCTTTCTCAGGTCTGCCCACTGAACCATGCAAACAAAACATACCTCTTAATATTGTGCAAAAGATGATCGCTGCAAGCTTTTTTTAAAAAAGAAAGAAAGAAATAAAGAAATAAAGAAAGAAATGAGTGCGCTATTATCCCACCCCAAACCCCAAGTCTTCCAACTGGTCGGAAAACAACTGTCCTCCCGCCCGGACGCCCGGCTCGTTGTAGCTGTCTGCGCCGTCGTACCCTACGTACGCATCAAACCCAGAGTCAAAGTAACCAAGCAGGTTTGGTTCCACGTACGTAGAACCGTCCCCTGCCGCGGGGAGCATTCCACCGTGGGCAGCATTCGCGGAGCTCATCGTGGGCGCATCGAATTCTTGACACGCGCGCGAGGGGATACCCGCAGCTGTGCCTTGTTCGATAATCGGAGCCATTCCGCCTCTCACTGCTGGCCTCTTTTGCTCGCCCTGCAGTTCTCTGCCTTCTGGTCCTTGATCCGCTGCTCTGTGGCGCTCGGCTGCGTCCGTTTCCTTCCTCTTTGGCATCTGCTTCTTCTCGCGACGTCCCTGGGCATCGCACACAGATGGGTCGTATTCTGCTACTCCCTCTCCTGTTGACACGTAGGTTGTATCTCCTGCCCTTGCTGCGACAGCTTGCTCCGCGTCCTCGAGCTTGATGGTTTGTGTGCCATCGTGGCCGAAATCTGCCTCAAACCGCTCCCAATTAAACATTTCGTCGAGTCCGCTATTAGTCTGAGGGTCCTAACCACCAGGTACTATCGCGGGCGCTTGGGTATGCTGAACTGGTTGCAACAAGTTGTTTTCCGCATTGCCTGGGAAAACGGCTGGAGTAATGCCAGCTGCAGCGTATGGATCCGTTTGTTGTTGCATATGACACGCAAGGTTCTGAAGCTGATTAAACTCGCCGGCCATAATCTCTGTAGCATTTTGGTTGGCGAAACCGGACAACACAGGCTCAAATGATGCGCCAGATGGAAGGCTCATAGTCGCTGGGTCCGATGGGTGAGCGACCTTGGTCTTCTTCGACACTCGGGAACGGTCGCTTTCTGGCTCGAGTTCCCGCTTGGAGAATGTCTTTGCCGTGTGGGATGGCGTGCCCATGGCCGGAGCCGGAGTAGGATTCGCAAGATTCGCAGGAGCTCTGGTTTGTTGTTGTGTGCGCTCCTCGACCATGGTTGGACTGCTGATACGCCTATGCCCGTCGGAACATTGGTACGAAGGGAATTTGTTCCCTTCATAACTATACTCATCAATAACGCCAAGCATGGTGAAGTCCGCAGGTTTGCGTTTGCTGGGCCTGCGGCCTCGGACTATTTGCGAACTTTGCGGCGTTTGGGATCTGGCCTCCCTTCTCGCACTCTTGGGGGTCTTGTTGCTATGAATAGTCTGATTAGCCCGTGATGGATTTTTTTCATTACTTTCCTGGGCCCCAGCTGCAGCGTCCTTTGTTCGTGATGTCTCCTCTGCGCGATGTGCCGGAGCTTCTTGGTTACCGTTACTGATGCTCTTCTCTAGCGATTGTCGAGTCTGTATCACGCCCGGGTGCGTCGAAACCGCTGCCTTACAGGCAGCGAACAATTCTTTAAGGCGGTCCTGAACATTTTTGATGGCTTGATCCGCTGCTTTGTTTCTATGCAGAGTCGTCGTCACCCCGAAAATAGTGCGGCTCTCGCGAAACTCCTTTTCAACGCTTGAGAAGACTACGCTCTGACCCTGAAGCAGCCCAGTTTCAAATGCTTTCTCCACTCCCTCTTTAACAGCAGCCGAAAGACGTGGCGCCCGTGCACCTGAAAGAAAATCATTCTCATCTCCAGTGTCTATAGACTGCGGCGTCACCACGCTCTCCGGTTCCACCGTGAGAACTGGCCCTTTGGCCCCTTCGTTAACAGAGTCATCTTGCTGCTTGTAGGTGTTTGGACGGCCGGGGAAGGTAACATTGGGCATCTGACAAGATGTGCCCGCTGGAGTCGTGTTGGGTTGCGGACCTGTCTCGCGCCTTAGCAAGAACTGTGCGGAATAAATCCTGAAAGAAGGGGAACTTACGCGTGCTAGTTATATTCAAACGAGGCTCTCTGGTGCCTTGATCGCCGGTTTGAACAGCTTGTCCGTATTGCCCCTGCCGAATCACGTCCCGCGAGATATCTGGGGAGGGCTGTGCAAGCGGTCGTTGATAATATTGAGCCATTCTTCGGTTTGGGAGTTGATTCTCGTGGGGTCCAGGCGGCATCATTCGTTGTGGGGGGGGCTGATATTGTTGGGGGTACGGAGAATTGAACGGTGCCTGTCCACGAGCTATCATCGGGGTGTTTGCTCCAACCCTGCCGGGGGCGTGTGGACTTTGATACGGAGAGTTGCTTGCCATAGACCATGGCGGGTGCATTTGCGGATGCATTTTTGGCCTGCTGCTACCAGCGGGAGTAGGCTGACTTCCTTGGCCGGCAAAAGGCATCATAGCACTGGCGTTTAGGTTGTGGTTGACTAAGGCGTGATAGTTGTGGTTGGGGTTTCTCTGGCTACCTGTACTGTTGACGTTGACATAGCCATTGACGGGCCGGCCATATTGGGTGACCTGGTTGATGTTTCCAGCTGGGAGCTCCCTGTTTCTCATGCTCGTGCTCGTATTCCTGGGTGAAGGCTTGAAATTCCTCTTATTAGCTTGTACTGATTCCCAAAATTCAAAGCAGACGGTTGGTTCTTACCATTGGAGGGGTGAAGTTGTGGTCAGGGGTTGCCATCCCAGCATAGTATCGTTGAGTGTTGTCGTCCATCTGTCGAAGCCGTTGGTGATCGGGTAGACAAAAATAGCCCCGAAACGAGACACTCCACGGCCGCTCTTTTTTGCAAGTCGTGGCTCGCCGTCGTTTACAGGGCCTTGTACTTGTAAGCTGTCCTATCCTATACCAAGGAACTACACCTGGAAGTCGGAAGAATAGGGGCAGGGGGGGTTGTGTGCGTTGATTGTCGACACAAAAGTAGTGAAGCGACTGGGCAGATATATATAATAAACCCGCCGCTGCTGTACGGGGCAAGGGTGCATCAGCTGAAAGAAGACTTTTTGAACAAGGAGAGCTCGATATAACAATCCAGGAACACGCAAAAGACAGGACAAGGGCCGGGGCGGGGGGGAGAAAGGGAAGTGGCAAAGAGACGGAACAAGGTAGTAGCAATGAACATCGTCAACATGTTGAACCATGTTTCCTTCACATTTTGTCGCCTAAGTGGTGGCTGGGTAGGTTGGGATGAGATGGTGAGACTTGGGTGAGAACAAAGTCAGGTAAAGTAGTCGAACGTACCTACAAGTAGGTAGTGGGATGTGGTGCGAAAGCAACGTCGCAATTCGCAAATCTGGGCCGTGGCGTCGCCTTGAATTGAGCCTTGACATTTGTGCGATTCGTTAACCAAAGCATGATATGGACGTGCCATTTTGTTTTGAGTGTGCTTAATACTGCTTCCATAATTGTCTTGAGAAGACGACACATGCAGACACCATGACGACGACAAGGGCCCTTCCTATCAACTTAACAAAGCCACGTCACATCGTCTTCCCATCGCAGCATGACCATATATTGTATGTGTCGTCGCAAAGTTGATTTTCTGCGCCCCAAAAGCCGCCGTCTCTTTTTGCATGCCTTCACTGCCGTAGGCTTTTGTTCCTGTGCCACGAGCAGAGTCATAGATTTAGAGCCCTTCGTCTACAGACTGGAGGCTCAATCAATCACTGCTTCACAACCTCGGCGCACAAAGGCAAAGCCCCCGTCTTCCTTGCTATGTTGTAATTCAATACACCGGTGTGGATGCTTTTCGAATAACGTATTACGAATCGTGGCTGGCGCTTTTGAGTACACCATGTTTGTCTTCACGTCAAGTCCCCTTTGGTAAAAGTTCACTCAAGTACCTGCCTAGCTATGTCAAAAGGCAATAAACCAATACTCCCTTGATGTTGTTGTCCTCTAATTCACAAGCGTCCTTTGACCCTCGACTCCACTACAGCATGAATCTCCTCCCAACCTGGGCTCAAAGGTCAAGTCGTGCATGCTGCCAGGTTCGTCTAAGCTACCTCTTCGACCATCTTCCCGGATGCCAGACCGCCACCTTTCGAGAAGACTTGGCCGGCTGGACCGGTCATGATATCCGCGGGCACCGATACTCTGCTCCCATTCTTGCTGTTTACCCAGCGTATGAGTGTAGGATCAGGTCTATACAATTCCTCTGTAGGACTGTCGGCCCGGGCAGCTGCAGCGGCCGCCTTGCGATTAATCTTTGGCGCTTGCTTCTTGAGAAGTTTGTTGATAGTTTCCATCTAAAATTCCATCAGCATACGTGAACTAGTTACGTGTTTTGCAAGGCCATGTTGTGGTCCAGCATACCTTGACCTCCTCGTTGCGCTTCTCACTGAGGTTGCGACGGCGACGAGCCATTTCCTGTCGCCTCATGGACAGCTCTTCTGCTGTGAAGTGCTTCTTCACTTGAACCTCTGTTGTTCACGTCAGCTACTAAGACCCTGTAGCTCTGCTGATGACGATGCACTTACCATCAGACAACTTCATGTATTCCTGCGGTTCTTCCTCAAATCTGGCCCTCTGACGCTTCGTCATTTTGGTAAGATCAGGGGTGCCTTCCCGAGTACCTCCATCACTCTCGGCTTCAGCATTGCCAACCTCTTCGCCTTCAGCATCTTCGTCGCCTTCCTCCGCCTCGTCTTCCTCTTCTTCCTCCTCCTCTTCTTCGTCTTCCCCTGCAACCTCTATCTCTTCGCCCTCGGCATCCTCGTCGGCCATTGTCTCATCACCAAATCCCATTGTCTGCTCACCTTCATCACTGTCTACAGGGTCACTTAACTCGTCGTCATCGTCTTCGTCTTCGTCCTCTTCATCCTCGCCAATGGCCATCTTGGAGGCAGCGACTTTGGCGGCAGACCTAGGAGCGGGTTGCGATACCCTAATCGTACGTGAGACTACCGGTGCATCCATATCAATATCTCCTTCTGCATCTTCCTCTCCTTCTGCATCAATATCGTCGCCCTCGGCATCAACCTCCATATCTCCTTCGGCATCTTCATCTGCGTCTTCAACGTCATCACCTTCAGCATCTTCTTCCTCCTCCTCGTCAGGGCTAGAGTCGATTACATAATTTTTCCTGCCACCACGGTTTCTAGTACCATGGACAATCTCGCCTCCGTCAAAACGATCACTTCGTCGATTGGCACCACGAGTCGACCTGGACGTCGTCTTTACCGTAACGCTTTCATCAGGGGACGATGGCAGGTCTCTTGAAGCACCTGCGCCAGAGGTGCGGCCAGATCGGCGGGAAGTCATCGTACTGCGCTCACTTCTTTCACTAGCGTCAGCCCATTTTGCATGAACAGAGATAGACTCGTTTGCTTTTGTGGCGGCAGAACGCCGCGGTCGTGAGGCCATTGTAGCGCGAAAGGTTGCTGTAGGGGAGAGGAATGTCCCAATCGACGGACTCAATTTGCAAGCAATAACCACTGAGCCCAAGTAGGTTGAAGGTCTCGGGTTTGGAAGTTAGAGGATGGCCTGGGCGGTAGAATCCAGGGTTCGCTGTCGAGATGGTTGATACTGCAACTTTGGCCAACTTTGGCCAACCGTCACCAAGTCAAGGTGGCACAGTACTCGTGCAGCACTCAAGCCTCGACACCGAAAGAACTCGATTTATTGGCCAGCGTTGCATCCAAAAGCTGCTGCACGTGTGCCTCGAGTGCTCGACAAGTAACAAGCGGGAGACCCTCAAGTCGGGTTACACAAATGACGAAGCAACGGCGCGCCAACACGACACAACAGGCCAGGTGGCCAGCCAGGGAGAAGGCCAAGGCATCGGATCGCCAGAGCGCCAGAGCGCCCAGAGCACGAGACGGCTCCAGACACAGCTTGTGCCTCAATGCGACCTTTTCACGCAATGTGTGGCTCAGACCCGGCTTTGTGGTTCATATCGCCGTCTCTTTTGGTAAGGGACAAGCGGCAAATGGCAATTTCCCTTTGAATGTTGTTGCAGGCCAAACGGACCAGGTTCATGAAGATGTCGTCTGGTCGATATGGGAATCGCACGGTGCAACAATTGTGAGGCGCTCCCGAGGAATGAAGAGGCATGTTGGGCACGCTGGGTAAAGACTGCAGCAGCGAAAAGAAAAGAAAAGAAAAGATGGCTTACCTGCTGTGTGACTGACGAGTATCGCGAATTGGTCAGTCAAATGTTCAGCCTTGCCCTTCGCCGGTGTCACAAATGCGCCCAGTTGGCCAATGGACACTCTGACACGTCGGGGTGTAGCCAGGATGACCAGCAAGCCAGCGTCGAGACGGACCAGAATCAACGGATAATGGGAGATGGAGTCCGCAGTTCAATATTTGTTTCAATCACCCCCGGTTGCGATGTTGACGGAACCAATCGTCACCAGAAATGCCAACGAAGAGCTAAGGCTGGATTCGTGGCGCCAGGTCGCGGGTTGAGGGATGCTCCAAGGGGGAAAAAAAAAGCGATTGATGCTACGTAGGGCCTCTCCGCCTTTACAAGAAGCAGAATGTAATAGAACAGGCTGAAGGTAGCTGTTTTCGAGATGCTGGGAGCGTCCGGGATATCAATCCAAGGGTGTGAGAGTGCGATGGCAGGCAGGACGAGTAGCTTGACCTGGCGCGGCTGACCATTGGTGGAGACATCAATTGATAGGCAGGCACTGGCACAGTTGGCACTCGTTGCCTGGCGGCAAACTGACGGCATTGTGGGGCTGCATGTGGTCAAGTCAAGTCTGGTCATCTTAGACGCTGGTAGGCGCTGAGCAGGCGCTAAGCAGACGCTGGGCTGGCTCGCTGCAGCTGCCTGGCCTGTGACAGTTCCTTTGCACGTTGCGTCGACTGTTCCCCAGATTTCTTGACTGCGCCCGTCACTGATCTTTTGCCGAGGCATCCCCAGCTCACAGGGTCCGCACAATTGTCCCATTTAACGTCTGCTTCCTCCGCTTGCCTCTCTCACTGATAATCGCCCTGGATTCCATTACGACGCCTCATCGAACGTATTAAGCGTACCAGGCATGGGCGACTCTGACCAGAACAAGAAGCCTGTTGCCGCTGTCCCGGCATGGCAGCGAGAAGCCTCGGCCGAGAACGCCATCGAGCCGGAACCACCAGCCCAGCAGACTGATTACCATCAGCAGCTTCAAATCGCGCGCAGGTTCCTCGACGAAGACCCAGTAAAATCAGCGTCGCCGGCGAAGAAGGCCGAATTCCTCAGGTCCAAAGGCATCAGCGAAGGCGACGTTGAGAAGCTACTAGGGCACTCAGACGTGGATCCAGAATCATCATCATCACAAGTCGGTTGAATTGCCCGCCTGTTTGTTTATCCCATGCCGAGCAGTCGAATAAGTCGCTGACCCATGTGCCCTTGTACAGAACGATACGCCCGAATCAGGTAGCACACAAACCACGTCTGTCTTGCACAACTCGGCAACGCTCAGCGCCGCCAGCGACCGCCCTCCCATCGTCACATACCCAGAGTTCCTCGTCAAGCCAGAACGGCCGCCGCCGCTCGTTACTAAGAATGGCATCTTCAACACTTTGTATGCTTTTGCTGGCCTATCAACCGTCCTATACGCAACCAGCAAGTACCTCATTGCCCCCATGGTTGAGAACTTGACTGATGCACGAACGGAGCTGCACGACGTAACGTATAAGAGACTCGACAACTTGGTAGCCCAGCTCGAAAAGACCGTGTCCGTGGTCCCATCTACCACTTCCAAGCCCACATCATCCGAAGATAGTGACGGCAGCGACGCCGAAGACCCTACAGAAATGTTTCATCGCGACATCGGGACGCAAACCTCATTAATAGACCAGAATGCTACGCCCGCTCCCAAGGAATCTGAGCCCACATCTAAGCGCCATGCCGATACATTGACCTCTCTAACAAAATCCCTTTCCATTCTCAAAGATCAATACCGGGCTCAAAGCGAGGGGTTTGAGGATGTCAAGACTTTGTTAGATCTCCTCCGGGATGATCTTGATGGTATGACGTACGGCGGATATACTGAGTTTGTCGGCGGTTATGATATATATGGGTCCGCAAAAAGGAACGAACCAGAAGATGAAATTCGCAAAGTGAGGGATAACATTAGGCGCGTCAAGGGTGTGCTTCTGAGCACCAGGAACTTTCCTGCTTCAACAAGATGATGATTACTTGATGGCGCTCAATCTGGCCGGCTCACCAAAGACCGAGTCACTGGAGGACGTCTGTTTGCTTTGCTAGTCGCAAAAACAATGGCGTGCATATTACAAAGCTGTTTACGAACCTCTAGAGTTGACTCTACCTTATCTCTAGCTAGCAACGAATCAACTTAAATAGAAGCCAGGAGACATTCATTTATTCCCTGGAGCCCAACCCCGCCCACCCAATTTTAACGCCGTGCCTAGCAATGCTGTATAGTCTAAAGATCTCTGTTCCAATGCAATGATGCAACCTATGTCCACCTTAATCCTCGGGATCGTGGATTTTGTGACGCGTAAAGAAAGTTTGCCAGTCTAAAACTTTAAGGTGCTGAAGGCCCCTGCCCGCCGCCACCTGCTCGCCATACCATTTCAAGGTTGGTTGAAAGGTGAAATATATCTCGTTCGAGTCTTGGTGTCTCAACATAGCCGCCTGTAAGCGATTATTGCATATGGGCGACCTCCTGGCGCCTATATTCGGCTTGGGCGCCTGAAAAACTGTCCGGAGTGGAAGACATTGCTTATTAGCAGATTGGGTTTCCGATATCTGCCGCGGAACATTGCCTTCGCCGGCCCTCGTGAGCAAATCTTCCAGGTTGACTTGTTTCCATCCTCGAGATGAAAGTTGTTTCCCGTACAAGGGAAGTCTCTCTTTCACCGAGTTAGAGATGGTCCTAATCCAGCTCAACACGCAATCAAAGGGATCCACAAATCCATCGTCCTGGTGGTCATCGAACGGCCCAACCCAGACTCGCTCGAGAGGAAGTGTAGTTTTTAAATCCCGACTCCTATCCACAACATAACTAACAAGCCTCTCTTGAGCAGAAAGAAGTTCTCCTTCGTAAAATTCATTGCCCTGAAACACACTGTTGCGGATTAAAGGGTCCCAAATCAATAACTCCATGTTCTTCCATGGTCTGGTGTGAATATCAGCAGGCCTGTAAATGGCAATCCAGGGACGAAGGTTTTGGACCTGTGCTTCGCGAGATGAAGAGCACACAGATTTCTGTTCTTCATCTCTAGTATAGAATAGCCCCAAGTAAGTATTTTTGTAGTTAGGTAGCATATTTATGGAGCATAACCCCATCGGTCTCGAGAAGAATGGCTCTTTAAAATGATTGAACCAGTTGCTGTAGTCCTTGAAACACGACTTGCAATCCCCCAATTGTAAAATAGTCTCAGAATCCCAACAAGTGATTGGGTATCGATACAGGACCAGAGGGGAGAAGGATAAACCTCCGTAGCCCTTTTCGATATCCGTGAGGAACTCTCCCGTCTTTGCGGCCAACATAGCTTCTGGAATTACGCTAGCCGCTCCCGGTTGCAGATAATGTGGTGTTTGAACTGTGACAAGGTCCTGAGGGGGGAGGTGCTCTGTACAGCATGTCACGAACTGGACCGGTCGAATAACCCGTGACAACCTCGCTTCTGTTTGGTAGCTGGACCCTAGCACAAGGAAATTCCTGAATTGTTGAATATGGAGCATTGCCCAGGAACCAAACCAGTTGACGAGGCTCTGCTCATCATTTCCATCCAATACATCGGGCGCGTATACCAGTGGTCCTTCTTCGAAATTCTCTGTTTCTGCAATAATATACTGCATAAGATTGCAACACTTAGTTAAGGCTTCAACAGCTCTTTCAGTCGCCCTGATGCCTGGATGGCATGTCTCTGACACTCCCCTTGTAGCACCCTTGCTTTGTGATAGATCAAACAACCAGTCACATATGTCAGAGCATACGGCCAACCTTGCTGGTCCGTGCTTTGTACCATGGTTATCATAATGCTGCCAGAACCATTTAAGAAAATTGTACACTTGCGCTGGTTGGGATACCACGAAGCTTGGTGTGAGCAGTATTACTGTTCCCTGCGAAAAGACTTGAGTTAGGCGATAGTCGCCTGCTATTGGACCAGTGTGGTTAAATCGTTGGATGTTTTGCCCAAAATCTCCGGAGGAAGATAACACAAAGCATTCAAGATTCCAACTTTGGCTGTGAAGAATGGTAGATATATTCGGGAGCGATGGAATAGTCCAGAGAACTTCTTCATGAAATATGACAATGCTACTGTCAAGTGTCAAGAAGTTAGACCACTGGCCGGGTTGCAAGCTCGATTTTATATTGCAACTGGGTACCGATTCCCGTAACCACTGTGAAACCAATACAGCTTCTTCTTGATACGAGGGCGGAAATACCAGAAAGAAATTATTTGTGGCCTTGTCATCTTTCCGACTAAATACCAGGTCCCTGTATATGGTTCCAAAGAAGAAGTTGAATGCACTGAGACTACCGGCGATAAAGTCGGACGCCCTTGACGATAGTGGGTTAATAGAGGCTAGCATTGAATTTTTAAACAAAGGACTTGGTTTAAAGATCAAGAACCTAAGCCCAATGTTCTCACATGGTGAATTGGCGATGTCAGGAGATGCGTCTGTCCAGTCCAGAAAAGACGGGCAGAAGATGAGAATGCAGAAGTCATTTTGAAAACATACTGCGGCAAAATACCCTGATTGTAGCCGGTTGGCTACCAACATAACGATATTCTTGTCCATGCCACTGCATGAAGTTGTACCTTGACAAATGCTCAATTCCTCAAGCGCTCCGCACGCCGTTTGCGAGAGAAGATCATGTACTGTGCAGACATGGCAAAATACTAGCCGATCTGAACCATCAAAACAATAGGACCAGGAAGGCTTGTTCTTGAGTTGTAGATCTCTGAAGTCTAACGTTGCGAATAAGCCGTCAGGGCTCCCGAATTGACATGGTTTAGAGATTGTAGAACGATCGCAGCTGGGGGGAAGCTGCGCTGAACAAATTGAAGGAGCTCCTTTGGAGGGAGACTCTGCAGAAGCTCCCATGGCGCAGAAATCGGCATTTAGAGCCACTATTGATGGCTCATCTGAAACAAAAAGGCTCTCCAACTCAGCTGGGATTTGAGGTTTCTGAGAAATAAGATCATCTTCCCAGTGTACCCTCTTTTTCTTTGGGCTAGGCTTTGGTATAACACGATCCAGAGAACTTCGAGGTACGAGAATGCCTCTAATTTTACCACTCGTGGGCATTGTATTTATGGGTTGCATAGCAGCCTGTATGGGATGCACTCTCAGAGATTCATTGCCCTCTTTTCTTGGAGGTGTCACGCCCTCCTTATCTCTCAATCCTTTCTCTATTAAGCGCTGTTTGTGGTGATTCAGGAACTTTGGCGGCCGACTCGGGTCGGATGCCGCGTCCAGCAGGTTTCGTCGAGCCTTTCGCTTCTTCCCGCCAACGAACACATTTGGCATTAACGCCGAATCAACTGACGGTATTCTGAACCTAACAGCAGTCTTTGGTGGGGAATCGGGCTGATGCGGTGCTCCTTTAGACTTAGGTGTAGAACTCAATGTGCTCTTTTGTGAATCTAACGCACATAAACCGGCCTGTGCTGCTTGTACCGGTGACTTTTTCTCATTCTTTGGAGAATCCTGTGGAGATTCTGGAGGGCCGTGAGAGGTTTGACACACAAACTGCAAGACTGATCCTTCCTTAATCGGCAGAGTCCGGTTGTCTTGGGTTCCTTGAGACTCACGAAGTGAACTTCTTGCCTTTTGTTCCTTAGATTGATCATTGATCCTGGCTGGGCTCTGTCCAATTATCCTTGGCTCGGTAGTAGGCGGCTCTGAAACAGGAGCAGAATATTTCTCCTGGATGTGCTCTTCATTTGTATGTGTTGTATCATCCTCCGATGGTCCTTGCACCGAATTTATCCACTGCTCTAATGTGAAGTCTAGCTCGCTTTGCCCCAGCCCCAAACGTGCTCTTTGCTGATTTCTCTTTGTATGTTTTGCATACTTGGCACGAATGTCGTCGTTCACAGCTTGCCTCCATTGATCAATCTTAAACCCTGGCACTGTCTTCTTACCGGTTTTCTTCTTAGCAGTTAGCCAGTCTGCTAAGAGACCCTCGCTCAAATGTTCGGCAGGCTCCCAAGTGGCATCGCATAGATCGAAGCCGTCCCAATCTATCAGGTATTTTATTTCGCCTTGGACTTTCGCTTCTGCTAGTATTCTGCGTACAGCCCATTCATCTTGTGGGAATGCTTCTTCAGAAGCAGATGAAAGTGACAAGCTTTCATCAGAAGAAGGGTCAGAGAGAGACAGATCCTCGGAAGTCATTAGCGCGATAAGCTAAGTAGTTGTCAGTCACATCCGGATGAGACCTAGAATTATTCGTTAATTTCGAAACCACGGCCTTGGTTTCTGATTACTAACCTGAGGAAGTATCTCGCAGGCGGCTGCGTCTATATTAATAACGCGTTATCGTGAAATCAGTGCATGAAGTAAAGGCTGGCCTCGGTCAGAGTCATTACTGCTGGACTGGATGGCGATATGGCCCATGTATTCGAGTCTTTTTTACTCCGGCACTGATGAACGCGGAAGTTTATTTTACTTATCCTTTTCGACGGACGGAGTTGACAAACAGATCGAGCACAGAGGGTGCGGAAATATTCAAAGCTCCTTCCTCATGAAGGACCGCGTTTGGCATTTGGCAAACAGTCTGGTGCGATAAATAGGGCTCCTGCAGATGCTGCCAGCTGCCAACAGCTGAGCCTTGAATACCAGGCTATATAACCTTTAGGTACCTTCCTACTAGGTGCATCGTTGGTATTCTGAGTTCCTTGGCAAGTGTTCAGGTGAAATGATGGTCTTGGATACATGTATGACTGAGCAACTGTAACGCTTGAGATTTTATGGCAAGTTCCAACCCTGAAATGCTTCCACGAAGCACCAACGAAGTGTCATCAGAAGATCAAGACAATGGTTCCTCGCCTGTTTCACATTCTGATGCAACTAGTTTCTAACCAGGACGAGTCGGTCGTTCTGCAAAGCTGACACGGGCCATTGACTTGTCGGGGCATGTATTTACATGCACATGGTATGTAGGTACGAGGTACCTGGTATGACGGAACCCTCGAAACAAGGATCGACGCCAATATCCAATGTTGTAACAAGGCCCCAAACACTGGACATCCGTGCACCGAATCGATGCCAAACTTCAGTGGGTAGGGTGAGAGATTCCGGTCTTGTTACTGATCGGGCAATATTATTCCCAGTAAAGCACTTCAATGCAAACATTTTTGCATTGGGTCTGAGTAAGATCCAGTTCGTCATGAATCTATGATCCACTCCGTTCATCCTCCTACGGATTAAGTGGCTGCAATATTGCTGCCTTGCTTCATTACGATGGGAGGCAAAAAAGTGTTTGGCCCGAGCTGGTGCCTTAAAGTAGGCTGGAGTATATTAGCGTATGCTTGTTGATAGGCGAATCTAATGTGCCATAGACTGTATGTAGCTGCACTCGTCAACGCTGCAGCCTTCAGGCAGGCAGACGAGCCCGATATATGCAGACCAGAGCAGCAGCAAAATCACCAAATACAATGGCTGGCTTTGTATCGAGAGTGTACTTACTTAAGTACCCAGCAATCTCAAGATCAACGGAGTCCATCGGCCGACGGCCCTTGAAGGGAGGCCAGACTCTTGTCTGCCATGCCCAGGCTCTCCATGAAAGGCGGGTGCAATGTGGAAGTTCAGAGCGGTTTGTGAACATTCATTGCTTGCTATAGGTAACATACATAGATGCATGCACTTTGTTCGGAGTACAATCGACTTCCTGGAAGAAAAACTCGAACTTGTCACAGCACCTTTGATACACGTCTGGTTCAGTGGCCCGTCATTGTTGGTGCTTGATGCATCCTTTGGCCTGAGCCTCCGCCGCTCTACCAATCAATCCACGCCATTTTACGCCCCATTCTGTTGGCTGTTTGACGGATGACTGCCTGAGCGGGACCCCGAGCGCCGCCCAGGCTTTGTTGATGTGGGAACATTGAAGGCTCAAAGTCCAACGTTCCATGTCAGTATTCAATGTTGAATGTTGTCTTGGAGGCCACAGAACACCATTCTAAGGCGTCGTCCGTCGGGCGCCTGCTTCTATGTAGTCTCCCAAGTGAATGCCTGGGCCAGTCTCTTTCAAGACCACATGCAATCTGAAGACTTGACTCCTCCATGCACCAGGGCCTGGCATAGGTGCTGAAAGCAGTGGTCTAATCAGCAATCGGCACCGCTCGTTAAGTCTGGTCTCATTCGAAGCCAACTGGTGCACATGCATGCTCAAGTGACCCTTGACCTTGGACCTCCACGCTACAACAACTACGCGCACCTGCTTTAGAACTCTTCCCCCTCCACACATCTGCACCCACACCACCACATCCACTTCGACGACTGACATACACCGTCTCCCTTAACAACTCTGCGCATCTGCCGCCAACACTGCTCTGCAACGCTTTCGCTTGTCGAACTCTCCTCTCACACCCAATACCGCCGCCATGGCCAACGATGAATATGATGTACGGACTGCCCCTCCCTTGCCCCTCGATCTCGCTGCGCAATCACTAACGATAGGGGCTCTGCCGCCCGTGACAGTTCCTCTTCAAAGGTACACCCACCGCCATCCCCAATGG
This sequence comes from Metarhizium brunneum, assembly GCF_013426205.1. NCBI lineage: Eukaryota > Fungi > Ascomycota > Sordariomycetes > Hypocreales > Clavicipitaceae > Metarhizium > Metarhizium brunneum. The sequence goes on along the minus strand of NC_089422.1, from coordinate 2,686,329 downwards.
CTGACCGGCCTCGCTTAGACTCCTCTGCCGCGCGACGGGGCTAACATTTCTATCACCTAGTGGTTTTGATCGGAGACTCTGGAGTCGGAAAATCCAACCTTCTCAGCCGATTTACCCGAAACGAGTTCAACCTGGACTCCAAGTCCACCATCGGTGTCGAGTTTGCCACCAGGTCGATTCAGGTCGATTCCAAAACAATCAAGGCGCAAATTTGGGACACTGCCGGGCAGGAACGCTATCGCGCCATTACGTCTGCCTACTACCGCGGTGCTGTCGGTGCCCTACTCGTCTACGACATCAGCAAACATCAGACTTACGAGAACGTCACCCGATGGCTGAAGGAGCTGCGGGACCACGCCGATGCTAATATTGTCATTATGCTCGTCGGAAACAAGAGCGATTTGAGGCATCTCAGAGCAGTGCCCACTGAAGAGGCCAAATCTTTTGCCAGTACGTACGATCCAAGCTAGATGCGCCCCTGCCATGTATCTATTCCTGGCATGCACTGACCAGACATACTGCAGGTGAAAACCACCTGTCATTCATCGAGACCTCAGCTTTGGATGCCAGCAACGTTGAGCTTGCCTTCCAAAACATTCTCACTGGTACGGAATCTATTTTCGCTGCTGTGCCATGTAAGCATGGTTAATTGTCTAAACGCTTCTAACAACTATGGTCCAACTTAGAAATTTACCGGATTGTGTCCAGTAAGGCTCTCGACAGTGGCGATGGCGCTCAGGCTACGATCGGCGCCGGAACCAACATCTCGCTCAGCAAGCCGGCTGACGACGAATCCGCTAAGAGCGGCAAATGCTGCTAATCAATCTCAGCACACAGCCCACCACGTTGTGCGTGGGCTTGGGATAGATACCACGTGTCTCGCACGACTGTTGGGGGGGCGCATGTCACGCATGGGAAGAGTCTTTCGGCGCAGAATCGAGGAAACGAGGAATGGTGATTACGTCTTTATTGATAATTAGAAGGCGCGGACACTTTGACTTTCTTTTTGTTCTTTGTCATGACATTTGAGCTGGGCCGGTGCGTTGGACGATCACTACCAGAGGAGATGGCCCTCTTTACGTATAGCAGCTGAATGAGTCCCTAATGATTTAAAACCCTCTACATTCCGTGCACACACAAGGACTCGCATTTCCGTTCATGCGTAATAGGTCATCTGAGTTTCCTGGTTTTTCCTTCAAGGGCACTCCATTGTGCCATGTCTATGTAAAACATGTAAAAACCTGTCTTTTTATATTTCCAATGCAGATAATGTAGGGTCAGTGCCATCGTCAGCTAACAAATGGAGCTCCAGCACAGGACTGGGTACCTAAGTTGTGCTCAGATATTGACAACACTGAGCATTAAGAACATCAATTACATGCACACAGTTGACAGTGTGTCGCGCCAGGCGCCTGGTGGGTCCAGTCGTGTTGATTGCTACTTAAGTACTTAAGTACCCATAGCTGGGCCCCACTGCGAAACACTTAGCGTGTGGGAATTTGTACATATTCATCGCTTATCGATAATGGCATCAAGGACTCAGTTAATTTTTTTTTTCGGGTTGTCGGTAACTTCACCAGGTGTCAGCGAGACTCAACACTGCTCTTCCAATATATCACGACGCTAATCATAAGAGAAAATGGCCGCCGTTTACAAATCACTGTCTAAAACTGATGGGCAAAAGCCCGAGTCGGCGAATAATGGCGTCAAGAAGAACAAGCAACGGGTACTGATTCTCTCCTCGCGTGGTGTTACTTACAGGTCAGTGCTACTCCCTTATACAGCCTCGTCGATTCCAAAACGAGTTTGCAGGTTCTGACTGGCTGGTTTCATATGCAGACACCGACATCTGCTCAATGATATTGCTTCGATGTTGCCGCATGGCCGAAAGGATGTCAAGTTTGACTCTAAATCCAAGCTGAACGAGCTCAACGAACTTGCCGAACTCTACAACTGCAATAATGTACTTTTTTTCGAGGCCAGAAAAGGAAAAGACTTGTATATGTGGCTAAGCAAGATTCCCAATGGCCCAGCCATCAAACTGCATCTTCAGAACTGTAAGTATCCCGGTCACTCGTTGTTTGCAGCTACAACTAATGTTCCCTTGAACAGTGCACACAATGGAAGAGCTGCACTTTACCGGAAACTGCTTAAAGGGATCTCGGCCGATCTTGTCATTTGATGCTGCTTTTGACAGCCAGGCGCACCTACGCGTCATCAAAGAGCTGTTCCTCCATACCTTTGGAGTGCCTCAAGGAGCACGAAAGTCCAAGCCTTTCGTCGACCATGTTATGGGCTTCAGCTTCGCCGACGGTAAAATTTGGGTACGAAACTATCAAACCAGCGAGGAAGAAGGCTCGATGGTGCTGTCAGGTGACGATGACAAAGGCAAGAAACCAAAGGGCGGTGCGACTAGCAGAGCTGGCAACACCGAAATCAAGCTCATTGAAATTGGTCCTCGATTTGTGCTTACGCCCATCGTCATCCAAGAAGGTTCTTTTGGCGGACCGATCATCTATGAAAACCGAGAATTCATTTCGCCCAATCAACTCCGTTCTGATCTTCGCAAGGCCAAGGCCTCCAGGCACAATGCCAGAGTAGAACAGAGCATGGACAGACTGTCAAGAAAGGGAGAGCTAGGATTACGATCTAGCAGTGGCCAGAAGCGGACCAAGGACGAGCTTAGTAACAAGTCTCTTTTTGCATAGGGGATCAATCAGCCGGGAAGGTGGAAAAGGGTAATGACGGTAAAAATCTTGTCAAATATGGCGCCGGAGTTGATGGTTTCATTTCAGTTATCTAGTGCCTTTAAGATGAGACAAATAGGTCGACCAACAGAGGCGAAGGAAGATGGGAAGTCAACCAAGACCTGGAAGGCCTTCGAGAACAGGAAATATGAGGCCTGGCTATGCTGACTTTACTGGTGAACCGAATGAGGGAACCCGTACGAGTACGATCAAGACGAGTTGTTATCCTCGGTGTTCCAAGTAGAGGAGCCAACGCAATCCACCACAGCCTGCAGTCAAAAGAGAGACTTCTGGACTGCTTCCTGGCTGGGCCATTTGACACCAATTGATATCTCATAACCAATTTTGCATAGTATGGAACCACTGAAACCTCACAATAAAAAAAATCATTCTCTACTGGCCGCGAGGAGTACAATACTAGTACTACTAGACTCTTGAAACTTAATCCTAGTCCTGCTTCTGAAATCCGGGGTCAGTGTTCTAAAGTCAAGGTTGTTATTGGGTGATTGGAGGGGGTAGCGGGCTTCGAGTCAAGCCCAGTTGACCGTTAACGGTACGTATCTTACCGTGTCCCTTTCCCCCCTTCCCCAACTTCTCCCATGGAATCTTACGAATAACAAACCCCAAACCCGCAATCATGGCTCCCGCGATCACGATAGGCTCATCGTCAAAAATGGCATGCGCATGCGCTTCGACTTCTAATTCCACCCCATCGGACTTTATCTGCCCAGTCTCAAGCCCCAACGCTGGGGTCGCAGAACAATAAATCCTTGCTACTCCCGCTTCCGGTGCCTATCGAGTCGTCGCGAAGCAACCGCAGAGCATATTAGAAGCTCCAGCAACAGCACGTCTTTCCTCATCGGTCCTTTCTATCTCGGCGAAAGATAAAACTACTCTTGCTTTCTCGGCAATCAGCTTTGGGCAGTAGACTTGTGGCCCGATTGCGAGAATATTGGGCAGTGGTCGACACCGGCCTTCGTAATTTACCACCACGGTTGTAGCCCTCGAGGGGTATTACACATATTCACCATGTTCCTCAAAATAGGTATGCACATGGTCTCACATTGAATCTTGCCAAGACTGACTCTTTTCAAGACCTAATTGCCGCGTCGGTTCAAGTTTGATATTCTGTGTTGCACAAGTCGAAACCTCACTCCCAGCGGTGCAAGGATACAGGAACGCGTTCATACCCCCTGGGCGTCTAAACATACGGGGGAAAAATACTAATAAAAGAGCAAACAAAAAAAAGGAGGAAAGGAAAGGAAAATTACTAACAGCAGAAGACAGCTGCTGTTTGAACAAAAACCACAACCACAAACCCATTCTCCCTGGATTATCATACTGATAATGAGTACTCAATCTTGTACAATGACGACTGTCCCAAATTCGGTAGCCTACCTCGCGGGCTTACCTGTTGAGATTCTTCTAGACATATACCAGCATCTAGACTTGCAGTCCACTCTTGAGCTTTCGCTTACAAACACGGAATTCTTTCTTTTCTTCCAGCGACGAAAGGTTGACATTCTGCTACCTATTCTCATGCGGGACTTTAGCCCTTTTGACGAATTTGTTCAGGTATACACTGCCTCGGCTGAGGATATTGCTAGTGGCGGTCTATATAACCCCAGGAAGGTGGTGTTACACCGATTCGCCGGGGATAAAGGAGTGGTTCTCAGCGACGGAATTTCCTTGCCGAGTCTCACCGGAAACCCCGTTGGTGCCAATTTCACGCAGGTCACCCATTCCCGACACGCGCTTAAAGCATCGGGACCGAGTCCGGATACTGTCCATTTGACCGCAGTTGACCTTGACGGTCTGCTCAAGCAGTGCCGCATAGTGCGCGAGTGGGAAGGTCTGTTTCCGCAAATGCGATGGTTTCACCAGCCTGAAGACTGCCGCTTTCTTCGTCCTCACGAGCAAGTGCGTTTTCGAAGGGCACTATACAGGTGGTGGCTGTATGGCGTATATTTTCACGGTGACTTCCCCCGACCACGAGTTGGTCACCCCGAGCCATTTGTGGACGATATTCGTACAAGTCAGATGCGACGCCATTCGACGGGCGAGTTGATGGAGTTGATGGACTTTTTGGAAACCGTCAAGGACATGATATTGCAATACATTTGTCCTCGACTGGACCCAAACCAACAGCAGGTATGATATTGTAATGAACATTCTGGCGAAAACAACTAATAATAACACGGGCATGTAGACTTTTACACAATCACCCTTAGTTGAAGATGTTGGCAGGAGTCAGTCCCTGGCTACAAGCTGGAGTGACCAAAGCCATTGGGGCCGTATTATCAAGACTTATGCAAAGCTAGGCCCCGAGGACCTGCTATACTACTTCAAGAACATCTACAGCTATCCACGAAAACGGCTGATTACGGAAATTCAGCTTCGGCATCCAAACTTCTCGTTTGACCAGGAGTCCATCCAGATTGCTGTTCGTTGTGCCTTGGATGAGAGGAGCTGGCTAGACGAGATGGTCAACTGGGCAGAGCATGACGTTGGAGGCATCATCGATTTTGACGATGAGCGAGATGAAGACCGTCCTAGATTGCAGAACGATGCCAGTCCAACCGGGGAGTTACCAGAAGGGTCGAGATTTATCCAGTCATATTCGCGGTATTCACCTCGAGGCGATGACGGATCGCTCCTAGACGACTATTTTCGGTTGTCGATGGTTGAATCTCGGCTCGCGGCATCATCAACGCTTTTAGGTGCTGTCAACTGAGACATGGGCTGATTTTCGGGATGGAAATTGTGCTACAGTTGGCCGAAGGGACAGCCCCTGAATTGAAAAGGTGCATTGTGCTAAAGCCAATTGTTTGTTTTTAGGGCAAGGTCCACTCTTCAAATAATAAACACTTGTGTATTTGGTGCTTCGCACAAGATAGGCCGGTTAAAGCTAGAATCCTCAAGGTGATATATAATGGTTCCAGTTCGCTGCCCCAGATTCTGGTGGCAGTTTCGTGACAACATGTTAAGTTTCCCGAGAAACGCACTTTATATGCAGAACCGCATGCTTGCTTCGATCTGAATGGATTCTTGGTTAAAGGCCTTCGATTCAGGTCAGGCCGCAAAAGCTAGATATAAAAGGCTAAAGGCTAAAGGCTGAATAAAGGCTGACGCAAGAGGCGAACCAGCAATACTGAAGGCGGCAGTTACGCCAGTCCTACTTGGCCCGAGTTGAATGCTGGATAGGGGGCTGTTTGTTTGTGCCCGGTTCTTTTGCGCAAGTTGGCACAAATTAAAAACCTATGGTGCAAAAGAGTGCCATGGTCCATGCCTCTATTCTATCATTTGTTGACACATATCTTCCTATTCCTCGTCTCACAGCTGTGTCTATGGAGATAACACAGGGAGCTGCGCAGTCTTGTATTCAAAGTCAAGTTGCTACACGTCTGGCGGTTTGCTAGTGGGTGGTTGGGGCTGGTGGTGGCATGGGGCACGGGGCACAGGGAACGGGGCACGGCCTGACTCCTTGAACAGGCTGGGCCAGATTGACTCAGTCAAGCCTGGTGCTCATTGAACCAGACATTGAAGGGCCAGAGTCCAGCACTTGAGACCAGTTGACAGCTCAAGTGGCAGGCCTGCTGGAGCATTCAATGTTCAGAGCCTACAGTGCACATGGAGCCCTGTGCGCCATTGAAAGTGGTCCGACTGAGCAGTGCTGGCTTTTGTTGTCAACATTCAAATTCGAATCAATGTTCGAACATTGAATGGAGCGGCCACACGTACACTTGCACATGCATGCACCAAACAAACACCACACGCATGTGCACCACCAGAGTCAAACGACACCAGACACCACCACACTTCGAAGTGCGCATGAGTGACCTCCCCAACGGAGCCAGGCCAGTTGCATCCCACGAGCAGCTTCAACAGCTCTCCAGCGCGCGCCGTCTATTTTCTGCCAGGCCACGTAAATACATGTATTGCGCTCTCCTGATGCTCTGCCGCTGCGCTGCATGACATTTCTCTGCAGCAGGCCGCATCCAAACCCCATCCTGAATCCTGGCGCAGTTGGAAGGCTCGTCAAGTAAACACGACCAACCTCCGACCCAAATAGGTAAGATAAGAGAACCTTGTCCACACCCATGGCACGGCCATGCGCATGCTTCACCCCAGGGCACGCTCCCGGATATGATTCTCTGCAACTTGCTTTGTGCCTCATTCTTCTTGGGCAGGTGGGAGGAAACGACAACGTCTGTTCTGTCTATGCCTCGCCGCAGTGCCGGCCTCTCACGCAAGTCTGGTCAAGTTGTGAAGCAACTGGCCTTGCTCACTCAGAATACCCTCTCATGCCTCACTATCAACCTGCTGCTGACTCATGTACACCTCAGGTCCTGCAGTTGGGCGGCGATCCCACGTCGTCTAGGAAGCTGAGCTTGGCAGACTGGCGCCATCGCAGTTCTGCGGCTGCGTATTATCACTGCTGTGCTTCTGCCTGATGCTCTGCTATTGCCATTTACTCTGTTCTAGACGACCACTCGACAATGGAGGTAGATGACCATCCCATGGGGGATGCGGACATGACAAACGGAACCAGCCATGACAACAGCGTTCGGCCAGAAGATGACGACGACACTGCCTCTGATGAGGCCAGTTACGATGACGGGGTCTATCCTGACCTGCAAGATCTAGCCCTAGAACAGCTTCGGCGGCGCGGACTTCTCCCTACTGGTTGCTGCTACGATGATCGCATGAAACTGCACATGAATGCGGATTTTAGCCCAAACACTCACCACCCCGAAGACCCTCGGCGCATTCACGAGATTTTCAAGGCTTTCAAAAGAGCCGGCTTGGTATACACTGGGCCAGAAGCTGAGCTGCCCAAGATAATCAAGGAATGCCCTACGCGGTACATGTGGAGGATTCCTGCCCGTCCCGCCACTCGCCAAGAGATCTGTTTGGCACACTCCTCGGAACACATGACCTGGGTCGAACACTTGGACAAGTTGAGCACCGCGGAATTGCGTGAAATGACCAAGAGATATGACCAGGGCCGCGAGTCACTGTATGTGGGAAGCATGTCCTTCCCTGCCGCTCTTCTATCTGCCGGCGGTGCCATTGATATATGCAAGAATGTCGTTTCTGGTCAGGTAAAGAACGCATTTGCCGTCATCAGACCGCCGGGGCACCATGCCGAGTACGATGCCCCCATGGGATTCTGCTTTTTCAATAATGTGCCCGTCGCCGTTCGTGTCTGCCAGCAAGATTACGCGGATGTCTGCCGCAAAGTTTTAGTTCTTGACTGGGATGTTCATCATGGAAATGGCATACAAAACATATTCTACGAGGACCCAAATGTTCTTTATATCTCCATCCACGTTTATCAAAATGGACACTTTTATCCCGGAAAACCCCCAAGCCCGGAAACGCCAGACGGAGGAATCGAGAATTGTGGTGCTGGTCCTGGACTGGGTAAAAACATCAATATTGGCTGGCATGACCAGGGCATGGGCGACGGTGAATACATGGCTGCGTTCCAAAAGATTATTATGCCTATTGCCAAAGAGTTTAATCCAGATTTAGTGGTGATTTCTGCAGGGTTTGATGCCGCAGATGGCGATGAGTTGGGGGGATGTTTTGTCACCCCCCCGTGCTATGCACACATGACACATATGCTCATGTCACTGGCAGACGGCAAAGTGGCCGTATGCCTTGAGGGCGGATACAATCTTTCTGCAATTTCAAACTCTGCAGTGGCCGTCGCACGAACCCTCATGGGAGAGCCGCCGCCGAAAATGACGATACCCAAACTCAACAGGGAGGCTGCGCGGACACTAGCCAAGGTCCAGGCTTATCAGGCTCCATATTGGGAGTGCATGCGTCCAGGAATAGTCGACGTTCCTGCCGTTCAGTCCCTGAACGCCAACCGTTTGCACGACGTAATAAGGAGTGCACAGCGTCTGGTTTTACAAGAGAAGCATAACATGGTTCCTCTCTATGTTCAGAGGGACCAGTTGTACAAATCCTTCGAGAATCAGGTCCTTGTTACGCCGAACCTTCACAATTCAAGGAGAATTTTGGTCATTATCCACGACCCGTAAGTAACTCCTTTGCCAAAAAAGCAGTAGCAGTTGTCGTAGAGATCAGGACTGTCTGACATTTTGTTTACTTAGCCCTCAAATACTTGCGCAACCAGATCCCATCGATTCCTCACTGCAGCCACATAATGCTTGGGTAGTAAGTTTTGACTTTCTGAATGATTCGACCTCGTTCGCAAATTGACATTAATAGGTGGATGGGGTAACTCGGTATATTGATTGGGCTATCAGCCAGAAATTCGGCATCATGGATATTAATGTCCCAGCTTACATTACGAATGACGAGGTATGCGGCGTTGATAGCGGAAAAGTACAAGAATCAGAGACTCCTAACGCGGAACCAGGATGCGGACTCTTATATTCCGGGCTATCGAGAACGAATCCTCCAAGAACAAGTCCAGCAACTGATGAATTATCTTTGGGATAATTTCCTACAATTGTACGACGCTGACGAAATATTCCTCATGGGCGTAGGTAACGCATATTTAGGCGTAAAGGTACTCTTAATCAACAGAGGTAAGAATTTTTTATACTATACCATATCGTCAGATTTCTAACAACTTTGTAGACTGTAAATCAAAGTTATCTGGCGTTGTCAACTTTGTCACGGGAAACCTGCGGCCCGTCAAATCCGACATCGACCCAGATCTCTCCCTATGGTACAAAGAGAATTCTAGGGTCTATGTTGCGGGCGACCACGCATGCTGGTCCGACCATGACTTGACCAAGAAGGTACAAAAGCGGAGATTCGGTACTGTTGTTCGCAGTCCCAAACTCGGTCTCAATAAGATGATGCAGGAGCATGCAGATGAAGTGCAAGGATGGATACTCTCACGAGTCTCGGCCACAAGTCGAGGAGATACCACAGAGGAAGAGGATGAAGATGATGGAAATGGGATTGGTGGTGTGAGAGCAGGCTGAAGGTTCCATCTGCTTGATTATTTGTGTTCTTTTTTTTTTTTAACAAAATCTTTGGGAGCCTGTTTTCGTGAGCGAAACCACCCATGATAGATGGAGGTAGCCTACGCTCGGATCATTCTGAATATGGTGTTGAGGTTGCCCAGTCTCGAGTACGGCGGAAAGGGAATTTTACTGCAGGGAGATTTTTGATGTTTTCCGTTTTCAATTTTTTCATGTTTTTCAATCCCATGCCATGAATCAGGACTACGTATCTAGGTAGTTTCAATGAGTTGGCATACATCGATTCGTCGACGGACATTACATGTACTGTGCGACTGTAACCAGACGTATGGTGTTGCACTGTGTAACACCACTGTCGTCGGAATCGGCCAAGAGACCCACCGGTGGACTTTTCAACTGCAGCCTCTAGGGATCAGTAGTCCTGCGGTTCGCGCAAACAACCGACGCTGTTAGGTTCAGCGTTCCGAATTTCAGTTTCTGATCGACCACCAAAGCCTGCCCGCGCAGAAGTGTGGCAGTTTTCCTTCAATATGGATCGTGACCGGGATTCGCGAGGTCGCAGGTAAGAATTTATTGATTATTCCCACTCTTCCATGTCAACTTTACTTCATAGATGCCCAAGTTGTTGGTCCAACTTCATCACGTACCCCTAGGCTGCGAGAAATCTTAACGCATTCGCCCTACAAAAGAAAGAAGCTGTTTCATACCCAGTTTTTCTAGATATTCACTGGCGTGTCTCGTTGATGAAATAATCTGGACCATTGCTGACTAGCCCATGCAGATATGATGATGGCGAGGTCGTCCGATATGGTGCTGGTGAATCTTGGAGACCAACCCCCAGAGGTGGTGGGCCAGGAGGAGATCGATCCCCTCGACGACCTAGGAGTCCTATCAGAGATAGACCACGAAGCCCACGCCCAAGGAGTCCTCGTCCGAGAAGTCCCATGATGCCCGGGTCCGACAGCTATGTGCCTGGGCGATACCAACCCCGGCGGCGCTCGAGAAGTGGCGATCGATTTCGACGCGATCGATCTCGTGATCGCGACAGCCCCCCTCGGCGGAGAGAACGCACGCGTTCTCCCATAAGACGATCCCCTCCACCACGGCGCAGTCCCTCTAGAAGAGGGTCCCCTATTCGAGACAACAGATACGATCGTCCTCGATCTCCGCGTCGCGATTGGGACAGGGACAGAGATCACGTTCGTGATAGGGACCGAGATTGGGATAGAGATCGCATGCGTGATAGGGAGCGTGATTTTGACAGGCGCGATGAAAGGTTGGTGTACTAAGGTATATTTTAAACTTGCTGGGAATTCAAAACTGATGAATCACTACAGAAGGAGATCACGCTCGCCTTTCGTCCGGGACAGGCGTGAAAGAAGCCCGCCGGTGAAAATGGCACCCTCGGGCCCCAGAGGAGGATCATATCGACCGAGGTCGCGTTCACAAAGCCGCGTCGGCGAGAGATATCAGACCTATCGACGGGCTTCACCTGTTCGTGAATCGGGCATCTCATCAGCGATTACATCCCAGCCTCCTTCGGAAAGGGCATCTCCGCACCCTGGCTCTACCAGGGCACGATCGCCATTACAGTCCCGGGAGCAATCCCCCCATCGTACCGTTGGCTCAGGCTCAGGCTCAGTCAGGGACACTCCTCGATCAGGCCCATGTGAGCCCCCATCTGCGTCTAGGTCACCACCGCGTGGTCCTGCTGCATTACGGGCACCGCCGACAGGGCCTTCCGCAGGCCGGACCTTGTCTACTTCTGTGTCTTCTCCATTGCCGTCAAGCTCTAGACACCCGCAAACCCCCGGAGCAGGGCCGCATCGCTCGGATGCTCCCAGCCCAACCAACCCTCCCTCCGGGCCGCGAGGATACGTAGCGCAACGGGGGTATCCTTCTCGAGCTGGACGAGGTGGCTGGAGCCAAACCCCTTCTCGACAGATGTCTGGCCTGTCCCCTTCACCAACCACACCAGGCGGATCTACTAGCATCCCTACTGGACCGAGAGGAGCACCCTCTGCAGGCTCATCTACACCCACTCAAGGCAGACCATTCAACCCCCCTACAGGACCAGCGTCCCAACATGGCAACGGTCCGCGGCAGTCCCTTGCGCAGAGCTTACTGGCAACTATGCCTCCGCTCATTCCCGGCGGGAAACTCGATTCATCAATGACGCCATTTATACTGGGTGTAACTCGTGAGCTTGAGCCCCACTACAGAAAGCTTCGTGATGAGGAAGAGAAGATGCGTGAGGAACTTCGCGCCAAACAGGAACGCCTTCGGAAGTCACTTTACATGTGGGACAGGCTCGAACGGGAGTCTCGGGCCTGGGAGCTGAGAAGTGATCTGAGCGAGAAGAGCATGAAGAATCTTGCTGGAGAAGGCATGGGTGGTGCTGCCTTCTGATTGCCGAAAGTGTCCAAATCACACTTGGACTCTTTTTGTTTCCTCGACACAAAATCTGTATACATGTCGTTTTTAAATCTTTGGTATTTTTTTGCAGCGCCCTTTTTTTTTCTTTTTTTTTCTTTTTTTTTTCGCACGAGGGGCTAGGGGCATGTCAGGAGTAATACTGGGTACAAGGGTAGCACTTGGCGTTCCGGGTCTTGGTAAGGAATATACATCTTGTAGATTACTTTGGTGGTAGAGACACCCGCCTTTCACATAATGGAGTTGAGTGGCGTTCACGTTCTCTGCGCCTTGGACTATGCTAGTTTTGCTGGGCGCGGAAACTGGTGGGTTTTATCACCAGCCTCTACGTAGCAGCGCTGCCGGCCATGAGGGTACCAAATACCGTTAAACAAACTAAATAGCATAATTGTGGGGATTTTGCAAGTTTGATTCTGATTCAATTCTTTGAGTATAAATTCTCGTCATTTTTTGTAATCCGTCCATTAGGCTTCCCTCATTTGCTGTCCATTTTCACACCACTCTAGTGTCAGCTCACATGACTAGAATAGATGCGATGCTGATTCGGCCAACTCAAGTTCATTGACTTAAACTCAAAGTCAGAATATCATATTATTGTGCAATAATTGAACAAGAGCACGGGGTTATATAGCGAATGAGTGAGAGCAGGTCATGGAGTTTGCAACGCATGTCTAGAAGACCACGACATGTTCATCATCTTCATAATCGCCATCCCACTCCTCTTCCGAGTCCGATTCTTCAGACCCAAAGTCCTCCATGCTGTATTGTAACTCCCGTATCTTTTGATTGTCGAACAGGATATTGACGGTTGTGCACTTTCTATGCAAAAATTCCTCGCTAGGCCTATCCTGATCAAGCGACAAAACATTGGTGCTTTTGTTGCTGTCAATGCTATCTTTTTCGTCGTCATCTCCCTCCGAGGAATTGAACTCCTCATCATCAGTGTCGGGTTCTTTGTAGGAAACGTTTCCATGCCGATGGCGCGTAGATTTGCCGGACCGACTTTGAGCTTCGGAGACTTGACTGTTGGAGGCAATCCTGCTGCTGCGGCGAGAGGGCGATGTAGACTCCGGTAAACGCATCTTTTTCACAGCCAGCGGAGCCTCATCCTCATCTGGATGGCGTAGAGTTGGGTGAAAGTTCGGTGGCACAACAGGTCGGAGGAAAACCCGTTCCATCTTGTTGCGCCACTCTCGGCGCATGGTCGCGCGTGCCTGCCAAGGAATGTCAAGCATGGTTTTAATTGCTAGGAATCGCAAATCTGGTAGCAAGGGTGCGCTGTTGATAATCGATTGAAAGAACATCTCCGCAGTGTCCACCGACCAATCTCGAATATGTTCAATATTGAGCACCCTGAGACTGGAAGGCCACTTCGGAATCTGAGATGGCAGCAAGACTTGATCATACATGGGATCGGCATCGTTTACACAGTGATGATGTCGATAATATGACAGGTTCATGTGTAACTCTCTCAACTTGGGACACGTATCAGCCAAGTCCGTGAGGAACCCCAAATCAAGCGACTGGTTGTGCATTAGAGTTAGAGCTCTAAGCTCGCTGCCATGGGTGCACAGGAACAAGGACAGATCTTCAGACCTGACCTCCCAGCAATTTATCAATTCAAAATGGACAAGATTCCTTGGTAAAAGAGGGAGCAAGCGATCATTCAGTACAGTCGAGGATTCAAAGACAAGATGTTTCAGCGAAGGCAGTGGTGCAATGGCTTGTGCCACAGCCTGTATCATAGCGCCATCCTCGTGGTAAGTCTGTAGTTCTTTTTCTTCAGAGCCGGGCTTGATATGCAGGTGTTTTAGCGAGGGGACTTGGAAGTTGGTCAAGCTCAGTCTAGTGAGCTGTGAGAAGGGCACTGTCTTATGGAGACACGATATAGCCTCGATCGTCGGAACGTGTCCTCCAAGAAATCTACCGCTCCACTCCCAGCTCTTTAGGGCAATCGGAAATGGCTTGTCGCTAGCCAGAAGGGACTCAGTGGGAGCGGCGTCCAGGGCCCGGAAAATATCTTCTGGGTAGTGCCAACGTAGTGACTGGTCCAACTCTCGGTAGGGGGGTTGATCCATAGGGGTATAAATAATCAGCTCTTTAAGGCGGGTGAGTGGGCTGATCAGTTGGAATAGAAGCGATTGTGGAACAACCTGAACGTTGATATGCAGGGCCTCGACCTTGACCCTATAGTTATACAGCGTCTCTGAAGAGGGACGATCAAGAAGGAGCGTTAGTCGCTTTGCCTTGGCGGTATTTTTGATTATTGGGCAACGATAAATGGCAGTCAGGGCAGGTTCTGTGAATAGTTTGCACGTGGTAGCGGCCTGTATTAGCCAACTATTTGAAAGTACTTCGGTAGATCCTTCTCTGGCTGCATAAAGAAAAATATCCGCCCAACATGCAAATGGAATTCGGGGGTCTCGCCAGTCCGGAATAAACGGAGCTGGGACATGGCTGTTAGTTGCGACGTCCTGTGCCAATAATTTGCGCCTCTTGGCACTCGATGGCGGCGATGGGCGACTTCGTTCCCCCCGAGTTCTCGACTTGATAGGGCTAGCACTAGATGTCGCTTGGGGTTGTTTTTTGACTACCTCATTGCTGGAAACTGATTTGAGCCGTTTATTTCTTTCGCTTCGACCGGCCAATCGTAATGGTCGCTCTTTCGCCAGATGGCTCATGCTTGATTCGAGGTCACTTTCTGGACCCGATTCGGCAGGTTCGGAGACGATGGTGGATTGCGCGTCGGATGCGTCATCAGACTCAGTTGAAGCTTCTGCATAGTTGGGTTTCGGGCGCATCTGCGTACGGGAAGCAGCGATTCGTGACGAGCGATTGCCATTGCGCCGGTTAACAGCTGGGTCGCGCGTAGACCGTGAACTGCGAGTCAAGGCCATTTTCGCTCGACTTGTGGACTTGAGCCCCAGTGACGACGATATATTGTATCGAGGGCGGTCCTTCTCAAAGAGGATATCAGTTGGACAATGCGAATACCCGGACCGTTTGGCAATGAATATTCTAATCGATATGAAATCTTCCACACAGCTAGTCGGGGTATCTGTGTGCGGCGGTCAAACTTCAGAAGTATGGGCCAGATTTTGCAAAGGACATTGATGCGGAATTTTGAGCATCTTGGTGGCGAGAAGGCAGGCTCTCGATGTTACCATCACACGGAACTGCTACTGCAGCGTAAAAAAGTTGGCGTCGAAGGAGTAAGTGACGGCAACATGTGCATGCAGGCCTCGAGGTTTGGTGGGGTAAGAAGTTCAGTTCCAGAGTGCGCAAGTTCTGGCAGCCTTGCATTCAGCATGCGGGCTGTGCTGCGTGCAGGGGTGAGACTAGCCGGCCAGCGCATGCGACAACCGAGGCGTATTCGACAAGTGGGGTTGTTATGTAAGCACCCCAGCCCGACACTGACACTGAGTGACTACTAGTCATGATAATAATACTCTGTGCACGTGCAGGATATTTTGCTTGAAGCCCAGGGATTGTCTGCCTCTAGCGTAACGAGGGAAATAGCCCATTCACATGTGATGAATTCAGTGCTTGATGCGAAATGCCAGAATCATCCAGGATGTTGGAGTATTGTCCTACAAAGTAATGTACGTGAGACTCCCTGCGTCGACAGCAGCATCAAGATTCAAGAACATCGAGGGCAGGAACAGATGGCTGGATGTACATATTGGCAGAATGTGCCGAGTACCCAGGTACTAGAATGCGGAGCGCAGAGTTATTGAGTACCTGTCTTTACGGGCATGGAGCACAACAAGCGGAGTACCAATTAACCATCAAGTGCCTAGGCATCTTATTAAGGTACCACAATCACCGTGTGGAGAGGTCCACCACATGCATGCCCATTCACGTTTGCCCGCACTAAACCCTTCCTGGAGCCGTCATGGAAGCAGGTTCCCCTGCACCTCACGCGTCTCACTGCTCAATCATGCGCCATCACGTCCGACTGAGCCTCACTTCTCACATCGCCAGACACGATATCATCTCGTTGCCAGCGGCTTCGTTTACACGGCTCAAAATTAGGCGCAGCATCGTTTTGCCCGTCACCTGCTCCTCACTTGAACCCCAGACCGCGCCTTTGTCAGCGGCCCCTCTGCCTTTGGCAGCAGCATCCCCGTGTTTGACGCTCAGATTGTCAACATCTTCAGGCAACGCACTTGACCAACAGTAACTTCCTACCAACCCGCAGAAACAATGCATCATCCATCTTCATGCTCTTGAGGCAACTTGGCATACGTTATCCCCACGGTTTACTTGCTGGCGTCTCCCTCCAACCCTGCCGTTCTATGAATGGGCTTCAAACATGACGGCGCATAGCCCTTGCCAGCGGACAGCCCCCTTTCTTCATCGTACCTGGCTCAAGGGTGTTAGGGCGCTTCAAGAGTCATCAGTCATGGGAAACATAATATCTTCGCCCATGCATAAGTTGCCCCATGGCGAAAGTGACGACGGGCCGCCAGCAAAGCGCCGTCGCATCTCATCCCCCGACTCACTCGACCTTGATCATCTCGTCGCATCTCCGCGCTTGTCTGAGTCCGGTTCAACGCTACGCATTGAGGTCCTCAAGATTCTCCACAAGGACTCAAAAAAGGTCAAGAAATATCAAGGGACGCCTGTCCCTCATGATATTCTCACCACCAAGGCGAGATGCAAAGTCTCCATGTTTGACATGAGCTCGGGTCCGCCACAGATCCTGCATTGCCAGAGTCAACTATGTGACCTGATCACATTCAAGAATCCAAACGGGCCCTATCGCATTGCTCGCGTTGACCTGCCAGCACCGTTCTTTGTTCCGAGAGAGAGCATTCTAATTAATCGACCCGATGATGGCACCTTTGATCTGTCGGATTCATACCAGCTGCTCATAGAGCTGGAGGCTGCCAATGCAGCTCATTGGCCACCCCTAGACGAACAAGACTTCGGTATACCAACACAATCCCTGTACCCGCCATGGGGGACAACTCGGCACTGGATCTTGTCTAGCAGATTCGACAGCGTCTTTGGGAGGATGAGGAACCCCTTGAGCCTTTCGGCAAGATACCCCTCGGACCAGTCCAGTTACCAAACGAACTATGTCATGGATGTTGATCTTCGATGGACGGCTGGATTTAAGGCCCTGAGACGGCTTGAGAAAGGGTCCCTGCCCTGTATTACGGCAATTCATCCCGACGTGGACATGTTCAGTGATAATGCAATGAGCCATCCTGGCGAGTACGGGCTAAATGGTGTTAATGGTCATACTGATAGTGCATCACCGCAAGACCAAGATGATGAGCTTGCTGGTGATCAGACACCATCTCGTTCATTGAGAGCTCGAGAAAAGAACAAGATATACAACCTAAAAGTACTGAGTGATCAAGCACTTGGAAGAGAGAGAAAGCACCGTGGGCGGAATTCTAACACAGAAATTAATGGGGAGGGCCGGGTGCAATACATACTACCAAGTGATCAGCCAATATCCTTGGAATTCTATTGTTGTATAACTTGCGGTGCGTGTCATGACTCCATGGACGAACTTCAGCTGCACCTGCAAACATCTCATCCAACGTACAAATATGTGCTCGAAACTACAAGCCAGGGTCCGCTATTTCGAGTAGCCGCCCTTCGAGAGTCGACGCTTTCTCCTCGAAAAGCTCTTCAACTTGCGAGAGCCGCAAACCCCTTCAGCATACAAGCCCTCATATCTGGGGATCAGAATTGGGCTATGTCGCGGCTCGGACCTGACGGCGACGAAGTGTTTAAGTCCCCAACGAAAAATTTCCTTGGCCGAATTCAGTCTGGATCCCCTGTCTCAAAGTTCTCGAAGCCACCGTTACGCCGGCCTGTCAAGGCGGCGAGCGCGAGCAAGGTTCTGGTTCCCAACATCCCACAACCTCTGTTTCATCCCATAAGCAAAGCAAAGCTGAAGCCCGGGCAAGATGTGCCACAGAACACTCCCGATATCACATGGTTAATACAGAAGCATCGCGAAAGCATAGCGGACTTTTCTGATGTGACTGCGGCAGAGAAGGAATATATATGGGAGTGGGACGGCTATATTTTGCGGCAAAATATCACTTCAGCAGCGTACTTTCCCCGAGCTTGGCTGAACTTTGTCGAAGAGAAAGCGGGTTGGCTTGCTAGGGCGCAGCACCGAATGCTCGAATTTGGAAAGCACTCAAGTGTCTTATTGGCACGAGATGTTCTAGATGATGAAGATATGCAACAAGCGTTCAGGTATATCAATGAGGCGAGAGCAAAATCTGCAAAAGGTCAAAGTCCGCATGGTGAGATGTTGGCTGCCGATGACCGGGCAAAAGGCATGGCCAGCACCAAGCAATCTCCCAAAGTCTCTCAAATTCGCAAAAGCGCCAATGGTTGCACTATTTGCCAGCTTCCCGTTATTGGCCCGCGGCTCCTACTATGCTCTAATACCGTAAGGTCTCCTGGCGTTTGATTTTGTCTTTTATGTATGGACGATGAGCTGACACTGTCTTCTCTAGGCATGTTTGAAACGATTATACCATGTTGATTGTATCAAGGGCGATGCAGCTATGTCAGTAACGAAACCAGGGTGGCTCTGCAATGTTTGCAGCAGAGGCAGAGGTTCGGACTAGAGGTTCAGACCTTATTCGTCAATAGCCACCACAGTCTTTGCCGGGACCAAACCTCGTCTTAGAATTGAGAGGACTGGGGTATGTCGCTCAGATTTCAAAAAGAAGTCAAGATTATGAAATGTTGTGTATATATCAGAGTGATGATATCTGTAGCTTCTTATGGAGGTACTGATACCCTCCATATTGATAGCAATCATTATGAAGAAAATAAATTCATACCTATCCAAATTTCGCGCCCTTTTCCTTTCTCCCTTCAAGGCGCGCTGTCAGAGCACCGTGGTTGCCCACGTAAGGCACATGAGGCCAAGTAATCCTTTGCAGGTCTATTCGCGGAAGTTGGTATTGGAATATGGCCACGTTCGAGTGTACTAGAGTGCCTGGGCGAGGGAGATTTGGCAAGGGACAGAGGTGGTTTTCTCAATATATATCAATATATATACGTTGGCCACATTAGAATCGACGTTCACTCCCTATGAACCCAGCAAGACCCTTATACAACTTGAAAGAGTACGCCCAAGAACCTCTGCAACGCCACATATGTAAATTAAAAAAAAACCAGGTCCTCAACTTACCATTCCCACCACCCACTACCAATACAAAGTTGACGGCTTTTATTCCCTTGGATACACAGTGTCTTACAATGTCGTGGGGCTTCAAATGCCCCCCCATTCAGTTTTCCATTCATGAAAAATAATTGTTGAAGCACTTCAGTCACGCTTGGCATAGTGGTGGCTTCATTAAAACCTATACCGGCTCTCCTTCTTCTTGTCCTGGCGCTCCTTTTCTGTGCGTTGTCGTTTGCGGCTCTCTTCGGCAATAAGGTCAGTGAGGTCATCATCATGAGCCCACTTCGCTCCGATCCCTTCCTGTCTACGGGTCTCTTCAAACTGTTGCCTAAGTGCATCCCTATTGATGCCGTCATGCTGATCTAAAGAATCAACGTCGAGGGCAACGTCGACATCGCCGGGTTTCTTGCGCTTGCGAGAGTCATCTTCTGAGCCAAGGACCGGCATTCCAGCTCGCTGGCCGGCCTTGACGTCATAGGCGCGGTCACTGCCAAAGAAGCCTTCTGCTCGCACCTGCCGTTCTGGCAGGACTGTATATGCCGATCTAGGAGCAGATGATTCCTCGGTATCGTAGCCTCGGCGCTCTTTTCGTAGGTCCATTTCGCCTGCCACGGAGGTCTCCACGCCAGAGCCGTATTCATTCAAGTTGGTAGAATAACCGCTGGGGGTCTCCAAGCCACTAGGAGTCTCCAGACCTCCAGCATCAGCATCCTCCTCCTGCTCGGACTCTTCTTCGGATTCCTCCTCTTCCGACTCCTCTTCCCGCGGTTGCAGCTCACCCCAAAGAGCCCGTTCGACGGCTTCGCCTGTCTGTAATTGAGCTTGTGTTGCTTGTGGTTGAGCTCCGTTTTGGGCGAGGCCGAATACGTCACCGCCATACAATGGTCGGTTAGTCTCATCGACGGGGGGCTTACCCCATCCGCCAGGGTGGAAGCCCCATGAGCCGCCAGGAGGTGGAGGGGCGTTCAGGCCTGGAATCTTGAGCGTCGGATACGATGGGGGAGGCCCAAAGCGTTGCTGGTTGATCAACCAAGGGGGGGGAGCCCCGGCCGGCATCCCCAGGGCTTCCTTGGTAGCATCAGTTAAGTCACCAGGTCGAAAGTGTTGGTAGTCGACTTCTGCCTCCTTGCCCTCATAATATACTTCGCCGAACCGCGTAAGCTCCGGTTTTGTTTGGAAGCGGAAGAAAGCATCGTAGAGCTTTTGGTAATCGATATCTAGCCTGCCCATTTTCGGCGCGACTCGTTCCCTCTGCTTCTGCTTCAAGGTCTGCTCGGCTTGTTTCTCGAGCACGGCATCTCGCATCTCAGTAATTCCGGTGTCAGAGATGAATTGAGGTAGTCGAAAGGGTGGCTTTTCAATGCCCCTCTTGGATGATAGATATTCTCGTTTGAGCGACCAGTGCGTTGGGACTGGTACCACATTTCGCTGAGCCTTGATCTGAACCAAGACTCGAGGGTCAGACGAAGACACGTCATGCCACTCGACAACTTCTGGGATGGAAACCAGTGCCTTCAGTTCAGCAACTGAAAGCTTGTTGAGTTCCTTTCGTTTCTTCTTTGATAGCTTGGGCTTCTCATCTTCTTCTTCTTCGTCAGGAATGCCGTCATCATCACCAAGAAAAACCGTGCCTTGGTTGCCCGCATTCGCCTCCTTGGCCACCTCATCTTCGCCCAATGAGGCGCCAAACTTGGTAAATATATCTTTGTACACGGCAAAAGCGGGATCCTCGTCGAGAGAATCGTCAAGGACGGGTGCATCTATGGTGACGGGAGGTTCGGCGGTATGGCTGTTAATTTCATTCGTGTTGGAATCGACATGGTTGGCGCCGTCGGCTACATCTTTGGCTTGATGTTTCTCTTCGACTTTTTCTTGGGGGGAGTCTCTTGTAGACTGTGCAAATGTCAGTTTCACTCTCGAGACATGGCCTGTATTAGCAACCAGCTTCAGCCGGTGTTGTCGCACCTCGGGTTTCTGAGCCTTCTTCTGCTCCTTCTTCTTGGCCCTCCGCATTTGGTTCTTGGTCATTTTTGCGGCCGCCATGATGAAGTGGAAATTTGCGACGACAGGCCGCCTTGCTGGTTAGAAAAGGTGGAGGAACTCGATGTTCGGGTCAGAAGTTGAAAGACGGCGTAGAGACCCGTGACAGCGATAACGTACTGCTTCGGGTCCCTTCCCATTCCGCAAAGGGACAGCGACCAGTCAAGTCAGGACGAGGTCAGCCGAAAGCGTAACGGAGCTTGGGAATCGACTCGAGATATGGTGACTGGGGGTTGAAGAGGTTGTGGACGTCGTGGAGCGTAGGGTTGTCGGTCAAAATTGAAGCGCGAAAAGACAAGAAAAAAAAAAGTCAGATGCGCGCCTAGTCCCAGGAGAGGTATGTGAATGCGACGACTAGTTGTCGTGCAGCCAGAGAGATGAACGTATATATACGCCACGCTCTGCAGAAGGGAGTCAGGTTGAATGATTCATAAGAAGAGCTAGATAAATCTTATCGTGCAGACGCATCGACTCGGCAGATTGCCGGATACTTATTGGCGCCCCAAGTGGCAGCACGCCACTGGAGCCGTGCTGAAACTAGGCACACAGGGAGCCGCAGACAGCTCATGTCGAGCATTGAGTCAACCTACTGAAGGCTAATATACCGACCGGACGTCTCTCAGGTCGCTGCTACAGTCCCTCCTATTGTTTAAATTTTAGCACGGTGCTCACTGCTGGAGGTGCTAAGCGCCTAGTCTGTCTTCTGCATTCGCCAGTGCCAATCCGTCCCTGTGCCACCAGACACCGTCGTTGACAGCTCTGCCAGCCGCCCCCAGCCATTCAATGTTATCTTGTCTACCACAGAATACTAGTACTACTAGTCTACTACCCACGTGCAGTCATGCTCGCACCAAGTACCCCGTACCCAAGCACTAGCCTCAGGGCTGCTTTAGTTTGATGTCTCAATGGTCGACAGATGGCACCGGCGCAATCAACCAACCAATTGTTGGCCTCTCTTTTCGTTTTTGTCCCCTTCTCCTTCTCTCTTTGCTCTCCGTCGCACTGTCGCCGCTTTTGGCTTCTGTCAATCCCGTAAAACCCCCACGCCATGGACTTGTTACAATAATTTGTTACCGGCATCCTCGTGTCCGTCCATGGTCTTTCTGTCATTCCTTTAACCCGTCGGCTGTTGGTATTCTGAAGCCGCAATACGCGTGCCCCGTCTCCTTTGCCTGTCGGAGACATCCAGTTGGACCTTTAATAACTTACGTCGACATCTCCATGCCAAGAGTTCCGATCCGCCTCGCATGATCGCATCCAGTCTTGTCCCATTGCCGCATCTCATCCCCCGGTCCGACTTGAACACGACCCAATCTGCGACCGACCCGATATTCGGACTCGCGATACGGCACTGAGGAAATTCTGCATCTCGGGGCCTGCACCTGGGTCCTTTTCGTTTGGAGCCCACGGTTCGCAGCTAGCTATCTACTAGCATGGAAAAGTTCCCGGACCATGTAGATGCGCCTCGTTTCCCCAACGGCATATCTCGCTCTCCCAGCCCTCTGAAGCCTGCCTCTGGCTATGGCCTCCCTAATGGCGCCATTTCACATTCAGATCGTCGATCAACCCCCGCCGCACGGAAGGAGAATGGTCACACACAAGCAGCTGTCAATGGCCACGGTCAGAATCTCTCGCCCTGGTCCGAGGATTCAAAACGAGGACACGGCCGTCAAAAGAGTTTGAGCGACGCCTTTCGAACTATTCGTACCAGAAAAGGAAGCGTGAGCCAGAATGCCCATGAGATTGCCGATGCTCTTCGGGCTCCCGTGTCTCCAAGGCTCGTCGTACGTTGCACCACCTCAATCATCTTTTTGCAATGGAGAGCCTGCATCTTGTGTACAGCTTCTTCGTACAGTTGCTAACCTGGGCCTCATTTGTGACAGATTCTTTGTCTCATGTGGTATACATCGTCCGCCTTAACCAACACCTCGTCGAAATCCATCCTCAATGCCTTCGACAAACCCGCGACCTTGACACTGGTCCAGTTTGCCTTTGTGTCTTCCCTCTGCATCTTACTCGCATGGCTCGCCACCTTATTCCCAATCCTTCGCGAGAAGGTCTCCGCTCTTCGACAACCCATCCGCCAGCCCTCTCGAGACGTACTCATGGCCACACTGCCGCTCGCAGCGTTCCAGATTGCTGGTCACCTTTTGAGTTCAACCGCAACCGCCAAAATTCCCGTCTCCCTCGTTCACACCATCAAAGGCCTGTCTCCCTTGTTCACCGTGCTGGCGTATAGAATCTTTTACGACATTCGATACCCCCAGGCAACGTATTGGTCCTTGATTCCCCTGACGGCTGGGGTCATGCTTGCCTGTTCCGGAAAGCATAGCTACGGAGGGCAAATGCTTGGCGTTGTTCAAGCGCTTTTAGCGACCCTCATTTTCGTTACGCAAAACATCGTCTCCAAGAAGATTTTCAACGAGGCTGCCAAGGCCGAGGCAGAAGGCCCTGGAGTTCAATCCAAAAAGTTGGACAAGCTGAACTTGCTATGCTATTCATCTGGCATGGCATTTGTTGTGACGATGCCAATTTGGTTCTGGAGCGAGGGCATTACTTTACTGAAGGACTTCCTGCATGACGGCTCACTTGACTTGAGTAACAAGAAAGATGCCATGGATCATGGTCGTCTGACCCTTGAATTCATCTTCAACGGCGTCTTCCATTTTGCCCAGAACATTCTGGCTTTTATATTGCTTTCCATGGTTTCACCCGTCACATACTCTGTGGCCAGTTTGATTAAGCGGGTCTTCGTCATTGTCATGGCCATTTTGTGGTTTCGAAGTCCAACAACACCAATCCAGGCAGTGGGTATTGCCTTGACTTTTGTGGGATTGTATCTCTACGATCGAACCAGCGAGAGTAACAGGGCTGACCGAAAAGCACGCCTCATGACTGAGTCCCGGATCGCTTCCCCGTTGCTCCCATTGGAAGAGCGGCCTAGCAGGCCAGCAAGTGGGATGAATGGCGTGACAACCCAGCCATATGACCGTGGCTATCTGAGTTCCTTCTCCGGAGGAAACAGCTCAAAAAGGTCTATCGAGTAATGCTTTTCTCCGTCAGAAGAGGCTAGGCAGGGCCTTGCCTATGAGCACAATGTGCATAGATGAATATGGCTTCGCAAAATTGGGGAGGGTCACCAAAGCCCTCACCCTAGTCATATTCCAACAAGCGAAAATTAAAATTTTATTCTATTCTCACATTTGGAATCATCTTTGGTCTATATTTGGCTTCTTGCTGGATGAAGTTAGGACCTGGTGATTTCGGTCACGCGTATGCGCTATTCAAGTATGACGAAAAACGGATCTTTACGCATCAGAAAGTATGCTGCGACTTTTGGCGTTGGAAATTTTGTATAGGATCGAAACTTGCTCGCTCCCATTTTGCCGCGTGAGACTCATTTTGGTTGTTCTACTCGCGCGTAACCCGTTTGGCATGGATTGCAT
The DNA here is from genome assembly GCF_013426205.1 of Metarhizium brunneum. NCBI lineage: Eukaryota > Fungi > Ascomycota > Sordariomycetes > Hypocreales > Clavicipitaceae > Metarhizium > Metarhizium brunneum. The sequence continues at coordinate 2,661,515 of NC_089422.1, read as the reverse complement.
GGCCACAAACGCATGTGTAGCACGTCTTGATATTTATTTCTCTTCATTTTATAGCAAATGGGCAGGGTACCGGCTACACGGGATAAATTATTTCCTCTGGGGATCGCATGTGCACATCTCCTTTTCAGTGGACGTGTTCCAATACAAAAGGCCACATGGGCTTGTAAATTTCTATCACTTTTCATAAGCATCATCCTTAATTAACCTGGTCATGTGCAAGGCCTGTCTCATATGAATAGGCAAATAAGAATACACTCCATAAAGCATAGATAACCCGTGCTTCTATTCAACGAGCCATTCCTCCACCTCGACGCCGATACTTCTCCCAATGCCCCTGATAGATTCCCAACCAACGTTTATTCTCCATTTTCCAGATCTATCCATCATATCCCCGGCGCCAACTTTGACCAACAGTCGGAGGCTAGCCAGTGTAGCAATAGCCATTCCAATGTCACCATCCAAGCCGGTGCTTCCAACAGAACTCCCATCAGGAGACCACTCGCTTCGAACCGCTTCGAATATTGCCATCATGCGTTCTAGAACAAATGCATGTGCGCCGAGCAGTTTGCGCGCAATTCTTCGGTGCTTTGTGCGGGGCGTCCCACGATTAGCAAAGAAGCCGCCGCCACGACGCCGTTTACGGCCATGGTGATAGGTTGAGAATAGGGTCAAATCGTGTCGTGTAGGGTTGTGTGAGGCGAGATACGCGGCCAAGAGGATAAGACGTGCTGCAATGGGCAGCAAAGCGGTCAGATAAGAGGCCGCAGTGGTGGTGGTGGTGGTGGTGGTGGTGGTCGCAAAAGATCTCGAAGAAGCGGCGGGAGGCACTGCTGTTGTAGTCATTGTAGCCGACGACGGTTCAGGGCGGACTGAGACGATGCCTGGGTTCAAAAGGGATTCATCTTGAAAATGGACACGTGCTGCCACCAGCAGTTTGGAGAATTCTTTTGGTGAGTAGGTTCCAGCAACTACGGGGGCGGTAAACCGCGGCCATAGAGCCTGACAGCTATGGCGAAATGATGGCAGGCTGCGAGAAGCCGAGCGTACAAACGCATCGTGAACAGCGGCACAAAAACGAGTCCAAAGGTCTGTCGTCTCGAGTTGCGTCGCGCCGGATATCGCAGGCGGCGGAGAGAGAGAAAGAATACGAACAAACTCGGGTTTTGTGTAGGGAGGGAAGTGAAGGTACACGGCGGCAGTTGTTCGGAGGAAGCCTGCAGGCGGCGCCGTGACGATGAAGACGGTGGTGAGGCAGGGGATCTGGCGCGGGTTATGTCAGTACTATCAAATGGCATGTATGGAAATTGTGAACGTCCTGGGGCATGCTCACAAGCTCTGACAGACGAGCCAGGGCTGGGATCAATGTCGGTGGCGCATCCCTTTGCCTATCTACCTCATCCAGCACCAGGATGAACCTCCATGCTGGATCTCTGGCCGGCCCTTCCAGCATTGTGCTCATGGTTGCTGACAGCTGTGCCATTGTCTCGCAGCGTCTCCGTCTTCCAAGTGCTGCGGTGGACGTCGAAGACGACGTCTCGCCTGATTCCCCATCCAATTTCAAAGCATCTGCAACCGAGCCCACGATAGTCTCGAATAAGTGTCTGGCCGTGATGCACTGTGCGGCGTTTATGACAGCATACTTCAGTCCCGCGCTGCGTGTTTCGGTGCAAGGCCGCGTGTCAACCAGATTCGCGAGCAGTCGCCTCGTGATGCTTGATTTACCCGTGGCTTCGGTGCCATGGAGGACAAGATTGCGAGAAGGTGCGGCACTAGGCTGAGGAGGCGAAAATAGTTAGACTTTCGCTCAAGAGCCCAACAGGCAACCCAATCCAGAGAAGGCGCAGCAAGCAAAGTATCTCATGTCGTGCACTCACATAAAGGAGCGTCGCAAGCAATCGAATCTGATGCCCCCGGCCAGGGAAGGACTCCAGCAGCGGTGCCAGAAGTTCTTCCTCAGGCAGCCTAAACAGGGAGCCCATATTTCAGAGTTTCAACCGTCTTGGAGGATTACGAACGAACAAATTGACTTTGGATTCTATAATTACTGTAAACGTGAGAGCGGCCAGGGGAGCAATGATGTCCTGCAACGGACGGTCGTTCGCAGGCAGCCGGTGGGCGAGGTTCGATTGGATGAAGCTATTAAGCAAGGACGACGCGTCGGAATATCGATAACTCGATAGGTCGACGGTAGGACCCGCGTTCTATGGGGCACCAACGACGTCAGTGTCCACCAAAGTCCAAGACGGACAGGGAGCCAAACCACGAGCTGGGGCTTCATGTTGAAGACACCAGCATTCACACAATTAAACGTAGCTCAACAAGACATCTTTTCCCCCAGGGACCTCCTTGGCCCGTTTCTATACTCAAATGACCTCTGCGCCATGCCATGCTAATACTTTCAAAATACAGTGCTGCCCGAATACTCCTCCAGACACGATAGACCGTTTGCCTTGCGCCACCACCAACTCCACTCCCGTATCCCATCGTTCAATTCGTTAATGAGGCTTCCTGTTTTCCAACTGGTATATCCTACCAAGGGTGCCAACGCTGCACCTTTCTTCTGGCCCGGCATATGTATCACGATCTTGTCTTCCGTAACTTTCCAGTTCTTCCTTACGTCTTGGATGATGTTTTCCGCAAAGTTCGCCACGTCCGAACCAAATTCGTCTGCTTCGTTTCGGGCTTCCCTTGTGCCAATTACAAGACTTTCGAACTGGGCCACCTCACTACTCAATTCTTCCCCATTTGAACTCTGCAGACAAATGCGGCACTTCGAAACAACCGCCCAGAAATCACACAACAAACTCCACATCTTTGTCCACAGCGGCGGTTGCGAGCTGGACATTGAAAGTACGTGAATGGACGGCCAAAGCAAATTACCAAGGCCAATCGCCTGGTTCGCAAGATGAATCTGAGACCCGTTCAAGGACCGTCCACCACTGAACAGCCCGTTTATTCCATTCAGCATAGCTTGCAGCAACGTACAAATTGTGGGCGCATCATCAGCTGAGAGCTCCAGCGGTATAGCCTTGCCACTTAAGCAAAGTGCCAAAGCCTCCACGTATATGTCAAGCAACGGAAAGGCATCGTTCTCTTTAAAGGAGGCATGGATTATGGAGGGCAGCATTTTCGACACAATGAAGGTCTTGACGCCGCTATTGGACATGCCTTTACCCAGCATGTGAACTTCCTCTGTCAATTTGCCGTTGAAAATCGAGAATTTTGCATTGTTGAAGAGGAGGTGGAAGAGCGACTGGCCAATGCGAGCGTCGCCGTCCTGAAGCCGCAAGCCGTACGACTTGAGGTTCGCGACTTTGAGCTGAGGATCTTCTGCAGACGGTGAGTATTCTTTGCTTATTTGACAAAAGTAATTGTCCACCGCGCATATATCAGACCCATACGTCTTGACAAGAGAAATAACGCCTTGAATGAAGACAACATAGCCATCATGCTCATTCGACGTATGCGTCCCATTCTTGAGGTCGTCTTTGATCTGATCCATCATCACCTTAAGCGCCGCTGAATATTCCGTCGCCATTGCAGCGCGAAGGGTTGGCCCAGCATCCCGAACAGCTTTGCGCATCGATGAAATTGCATACTCCAATAGGTCTCGGTTGGTATTGTAATCGGGCTGTATAGAAATGCCCAACACAGCCTCAGGTACGAACATATTTCCACGGCGACGAAGCTCTTTGCCTAGTTCAATCTCATATTTCAAAGACGCACGAGGCTTGGCCAGAGAGGAAACCCAAATGTCACAAAGACTAAAGCCAGCGTCGCCGAAATCATCAATACCGTATCGTAGCAGAGTTGAGATAAACAAGACCACATATCCGCGTTGACGCAAATCCAACGTGAACGGCGATTCAGAAAATAATTGATAGCTGCCTTTGAAAGCCCCAGCAAGTCTCATCAGACCGCCGTTGATGAATCTCGTGCTCATTCGTGCAGCAAGGATGACAATCTGCTCGGTACATTCCACTTGTGATTGTTTAACAGTGTGGGGATCTTGCTCATTCACAGGAGTTGCAAGGACACGCCTCGCCATGCCGAAAAATGTCTTGGACAAATTCTGGTCCAAATGTTGGAGCGCATCGTCTGCCACGTCGGCGTTGAGAATTTGGCTCTCACTCTGCTGGCTCTCTTCATTCGCCTTGAAATCGTCGATTTTCGACAGCATTGTTTCAAGTGTTGCCAGGGCCACTCTGAGGAGCCTCCACGCCAGGTCAGGAAGAGTGACTGAAAACTGGGTAAATATGGTTCGTAGCTGTGGTATATTCCAAGGGAAAGTCGCAGTCGGAAAATCAGGAGCATGTCGGATGACATCCAATGATGCTGTCAACGATGCGTATATAACGTCAACCAAAGCAGCCTTGTTGACAGCAACTGTGGTGTGGATCATCTCTTCAGTGATCGAATGGCTAAGTTCTTTTCCAAGAGCTGAGAGCTGTAGTGCAACTTCAGACGCTACTGAGTTGTACTGTTTGAGTACCTGTTCAAAAAACGAATTTCGCCAGGTGTGGAAAGGCCTCCATGATATCATAGTTTCCCCTGAGCTAATGACAAACCGCGCAAGCTGAGTCCACGCACGTAGGTTGATCAGACATGCTTCTTTGTGGGAATCTGCCGGGTCTACAAGGTTCTGAATGAGAATTGGAGACGGGCGACATTCAGCAGGGGCAGCCCAAAATAATGTACACAGCAAGTCGTGATGATTCCTCAGCGCTGCCAGGTCGCGTGCATGCACATTTTCGTCCTTGCGATGCTGTCGGTTGTGATTCGGCACAATTCTTGTCACAAGATTGCTGATGTCCTTCATGGAGCCAGCAGCTCTGAGCTTTCTTATTGCAACTGCAACAAGTTTTAGAAATACATGGAAGCATCGGTCTTCAGGTTCGATAGCTAGGTTCGGTCGGCCACCTAGATTCTCAAGAAACCGCGGAGACTTGAATACTTCTTCGTTTCGAAGATGCGACAATTGCTGTGAGCCGAAAAAGTCGAATATCAAGCCAACAATACTGACACACTTCTTCCAACCCCATTCTTGAACAAGGTAGTGGCATCGTCCAACGAGTGCTCGACAATAATAGTTGAAGCTGGTAGCCTGTCGTGGGTTGCGCTCGTACAGCTGGAAAACTTGCCTAAGAAGCTTCTGCGGAATTGTCCAGCCATCGCTCGACACCGAGTGTCGCTGGCCAGCAACGAGTACGCCAGTATTGCTAAATTCCATAAGGGGAAGAAGCGTAAACACATTCTCCCAGATACGTTCGTGGTCTTGAGCGTTACTGCTAGACAAGTCCTCCTTTGGGGCGATCCAGCGTTGAGCCACATCCCAAAAAGACGCCCTCGGAATGTGCGCCAGATCCATGACTTTCATGACCATCACCCAAGAATTTATGACAGGATAGTCGTTTCGAATTCCACTTTCTCTGAAGTGCCTATTGTGGAGTTCCGTGTAGAACTTCTGCAAGCTCCCAATGCCCAATTCAGTGAGGATGCTGATCGCAGTTTCACCAATACTCTGAAGACATGTTTCAACTGAAAACTTCTCAGTTATAAGCAATGGGTCCTGGTTGCAAAATCTCAGCATAAGGAAGGCCATAAGCATCAGTCTATCATAGATCTGCAAAACATGGCCAATGCCCTGAATGCTGAAGCGGGCAGTTCTGAGGATTGAGTCAGTGCGATTATTGAAGTTATTCAGACATTCACGAGCTCGGGAGAGGAATGACAATTTTTGGCTTTGTTCGAAGAACCCAAAAGAGTCTTTGATATAGCCTAGGACAAACGACGCGGCCAGAACAGGAGTCAGTTCACTGGGTGACGGAGCAGGCTTTCCAGCCAGCTGGGCCTCGATACCCTCTGCGATATAATCCAGCACCACGCCTAGTTCTGAGGAAGTTTGGTCATTCCAAGCGCCCCATCTAAACAAATGGTCATTAAGCGATATGGACATACAAGGTTGTGCTTCCGACGTGTGCATCGAGAAGACAGCCGTGGCGCAAGACTGTAGCTCGCCGCTTCCGATAAGAGTAGATTCGTGGAAGAAGACATCAGGGTGAAGTGGGAATATTTCGAAATGATGAGTGTACTGTGTACCATAGGGTCCCAAGCCGACAAGCTTGGCTTGAGCAGGCTCTGTGCCAGCTATACTTGGTTCTGCGGAATACACTTCAGGGACTGGATCCTTTGCGTGGCTATACTGAGGCGCATCGATGTCGATACGCCGAGGAGCTGCCTTCTTGGGATTTCGCGATCCGCCCAATATTTGCTTGGCCTTGTCTGGTTGTTTATTTGCTGTATCTTGCATAGATACCCCGAGATTTCGGGTACTACCTCGTAAAGATGACGGCTCGCTGCTTGGCTTTCTCACTCCAGAATGGCCGTTTTGATACAGGCGATCCAGAAATCGCTTCCGAGTGTTGAACTCAAATTTGGTCATTTGGACAATTTCGTCCCTCTCCAATTGTGCTGGACGAATTGAACTCGGGGAAAACGTCTTTTTTACGGCAGCAATCTTCCGGGCACTCTTCAGGTGTTGTCGCTGAGGATGAGCCTGTGCTGGAAGATATCTAATTGATCCTCCATTGCTCACATGCTTGACGAGCTTCTTTGATACACCAGGCCTGGACTGTGCTCTGGTTATATTATTGCCATGCCGGTTCCCGGAAGCTTCCGCCAGCACAACCCGGCCTCGTTTCTTTTGGGGTGACTTTGTTGCTGCAGTGACTGAATCTCGTTGTTTGATGGAGCCTGAGCGCCAATCAATCAATACTGAAGCCACATCAAGCTGATCTTGTCGAGTTGCAAGCTGTATGGTTTTCTTATATGGGCTTGAACGACCCTGAAGCTGTCTAGTCCGTGCTGTCCGTGCAGCAATCTTCAAAAATTGTGGTGCATCCGGTTGGATAGTGTCCAGAATGCTAAGCTTCGGCGGCGACGTCCTAGCCTGTTTCCCGGCGGGCTTTCGGGAAAGATAGATGCTTTTTCGTTTCCGTAAATCCTGCTTCTGAGAGTGTTCAAACAGTGAGGAATCCGGCCTACGCGGCATTGGAGATTCATGCAAGTGTGCCTTGATCCCGACTTGCCTCAGCCTTCCATAGGATTGCTTCGTGATTTGATCTTTTCTTTTCGGTCGTTTCCTGGCACCTTGGTCCAAACTATCGGTCAGCTTAAGCTGACGCTTCCGCGACGGTCCTGAGAGCATGAAATCGACCCCGTTGTCCTCTATAGCTGAGGCATCTCCATCGTCCTCATGGTTTGTGTCTCGTTCCCGAATTGGCGACTCGGGGTGGTCGATCTCCAATTGAGCTGGGTTGTCACATTTATTCTCATTGACATCTAACATGCTTCGCACCTCTTCCTCATCCGATGCATCATAAAATATTGGAAGAGCAGCTGTTCCATTTGTGGCATGTCGCGATTGTGCGACCCCTCGCTTGTGTTCGATCTCAGGAGATCGTAGGAGACGAGTCCTGCGACTGAGAGAATTCTTTGCATTTGCCCGGCCGGCTTGCCGGTCAAGCCGCAGCCATGAAGCAGGAAGAACACCTCGTATGCGGCGGCTCATGGTTGTCACTGTCTCATTTTCAGTATCAGAACCACGAGAACCGGGAGACGTAGGATTGTCATTTGCAGGGGTGATCCCATCGTCTTCATCACTTGAGGCAATATATGTAGCGCGGTTAGTAGCGCCCATTGCTCTGCCAGATATGCTTGCTGCAGACAGAGTCGGTGATCTATCACAGACTTGAGGGTTCGGGATTCCATCGGAACCGGTCTCCAAAAGTGGCGGGACACGTAAAGATGGCGAGAACTGTATAAATGGAGATTGCACATCCGATGCCGCTTGAACAGAGTCATCGTCGACTGGGTCACTCTGTATAATATTTCTTCTCATCCTTTTGCGAATCGACGATGTGAGTGGAGTTGCATCTCGTTTGTTTGCCTTGGTTAAGACGAGTTTCGGAGGCTTTGTCAGCAGCTCCTCTAGAGCAGGTAAGTCTTCATCCACAACACTCGTGTTGTCTGTGTCTCCATGAGAGCTGACGGGGCTGCTAATTCCGATACGTCTGGCTGTCGGAGACTGCCGTAGGGGTGTTGACGATGGCAAAAGCACAGCGTCAAGGTCTCCTGGAAGCCCGATTTCATCTGTAGACGAGTCGTCCAGAGTGTCTGGTTTGCAGGACTCCTGGCTGTCCTCCTGAAAGTCATCCTCTTGTGATCCTCCCGGTTGAGCATCCCGTTTCCTTCGCTCATTCTCGATGGCCATTCGCAAAGGCTTTACGCCGTGCAACTTCAAAAAACTGCTATACTGAGCATTTTCGAGTAGATACGGATGCTCTTGGATGGGTTTTCGAGGACGTAAGGATCGTTCGTATCGAACTGCTATTCGCTGAGCTTCAGAGATCCCACCAGTCCCGATTGTTTGGCTCTGTCCGTCAGGTTTGCGGGAAAACGAATGATTATCAAGAGGGGGGTCCGGGGACAACGGCAAATCTTGAGCCACTGCAGAACTGCAATGGCTCTCTGCTTGCGAAGCTCCCAATAGTTTTGCGTCTCCCTGTTCTAGTTTTCCCACATGTTGTTGGGTGTCGTCTCCAGGAAAAAGATCCTCAACCCCAGGCAGCCCATCTTCACTAAGCGCAGATGACAACGGCGATGAGGCTACGAGGTCAAGCACCTGTTCTTCATATGGAATCGAGAGGGCAGGTGTTCGCGGATTCGTAACGACGTTGTCATTATTGTTATTGTTCGGTGAGCCTGGAAAGTCCCAAATGCCAGGATCTGGATCGTATACGGGTACGACGGCGTCAGTGGTAGTAGCAATCGGTCGCGAAGCCAACGGCTGACTATAGAAGCCCTCATCGTCCTCTGAGTCTGGTATCTCACCCAATTCTCTCCAGTTGGTCATGGCGTCCACTCATCATTGTCTCAACGGCACGAGAATTCAGAGCAAGGCAAAGCAGCAGCATGACAAGAAGAAAGGTATAAGAAATTCACCCGCACCACAAATGATATCCCTAAGCAGGCATGATTTGTTGCATGGTACTTTATTTGTGTTGATGCGCTGGACTGGATTGGTAGGGTCTTTTACATAAGTCGAGAAGATGATCCTGTCTGATGTTCCTATTTTCTCCAACTGGAGCCGATGGTCAAGTCAACGCGCTTAGCAATCGCGAGACGCGTTGAACCATTCAATGTTCACGCGGCAATTTAGTGGGGGCCGGCAGACCAGAGGTGAGCCCAATGGAGAAGGAGTGGGTCGATAATTGCTGAAGCAATTGACCGAAGTTGATTCTTCAAGCTACATGTAAGCTATTCCGAGTTCAGTGCCATAGGTTATTCGCCAGACGATACCGCAGTTCAACCTTTTTGGCCCCCTCAACATTCAGCCCAGGCTATTGCGAAACGCTACGCAATCTGTCGGACTATTACCGGGACAGCCATCGCAACATGAGCGGATTGCAACGAGCTCTTCCAGTGGGATTGGCCATCTTTTTTGGGGTAATGGGAGGTGAGGCCCGGACCTTGTGATGGATATTGGCCGAAACAGCCTGCATGATTCAATTTCGTCGTTTCTGATCGTTTCGCCAGGCTATTACACTTTCCAGCCAGCCCTTGCCCAAGAAAAAGGTTTAGATGGCAAGTCGCCGTCACAAAAGTATGCAACCAGTCGCCGATTACTACATCAGCATCCTATGGACATTAATTCGGAGTAGCAGCACGGGATCGAACACAAAAACAAGCAGGACAAACGAAACAGGCTTACAGTCAGACGCTAAAACAATACCAAAGGATATGAAGTAACGGGTAAACCGGACACATCTGTTGCGTCGTTTTCGCAAGAGTCACCAGGTCGGGCCTGCAATCTTCTCCCGCCATGTAATTATCATGAACTTCGAAAATCTTTCTTTATTATTCACTCCCGCCGTATCGACTGATATTTTTGTAACTTTGCGCGTTCAGGACATCGGGCACGTATGAAACCCAAACCACTTCATCCAACTAGATGCAACAGGCCTGCCGACTATATGAAAGGCGCATCCAGGCCCCAGAAAAGCCTGTCCCAGTCAATAGCGTCCAGGTCCATTCTCCCTTGCAGAGCCTGCCACTGCTGCTCAAGGTACGCGGTTTCTGATTCGGGGGTCGTCTGTGGTGGTAACATGCCATTCGTCCCATCATCTCGATGGCCCGAATCAGGAGTCATTGGAGGAGACCCGCCTGGTGGCCGGCCTTTTCCGGCAGCATGATTATTCACTGCCTCTAGTGCAGGGTGATTTCCTCGGTGCTTCTTCAGCACTTGTACCGACAGCTCGAGAAGCTTCGACGCAACCGGGGATTGGTGTCTTGCCTCCTCTAGTATCCTCCAGGCATCCGCAACTTCTTCTCCGCTGGCTGTACCATTGTCTCCATCCCCTCCTAAACATGCACTCAGGACCAGGGCAATCGTGGCAATGAAGACGCTTCGAAGCACCATATTCATCCTCTGCCGGAACGACACGTACACCAGGTTTTCCTTCCTCAGCTGATGTTCTACCTGAATGATAATCCTGGCCGATTTCATACACATCTCCTGTGAGTATGCAAATGGTGTCTCCACCGCTCCTCGAGCGAGATATGGTAGATGCAACTTGCAGAGCTGCCGGTGTAGGAGTAAATTCAGCGTGTAGCGCTGCACGGTGATATTTGGTGAGCATCTCGGGTCATCAAGTGGAAGATCTTTTAGACTTGTGTTGCCCAGCGAAAAGAAGGACGGCATTTCGGATATGAATTGTTTGAACTTCGCATCGACCTCCATTACTTGCCGATAGTCCAATGTTTCTGGGCTGAGGAGAATAAACGGTGACCTGTCGAGAAGGCCGTGGCAAACCTCAGCCAGCCGTATACGTTGTAAGAAGTACGAGACACAAGTTGGCTTCTCGGCCGCGTGATCAGGGACCTCACGACCACTAATAAGCTCTTCGTCATCCACATTGCGTGGCTTTCTAACAGCCATGTGATTTGGGTGTATTGTATACGTTCCTTCCTGCGGTACAGAAAACTGGGCAAGCATCCTGAAGATCATTTGTCAGGTCTGGGCGTCTTTCACCGGTCAAGCTAGCGCGGCTTGGGTATGAGTAACTTACCAATCTGTTGCCGTCAGGTACCACCAGACGCGACGACTAATCTCGGTCTTCACCGCGTCCGCTCCCGCAACCTCGCCGGAGGAGCCATTGGGGGAGTAGTCGATGCGGTGCAGGGCTAGCTCACGGCCCATGGCGATGGATTTCGCCACCAGGGATCGAGCTCGTGATGAGACTCCTTCGAGGCTGCACAGGACATAAAACATAATGATCATGCCTTGGACGCACTCAACAGAGAGGTGGGCAGTGCGATGTGCGTGGTCAGCAACGTCAAGAGAAGCCTTCAGCCATGAAGTGGCCTGTGAGTTTGCCTCGACATAATTGGCAAAGAGGCATCTTGAGTCATCAAACGTGGTCCAAGCATATGTTGTGGTGGTACAGATGCTCAGCAGGAGCAAGATGGCGCCTATGTCAACCCTGTCGCCTTGCTCCAGCCCGTTATAAGTGGCATCTATTAAGCCCCCCATGGAGGGAGCATGGATGATATGATGAAAATGGCTAACATCACTGAGGTATTTTTGCAGCAGGATATGTGCTTCCTCGCGACGCGGCAGCCAGATGCATCGTATCGCTTGCGTGACTCCGAATGCGCCAGTAGCTGCCTCGGGTTCAAATATGAATCCAGACGGCTTTGTAATGAGTCTTATGGGGCATGTACGGAAGGTTATGGGATCAGCAACCACGGAGTCCTGTACATGGCAATGTCAGTGGCGATGTGCACAGAATAGACGAGGGCAATGTGCAGCTGCTCTGAGGTACGTCTGGGTTGATTGATAATGAGCACAGGCTTACCAGTAACTTCTGGCCGGAACATGACCTCTCCAACCAGAGGGCATCGGCAGTCAGCCTTTGAAGCCGTGACGGAACAGCAGCCAGGCTTGTCGGGGGTCCGGACTCTGGGTAACCAGCCTTTCTTGTGTCCGCGGATATGGGACTTCCTGTCCCGGGCGGCCAGGTCTGAGTCTGGGCCTGGGTCTTGGCCTGGGAGGCTACCAATGCTTCGAGCCTCTCGAGGCGCGACAACAATTCAGAAGCTGATATATCCTTTGGCAGCATATCACTCTTGGATTGACCTGCAACAGTGGCATCTTGAGGTGTGCCCTCGTGCTGGCAGACCACGCCCCGGGATGTGCAATTGGAGCATGGGAACACACGACTGCAACGGAGCTTGCGCACTCTGCAGAGAGTGCATGAAATAGGTCGTTGTCTCGGCTGACGACCCATCTGGGATTCTGAGACTGGTCTATCACTTTCTCTTGGCAATTCAGTGCTCAAATGGGGTCTCCCAGGGGCGAGGGAAAAAGAGCAATGAGGCGGGTGTAAGTGAGATGAGATGGGAGCTTGAAGTTGTGCCAATTCCCATGGAATGCGGGAATGGCGCCGCGGAAAGTCCATGGTCATGTTGCCGATAACTCCATTGCGAGCCCGGCTATCCAATTATCTGCCGCTTCAGCATCGCCGATATGGGGCCGATATTTCCCCAGGGAGTGCACATCTCCTCCGTAATGATGACTGCACTGCGATTGACTGCTTAAAGGTGCTGCTCATATTCCAGTCCCTCGATGGCCTGAAGCAACCTCGTTGTTGTGCTTTAGAAACAGTGTAACATGCCTAGACCAAACTTTTCATTTACAGTGCCGCTGCCATCAGTGTCTTCTTAAAGTCTCCCAATCGGACGCCGACTACCCTATAGCATGCTTGCCTTGCCAGGAAGTTCTGCCATGTTGGAGAAGTTGCCGCAGGATAAGCGCAGACACCCTCGTGCACACCAAAATTGGCCATGTAGACAACCTTGAACCTACGCTTGCATGATACAGCCCTCTGTGGGAATTTCCCATCAGGGTTCTCGGTCCAAAACAGGTACTAAATGTGTGTCGAGATGAATTCACGACAATCCGGAACCGATAAAAGTAAGCCCATCTACTCGGCACAAAAAAAGTAAAAAATTACCAAGTAGAGACACACTTCAGTACTTAAACTATAGTAGTTTAATAGACACCAAAATTTTAAATTTTAGCTGATTGTTTGACGATCATGAAGGATTCTCACGCAGCCTCGAGCAACTTTGTGAGTAGCAAAGCTGCGCAGTCCCAGCAACCCGGAAAAGGAACTCAGCGACCACAAATCCGTCACCAGTGATTGGCCGATATACACGTGACCGGCACAAATACTTAGTCATCACGGGACCTGAGCTTTCTTCGCAGGAGTCGAATGAAATCCATCATACGATTGATTCCGATCCTAAGAGCCCAGAAATTCCCTGACCTCGCTATCTTGGAATCCATCTACCGCGCAATCGACCGCGCCAATTGAACTCCCGCCACTTCGGACTTGAGCCGTACAAAATGCTGCGCACACCGGCATCGAATCTGCTGCGCAAGGGCTTGGTGCGCAGTGTCCCAGCCGCTGCCTCCCGAGCCTCTTCCACCCACGCGATTTCCAACCCTACACTCAAGAACATCGAGAAGAGATGGGAGGGCATGCCTCTCCAGGAGCAGGCTGATCTGTGGATGGCTCTGCGTGATCGCATGAAGGGTAACTGGAACGAGTTGACCCTGCAGGAGAAGAAGGCCGGTATGTTTCTCCCCATAGCTCAGCGTTTTCCTACGAAAATACCTCCCGAATAGCCGAGCTGCCAAGGATCACCACTCCAACCACTGCCACCACAGCTCAAGCGTTCACTCCCCAACTCCGCTGCCACGCGACAGCAAGCCTTGAATTTCGTGATTGTTCAATGGAGAATATACCCCCCTTGCCATGCCCGAACGAGTTCCTTGCTCGATGCGTCAATCGGGGATTGCCGGGATACACGTGCATTCTCTACAGCTGCATGGCCTCACCATTGACCGAACAAGAGCTAACACATATTGTTTCACTAGCATACTGGATCGCTTTTGGTCCCCATGGCCCCCGTGCTGTTGACCCCCCGGGTACCAATGCTCGCGTTGCCTGGGGCATTGCCGTCGGTCTTGCTGCCAGCTTTGCCATCTTCGCTGCCATTCGATCTTTTGCCAAGCCTGAACCCCATACCATGTCCAAGGAATATCAGGAGGCTTCCAATGAGCTCCTTATCGTAAGTTGATATGAATTATTCGGCATATTCGCCCTTGAAACCCGAAAGAGCCAGTGCTAATCTACGGGGCTTTACAGCAACAAAAAGCCGATCCCCTTACCGGTATTACATCCGAGGGCTACAGTGGCAAGGGCATGGTCCAGTCTCCTCCGAAGGGCAACTAAACTCTCTCTACCAATACCATGCAAATTTTTTTTGTGATAGAAGTGTAGGAGGTGAACTTGTGGGGGAACCGTCACCACATGTAAAATGGTTCTAGAGCGAGCGTGGCTGGGAGGTCAGGCCGGCAAGGCGGAAGATGAGCTGATTGATTGGTTGTAAATACTGTACTACAACGACGGAACTCCGAAAAAATTAAATTTCTCCATTGTTCGCCGTGAAAATGCTACATTCGTCGGTGACAATGAATGTGCCCGTTCGCGATGTTCCCTCACGCAAGGAGAAGATCAAGGACTCATGGATGCCAGTGGCATCTCGCCATATTATTAGGCAAACCTGATATATATATATATATCACCGCCCACCTTGCTTCAACCTCATCTTATCCCCCACTCTGCCCGGCCTCCCTCATACGCTCAAAGGTCACCTGAGGTATTGTGTCTTGACGACTCATACTCTCTTCTTCCAACCGCCTGTCTATTTCGAACCTCCCGTCTTTACCCCAGTATGTTGCTTTACCTGATCCCTTAACACAGTCCTCTGTTATAAGAACATACGGCATAGGGGCATCAAACATCGGCTCAGCGAGAATCCGTTCCATTTCCATCTTCAGACCCCTGGCACCAGTTCCAATAGCTGCAGCCCTTTCTGCAATGGCGTATAATGCCTTTTCAGTGAAGCGTAATCGCGACGGGTACGTCTCAAATAATGCCGTGTATTGCGCAACAAGACTGTTCCGGGGCTCTGTGAGTACACGGAGCAGGTCGCTGGTGGACAAGTGACTTAGAGCACAGATGTTATGTAGGCGGCCTATTAGTTCTGGGATAAACCCGAAGCTTTGCAGATCTGCAGGTGTTGCAAGATCTAGCGGCGTAAATGAAGCTTCTGGCATCGCGTCATGATGAGCAATATGAGCGTATACGCTCGAAGGAAGGATGTGCTTGCTTCCAGAAAGTGTCGACCGACCTCTCAACTCGCCACCGAAGCCCATTGACGGCTTGGCTACACGCTGCAACACGGCTTTATCCAGACCGACGAACGCACCGCAGAATACGAATAAGATGTTGCTGGTGTCGATTGTGTACTGGTCGACTTTCCCCCCTGGGGGAACGGCCTGCGGTGCCGACGACGACGATCCACCAGAGCTATAGTTTGTGGTGATTGGCGGGGTTGATCGTGATGATCGGTTATCCTTCACATTGATGGTAATCTTGGTCCCTTCGACCAACTTGAGCAAGGCTTGTTGGACACCTTCTCCACCAACATCACGCCCTGTCGGGGATTCTCTCCTGGCAAGCTTGTCGAACTCATCTAGCACCACAATTCCGTATTCCGTAGCTTTAATATCGTAGTTGGCCTCAATGAGTAGCCGCTCAATGCAAGTTTCCACATCCTGGCCAATGTAGCCGGCCTGAGTGAGGGAATTGCAGTCACATATCGAAAAGGGGACATGAATTTGTTTGCTCAACGTTCTGATACATATTAGCTGCAATATAGTGTCGGTAGAGGAGACTGTCGACTTACTCTAGGATGTAAGTCTTGCCAACACCTGTTGGCCCAATCAACAGCAAGTTACTTTTATCAATCTTGACATGCTCCGGCGCTGACGGGTCTTCTGGGACATATAAATGATCAAGAGGGTTTTCCTCAAACTCTGTTGCGTCGTGCAACTGTCTGACCGACTCATTGTGCCCAGGAAATTCATCTACAAGAAAGGTATTATTAATCTTGGGGTTCCTGATAGCGATAGTAAGTTTGCATAAAGGAAAAGTGCTCTGGTTGATTTTGCAAACCTTCTACGGGATGTATGTCTCTTCTCTTTTGATGCAACTCGCGGTCGCGAGCAAAACGTTGACGCATCAGCTTTTCCTGAAAGTTTCTCTGCTCATGCTCGTGTTGATGACGCCTTCGAAGTTTCTGATAATGGTTGAAGAGGGTTGAGCAAATGGTCCTCTTTGCTCTCTCTTGGCCTACAACGTACTCATCGACTCGTCTCTTCAGATCCCGAGGGTAAAATTGGGGGACTCCAAAGTTGGCTTTATTAAACATAGGGCCACGGCCCAGCTCAGCCGTGGGGTCATAGCTGCCTGTGAACCCGGAGTTGAAGTCTGGCGTCCGTCGAGATGTCTGATGGGGAGCTGTGGTTGAAAGACAACGCACATGAGTGCTCCTTGGTGAACAGCGTATGTTGCCACCGGAGCTTATGCAGGCCTGCACAACGCAAACCACCTTTCTTGACTGTCCAGGCATGGCTGATGGTGAAGTGGCTATTCATATCACACTTGACCAGCTCGTGCCAAGCTGCGGAAGCCCGATCGAAGAGGCCGCTGCGATAATGCGGGAGCAAACTGAATGCTGGTTGATACTCGATTTGGCGGGGATTGTTTATCGGAAACTGGGAATGGCATTACAGAGACGGCAGAAGGGACGAAGTGGTTCGGATTCAGATGGAAAAACGCGAATATCCTCTCGAGATGGCCTCTATGTTAGGGCGAACCATGTCGTTATCTTTTGCTAGCTGGATGTATGTTGCAACATGGACTTTGTCTGATAACCTTGATGATGGAACATTGAACGCAGCGCTCAGATGCAGCACGTCAAGTTGGGGCCACATGCAGGCACCTCCCTGGGTATCCGTTATCGGCCACTAGCAATCGATATTCTGGCCCTGTAGTTGTAGATTGCCACCCACCAGTGGAGGCTGGCGGGGTGCTTGCTATGGACCGCATGAGCAGTTTGGACGGGACAATTGATACCTCTAGTAGGTACTCGAGTTCTGTGCCCACCGCTAGCTAGCCTACCGGCCGACCTCTAGCATAAAGTAAGTACTTAAGTAGGTTGAGAGGTCAACGGGTCAATTGCCTCACACGTCGTCGCATCAAATCGATCTCAAGCGTCGACTGGTCTGTCGACTTGGCCCTAGAGGTCAACTCGCAGTACCTAGGGGCCCAGTTACCAGACCTGATACTCGTCATGGATTGGCGGCACAAGACCTCGCGCCAGTAAAGGCCGCGAACCAAGGCTGCATTGCATGAGGCGTCAACTGGCTAATTGTTTGACCCAATCACTTTCACCCGCCTGGCGCGATTTTACCAGACGCCGGCCTGCTGTGCATCAAAATGCCTTGCAGAGTCTCGGCGTTACTTCGACGTCACTGTCACCCCGCAGCCGCTCTAGTGCTCATTCGCCACTAGCTTCAATCAATGCTAGCTTAGTTGCTAGAGCTGTTTGAACTTGAGCTTGTACCAAGCTTCGTGGAGATGATGTTCCCTATCCCTCTTCCTGAATCCCAACCTCTTGACTCAAGTAATTAGACGTTCCGTGCCCAAGTCGAGATATTGCCGCATTCAGGTGCTCCCATAGCCTGGACCCGAGCCCAGCGCCAACGTCGACGCATCTCACCTGGTTTTGCCACTCCCAACAACTTGTAGAGCAGCGCCACCGGTACCACGAACCACGCATTCTCGTCATCCAGACAGTACTACGAATAGTTACAGCTCAAATACACATTCCTCTGCACAATTGTCAATTGATACCATGACAGACATCCAAGGGCTGCTCAATGAAGCGGGCGCTGCTGGTTTGACTCCAGACGATATACCTCGGGATGGCACTGGTATGTAGCCTCAATTCTCACTAAGTACATATCCATCAGTCATCCTCTAACCACAATGATAGGCGTGGTAAAGCTGGACCCCGGGCTAGATCCATTTAGCGAAGCCCTGAAGCGCAGATACGGCAAATCCCAGGATTGGATCAACAGAATTAAAGCCACTGAAGGTGGCTTGGAGAAATTTTCGAGGGTAAGCTACATCGGATTTGTTCTGATAAATTTACCATCATGACGCAGTGCAGAGAACCTGATTATGCATTATCTAGGGCTACGAGAAGTTTGGCCTAAATGCGAGTGATGATGGCACCATTACATATCGAGAATGGGCACCCAATGCTGTAGCAGCATCACTCGTAGGAGATTTCAGTGCGTCTAAATCAGCTGTATCACTCTTCTTAATCCGCCATAATACTCAAATGAGGTTTAGACAACTGGGATGCCAATTCCCATGAGATGAAGAAGAACGACTTTGGAGTTTTCGAAATTGTGTTGCCACCCAAGGATGGCCAGCCAGCCATACCACATAATTCAAAAATCAAGGTTCGCAAGGCTATTGAACCAAAAAAATGAGAGAACAAACTAACATGGAAACCTGTGAAACTAGATTTCCTTGGAACTACCCAATGGGGGAAGGGTGGACCGTCTGCCGGCTTGGATTAAATACGTGACGCAAGATCTGAGTGTGTCTCCGGCATATGATGCGCGATTCTGGAACCCCCCTAAAGCCGACAAGTATGAATTCAAACATGAGAGGCCTTCTAAACCTGGCAGTGTCCGAGTATACGAGGCCCATGTCGGAATTTCCACGCCTGAACAAAGAGTAGCGACTTACAAGGAATTCACACAGAATATGCTCCCCAGAATTAAAGGTCTTGGTTACAATACGATTCAACTTATGGCGGTCATGGAGCATGCATATTATGCATCGTTTGGTTACCAAGTTAACAATTTTTTCGCGGCAAGCAGTCGATATGGGCCGCCTGAAGATCTCAAAGAGCTCGTTGATACTGCACACGCCATGGGAATCAGTGTACTATTGGATGTCGTGCATAGTCACGCCTCAAAAAATGTTCTTGATGGCATAAACGAATTTGATGGTACAGATCATCAATACTTCCACGGCGGCGGCAAGGGGCGCCATGATCAGTGGGACAGCCGACTGTTTAACTATGGCCACCACGAAGTTCTGCGGTTTCTCCTCAGCAATTTGCACTTTTGGATGGAGGAATATCGTTTTGACGGATTTAGATTTGATGGCGTTACAAGTATGCTGTACGTTCATCATGGCATTGGCGCGTAAGCAATTTCCGAACCCCCAAAACCCGGAGGACTGACTCGAATCGTTGACTGATAAATATTCAGGGGCTTTTCTGGCGGCTATCATGAATATTTTGGTTCCGAAGTTGATGAAGAGGCTGTGGTATATCTGATGATTGCCAACGAAATGTTACACTCCTTGTTTCCTGAGTGTATCACAATAGCAGAAGACGTATCCGGAATGCCAGCGCTCTGTGTGCCTCTTGCGCTGGGAGGTGTTGGGTTCGATTATCGCCTTGCAATGGCAGTCCCGGATATGTGGATCAAGATTCTGAAAGAGCTGAAGGATGAGCAGTGGGATATTGGAAACATCTGCTTCACTCTTGCTAATCGACGCCATGGCGAGAAGACCATTGCCTACTGTGAGAGTCACGACCAAGCGTATGTTAATACCCCGCTAGCGTCTAGTCAAGTGCATTCACTCACACTCAAACAGGCTGGTAGGTGACAAAACACTTATGATGCATCTCTGCGACGCTGAAATGTACACGAATATGTCGGTCCTGTCACCATTGACATCCGTAATTGAGAGAGGCATGTCGCTTCACAAGATGATTAGGCTGCTCACTCATAGTTTGGGAGGCGAAGGGTATTTGAATTTTGAAGGTAACGAGTTTGGCCATCCCGAGTGGCTTGACTTCCCTAGGGAAGGGAACAACAATTCGTTTTGGTATGCGCGTCGCCAGCTTAACCTGACAGAAGATCATCTGCTACGGTATCAGTATCTCAACAACTTTGATCGATCAATGAACCAGTGTGAAGCTAAATATGGATGGCTTCATTCCCCCCAAGCGTATATCTCACTCAAGCATGAGGTTGACAAGGTCATTGTCTTCGAGCGGGCGGGCTTAGTGTTCGTGTTTAACCTTCACTCTTCCCAAAGTTTCGCTGATTATCGCATCGGTATTGAGGTTTCTGGCACATATCGTATTGTTCTCAACACCGACTCCAAGGAGGCGGGCGGGTTCAATCGGGTGGATGAAAACACTCGCTTCTTTACGACCCCAATGGAATGGAATGGGCGGAAGAATTGGACCCAAGTGTACATTCCGTGTCGCACAGCTATGGTAAGCTTACACATCGACTTTTGGTAAACTATTGTTCTGTGGACTAGAATTAACATGTTATACCAGGTGCTGGCCTTGGAATAAACGGTTGCGCAGCAGATGTATCGGATGTCTCCTCCGTACTTACGCAGTACGTACATCGTGATGGGATATCTGCCGATCTGGCAACCTGGAATGCAAGCACAGCAGCGAAGGGCCAGTACATTGCCTCGATATTGACCGGCTGCCCGAGTGCAAGGAGCAGTGAGTGGTTGGGGAAAATTGCCTGACCTCATGAAGCCTACAGAAGCATTCTTGACACAATCATAACAGCCTCAATGAAAACAGCAGCGCAGCATCAGACCTGTTTGGCTACTAGTAACAGGAGTTTTCATGCATTCGCTTCATATGAACAGACCATGCCAATGCTCAAATAATAACCGCTTAAATGTACATTGAACATTCTATTGTAAGTTTCCGTCCGCGAGCAGGAGCGTGACAAAAACGGGGCCTCGCTGTAGAGACTGGTTATTCGTGTTGCTATTGCCAGCCCGCATTGAAGTGCTGGTGTGACTGTTGAGGACGGAGCAAGCCGAATGAACACAGGGCCGGGGCCCGGAACAGAAAATCCTTGGAATGGACGTGGCTTAGTAGACGAAAGGGATGGCGGGGAGCCGCGACATGACCCAGAGCCGCCCTTGAACCTGCTTGGCCAGCAGTAGAAAGGGGCGTAGGGAGCCTCAGGTACCAACAATGATGGTCCCCTCTCGGTTGACCGGGGCGACAAGGGTCGGTTTACACTGTGCAGGTACGGAGTGTCTACGATTGACTTAACGCCAGACATGAGTTCTCCGTGACCAGGCCATGTGCCTACTTGAATGCCTAGGTAAGTTGTATATGTACTTGGCTATAGTAGGCATGCTCTCAACTTGAAATTATCTATCTATGCAAGTTCAATGGTGACGCCTTGCAATTGCCCTCATTTGGAGAACTGGCACAGAGACGGAGTACGATGGAATACTGTTTGCTTTTGCCTTGGCATCATAGCCGCGTAGAAGCCAACTGGCCATTGAAATTTCAGCCCCCCCCCAAGGGGACGGCGTTCCTGCAAAACCCGAGGTCTGCACTGTGAAGCCCCATGTGCAGGACAATTTCAGGCTAGTGAGTCACGTGATTGGAGAGAAAGCTCTAACCGACGAAGTCGTCCGCTTCCGAGCAAAACTGCTCACTCTGCAAATTCTCCCCCAGTTCCAACCAACCTCTCTCCACTCCCGTATCTGATCGCTCTCTGTCATCTGGCAAGATGTTCAAGAGGTGAGTCTTGACGCCTGGATGTATCTTCAGGGGCTTTTTGCGCACCCGTTATGCCAATTGAGGCCGATTGAGGCGATTGAGCTGACCCGTGGATGTTTTCTATAGCGGCATTTCCTCCTTCGCCAGGGCGTCTCGCCCGACCTTCTCGGCCGCCGCCTCGCGACGTGCCCTTAAGCCTGCCGCTCTCCGATTCCCCCTGAACAGCAGATTCGCCAGTTCTGCCAGCGTTGGTGTCGGCAAGATTCACCAGGTAAGCAGAGTTCCGCAATTCCCGGTCAGGGAGGCCTTCTTGGGCTAACCACATTGTTTAGGTTATCGGTGCTGTCGTCGACGGTTGGTCTCCGACTTTCCCCACAGCCAATGGAAGGTCATTGCTACACGGGAAATCTTGTAACTGACCTGCCAATAGTCAAGTTCGACACCGCCAAGTTGCCTGCTATTCTGAATTCCCTCGAGACCGACAACAATGGCCAGAAGCTCGTCCTAGAAGTTTCCGTATGTCGCTGCTAATCAGAAAAAACCAATGCGGTACCAACATTATGGCTGACAATAATGTTTAGCAACATCTGGGTGAGAACGTCGTTCGTTGCATTGCTATGGACGGTATGATTGAATTTTCCCCATGAAACCCCGGCATGAAGTCCCTGCAGGCTCTAAACAACGTAACAGGTACCGAAGGTCTCGTCCGAGGCGCCAAGGCCACCGACACTGGTGCTCCCATCACCATTCCTGTCGGCCCTGCTACCCTGGGTCGTATCATCAACGTCACTGGTGACCCCATTGACGAGCGTGGTCCCATCAAGACTGACAAGTTCTTGCCCATCCATTCCGAGCCCCCGGAGTTCATTGATCAGTCCACCTCTGCTGAGATTTTGGTCACTGGTATCAAGGTCGTCGATCTGCTCGCTCCCTATGCCCGTGGTGGAAAGATTGGTCTCTTTGGCGGTGCTGGTGTCGGCAAGACTGTGTTCATCCAGGAGCTTATCAACAATATCGCCAAGGCTCACGGTGGTTACTCTGTCTTCACTGGTGTTGGTGAGCGTACTCGTGAGGGTAATGATCTGTACCATGAAATGCAGGAAACCTCCGTCATTCAGCTGGATGGCGAGTCAAAGGTCGCCCTGGTGTTCGGTCAGATGAACGAACCCCCTGGTGCCCGTGCTCGTGTCGCCCTTACTGGTCTGACGATTGCTGAGTACTTCCGTGACCAGGAAGGCCAGGATGTGCTACTCTTCATTGACAACATTTTCCGATTCACTCAGGCCGGTTCTGAGGTGTCTGCCTTGCTGGGTCGTATTCCTTCCGCCGTCGGTTACCAGCCTACTCTTGCCGTCGACATGGGTGGTATGCAGGAGCGTATTACTACCACCAAGAAGGGTTCTATTACTTCCGTCCAGGCTGTCTACGTCCCCGCTGACGATTTGACGGATCCTGCCCCTGCCACGACCTTCGCTCACTTGGACGCCACTACTGTCTTGTCTCGTGGTATCTCTGAGTTGGGTATCTATCCCGCTGTCGACCCTCTCGACTCTACCTCTCGTATGCTTGATCCCCGTATCGTTGGTGAAGAGCACTACAACACGGCTACCCGTGTCCAGCAGATTCTACAGGAGTACAAGTCCTTGCAGGATATCATTGCTATTCTGGGTATGGATGAATTGTCCGAGGCTGATAAGCTTACTGTCGAGCGTGCCCGTAAGATTCAGCGTTTCCTTAGCCAGCCTTTCACTGTCGCTCAGGTTTTCACTGGTATCGAGGGCACGCTGGTTGACCTTAAGGAGACCATTGCCTCATTCAAGGCTATCTTGAGCGGTGAGGGTGACGGGCTTCCCGAGAATGCCTTCTACATGGTTGGTGACCTTGCCTCCGCTAAGGAGAAGGGTGCGAAGATTCTTGCGGATTTGGAGAAGAACTAGGCGCCTTAGCTACATAATATCTGAGGGCGTGGAGAAGGAGCCTGTGTATAGACCAGAGGAACCGAGGGGCTGGGGAGGTTTCTTCTAAGCTCCATCTATTTAGTCTCTTTTGTGGGCTGTGTACCAATGATAAAACTTCCTCTTTACTTTAATTACTATCTGTTCCGTGTGTCTTATCTTATATCCCTGTCATACTTGTAGCTAATTGCTCGTTGAAAATTGCGGGGGTGCTGTCTTTTCCGTGATACAAGGACGAGGGTTCTGCTTCATACCGTCAGAGACGGTCGGGCCACTGCATGGCCAGTATACTTGTGACACACATGTGATATCGTCCAATAAGTCGTCATCCCTTGACCGAAGAGGGGAATTCGCATCCATCACGCATCAGAGCTACCGTCATCCTGTGGCCATTAAACTTCGGCGGGAAACCGGTCTCTAACTAAGAGACTACCTTTGTGCGAGGTCCTGCAGTCTGTGGAAGAATATATTTACCTACTAAGAAGTATACACTGATTTACTATGGTAGATGATAACGCCATAGCCAGGTACCTGATGTGGTCCAATACTTTTCGCCTCCCACTGTATAGACCTCGAACTAAACATCTCGAAGTATTGGCCAATTCTGAGCCAGCAAATCAGCCCTTATTCATCAGCGTTCCACACTGGTTCGTCGCCTGGGTGGCTTGGATTCGCCAGAACGACAGCCCTTGCTTCAGATTCGTAGTAGACAGGTCTACCCTGGTCGTCTACTAGGCCGAGTTGCCTCGTCTCTTGTTCTTCCTGTGCGTCACATTTATCAGTCGGCGATCTACGTGGCTCCCACGTGGGATCGTCCAGAACTAGCCTTGCCAGCTCAATTGGATCCTCGATATCTCTTGCTGCGAGTGGAATCTTGAGTTCGTTGGACCACGCTGGCCCGAGGAATGCACAGATATCTCGGAGAGATCGAGCACCTATGCCTTCCAACCACCAAACTCCCAAAGTTAGTTTGAGGAATGCGGCGTAGTGTGCTAGAATAACCAGAGCACGGCAATTCTTGTCCAGTACCAGCCGAACAAAGTCATGAGGTAGATATGTAAACCAAGTGATGATGCGAAGCTTCATTACAGCCCCGAAACCTCCTTGATGCATGTTTTGGTAGAGGGTTGCTAGATATCTAAGCACTCGAGTATAAGCTTTCCTGTTGGCCTGATCGGGATCATCGGCTGGAATTGACGAGACCAAGACATTGAGATTTCTAGGTATGTATGCGGCAGCCGCGGTAAGATTCATAGCTGGCCGATAGAACAATTGCTCTAACCCGGTGCTCCTCAAAGAAGCTCTATCTATTGTCTGGAAAATCGTTCCAATGCCACGCCAGATGGTCATCCACTGAATAATGTAGAGGTCGGGCGCGTGGGATAGGCGAAAATTCTGAGACGACAAGGCCGTTAAGAGAAGAGAATTGGCTAGAAGCGCGCCGTACGTTTTTGGATCGCTGGTCCTGATGGCCGTAGAAAATGGTTCAAACACGCCGTCCTGGTAGCGTATAAGACGATAGGGATCACCCATGTCGTCGCCAGTCGTTTCACAAGCATGAAGGCATGACAAGGCCATGACGCAATTGTACAAAAATTTGACACTGAAAGCGTGATCCATGACAGTCTTTCGCATGAGGTCCTCCATGGGCCTGGAGTCGCCACCCTCGATGGAGAAGGAGGTACACGTATGGCCCAAAAAATGCCAGAGAATTTTCATGTCGATGGCGTCGCACCCAGTCGCTATCTGGAGCGGTTCCCGGACAACAATGAAGTCAGGGGATTGAAGACGATCAGATAGCGTCGTAGTAAATGGCGCTGAGGACTGGTTTTGTGTGGAAACGAGAGCCTTGTAATCAGGGGACGATTTCCCTGAGCCGGGGGAGGCTGATGGCGACTTTGGTTTAGATGAGCTGACATCGAGGGAGGCAGCTGGAAGAACGAAGACGCAAGTTTCCCCACGAAGAGTGCATATTCCACATGATGGACGTTTCTCGTCGCACTTGACCTTGCGCCTTTTGCAATTCTGGCATCCAAGGCGGGACTTCTTGTGCGGCCGTTTCGCATGATAGGGCTTGTTTTGAGGAGGAGAATCCGGGGACCAGACCAAAGAGCCGCTACCGGTTATGGCCGACATTATGGTACCATGTCTTTTCTTGCCTGAATATTTTGAACCCTGGTCAATGGAGAGGGAGGTGTCCACGGCGGTGTCTTATCGGCGGCAGTATATATTTGCCACCAAGAGGTATACACTGATATACTGGAGTACATATGTGTATAAAGCGCGATAGCCGGGTACCTGGTCTGGTCAAATACTCTTTACCTCCTACCGTAGTCAGGAGCGCCGCATCAAGATGACAGACCGGACTATTGGAAGGCACTTACTTGGCTTCCCAAGGTTTCCAAGGTTAGCATGATGGTCACTGAACCACGCCGCGGCCTTCTATACACACGCTGTTGAAGGATCCAAGGTTTCAGTCGGCAGGGGCCAGACGAGGTCGAAAGTAGGATCGCTATTACTTGATAGCCGGCACTTGAGGTGGCACCTTGCGATGGGAGCCGCGCAATTGCTGCGTGTGTTGCGGGACCGGAGCAGTTACTCGGCAGGTCAGCGAGCCAACATTGAACTCAAAAGGTACCCAACGGCTGCCCGGTTTGGAAGCCTCGACCTGGGAAGGCCAAGACGTCAACTCTCTTGCACTCGAGCACTCGCCATTAAATGCTCAAGGTGTTAGAAGGAGCTCGTGAGTCACTAGTGACAAGTGACAAGAACTGACCAGTGGACGACGGGTTTTGGATGAACAAGAATGGAGCTTTGGGGATCAATTGATCGGCCCAGTGCCGGAGGGAGCCTGAGGAGACAATTGACGGGTCCAGATTTGCTGCCAACTACTTAGTAGTAGTCTGCACATGTGGCCTGGTGTTATTATGCCTCCATGTCGTCACAGAATGGAGGAGGCTGATACTGGAGCCAAGCCCTGATTTGGTTTGGGGCGGGCTGTACATTTGACCTCAGGTGCCGGCACGCCATTTCAAGCCATCAAGCACGCCGTTAACCACTGAGACCCGATGTCCCAATATTAAGTAGCATGCATGCTCTGGGGGATAAATGCTAAACCGGTATTCCGTAGATTGACACATGCAGTCCCAGTACTCCGTAAAGGATTGACGCATTAATGCGTCCAGACCCCGGGCCCCAGATGGCAGTACTTACTTCTAAGAAGTACTTAAGCCAGTTCGTCGTGGCAGCACTCGTACTGCATAAGTACTCTATACTTAGTAGGCTAGTATTGACTACTCCGAAATGACTCTGTACTGCCACTCCGTCCGGTGCTATTGACCTATCGACATTACATATCAACTTGACTTCCAAAGTACGGAGTACTAGGCACCAAAGCCACTAAATACTACTTAAGTACCTAGGTAAGTATTGACTGCCCTTATGCAAGCCGGCGTCGGGCCAAAAATTACTAATGTGGGGGCCTCCTTGACCACCTCACCCTGGCCTTTGATTTTCTACTGCTGCTAAACACTGAGAAAGACGTCGATATCGAGTTGAAATTGAGGATGCAGCAGCCCAGGTATCGGTCGGCATTGCGGCTGGGCCATGACATCTAGTGCCAAATCCCGGTTTGCAACCTTCTCGGCGCCGTTGTTGTCTTCTCTTCTCTTCTCTCCTCTTCGCGCGCGCACGCCTTTGACCTGCCGTCCGGATGCAGACCCCTATTCTAAAAGCTCTACCTGCGACCATCGTGGTGACGGCTAGAGCCTCTCGGGCACCATCTTTGCGAGCCTTTCATTCGACCCCTCATCGTCGCAGCGGGAATGGCTCTGTGCCCGGGGGCAAGCCGTCCGATGACTCCATCACAGAACACGACAATGAACCCGAGCTGCAACCTGCCACCGAGACCACCGGTGGTCGTGCGAGAAACCAGACACCTGGTGCTTTGAAGAACCGCCTGGCTCGCCGACGAGCAGCCTCCGCTCTGCCGCCTGTCGAGCTGCCATCCAGCTTTCTCAATAACAACGTATCCCTTTACTCGGTCGAGAGGCTACCGCGGCTGCCGGTGGCGCTTGTTGAAGATGCCACGCGCGAAAAGACGTCGCGTCTCTTCCAAGGTCATACGTCCTTGTCAAGACAGAAGCACCAAACCTTGCAGTCGTATTTCGATACTGCTCTCACCACCTTACTGCTGAGAGATTGTGAACTTGCAATGGACTTTGAGCGCTCCAAAGCTCACGATAAAGGCCGCCACTGGAACACATCCGCCTCCATTCAGTCTGTGGTTCGTATTTGGGACATGATCCTCGATTCTGCGTGGCACATTGTCGATTGTATCTATCCGGCGAGGCAACCCGAGTATACGTACAAAGTGCGGCCGTTTTGGTGGTGGGACATATACAAGCATCTCGATCAGCGCACCCAAAACTCTCGAGACCAACTTCTCGCCCTCACTCTTTCCCTGGACGAACGACTTGGCCACGCGGAGCAACTTGCTTACCCCTTATCTCATGCCGTTGCGGACCTACCAGTAGATACCCTCTTGTCTATACATCATGCAGTCAAGCGCGATCTACAAGCGTTGCCACCAACAGTCTTCGACGCAAAATCTAGCAAGCGCCCAATAACCATTCTCTCAATGTCTGGATATGGGGGCAAGTCTATATCCCAGGCTGTAGGCGAGCATCTGGCATTCTGGAATGACGCAGACCTGATTCACTTGGATGCGCAAGATCTGTCAGTGCTTGTAGGCGACTACTTGGGTTTAAACTGGGCGTATTCTCGCGGCGCGGTTTCCATGATGGGCTTCCGTGCTGCTGAATTAAACGGCAAGCTTGCGAAAGAACCTGGCGATAACTCTCGCTTGAGTGAAGAAGATGACCATGATGCAGAGGCCGGCATTATCGGCTTGCGGGCATCCACAGGCTCCCTTGACGATGACCTCCAAAAGATCAGACACGGCGAATATGATTGTTTCAGTAAATGGGAGAATCTTAAAATTGACAAAATCTTGGACCATATCATTCGTGCCCCGGAGCTGAAGGCCGGTTCGCAAACGCCCCAGCGACCCATTCTTATTCATCTTCACGACATTGTTGAGTTGAGCATGACGTTGGAAGGATCACTATTGCTTGGCAGGCTGAGAACACTGGTCGACACTGCTTGGCATCAGGGAATGAAGATTGCTATTGTAGGAACATCCTCATCTGAAAAGTCTTCTGAAGAGTATCAGAATGCAGTCAGCCAATTTGCAGCCACCGACTGGGTCATTACACGACACCTTGAGGCAGATCGAGTTGAAAGACGGACGGTGGCAAAGGCTAGTTCTGGACAGGCCCGATTTAGCCTCCAAAAAGCAGACTACTTCACAGAAAATATCTGCAACATAAATCGCATGCTCAGAGCATTGAGCCCCAATGACTCGCCAGTGGTGGTAGAACTTTCAAACGACAACGTCATAGCGTACCTCCATTCTGGGAATCCCAAGTTTTCCCTTTTGCGAGATTCCATTCTGCCTATTCCTGAAGTGTATCATCTGGCCTGCGCCTTCAGGGCGCTTGACGACCAAAATCCAGGGACAGGCCCTATCGGATTCCTGGAACGATGTGTCATGGGCCCGCTTCGACAACAGCCTGGCCAGCGTTTCCTTGACAAAGATGACAGCGAGATGGACATCGAAGCTGATACAAACCATCAGAGTCGCGAAGAGCCTAAGTCTGATGGACGGATTGGAATGAAGCTCAATGAGTACGAAAAGCGCATCTCTTCTGGGCAAATAAATCGGGAGAATCTTCGCACAACATTTGAAGATGTCCATGCGCCGAAAGATACTATATCTGCTCTCAAACTGCTCACATCACTAGCCCTTGTACGCCCTGACGCCTTTGCTTATGGCGTGCTTTCTCAGGATAGGATACCAGGTTGTTTGTTGTATGGGCCACCTGGAACTGGTAAGACGATGCTTGCCAAAGCTGTGGCAAAGGAGAGTGGTGCCAATATGCTTGAAATTAGCGGCGCTACGATCAATGATAAATGGGTTGGAGAGAGTGAGAAATTGATTCGCGCGGTTTTCACTTTGGCTAAAAAGTTGGAGCCATGCGTCGTTTTTATTGACGAAGCCGATTCTCTACTTGCAAATCGCAGCATGTTTAGCAATAGAGCCTCGCATCGCGAGCATATTAACCAGTTTTTGAAAGAGTGGGATGGCATGGAAGAGACAAACGCTTTTATCATGGTGGCGACGAATCGACCTTTTGATCTTGACGATGCTGTCCTGCGGAGGTTACCTCGCAAAATTCTCATGGACCTGCCGCTGAATGCCGACCGCGCAGCCATCTTGCGTCTTCTCCTACGAGACGAGTCATTGGACGGTTCTGTGTCACTGGACGACCTGGCGCGGAAAACTCCGTATTATTCGGGCTCTGATCTTAAAAACGTTTGTGTTGCAGCTGCCATGGCCGCGGTGGAGGAGGAGAATGAGATGGCCGCTAAACACGAGGGCCCTGAGCCATACCACTACCCGGAGCGCCGTGTTTTGCGCAGGGATCATTTTGAAATTGCCTTGAAGCAAATACCTGCAAGCATTAGCGAAGATATGACGTCGCTGAAGCTGATACGCAGGTTCGATGAGGAGTATGGAAACGGACGAAGGCAGAAGAAGAAGGCCTCCATGGGATTCGGGGTCCTTGAAGACAAAGGACATGCTAATGGTAGTGAGGCAAGAATTCGTTCTACAATCTCTGCGGAATGAATTCTGGGGATGTTTTTGCAACCAGCACGGGAGTTGAACTTCTCAGGTGCCAAGTTTAGCCACATAGAAGGTTGGGATATCGCAGCAGAGCACACTGTGTATTTACCTGGTGGAGGTTTGCGTTTCAAGCGTTGGATCTTGAGAGACCTGCCGCAAAATTGCCATGTCGAACTCATTGGCAAATGTAATTTTACTATTTACATATATTACAGGAGTGGGATCGCCCTGTTCCGACCTTGCCGCGTAGTCGTCGGTTCTTGAAACACGACCACGTCCACAACCAAAGCATGAATGAGTGGATGCATCTATCCGTTTACATCCATTGTACAAGCATTTCTACGCTGAAGTTCTCCACCAACCAGTCATATGCCAGCGCATTCTGCCAATACGAGACCACTTACGAGCCCTCGGTCGATATTTGAATTCCCTCAGCCGCTAGAGCTCTTGAGTATTCAGCTTGTGCCTTGTCTAGAGCATCAAGCACCGGCTGCATCAGTTTGATAACAGCGTCTCGCCCACCACCAACCATATCAGACTTCCACCTGATTTTCTTCCCCGTACGTTCAAAGTGGTTGCGAATCTCTTGTTTACGCTGGCGAATGACGCTCTCCCGCTCCTTTTCAGCCTCCTCCGCAACGGCTGAGACGCGGGCGGCGGACCGTTTCAGAGATTCAGCCAGATATTGCAGCTCAGCTGCACGATCTGGGTCCCCCGAGAGAAACGCAGTCCAGAACTGGTGAAGAAATTCAATGCTTGTCGCGTGCGTGAGGGTGCATTTTTCTGTCATCGAAGGAGGTAACCCCATGGGAGACGTTGCGTCTGTGCTGTGGCCATACTTTTGTGCTCGCTGTTGAAGAACACCTTCCATGACCTCCTTTTCGGCGACTTTGATGGCCGCTCTGGATCCGACTTGTATATGTTTCTGGCTCTCCTCGTCACTGTCGCTTTCGTCTTCAAAAGCTATGGCAGCCTGTAAACTGGCTCCGTCGCTAGAGTCTGTTTCAAATTTCCGCAACGTGTTCCTAATCTTGGACAAAACCTCTTTTGGTTTTTGTGTCGCAAACACACGAGCATTCTCTGATGGTGCGGAGTCTTGCTTTTGAAAGAACCTGTTTTGCTCCTTCACGTTGAGCATGATGCGATGCTCCGCTGTATTCCCACGCAAGTCTCGAAGTGCCAGCTCATTGAACTCATCCCGTTCCCTGCTACCGTTGTCATCATACACATCAGATGGCGCGACATTGGCCATGATCTTCTCGCTTAGACTATTCAAAGTCTTCACGATAGGTATGTTTGCCCTAGGCCTCATCTCGACATCCTTGGCATTACCACCCTTAAAACCTCCCTGGTTTTCCTCGTTTCCTTCTATATCAATGATGTGGGGAACACTTTGGGCCATGATTTTGCTTTGAACGCCTTCGGTATTTTCAGTCACATCGTACTTGTCGAACAGGGGATCTTGAGTATCATTGTCGGTTATCCGCTCCCCTCTGAGCTTTTTCGACAAACGGCTAAGAAAAAACCGGGACCAAAAATCCGCTTCCGAAAGCTTTGGGACGTTCTCGTTATAGATTCGTTTGACCAGCGGATGTTGTGCAAATATCATCTGAACTTGCTCGACACTGATATTTAGTTTCAACTCTCCGTCAACGGTGCGTGGTTTGACTGTCGAGAGGACGTTATACGCCCCCTTTTTCTGATTTATTTCAATAGCGTGGGCTCTGAGTAAGTTCGTGCGCGTAGACCAAAATTGTGAGTTGAATGCCGCGCCAGATATCGACTCTGGTTTTGTGGTTATGGCCTCCACGTATGTTTGGTGAAGACTTTTGTCTTTCTTCATCAGCGACTGTTGCAGCTCTATGTCATTTTTCAGCTGATTGTCATCGAACCACCTCGTTGATGACGAAGCCTGAGAGTTTACTGCGCTTGCAAATGCCATGGCTGCCGACCCACTGCCAGCAGCGGCAGGAGTAGAGGCACCTCCAGCTGTCGGCGTGGCAACATTTGGACGAGGCACGCCGGTATCATGGCTCCTCATATCAGCCAGGATCTTGGATAGAACATCCTTGACAGCCTTTGCTTCGGCCTTTGCTTCTGCTGTGTTAAAGTGGAAGAGGTACGTTGCAGGGTCGGCTCCATTGTCTGCCTTTTCAAAAATCTTTAACATGACCTTAGCAGCCGTTTCTGGAGTCTGCTGAAGATCTGAGGCACCTGTGTTAGAAAGCATAAACGAAGACAAGATGACTACACATGAAGCTTTCTTACTCGTGATGTTAGACACTGGTAAAGAAATTGTCGGGGGTCCACCACTATTTGGAGTCCATGTGACAATTTGGTAGTCATCCGTTAATGTGAGAATTCCATCCTTCTTTTTAAACAAGGTGCGACCTGCGGGAGCGGCCATGGCTGATTCCAGCGCGCAGGGGCCGTGACGTCTTGACTGCGGTTCGTTCTTTTCTCGCCGTTGTGGTTACTGAGCATTGTCCACAGCTTCCGTACTGAAGTCCTTGCCTACCTCACTCAGCTCACCACGCCGAACTGGACTATCAAAGATGTCATGCGTGGCGTGAGCTGAGGTCTGTAGGAGGTGCCGATGAGAAAGAATCCACCCCAAACTGTATGAGAAGATAGATTACGGGGCACGGTCTCTTTTGCGGTGTTGACAAAGGGCTGACAAAGTTCTTTGATGAAGGCGCAGTGTGAGTGAAGGCAGGAGCTGCGAAGGCAGTTAGGTAACGCTGTCTGAGGTTGCCGACGGCTGACATGTCGTATCGTATCTAACGTGGCTGCGAGGCTGGTGACTGACTGAAGCTGCTCGGAAGCGTGTGGCTTGACCGAGGGGCTGTGGCGTCGGTAAAGTGTCTTGACATCACGCCGCGACCCGGTAATAACTCCCCCTACCCAACCCGTACCGTGTGATCTGCAATGTACCATACTGTAGCGGTCTCAGGGCCTAGACAGCCTGGTAACAGTGCACGTCCTTTGCGACAGGCACCGTCTCGGGCCTTGTCAGCTTGCAGTCAGCAGGGTGGCCGGATTCTAGAGCAAGGGCCTGGATGGGCCACCTGCAACACTCAAGGTGAATAGCAGTGCTGTGAGTGGCTGGCCATGCCCCTGTGGATGCGACGCACGCAGAGTCAATGCATGGAGGATGCCCTGTGACCCCCCTGGGCCACTGCCGTGACCTCCCAGGTGCCTCTGGCCCGGCACGCCCGAAAATTGCAGCACTCGAGTTGCCGCCCCGGAAACCAGCCGCTGTTTGCCCGCCGGTGCAAGCAGGTTTTTTGTAAATGGCTCCCGGGCACTACCAGCTGCGCAACTTCGACTTCTTTATCTCATCTCTTTTTGCCCCCAACCGACTCCTCCCCAGCTCCGTTGCTTCCATCGGCAACCTGCCCTGCCATTCTTTTCTGATCAACTTGCGATCAAGAAACTGGGGAATGCATCGTTCGATTGAGTGTTAACCCGTCACCCATCTGTTGTCTCTCGTCTCCTGAAGCGCCCCGTCATCAACCCTCACCATGTTGAGGAATCCGCTCTGTAGAGCTAGTTCACAGGTGCTCCGCGGTGCTCGATGCTCCGCAGCTCTGTCAAGAAGCTCCATCCCGACAGTCTCTGCCCGAACGTCATCATGGAAGCTCGCCGCCGTCCGCCGTCCGCTGGCTGCGACGGCCGCGAGGTCCTACGCAACTGATGCCCTCCACTCGCCGCCGGACCCGAGTGACAACTTTCTGTCTGGAGGCGCTGCCAATTACATTGATGAGATGTACATGCAGTGGAAGCAGGATCCCAAGAGTGTTCACGTGTCCTGGCAGGTCTATTTCAAGAACATGGAAAGTGGCGACATGCCCATTTCCCAGGCTTTTCAGCCGCCGCCAAACTTGGTTCCAAACATGACTGGGGGCGTGCCCCGTCTTGCCGGCAACCTAGCACTTGATGATGGCTCTGATGTTACAAATCATCTGAAAGTGCAGCTGCTCGTCCGCGCCTACCAGGCCCGTGGCCATCACAAGGCCAACATTGATCCTCTTGGTATCAGGAACACTGCTGAGGGCTTTGGTAACATCAAGCCCAAAGAGCTGACCCTCGAACACTATGGATTCACCGAAGCCGACCTTGACACCGAATATACCCTGGGACCCGGTATTTTGCCTCGATTCAAACGCGAAGGCCGTGATAAGATGACACTCCGAGAAATTGTGGCCGCTTGTGAGAGGATCTACGCCGGATCCTGGGGTGTCGAGTTCATTCACATTCCCGATCGCGAGAAGTGCGACTGGCTGCGTGAGCGTCTCGAAGTTCCCCAGCCGTTCAAGTACTCCATTGACGAGAAGCGTCGCGTCCTTGATCGGCTTATTTGGAGTTCCAGCTTCGAGTCTTTCCTGGCAACCAAGTATCCTAATGATAAGCGGTTTGGGCTGGAGGGCTGCGAGACCCTTGTCCCTGGTATGAAGGCTTTGATTGACCGCAGTGTGGATTATGGTGTCAAGGACATCGTCATTGGCATGCCTCACCGTGGTCGTCTCAACGTTCTCAGCAACGTTGTGCGCAAACCGAACGAATCGATCTTTTCAGAATTTGCTGGTACACTAGGTGCTGAGGACGAGGGTTCAGGCGATGTCAAGTACCACTTGGGAATGAACTTTGAGCGTCCTACTCCGTCAGGTAAACGCGTTCAGCTCTCACTGGTCGCAAACCCTTCTCACTTGGAAGCCGAAGACCCTGTTGTCCTGGGCAAGACTCGAGCTATCCAGCACTACAATAATGATGAGAAGACCCACAGAACCGCCATGGGGGTTCTCCTGCATGGTGATGCTGCCTTTGCTGCCCAGGGCATTGTTTACGAATGTTTGGGTTTCCACTCCCTACCTGCCTTCTCAACTGGGGGCACGATTCATCTTGTTGTGAACAACCAAATTGGCTTCACAACTGACCCTCGATTCGCCCGCTCTACAGCCTACTGCACTGACATTGCCAAGGCTATCGACGCCCCTGTCTTCCACGTCAATGCCGATGACGTCGAAGCTGTCAACTTTGTTTGCCAGCTGGCTGCTGACTGGCGTGCCGAGTTCCAGCACGATGTTGTCATTGACTTAATCTGCTACCGAAAGCATGGCCACAACGAAACGGATCAGCCGTCGTTCACCCAACCCCTCATGTACAAGAGAATTCAGCAGAAGGAGCCTCAGATTGACGTCTATGTCAACAAGCTTTTACGAGAAGGCACTTTCACAAAGGAAGATATTGAAGAGCACAAACAATGGGTTTGGGGTATGCTTGAAGAGAGCTTTGACAAGTCCAAGGACTACACTCCCACCTCCAAGGAGTGGACTACTTCTGCGTGGAATGGCTTCAAGTCCCCCAAGGAGCTAGCTACGGAGATCCTCCCTCACCACGCTACTGGTGTGGACAGTAAGACTCTAGACCACGTTGGCGAAGTCATTGGCTCTGCCCCTGAAGGTTTCCAGATTCATCGTAACCTGAAGCGCATTCTCACCAACCGGACTAAGTCTGTTGTTGAAGGAAAGAATATTGATTTCCCTACCGCGGAGGCTCTAGCGTTTGGTACCTTGGTCACTGAAGGATACCACGTTCGTGTTTCTGGCCAAGATGTTGAGCGAGGCACATTCTCTCAGCGTCATGCCGTCTTCCATGAACAAGAGAACGAGAAGACATACACCCCACTGCAGCACATTAGTAAGGACCAGGGCAAATTTGTCATCTCCAACTCCTCCCTGAGTGAGTTTGGTGCCCTTGGGTTCGAGTACGGTTACTCCCTGCAGTCACCCAATGCCCTGGTTATGTGGGAAGCCCAGTTCGGTGACTTTGCCAACAATGCTCAGTGTATCATCGACCAGTTTATTGCCTCTGGAGAAGTGAAGTGGATGCAGCGAACTGGTCTTGTTATGTCTCTCCCTCACGGGTATGATGGTCAAGGCCCCGAGCACTCGTCTGGTCGTCTGGAACGTTATCTCCAGTTGTCCAACGAGGATCCTCGTATTTTCCCGACTGAGGAGAAGCTTGCGAGACAGCACCAAGACTGCAACATGCAGATTGCCTACATGACAACCCCAGCCAACTTGTTCCATGTTCTGCGCCGACAGATGCACCGACAGTTCCGAAAGCGTAAGTTTACCCCCGGGCATTCATTTCAGTGCATTTTATGAACAACACCATCAACTAACATACGCTCAGCTCTTGTCATATTTTTCTCCAAGTCTTTGCTCCGCCACCCGCTCGCTCGCTCAAATATTGAGGATTTCAGTGGCGAGGATGCTGGCTTCCAGTGGATTATCCCTGATCCTGAGCATCAAACTGGTGCAATCAAGGCCCCTGAAGAGATTGACCGTGTCATTCTGTGCACTGGTCAGGTCTGGGCTGCCCTACATAAGTACCGAGCCGACAACAAGGTTGACAACGTGGCTTTCACCCGCATCGAGCAGCTAAACCCATTCCCTTGGCAGCAGCTGAAGGAGAACCTCGACATGTACCCTAACGCCAAAACCATTGTCTGGGCTCAGGAGGAACCTCTCAACGCTGGTGCTTGGAGCTTCACCCAACCCCGCATTGAGACTCTTCTCAACCAGACCCAGTACCACGACCGAAAACATGTCATGTACGCTGGCCGTAATCCGAGTGCGTCTGTTGCCACTGGCGCGAAACATCTGCACAAGAAAGAAGAAGAGGATTTCTTGGAAATGGCTTTCACCGTGAAGCAGGACAAGCTGAAGGGCGAGTAAGCGACGAACAAATATTAGAATAATGGAACGATTTCGTGAAGAAGTCCGATAGTGTCGCCGTGGAAGATTTAGAAATGGAGTTATGCCTGTGGTGCAGATGGTTTGAAAATGAAAAGGTAGGCTCCCCTTGTGTAGTATTTGTACCATAAAAATTACCCTTCCGAGGGCAACTATTATAGTAGTACCTGTACCATTGTTTCCATAGCGTGGCTTCGGTACGGTAGAAAATGGCATCTGTTTTGTTTGATCCTATGGAGATACGAATATGAGCATGTCTTGAAGCTTGATGGACTTAAGATAGCAGTCGACTTCTCTTGCCGGCTGATATGTGCAATTGACAGTATGCTCTATCTCTACTCATATACCCTGCTCCGGACCTCCCGTCCTCGGCGCATCATCCACCCTGACTTGCCACGAGCGGACTATACCATCGTCACCAGTAGTCACCAGCATCTCCTCCTCTCCTCGTTTCTCAGAGCCAGCATCATAACGCCGACACCAGGTTATATGGTTTACTTCGAATGGTCCATGGGAATTGGGTATTGTAGTTAGCAATTCCCACGTTGTCGGAGATGGTGCCATTGTTGAAAGCTGCGCATTAGACACGCTCGGCATGACAGAGCCATCAATACAGGCAGTATTGTCATGCTGCCCTTCAGAGGCTGTCACAGATACAGACGGGGTGTCAGCTTCTTTGTAGAGAGCAACCTTGCCGTCCCTTCCTGTGGTGGCAACCAAGCCGGAATCCTTGCTCCAAGTGACAGAGTATACATCTCGATCGTGAGCCGTGGGCAAAACAGCAGCACATGTCCATTCCTCTCTCAGAGACCTCCTCATGGTGTTGGGAATGCCCCCAAGAGAACTTCGGCTCCCCGCCCCGAATCCATCGTTGTCTTCTTGGCCCTCTGGATCTTGCTGGAGCGTCCACAGGCGCACCGTCCCATCGGCAGAGTAGCTAAGCAAGCGTGGGAAGCGGTCGTTTTTAGGCCGCGGCTCCCATTCAATACCCCAGACGGTTCCTTCGTGGCCTTCCAGAACCGCGACACAGACCCATTCGCTATCACCGTCCTCGCGCCATATACGGACGGTGTTGTCGTAGCTGGCGCTGGCGAGGACGTCGGAGCTGTACTGGCGGCGAGAATTCCTCCCCGGAACATCTGGACACCAAGCCACGGCTTTGACATCTCCCTCGTGCTCATTAAGCACGGCAACGGTTTCCCACTCGTCGTCTGTTTCGGATGCGCCAATGTCCTCCCAGATCCACACGGACTTGTCGCGCGAACAGGTGGCAAGGTATGCGCCGGACGGTGCAAACGCACAGCCTTTTATCTCCGAGTCGTGGCCTTCCAGAACCAGTGTGAACTCCCAGTCCTTGTCGCCAATATGGCTCGTCTCGTCGCTGTCGGCGCTTCCCACCTTTCTGCCCGAGGCTGTGATTTCTACCTCATTCTCATCCGGAGGTGCCCCAGCGGTCGCCGCCGTAGAGTCGCCGTCCCAGCGCCATAGTCCCGCGGTAGCATCAAAGCTTCCGGACACGAGGCACAGCTTATGAGGCGGTAGGCCAGGCTTCCAAGCTACGGATCGAACGGATCGGGTATGGCCGCCGGTTAGGTTGCTATGGCACGAAAGCGTGGACAGAGAAAACACGGTGACGGACTTTGCGTGGGCTGTCGCAATCAAGGGGAGGGTCGGGTGCGGTATTGATGCCCATGCTCGTTCATGGAGATCAGGTTGGAAAGGTTGGATCAAGGTAATGGTAGCCGTCGTTGACGAGCAACGTGACGCTGCGGGGGACATTTTCAGGGTACACGATTCAAGCGGTTCAAGGGTCGTTTGCGGGCTCGTGGATAGATTGATGACAGAGGGGACCCGAAGGCTTCCCCAGCATTCGACTGTAGCGGTCGGATCGAGCCAGGGCAGCTGGAATGGCGGAGATGACGTTGTAAACGCGAAGATGGAAGGCTTGAGGTGTTCGCCACGGTGGAATAGGTACTCTGTACTTTGCAGTTCAATCCCGAAGTCGCACACACTGCGGCCATCAAATTGCACGTTGCCCCGCTGATAAGATACGACCGAGTAAAGTAGGAAGGGATTGCGGCACGGCACATCTAAACTCGACCATCCCGTACGTTGACATTCAGGATTGCGCAAAGAAAGTATTTATTTTTAAAAAAAAATTGTGATTTCTATAGAGTATATTTATTTAATCGTTCCGTCATCTACATCGAAGCTTTCTAGCGTCGTTGCACCCCTCATATACTATCCAACCTCGACTCCATCCATGCATGTCCGCGTTGGTTGGTGATTCACCTCCATGCATATTAGCCACGCCTAGATCTGGTTTAAACTCTTCAAACTCTCAGCAAAATATGACTTGTCACCCTTGTCACTCTCCCAGGTTGGCACCCTTCCTCCCTCGTGCTTTCCGGGGCAGACAAACCCATATTCCAATTAGGAAAACCAAGACTGCCAGAATAATAGGCTGCAGCACTCCAACGCCATGACCTTCTGCGATGGCACCAACAGCAAATGGCAAGACAGCAGCGCCACCGCCTCCAATGGCAGACGAGAACCCAATAGCACTGATGTGATACTCAGCAGGTAGTATTTGGGTTGCAACGACGATGGCGGCCGGAAAGAGCGGCCCCAGAAAGAAACCCAAAGCCGATACGAACAACATTGCACCGACTGTGGTGGGAACTAACCAATACATAAGTTGAAAAGCAATGCATAATACTAAATATGCGGTGATGGCGAGCCTCTCTCCAACCCGACCCGTGACGAAACCTAAAACAATCCGGCCAAGTGATAAGCCGAGCCAGAAGAGTGTGGCAGTGACGCCGGCCAGAAGACCGTCGGCATGTCTCTCCTCCATCATGAAAGTTGGGATCCAACCACCTAGACTAACCTCCGCACCGGCATACAGGAGTAAAAAGATGGCGATTAGCCATGTGACGGGCTCTCGGAGGACCGTGGCCGTCCTTGCTCCTCCACCAGAGCCCCCTTTGTGAAGCTTCTCGCGGTGTGCTGCTCCAGTAGCACCCCAAAAAGCCCACAGTCCAAAGGAAAGCTCAACACACACAACCAAGATGAAAATGTAGTAGAAGGAGTACCAGGGCATCTTCAGCTTGGCCACCATAGTCGACGAAATAATAGGTGCCACAGTTGCGCCGAGACCAAACGCCCCATGAATGATGCCCAGCAGCTCGTTGGTTTGGTGCATGTTGCCGACCCACGCATTGTAAGCGCTGTCTTCAATACCACTTCCAAATCCAGTGAACATGAAGAGTATGGGTAGAAGAGGAAATGGCGGACGAAAGACTATTGGAACATATCCAATGAGGCGGAAGAGCGGGCCTAGGAACGCGATGCCTCGCTGGCCAACCTGATAGTGAATCCAGTTATTCGACAGTGCTGCGGTAACATATCCAAGAAACGGCACTATGAATATTGTTGAGACAGTGGTATGGTTTATACCATAGTATTCTTCGATCTAGTGAGGGTCAGCTTCGTTTATTTATGTCACATGGTAGGTAGACGCGACCATCTACACACAAGGCCAACTCACATATGGGAGAAGAGCCTGGTGTTACGAGAAAAGAAGTCGTGCGTATCAGCATATCGTATAACTCTTCAAGTCAAGATGGAATAGAATGAGCCGTGCAATCAGTTTTGATACATACGCCGATGCAGCCGTCATGCATGCCCATAACGAAAAATGACAAATTGACCGCGCAATATCGATACATGTTGATTCGTGGATTGTTCCATGCTTCACGACGGGGGTTGTTATCGACTTCGTAGCCGTCTGCGTCATCTTGGAGATCATCGCCAGCTACTTCAGCACCATCTTCTGTGTTTCGCAAGAGACTGGCAGCGGCCGACTTGTTGTCGTGGGATAGTTGATCTTCGTTACTGTCCTGGAAACCCGTCCATCTGGGCACAGGCGCAGAGAGTTGAGGGCTCGCCATGTCGAGAGGTAACGGCTACACAGAGACACGGAAAGAGGGCAAAGCTTGGATGGTCTGTTAAATAAATATAAAGAAAGTGGGCGAAGAAAAGACAGATGTGCCGATAGTAGAGGGCAGTATTGTGTCCTGGTTCACCAAGCATTCATGTCATCTTCGCATTTGGCGATCCGATAGTGTGGTTTCTAGATGACTATGAAATGCGAGTGAATGTCCGGCCAGACAGAACGAATCGGGATGATGGAATACGGTCGGCGTGGTTACCGGACGCATCCCACGTACATACATACTTTACATACTTAGGCATAGGAACCCATGTCGCAAAGCAAGTCGGAACTTGGGCGCCTCCACATATGCTGCATGTTGATACGAGGCTCCATGTCGAATTGAGAGCGATGAGGGACCCCCTCTTTCTTCCTACCAGACTTTACTTAGTACATGTAGTTTCTTGGGCAGGTGCTTTGTAACTACACACTGTATGTACCCATCCCCGATAACGGGACATGGAAAACAAGACCTCAAGTCCTGGTGGCCCAGATCTTAACCGCCCAGAGATGTGTGTCTTCATCATCGTTGATTGACTTCACTGGGACAACTTGATCCGCCATGTGCCTAGATCCCACGTGACTGCCTATAACCTTTCATCTGTGACGGAGGACACATCAGCCGCCATCAGTTTTCAACTTGTTCTGGCGGCTCCTCCGAAAAGTGACATTTGTCTCTCAGCCATGTCACTCACCACCATGAGGCCATCACGTACTACCACACAGCGAAATCTGTGGGCATTTCCGCATACCACGGGCTGCAACAATGGCCGCATTTACTGTGCATCGTACTAGGACAAGCATAAACTCCGCCATGTCGTTCTCATTTCGCGAGCGCACAGTTCTTCTCTTCCTGTGTTCCATGCCCATACTCCACACGATTAGGGAACTCCGGGTCGCCATGTGGTGCCGCTCGCCTCCTTTCTGCACCCTTTTGACTGGTGACCACCCTTAGTGAGCACCTAGAGTAAGGTTGTCTTCCTATGTCAGGACTGGTCCCTGTTACATTCGATGGAGCGATTGAGAACGACGCCGCCTGTCTTGGTCCCAAGACTGTCCATGGCCTGGGTCTGGTACGTGCATGTCAGCTGCCCGCCCCTTCCTTCCACTAGCTCGGCCTCTTCGCCCTTCAATGTTGATACTTGACATGTATTAATTAATCGGGCTGAGCTTACCGCACATCATGCCGCAGCCTCCGTAGAGACCGACAGCAGTCGCAGTCG
The DNA here is from genome assembly GCF_013426205.1 of Metarhizium brunneum. Lineage (NCBI taxonomy): Eukaryota > Fungi > Ascomycota > Sordariomycetes > Hypocreales > Clavicipitaceae > Metarhizium > Metarhizium brunneum. The sequence goes on along the minus strand of NC_089422.1, from coordinate 2,619,207 downwards.
CTGAGCAGCTTCTGCGCCGGAAAACAGCTTCTGACTTGAATCAATTCTGGGGCTCTATTGCTACTTACTGCTCTTTAAATTCTTCCAAGGCTGCTGCTCTTGCCGCAGCCTCCGCCTCTTCTTCTTCAGACAGTCTTATTGCCATCGACATGTCTAGCCGTCAAGTAAACCGGCTCGACTCAAGCCGCTTGTCAGACCGTCATCATGACTACTACACCTCGGAACGCCAGTCTGGCAGAAGTGCCATGTCCAAGGTACCTGACCAGGAGAATATGCCCCAGGGCCTGAATGAGTCTTACTATCGGGAGACCGCCGCCGCACTTGGAATGCCCATGGACGACGGGTCTCGTTCTCATTCAGTGCCGCCACCGACTTCTGCCGTCGTCCGCTATCCCCGGTCTCCATCGATTTCGTCTTCTAGATCCTCCTCTCGCTCCTATTGCAGTGTGTCTCGCGACAATGAACACAGCCCTGGTTCGATGAATCAAACTCGCGGTATAATCCAAAGCAATTTCTCTCAAACGAGGGCAGGAATCGGAGCTGGTATTGTTGGAGCTGTCATCGGAGGACTTGTCGCCAAACAGGCTTCTGAAGCAGCATTTCGCCACAAGCAAAAGCAAACTGGTCGCCCACGTCGCCACAGCTCTGAGACCATACCCCGTATGGCGTCTACTGTGCTTGGTGCTGTAGCCGGTGCGCTGGGCGCAAATGCCGTGACCCATAGATGGGAAGATGCCAGAGAAAGGAACAGGAGTCAGCAATTAACGTGGGGAAACCGGTATGACCGAGAAGATGACACGACCCACTACGATACAGGAAGACTACAAGATTGGAATCACGCAAATGGCAAGGGATATCTTTCTGACGCTCATGACTACCACCATGTATACCGCAGAGAGCGGCAACAAGATGACCACCACTCAAGACGACGTCGCATTGAAGAATCACAGCTCTATCACTACCGAGACTAGTCATCGTCAACTTGTTCACCATACCTACAATGTAAAGCACACGTCCTCAAAGATTAGCATTTCAAATGCGAGCTTTCTTCAATATCTTGGATCTAATTCTTATAAACAGCTGTTGCTTGTTCTCGTGGCACTTGTTTCAAGCTACCGCCAGGCTTAGAGAAGCTGCATTTCGATCAAATGAATGCATACCATGCTATTATTAGACATCCTCTGGAAGCAATATTGTGCCCTTTGAGAGCCAATCTTACTTTATTTAGTTGATGAAGAATGAGACAAAAATTGAGATTCTGCATATAATTATCTGAACACACGCCCTCGCGCGGTTATTTAGTGACGTTGCTTGTCCCGGCAAGGTTGGGTTGCCTGTAACCTCTGTCCTCGACAAAAATCTGTGCTTTATTCCTGAAACCCTATACAAAGATGCCATCGACGTATCAACAAGTTCGTGCAACAAAAAACAAAAAGAAGAAGAGGAGGAAGAGAGAGAGAAAGGAATAGACCACGCAAGCCAATCAGCCACCAAGCTGTGGTAGTCATTTCTCTTTCTGAAAATCTTGCACTACCTAGTGAGTTAGTGAGAACCCGCCAAAGCAAGGAGACCCTTTCTGTGTACTATGGCAAGACGTAACCCACTTTTGCGCTCGACTTCATCGTCGCAAATCTGCATGATGGCTGTTCTGCCAACCAGTACTCCCAGGAATGGTTGACCTAGTGTGTCTCCCTACAGGCTCATGCTTTGCACACTCCCTCTCGACAATCATTCTGAAAAACCGACCTATTTCGGCCAGGGCTAGCTGTTGAGCGTTAGAAACGTTCAGCATGTTAAACAGAGATTGAGAGTCGATTAACTGCTTCGCAATAACGGAGTCTGGTTGGCAGAAGGTGCGAACACGCATAGCACGAGCATTCACCTTCATGGAGTGAAGAAGGCCTATTATCTCTGCCGGGTTATTTTGTCGTCGTCCGTAAAAGTTGAATTCCTTCAGGTGTAAGGCTACCAACTCTAGCTGGGTTTCCAGGTCGTAACGAAAGCTGATTACTCTTGGCCGGCCTTGTTGGATCCAGGCGTCTGATGTCTTTTTGAGATTGTCAGGTAGCAAATGCCCCTTTTCGAATTCAGCGGTGATATAACCGTTCATGGCAGAAGTTAAGTGAAACTCCAATTCACAGTAGAGTAAACTTTGCTCTCGAGCATCCAAGGATATAGTAACAGGGGATGAGTTCGTCAAATCTGGCGATGAGAGATTTGATCGTCTATTCGACGTGTTCAGCTCCGCTGTCTAATTCCCTATCAGTTGGTCTCTGACCTAATTCATGTATTTTATCACTATACGCACCACGTCCTTTGCGATTTTCTTGATGCTGTTTAGGAAAAAACCAAGTTTCTTTACTTGCGGCTTCTTCTCATCGTTGTCGGCTTTGCCTGTGCACTCTAGCCACCCATTTTGGCCAATCATGGTCTTCTCACCTTTCCTTGTTGAAGGGAAGTTTTGTCCCCGGAAGTAAAGAGGTAATGGTGAGAACTGTGGACTCGGTTCAATCACTCCGGTCAGATGTTGTGGAACCTCATGCCGAGTCACCCCGGAAAAGGCCTCATCTGACGCTGGTGATGGGGCGCTACACGAATCTATGGGGTCGGGTGTACTTTGAGATCTTTTTTGTCCTTTCATAAGACTCTGATGTCTCTTTGGGTACTCTGGACGAGCGTTCGGGGCTCGAATATTTGACCACGAATTGTACATGTCGAGAATAGCCCTGTTTACTTGTTGCCCCGGACTCTCATAGTCAGTTGTATACATTGTATGCTCGGTCTTCCCAGAACACATGTAACCACTGCTTCCAGGTCCGGGCCGATCGCCCTCTTCAGGTTTCTTCTTTTCTGAGGGCTGTTTTTCGGGCAAGATCTCTAAGCCAGAAATCGACTCTTGTCTGGAGTGATGGATATGGGACTGTTGCACCTCCGTGATTGTATTTATTGGAGGCGGAGGCGTTTGGTTCCGACGCTGAGCCAAGCTTCCAACGCGAAGTACCCTATCCGGATTCTTCGGCGCCATTTCAAGGATAGTGGGAAAGCCTTCATCAGCATGGTTCTCGCCACCTTTCCGTTCATCTGCCAGTTGCGCTTCATTCCTATCGCAAATTTCCCTCTTCGGGGTCAGGGGCGTTGGCATCGTTGGCACCGCTGGCTTCTGCGTTCTGGTAGGGCTTTTATCGACTGTATGGGTAATACTTGGTTAAGAGTTGGTCAGTAAATATGTTTTGCATGGGGTCATAATTGGTCCGAAGAGTTCACCTACGCCTGGGTGACTTTGTTCATCTGTCGTTCGGTTAAGTTAACGCGTATGGTCAACGGCTGTCGGGCACGGCGCTTCCCAGGCGAACTGCTATGAGACTTTGTTACTACATGTACTCGATTCGGCGTCGTGGGTGACGTTGATGGCGGCTGGCCACTGCGGTCAGCAGTGCCTAGATTTGGTTCCAGCTCCTGGGGAGCCATTTAGGTGTGTCTGCTCAGCGCATGCAGTACATGCGGCAGATCAAGATGAATATCAGACTATGTTCATGTAATGTCGCGATCTGACTGCAGTACGCGGGCTTGGAAGGTAAACAAGTCCCAGGACACGAGCAATGCAGTGCTCCGGTAAGGTTCGCAAGTGAATTTCAACAGGCGGCGCAGAACTGGCACGAGCCGGTGCATATTATTGTTGTTTGTTTTGCTATAAAATAGGAAGCACAGTGCACCAGCTATTAATTAGTCTGCCAGCTGGCCGCAGCGGCTCTGCCAGCTGGGAGCAATAAAGAAGAGGATAGATACACCCACGTTAGGTCTGGTTGCCAACTTCTTGCAAACCGAGCACTGATGGAGGCGACTAGAAGTCAACCCCGTGTGCAGCCGATTCAAGATGAATTTCCGGTATCAGTCCAGTCCTGATACTACATACCTCTAAGTGCTTTACCTAAGGTACCTACCGGGTACTCAAGTGCACAGGATACAGGAGATGCCGCTGACTGACACCTTGCCTCGTGTCCTCGAGTGCTGTGTACCTTATGAACGCCCCTACCATCAGGTTGGAATCCTTTCGGCGGCCGCAATGAGAGACAGCAAGTTGTGTTGAAAGTGTTAAGTACCTAGGTACCTAGATACTTAGGTAGCTGACCAAAGTCTGGCGTACTTATACGTTGGCTACCACTTTCAACACAAGTACAGAGTACTTGAGTACGTAAGTACCTAGGTAATTAAGTACCTAGGTAGCTTTAATATATGGTGGTCTAGGCTTCGTGCTCGTGATGATGTTGGGTTGCTCAAAAACACCAGTCAACATGTACAAGTTATGCAGTTGGCCTGTGCGGACGAGATCAACTGTCCAGATCGTCAGCAATGCAGCATGACGGACCCGTGTCGGTCATTTCGGCCACCGGCTCCACTCCTCTACCCCTCCACTGCCTCAACATGCCGATGTCAGATCCCGAGACCACACCGTCAAGGCGCCTAATAGTACTGCTTCTTTATTATTTGGTCATCCTATTAGTAATATTAAATTTCATGCGCTCCCCGCCATTTATCCCTGGCTTCCCCACAGATGATGGAGGGAACGTGTATGTACTTAAGTATGTAGTCGCCAATACGAAGAAAAGTACTTTTGCATTCAATCTGCAGTTGGGATATGACAAGACGGTGATGAGCAGGAGAACAACCCCGGAAACGCATCATTGTAAAGTGAAGGCTCCACGTGCACTACTCATCATGCTGAGATTCCACCAAGACTCACAAACTCGATAGCGAGGGCTGGAGGATCGCGCATATAACGGTGGACGGATGCTGCACAGTCTTCTTGCATTGAGCGAGGTCTAGGGGGGGAAGTATTGAATGTGTCGTTCTGCTTTTATTGGCTGTAAGCTCTAGTTTACCGTTGCAGCCGCTTGTTTGGTGCTGCCAATACTCTATAAGTTCAAGAAGTCACTGAAGCCATTTTGACTCCCGTTTCCTATTCCCGCGTCTTGCCCTACCTGCTACATGTGATACGTACATACGAAGTATGTACTACTATTAGCAACCAACCGTTGACCCATTCTCCACGTTCATTTACAGCATCCGCCCCCGCTGCTGTTCTATTGGTTGACCGGAGCCCTGGCTTCCTCTTGTCTGCTGCCACCAGGCCCAACTGGAACTAGTCCATGACAGCATCCTGAAGCCGCCATTTCTCAACATTGAAAAGTCTAACGTGTCTGGTTGAATCCCTCCCGTGTTCAAGTGCCATTCCCGCCCTGGGTGCCGTGTCTGAACCCATCCGATCCGTGCTCTCGGGGGAGTGGCGCGGCAACCGTTTTATCTGTACGGATCATGGAGCAGGTACATGTAAGCACATGTAGGCATCCAGGCACCAGCTAGGCACCTCCCTACTTTATCTACTTACTGAGTACCTAAGTAAGTACTTTAGGGCACTTCCTCAAGCAAAGTGCCGCCGGCCTTGCAACTTGCTCGGGCAGTGTGCCACTGCTACCGTGGTCAAATATCTGTCCGAGCTTCGGAGTTGGGAGTCGGGAGCTTGCGCATTTGCCAGCAAACTGGTATTACATGTATGTGATCGGAAGTTCGGAGTATTCTGCACTCTTGACCAAAATCGTGTACTCCCACATCCACTGCACCATTGAACCGCGCCTTCTCCATTCATAAATACAGCTCTGCACCTCGTACGCCTCGGTCTGTCAATTCCGGTCTACTCAACCTACCAGACTCAACTCTAGAAACCCCTGCTGCATTCTCTCTACCATAGCAAAGTATTTCAGTTGTCACTGACAGTCTCCAAAACTCTCCTTCTGAAGGCGGGCGTACAGAGTCAATTACTACGACATCACACCCCGACACAACGCAACTTTCGCATTCCTGGCATTCGTCTATTTCCCAATTTTCGACTGTATTGACTCACCCTGGTTGCTGTTATCCTTTAGACTACCATTTCTTGCCCCTCCCTCTCTTCCTTTCTTTAATACCGATCACTTCCTGTACAAGTGCTTTTCCCTCCAGCTCACTGCTAGGCACTATGACTGAACCCGCTGTCGAGGGAAAACCTTTTCAATTATATGACATTGGTATGATTTCTGACTTGGCTCCAGACCACTCTCTATTTTCGTAAAATGTCTCGTGGTCTGCGAAGATGCCTGACGCTAACTCCAACGATTGTAGTCATCGTGGGAGCTGGCCCAGTCGGGCTAATGCTCTCTACCTGCTTGGCTAGATGGGGCTATCGAGTAAAGCATGTCGACGACCGCCCAGAGCCGACAAAAACTGGACGAGCCGATGGCATCCAGCCTCGGTCGTTGGACCTGCTTCGAAACATGGGACTGAAGACGGGGCTCATGGCTCACAAGCCGGCTCGAGTTTACGAAGTTGCCTTTTGGAACCCAGACAAGTCCGGTAACGACATTGTTCGAACCGGAACATGGGCGAGTTGTCCAAAATTTATTGATGCCCGCTATCCTTTCACCACATTGCTACACCAAGGACATATCGAAAATGTTTTCATCAATGATCTCGAGAAGAACGGTGTGCTGATACAGCGGCCATGGACCATTACCCACTTCGAGTCCGACGAGCAAGAAAACCCTGAGCACCCCGTGCGTGTTGAGTTGAAACATGTAGATGGGACCACCACAGAAACAGTCCGGGCTAAATATCTATTTGGTGGCGAGGGATCGAGATCCTTCGTACGTCGGCTGCTAAACATCCAAGTCAAGCACATCGATCCTATACAGCATGTATGGGGAGTTATGGATGGCGTTGTCAAGACAGATTTTCCTGATATAAAGGTACGTGACCGAGATTTTCTTCAGTGGACATGTGATTAGTGTGTGGCTAATCTAGTCTGGTCATGGCAGATGAAATGCACGATACACAGCCACCACGGTTCCATCATGGTCATCCCCAGAGAAGACAACATGGTTCGACTCTATATCCAAATCGCGTCTTCAGAGGAACCGGATTGGAATCCAAGAAAGACAGCTACGTCAGAAGAGGTGCAAGAGACGGCGAAGAAGATCCTGCATCCGTATACGATCGATTGGGAGCGCGTCGAATGGTATTCAGTGTACCCCATTGGGCAAGGAATCTCGGACAGGTACAGCCTAGACCAGCGCGTATTTCTGGGTGGTGATGCATGCCACACGCATAGTGTAAGCCCAATCTATCTCTCCCCTATACGGAACCGGCATACCTAATGTTGCCCTGAGAAAGGCTAAGCGCTAACGAAGTCCATTGGCAACACTCGTACAGCCCAAGGCAGGTCAAGGCATGAACACCGCCTTTCTGGATGCTCTCAACCTGGCCTGGAAGATACACGCGGTCGAAGGAGGCTTTGCACACCGCGATCTGCTCAAAACTTACGAGATAGAGCGCAAAGGGGTCGCGGAAAGTCTGTTGGACTTTGATAATAGATATGCAAAGTTGTTTTCTCAGCGGCCTCCTGCGGCCAAGGAAGTAGAGGCAGCCACTGAGGGATGCCCCGCAAACCGCGGCGAGGCAGAAGAAGACGACTTTGTTAAGATGTTTAAGGAATCGTGTGAGTTTACCAGCGGATATGGCGTGGCTTATGGGCCGAATGAGGTAAATTGGTCAGTGAACCATCAGGCCAACTCGACTCTTATTCACCCTGAAGGCACCAAGCTCCGAACGGGTCATATATTCATCAATTCCGACGTTACACGAGTGGTGGATGCAAATGTAGTACATTTGGAGCAGGAGATACCGCTCAATGGCTCATTCCGTATTTTCATCTTTGCCGGAAATCCAGCCGTTACTCACACTGCCTTGCAAGACCTCGCCAATGGTCTCGGTGCGGAACGCTCTTTCTACGGCGCATATGCCAGAAAAGATGTCGACACGGTATCACACCATGAGCGACACAACCCACACAGCTTGTTCTTCACCATTTGCACAATATTTGCCGCCAAGCGATCGAGCATTGAAATATCCAAGGATGTACCCCGGCTTCTAGCACGATATCGGGATCATATTTACGCCGATGATATATGGGATCGGAGGGTGCCCAATTCCAGAGCCTCGGCCCATGCCAAGATGGGCTTGGACGAAGAAAGAGGTGCTGTGGTGGTGGTTCGCCCTGATGGTTATGTTGGCGTGATTGTGAGTCTCGTGGAGGGAAGTGGAACGGTGAACGCGTTGAACGAGTACTTCTCGGCATTCTGCAGCAAGAACCTAGTAGCAGGTTCTTCCCAACTGTAGGATAATTGATCGTTCATGTGGCAAACGTCGATATCATGGTGTTCACTATGTTGAAGGCGAGGGGTGCATGGGTGACGACGAGCATTTGACGGAGGACGGCCCTAAGCGTAGCTGAAGACTTGATAATTAGAACATGAATCTTATTGCTGCGGTACAGCGGCTCTTTGGTTTCAGATGAAAGAGCCGCGCAAAGAAGACTCGCACGCGAGAATAGATACATTGATGCCGCTACGATCAACATCGTGTTTGACCATATCCTCCCGTCGTTATCTCAAAAGTATTCAAATAGTAGTGGCTCTGAATTTTAACGCCGAAGCGAACGGAGGATATCAAAGATGTGAAATATGGTTTCAACTCGGAGTATTTATCATGTAAGTTACTCTATACCTTCTTAGTACGTATTCGAGTATCTGAGACATAACTGGATCCGATGGGCCAGGCCAACATGAAGACCGAAGCTGCTGCTCATATACATAATACAGGTTTGGCGGTCAAGTTGCATCGGACACAATCGGAATTTGTGTCTGCCATCACGATCGATCTCAGACCTCGAGTTACCTGGTCCCCGGGATGTGCTAACTACCATGTGCAGACTTCTCAGGATCAGTTTCTGCCAATCAGAATAATTGACAGTTCAGAGAGTCTGAGGGTGCGAGGGGCAGCGCGGGCAGCACCAGACCTGGGAGGGGCAGAGGCGCTATGTAGGGCCTGGCTTTTCCACTGTCACTGGTTGGTTAACTTCCATTAATGTGGACATGAAGTCTGCATGCAGTCTGGTCCAGCTTAGTCCTTAACCCATCGCCCCGAGGTTCTTCCAGGGACAAACCACACCCACTAAGCCCAGCAAATCCTCTATCCAACAAGGCATTTTGGACAGCTTCAAGTTGGTCACTGGCCCTCCCAGCGAAGCTGCGCGCCCCAACGCCAGCGCCTCGCTTAGACTTGCCCTTTTCTTGAACTCTCTCGCCTGCAGCTCGGTTACGGCCTCATTTTAACTTTCGTCCACGCGCCACTCAATAACAACGCGCTCGCGACGCAACAGCTCGTCCACGTCGTATAGCAAGCTCCTAACGCGACTTCCACTCGAGCTTTTGATCTCTCCATTTTCATCTTCTCTTGCGAATTTTCATCACTGCTTCGGTAGGAACTACTTCTTTTACTTTTGCTTTATAGCTCACCCGCGCTTTACTTTTTCGATTGCTATCGTCGCTTGCGACCGCTACTACTACAACTATCGTATTGCTTCGAACCGTCTTCGCTTGATCGTCCTCTCGCCATCACGACTGCCCCGGCTTTCTTAGGCAGGTTCAAAGCATCGAATTTCATATCTCGTCATCCAAGCTTGACGCTGTCACCAAGACAAAATGTCCGGGTCCCAGCAAGGCTGGCTCTCCTCCCTCTCGTCACTTCCTTCCCTGATATTCCCGCCCGTTTCTTGGTTCATCAACGGCTCCCCAGACGGTTCTTCGGGCGCCCCCGCGAATCTCTTGCCACTCGTTTATTCGGAAAGCACCGTGGACGATGCAGAAGCTTCCGAGACCGCTGCCGATACCCCTTCGAGCTCTTTTGCTAATTCTGATGCTTCGTTTGTTGATCACGAAAAAAAGATACTCCCTGTTTGCTTGCTTTTTGAACGAAAATTTATTCGTGCTGACCGCCCGCGTAATATTAGACGTCCTTGGTTGCCTCGATTCCCCAAGCTAAAGAGACATTACCCCCCGGTTGAACGCATTCGGACCGAACGAAGCCCAAAGGCCAACGCTAATCCTCCACACTCGTACCGAAACCCACGATCCTTTCCCAGACAAAGATTCCTGGCCGATACTATCTATCCTCGACTTGAACCATCCGATCCTAGACAAAAAGATATTTGTTTTGCGTTGTCTTCTCTGCATAGACAGCGGGCACCCCAAGAGCCAAGTCCTGCACCACGAGCTCTTCGCCCCCCCGAGCACCCGAATACAGTATTTGTTGAAATCAATGGAATTCGTACAAACAAACGTCGCGCTGAAGACCTCGAGGTTGATCTGGTTGCTGCCATTCAAAACTCGACTCATACCAATCCTCCATCATCTATTTCTATCTCTCGCACAGGGTTTTTCCCGGAGTCCGAGTCCAAGTTCCAGGAAGAAATCCAGGTAAGTGTATTCCAAACACAGGTTCGACATAAACTTACACTTACTCTCTCCCGCTCCAGGCGCACATGTCCCACGCAAAACCTCTTCCAGAACTCATCACCGGGATGATGACCAACATCTTGTCCACCTTCTCAGATCTGACCGGTATATTCAGCCGACTTTGTACGTACCTCGTTTTCGTTGCCTGCTTTGGCTTGATACATGACGCTGACATCTGAACCAGTGTATAATCAAGCCTACGAAGTGTCCGAGTCTCGTTCCTATATTCAGATCAAAGATCCATCCGGTCTCGATGTCGCCAAGAAGCGCGTCAAGCTCACTTCTGAGAAATCTGACTTCCAGTGGTTGGATCGAGATGGCCTTCACTCACTGCTTTCCCGCTACAGCCACTTCCGTCATTGCTTTGACAAAGCCAGCTCTATCCTCCTTGCTCATCCGTCGCGTGCAGAGATGAACAAACTCCTCAAACCACTCTTACCGGTCTTGGCGGATAACGCTGATGATCTCAACGCGCTCAGCTCAGGATGCGATGGCGTGGATCTCTGCAGATTCTGGTTCTACTCATGGCGGTCGATGATGACTTATTTGAACACTGTCTATGAAATTGGCAGTTTCATCAAGATGAAGAATAAGCACCATAGAGCACCAACGGTTTGGCCAAACTCTCCCTCATCAGAAACGCTGGAGACAGCGGCACGAATCAGGAGGTTTCTATCCGACCCAAGCCTTTTTGTTGTGTTGAAATCCATTCTTGAACTGAGCGACGAATTGGTGAATTATCCTATGCCAGCCGACATGATTGATCGAGTGGTCCTCGACATGGCAGCAGTTCAGCACAACATCGTCCTGCCAAGTTATGTGCAGTCTGAACAATTTCACGAACGACTTCTAGAGTATTTCCCGCCTCCTCAACGAGTGGACCCAGACTACGCCTGCCCAGTCCTCCCCGGAGCCTTCCCCGAGGCTGACTCAGAGTTTCACGATGTCGGCTTAGTCGAGCCTGAAGTTCCCCCTTTGCCTTCGCTAAGCGTTGAACCACCTCCTCGCATCTCCAAAAGGGGTTCAACCAAGACTGACCGCTTGAGAGCTAAATTTTTTGCGGCCGAGATATCTCGTCTCACACCGGAGGAATTCCAGACGAAGTACTGCGGACCAAGCGACGATCACCGCAACATAGAAAACGACTACAGCACAGATTTCATCGGAAAGAAGCCACTCACAACAGCCCATGTCGGAGTTGTAAGATCTATTTTGAAGGACCGCAAAGCACCGAAGCGGCTCACCATGACACGCGCCCCAAAGGCCGTGCGTTTTACCGAAGGCACTATCACTCCTCGGCAACGAACGCATCTGGGACTGGACATCCGCAGACTGCTTCCCAGCTCTGATCGCGCTACTGATCCAGTTTTCATTGGTAATATTAAGCTTGGACAGTCGGGGCCTGCCGATGATAAATTGGATGTAGATGAATGGGAATATCTCCGGGCTCAACAAACAAATCGACATGTCAATTCAATTTTTCATGGGGCTAAAATATCGAAGCATAAGCCGCCCGCCAATGACGCTATTGATCCCTCGCTAGCGATCGAGAGAATGCTGTCAGTTTCGTCCATCGAGTCACTAGCCATCAGCGACGACACCAGGGCTGGCATTGCCATTAAGAAAGAACAGGTCGCCCAGCAAGCAGCAGAAGACGCCAGGAAGTATGCCGAGGAGCGCGCCCGTCAAGAACTTGAAGAAAAGCTCGCCAGAACAGGGGGTCTTCGAGCTCCAGAGCAGCCTCTCGTATCACCACTCAGTGACCACTGGCAAGAGCGGGCTCAAGAAACTCTCCGCAAATCACCTCGAACTACGCTGGCAAAAACAGGAGACGGCATTGATCTCAGACGACACGACTTCGCCAAAGTCGTGAAAGCTACAGAGTGGCTTAACGATGAAATCGTCAATGGCTGTCTCAATTGGCTGGACCAATCCATTAATTCGGCTGCTGGCATTAAGGATGTCAAGAAGAGCACCCGCAAGTGTCTTGCGATGTCCTCCTTCTTCTTTAAATTTTTGCGGGAGAACGGATTCACCAAATCCGAAAGAACTCTCCGACGCCATGGAGTGGAAAAGAAGAACTTCCTCCATGTGGATACCCTGCTTCTCCCCATTTGCGAGAGCTCACACTGGACGCTCCTCGTCATTCGGCCAAGCAAAAAGACGATAGCACATATGGATTCCTTGAACCCACGAGGTTCACAAACATACATTAGTTTGGGTTTAGGGTGGCTCAAATACATTCTGGCGGAGACCTTTGTGGAAGATGAGTGGAAGGTGACACAACACGAAGCACCAGTACAAACCAATGGGTACGACTGCGGTGTACACACCATCACCAATGGGATGTGCGTTGCATTGGGCCTGAATCCAATTGACACCTATACTACAGAAGACATGCCACAGCAACGTCTCAGACTGGCCAGTATGCTTTTGAACGGGGGTTTCACGGGAGAGTTCGACCTTCGTGTTTACTAATGTCTTTCCTCCCTTACATCATTATGTTCTGTCTGCCTCCTCTTGTTCTCAACATTTATTATGAGGCCTTTCTATTCTGTGTCCTTCGCTACTTTTTTTTGTGCAACCGCATGTATGGCACGGTGTTCGGGAGGAGTTTTGCATAATTAGATACCCGAAGTGGCTAGGTGGCTTTCAGTTGCCTAAATGAATAAAAGCAACCAAAATTGAAGTTTGATGTTTCCACCTGTTGCTTTTTCGTGACTGGGCGATCAAAGACAGGAAATGAAATACAATCGAATGCAGAGCAGCTCTGGTGGCATGATTGACTTGTCTGCTTATGGCGATTGGAATGGCGCAGAAAATTTCTCTCATTGCCGAGGAGAGGACGCCGCGTGCTACTCAATAAACAGTCAATACTTTTTGGTGTTTGTTCCGATTTCGACGCGTCCGACGCAAGCCGCAGCATTTTAAATGGGTCCCATCCGATCCGAGCATGGCTATGTTGAAGTTTAACAGGGAGGGGATGTGTTGATGTATTACTTGGGAATCAGCCGATGCGGAGAGGAGGTGTTGTGTTGATTCTATCAGTACAGCTTGTTCTGGGAGTCTTGGTCTTGTCCCAGTTATCGTAGCTCAACCGGCATGCAACGTATGACTACGGTTTATACATGCATTGTACGTTCGGCGCATCTCGCACCGGAAGGCTATAAAAAGGGGGGAAGGCTTCCCGATCGAATCAAGTGGCTCTCGGTTCTTGGGCCTGGCGCTCCATTGTCGGCCGATCTCCGCGTGTGCGTCGGCATGGCCGTCCAGAGTGGAGATTGGACGAAGATTGAAAACACCCTGGTCCCGGAGCCCTGTGAAAAACCTGGCAAAACCTAGTCATACGCCCAGGGCAGCCAAGGCGGGAAGGGTTCTAGAAAATCAGCTGGTTGGAAGTTTTGCTAGGAAACCTGTCGAGGCGTTGCGGCTGCATCGCGGTGTTGCCGACCGGCGTTGAAAATTCAGATCAATTCATACGAGCCCAGCGCTGTACGAAGGACCAAGGCGAAGGTGAACATGAGTCGCATTGTGCATGCGCGAGATGCTCCGATGACTCGATAGTCCGTCCATCTCAGCTGTCTGCTAGGGCCCTAGGGGTATCAGAGAGGGGAAAATGCACACGAGGTTTTTTTTTTTTTTTTTTTTTCGTCCAAAAAAAAAACAAAAAAATTAAAATTGGGCGCGACATGTATCGGTGCAAATACTAGCGCAATTACCCTGGGCTGTATATGTACCTACTCCGTACCTAAGGTACCTTATGTACTCCGGACGGACATGGACATGAGTCCAGGATCGACTTCGCAAGTTGCTAGTCTAGTGCAACGGCCGGAGGCCATGAGATGAGAAGAAGCCAGAGGATTCAGTCTGGTGTTGCACTCCAACTGGAGCTTGTTACTCCGCTTGCTCAAATGAGAGAGAGAACGTGGACCGTTACTCGGCCGCATGCCGGACCTGGCGCTACGTGCAACGGACATTCAGTCTCTCGGCCGGGCTCTGTCCCTTAGCTCATGTCGATGGTCTGGGGATTTGAAGCTTGTGGGAGGCAACAGAATTGACAAAGTTCCCTTCCTTGCAATACCGCACCAGTAGCCCATGCAGATCTGCAATAGATCGACTAGACTTCCGGCGAGGCAAAGAAACTGTAAAGTAGGTAGCGGAGGCGTGGCAGGCATTGTAATGTCATAATGTCATGCCATGCCCCGAACGGACGAGCGTAGCAGCTTGCTGCACGCACTCGTCAAGCCGTAGCACCATGTCTAGCTTAAATGATGCGGTAATCGTGATCATTCACATTCACGTTGTGTGACTGTCTCTTTTGCCCTTTTGCCACTGCATAAATCCAGGACGACTAGTAAGTGAACTACGAGAGTGTGGCGATGTGACGCCAGGGTTGCAGAAAACCATGCTCGGGAAGATCACTACCTAGTAGGTAGTTATCAGACCATGGTTTCCGTCCAAAGGCATTCATTCATTGGCGAGCAACCTTTCCCACACTTGGGGGAAGGGGGGCTTGTTTGCGGCATCGAGGAAGCTGGGAGCGGGAGAGGCTGTCGACAGTCCTCCAGCGTGAGTTTCTTGAATGTATTGGTCGATAGTTTTCACTCAAAGTTCATGTGAATATGCATAATTTACTCTCAAGTACGCAGCAGTCAAGATGCAGGTAGACGCCGCCCTAATAAATATGTAAATTACTAGTAAAACCAAATAAAAAGGAGGGGCCTCACCCAATGTTTCAATGTTTCAGCGCTGTCAAACAGTCCAAGTAAAGTAATCTCAACACCTGAGATTGCGAAAACTCGGCAAGTTTTCTCGCGGCGTTTTGGCCGTGAGCGAGACAGGGCTGTGGTTCTACGACCTTGCCGGCGCGGCCAGCCCCATGCCATGCCAAATCGGCCTCCTCGTCATTCGACTGGAATGGACAGGAAGCCAGACGCGATTTTCAGCAAGTACATATGTACTCCGTGCGGAGTACGTCAAAGGCCAATCACCTTACTTGAATGATGCCACTTGCCTCAGTGTGACCCGCGCGCCTCTTCCAGAGAAGCTTCTGCCCCATATTAAAATAGCAAACCTAGACATGACTGGATGGCAGACGACCAAATACGGAGCTAACGGAGTCGAGGACTTCCCCCCCTTCCTTTAGTCTCTTGGTACTAGTCATATGTTGTGCTGCATTGTACAAAAATACATAACAACAGCAAGCGACCGTGTCCTTGCCAGCATCCACTTGGGAACTGGTTTCTAGCGCCATTCTAGCGCGTAATGACGACCTGCAAAAAAATCACTTGAGCATCTTTGAAACAGGCAAACGTCGGGGGAAGCGGGGCAGTAAATCCACTGGCGAGTAAGGCCCATGTCAGTCAGGTTCAATCCTCTCTGCCTGCTTAGCTTGCTTGATTGCGTGAGTCGTTTGTCGAGTTGGATGACAGTGTGCATGCAATTACCGCAAGTATATTGGCTTGAACAGAGTCCCAAATGCCGTTGGCCACGTGTAAATCTTCAAAAAGAGTAGCTGCCAACGAGGCCGCTGCCGTCAATTTGCCGTCAATGGAGCGGGCGCGAAGAACGGAAAACGTCACACAAGATGCGCAAGATGAAATAAGTACAATAAATAGGTACCTTTGTGCCCTCTGCCCGCCAGTTTTATGAACCATAGGCTGGCCATTCACGTATTACATGCGTGTTTCTCGCTCGAGTTTGCGAAACATTGAAACGGAATCTCTACTTGGGGCTAGTCATCTAGGTTGAAAAGGCTGTGTGATGCCAGATCTGTACGACACAGCTATATGTACGGAGTACTCCGTATGCCTCGGACACTAGCAATTTCTATCAACCAACTGATGCCAGTTGGAAAAGGTCACATGCACATGGGTTTTACATCTTACGATGATCATGCTCTCAGGTGGCGGGATGTAACTCTTGAATGCAGGCTCTTCTCCATTCTCCATACGGAGGAGTACTTAACTTCCATACAGCTTGGGGCCAGTGTGCTCACTCGTACGGGAGGGGGTTCACATCATGGAATGCAAAGTCGGTCCTCGTCCCGGAAGCTTCAATGTTGAACCCAGCAAACAAAACTTCACGTTTCAGAACCCCCCCCGCGCCTTCGCCCTTGTTGCCCCTAGACACGCACCACACACACGCCCCTTGCCGGCCGTTCAATCGTGGTTGCAACTGCGGTGGCGTGCATGACGAGAATTGAGGGCTCGAGAGCCTGTCGCTGGGCCAAGGTGGCCGCCGGCAGCGTTTGATGAAAGAGGACGAGCCACCAGGCCCAAGTACTCCATACATGCATGTCAATAACAACCAGGAACGTGCTCAAGTACCTTGGTACCTGGGCAGGCATGAACGCATGGCCTCGCCTGCAAGGCTCCAGTATACAAGCGGTTCGTGCATGGGCAGTGGGCGGTGGGCAGTGCTGTTTGCCTTGATGCCTTCCAAAGTTCCAAGGTTCCATGCCGTCGCCAACCAGACCAGACCAGACTTGACTGGTGATTCTCTCCAGCCCACAGCAGTCCACAGCCCTCCCTGCCTTCTCTGCTGTCTTTCCCTGCCTCCCTGCCCAGGTGCTTGTTCCTAGCGCGGGCTGGTGGCACGCACAAGCAAGGGCTTGGCAGGCTTGGTTGGCTTGGACGGCCTGTTCTCGCGATGCCTGCCCCCTCCAGGTGCCACCCCGCCCCACCTCGTCCAAGGGCCATCCTCTCTGCCATCCTCCACTGCCGGCTGCCCGCCGGCGCCTTAGATCCCCTGCTCCTTCGCCGTCGCCACTCCTGTCGGACATGGTCCTGTGCTGGTGCATTATGGACATGTACAATATGTACACGACTGAACATCTGCCATCATCAGTTGTCTCTCTGTTACTCATCATCATCCACCCCCCACCGACTCCTCACCTCCGTCGCCCTACATACTACATACATACATACATAATACATACACATCGCAACCCCCATTCTAGCCGCTCGTCCTGGTCTCTTCCTTGTTTTTACCCTCCTCGGTATCCCAAGCCCGTTGCTGAACGTTTATCGTTCCCCTTCCTGCTCCATTCTCGACTGTCCATCTCGGCCGCGTTCCAACCCGGGCCCTCGCCTCAGCCTGCACTCTGCCAACCTTTTGCACCATAAAACCCCGTCGGCTACATCGCGACAGCGTCGATAAACCAGCACCCTTTGTCCCACGTGTATCAAACGGGGAACTTGAAGCGCAGCGTCGTCATCAGTGTTTAGCGGTAATCAAAAACTCCCGGGGTATCCCCTCTCTGCCTGCTACGGCTCCACCAGTTTAACTACGACACCCGGCATCACGCGAACTTCCCGTCGACACCAATCATACTAGACCTTGAAGCTCTTATTCGGTGCCTAGCCAAACTGCCGTTCGCATAGACTCCCGGATCTGCGCGCTGTCCTTTCGAGTTTACACTATTGGCAACATTTTGTGCGCCCACGGACTGTTCCTTTGCAGCTGGACTTAATGCATGTCTGACTACAGGTTTCATCTTGACTGGAGTTCTCCCAGCCACCTTTGTCATCTGCTTCACATATATTGGCCCACGCCAGCAGCTGGAATTCTTCCAGCGAATCCCGATATTACACAGAAGGGGGAATTTGTTGCATCTTCAAACGACGCAGTTTCACCGCGCTGAATACCTCCGAGGCTTGGTCTGTGTTGCAGGGGAAGACTTTTTTTTTTTTTTTTTTTTTCAATCTCCCTTTACTTTCCTTCTTCTCTTGGTCGACAAGCTTTACAAGGTTGCAACAACACAGAGCCCGAAATTGCAGGGCATTAGCTGGGATACCCAACCAGCTATCTGTTGCGCCCACGTCCGGCCAGTTTCCCGACGATACTATCCGTTCGGCTCGACACTTTACTCCGGTCGGCTGTGCCATCTCTTGTCTGCCATCACCCAGCGGGTAGGCTTCATCGTACTCATCCGAGTGCTGAGTAGACATGGTCAAACCCAGGTTACGGCGAACATCTCCAGTCTATCTAACGATACCGATACGAGAAGAACACATTTCCCCGCCTTTATCTGCGTTTGAGGATTGCTGTTCTTTCAGTCCTACGTCTTCCCGCCACGTTAGCGGCATATTTATGTCACCTTCGCCATCGCCTCAACCCATCGAGATGGCAACGAGACCTCCAACCTTGACTGAGATTTTGCTCGACGTCTCCCCACCCCCCTGGACGTTGAGCGCTTTCATGGCATATCTTTCACAAAACCATTGCATGGAGACGCTTGAGTTCACTCTTGACTCACAGCGATATGCTGCGTTCTACGACCAACTTGCCGCAGAAAACCCTCCATCTCAGGAAAGCAATGCACGTGTGTGTGGTTTGTGGGACAAACTCATGGAAGTGTATATTGTTCCCTGTGCACCTAGGGAGGTGAACATTCCGGCCCGCGTCAGAGATCGTCTCCTAAGTCTGCCTAGCGGTCCGTCTGCTCCGCATCCCGCAGAATTGGAAGAGGCTGGTCGAATCATTTACGAACTTATGAATGATTCCCTTTTGGTTCCGTTCTTGCAGTCTGTCGCCCCTCTTCATTTCATGGGCCAGAATGACGACAGTAGCCACCACCACCACCAGCAACGCCGCCGGTCTCAAAACACTGCTCAACACCCCGATCAACCCCGACGTTCAGTAGCTTCTCCTCATTCAGCCGACTTTGACAGTCTTACCGATGATAGCGATAGCAATTCACCATCCGGGCCGGAACCCATGACCCCTCCGACTACTCCTCCGACTTCAGAGTACACATTCAACTCCTCTCCGGGCGGGTTTCAACGTGCCATGGCCGCGCATAATAAAGGTTGGAAAAAGGTTGGCGAAAAATTGGGATTTAGTCGAAAAGCCTCTAGTCGTCGGTCAACCCCAACATCCTCATCTTCTGATTATGACGCGGCTCTTGGGGAACCAAGTCACGGCCACCCTTGAAGGAGCTATATTGGCAAACGCCGCTTCTTTTCGCTTCGAGCCATTTCACAATAGCATCACCAAATGACGGAATGTTTCATATATTGGCCTCCCAATACAATTGTTCGTCACTGGTCGTTGCCTTGATGAAAACTCATACAAACGAAATTGCTGGCCGCCACTGTTTTAACAACAGTTCCGAATGCTCTTGGTCGATTACCTTGTCAATGCATTCAATGTTAAGTCAAGGGAATGTCACGAGAACCTGAGCAACGGATTCAACTTCCTATCCATATGTATGGATGCTTTGATTTTTTTTTTTCTTTTCGTGTACACATCACACCAATGTATTAGAGCCGGGAGTTTCGGTTTTGACTCGAGCAGGGACCAACTAGGTCCTGGATCGAAGGACGACGTCAATCATCATTAGCGTTAGCGTTTCATCATAACAACGGAGTTACATATACGGAGATTTAAGCATCATAGAGAGGCATAGTATACCACGGAGTTTAACTTGGGGTAGTGTACACACTGGGGAATTCTTGATTGTTTTATTGTTACCAGGGTGAGTTGTCGTTTACTATAAGAGATAATGATACACGATGATTCATGGATGTTCTAAACTTGCCGTGTAAATTCTTGTTGCTTGAAAGTCATGGCACCCAGGAATGAACCACCTTCCCAGATGTCCTGGCTTGCAATCCGATATCATGCTGGCAGGTGTAGTGAGTGAGTCGACTCTTCCCCGTCGTCTTCATGCCAGATGGGAGCGCGTTGGTCGTAGGTCACATTATCCTCGAGCCATCTCTACTTACTTACCTTGTGGCGAAGAAAGTCTATACATAATCCATCAAATCTCTCCCGCCCACAAGCTTATTCACGAGAACTGGCCTATGGCTTGCAGGCAATCTCGCAACACGTGGGAACATCACTCGAATCGAGATACCATAATTTTAGGCCACGATCATTTGAAATTCCTGGATACCATCCTCTCGTACCATCAGGCACATCGTCCAAGCATTGCAAAGTCTACACTGCTCTGTCAGAAGATGCCTAGATATCCTCGCTGGGTGTCAGTGTATAGATGTTATTCCACTTGCAGCCCAACTGTCGTTTAGGGATATTCGTTCCTACCTTTTAATATACCGCGTTTCTGTCTTTTCAAATGCCCTCTGCCTCTTGAACCCCGGTAGTGAGGCCCATACTGTTTGCTGGCGGGCGATTCGTAGTACCGTGGCCTGGCGACTCGGCCCATGTCGCACCCCACAGTCTTTGACCCTTTTGTTCTTGCCCCCTTGTGCTTTTGAACATGAATAAGAATGTGGGAGCGAAAATAGACTTTCATCTGGGATTGGGCGCCAGCAACCGCGTTTTGACGGGTTTTGCGGTGCGCCTCATTTTGCTTTCTGAGCACCCGTGATATTTGTACCTTGTTGATGCTGTCGTGGCCGTGGCAAACTTGGAGGTAAGTGGAAGATTTCAACGGTGTGCACACATGGGATACAAGCTCTTGGGAGAGACGATTTATGCCTGCTCCACGCAATTACACTGCGTCCAGCCTGTTGTGTGTGTAGATGTAAAACCCGGAGCACAACACGCCAAAGAGCCGAAGTACGTGGTCTCAATCAGAGCCAACCCCCTTCCCGTAAGCATGTACCCGTCTCGGTTGCACCCGGATTATTACACACAACATGACTACACAAGATCAAAAGCGCCTAGGTGAGAGAAAATATAAGAGTTTCCAGGAAAGGCCTGTAGAGGTCCCTCCACTTCTCTCAAAGTTCAGTCTCATCTGCGAGTAAGTAAAACTGCGGATGCGTCTTTCTCATGCCATACAAACTCCGCGACAGATCAAGATCAAATTCTCGTAGTCAGCCTGGTATTGCGAGCGCTAGCATATTCCACCCAGGATTGTCACTCCATCGCTATGGTTGCGCCTGTTATTTACATTTGCGTCTGAAGTTTCACTTCAATCTTCAGCGCCCGAGTCTTCAAAATCGTTCAAAAACGAAAGAAAAAAGAGTATCTGCACCTGGACAGAGCATTCCGGCAATCCAATCATTGCGTGTTTCCGTTAACGAGTCAATCATCAACGGGCTTATCGTGCCGAGAATACATGTTCCACTCAAGTGAATTTTCAAAATCTAGCTCACGTTTCTCTACCTGCCTCCTTGAAGCCGAGAGCATTGGTTGCGGCAGGCCCATGGATCTCAAAAAAGTCACAGCTACGATTGTTTGGTTAGCGCAAACCGCATCGCTTCTGAAGGAGGTATGGTTATCGTGTATAGGCAGGGTCTTTCTGCCCTGCTCTTTCAAAATTTTGGTCATTTTACGGACTGCAGTGCCGACGGGGCCACGCATCCGATCAAGGGACAGGGAGAGGAGGGGAACATGCTTACTATCTTTCCATTCAAGATCTTGGCGCTGACAATCCCAGCCAAGCTCCTCGGTCATGATATCAATTACGCCAGGGAGCGCCTCCAGAGCTGCCTGCGCATTCAAGAAAGCAAGCCGGGTTCGGCGTGCCAAAACGTCAACAGCTGTCTGGGCAAACTCATGCCTTACTGCATAACGAACCTCACCGTCAACAAATGGATACAAGCGTGATAGACGCTCTCCTCGAGCCGGGAATCTCTGGCCAGTCAGCCCACACAGTCCCGCAACAATCCAGGCCCGATCGCCATAGCTTTCTGTCAAATGCTTGGCTACCTCCGTCTCAACGCCAAAATGCTGGATAATTGGTATGAAAAGTGTTTTGCTAAAACCATGGGCGCCTATTAAGCGAACCTTGTGAGTCTGACAGGAGCCATCCAAAATAGCACCATCGTCGATCACTTCAGTGCCACTGACGCGTGGTGCGTTGATGACAGGACTAGGACTAAGTTGAAACTCTTTAATGGCAGCGTCGACACAGTCCTCTGCCATTTGGCGATAAGTAGTCCACTTCCCACCAGCACAAGTCAAGAGACCGGACGGGGATATGTCAACAAGATGGTTGCGTACCAGAGACTCTGTGTTCTTGGCCTTTGGATCTTTGACCAACGGCCGGATTCCAGACCAGGCCGCCAACACATCCCCTCGGCGCACATTAATCTCCGGAGACAGATACTGGCTGATTTCTCCAAGTATCCACTTGATAGACTCCTCATCCGGTAGCGGAGTGGATGAAATTGGAGCTGGTGAATCAGTAGTACCTGCGATGGTATTCCCTTGCCATGGGAGAAAGAAGATAACACGGCCATCAGATGTCGAAGGATCAAGAAGTCCCATTTTTCCAGGGCTGTAGTAGCCGGGAAGAATGACGTGTACGCCAGATGAGGGGGAAACAATTTCCTTGCACCCTTGGTCATCCATCTTTCTTATCGAGTCGGTGAATGGGCCGGTACAATTGACTATGCACTTCGCTCGCACTGTAAACTCTTGCACCGGTCCGCCGTCTTGAGCGGCGATGAGATCCTTAACCTCAGCTCCGCAAAGACGTCCATGATCATCTTTGATGAGGCCGGTGACTTGAGCATGGTTGGCAACCGTCGCGCCATAGAGAGCTGCAGTTATGGCAATTGAAACATTCATCCGCGAGTCGTTATGTGCTCCATCGTAATAGACTAGTGCCCCAACCAAATTCGTCTGCTTCAGCATAGGGAATGCCTCGAGAGCTTTGCTACGAGTCAAGAAATAGGAGCTTTCAATTCCTTCGCTGCCGGCCAAGAAGTCGTAAAACTTGGTGCCCGCCCAATAGTAAGGCGCTTTCCACCACTTATCAAGAGGCAGCATAATGGGTAGCCACATGCTCAGGTGCGGAGCGGTTTGCAAGAAATACTTCCTTTCTTTGAGCGCTTCCCTGACAAGTTGATACTGGTTATAGTCAAGATTCCACACTGCTTTTTCGAGGTAGCGAACACCTCCATGGACAAGTTTGGTACTCTTGCTACTGGTCCCACTGCTGAAATCATCTCGTTCGACGAGGGCCACTCTCATGCCGCGAGTTGCAGCATCAAGCGCTACGCCGGCACCTGTAGCTCCTCCTCCAATAATCAGCATATCGTATTCGTTCCCAGAATCCAGTTCGGCACTTCGACGCAAGTCTGCCAATTGTTCACGTCGTGGCTTGATGCTCGGGAACCGTGGCCTGGTAAAGGATCCATCTGGACCGTAAGTAGGCGGCGGAACAGCGGCAGAGGAGGAGCCCGGAATATTTCGAGGTCTGTAGCTGTATATCAGGGCTCCTCCACCAGCTACAAATACGCCGGAAACAATAAGCCGCCTAATGGCACGACTAGCAGCAGATGACATAATTGAGAGTGCCTATTCCGGCCAAGGATGTGGTGGTCGAATCAATATTACAACGCAAGCTCTAGGGCTGCCCCGAGTTGAATGTGAAGTTACGTGGCGGCGGCGGTGGAAACGAACTGGTGATCCGGGTGGGCTTCAAAGTTGAGAAAGCCGCTGACTGTAGATATTCAAGCATTGGTTTTCGTTTGACTCGTATGCGGCGCGTGAACAGAGGTTATTGCTAAAGCTGTGCTTCACTTCGTGACGGTGACCATCGACTTCAACGCTGCCAGCTGTCTCCAGGAGGATGAACTCGGTCTCGGATCAATTGAATTGGGGTATTGGGGCCGTGTCGCTTCTACTTATGGAGGTCCATTCCAGGTGATACGACATGTGTTCATCTGCCTCGGGTATTGTCAATTCAGGCTGGACGCCATTTGTAACTCCAAGAGACAAAACTGAGCAGCTCGGCAACAGCTGCGATGGTGGCACTGGACCGTATTTTAAAGGTTTCAGCTCGCAACTTGCTGGTAGTAGGTAGTTCAGATCAAGACATTGCGGGGGAGGGAGGGGTCGCATCAAACTTTAACTGGACTAGACCACTTGAGCTTGTCACCCCACGAACTACTACTGGCCTTGTTGGGGAACAGGCTGATGCCGGCTTGTTTGGTAAGTGAGATGTGTTGGATTGGCATGCTGCACATTGTTGACGACCTCCAAAGTTCACGATGTACAATAGTGGCATAGAATATCGCTTTGTATAGGAGAGCAGGTCATCTGATCAACCCCTTTTTGCCACGCACTTCCCATGTCGGCTCGTTGTTACTTCGGTCTACTTCAAAGGTCAATGGCGCACACAACATTTATCTATACCCCTTCAGCAGTCGATTCTAGTTCCTCTGCCAGTCGTTTCAGGTAAAATCGACGCGTCTCTAATGGGAGATGTTGAAAGCTTTTCCCCACGCGGGCAACTTCTAACCGCCCCTTCTCATATGCAGCGAGGTCTCGGTTACCATACACATCCCTGCCAATAGCGTATCCGCTTTCCAAGTCTCGAAAGAAAACATTTACAGCTATGCCCCAGTCCGTGATCGTTGCAGCTGCGTGTGGCCAGCATGGGGGAAGAAATAACATGTCTCCCGGAGCAAGCACTGCTTCGTACGGGTGTGTCGCAGCCATCCGCGACGTTTGTAGCTCTGAAAAGACGTTGAGGCTTGAACTAGATGCCCCGGGAGCAAATTGCAAGTGTTCTACATCGCGAGGAGGGAACAGTACCATGCGCTTTGATCCTGCCACTTGGGCATAGACGTTGGCCATGACCTAATCGAGAAAATAGAGTGATTAGCATGTCTGTGTACCATGTGGATGCACATACTCGGAAACATACGTCATAGTGTAGCCACATATTTATACGCCCCGATACTCTAAGAACAGAGCTGAATAGGCACCGGTTGGCCGAGTCCAGCTCCCTTGGCAGGCAAAAATCCTCCGCTAATGCCGAAAAGTCGTCTTGGATATTAGCTGGTCGTTCTGACGGTTTGTCTCGGGATAGTGCGCGTAAGTAAATCCTTTCCCCGGCCTCGGCACGTTCCATAACTTTGCCAAAAGGCTCAGTAACGTATCGGAAGTTCTTTGAGTTGAAGTCCATTCTTTCATGATCATGTTTGCATTCATGTGCGACAACCTAGGGATGTCAGTTCCATCTACATATCGTGGCCAAAAGCTTGCCAAAACAATCACACACCTTGGTATTGTACCCAATTCGGTCTATCATATATGAAGGTGTCCACTTCTGCACACAGCCACCGAAGTTGGCGTTCGAGATAATAACTGGCAGCCCGGTCCGCAAAATGTCTTCGAACTGGGCTGGCGTTTCCAGGCGAACGCGAGGGATTGTGGCAACAGTCGCCTTTTCCAAATTCGCCTCCTGCCGCAGTGTTTGCCTCGTGCTACTGACAATCCTTTGCGACGCCAAAAAGCGTACTTTCAGAGGTTCATGTCTTGTGAATCCGCAACTCCCCACGCCATCATCTTCTTTGCCCTTGAAGGAGAGTTGGAAGACTCCAGTTTCCCAAAAAGTACCCATTGAGAAGCACGTGGCTCCACCGCCAAGTATCACAATGCTGTCTTTGGCCTCCATTATGGCTGATCCGACCATAAATGGCAGAGCCTTGCCCTCAGGGCAAGTGCCCATCTTGGACACAGCATACGCATCATTATCGGGCATGTATACCATAAGGATGCTTTGACCTTGTGACCTGGAGCACGCTCCTACTCCTCCACATACCAATGTTTGTGACTCTAGATTAACTGTTTTCGCTCCAAACACCGCAAGATCATCGAGTTGTTCGAACTCCTCCTCATGCTTGGTAAATCGAATGGTTGGCTGGACGAGAGTATAGTTAGCTACAATCTCTTTTTCAGGACAGGGTCACCTTTTCCTTTACCTGTGAGTCATTATTATCGAGCTTCCACCTATACTTCTTTGAGCTTATCAAACCATCTTGCCCGATCCCACCAGCGAGCAGGCCGGTAAATATGCCATCGGATGCGAGGCGAGCAGGTGAATTGCACAGCACCGCACCAAACAGAGGTCCAGGTGCTTCTCCCAAGATTGCACATTTCGACCAGCCTTTCGTCGCATGGAAAACGTAGCAGTCTTCCGAGATTGTGGATGGTCCCGTTTTGCCACCTACGATAAGGGCCAGAGAACTGCCGCGGAGGCGAATTGCTGCGTGTCTGAACAATGGGATTGGAAGGCTTGAGGTAGGTACCCATTTACACAACGGCCCCTTATGAAGAACCCAGCAGTCCGATAAAGTATTGGCCGGGGAAGTGCGACCACCGACCAAAAGCATGCCATAGTCTCCCAAGTCAGTTATCGAGTGGCACATGCGCGGGGGCGGTCCAGTAATGGGAACAATGGGCATATCCATTTTCCCATCGAGACTGTAGATATCGTGTGATTCTTCTCTGCCAGCTGTTCCCAATCCCATTATATGAACAGCATATGCGGCTCCAGTGGGATCCGTGATTGCGAGTACGTCGCCAAATCGCCTCTTCGATGTTTGTACGTCATGCTTGACCATTGAAACGGGGAATATGCTTTCTTTTTCACACGGCTCTTTGTGATTGTATTTTGGTGAGAATGGTATCTTCTCCTGTTGATGCGTGGCCGAAGCATGAAGAATAAAGTAGTGTCGTCCGAATAATACAAACTCCTCCCATTCGTCAAAGGGTTCTATGTTGTCTAAGGCCGATCTTTCAGAGCTGCTTACGAATTTTGCGCTTGACCAAGCTTCCCACAGGTCCCAAATATTGATATTTGTGTAGCCCAGGCCCGTGAATCTACTGACTTGCTTGGCAAGGGTTGGATATTTGCTCACTGATTTTGGTGGTGTCTTGAGTTTGTCAAAGTGACTGAGCATGGTTGCCGCAAACGGATGGTCCGGTCCATGGGGCAATAATTGCTCTAGAAGGCAGAATTCCGCTGTGATTCAAGTAAGCAGACAGTTCCAGTATTGCTTTCTGTGCGCATTCTGTTTCCAATTGGATGTTGGCTGGTTTGGTTGCCATTTGTCCAACCTCATTGTATCGGCCATAGTGTTTAACTCACCTTTCCCAACACTACTTGACCAGTGAATCAAAGCATCGGCAAACTTTGTGTCCATATAGGTGATGGATACTTCTGCGACGAATAGCACATGGCAGTCAGCTAAAGGAGAAAGCGTCTCTAACGAATGTCTCAGTCTTGAAATATCTCGAAGATCACACCCGATTTGACAATATCGATCACTTTGAAGGAGAATCTGATCCTCATCCGGTTGGCTAACGACAAAATTTTCACCCAAAATTTCTCGCAGCTGGGGTGTTTCCAGCACTATTGATCGCTTTTTAAGCATCAAGTCAGGATAGTCTATATCCACAAATAATACATCGTCGCAGAGCAAGGCATGTCGAGCGTGTGATTGCCATGGGAGAACGTCGCTAGATTGTTAAGCATGGGACGTGTTAGTTTGCTCAGTATCTGAGCACCCAGACTGCAAGTATGTTTATCTTTGTTCCGTACTCACCTGCCACACCCGAGATTGATCACAATTTTTTTTGTGGTTCGGTTCTCGAATAGAAACTGTCTAACCACAACATCAATGGCCCTGAGTCTCAGCCAGTATCCTCGATTGATGAGCGGTGCACGTCTCTGAAACTTTTTCACGAAATAGCGGAAGTAATGTGGTTCTTCGGGGAAATACAGCTTCTCCACGCTGCGCTTAGAGACGATACTGCTGCTATTTGTCTATGTTACGAGGGATTAGCCTCGGTGTCTAGAGAATCAAGCTGCTGAGGTCAGTCTTTGAGGAGAGGATAATGGGCCTAGTTTTACTCGTGATACTATGTTCTCTTGCATGCCCCGATATTCACTCGGGCCAACAGTGCATTGCCACTCTTTGATTCTGTCCTGTTCCAGCGCGAGGAAGGATAGGCTAGTCGCCGTGCTCTGAGACTTACTCCCATAACTAATTCGTCCAGGACGTGGGATTTGGGTGGCCCGTATGACATCGGAGCCTTTGCAGCAGCTGCCATCTTTGCTTCCGTACCATAGATGCTCTCGGTAATTCGCCGTGGACTCTGAGAAGCTTGCTGATGGGCTACCGGTGGCGGGTTGAGCTAAGATACCATACTGTCATGTTATTCAACATGAAATGTGCACAAAGTTTTTTCGCGGGGGCGGGGGGTTTTCGCACACATGTATGTGCAGCTACTACTAGCCTGCAGGTACCTAGTAGGTACATGTAAGTACTCGAGTGTGCGAACTCCAAGGGCCATAGCAAGAATCGCTACTCAACCGATCGCACGATACCTCACAAGCCACACCAACAGGGGCGAAGGTTGACCAGAGGTACAGCGTAGTTCTTTAATAAGCTCATATCCATCCCAAGTACCCGGGTGCCCAGGGGCCCAGAAATTAGCCATCATTGAATCTATAGGATAGGCATGTGATGCGACAGCTCCACGATCACATTTTAAGATGCCTGGCACTTGTACTACCAGACGTACTAGTTCCTCTGTAAGTAAGTACCTACTTAAGTACTTACCTAAGTAGGTGAGTAGGCAGCTAAACAGCCCCCTAGCCACCGAGGCAACCCCACGCATCCCAGGCCCAGATCAGATCTGCGCTGCTCCTCATCAGCCAGTCCTCGTTTCACAGGACGTCGAATTACCTCCAATCTACATAAGTCCTGAAAGAGCCAGCATCGCGGCCAACCTAAGCCTTCCCCGCTTGCAAACGCAGCAGGTCGGTTGTCCATCACCTGATCAGGTCTAACGAGTCATATGTGTCTGCCGGCCTGGCGTTGTCGAGACGGCCTTTTCTGAGTGACTTGGCTATCGCTGCCGAGCTGTCTTGAACCCGGACTACTTACCCGCAACCTCGACACAGTCGAAGCTCGTCCCCACGACGTCGTTGATCACTCCACGTTGCCACAACCCAACTTAATCACGATTCCACCGGGACCTGTCACAACCGCTGGGACGCAGTGGGCACGTTTCTGTGCTTCTGCTGCCAGGACAGTAACAATGGCTAACCCATCGCTCAATTTTATTACCTTCAACCAGGACCACAGCTGTCTTGCTGTTGGTGAGTATTGACACGATAGCCATGGTTACTCTACCGAAATCATATACTAATATCACGTCTTCAACTCGTTTGTTTCTTCAGGTACCTCCAAGGGGTTCCGTATATACCATACTGATCCCTTCTCCCGAATCTTCAGTAGCGACGATGGAAACATTGCTATTATCGAGATGCTGTTTTCGACCTCACTTGTCGCGCTCATACTATCTCCACGACATCTTATAATTCAGAATACAAAAGTAGGCTGCCTTGGATCGTACTCAAGGTGTTATATTTTCGCTTACACTCGCAATTACACTGATACAGAGAGCATCTGTTATATGCGAGCTTACGTTTCCATCTGCTGTTCTCGCCGTCCGACTAAATCGAAAGCGTCTTGCCGTCATATTGGAGGAGGAGATATATTTGTACGACATTAGCAACATGAGCCTCCTCCACACCATAACAACGTCGCCGAACCCCTCTGCAATATGCGCACTGTCTCCCTCGTCGGAAAACTGCTTCATTGCGTATCCCCTCCCCAAACCCAGGGAAGATTCGGACAGTCGCCGCCCAGCTCATGCACCACCACAATCTACATACGTCTCGCCAACATCGGGCGAAGTGCTCGTATTTGACACATTAACACTCAAAGCGGTAAATGTTATCGAAGCCCATCGATCACCCTTGTCTTGCATATGCTTGAACAGCGACGGCACACTCTTGGCCACGGCGAGTGAGACCGGGACAATCATTCGGGTTTTCTCCATCCCAAGAGGCCAGAAACTGTATCAATTTCGACGCGGAACCTATCCTTCAACCATTTACAGCATGTCTTTCAATCTCAGCTCAACCCTTCTATGCGTGTCTTCTACTTCCGATACTGTCCACATCTTTCGGTTGGGAACACCACCTGGACATACGACTCCTGGAGGCGTGCCAATCGAAACGCCCAGTCCTCCAAGACAGGATCGTTGGTCGCGAGCTAGGAGCTACGATGATGGCGACTCGCCAGGGAATAGCGCCACAGATTCCCCCAGAAGCGATGCAGCAGAATCGGGACCGGGGAACGCATTTCCCAGTGGAGGTCAACAGGGCCATCGAAGGCAGAGCGGGTCATTTAGTAACATGTTGCGTCGATCATCACAAATCATGGGTCGTGGTGTTGCTGGCGTTGTTGGATCTTATCTGCCCCAGACTGTCACCGAAATGTGGGAGCCGCTACGAGACTTTGCGTTCATCAAAATACCGAAATCCGGAGTCTCGGGACTGACTCCGCGCGCAACAGGCAGCTCCATTGTTGGACCATTGCGAAGTGTCGTAGCGATGAGTAGTAGTAGCCCCCAAGTTATGGTTGTAACCAGCGATGGCGGCTTCTACGTTTACAATATCGACATGGAAAACGGCGGAGAAGGATACCTGGTGAAGCAATTTTCGTAAGACTTTCCCTGCTCCGCAAAAGCCTTGCTTATTTTGTTGATTGAAAATCGTTCTGTCTTTTGAATCTCGCGCCATAAACCTGAACTAACAATCGAGACTCACACTGTCCCGCAGGGTTCTTGAAGGTGACGAAAAAAATGACGTCCCAACATATGGGTCGTATCCTCCCTCTTAGCTCCTTGCTGTTGTTATTTTGCACACGATGTTCTCCATGAGTCGGCCTTCACGCTTCAAGGCAGCGAATACCATACACGCAACAGTCCCGAGTTGATACGCAAAGACATCGTTGCATCAAGCCGATAAGCATTTTTCAACGGGATCTGCAGCCTGCAGACAACTAAAGTATTACTAAATACCGAAGTTGGGCGAATTCGCAATACGCTTCATCTTGCCAATCTTGGAAATTCAGGAAAACTGCGTCATGTTCATTTCACACACACCTCAGAATAGGCGTTGATACAGCGTCGCAAACATGTAAATAAGAGACCAACTCTATTCCAGAGATAAATTCTTGGTGGCTTGTTTAATACATTGCGGAACCCGATATGAGAAAGTCCATTTCATCATAAGTCATCATATCCACGGATGCGAGTATCCAACGCTCCAAAAAGTTTGAATAAAACCAAATGCTCAAGGGGCCTTGGATTTAACCTACTTTAACAGCCCGTAAACAACAATAAAAAGGCAGAGTATATCACCTGGAACAGAACAGGCGACGTTCGGCAGGTAGAAAGTTCAATGTGGCGCAGGCAAGACGCTCATCAAGAAATAATAACAAACAAGCCAATGAATGGATAACAAAACATGCAACAATGAAGGCCATCCCGTGTGTTAGCACTGTCTTGCGCTTACCCATGGCGTGATGGTATGCCAATCAAGGTGCAGTTGCGAGAGCTAGGTGTGGACCCTAAATCTGTTGCCTCTCAGAGACAGGTGCCTATGATTTTAGAATGAATAGCGAACAACGAGCTTTCGTGTCACCTTGAGTAAGGGCGATTCATGAGGGCGATTTCTCGCGCAATGTCCTGCCATTCCAACTCGCGCTTCAATGGCGCGGAGTCATTTCCCTGTTGTTGCAGCCATTCTTCCCAACGTAATAACTCATACGCAAATCGTAGATGAGGCTGAATGATAACATTGAGACGCCTTGCTCGAACAAAACAATATGCACGAGGAAATGACATCCCCATGGCTCTCATTACTTCAGCGATACAGATGGTGGCGCTACGCGATACCCCAACCCGACAGTGCACCAGAGTTGCCGTCCCTCGTCGTCGTCCTCTGTCTATGAATTCAGTGTTAGCAAAACTCGAAGACAGTAGTCTGATTGAGAAATAAGACTAGACCTGGGAAGGTCAAATTTTTTCTCACCTATGAACTCAAGGCATCCCGGGAACTCATCTGTAAGTGGATCGATGCCGTTATCTTGAACGCCTTGGACAACGTAAACATTGTCTGAACCCCATTTCTCCAGATCGCCATCTTTCCAAGATGCTGTCTCGCCGACACTTAAAATTTGGCCTATACCCAATTCTGCCAGAAGATCCGGATTGTTTGCGTGACCAAGATTGCCCAAATACAGATAGTCCAGAATTCGGCTCGGAAAGGAGCCGTCGAGACCAGGCAGCCACTTAGGCTCATCCCGCAATAGATTGGTAATTTTCTCAAGGCTATATCCAACACAAGCGGGGGATTCTTTTAACAATCGAGGAGCAATTGCAGTCAGCAGAGCGACATCAGTAGGATATGCAAAAAAGTTTCGGCCCTTGGCAGTATGGAGCTGTAACCAGGCATTTGAAACCGGTTGTCCCGTGCTGTAACTCAGGTACGCAATTCCCAGCATGGTAGATTCCGTGTATCCATCGGCGCAATGAATGAGAACTTTCCGTGGTTCAAAGGTCCCGGCGGTCAAGCCGGTTGTGCCAGTCGGCGTATTCTCGTCGTGAACACCACTGTTTAGCCGCATGCCATGCGATAGGTAATAAATGCACTTGCACGTTTCGATAATCCCGTCAGCCTCATCGTGTGACCATGTTGGTGGCAGTATACTACCCGACGACGGGAAGTCAAAATGCGAACGTCCAGCTGGCCCATCTGTTGATTCGACAAGGCGTTGCAAGGCACCAGGATCCAGGTGGCCTAGATCGCTGCATTCAATTAATATATCAAAGATTTGCTCCTCTTGACTGCCTGCTTCAGGGGTGGGACCCATGAAAACGTTGTGAGATATTTCAGACGCCTGGGTCATGTCCCACATTTCCGTTCGCTCCTGCTGAACAAAATCGAGAACCTTCCCAGTCGCGCAACCGTCAGAGCCGATCGCAACAATGTCGCTATTAGCGTCCTCAAAGTCTGAGAAGGGACTGGTGCAAACGAAGGTGTTATATTCGGTGAAGTTTCCCGCTTGTGCCGTTTGTGATTGCCTTTGAAGTAACTGGGCCGCGGCAACTTCCCAGGCTACCTTCTTGCTTTCCGCAAGGTTTTCTCCATATACAATCACATCAGACACAAGAGCCGCCTTTGCTGTTTGAATCTGAAAGTTTCTCACCGAGAACCCTTCCTCGGGATCCGCCTCGATAAACC